>NC_138291.1:168112500-169496250 GCF_965601325.2 Salmo salar
TCACCAACTGCACCTGCTTCCTGACTCCCAGTGTCATTGTTACAGAATACTGCCTCAACAAATAGAAGAAGCAGGGAATCAAGACATCTCCCAGATGGTCGCCAAACAGGGACTCCTACTTCACCAACACCACGATCAGCTGGCACAACTGGGGAAGGCTATGGATGAGGTCCTCTGCATAACCTTCAACTAGCAGAGGATAGTCTCTACCAAGTTTTGACCCAGCGAGCCAGCACCCCAGCCCATCCAGCGGTCAGTGATGCCCGTTTGTCCGTCCCCAACAAATATGACTGGACTCCATGCAAATTCCGTGGCTCATCAGATGGGAGGCCCCACCACCGAGAGGTCCAAGGTTGCCACAGTTATTTCTCTGCTGACCGGACAGGCGTTGTAGTGGGTTACGGCCGTCTGGGAGAGAGGAGAGGAAGAGCTAGGTTCCTATGAGGGGTTCATGGCTCTGTTCAGAAGAGTCTTCAATCATCCACCGGAGGGCAGAGAGTGGGGTGAGCGCCTACTCCAACTACGGCAGAATGTCCAGACCGCTGCGGAGTACGCCCTCACCTTCCGTACAGTGGAAGCATCCAGAGGATGGAATGAGCCGGCGCTCCAAACCTTATTCAAAAGAGGACTGCGCAAAGAGGTCCAGACGGAGTTGGCATGCCGAGACGACACTCTCTCCTTGGACACACTCATCGCGATGGCCATCCATCTGGATAACCTTCTTCGGGAGCGTCGGCACCCCCTTCGCCTTTCTCCCTCCTTCGTTGACCGTTCTGAGTCAGAGCCTGAACCCATGGAGGTAGGGGCAACATGCCTCCCCGCGGCTGAGCGACGCCGTCGACACAGCTGGGGCTCTTTCCCTTTTGCGGTCAAGTGGGGCACCAGCTTCAACAGTGTCCGGTACGTTCCAACCCGGAGTCCACGAGAGCAGAGGGACGGCCCCGTGATCATCCGTCTCCTGGGTTAGGTGTTAGCATTCCATAATCAGCACTTTCCACCAAACCATTTTTATTATTGATTTCATTAACTCACTGTCCCTCATGTATTGTTTCTACAGCTCTAGTGGATTCCGGTGCTGCTGGGGATTTTATTGACCAGGCCCTTGCCTCCTCCCTGAACATCACCTCATACCTGCTCTCCTCCACATTTCCGGTTCAAGCGCTGGATAATTGACCACTGGGATCCGGGACTATGACACATATCACAACACCACTCACCCTCACCATGGAGTCCATACATCAAGAAAGCCTTCCCTTCCTCATCATCAGTGAACCCGTACACAAGATCATCCTCAGCCTCTCAAACCTGCAACGCCATAACCCCACCATCTCATGGTCAAGGATGACAATCACCTGCTTCCCTTCCCCTGTGTTTCCACGTCGGTTGAGAGTCCTGTGGTTTCCCTTCAGCCCAACATCCCGGTGGTATACCAAGACCCGCGCCACCTGTCTCCCTCCTCAAGTGCCAATTCCATCAGGAGGCTGTCTCCTTTCTGGGTTACCAGATCAGCCCGCATGGAGTGATGATGGACGGTAAGAAGGTAGATGTTGTCAGGTCATGGCCATTCCCAACAACCATAAAGGGGTTACAACATTTTTTGGGGTTTGCCAACTTCTACTTCAGTTTCATCAAGAACTGTAGCTCTTATCGCCTCTCCTCTCACCTCTTTCCTTGGGGTGGAGTCCTGCACCCGACGAAGCCTTCTGCCTACTGAAGGGATGTTTCACCTCTGCCCCATTGCTCAAACACCCAGATCCTACGCTGCCCTTCGTGGTGGATGTGGACGCTTCAGAAGTAGGTGTGGGGGCTGTCCTGTCCCAATGACAAGGTAATCCACAAATTGTATCCATGGCCACACAACTGGCCGCACACAGCTGTCATCGCTGGACTTCCAGATATCACCCGCACTATTCAATCCATCTCTGGAAAGTACTACTGGCGCAGGACATCACTCGCTATGTCAACTCCTGTTCCGTATGTGCCCAAACCAAATCTCCCCGGCACGCTCCAGCAGGGAAACTCCTTCCCTTTCCTGTGCCTCAGCGTCCCTGGTCTCATCTGTCCATTGATTTTGTCACTGATCTCCCCTCCTCTGATGGTTTCACCACCATTTTGGTGGTTGTGGACATATTCTCTAAACCCTTCCATTTTTTTATCCCTCTCTCTGGTCTCCCTACCGCTCTCCAGGTCGCGGAGGCACTGTTCCAGCAGGTCTTCCGGTGCTATGGCCTTCCGGAGGGCATCTTCTCCAACCATGGCCCCCAATTCACGTCACGGGTATGGAAAACCTTCAGGGAGAAGCTGAGGGTCACGGTCAGCCTCATGTCCGGGTACCGGGCTCAGTCTAACGGGCAGCTGGAGAGGATAAACCAGGAGCTGGGGAGGTTCCTGAGGAGTCACTGCCAGGACCGACAGGGGGAGTGGACCAATTCCTTTCCTGGGCTGAGTACGCCTAGAATTCATTGCTTCACTCCTCCACCATGCTGACTCCCTTCCAGTGTGTTCTGGGTTATCAGCCAGCCCTGGCTCCATGGACCTTGAGCCAGACCAAAGCTCCTGCGGTGGACGAGTCGTTCAGGCACACAGAAGAGGTTTGGAATGATGCCCACATGAGACACCAGCACGCAGTCCACCACCAGAAGGAGCAGGAGGATCGCCACTGCAGTGAGGCTCCTGTTTTCCATCATGGGGATCGCATGTGGCTCTCCACCAGGAACCTCCCACTCTGCCTGTCCAGTAAGAAGCTGAGCCCCCGGTTTGTGGGGCCGTTTAAGGTCTTCCGGAGGGTTAATGATATGACATATACTGTGCCTTCAGAAACTATTCAGACCCCTTGACTTTTTCACATTTTGCTACATTACAGCCTTACTCTAAAATGTATAAAATTGTTTTTTCCCTCATCAATCTACACACAATACCCATAATGACAAAGCAAAATAAGGTTTAAAAAAAATGATTGCTAGTAGTAAAAAACATGTTTTTAAATATTACATTTACATAAGTATTCAGACCCTTTACTCAGTACTTTGTTGAAGTACCTTTGGTAGTGATTACAGCATTGAGTCTTCTTGGGTATGACACTACAAGCTTGGCACACCTGTATTTGTGGAGTGTCTCCCATTCTTCTCTGCAGATCCTCTCAAGCTCTGTCAGGTTGGATGGGGAATGTTGCTGCACAGCTATTTTCAGGTCTCTCCAGAGATGTTCAATCGGGTTCAAGTCTGGGCTCTGGCTGGGCCACTCAAGAACATTCAGAGACTTGTCCCGAAGCCACTCCTGCATTGTCTTAGCTGTGTGTTTACGGTCGTTGTCCTGTTGGAAGGTGAACCATCGCCCCAGTCTGAGGACCTGAGCGTTCTGGAGCAGGTTTTCAACAAGGATCTCTCTCTACTTTGCTTCATTCATCTTTACCTCGATCCTGACTAGTCTCGTCGGCTTGAGGGGGAATATACACGGCTGTGACTATAACCGAAGATAATTCTCTTGGGAGGTAACACGGTCGGCATTGGATTGTGAGGTATTCAAGGTGGGGTGAACAAAAGGACTTGAGTTCCTGTATGTTATCACAATCACACCATGAGTAGTTAATCATGAAACATACACCCCTGCCCTTCTTCCCGGAGAGATATTTATTCCTGTCTGCGCGATGAACTGAGAACCCAACTGGCTGTACGGACTCAGACAGAATATCCAGAGAGCCATGTTTCCGTGAAACAGAGTATGTTACAATCCCTGATGTCTCTCTGGAAGGAAATCCTTGCCCTGAGCTCGTCAACTTTATTGTCCAGAGACTGAACATTAGCGAGTAATATACTTGGAAGCGGTAGGTGGTGTGCTCGCCTCCTGAGTAAGACTAGAAGTCAACTCTCCGAGTACCTCTTCTCCGCCGGCGATGTTTTGGATCAGCTTCAGTAATCAGTTCATTTGCCCTGGCGGGTACAAACAAAGGATACAATTGGGAAAGACGTATTCCTGGTCGAAATGCTGGTAATGGTGGTGAGTTACTGTCATTCTGATATCCAAAAGTTCTTCCTGGCTGTATGTAATAACACAAAAAAATCTGGCCTAATAATGTAAGAAATAACACAGAAAAAAAATAAAACTAAAAACTGCAAAATTACCTAGGGGCTAGAAGCACCCTAGGCAATGGTGATCTTTATGCCATCAATGGGGACTGTTGCCTCATACACCCAGGAGATCTTTAGGACTGGGGACAATTGCCTCACACACACAGGAGATCTTTATGCCATCAATGGGGACTGTTGCCTCACACACCCAGGAGCTCTTTATGTCATCAATGGGGACTGTTGCCTCACACAACCAGGAGATCTTTATACAATCAATGGGGACTGTTGCCTAACACAACAAGGAGATCTTAATGCCATCAATGGGGACTATTGTCTCACACACCCAGGAGATCTTTATGCCATCAATGGGGACTGTTGCCTCACACACCCAGGAGATCTTTATGCCATCAATGGGGACTGTTGCCTCACACCCAGGAGATCGTTATGCCATCAATGGGGACTGTTGCCTCACACCCAGGAGATCTTTATGCCATCAATGACATAGGGGACTGTTGCCTCACACAACCAGGAGATATTTATGCCATATTTGGCAGGCTTGCTGGGCATGTACTGTGTGAACCTGCTTCTGCCCCGGAATGGCACAAGCTGCTCATCCACTGTGACGCAGTCGCTGGGGATGTACCTTCCTCTACAGTTTGCTAGGAAAAAGGTCCCACACATACCGGAATTATTTGAAGGCAAACACTATTATAACACTATTGTGGATAATCCTATCTTCACACAGGCCTCTCTCTCCTTACTCACAAATTGCTGTTTTGTGTCACACCCTGTTCTGTTTCACCTGTCTTTGTGCTTGTCTCCACCCCCCTCCAGGTGTCGCTCATCTTCCCTATTATCCCCTGTGTACTTATACCTGTGTTCTCTGTTTGTCTGTTGCCAGTTCGTTTGTTTCCCTGCTCCTGCCTTTTTCTTGCTCCTGTTTTCTATTCCTTCCCGGTTTTGACCGTTCTGCCTGAGGTTTTTGTACCTTACCCCACCATTCTGGATTATTGACCCCTGCCTGCCCTGACCCTGAGACTGCCTGCCGTTCTGGTCCCTTTACACCCTCTCTGGATTATTGACCCCTGTCTGCCCTGACCCTGAGACTGCCTGCCGTTCTGGTCCCTTTACACCCTCTCTGGATTATTGACCCCTGCCTGCCCTGACCCTGAGACTGCCTGCCGTTCTGGTCCCTTTACACCCTCTCTGGATTATTTACCCCTGCCTGCCCTGACCCTGAGACTGCCTGCCGTTCTGGTCCCTTTACACCCTCTCTGGATTATTGACCCCTGCCTGCCTTGACCTGTCGTTTGCCTCCTCCTGTTGTTAGGAATATACTTTTGTTTCTTCAACTCTGTCTGCATCTGAGTCATATCTACAAATCTTTTTGTCATGGCTGGGCGCTAAAGCACTGCCAAAAGTCTGAGCGCCTGAAATTGACATGCACAAGCAATTATTGCTTGCAAATATTAAGCTACATGTTTGCGAATGCGATTACAACTACATATGTGCTTTATTTATGTTCAAAACTCATCCATTATGCGCTTGCAAATTGTGTTTACAACAAATCTATTCTATATGCTCAAATCTTTACATCAGTGATTGACCTTCATACAATTCCACCTAATTTCTATGGAGTTGTGTGTGTGTGTGTGTGTGTGTGTGTGTGTGTGTGTGTGTGTGTGTGTGTGTGTGTGTGTGTGTGTGTGTGTGTGTGTGTGTGTGTGTGTGTGTGTGTACATTGTTAGAAATGACCGCCTTGTTGACCTGATACCCTGCGAGGTCATGCAGGTAGTCTTACCAACAGCACACATGCATAAACATTCTTGTGTAAGGGGAAGCTGGTTTGATGTTGATGATGATGTGTTTTCCTGTGTACCAAATACACCAGATATTGTTGTTGTGGGGGAGGTGCTGATTGGACAGCTAAAGTGGAGGGGGAAAGTATTTGATCCCCTGCTGATTTTGTACGTTTGCCCACTTACAAAGAAAGGATCAGTCTATAATTTTAATGGTAGGTTTATTTGAACAGTGAGAGACAGAATAACAACAACAACAAAAAAGAAAAACGCATGTCAAAAATGTTACAAAATGATTTGCATTTTAATGAGGGAAATAAGTATTTGACCCCTCTGCAAAACATGACTTAGTACTTGGTGGCAAAACCCTTGTTGGCAATCACAGAGGTCAGACATTTCTTGTAGTTGGCCACCAGGTTTGCACACATCTCAGGAGGGATTTTGTCCCACTCCTCTTTGCAGATCTTCTCCAAGTCATTAAAGTTTCGAGGCTGACGATTGGCAACTCGAACCTTCAGCTCCCTCCACAGATTTTCTATGGGATTAAGGTCTGGAGACTGGCTAGGCCACTCCAGGACCTTAATGTGCTTCTTCTTGAGCCACTCCTTTGTTCCCTTGGCCGTGTGTTTTGGGTCATTGTCATGCTGGAATACCCATCCACGACCCATTTTCAATGCCCTGGCTGAGGGAAGGATGTTCTCACCCAAGATTAGACGGTACATGGCCCCGTCCATCATCCCTTTGATGCGGTGAAGTTGTCCTGTCCCCTTAGCAGAAAAACACCCCCAAAGCATAATGTTTCCACCTCCATGTTTGACGGTGGAGATGATGTTCTTGGGGTCATAGGCAGCATTCCTCCTCCTACAAACACGGCGAGTTGAGTTGATGTCAGAGAGCTCCATTTTGGTCTCATCTGACCACAACACTATCACCAGTTGTCCTCTGAATCATTCAGATGTTCATTGACAAACTTCAGACGGGCATGTATATGTATTCTTGAGCAGGAGGACCTTGCGGGCACTGCAGGATTTCAGTTCTTCACGGCGTAGTGTGCTACCAATTGTTTTCTTGGTGACTATGGTCCCAGCTGCCTTGAGATCATTGACAAGATCCTCCCGTGTAGTTCTGGGCTGATTCCTCACCGTTCTCATGATCATTGCAACCCCACAAGGTGAGATCTTGCATGGAGCCCCAGGCCGAGGGAGATTGACAGTTCTTTTGTGTTTCTTCCATTTGCGAATAATCGCACCAAATGTTGTCACCTTCTCACCAAACTGCTTGGCGATGGTCTTGTAGCCCATTCCAGCCTTGTGTAGGTCTACAATCTTGTCCCTGACATCCTTGGAGAGCTCTTTGGTCTTGGCCATGGTGGAGAGTTTGGAATCTGATTGATTGATTGCTTCTGTGGACAGGTGTCTTTTTTACAGGTAACAAGCTGCGGTTAGGAGCACTCCCTTTAAGAGTGTGCTCCTAATCTCAGCTCGTTACCTGTATAAAAGACACCTGGGAGCCAGAAATCTTTCTGATTGAGAGGGGGTCAAATACTTATTTCCCTCATTAAAATGCAAATCAATTTATAACATTTCTGACATGCGTTTTTCTGGATTTTTTTGTTGTTGTTCTGTCTCTCACTGTTCAAATAAACCTACCATTAAAATTATAGGCTGATCCTTTCTTTATCAGTGGGCAAACGTACAAAATCGTCAGGGGATCAAATACTTTTTTCCCCCACTGTACATGGAGCAGGCCTTTTCTGACAAGCTGCTTCAGTACCAGCCCCTCGTGGTGCTGGGACAGCCTGGGTGGAGGTACAAGCTGGTGGTGCTGATATTTGGCAGTCTTGGCCACGTACACAGGCTTGCAGTGCGTGGCCTCCAGATTGCGGGCTGACAAAACTACAGCAAACCAATTGGCAAGGTACTGCTCTGTTTCAGCTGTCGTGGGCAGAGATTGTGTGTGTGTGTGTGTGTGTGTGTGTGTGTGTGTGTGTGTGTGTGTGTGTGTGTGTGTGTGTGTGTGTGTGTGTGTGTGTGTGTGTGTGTGTGTGTGTGTGTGTGTGTGTGTGTGTGTGTGTGTGTGTGTGTATGTGTGTGAGAGAGAGAGGTATCTTTCCCAAAAATTGCACTGTCACTCTAACAGTGTAACCAAGGACATAGATTGTTTAACCAGTCAGCATTATGGTAAGAATGTGCCAGGAAATTATGCCTGTACTGTTAGCTTTGGCTGAGACAGACTGATGCTAGGCTAGCTGTTGTGTTTAGTTCTGTTACAGAACCCTTATTCTGTACTATTTTCAGAGGCATATACCCGTATATAGTACAGTAAATATACACATTTACATAATCTGCCGCTAAACTAGGCTGTTGTTGATCGACCTGATGTTCAGCTATTGGAACATGAAGTGACTGGAGCAGATTTGTTGAACAGACAACGTCATCAGGTTTGGTGATGACTGTTCTCTGGGATTATATTGTAAATGCTTTTGTTTTTATGAGATGGAAGGATAGGAGCAGAAGTAGGGAAGACGGAGTAAACTTTTAAGGATAACAGAGTTCTAAACTATTTTTATATTTTTTATGTATTATTTATGACATGCACAGGCCCCATGCTGGGATTTAACAGGGATCCCCACCATGGAGGGAAGTATATGGTTCTGGAGGGGAGAGTGTTAACTACTAGACCAGACTCCAGGCCCTGTAAACACATTTTGTATGATTAATCTGTCTAGAAAAGGGTTGGATAAATATGGGTGTGTTGTTGTGTGTGTGATAGCTCTGTTCAATCTCTCCAAGAGACACATCACATTGCTAGTACTGGGCTCTAGAGTGGTAGACTGTTCACCAGGAGACACATCACATTGCTAGTACTGGGCTCTAGAGTGGTAGACTGTTCACCAGGAGACACATCACATTGCTAGTACTGGGCTCTAGAGTGGTAGACTGTTCACCAGGAGACACATCACATTGCTAGTACTGGGCTCTAGAGTGGTAGACTGTTCACCAGGAGACACATCACATTGCTAGTACTGGGCTCTAGAGTGGTAGACTGTTCACCAGGAGACACATCACATTGCTAGTACTGGGCTCTAGAGTGGTAGACTGTTCACCAGGACCAGGTAAGACACCAAAGAATTACACCACGTGTCAAACTCATTCCACGCAGGTCGGAGTGTCTGTGGTTTTTCACTCCTACTTCATTGATGAATTAATGTCACACATTTTTAAGGATCTCCCCTCATCTGGTTGTCTAGGTCTTAATTGAAAGGAGAAAATATAAATTCAGCAGACACTTGTTTCAGTATGATATATTGGATAAAGTAATAAAGACAGACACCAATGTCTAGTTCAATAGCCTTGTTCATGCATTGTACAAATCCCTACACGCGGAGTCCGGGGAACAGTCCGGCTAGTCGATTACCTATCAACTAGACTCCGTAACATCATCCTTTTCAATAGAAAGTGCAAACATAACAGCATAACATTAAATTCTTAACAATCAAGTCATAACAATTAAGAACGCATGACATTTTCTTTTTACTTCAGTTGTCATCTTCCTTTCTTTTTAAATTTTCTTTTTCTTTTTTCTTTATTTTATTTTATTTTATTTATTTTTATTTTTTAAATGTTTATTTTTATAAACAGGAGGACAAGTTAACACAGTCTCTTGCTTACAGAGTAAGCCTGTCCGGTGGCTTGCACAGCCGACCCACCCGTGAGTAAGTATTGGCTCTGACAGGGGTAGGATTAGGGCCACGAGCTGGAGAGCTTGGTGGGGTAGAAGCCTCACCTTCAGTTGGCTCATGTCTCAATTCTGCACCTCTTACCCTTAGGCCTGGACTGTGATCCATCTCATCTAGGTGAGTGTATGGCATGTTTTGGTTTGTACGCTCTGCTATGCGCAGATCCACCCGATTGCGACGATAGAGGGAGCCACCAACAGGCGGTGATCTGTGACGTTTAAGTAGTCTGCCTGATTGATCTGTTGAACATCTTGTTGTTCCTGCTGTAGCGAACAGATGGCCTGCCGCTGATAGGCAGTGCCTCTGCCTGTACATTGTGCCGTTGCCCTGCTCAGTGTGTCGCTGATGTACATCTCTGGTCCTGGCTTGTAAATGACCTTCAGGCTGTAGTTTTGCAGAGTCAGGAGCATGCTTTGAAGCCTCTTGGGCGCGTTGAGGAGAGGTTTACTGAATATGGCAATGAGTGGTTTGTGGTCAGTTTCAGCGGTGACCAGCTCTCGACCATACAAGTAGTGATGGAATCGCTGGCAAGAGAAGACGATGCTGAGGCACTCTTTCTCAATTTGTGCATAGTTCTGTTCGGTGGGGGTGAGCGCTCTCGAGGCAAACGCAACGGGTTGGCCTTCCTGCATAAGGCAGCATCCAAGTCCCCTTTGACTGGAGTCACTCTGGATTGTGACAGGCTTCGTGACGTCGTAGTAGCGCAACACTGGCATGGATGAAGCCAGAGATTTCATCTCCTGCACCGCTGCCTCGTGCTTGGGTAGCCAGTGCCATGGTGTGTCTTTGTCCAGCAACCGGCGCAGAGGCTCACAGACTGCTGATAGGTGTGGCATGAACTTTGCAAGATAGTTTGCAAAACCGATGAGACGCTGTACTCCTTTTGCATCAGATGGGTTTGGCATGTCGAGGATCGCTCGGACCTTGTCTGGGTCCGGCTTCAGGCCTTTTGCCGAAAGAATGTGGCCATGGAAGTGGACGTCTTTCACCTTGAACTGTAGCTTCTTCAGGCCAAGACGAAGCTTAACTGTTCGACAGCGCTCCATCAGTGCCAGGAGCTTCACATCGTGGTCGCGTTCTGCTTCATCGTCTGTGTCACCACAGCCTACGATCAGGACATCATCAGCGATGGGTTCAATGCCCTTGAGCCCAGCCAGTAACTCGTGCTGCTTGCGTTGGTATACCTCAGGTGCCACTGAGACACCAAACGGGAGCTTGAGCCAGCGTTTCCGACCCCAGGGGGTCCAGAAGGTAGTCATGAAGCTGCTTTCTTCGTCCAGCTTGCATTGAAGGAATGCATCTCGGGCATCCACCAAGGTGAAAATCCTGGCCTTGGGAAGCTTGTAGAGGACATCCTCTAGTGTCGGCATGATGTAGTGGGATCGTTTCAATGCTTGGTTCAGATGCTTTGGGTCGATGCAGACCCTCAGCTTCTCTGTTTTTTTCACTATGACCATATTGCTGATCCAGTCAGTTGGTTCGGTCACTGATGTCATGTGGCCATCGGCCTCATACTTGTCCAGCTGGGCCTTCACAGCCACTTTCATTGCAATGGGCACATTGCGAGGAGCACACTGGACTGGAGTGATGCTCTCATCCACTTCAAAGTGTACCTCACCAGGCACTGATTCAACGGGCATGTTGAATACATCGTCATATCTGCTGAGTAGTTGTTCTTTGGACAGGGGTCCATGCTGGACATGATCCACAATGTGCAGGTCATTTGGTACAGTGAACTACATCAGTCCCAGGCGTTCGCATGTAGAGCCTGAGAGGAGAGGATGTTGACTGGTTTTCACAATCTCAAACTCCAGCTTGTGTTTGCGTCCCCGAATAACACATTCGGTCTCAAAGGTGCCCATAGAGCTCATTAGCTCTCCTGAGTACAGCTTTAGTCTAGTATCGCTGGGCAATAGATGCGTGTCAGGTGCCAGATTGATTTTGTCTTTGTAGCTCATTACATTGCATGTAGCACCGGAATCCAGTTGACATTGTTGTTGCTTGTTATGTAATCGTAGTGTCACAAACCATTTCTTCCCTCTTGAGTGTACAGCCCCAATGGATTCATGCATGTAAATGTCACTTTCACTGTTCAGCTCTGAACATTGAGTGACATCATCAACACAGTGAATCTTGCCCTCACTCACCCTTCTTTTGCTTTTGAGACACACTTTTGCAAAGTGATTATTAGTTCCACAAGCTCTGCATGGTTTTCCATAGGCAGGGCAGTGCTCTTTGCCACGTGTGTGCGTATTCCCACAGTATTTACATGCTACTGGGCTCTCTGTGTTCACCGTTCGTGGTGAATTACTCTGCCTTGATTGGTTTTGCCTGAATGTCTGCCTAGCAACAGCGTGAACAGTGTCAACGTCGGAGCGTGGGGTTTCGATTTCCATTGCTCTCATTCTCATGTCAGTGACTTCAGCAGTGCGGCACATTTCGATGGCAGTTACTAATGTTAAGCCTCTCTCTCTCAGTAGACGCCGGCGTGTATCCTCATTTGCAATTCCCAGTACTATTTTGTCACGAATCAATTCATCTTTCAATCCCCCGTATTCACAAGTGGCGGATTTTTCTCTCAAACGGGTTACAAAGTTGTGTACTGACTCACCCTCTTCCTGTTTGCAGCTTCCGAAAACGAACCGCTCGTAAATTACGTTTCTGGCGGGTTTGAAGTAATTCTCCAATGCATCCAATATAGCCTTTGCATCACACTGTTGTCGCGCTGTGAGGGTGAGATTGTGCCGGTAGATATGCCTGCATTCGCTGCCCATTAAACTCCTCAGAGTTGCCGCTTGTACCTCGTTGGGTTTCTCATGTAGACCGGTCGCCAGCGCATAGTCCTCGAATTCATCCCTGAAATTGTCCCAATTAGTATTCCAGTCCCCTGTGAGAACCATGGGATTAGGTGGCGGAATGTTCGCTGCCATAGCGATGGAATAGGAGACTTCTTTGCCTTCAGTCATCGAGGTAGGTAGTGATGCTAGCTAACCAGCTAACAACTAGTTGATCAGTGTTGTGAGTAGGAATCGGCGTGTGTTCGCATATGGAACGTAACCGCGCCTATACTGTACTTAGCTACAAAAATAACAAACGTATGGTTTTCGAGCCACTTCTGATACCATGTTTCAGTATGATATATTGGATAAAGTAATAAAGACAGACACCAATGTCTAGTTCAATAGCCTTGTTCATGCATTGTACAAATCCCTACACGCGGAGTCCGGGGAACAGTCCGGCTAGTCGATTACCTATCAACTACACTCCGTAACAACACTAGGCCCTCCATGGAATGAGTTTGACTCCACTGCCCTACACCCTCCCTAATTTTCACTCCCTTAGATTTGAGACACTTGTTGGAGGAACGAAAAATGGAGGTCCCAATGGTTTCCACTAACAATTGTCTTTATCATGAAAGTTCATGAAAACAAAAATGTAATTCATTTAAGGTCAGCGTAAGGCATAAGGTTAGCAGTGTGGTTAAGGTTAGGGTTAAGTATAGAGTTAGGTTTAAAATCGATATTTAAGAAGATATATTGTAGACATAGGTGGGGTTTATGACTTTGTGGTTGTGGTAACTTGTGACGACCAGGGTCGAGTGGCAAGGTGAAAGGGTAATTAGGGATTCAGACATAAGGCTTGTTTGAGTTGTAAGGCTGAAACAACCGACTGCAGATGGAAGTCAGTCGGGGGAGGTGCATCTGCGACAGCCGAAAGTTGGACACTGAGGGTTTTTTGCAACAGCAAGGCTCAGTGCAACAGGGCAGTGTTGTCATTGTTTATAAATGATTAAGATTTTCCCTTTGTAATGTTGAAATAAACATTTATCCAACCCCCATATCACACATTCACAAACTGTAAATATATGTATTGTACTATCAATTTGGGAGTTAATTCAAAATGTATAAATTCGAAATGTATTTATTAAAAATTAAATTTAAATTATTAAATTAAATTATTTAAATTAATTAAAAACTGCAAGACTGAAGAGGAGAAAAAACAAGCAACAAACAAAGAAGATAGGCTTTTGAAAAATAACTATTTTTCATAAAATTGTAGTTATCTTAGCTAGCTGAATTGTTTACCAGTTGCTAAGCAGTTGCTAGGGACTCTTTTGGAAGAAGCTAGCTAGCTAACGAAGAACAACAAAGAATATCTAGTTAACAGAAGAAAAGAAAAGAGAAAATCAGGACAGAAGAAAAAGGATATCAAAGTGAAACAGTTCTCTAAAGACACAAGAGACAATAATACAAGAAACAACACTTCTGTAGCTTGTCAACTATGTGTCTGTCTATCCCTGTTCTCTCCCCTCTGCACAGGCCATACAAACGCTTCACACCGCGTGGCCGCTGCCACTCTAACCTGGTGGTCCCAGCGCGCACGACCCACGTGGAGTTCCAGGTCTCCGGCAGCCTCTGGAACTGCCGGTCTGCAGCCAAACAAGGCTGAGTTCATTGGAGAGTTCATCAATTAGCTTGACGCCTTGATAAGTTCCTTTCCTGAAGATGGCTCACCTCTCACAGTTCTGGGTGACTTTAACCTCCCCATGTCTACCTTTGACTCATTCCTCTCTGCCTCCTTCTTTCCACTCCTCTCCTCTTTTGACCTCACCCTCTCACCTTCCCCCCCTACTCACAAGGCAGGCAATACGCTTGACCTCATCTTTACTAGATGCTGTTCTTCCACTAATCTCATTGCAACTCCCCTCCAAATCTCCGACCACTACCTTGTATCCTTTTCCCTCTTGCTCTCATCCAACACTTCTCACTCTGCCCCTACTCGGATGGTATTGCGCCGTCCCAACCTTCGCTCTCTCTCTCCCGCTACTCTCTCCTCTTCCATCCTATCATCTCTTCCCTCTGCTCAAACCTTCTCCAACCTATCTCCTGATTCTGCCTCCTCAACCCTCCTCTCCTCCCTTTCTGCATCCTTTGATTTTCTCTGTCCCCTATCCTCCAGGCCGGCTCGGTCCTCCCCTCCTGCTCCGTGGCTCGACGACTCACTACGAGCTCACAGAACAGGGCTCCGGGCAGCCGAGCGGAAATGGAGGAAAACTCGCCTCCCTGCGGACCTGGCATCTTTTCACTCCCTCCTCTCTACATTCTCCTCTTCTGTCTCTGCTGCTAAAGCCACTTTCTACCACTCTAAATTCCAAGCATCTGCCTCTAACCCTAGGAAGCTCTTTGCTACCTTCTCCTCCCTCCTGAATCCCCCCCCCCCCCCTCCTCCCTCTCTGCGGATGACTTTGTCAACCATTTTGAAAAGAAGGTTGACGATATCCGATCCTCGTTTGCTAAGTCAAACGACACCGCTGGTCCTGCTCACACTGCCCTACCCTGTGCTTTGACCTCTTTCTCCCCTCTCTCTCCAGATGAAATCTCGCGTCTTGTGACGGCCGGCCGCCCAACAACCTGCCCACTTGACCCTATCCCCTCCTCTCTTCTCCAGACCATTTCCGGAGACCTTCTCCCCTACCTCACCTCGCTCATCAACTCATCCTTGACCGCTGGCTACGTCCCTTCCGTCTTCAAGAGAGCGAGAGTTGCACCCCTTCTGAAAAAACCTACACTCGATCCCTCCGATGTCAACAACTACAGACCAGTATCACTTCTTTCTTTTCTCTCCAAAACTCTTGAACGTGCCGTCCTTGGCCAGCTCTCCTGCTATCTCTCTCAGAATGACCTTCTTGATCCTAATCAGTCAGGTTTCAAGACTGGGCATTCAACTGAGACTGCTCTTCTCTGTGTCACGGAGGCTCTCTGCACTGCTAAAGCTAACGCTCTCTCATTTTACATTTTAGTCATTTAGCAGACGCTCTTATCCAGAGCGACTTACAGTAGTGAATGCATACATTTCATACATTTTTTTTTCCTGTGCTGGCCCCCCGTGGGAATCGAACCCACAACCCTGGTGTTGCAAACACCATGCTCTACCAACTGAGCTACAGGGAAGGCTCTCCTCTGCTCTCATCCTTCTAGACCTATCTGCTGCCTTTGATACTGTGAACCATCAGATCCTCCTCTCCACCCTCTCCGAGTTGGGCATCTCCGGCGCGGCCCACGCTTGGATTGCGTCCTACCTGACAGGTCGCTCCTACCAGGTGGCGTGGCGAGAATCTGTCTCCGCACCATGCGCTCTCACCACTGGTGTCCCCCAGGGCTCTGTTCTAGGCCCTCTCCTATTCTCGCTATACACCAAGTCACTTGGCTCTGTCATATCCTCACATGGTCTCTCCTATCATTGCTATGCAGACAACACACAATTAATCTTCTCCTTTCCCCCTTCTGATAACCAGGCGGCGAATCGCATCTCTGCATGTCTGTCAGACATATCAGTGTGGATGACGGATCACCACCTCAAGCTGAACCTCGGCAAGACGGAGCTGCTCTTCCTCCCGGGGAAGGACTGCCCGTTCCATGATCTAGCCATCACGGTTGACAACTCCCTTGTGTCCTCCTCCCAGAGTGCTAAGAACCTTGGCGTGATCCTGGACAACACCCTGTCGTTCTCCACTAACATCAAGGCGGTGACCCGATCCTGTAGGTTCATGCTCTACAACATTCGCAGAGTACGACCCTGCCTCACACAGGAAGCGGCGCAGGTCCTAATCCAGGCACTTGTCATCTCCCGTCTGGATTACTGCAACTCGCTGTTGGCTGGGCTCCCTGCCTGTGCCATTAAACCCCTACAACTCATCCAGAACGCCGCAGCCCGTCTGGTGTTCAACCTTCCCAAGTTCTCTCACGTCACCCCGCTCCTCCGCTCTCTCCACTGGCTTCCAGTTGAAGCTCGCATCCGCTACAAGACCATGGTGATTGCCTACGGAGCTGTGAAGGGAACGGCACCTCCATACCTTCAGGCTCTGATCAGGCCCTACACCCAAACAAGGGCACTGCGTTCATCCACCTCTGGCCTGCTGGCCCCCCTACCTCTGAGGAAGCCCAGTCAAAACTGTTCGCTGCTCTGGCACCCCAATGGTGGAACAAGCTCCCTCACGACGCCAGGACAGCGGAGTCAATCACCACCTTCCGGAGACACCTGAAACCCCACCTCTTTAAGGAATAGGATAAAGTAATCCTTCTACCCCCCCTTAAAAGATTTAGATGCACTATTGTAAAGTGGTTGTTCCACTGGATATCATAAGGTGAATGCACCAATTTGTAAGTCGCTCTGGATAAGAGCGTCTGCTAAATGACTTAAATGTAATGTAATGTAAATGTAAATTAAGTACAATCAAATATTTGTTTGTTGTTGACTGCAAGGTTAAATCAGTTCAGTCAAATGTGAATATGAAACTTTTAAAATAGTTTAGGGGATGGCTTTGTCTGTGAAGGATTACCCCCGGAGCCAGATGCTGGCTTGGCAAGTAGCCCTTTGGTGGGCAGCTGGCATGGAAACCCCCCGTCTGAGAAAAGAGGTTGCCTTCAGCTTGTGGCAGTGGGGAGGTGGTGGGTCGACGGTAACACTGTTGCTTCAAGACAGCGAGAGAGAAAAAAAGTGTAAGCGATCATTTAAATACATCACAAGATGTACGCCCATTGGTGAGAGGAGAGCAAGGTGATTATTGTACAGGTATGCCCATAGGTTATTTAGCAAGCTTGTTGAGGTTGCATTATTCTGCTGTGCTCATTGACTAAAGGGTAAAGGTGATTGACATTTCGCACGTGGCTAATTGATAGTAAAGGAGGAGGAGTGACATAATGCTGTGCTGTTGACGAGAACATTTGTAAACATCACAGATATAAATTCCTGCTGTGCCCATGATAAAGGATGTGATGTGAATTATGTTGTAGCCTACTACTGAATCAAAGTAGAATGTGAGGATAATCATTCAGACCAGCCTTAATGAACTTACTTTAACTACATTAGTATACTACGTCTGTAATAGTTGATGAATATCTGGGATAGTTCACACACAATATCCCAATTTCCAAGTTTTTTTTCTACATAACTTTTCAACTACCATTTATTTGAAAACTTTGGGCTGGATTCAGTCAGTATCGCAGAAGATCCACGTTAAAAGGTAATGGTAATTTCCGATTGAGCCGACATATGAAGCGTTTACCATGAATGCAGTTGAGACCGTCAATTGCGCTATAAGGTGGATCTTCATCACTACAGATTGAATAGAGCCCTTTATCTTGATAACATACATCTCTCTGTAATATGTTCACCATGGGGAGAGAAGGCCTGCTATCCATCTTCTTCCTGCTGCTTCCACTGGCCTTGGTCTGGGAAGACCCCCCAACCCTCAACTCAATCAGTGATCTCAGTAATATTGAGTTTGGCCACCTCTTCCCACATCACGGCCTACCTCTGCTCTACTTCATCGCCCACAAACTAGTTGTAGATAACAACGATGCCCTCATCATACCAGACAGGGGAGACTGGGGCTTCCATTTCTACAATAACTTTGAAAGGGTGTTTCCACCGCTGCAAAATCAAAACCTACAGGGTTACTACGCAGTAGGGAATCTCAATACACCGACACAATACGGACTCGCCCCTTACGTCCGCCAAAGCTATCGCTACACCCCAGGGAATGTGGAGAGGAACAGGGACAGAGTAGCTGTCAGAACCAGCCTCAACAGCCCACTGTTAGAGCCACACTATATAACACAGCACTATCCTCGTGCCGGTCCCCAGAGCAATCAATATGACCCAGCTAACACCTGGCGCATAAGCCTGAGCATCAGTCTCCTGCAGATGGATAGCACATACAGTGAGCAGAATAATTAATTGGACAGTGACCATTTCCTTGTTATTTTGGTTCTGTACTCTAGCACTTTGAGTTTGAAAGGATACATTGACAATGAGGGTGAAGTACAGACTGTCAGCTTTAATTTGAGGGTATTTTTATACATATCGGATGAACTGTTTAGAAATGACAGTACCTTTTGTACATGGTACCCCCATTTTAAGGTACTACAAGTATTTGTTTAACTGACTTCACAGATGTGTGTTGTTAGGCAGGTGTATTCATTTGTGTCGTTAGTGAATGCAGGAGAGCTGTTGATGAGTAGTAGTGATTCTAGACTTCGCTATTGCCTTTGGAGGTTGTTGTTGGGGTGTGACAACATGAGGAAGACAGCAGTGTCGATGTAAATGAAGCTGGCCTCCATAAGACTCAGAAATGAAAATCAATCAATCAGGAACAATGCAAGAACCCTGGGCATGCCCAAGTCAACAGTTTGGTTCATCATTAACAAGAAAAAAACAACCGGTGAATTATGTCAAAAGACCCGGTAGACTGAGGAAGACCACTGTAGTGGATGACTGGAGAATTCTCTCTTTGGTGAAGAAAACCCCCCTGACAACAGCCCAACAGATCAAAAACACTCTCCTGGATGCAGGTGTATATGTGTCAAAGTCTACCATACGTAGAAGACTACACCAGCAGGACTACAGAGAGATGCAAGCCACTGATAAGCCTGAAGAACAGAAAGGCGAGATTACAGTTTGCTAAAAAGCACTCAAAAAAAGTATTGTCCACAAAAAAGTATTGTGGACAGATGAGGCAAAAATTAACATGTACCAGAGTGATGGAAAGAGGAAAGTGTGGAGAAAAAAGACATGCCCATGATCCAAAGCATACAACCTCATCCGTGAAACATGGTGGGGGGGGGTGTTATGGCTTGGGCCTGTATGGCTGCCAGTGGAACAGGCTCACTTGTCTTCATCGACTGCAGACAGTAGTAGAACAATGAATTCTGAAGTCTACAGAAATATTTTATCTGCTCAAATAAAACCAAATGCCTCCAAACTCATTGGACAGCACTTCATCATGTAACAAGACAAAGACCCTAAACATACTGCTAGAGCAACGAAGGGGTTTTTGATGGCCAAAAAGTGGAAAATCCTTGACTGGCCGAGTCAATCACCGGATCTGAATCCAATTGAACATGCATTTTACATGCTGAAAAGGAGACTGAAGGCAATAAGTCCCCGAAACAAGCAGGAACTGAAGATGGCTGCAGTACAGGCCTGGCAGAGCATCACCAGGGAAGATACCCAGCATCTGGTGATGTTGATGCATCGCAGACTTCAAGTAGTCATTACATGCAAAGGATATGCAACCAAATATTAACAATGATTACTTTATTCTACATTATGCTAAACTGTCCAATGTTTTTTGATGCCCGAAAATGGTGGGGACTATGTACAAAAGCTTCTATAATTTCTAAACGGTTCATCCGATATGTATGAAAATACCCTCAAATTAAAGCTGACAGTCTGCACTTCACCCTCATTGTCATTGTATCCTTTCAAACTCAAAGTGCTAGAGTACAGAACCAAAATAACAAAAAATGGTCACTGTCCAATGAATTATGGTGCTCACTGTACGTCATCATGAGCGGCCCTAAGTTTGACGACACAGACAGGAAGCATTCTGTTGTCGTGATGTGACTATCATTAATCTGATGACCTATTTATTTTATCAACTAACTATGTTTAATTGATACTCGATTAAATGACTCATGTAACAATTAACTCATTAGGAATTTGGGACACCACGGGAAAAGTTCTTTAACAAGTTACTATCTCCCAACTTAAACTCTAAAGATATTTAAATATCTCTTACATCAATAACAGTCAATTGTCAATTATTACCTCATTATTCTCATTCTGAACGTCGCATACCTCGTAAATCTGCACAAACCCGGGTCTCACTGATCATTCCATAACACACAAATTGATTCAAATTTGTATTTATTTATTTTATTTCACCTTTATTTAAGCAGGTAAGCTAGTTGAGAACAAGTTCTCATTTACAACTGCGACCTGGCCAAGATAAAGCAAAGCAGTGTGACACAAACAACAACACAGAGTTACACATGGAATAAACAAACGTACAGTCAATAACACAATAGAAAAAAAAGAAGTCTATATACAGTGTGTGCAAATGGCGTGAGGAGGTAAGGCAATAAATAGGCCATAGTAGTGAAGTAATTACAGTTTAGCAAATTAACACTGGAGTGATAGATGAGCAGATGATGATGTGCAAGTAGAAATACTGGTGTGCAAAAGAGCAGAAAAGTAAATAAAAAACAATATCAAATCAAATCAAATTTATTTATATAGCCCTTCGTACATCAGCTGATATCTCAAAGTGCTGTACAGAAACCCAGCCTAAAACCCCAAACAGCAAGCAAAGCATGTGAAAGAAGCACGGTGGCTAGGAAAAACTCCCTAGGAAAAACTCCCTAGAAAGGCCAAAAACCTAGGAAGAAACCTAGAGAGGAACCAGGCTATGAGGGGTGGCCAGTCCTCTTCTGGCAGTGCAGGGTGGATATTATAACAGAACATGGTCAAGATGTTAAAATGTTCATAAATGACCAGCATGGTCAAATAATAATAATCATAGTAGTTGTCGAGGGTGCAACAAGCACGTCCGGTGAACAGGTCAGGGTTCCATATGGGGATGGGGATGAGGTAGGTAGATTGGGTGGGCTATTTACAGATGGGCTATGTACAGCTGCAGCGGTCGTTTAGCTGCTCAGATAACTGATGTTTAAAGTTAGGGAAGGAAATATAAGTCTCCAGCTTCAGCGATTTTTGCAATTCGTTCCAGTCATTGGCACCAGAGAACTGGAAGGAAAGGCAGCCAAAGGAGGTGTTGGCTTGGGGATGACCAGTGAGATATACCTGCTGGAGCGCGTGCTATAGGTGGGTGTTGTTATCGTGACCAGTGAGCTGAGATAAGGTGGAACTTTACCTAGCATAGACTTATAGATGACCTGGAGCCAGTGGGTCTGGCAATGAATATGTAGCCAGGGCCAGCCAACTAGAGCATACAGAATTAAGCTAAATGATAACATAAGATACATACACACACACAGTATAGGTTATTGATTAGAAACTTAATATGATGACAACAGGTCCCTAGCGGACTAACACAATATGACACTTGTTACACAAGATGGAGAGTTAAAGCGAGAGGGAGAGAAAGCGAGAAGGAAAGGGACACTTGGATTCATTTGGAAGCTATGCTTACAGTAGCCCTAATACCTTGCCCGAACTGCCGCTCTTTTGGGTAAGACGTAATGTATGTATTTACGTGTTGAAGGTCTTCATTGGGTATCTCTGCTGGGTATCTTTGTTGGGCCCAGGCCTTCGTGGGCAGGGTTCCGCTTGGTGAGAAGGGTGGCCTGTTCTCCAGATGGCCTTCTCCTTCGTTTTCGGGTGTAAGTCTCTGATTGTCCACAAGAGGTCACAATGTCCCAAGATGGCAGCATGTCATGTCGTTTGTCTGTGACTAGTAGATTTTAACCTACTAATAACCTATTAATTTATGGTTGAGTAAATCCACAATTTCCTTGTTGTGTAGTGCAAACTATTTTGTTTGGCTGGTGTAAAGATTGCGGGTCTCCCTCAATATTTTTTATTCTCACTATTTGCACTTCTTTACTTGAAGTTTACCAAAGTAACCCTATATCTGGCTGGCCTGAGTTCTTTCTTCAGCTTTCCCTCCACGGAGTGTCTCATCCAAGCTGCTCATCTTCACTCTTCGCCTGGCTGTCAGAGGCACCTCAACAATCCCCAAACCGTTTTCTCAATCGACCCCCACACCCAATCTACTCACACGCGCACACACTCACATACAGACTCATACATATGCACTGTCCCTCTCTCCCCTTACCTTTCCTTGGCCTCTATGTCTTATACCTCTCAGAGAAAATGACAATTTTTGTTGTATTGCTTTGTGCACTGACTTTACTGAACTCTGGAGAAAACAAACATTGTCGCTGGGTGAGTACATCTGACAATGTGCTCTCCCGTCCATTAGACATTTTGTCTGCGGGAACTCGCTCTTTTTTACTCCGTCCACTTGTCCAAGTGCCGATGCATTTGTGGCATGGTGTGAACAGTACGAACTTGTGTCACTACCAAAGTCTAATGGTTTTAAAAGACTGTTTTGTATTGTCTGGAAACTCACTTGTAGAATTCGCTTGCAGTAGGTCTCTTAAAAAAGAGAAACCGGGAAAGGTTATTAAACAGAGGTGCCTAGTTCTTCTTCTTTTGTTGATATCAGGTAACGTGCAGCCTAACCCTGGCCCTGATATGCAATGTCTCCAAACCCCCTCTGATGTTAAATCTAGATCTGGTTTAGGTCTTTTTCATTTAAATGTACGCAGCCTGTTGTCAAAAATGGATGGAGTTAGGATTTGGGCTAAATCAACTGATGCCGATGTAATTGTGTTTTCTGAAACCTGGCTCAGCAAGTCTGTTCTTGATAAGGATATTTGTATAAATGGTTACAATGTGTATCGCACTGACTGAGTTACAGAGATAGCCCCCTTTTTTTTAATTTTCACCTAAATGGCATACCCAAATCTAACTGCCTGTAGCACAGGCCCTGAAGCAAGGATATGCATATTCTTGGTACCACTTGAAAGGAAACACTTTGAAAAAAAAAAAATCTACCACCATCTTTGAAATGCAAGAGAAAGGTCCCAGTTCCAGCCATCATGCTGGTTGTAGTTCCGATGGTGTCCACAAGATGGCAGCAGTGTATGTGCAAAGTTTCAGACGGATAACTTGAAGTATGAGCGATCAGGACCTCAGACTGGGGTTCACATCCCAACCAGACAACACAGGAGTGGCTTCGGGACAAGTTGCTTAGTGGCCCAGCCAGAGCCCATACTTTAACCTGATCAAACATCTCTGGAGAGACCGGAAAATAGTTGTGCAGCAACGCTCCCCATCCAACCTGAAAGAGCTTGAGAGGAAAGCTTCTAGCGTCATAACCAAGAAGACTTGAGGCTGTAATCGCTGCCAAAGGTGCTTCAACAAAGGTTCTGAATACTTATGTAAATGTGATATTTTCATTTTTTTCAAAAATTCTTATAAAAACAGTTTTTGCTTCCTCATTATGGGGTATTGTGTGTAGATTGATGAGGAAAAAAACAATTTAATACATTTTAGAATAAGGCTGTAACGTAACAAACTCTGGAAAAAAATCAAGGGGTCTGAATACTTTCCGAATGCACTGTAAGTAAACAACGTGCAAGTTAATAAATAAGTAATCAGATGCATGACGGTGGCCCAATGTTTAGAGAGAATATTTAGGATATATAACAAAGGATATACAGTGTGTGTATATATATATATATATATACATACATACATACATACATACATACACATACCAATTATCTACCAAAGGACCGTCAATGGATTACATTTCAGTGAGATTTAAAATGGTAATTTACATTACATTTTAGTCATTTAGCAGACGCTCTTATCCAGAGCGACTTACAGTAGTGAATGCATACATTTCATTAAAAAAAATGTCCGTACTGGTCCCCCGTGGGAATCGACGTTGTAAACACCATGCTCTACCAACTGAGCCACACGGGACCATTTGGGGGCCAGATCTGGTTAAATATACAAGACTGTCCTTGCAAGCACTGTTCTAATGTACACACATACTTTGACTGCCTTTTCATAACAAATCAACAATTTGTTGTTTACTGTAAGCCATTTTTATTTACATAATTTACTTTCAAGAACATTTTAAAGCATCTTTCATTAAAATGCAACAGCAACATAAGGAATGGAATGTTCAAGTTAAAATGTGACATCGGTTTTAAAAGTCTGCATTATCAAAATGAGCAAATATTTGTGCTGGCGTTCCTACTGTGAAGAAGGACCAGACGACTTACAACCCAAAAAAGTTTGAACGAAGTGCGGACTAACATCTTGATAAAATAAATAAAGTCACACTCTACAGTCTATGAAGAACGACATACAAAATGTGCCCTGAAAAATAAAAAAAAACTCTTCCATTCACTTAAGAACAATAAACATGAATATTATTTGGTAGGATCTTCAGTGGTAGAGCACTGTCTAAGCAAAAGTCGGGATAGATCTTCAGTAAATAAAAAATATATATATATTTGTAATTTTTTATTGAATGTTTAAAACATACAATATACTTGCAGTGAAGCCGCTCAACAACTACATCACATTAGTAATCTAGCAGACTCCCATCCAGAGTGACACACAGAAGCAGCCAGGGTCAATGCCCTGCTCAAGGGCACGTCGACAGATCTCCCACAAGGTCAAAAACAGGGACCCGAACCAGCAATCCATGAGCCACCGGCCCAAGCACCCAACCACCAACCCTCCAAGATCCCAAGAGCTGCCCCTCAACCAATCCGAGACCCCCCCCAAGAATTGTAAAAAAAATATACAAATTCCATTACCCCCCCCCCCCAAGGCACCAACAACCAAAACAAATGTACAAAACGGGAAGACAAAGGAAAACAAAAAACAACAATGCAAAAAAAACAAAGACATCAAGGACAACTAAAATCATAATAGCAAGGCCAACTGAATATGTTTGAGTGCATGCATGCCACTATTTACCTGTGTGTGTGTCTGTATATGTGCACGTGTGCATTTGAATAAGAGTGTGTGTGTATGCATGTGTACAAACACCTGCACGTCATCAGCCTCAGGCAAACCTGCATTAGCCGTAAAAACACTGCCCCTCAGTGTCATTCAAACTTACTTTTTGCTATGTTTTATTTTCAAATCAAATCAAATTTATTTATATCGCCCTTCTTACATCAGCTGATATCTCAAAGTGCTGTACAGAAACCCAGCCTAAAACCCCAAACAGCAAGCAATGCATGTGTAGAAGCATGGTGGCTAGGAAAAACTCCCTAGAAAGGCCATTTTGACTTTATTTGTTATACTTTTATCTTTGACCGTCATTCTATCCCCCGCCCAGCAACTCCACTTGTCTCCAATTCCACATCCCAACCCTCAGCTTCCCTCAGCCCCTCCCACCTATCTCTGCTGGTCACCCTCTTCGGATTTCTCTGCACCATATATCTTTCAACTATGCTGTAATGGTTTTTATTTTTACCCCCCCATTTTTACCACCTGCCTGATCCAGTCTGACAAGATCGACATCGCTTTACTGAGCTCCTTCAACTTCTCCTTGATCGTTTTACTGTGCTCCATCTTTTCTTCCATCAGGCCGGCTAGCTTACACGGCTGCCTTCTCCTCTCTCAGATATACTGATCAAATTCCTTATTGACCAGTATCTGGTCCCTACGCCTGCATCCCGATGTAAATTGCCATTTCGTCCATGGTGAGTATAGTGTTCTTTACGGCAGACCATTTTGTCCTGGAGGGCCTTCAGTGGGGTTTGGAGCTCCTCCCTCATCTGGGCAGCAGTCTTCTCCACGGAGCAGCAACTGTGGTCCGCGAGTTGCAACACACACACCACACTCGTCCTCCAGGCAGAGGAACCCGAGCCTCTGGGAGTGAAGGCTACACACACCACATTCGTCCTCCAGGCAGAGGAACCCGAGCCTCTGGGAGTGAAGGCTACACACACCACATTCGTCCTCCAGGCAGAGGAACCCGAGCCTCTGGGAGTGAAGGCTACACACACCACATTCGTCCTCCAGGCAGAGGAACCCGAGCCTCTGGGAGTGAAGGCTACACACACCACATTCGTCCTCCAGGCAGAGGAACCCGAGCCTCTGGGAGTGAAGGCTACACACACCACATTCGTCCTCCAGGCAGAGGAACCCGAGCCTCTGGGAGTGAAGGCTACACACACCACATTCGTCCTCCAGGCAGAGGAACCCGAGCCTCTGGGAGTGAAGGCTACACACACCATGTGGGCACTTGGAATCCAGGTTGTTTACCCTGTGAGGGTCCCTTCTTGGTAGCCTTTTCTCTGGTCTTCTCTGTGGGGTCCTGGGTGTCCCTACTGTTCCACTCCTTCAGCAGAGTCTCATAGATGCTCCTCAGAGCCAGGTTGGTAGGAGGATGGTCTCTGGAGGACCTGCGTCTGCAAATTGCACAGTCCTTGGTCCCTCTCTGCTCCCTCCAGGTCTCCCCCAGGCAGGGCCTGCAGAAGCTATGGGTGCAGGAGATGGGCACCGGCTCCTTGAAGGTCTCACAGCTGATGGGGTATGTTAGGTCCTCTCCCAGAAAGAGAAGGGCTGCCATACTGGACAACTGGAGTCAAAGGAAAGGGAGACATTTACATTTTCTTAGAAACAAATCTCTTTCACAGAAAGGAAAATGCAGGCCAAAGAGTGTAAAAATTAGTTGCCAGCACACTGCCTAAATACTTTATTGAATCTGTATTGCTGAAGCGTTACTGATTGCGTGCTAGAAATGTAAAGTTCATTTTCAGATTGAGCCGACATATGCCGTGTTTACCGTAATATATGCAGCGTTTACCGTGGATGCAGTCTTCGCTAACATGGAAATTATAAAATGTAGCTATCTAGGCATTTTGCAAGTGTGATTGTGATTTTACGTTTGTATTTAGTTTTGAAACTGATAGAAAACTGGATTTACAAAGTCAAGAAACATCTATCCCAAACTCGATCATTGACACAGGCTACGCAGCTCACCACGTGAATCTTGAAAGGTGGTCCACTGAAATAAGATAGAAGGTATTTGAGGTAGCTACTGACAAGGAAACAGTGTTATTACATAGCACGTTAGTCTGGGAATTGTGCAAATGCCAAAGTCAAAGGGGATGACACTAAAGTGTATAACTAAAGAACAAACCTGCTTAGTATAGCACTCGCCTTGTCTTTGATGCAGCCGTCTCAATACAAGCCTAGAACTGCACAATCTTCAGTTTGCTTCAGCTGCACCTCTTCAGACCGACAACAAGTGCAGTTCAGGGCATGGACCAGTGGGTGGAGGCATACAACATGGATTTTAATTGACAACAGCTTGGAGTGATTAAAAAAATGACAAAAAATAAATCAACCACAATTTCGTTAACAATACCATAAAATTAAGATTTTCTTTTGTAAAGAATAACACTCTATAAGTTTAATAAATTAATTTCTCTAGGTTAGGCTATTTACGCTCACATTTATGAGAGTGTGGGAGATGGTCTATGTGTGTGTGTGTGTGTGTGTGTGTGTGTGTGTGTGTGTGTGTGTGTGTGTGTGTGTGTGTGTGTGTGTGTGTGTGTGTGTGTGTGTGTGTGTGTGTCTGCGAGACTGCGTCTTGGGTTGGGCTGTTAGTGGGATGGTGGTCTTGTGGTCTGTGGTTGCATGAGATCTCACTACATACCAGCTCCCTGAGCTCATCACTGTGAGAAGACAACAGGCATAAAGAGAGGAGGTTATACCTTCTCTCTCTCTCTTTCTCTTTCTCCACGCGCCCTAAGGAAGCAAACACGCCCGACCAGGCCACCCTACAGCCCACGCAGACACTCATGGAGAGGGACAAGACAGGACTTGCCCCCTGCTACCTACCACGAGTCATTAACAAATCTATTTACATTGAACCCAAATCCTGATTTATGTTGAAAACCATTCCATTCAATGGACAGGATTACCTGTTAATCCATACACCTCCATCATCATCATCTGTAGGGTTTATGTTGTGGTGATGATTTAGACATTCTGTTATGCAAAAATGCATGACTGGCATGATGATTTTATGGGCATTCCCCTTTGAATACACAAAAGTTACATTATATCATCATAAAACCTTTGACACAGATGATAAATTCATCCATACAAAACATGTATATTTCTTTAGAGTACCTTACAGTGGAGGTGTTGGCAATTATCTAGTACAGTGAGAGTATATAAGTGTGTTGACATGAATGAGACAGAAAGAGGGCAAAGTGCAAGAATGCATGTAAACATGAGTGTCCATAAATTACAGCCCAGGCACATATCCACGTGTGAATGTGAGGGTGTGTTCGAATGAGTGTGAGAGAATGAGTCTACAGCCCATTCATGTGTGTTGGTTAGCAGCAAGCATGCATTAAAGCTCTCTCTGTGCCCCTCTCAAGCCCCGAGGCCCCTTCCTGTGGACAGTGTCCAGCCCCAGAGCCTTACATAACTACAGAGGAATGCTGCAACTTAGCCCTGCCTGGAACTCTGGTCCATCAGACACTGAGAGAGGAGCCAGCAAATAATAATAGAAATAATAATCTATTACATTTGTAAGGCGCTTTCCAATTTAAAAGAATAATCTCAAAGTGCATACAGTAAAATATAAACTAGAACAAATTGTTTTATTATTTATATATACACTCAGTGGCCAGTTTATTAGATAAACCCATTTAGTACCTGGTCGGACCCCCCTTTGCCTCTAGAACTGTTTGTGGCCCGCCTGTTAGCTTGCACGATTCTTGTCATTCTCCTTTGACCTCTCTCATCAACAAGCTGTTTTCGCCCACAGGACTGCCGCTGACTGGATTTTTGTATTTGTCACATATAATATAGAAGTAGAACATTATAAATATATACATACATAACTATCACGTTTCAGGTAAGACCCAAATGCAGACTGTGTTGAAGTAACAATCTTTATTACAGCAACAGGGGCAGACAAACGACAAGCCAAGACAGGCAGGGGTTGATAATCCAGAGTAGTGGGGCAAAGGTACAGGACGGCAGGCAGGCCCACGGTCAGGTCAGGCAGAGGTTGGTAATCCAGAGTAGTGGGGCAAAGGTACAGGACGGCAGGCAGGCCCACGGTCAGGTCAGGCAGAGGTTGGTAATCCAGAGTAGTGGGGAAAAGGTACAGGACGTCAGGCAGGCTCAGGGTCAGGTCAGGCAGAGGTTGGTAATCCAGAGTAGTGGGGAAAAGGTACAGGACGGCAGGCAGGCCCACGGTCAGGTCAGGCAGAGGTTGGTAATCCAGAGTAGTGGGGAAAAGGTACAGGACGTCAGGCAGGCCCACGGTCAGGTCAGGCAGAGGTTGGTAATCCAGAGTAGTGGGGAAAAGGTACAGGACGTCAGGCAGGCTCAGGGTCAGGGCAGGCAGAGGTTGGTAATCCAGAGTAGTGGGGAAAAGGTACAGGACGTCAGGCAGGCCCACGGTCAGGGCAGGCAGAGGTTGGTAATCCAGAGTAGTGGGGAAAAGGTACAGGACGTCAGGCAGGCTCAGGGTCAGGTCAGGCAGAGGTTGGTAATCCAGAGTAGTGGGGAAAAGGTACAGGACGTCAGGCAGGCTCAGGGTCAGGGCAGGCAGAGGTTGGTAATCCAGAGTAGTGGGGAAAAGGTACAGGACGGCAGGCAGGCCCACGGTCAGGTCAGGCAGAGGTTGGTAATCCAGAGTAGTGGGGAAAAGGTACAGGACGTCAGGCAGGCTCAGGGTCAGGTCAGGCAGAGGTTGGTAATCCAGAGTAGTGGGGAAAAGGTACAGGACGTCAGGCAGGCCCACGGTCAGGTCAGGCAGAGGTTGGTAATCCAGAGTAGTGGGGAAAAGGTACAGGACGTCAGGCAGGCCCACGGTCAGGGCAGGCAGAGGTTGGTAATCCAGAGTAGTGGGGAAAAGGTACAGGACGTCAGGCAGGCTCAGGGTCAGGGCAGGCAGAGGTTGGTAATCCAGAGTAGTGGGGAAAAGGTACAGGACGTCAGGCAGGCTCAGGGTCAGGGCAGGCAGAGGTTGGTAATCCAGAGTAGTGGGGAAAAGGTACAGGACGTCAGGCAGGCTCAGGGTCAGGTCAGGCAGAGGTTGGTAATCCAGAGTAGTGGGGAAAAGGTACAGGACGTCAGGCAGGCTCAGGGTCAGGGTGGACAGAAAATGTAAAAAACAGGAAAAACAGGAACAATCAATAGACAGGAACAGAGGCAAAAACGCTGGTAGGCTTGACAAAACAAAACGAACTGGAATCAGACAAACAGAGAATACAGGTATAAATACCTGGGAAATGGGGAAAGTGACACCTGGAGGGGGGTGAAGACAAGCACAAGGACAGGTGAAACATCAGTGTGTGACAGTACAAAGGGCAGGAGAGAAAGGGCAGTAAGACATGGTTTTAACTCTAGACACAGAAAAGGTAGGAAAAATACAGAGGGTGCGGGGCAACAGAGAATGAACAGCAGAGGGGCTAATGATCTTGGAGCGGGGGGAGTTGGTCTTGGCTTCCGGGGGTGTAGCCGTGCACTATTGCAGGGTGCCAGCACCCCAGGCTTGACCTTCTTGGATACCGGTCGGTGCTGCAGATGCAAAGTGGCCCGGGCCTTACGGAGAGGTCTGGTGCAATTTCCAAGCCCCCAGGAAGACATCCCGGGGCAGGCAGAGCTGACTTCAGGCAATGAGTGGATGGGCTCGGCAGGATGGGCTCCAGCCCATGATGGCACCGGTAGCCCAGTCAATGGAGGGATTGTGTCGCTGGAGCCAAGAGAATGCCAATACCACGGGAACCTGTGGAGATTCAACTAGCAGGAATTGGATCGTCTGGCTGTGGTTCCCTGACACTCGTAGGTTGATGGGGGTGGAATGGTGGGTGACCCAGGCCTAGAGAGCGCCCAAAACATGCATGAGAGCATCAGCTGTTCCGGACGACTGCATGATCACCCTCTCCGTAGCCGATGTGAGTAAGACCAACATGTTTCAAGCAGACCACCATAGTCCCTGTGCCCAAGAACACTAAGGTAACCTGCCTAAATGACTACCGACCTGTAGCACTCACGTCAGTAGCCATGAAGTGTTTTGAAAGGCTGGTCATGGCTCATATCAACACCATTATCCCGGAAACCCTAGACCCACTCCAATTTGCATACCGCCCCAACAGATCCATGGATGATGCAATCTCTATTGTTCTCAATACTGCCCTTTCCCACCTGGACAAAAGGAACACCAATGTGAGAACGCTATTCATTGACTACAGCTCAGCGTTCAACACCATAGTGCCCTCAAAGCTCATCACTAAGCTAAGGACCCTGGGACTAAACAACTCCCTCTGCAACTGGATCCTGGACTTCCTGACGGGCCAACCCCAGGTGGTAAGGGTAGGTAACAACACATCCGCCACGCTGATCCTCAACAGGGGGCCCCTCAGGGGTGCGTGCTCAGTCCCCTCCTGTACTCCCGGTGCACTCATGACTGCATGGCCAGGCAAGACTCCAACACCATCATCAAGTTTGCTGATGACACAACTGTGGTAGGCCTGATCACCGACAACGATGAGACAGCCTATAGGGAGGAGGTCAGAGACCTGGCCGTGTGGTGCCAGGACTACAATCTCTCCCTCAACGTGATCAAGACAAAGGAGATGATTGTGGACTACAGGAAAAGGTGGACCGAGCACGCCCCCATTCTCATCGACGGGGCTGTAGTGGAACAGGTTGAGAGCTTCAAGTTCCTTGGTGTCCACATCACCAACAAGCTATCATGGTCCAAACACACTAAGACAGTTGTGAAGAGGGCACGACAAAACCCTATTCCCCCTAAGGAGACAGAAATGATTCGGCATGGGTGCTCAGATCCTCAAAAGGTTCTACAGCTGCACCATCGAGAGCATCCTGACTGGTTGCATCACTACCTGGTATGGCAACTGTGTACGGCCCAGTACATCACCGGGGCCAAGCTTCCTGCCATCGAGGACCTCTATACCAATTGTCTAAGACTCCAGCCACCCTAGTCGTAGATTATTCTCTCTGATACCGCACGGCAAGCGGTAACGGAGCGCCAAGTCTACTGTAGGTCCAAAAGGCTTCTTAACCTGTCTGGGAACGTGGGACACTCCTAGGACATTATGTTATACAATAATGCATTTTTTGTTCGATAAAGTTCATATTTATATATCAAAACAGCATTTTACATCGGCGCGTGACATTCAGAAAATATTTTCCCTCAAATGCTTCCGGTGAATCAGCGCTACAATTTACAAAATTACTATTCGAAAACATTGTTAAAATGTAATATTGTCATTCAAAGAATTATAGATGCCTTCCCTGTAGCTCAGTTGGTAGAGCATGGTGTTTGCAACACCAGGGTTGTGGGTTCGATTCCCACGGGGGGCCAGCACAGAAAAAAAAAAAAAAAAAAAAGTATGAAATTGTAAGAAATGTATGCGTTCACTACTGTAAGTCGCTCTGGATAAGAGCGTCTGCTAAATGACTAAAATGTAAATGTAAAAATAGATTAACATCTCGTGAATGCAACCGCATTGCCAGATTTAAAAATAACTTTACTGGGAAATCACACTTTGCAATAAACAACGTGGTATGCTCAGAAAAATAGGCTAGGCGATACATGTTAGCGCCATCTTGGAACCATCTAAAATCAAATATACTATTGTAAATATTCCCTTACCTTTGATTATCTTCATCAGAAGGCACTTCCAGGAATCCCAGGTCCACAACAAATGAAGTTTTGTTCAAAAAAGTTAGTAATTTAAGACCCAATAGTTCCATCTTGTTAGCGCGTTCCGAAGGCTACTCATAATGTACTGAAGCGCGCGGGACTTGTCGTCACGAATGTGCAAAAAAATATATTTACGTTCGTTCAAACATGTCAAACGTTGTATAACATACATTTTTAGGGCCTTTTTCAACCAGAGCTTCAATAATATTCAAGGCGGACGATTGCATTGTCTTACTAACCGTTTCGGGAACAAAAGGGTTCCCTTGGGCACCCGCGTCATAGTACTAATGGCCCTCCCCCTGTGACCAACTTCCCAAGCCTCTCTTTGGGTCAGTTTCTACCATAGAAGACTCAAACCACTTTGTAAAGACTGTTGACATCTAGTGGAAGCCTTAGGAAGTGCTAAATGATTACAAATATGCACCAATTTGGATAAGAGCGTCTGCTAAATGACTTAAATGTAAATGTTAAATGTAATAAGTCCCTGTGTGTTTCAATGGCAAAGGCTTTGAAGTGATTCCACACATCAGATTTCCACTTCCTGTTAGGATTTGTCTCAGGGTTTTGACTGCCATATGATTTCTGTTATACTCACAGACACCATTCAAACAGTTTTAGAAACTTTAGAGTGTTTTCTATCCAAATCTACTAATTATATGCATATTCTTGTTACTGGGCAGGAGTAGTAACCAGATTAAATCGGGTACGTTTTTTATCCGGCCGTGCAAATACTGCCCCCTATCCCTAACAGGTTAACAGCTTCTACCCCCAAGCCATAAGACTCCTGAACAGCTAATCAAAGGGCTACCCAGACCCCTCTTTTACACTGCTGCTACTCTCTGTTTATTATCTATGTATAGTCACTTTAACTCTACCTACATGTACATATTACTTCAATTACCTCGACTAACTGGTGCCTCCGCACATTGACTCTGTACCGGTACCCCCTGTATATAGCCTCGCTATTGTTATTTTACTGCTGCTGTTTAATTATTTGTTACTTTTCATTTCAATTTTTTTTACTTATCTATTTTTTACTTAACACTTATTTTTCTTAACACTTCTTAAAGCATTGTTGGTTAAGGGCTTGTAAAGTAAGCATTTCACTGTAAGGCCCACACCTGTTGTTTTCGGCACATGTGACAAAATTTGATTTTATTTGAAATTTATGAATTAAAAATCTGAGAACGGTAAGCAATCATTTCTGATGAAAAAAACACAAATGTAAAAAATGTGTGGATATAGTGTTTTGGAACTAAACTCTTCATATCTAAGCATCAAACTCGACTTTAGCTTGATTCCTTAGACAAACATTGAATGTAATTTCCCCAATGAACACCCAATAAAAGAACAAGGCAAGACAAAGTGAATTCATTAAAGAACTCGCTTTACTGTCTCATGGCACTCCATACACATCCATTTGTACATTCAACAAGATTCCCATTCTTTTCAATGCACTTAGAATAACAGAGTAAAAAATAAAGTAATACAGTAACTTGGAACTGTAACTAGGAAAAATGCAGTAACTTGGAACTGTGAAGCAGTAACTTGGAACTGTGAAGCAGTAACTTGGAACTGTGAAGCAGTCAACACGAAACATGACATAATACAGAACATTAATAGACAAGAACAGCTCATCAGTCAGTTGTGTCAGTGCGGTACATGTGGAGTGACCTTCTCTATAAGCATGCTGAAAGTCTTGTTAATTTGTTTACAGAGAAATAGCACTGTATTAGGTCAAACAAAGACTTTGGAACTGTGTTGCAGTAACTTGGAATTGTGTTGCAGTAACTTGGAAATGTGCAATAACTGTCCAGTAATGACGCCCAGTTGACACACATAGGTTTCACAATGCCAACTTCTGCTCTAGCAAGCCTCTAGTGGCTGCAGTGTAGAAGACAACACAGTAGAGGACCATTCATCAACAAACCACCCATTGGTTATACATGGACAATACTGAAGAAACCCATAGCCTGTCTTGCCAATTTTGATCTAGAACCAGGCTAAAGAAACAGAGGTGGACGATAAAATAGATGTTATGATTATGGATCATTCAGCAGTCATAGCTCCTATCTAGGTTCAGGACGAGACCAGGAAAAACTATGGGCTGTAGTCAAATTCTGTGATCAGGAAAAACTCTTGGCCTCATCGGTAGCCAGGGAGACAGCTGTGGTAGACCTGATGTCTCTGTAGTCATCATCCCCCATCATGTGATGCCATGGTGGCCAATGCTAGATAAACGAACACAGTGAACCCCCACACTGGAAACTTTCCTTAGAATGGCACATGCCTGCTCTTCAGTTCAACCTCTAAGACTGGATCAAGCTGGTTTCAGCTAAAAGGTCATTATATCCAAGACATGTCCTACTAAAATAGCTCCCAGTGGAATAAAATAGGTGCAGTGAAATGTCTTGTTTTACAGGGTCAGCCATTGTAGTACAGCACCCCTGGAGCCAATCAGGGTTAAGTATAATTAAGCAATAAGGCACAAGGGGGTGTGGTATTGGGCCAATATACCATGGCTAAGGGCTGTTCTTATGCACGACGCAATGTGGAGTACCTGGATACAGCCCTTAGCCGTGGTATACTGGCAATATACCACAAACACCTGAGGTGCCTTATTTCTATTAGAAACTGGTTACCAACGTAATTAGAGCAGTAAAAATAACACAGCTGTCAGCCAATCAGCATTCAGAGCTCAAACCACCCAGTTTATAACAGGAAATAGAGAATGAAAAAGACATAAACAAGCAACAACTTGTGTATACAAAAACAACATGACAACACAATTAACTGGTTAAAAGGTTCAATGTTTACTAATTAAAACCTTTAACTTCAGAGAGTAGAGTCCACTAGACTATCAAGAGGTGAGGCAATTGACTTCAACATTGCATAGCAAACATACAGTACTGCAGGAGGATGTGCTTGCTAGAGCACAACACTGACTTCATTTCAGAGTACACACTTTATAGAATAGATTATTGCTGTTTTACAGCCGAGAGCCACAAACTGCTATGGTAGCATTGATGGCGATATAGTCTTGAGGATTTCCCTTGTATGAAAAGCATTACTTGCAGTATCCTCTACCGCTGATCTCACAGGCTGGGATCGGTCACAGATTGAAGCGGTCACAGATAGATCCAGAACACCACAACTACCACGAGGAGGCCACCGCCGCGAGGACCTGCACGGCCATGGAGACGCAGGGCACTTGGGCGACGACATAGGCCAGGGAGCGTGTGGGCGCCCGCAGGACACACAGGTAGGCCACTGTATGGAGCACGCGGAACAGGAAGAAGACCAGGAAGTGAGCGCGGGCCACGGCAAGCGACGGGCCAATCAGGGAGTACACAGCCCCCAGGAACAGGAAAGGGAAGATATTCTCCATGTCGTTACGGTGAGCCCTGAAACACACGAGAGAGAATATTACATTTCATGTTTTAGATGTATATTTATTTTACATTAATTGATTAGAAATAGTCATATTTATTATCAAGGATGTATGGATTTTACATGAATAACTAAGCTGTTCGCACTGACTCAACAAGTTGACAAGAATAACTTGAATACACACAACAGCTCTCCACGCTCACACATCTGTTTTGAATCAGAAGGTCATTCCTGGAGCTTACGGTATGGTCGTCTGACTCAGCCGTCTGGCACTGACCCAAGCAGTGCAAAAACCCACTTCCGCTGTGATTACTCCACACACATGCAACTTTCTCCATTAGCCAACATAAGGGAGGGGTTTAGCCTACTGAGTAACAGAAGGAAATGCCTCCATGATCAAGGGGAGTACAAACACACAGGTTTGTTGAGCGTGGAAACCCTCCATTACAAGTCTGTGCGTAGATGCTTATTCAGGTTTATTTCTTTAAGTGAATCACTTCCTCTCTTCTGACTATCACTTAAGAGAAAATTCCTCTCAGGGATTCCAGTCTCTGTCTCTAAATAGACCTATAGAATGTCGCAATGTATGCATGGGCTTTTCAGCAGCTGTCTGAGTCAGTCGTAAAACCCAAACCATGGATTATCAATCATCCTTAAAAAGGCCAAAACAGTTGTAGTGACTCAATAGTATGACTTTTCTTCAGACACCATTTAGACATTCCAATGAAATCAGATGTGCTGAGAAAAAGGAAGAGGATGGCTGTATGTAATCTCTGAGAATTGCAGCATGTTATTAATCTTGCTTTGTTAAGGCTAGCTTTTCCAAACAGAAATTTGCATCCTGTAGCACAAACTCCAAAAAGTTCTGGGACACTAAAGTCCATGGAGAATAAGAGCACCTCCTCCCAGCTGCCCACTGCACTGAGGATAGGAAACACTGTCACCACCGATAAATCCACTATAAAAGCATTTTTCTACGGCTGGCCATGCTTTCCACCTGGCTACCCCTACCCCGGTCAACTGCCCGGCACCCCCCATAGCAACTCGCCCAAGCCTCCCCCATTTCTCCTTCACCCAAATCCAGATAGCTGATGTTCTGAAAGAGCTGCAAAATCTGGACCCCAACAAATCAGCCGGGCTAGACAATCTGGACCCTCTCTTTCTAAAATTATCTGCCGAAATTGTTGCAACCCCTATTACTAGCCTGTTCAACCTCTCTTTCGTATCGTCTGAGATCCCCAAAGATTGGAAAGCTGCCGCGATCATCCCCCTCTTCAAAGGGGGAGGCACTCTAGACCCAAACTGCTACAGACCTATATCTATCCTACCCTGCCTTTCTAAGGTCTTCGAAAGCCAAGTTAACAAACAGATTACCAACCATTTAGAATCCCACCAAAACTTCTCCGCTATGCAATCTGGTTTCAGAGCTGGTCATGGGTGCACCTCAGCCACGCTCAAGGTCCTAAACGATAACCGCTATCGATAAGAGACAATACTGTGCTGCCGTATTCATCGACCTGGCCAAGGCTTTCGACTCTGTCAATCACCACATTCTCAAATGACTGCCTCGCCTGGTTCACCAACTACTTCTCTGATACAGTTCAGTGTGTCAAATCGGAGGGCCTGTTGTCCTGACCTCTGGCAGTCTCTATGGGGGTGCCACAGGGTTCAATTCTCGGGCCGGCTCTCTTCTCTGTATACATCAATGATGTCGCACTTGCTCCTGGTGATTCTCTGAACCACCTCTTCGCATCAAGTACCACTCCAACCAATCAACATCAAGACATGGAAAACTCCCATGGTGTAATCTAAATAGAATAGACCCTTGAGTGTTTGATTATTTTGGCAGAGTTGTTAGGAGTTTCAGATTGATAGGAGTACAGACTGAGACCAGAGAGGAAAAGGCGAAGCAAGAGGGTTTACTCCGCCCAAATCTGTCCACGTTAGATCAATATTTATACTAAGCTATATGGAATTGTTTTAAGAAGGTCATACCAAGGATCATTTAGCTATTTAATTTTGAATTTTAAGACCCCATAAAACAAAAATATTAAAACATTATTTGATGAAATAAAAATAACAATTGGGCCTTACTGTTACTAGCCCATACAAACGCATGGAACAACAGATACTCCCCAAAAAATATCAAAAGGAAGTTTGTTCTGAAGTGTCTGTCCTATATCTGAGAGATAAAATAAATCTTTCCTGATCTTTATTTTATGTATTTAACTCCATATTCTTGCCATTAAACAGTCTCCATATATAATGCCATTAATTTGGGTGACCTTCAGACGAGTCTTGTGAGGGCTGTGGACGTCCTAGATCAAAACAACCAACATGAGACTCTCTGTTTGTGAGAGTCTCGCCTTTGCGCAGAGTCACATTAGTGTGTATGTAGCCCAAACGGTTTGGACGCTACGGACAGAAGTTGGCAGATCGGCTGTACCGACTTCAGACGAGTCTCCTGAGACTTGTGGAGGTCGTTGAGCAAAACGGAGAACATCATTGAGAGTCTCATCTTTCCATAGAGGGGTCATAATAGTTTGTAAGCAAAACCGTTCGGACACTACAGATGATTTTGTGAGAAGACCGATTTTCAGAATGTCTCATGGTCTGACAAGCAGCGCTCTACCTCTGTCACCTTTAACCACAGATGTGGAAATTACATCTCTAGCTTAAACTGACAGATTGTTATGGGGATTTATTGATTATGCTAATTATATTTCCGCGGGGGCATGGAGATCGACAGGGGGATTTAATGCTGTTCTTGGAGAATCTTAATTGGACCTAATTGATGCCAGTCACAGAGCATTCCATTGTATTGTGAATCAGTGCATGAATGCCTGCTCAGCTCATCACATTTTACATCATCAATGAGTCGGAAAGTTCTCAGTGTTCACTAGAAAAATAGTTTTTTTCTGCTGTCGTGGATCATTTCCTGTCTAGTTAAAACAACACAGACACTGAACCATATCCCCGGCCCCAGGATGGATAACAAACGTCAGTGAAATAAAAATGAAAGTGCCACAAATGATCTCTAAAGAGTTCAACCAGCTCCAGGTAAAATTCTCCATTTACATGTTTGGTTGTCACATGGAATGTGGGGTTGGTTGTCACTATCAACATTGCCACTGCCAGTATACAATAAATCCCACGCTCTTTGTGCTTGTGCTAATAAGAGCTCCCTTCGATGCCTCTCTCACACACAAACAGCACACACACACATATTTAGTCAAAATGTCATGTTATTCTCAAGGCATTAAAATGCTGAATTTTGTTAGGAATATAGTTTGATTAAAGAAAAGCTATTGCTAAGACTGTTTTCTATATTGCTTAATTTCCTGTTACAAGAGAAATACCTTACTTGCAAACATTGTGACAACCAACCCCATACTGTGTGTGACAACCAACCCCATACTGTGTGTGACAACCAACCCCATACTGTGTGTGACAACCAACCCCATACTGTGTGTGACAACCAACCCCATACTGTGTGTGACAACCAACCCCATACTGTGTGTGACATCCAACCCAGGATGGGGCTGGTTGTCACAAGTGGACAGAGTGTGTTTGATTGCTTATAACTCCATGTTGGAATAAGACATGAGGATAAAATGAGTCCCCACAAGTATTGAAAGTTACTGGTGCTGAGAAATACACAAAAAAAGTGTGACAACCAACCCGGTCTCCACTACTGTTGAACATTATATTGCTACCACCGATGTCAATAGGCTAGGGCTAGGCTACAATCAAATCTGAGAACAGTAATCGCTCTTCTCACCTTCGGCACCGTTCTACGTCCGGATCTTCTCTGTAGTACTGGACGCCGCCGTGTCTCTGCGCATCCTCTGGGTTAGCGAAAGCCTTCCCAGGAGAGAGAGATCATTCACAAAAACCCTGAACAACGTTTATACAGCGCCGTACTTTACTTTTGTAACTAAGATGTATTCAAACCATAGATCAAATACCGAACTAGCCTAATAAACTGTTAACTGCGAAGTAGCTTACCTTTTTACGAAGCCTGACTTGTCCAGTGATGATTGCTATGATGTACATTTTGATGACCAGGAGAACACTATAGAAAACAAAACAGGAAAAAGCCTCGTTCTCCAACATGATTGTTTGGTATGAGGTGAAGTACTGCTGTGGTATCGTCTTCTGCGGTTGGAGAGTTGCTCGTGCTCACACGGAGTCTAACTGGAAAGTATGGAGCCCCAGGACTCAACACTTTCACTGACGAACATTTTGGAGGGGCTGGTCTGGTGCCTCTCTCTCTCTCGTTCTCTGTCTCTCCCTCTAGCCACGTTTATACACCCTGTGGGTTTTGTGATCTGATCAATGTGGTCCAATCACTATATGATCAAGGTTTGTAACACCTACACATTCTATTCAAATGTGTATCGTACCTGCCCACCGTCTCCACACTGCAATATGTTTGACTGATATTATAAAACAATGATATGAATTCATTTATTTTAATACAATTACTGATGCCATAAGTCAATGCTACTACCTGTCAGTGATTATTTAGGCCTGCATTATAATTTTTTTTAATGGTTTGACCATCCAGATCTGTTTACACATGATTGATATCCAGATATTAATGGGTCCCTAACTACCTCCGGAGGTGGTCAAGCGGATCATGCGTCTTTTAATTGTCGACAGCTGTCTAAAAATGTGGGCATCAAGATCAGGACAAAGGACGCATGTCAGTACCAGCTATACATATTTTTACTCAAGTACTTTACACCACTGCTCTTAACCATGCGTTACATCAGGAACAAAACACACACGCTTTGGTTTGCGAAGTCAGCAGGATGTTTGAACAGGGCTTTTCGCATGGAATTTTCAGAATGCTTGCGTTCGGGATGTTTTAAATGCTGCAGGTTGTGTGGAGCGTGTCCAAAAGGAGGTGTGCGCGCCGAGCTTCAAAGAGAGTCTGAGGAATGAGAGCTGCGCTCCTCTCTCCTGTAGAAAAACTTCTCCATCGATTTATTTTAGCTCTATTATTACAGTCAATTAAGTCGTTACTCAGATATCAGAGTTTAAAACATGACTACATCACTGCTGCTGATTTTCATTATTTCCTTCCAGTGGCTACCCGTCATTCAGTGTTTTGAGCCCTACCTTTGTAGTTGCCTTTTTTTGCATGTTATTTTGACATTAATATGTGTCACATATCAGTTTGCAAACAATAGAAATATCATTGAGTTATTAAAGCCTCATACAAACTTAGTCTCTTTTTGCTTTCTTTAGTAAAGCAGCTCCAAAATGCTGGTGTTTCTGCCTGGCTCAGTGCTTTCTGTGGTGGTGGGGCAGTCAGCGGAAAAGAGGGACGTAGGGGTTGGTAATGTTCTCTCGTTACACCTTGATTGGCTCAGTCTTCTGTCACTAATGGGGACACTACGTCACCGCCAAATCTAAGGGTAGAGCTCGAAAATTCAAGCAAAGTAATACTAAGTGTATGTTGTGTAGCAAGCTGTTAGTATCCCATGTGCCTCACCCTAATAATTTGGTCCCTTTCCCCCTCATAACTTAGCCTACTGTTCTGATTCGGTGGTGCACATGTAGCCTTTAGCCTGTTTTAGAGAAATGCAATCATCAAATATTTTAAGAGCTTTCATTGTCTGCTTATGTGCCCCTTTTATTTATCCTATGGTTCTGACTTGGTGTACAGGGAGAATACTGTAAGAACGGCCTATGTTCTGAATTCTGTCGCTGTACATTTCAAAAGTGCTGAACAAATAGTTATATTAACTATATCTGTCCTAGCTCGCTCGTTAATGTCTTACTCTAAATGATCTGCTCGTCGTCCCCTTATGCCATAGTTTGTACATCTCAATTGTCACTAGAAACCACATTTGTTTAAGCAAGTCAGCCATATCAGCTATGTTTTTTTGAAAGGCAGTAAATGATGCTGAATGAACTGTTTCGCTGCCAGACAAGGCTCCGCTGATAGCCAGGTGTAGCAGTGGTAAGGTGTTGGGACTCTGCTGTTGGGAAAGCTTTATGTAGGCCCTGATAGTTTGTGGGCCCCGTTTGTCACCGTTATAGTGCAATTAATCTATTGTTAAGTGTTGTGTTGTGGCTTTGCTGGCATGCATCTAAAAATATATATTTTTAGTTTGCCCCAAGATTTACATGCTAAAATTGCCACTGTTTCCTTCTAATGAGGGACGGATTTATAATTGAATAGTACTGGATAGCTAGGCCTACTGTCGCCGGGATAGGCACCTGGGATAAGGACTAAGGGATGTTTTTTCGGCAGCCCTTTAAAAAGGAAGCAGCGAAACGTGGGGGCTGCCTGATCTATAATGAATTCAATAAATGTGAAAGACTAATCAAGAACAAACTAGTCTTTGATAGGCTAAATGAGTTAAATGAGCCCAGTAAAATCAGGATGATGAGGACCAGAGAAGGTGACAGAGAGTTTAAAAGGGCAATCTGCAATTGTTACATCCAGTTTTGGACTTATTGATATACATATTGATTCTTTGAAGAATATACCTTATAAATGCCTCATGAGCTTAGTTCAACTGTCCTACCCCATCAGAGCCCAAAATATAAGCTTGTTTTACTCCCATGTTTGTAAACAATGAAAATGTTAACAAAGACTGTATAGCTTCAAAACATAGTTAAATAATTTTGATATCATGGATGGTCAGTCTTTGCATCCATAGCTCTGTCTATGTGTCTGAAAGTGGTTACATTTTTCCAGGCCCATCCCTCAACTGTTTACCAAAACGCAGGTGGGTTGACCACTTTGTTATTGTTTCAATTAAGGACTCTAGCTATGTTTTGAGGCTATATACAGTGTTTGTTTACACTGACATTGTTTACAAACACTGGAGTAAAATAATCTAGGGTAGGACAGTTGAAGTAAGCTCATGATGGGGTGCTGGTATGGTACAGCAGTACTGGGCTGGTGTGGCTGTGCCTTCCCAGTCCACCACTGGGCTTATCTCTGCTGGACATAACCTTTGTTAGTAGCAAATGAGGGCGGAAAAACAGCAGGAGCGGGACTTGAACCAGCAACTTCATGGTGCTATGGAGCGCTGTGCCAGAAAATCTGTTCAGGATGAGCTAAAGTGGCCCCCGAAAACCCTGGGTTGACAATGAGAGAGAGGTCTCTATATCCTTCTCAGAGACCCTGACAGAAATATACAAAATACACATCATAACACTAACACAGCCGTGTGTACAATCATCACAATGCAGACATCCAAATTATGTCAGTGTTAATAGACTGGTGTTTACCAGAAATGTCAAACTTGTCAACACCATAGCTCTCTAATTGACGTTTGGCAGAATAACTTGTTGCATTTAATGGTGACTGTTTCTCCTGCCATAAAGGGCCCTAAGGTCCTTCACTATTAAAATAGAAAGACTCAAAACACCATCATTGTGTAGTGAAACCATGAGAAGTAGTGTACCTAAGCTGAAATCTGGTGTTTGAATCTAAACCCAATGGAAGTGTTCTGATACACTGAATGGATTTCAAAACAGAATGGAAGTACTCTGAAACACCCAAAGTGGTTCTTCATTCTGAATCATTCTGTTTTTAAGAGAGGTTTATGAAAACACATTTCAATGTTTCAGTGCATGTAAAAGACAGCATCAAAATACAAAAACAATGTATAATGGCCTGTCTCTCTAATTCAATAAAATGCTTTATAGCATAAATATTGATTGATGCTGATTTTCAGTAGATATTTTTATTAACATTTGAAAGAAAACACTGGATGGTTTTTTTCCCCTAGGGTAGACTTTGGCACTTATTACAGGCTACAGTTGCCAGGCCCATTGTGACATCATAAATAATGTACAACTGTTAAATCCAAATGTTTGGGGCTATGTAAGATAGCAGATGTAACAAGAGGTAACGTGTAAAGTGGGCCTTCATCACTGGTATTCATGTGAGAAGGACAGAGGGTGGATGTGAACAAGGGTCTCCTGCTTGTCAAAAGACTGCCTTAGTGCACTCTGCCAGTCTTCAGGACTAAATGGTTATGCTGAGCACATGGGGCCCGATTCAAAGTTGAGATAAGTAGACTTAACATGGACTCAAAACATGGACTTAAGTTCATCTTAGATCAACTTCCCACTTGGTACACACTGTTTTAATCAATGTTGTTTTCACGTCATTTCAATGAAATGACATTAAACCAGTGTTTAATAGACATCTGTGCCCAGTGGGTTATCTTAAGTCTGAATAGGCCCTCTAGATAATACTTCATTTTTTCTGTGCTTTGCTTATTAAAAACAGGAGGAGACAGAGAAGGAGTGAAAGTTGGAAAGGTGGAAGTGGGAAATAAACCATGAACTGCTGGGGCAGTAAGATGGGAGTCGTTTCTTTGGAATTTGACCCACTCAACCACACAGCCAGGAACCATGTGAGGAACTTGGGCCCCAATATCAGAAGCAAAATCTGTACTTTGAACAATGTGCTGCCGTACTGTTCAGAATTCACCTGGTCTGCAGCCTGGAGGTGGAGAGAAGGCATTCGTGGTAGGTACGCCTTCTAGCAAACTCTATGGTCAAGTATAAAAACAGGCAAGTTTGCAGGCACCTCCCCTGTATTCGGGTCCTTCACAAATTCGGACAGGTGAGAGCACACCAAACGCACAGACAAAACTATCCAAAATAATCAAAGAAACTATGGATCCGTGCTATCTGGTATCCTTGGGATGGCCCTACCCCATTGAAGTTTAAATTGAAAATAGTTAAGGTTAGGGTATAGGGTAGGGACGTAGAAAAGGATCTCGGATAGCACTGACCATGAAATTATGTGTCAAGGAAAACGTGAGTAGAAAATGTTATGCTGGAGGGTAAAAGCGTTGGGCCAGTAACTGAACGGTTGCTGGATCGAATCCCCGAACTGACAAGGTACAAATCTGTCGTTGTGCCCCTGAGCGAGGCAATTAACCCACTGTTCACCGGGCGTCGACGACGTGGATGTTGATTATGGCAGCCCCGCACCTCTCTGATTCAGAGGGGTTGGGTTAAATGCGGATGACACATTTCAGTTGAATGCATTCAGTTGTACAACTGACTAGGTATTCCCCCTTTCCCTTTGACACTGAAGGAAACAGAAAAGGAATTCACTCAATAAGAACAATGCTAATAGAATAAATCAAACAGCCATTTTGATTAATTGATTAGTTTTCAAATAAAATAACATTTTATGCGTCGAATACAAGTGCAGACTACTTTGAAATGCTTACTTACATTCCCAACAATGCAGAGTCAAAGTAAAAAAACGTCAAATGTTTTTTAATAAAGGAAATGGTAACAAATATAAAATAACAATAACGAGGCTACGGTGCCTTCAGAACACTTGACTTGTTTTTTTCTTCCAAATTGGGTTGTTATATCCTGAATTTAAAATTGTTACAATTTAGATATGTCACTGGCCTACAAATTATAACCCATAATGTCAAAATGGAATGTTTGTTTTTAAAATTTAGCAAATTAAATTAATAAAAAATTAAACCAGAAATGTCTTTAGTCTAAGTATTCACCCCATTGTTATGGCAAGCCTAAATAAGTTCAGGAGTAAAAATGTGCTTAACAAGTCACATAAGTTGTTAAGGATTCACTCTGTGTCCAATAAGAGTTTAACATGATTTTTGAATGAATACATAATCTCTGTACCCCATACATGCAATTATCTGTAAACTCCCTCAGTCCAGCAGTTAATTTCAAACACAGGTGGTGCTGAATTTTTTGCAGCGCTACAGACTGGTTGCCACCCTACAGATGGCTATATCAGTCCGCTAATACAGGACTTGTAAAGGCTCAGTGCACTACTTTTGTGGTATTTTTTAAAGATTTCTATTATGGTATTTTTCAGGGGGTGATGCAGCACCCTCAGTACCCCTACTTCCCACAGCTATGACTGTATATACAAGGAGTACCAGTACCGAGTCTATGTGCAGGGGTACGAGGCGGTAGTGATTTAGACAGGTTACCTTGGCGTCCTTGGGCATAGGGACTATGGTGGTCTGCTTGGAACATGTTGGTATTACAGACTCGGTCAGGGAGAGGTTGAAAATGTCAGTGAAGACACTTTCCAGCTGGTCAGCGCATGCTCTGAATGTGCGTCCTGGTAATCCGTCTGGCCCTGCGGCCTTGTTAATATTGACCTGTTTAAAGGTCTTACATCGGCTATGGAGAGTGTGATCACACAATTGTCCGGAACAGCTGATGCTGTCATGCATGGTTCAGTGTTGCTTGCCTTTAAGCGAGCATAGAAGGCATTTAGCTCGTCTGGTAGGTTTGCGTCACTGGGCAGCTCTAGGCTGGGTTTTCCTTAATATTATAGCATTTGATGATAATTTAATTATGCACTCATGTACTATCATTATTGCTTGCTATATGTCTGTCTCCCTGCAACAAAAACATGCATACATACTACGTTACCCACCGGCTGGCCAATCCTAACCAAATCCAATCAAGACAAGAATCAGACTAATGCCACCTGAACTGTCAATATCATCTAACTCAACAATACTGTGATTCAATCCATCTGAGCAACCTTTCATGGCATCATCTGAATATAAAGACACAGTTTAAATGTATTAGCATAATGGATGACTGGTAGATCATATTGAGCCCTGGGCTGAAGTTTGTAGAAGTTCTACTGCTAACATTAGCAGTCATTGCCTGCATTTATTTTTCATGAATGTGAAATATAAATGCAATATTTGTTGATTTTTGAAGAATATTAATGATAATTAACTTAGTTCTTTGAACTCAGTATACACGTGAAAAACTTGTTCATGTTTTGTCATTAAGCTTCTAAATCCTGTCTTTTAAAAGTAATCTTGGACGAAATGATTCATTTGTGCTTTCACACAACTATATTTTCTTGTCCTTTGTTTGAGAATACTGTACATTTGACCTTTTGGAATGACCAATGAGGAGTTTATAAACATCATACAAGAACATGGAATATACAATAACGGGGGGGCTTTCATTTACAGTATTTGGAAACTCCAAAAGTAGGGAACTAATTCTGCACAAGACAGGATTCAAAACACCATCAGTGTTAAGTAGCTTTAGAGAGAGGAAACAACACACATTCTGCACTACATTGGACTCAAAACACCATAAGTGTTTTCAATCTTTTCCAGGTTAGTGCTCCCAGTCTCTGGCAAGGTGCTGCACAACTCCTGACTCTGTGGTGTTGCAACACACCATGTCGTGTTTCAGAACACCTCGGGATGAATTTTTTTAGTACATCTTAACTCTGTCTCAATACCCTCACAACCATGTTTCAATACTCTAGCAACATTAAGGTTTCCTCTGCTTTAGGCAGCTCAGTTGCCACTAGTTTTGTTACAAAGCACTTAATTTTAAGTATTATATGAACTGTTCTAAGATCAGTATTCACAATTTTAATATTTTCCACAACCTGACTGAAAACACTGATTTGGTGTCAGTTCCTGTGGTTCTTGCTGGCCAAGTCAAACCACTGGTATGGTTAAGTGACTTACAGTTCAGTTAGGGAGTGCATGCATTTTTTGTAAGTGTTTTTGATCCCTGCAGGAATTGAACCCATAACCTTGGCCTTGCTATCACCAAGCTCTTACCAACTGAGCCACACAGGACCATACAGACAGTGGTCAAGAAACAACTACTGGATTATGTTCATGGTGTTACTGTTGGCTTCATCATTCTTTTATGAGAACAAAATGTTCCTATCCATGAAAGGAGAGTTGGTTTTCTTTTTTCTCTGGCTCTGAATCTCTAGCCTTGTTATTAGTAGTTTAACCAGGCTACAGGACAGAGTTATGTGCGTAGCTGCACAGCGTCTGTACACATCTTTGCCAAAATAGGGGCTGGTGTTGTATAATATACAACAGCTTTTCCCCTCACCCACATTAAGAGACCAACGTCAAGGCATTCCTAAGCAGTGTGTTCAGACTGACACACTGGAAGAGCCTTAAAAGAAAATCTTAGACAAGACTGTATAAACAAGCTATGGTAGTAAGTAAGCTGTAATAAGACACTGACAGCATTTCAATGTTAGATTTATTGTAGACTGATTAGGGCCCAGAGTGTTTCACTTGAACTGACCTGGAAAAACTCCAGGTGCTAGTTATAGGCAGGGTTGGGAAGGTAACTTTGTAAATGTAATCCACCAGTTACCTGTCCAAATGTTCTGCTGGTAACGTAACTGCATTACAGTTCTTTAATCAGATTAGATGTAACTGATTACATGTTTCTCAACAACCCTGGTTATAGGCTATATTTTCCTGGTCAGGTCCATAGTCAGAAAAAACTCCTGGCTGTATTGACACGGTGAGTGTGAGTCTTGACAATAAGGCCACATCATTGTGGGATGTTTTGAGAGTTCTGAGAGGCTTTCTAATTCCCCCTATAGAAAAAATAATAATAATACAGATGAGAAATCATTAATACTGTAGAATGAATACAATGTTGATTAATAATGGACATTTGAAATCACTCACATACAGTACGGAGAAAAATGTATGAAATGTATGCATTCACTACTGTAAGTCGCTCTGGATAAGAGCGTCTGCTAAATGACTAAAATGTAAATGTACACAGAGGATTAGCCAACGTATTTATGTATTGTCCATTTTCTTTGCAGATTACACGTCTTTTGCTTTTAACCCAACCCCCCACATACATGCCTGAGGGGTTGGAAGCCAGGGTCAGTCACGGTGCAGTAACTATGGAGCAGATTTGGGGGTTAAGTGCCAACCGTCCGGTTTCTGGCCCGCCTCTCTAGGCTACCTGCTGCCCAAGTGTCAGTCATCCGTCTCTTGCCAGTCCATGGTGAAGGAGCTGCCGGTGGTGCTGTTGTCATCGCTGTTGTGACTGTTGTCAGCGCCTTGGGTAGGGCAGTCTGTTCCATGGCCCTGCGGCTGGTTCTCCTTACCGACACGCTCCACATGTCAATCAACTGGGAACACATGGCACAGCCCATGGTGGCTTTATGGAGAGAGACAAACACACACGGTGGACTTGACACACAGTGGAGGTTAGATGCTGATATATACACACACACGTTATGTCAAGTGATGTCACTCATTCACAGACACACACAGGTAACCATTAGATACGTGATGTCACTCTCACTTAATCAGACAGACATGACAGAGTCACTGACACGCACACTTCTTGCACACTGGCATAGTCTGACTCAGGCCTCGAGAGAGCGAGCGTGGACTCAGGCCTCCAGTGAGAGGGGAGCGAGCGTGGACTCAGGCCTCCAGTGAGAGGGCGAGCGAGCGTGGACTCAGGCCTCCAGTGAGAGGGCGAGCGAGCGTGGACTCAGGCCTCCAGTGAGAGGGCGAGCGAGCGTGGACTCAGGCCTCCAGTGAGAGGGCGAGCGAGCGTGGACTCAGGCCTCCAGTGAGAGGGCGAGCGAGCGTGGACTCAGGCCTCCAGTGAGAGGGCGAGCGAGCGTGGACTCAGGCCTCCAGTGAGAGAGCGGCGAGCGAGCGTGGACTCAGGCCTCCAGTGAGTGAGCGAGAGAGCGAGCGAGCGTGGACTCAGGCCTCCGGAGTGAGCGAGGGCGAGCGAGCGTGGACTCAGGCCTCCAGTGAGTGAGCGAGAGAGCGAGCGAGCGTGGACTCAGGCCTCCAGTGAGTGAGCGAGAGAGCGAGCGAGCGTGGACTCAGGCCTCCAGTGAGTGAGCGAGAGAGCGAGCGAGCGTGGACTCAGGCCTCCAGTGAGTGAGCGAGAGAGCGAGCGAGCGTGGACTCAGGCCTCCAGTGAGTGAGCGAGAGAGCGAGCGAGCGTGGACTCAGGCCTCCAGTGAGTGAGCGAGAGAGCGAGCGAGCGTGGACTCAGGCCTCCAGTGAGTGAGCGAGAGAGCGAGCGAGCGTGGACTCAGGCCTCCAGTGAGTGAGCGAGAGAGCGAGCGAGCGTGGACTCAGGCCTCCAGTGAGTGAGCGAGAGAGCGAGCGAGCGTGGACTCAGGCCTCCAGTGAGTGAGCGAGAGAGCGAGCGAGCGTGGACTCAGGCCTCCAGTGAGTGAGCGAGAGAGCGAGCGAGCGTGGACTCAGGCCTCCAGTGAGTGAGCGAGAGAGCGAGCGAGCGTGGACTCAGGCCTCCAGTGAGTGAGCGAGAGAGCGAGCGAGCGTGGACTCAGGCCTCCAGTGAGTGAGCGAGAGAGCGAGCGAGCGTGGACTCAGGCCTCCAGTGAGTGAGCGAGAGAGCGAGCGAGCGTGGACTCAGGCCTCCAGTGAGTGAGCGAGAGAGCGAGCGAGCGTGGACTCAGGCCTCCAGTGAGTGAGCGAGAGAGCGAGCGAGCGTGGACTCAGGCCTCCAGTGAGTGAGCGAGAGAGCGAGCGAGCGTGGACTCAGGCCTCCAGTGAGTGAGCGAGAGAGCGAGCGAGCGTGGACTCAGGCCTCCAGTGAGTGAGCGAGAGAGCGAGCGAGCGTGGACTCAGGCCTCCAGTGAGTGAGCGAGAGAGCGAGCGAGCGTGGACTCAGGCCTCCAGTGAGTGAGCGAGAGAGCGAGCGAGCGTGGACTCAGGCCTCCAGTGAGTGAGCGAGAGAGCGAGCGAGCGTGGACTCAGGCCTCCAGTGAGTGAGCGAGAGAGCGAGCGAGCGTGGACTCAGGCCTCCAGTGAGTGAGCGAGAGAGCGAGCGAGCGTGGACTCAGGCCTCCAGTGAGTGAGCGAGAGAGCGAGCGAGCGTGGACTCAGGCCTCCAGTGAGTGAGCGAGAGAGCGAGCGAGCGTGGACTCAGGCCTCCAGTGAGTGAGCGAGAGAGCGAGCGAGCGTGGACTCAGGCCTCCAGTGAGTGAGCGAGAGAGCGAGCGAGCGTGGACTCAGGCCTCCAGTGAGTGAGCGAGAGAGCGAGCGAGCGTGGACTCAGGCCTCCAGTGAGTGAGCGAGAGAGCGAGCGAGCGTGGACTCAGGCCTCCAGTGAGTGAGCGAGAGAGCGAGCGAGCGTGGACTCAGGCCTCCAGTGAGTGAGTGAGCGAGAGAGCGAGCGAGCGTGGACTCAGGCCTCCAGTGAGTGAGTGAGCGAGAGAGCGAGCGAGCGTGGACTCAGGCCTCCAGTGAGAGAGCGAGCGAGCGTGGACTCAGGCCTCCAGTGAGAGAGCGAGCGAGCGTGGACTCAGGCCTCCAGTGAGTGAGCGAGAGAGCGAGCGAGCGAGCGAGCGTGGACTCAGGCCTCCAGTGAGTGAGCGAGAGAGCGAGCGAGCGTGGACTCAGGCCTCCAGTGAGTGAGCGAGAGAGCGAGCGAGCGAGCGTGGACTCAGGCCTCCAGTGAGTGAGCGAGAGAGCGAGCGAGCGAGCGAGCGAGCGTGGACTCAGGCCTCCAGTGAGTGAGCGAGAGAGCGAGCGAGCGAGCGAGCGAGCGTGGACTCAGGCCTCCAGTGAGTGAGCGAGAGAGCGAGCGAGCGAGCGAGCGTGGACTCAGGCCTCCAGTGAGTGAGCGAGCGAGCGAGCGTGGACTCAGGCCTCCAGTGAGTGAGCGAGCGAGCGAGCGTGGACTCAGGCCTCCAGTGAGTGAGCGAGCGAGCGAGCGTGGACTCAGGCCTCCAGTGAGTGAGCGAGAGAGCGAGCGAGCGAGCGAGCGTGGACTCAGGCCTCCAGTGAGTGAGCGAGAGAGCGAGCGAGCGAGCGTGGACTCAGGCCTCCAGTGAGTGAGCGAGAGAGCGAGCGAGCGAGCGAGCGTGGACTCAGGCCTCCAGTGAGTGAGCGAGAGAGCGAGCGAGCGAGCGAGCGTGGACTCAGGCCTCCAGTGAGTGAGCGAGAGAGCGAGCGAGCGAGCGAGCGTGGACTCAGGCCTCCAGTGAGTGAGCGAGAGAGCGAGCGAGCGAGCGTGGACTCAGGCCTCCAGTGAGTGAGCGAGCGAGCGAGCGTGGACTCAGGCCTCCAGTGAGTGAGCGAGCGAGCGAGCGTGGACTCAGGCCTCCAGTGAGTGAGCGAGCGAGCGTGGACTCAGGCCTCCAGTGAGTGAGCGAGAGAGCGAGCGAGCGTGGACTCAGGCCTCCAGTGAGTGAGCGAGAGAGCGAGCGAGCGTGGACTCAGGCCTCCAGTGAGTGAGCGAGAGAGCGAGCGAGCGAGCGTGGACTCAGACCTCCAGTGAGTGAGCGAGAGAGCGAGCGAGCGAGCGTGGACTCAGGCCTCCAGTGAGTGAGCGAGAGAGCGAGCGTGGACTCAGGCCTCCAGTGAGTGAGCGAGAGAGCGAGCGAGCGAGCGTGGACTCAGGCCTCCAGTGAGCGAGCGAGCGTGGACTCAGGCCTCCAGTGAGTGAGCGAGAGAGCGAGCGAGCGAGCGTGGACTCAGGCCTCCAGTGAGTGAGCGAGCGAGCGAGCGAGCGTGGACTCAGGCCTCCAGTGAGTGAGCGAGAGAGCGAGCGTGGACTCAGGCCTCCAGTGAGTGAGCGAGCGAGCGAGCGTGGACTCAGGCCTCCAGTGAGTGAGCGAGCGAGCGAGCGAGCGAGCGTGGACTCAGGCCTCCAGTGAGTGAGCGAGCGAGCGAGCGAGCGAGCGTGGACTCAGGCCTCCAGTGAGTGAGCGAGCGAGCGAGCGAGCGAGCGTGGACTCAGGCCTCCAGTGAGTGAGCGAGCGAGCGAGCGAGCGAGCGTGGACTCAGGCCTCCAGTGAGTGAGCGAGCGAGCGAGCGAGCGAGCGTGGACTCAGGCCTCCAGTGAGTGAGCGAGCGAGCGAGCGAGCGAGCGTGGACTCAGGCCTCCAGTGAGTGAGCGAGAGAGCGAGCGAGCGTGGACTCAGGCCTCCAGTGAGTGAGCGAGAGAGCGAGCGAGCGTGGACTCAGGCCTCCAGTGAGTGAGCGAGAGAGCGAGCGAGCGTGGACTCAGGCCTCCAGTGAGTGAGCGAGAGAGCGAGCGAGCGTGGACTCAGGCCTCCAGTGAGTGAGCGAGCGTGGACTCAGGCCTCCAGTGAGTGAGCGAGTGAGAGAGCGAGCGAGCGTGGACTCAGGCCTCCAGTGAGTGAGGGAGTGAGAGAGCGAGCGAGCGTGGACTCAGGCCTCCAGTGAGTGAGCGAGTGAGAGAGCGAGCGAGCGTGGACTCAGGCCTCCAGTGAGTGAGCGAGTGAGAGAGCGAGCGAGCGTGGACTCAGGCCTCCAGTGAGTGAGAGAGCGAGCGAGCGTGGACTCAGGCCTCCAGTGAGTGAGAGAGCGAGCGAGCGTGGACTCAGGCCTCCAGTGAGTGAGCGAGCGAGCGAGCGTGGACTCAGGCCTCCAGTGAGAGAGCGAGCGAGCGAGCGTGGACTCAGGCCTCCAGTGAGTGAGCGAGCGAGCGTGGACTCAGGCCTCCAGTGAGTGAGCGAGCGAGCGAGCGTGGACTCAGGCCTCCAGTGAGCGAGCGAGCGAGCGAGCGTGGACTCAGGCCTCCAGTGAGCGAGCGAGCGAGCGAGCGTGGACTCAGGCCTCCAGTGAGCGAGCGAGCGAGCGAGCGTGGACTCAGGCCTCCAGTGAGCGAGCGAGCGAGCGAGCGTGGACTCAGGCCTCCAGTGAGCGAGCGAGCGAGCGAGCGTGGACTCAGGCCTCCAGTGAGCGAGCGAGCGAGCGAGCGTGGACTCAGGCCTCCAGTGAGCGAGCGAGCGAGCGAGCGTGGACTCAGGCCTCCAGTGAGCGAGCGAGCGAGCGAGCGTGGACTCAGGCCTCCAGTGAGCGAGCGAGCGAGCGAGCGAGCGTGGACTCAGGCCTCCAGTGAGCGAGCGAGCGAGCGAGCGAGCGTGGACTCAGGCCTCCAGTGAGCGAGCGAGCGAGCGTGGACTCAGGCCTCCAGTGAGCGAGCGAGCGAGCGAGCGTGGACTCAGGCCTCCAGTGAGCGAGCGAGCGAGCGAGCGTGGACTCAGGCCTCCAGTGAGCGAGCGAGCGAGCGAGCGTGGACTCAGGCCTCCAGTGAGCGAGTGAGCGAGCGAGCGAGCGTGGACTCAGGCCTCCAGTGAGCGAGCGAGCGAGCGAGCGAGCGTGGACTCAGGCCTCCAGTGAGCGAGCGAGCGAGCGAGCGAGCGTGGACTCAGGCCTCCAGTGAGCGAGCGAGCGAGCGTGGACTCAGGCCTCCAGTGAGCGAGCGAGCGAGCGAGCGAGCGAGCGTGGACTCAGGCCTCCAGTGAGCGAGCGAGCGAGCGAGCGAGCGTGGACTCAGGCCTCCAGTGAGCGAGCGAGCGAGCGAGCGAGCGTGGACTCAGGCCTCCAGTGAGCGAGCGAGCGAGCGAGCGAGCGTGGACTCAGGCCTCCAGTGAGCGAGCGAGCGAGCGAGCGAGCGTGGACTCAGGCCTCGAGCGAGCGAGCGAGCGAGCGTGGACTCAGGCCTCCAGTGAGCGAGCGAGCGAGCGAGCGAGCGTGGACTCAGGCCTCCAGTGAGCGAGCGAGCGAGCGAGCGAGCGTGGACTCAGGCCTCCAGTGAGCGAGCGAGCGAGCGAGCGAGCGTGGACTCAGGCCTCCAGTGAGCGAGCGAGCGAGCGAGCGAGCGTGGACTCAGGCCTCCAGTGAGCGAGCGAGCGAGCGAGCGAGCGAGCGTGGACTCAGGCCTCCAGTGAGCGAGGCGAGCGAGCGTGGACTCAGGCCTCCAGTGAGCGAGCGAGCGAGCGTGGACTCAGGCCTCCAGTGAGCGAGCGAGCGAGCGAGCGTGGACTCAGGCCTCCAGTGAGCGAGCGAGCGAGCGAGCGTGGACTCAGGCCTCCAGTGAGCGAGCGAGCGAGCGAGCGTGGACTCAGGCCTCCAGTGAGCTGAGTGAGCGAGCGAGCGAGCGAGCGTGGACTCAGGCCTCCAGTGAGCGAGCGAGCGAGCGAGCGAGCGAGCGTGGACTCAGGCCTCCAGTGAGCGAGCGAGCGAGCGAGCGAGCGAGCGAGCGTGGACTCAGGCCTCCAGTGAGCGAGCGAGCGAGCGAGCGAGCGAGCGAGCGTGGACTCAGGCCTCCAGTGAGCGAGCGAGCGAGCGAGCGAGCGAGCGTGGACTCAGGCCTCCAGTGAGCGAGCGAGCGAGCGAGCGAGCGAGCGTGGACTCAGGCCTCCAGTGAGCGAGCGAGCGAGCGAGCGAGCGAGCGTGGACTCAGGCCTCCAGTGAGCGAGCGAGCGAGCGAGCGAGCGAGCGTGGACTCAGGCCTCCAGTGAGCGAGCGAGCGAGCGAGCGTGGACTCAGGCCTCCAGTGAGCGAGCGAGCGAGCGAGCGTGGACTCAGGCCTCCAGTGAGCGAGCGAGCGAGCGAGCGTGGACTCAGGCCTCCAGTGAGCGAGCGAGCGAGGCGAGCGAGCGAGCGTGGACTCAGGCCTCCAGTGAGCGAGCGAGCGAGCGAGCGTGGACTCAGGCCTCCAGTGAGCGAGCGAGCGAGCGTGGACTCAGGCCTCCAGTGAGCGAGCGAGCGAGCGAGCGAGCGAGCGTGGACTCAGGCCTCCAGTGAGCGAGCGAGCGAGCGTGGACTCAGGCCTCCAGTGAGCGAGCGAGCGAGCGTGGACTCAGGCCTCCAGTGAGCGAGCGAGCGAGCGTGGACTCAGGCCTCCAGTGAGCGAGCGAGCGAGCGAGCGTGGACTCAGGCCTCCAGTGAGCGAGCGAGCGAGCGTGGACTCAGGCCTCCAGTGAGCGAGCGAGCGAGCGTGGACTCAGGCCTCCAGTGAGCGAGCGAGCGAGCGTGGACTCAGGCCTCCAGTGAGCGAGCGAGCGAGCGTGGACTCAGGCCTCCAGTGAGCGAGCGAGCGAGCGTGGACTCAGGCCTCCAGTGAGCGAGCGAGCGAGCGTGGACTCAGGCCTCCAGTGAGCGAGCGAGCGAGCGTGGACTCAGGCCTCCAGTGAGCGAGCGAGCGAGCGTGGACTCAGGCCTCCAGTGAGCGAGCGAGCGAGCGTGGACTCAGGCCTCCAGTGAGCGAGCGAGCGAGCGTGGACTCAGGCCTCCAGTGAGCGAGCGAGCGAGCGTGGACTCAGGCCTCCAGTGAGCGAGCGAGCGAGCGTGGACTCAGGCCTCCAGTGAGCGAGCGAGCGTGGACTCAGGCCTCCAGTGAGCGAGCGAGCGTGGACTCAGGCCTCCAGTGAGCGAGCGAGCGTGGACTCAGGCCTCCAGTGAGCGAGCGAGCGTGGACTCAGGCCTCCAGTGAGCGAGCGAGCGTGGACTCAGGCCTCCAGTGAGCGAGCGAGCGTGGACTCAGGCCTCCAGTGAGCGAGCGAGCGTGGACTCAGGCCTCCAGTGAGCGAGCGAGCGTGGACTCAGGCCTCCAGTGAGCGAGCGAGCGTGGACTCAGGCCTCCAGTGAGCGAGCGAGCGTGGACTCAGGCCTCCAGTGAGCGAGCGAGCGTGGACTCAGGCCTCCAGTGAGCGAGCGAGCGTGGACTCAGGCCTCCAGTGAGCGAGCGAGCGTGGACTCAGGCCTCCAGTGAGCGAGCGAGCGTGGACTCAGGCCTCCAGTGAGCGAGCGAGCGTGGACTCAGGCCTCCAGTGAGCGAGCGAGCGTGGACTCAGGCCTCCAGTGAGCGAGCGAGCGTGGACTCAGGCCTCCAGTGAGCGAGCGAGCGTGGACTCAGGCCTCCAGTGAGTGAGAGAGCGAGCGAGCGTGGACTCAGGCCTCCAGTGAGTGAGAGAGCGAGCGAGCGTGGACTCAGGCCTCCAGTGAGTGAGAGAGCGAGCGAGCGTGGACTCAGGCCTCCAGTGAGTGAGAGAGCGAGCGAGCGTGGACTCAGGCCTCCAGTGAGTGAGTGAGCGAGAGAGCGAGCGAGCGTGGACTCAGGCCTCCAGTGAGTGAGTGAGTGAGTGAGAGAGCGAGCGAGCGTGGACTCAGGCCTCCAGTGAGTGAGTGAGTGAGTGAGAGAGCGAGCGAGCGTGGACTCAGGCCTCCAGTGAGTGAGTGAGTGAGAGAGCGAGCGAGCGTGGACTCAGGCCTCCAGTGAGTGAGTGAGTGAGAGAGCGAGCGAGCGTGGACTCAGGCCTCCAGTGAGTGAGTGAGTGAGAGAGCGAGCGAGCGTGGACTCAGGCCTCCAGTGAGTGAGTGAGTGAGAGAGCGAGCGAGCGTGGACTCAGGCCTCCAGTGAGTGAGTGAGTGAGAGAGCGAGCGAGCGTGGACTCAGGCCTCCAGTGAGTGAGCGAGTGAGCGAGCGAGCGAGCGAGCGTGGACTCAGGCCTCCAGTGAGTGAGCGAGCGAGAGCGAGCGAGCGTGGACTCAGGCCTCCAGTGAGTGAGCGAGCGAGCGAGCGAGCGAGCGTGGACTCAGGCCTCCAGTGAGTGGGCGAGCGAGTGAGCGAGCGAGCGAGCGAGCGAGCGTGGACTCAGGCCTCCAGTGAGTGAGCGAGCGAGCGAGCGAGCGAGCGTGGACTCAGGCCTCCAGTGAGTGAGCGAGAGAGCGAGCGAGCGTGGACTCAGGCCTCCAGTGAGTGAGCGAGAGAGCGAGCGAGCGTGGACTCAGGCCTCCAGTGAGTGAGTGAGTGAGAGAGCGAGCGAGCGTGGACTCAGGCCTCCAGTGAGTGAGTGAGTGAGAGCGAGCGAGCGTGGACTCAGGCCTCCAGTGAGTGAGTGAGTGAGAGAGCGAGCGAGCGTGGACTCAGGCCTCCAGTGAGTGAGTGAGTGAGAGAGCGAGCGAGCGTGGACTCAGGCCTCCAGTGAGTGAGTGAGTGAGAGAGCGAGCGAGCGTGGACTCAGGCCTCCAGTGAGTGAGTGAGTGAGAGAGCGAGCGAGCGTGGACTCAGGCCTCCAGTGAGTGAGTGAGTGAGAGAGCGAGCGAGCGTGGACTCAGGCCTCCAGTGAGTGAGAGAGCGAGCGAGCGTGGACTCAGGCCTCCAGTGAGTGAGAGAGCGAGCGAGCGTGGACTCAGGCCTCCAGTGAGTGAGAGAGCGAGCGAGCGTGGACTCAGGCCTCCAGTGAGTGAGCGAGCGAGCGAGCGTGGACTCAGGCCTCCAGTGAGTGAGCGAGCGAGCGAGCGTGGACTCAGGCCTCCAGTGAGTGAGGAGCGAGCGAGCGTGGACTCAGGCCTCCAGTGAGTGAGCGAGCGAGCGAGCGTGGACTCAGGCCTCCAGTGAGAGAGCGAGCGAGCGAGCGTGGACTCAGGCCTCCAGTGAGTGAGAGTGAGTGAGTGAGAGAGCGAGCGAGCGTGGACTCAGGCCTCCAGTGAGCGAGCGAGCGAGCGAGCGAGCGAGCGTGGACTCAGGCCTCCAGTGAGGGAGTGAGTCAGTGAGAGAGCGAGCGAGCGAGCGTGGACTCAGGCCTCCAGTGAGTGAGTGAGTGAGAGAGCGAGCGAGCGAGCGTGGACTCAGGCCTCCAGTGAGTGAGTGAGTGAGTGAGAGAGCGAGCGAGCGTGGACTCAGGCCTCCAGTGAGCGAGAGCGAGCGAGCGAGCGTGGGACTCAGGCCTCCAGTGAGCGAGCGAGCGAGCGAGCGTGGACTCAGGCCTCCAGTGAGCGAGCGAGCGAGCGAGCGTGGACTCAGGCCTCCAGTGAGCGAGCGAGCGAGCGAGCGTGGACTCAGGCCTCAGTGAGCGAGCGAGCGAGCGAGCGTGGACTCAGGCCTCCAGTGAGCGAGCGAGCGAGCGAGCGTGGACTCAGGCCTCCAGTGAGCGAGCGAGCGAGCGAGCGTGGACTCAGGCCTCCAGTGAGCGAGCGAGCGAGCGAGCGTGGACTCAGGCCTCCAGTGAGTGAGTGAGTGAGTGAGAGAGCGAGCGAGCGTGGACTCAGGCCTCCAGTGAGTGAGTGAGCGAGCGAGCGAGCGTGGACTCAGGCCTCCAGTGAGTGAGTGAGAGAGCGAGCGAGCGTGGACTCAGGCCTCCAGTGAGTGAGCGAGCGAGCGAGCGTGGACTCAGGCCTCCAGTCAGTGAGTGAGCGAGAGAGCGAGCGTGGACTCAGGCCTCCAGTCAGAGTGAGTGAGCGAGCGAGCGAGAGAGCGAGCGTGGACTCAGGCCTCCAGTGAGTGAGTGAGCGAGCGAGCGAGCGTGGACTCAGGCCTCCAGTGAGTGAGTGAGTGAGAGAGCGAGCGAGCGTGGACTCAGGCCTCCAGTGAGTGAGTGAGAGAGCGAGCGAGCGTGGACTCAGGCCTCCAGTGAGTGAGTGAGAGAGCGAGCGAGCGTGGACTCAGGCCTCCAGTGAGTGAGTGAGAGAGCGAGCGAGCGTGGACTCAGGCCTCCAGTGAGTGAGTGAGCGAGTGAGAGGGCGAGCGTGGACTCAGGCCTCCAGTGAGGTGGAGCGAGCGTGGACTCAGGCCTCCAGTGAGCGAGCGAGCGAGCGTGGACTCAGGCCTCCAGTGAGTGAGTGAGCGAGCGTGGACTCAGGCCTCCAGTGAGGAGGAGCGAGCGTGGACTCAGGCCTCCAGTGAGCGAGCGAAGCGAGCGTGGACTCAGGCCTCCAGTGAGTGAGAGTGAGAGAGCGAGCGTGGACTCAGGCCTCCAGTGAGTGAGTGAGGAGAGAGCGAGCGTGGACTCAGGCCTCCAGTGAGTGAGTGAGTGAGAGAGCGAGCGTGGACTCAGGCCTCCAGTGAGTGAGTGAGTGAGTGAGAGAGCGAGCGTGGACTCAGGCCTCCAGTGAGTGAGTGAGTGAGTGAGAGAGCGAGCGTGGACTCAGGCCTCCAGTGAGTGAGTGAGAGAGCGAGCGTGGACTCAGGCCTCCAGTGAGTGAGGAGTGAGAGAGCGAGCGTGGACTCAGGCCTCCAGTGAGTGAGTGAGTGAGTGAGAGAGCGAGCGTGGACTCAGGCCTCCAGTGAGTGAGTGAGTGAGAGAGCGAGCGTGGACTCAGGCCTCCAGTGAGTGAGTGAGTGAGAGAGCGAGCGTGGACTCAGGCCTCCAGTGAGTGAGTGAGTGAGTGAGAGAGCGAGCGTGGACTCAGGCCTCCAGTGAGTGAGTGAGTGAGTGAGAGAGCGAGCGTGGACTCAGGCCTCCAGTGAGTGAGTGAGTGAGTGAGAGAGCGAGCGTGGACTCAGGCCTCCAGTGAGTGAGTGAGTGAGTGAGAGAGCGAGCGTGGGACTCAGGCCTCCAGTGAGTGAGTGAGTGAGTGAGAGAGCGAGCGTGGACTCAGGCCTCCAGTGAGTGAGTGAGTGAGTGAGAGAGCGAGCGTGGACTCAGGCCTCCAGTGAGTGAGTGAGTGAGTGAGAGAGCGAGCGTGGACTCAGGCCTCCAGTGAGTGAGTGAGTGAGAGAGCGAGCGTGGACTCAGGCCTCCAGTGAGTGAGTGAGTGAGAGAGCGAGCGTGGACTCAGGCCTCCAGTGAGTGAGTGAGTGAGTGAGAGAGCGAGCGTGGACTCAGGCCTCCAGTGAGTGAGTGAGTGAGAGAGCGAGCGTGGACTCAGGCCTCCAGTAGTGAGTGAGTGAGTGAGAGAGCGAGCGTGGACTCAGGCCTCCGAGTGAGTGAGTGAGTGAGAGAGCGAGCGTGGACTCAGGCCTCCAGTGAGTGAGTGAGTGAGTGAGAGAGCGAGCGTGGACTCAGGCCTCCAGTGAGTGAGTGAGTGAGAGAGCGAGCGTGGACTCAGGCCTCCAGTGAGTGAGTGAGTGAGAGAGCGAGCGTGGACTCAGGCCTCCAGTGAGTGAGTGAGTGAGTGAGAGAGCGAGCGTGGACTCAGGCCTCCAGTGAGTGAGTGAGTGAGAGAGCGAGCGTGGACTCAGGCCTCCAGTGAGTGAGTGAGTGAGAGAGCGAGCGTGGACTCAGGCCTCCAGTGAGTGAGTGAGTGAGAGAGCGAGCGTGGACTCAGGCCTCCAGTGAGTGAGTGAGTGAGAGAGCGAGCGTGGACTCAGGCCTCCAGTGAGTGAGTGAGTGAGAGAGCGAGCGTGGACTCAGGCCTCCAGTGAGTGAGTGAGTGAGAGAGAGCGAGCGTGGACTCAGGCCTCCAGTCAGTGAGTGAGTGAGTGAGAGAGCGAGCGTGGACTCAGGCCTCCAGTCAGTGAGTGAGTGAGTGAGAGCGAGCGTGGACTCAGGCCTCCAGTGAGTGAGTGAGTGAGTGAGAGAGCGAGCGTGGACTCAGGCCTCCAGTGAGTGAGTGAGTGAGAGAGCGAGCGTGGACTCAGGCCTCCAGTCAGTGAGTGAGTGAGGAGAGAGCGAGCGTGGACTCAGGCCTCCAGTCAGTGAGTGAGTGAGAGAGCGAGCGTGGACTCAGGCCTCCAGTCGAGTGAGTGAGTGAGAGAGCGAGCGTGGACTCAGGCCTCCAGTGAGTGAGTGAGTGAGAGAGCGAGCGTGGACTCAGGCCTCCAGTGAGTGAGTGAGTGAGAGAGCGAGCGTGGACTCAGGCCTCCAGTCGAGTGAGTGAGTGAGAGAGCGAGCGTGGACTCAGGCCTCCAGTGAGTGAGTGAGTGAGAGAGCGAGCGTGGACTCAGGCCTCCAGTGAGTGAGTGAGGAGAGAGCGAGCGTGGACTCAGGCCTCCAGTCAGTGAGTGAGTGAGAGAGCGAGCGTGGACTCAGGCCTCCAGTCAGTGAGTGAGTAGAGCGAGCGTGGACTCAGGCCTCCAGTCAGTGAGTGAGTGAGAGAGCGAGCGTGGACTCAGGCCTCCAGTCAGTGAGTGAGTGAGAGAGCGAGCGTGGACTCAGGCCTCCAGTCAGTGAGTGAGGGAGAGAGCGAGCGTGGACTCAGGCCTCCAGTCAGTGAGTGAGTGAGTGAGAGAGCGAGCGTGGACTCAGGCCTCCAGTCAGTGAGTGAGTGAGTGAGAGAGCGAGCGTGGACTCAGGCCTCCAGTCAGTGAGTGAGTGAGTGAGGAGAGAGCGAGCGTGGACTCAGGCCTCCAGTCAGTGAGTGAGTGAGTGAGAGAGCGAGCGTGGACTCAGGCCTCCAGTCAGTGAGTGAGGAGTGAGAGAGCGAGCGTGGACTCAGGCCTCCAGTCAGTGAGTGAGAGAGCGAGCGTGGACTCAGGCCTCCAGTCAGTGAGTGAGTGAGGAGAGCGAGCGTGGACTCAGGCCTCCAGTCAGTGAGTGAGTGAGGAGAGAGCGAGCGTGGACTCAGGCCTCCAGTCAGTGAGTGAGTGAGAGAGCGAGCGTGGACTCAGGCCTCCAGTCAGTGAGTGAGTGAGAGAGCGAGCGTGGACTCAGGCCTCCAGTCAGTGAGTGAGGAGAGAGCGAGCGTGGACTCAGGCCTCCAGTCAGTGAGTCGAGAGAGCGAGCGTGGACTCAGGCCTCCAGTCAGTGAGTGAGTGAGCGAGAGAGCGAGCGTGGACTCAGGCCTCCAGTCAGTGAGTGAGGAGAGAGCGAGCGTGGACTCAGGCCTCCAGTCAGTGAGTGAGAGAGCGAGCGTGGACTCAGGCCTCCAGTCAGTGAGTGAGTGAGCGAGAGAGCGAGCGTGGACTCAGGCCTCCAGTCAGTGAGTGAGGGAGAGAGCGAGCGTGGACTCAGGCCTCCAGTCAGTGAGTGAGCGAGGAGAGAGCGAGCGTGGACTCAGGCCTCCAGTCAGTGAGTGAGTGAGCGAGAGAGCGAGCGTGGACTCAGGCCTCCAGTCAGTGAGTGAGTGGAGAGAGCGAGCGTGGACTCAGGCCTCCAGTCAGTGAGTGAGTGAGAGAGCGAGCGTGGACTCAGGCCTCCAGTCAGTGAGTGAGTGAGGGAGAGAGCGAGCGTGGACTCAGGCCTCCAGTCAGTGAGTGAGTGAGAGAGCGAGCGTGGACTCAGGCCTCCAGTCAGTGAGTGAGTGAGAGAGCGAGCGTGGACTCAGGCCTCCAGTCAGTGAGTGAGTGAGAGAGCGAGCGTGGACTCAGGCCTCCAGTCAGTGAGTGAGTGAGAGAGCGAGCGTGGACTCAGGCCTCCAGTCAGTGAGTGAGTGAGAGAGCGAGCGTGGACTCAGGCCTCCAGTCAGTGAGTGAGTGAGGAGAGAGCGAGCGTGGACTCAGGCCTCCAGTCAGTGAGTGAGTGAGTGAGAGAGCGAGCGTGGACTCAGGCCTCCAGTCAGTGAGTGAGTGAGTGAGAGAGCGAGCGTGGACTCAGGCCTCCAGTCAGTGAGTGAGTGAGTGAGAGAGCGAGCGTGGACTCAGGCCTCCAGTCAGTGAGTGAGTAGAGCGAGCGTGGACTCAGGCCTCCAGTCAGTGAGTGAGTGAGTGAGAGAGCGAGCGTGGACTCAGGCCTCCAGTCAGTGAGTGAGTGAGAGAGCGAGCGTGGACTCAGGCCTCCAGTCAGTGAGTGAGTGAGAGAGCGAGCGTGGACTCAGGCCTCCAGTCAGTGAGTGAGTGAGAGAGCGAGCGTGGACTCAGGCCTCCAGTCAGTGAGTGAGTGAGAGAGCGAGCGTGGACTCAGGCCTCCAGTCAGTGAGTGAGAGAGCGAGCGTGGACTCAGGCCTCCAGTCAGTGAGTGAGAGAGCGAGCGTGGACTCAGGCCTCCAGTCAGTGAGTGAGTGAGTGAGAGAGCGAGCGTGGACTCAGGCCTCCAGTCAGTGAGTGAGTGAGTGAGAGAGCGAGCGTGGACTCAGGCCTCCAGTGAGTGAGAGAGTGAGCGAGCGTGGACTCAGGCCTCCAGTCAGTGAGTGAGTGAGTGAGAGAGCGAGCGTGGACTCAGGCCTCCAGTCAGTGAGTGAGTGAGTGAGAGAGCGAGCGTGGACTCAGGCCTCCAGTCAGTGAGTGAGTGAGAGAGCGAGCGTGGACTCAGGCCTCCAGTCAGTGAGTGAGTGAGAGAGCGAGCGTGGACTCAGGCCTCCAGTGAGTGAGTGAGAGAGCGAGCGTGGACTCAGGCCTCCAGTGAGTGAGTGAGAGAGCGAGCGTGGACTCAGGCCTCCAGTCAGTGAGTGAGTGAGAGAGCGAGCGTGGACTCAGGCCTCCAGTCAGTGAGTGAGAGAGCGAGCGTGGACTCAGGCCTCCAGTCAGTGAGTGAGGAGAGGCGAGCGTGGACTCAGGCCTCCAGTCGGAGTGAGTGAGGAGAGAGCGAGCGTGGACTCAGGCCTCCAGTCAGTGAGTGAGTGAGTGAGAGAGCGAGCGTGGACTCAGGCCTCCAGTCAGTGAGTGAGTGAGTGAGAGAGCGAGCGTGGACTCAGGCCTCCAGTCAGTGAGTGAGTGAGTGAGAGAGCGAGCGTGGACTCAGGCCTCCAGTCAGTGAGTGAGTGAGAGAGCGAGCGTGGACTCAGGCCTCCAGTCAGTGAGTGAGTGAGAGAGCGAGCGTGGACTCAGGCCTCCAGTCAGTGAGTGAGAGAGCGAGCGTGGACTCAGGCCTCCAGTCGAGTGAGTGAGAGAGCGAGCGTGGACTCAGGCCTCCAGTGAGTGAGTGAGAGAGCGAGCGTGGACTCAGGCCTCCAGTGAGTGAGTGAGAGAGCGAGCGTGGACTCAGGCCTCCAGTCAGTGAGTGAGAGAGCGAGCGTGGACTCAGGCCTCCAGTCAGTGAGTGAGAGAGCGAGCGTGGACTCAGGCCTCCAGTCAGTGAGTGAGAGAGGCGAGCGTGGACTCAGGCCTCCAGTCAGTGAGTGAGAGAGCGAGCGTGGACTCAGGCCTCCAGTCAGTGAGTGAGTGAGTGAGAGAGCGAGCGTGGACTCAGGCCTCCAGTCAGTGAGTGAGTGAGAGAGCGAGCGTGGACTCAGGCCTCCAGTCAGTGAGTGAGTGAGTGAGAGAGCGAGCGTGGACTCAGGCCTCCAGTCAGTGAGTGAGTGAGAGAGCGAGCGTGGACTCAGGCCTCCAGTCAGTGAGTGAGTGAGTGAGAGAGCGAGCGTGGACTCAGGCCTCCAGTCAGTGAGTGAGTGAGTGAGAGAGCGAGCGTGGACTCAGGCCTCCAGTCAGTGAGTGAGTGAGTGAGAGAGCGAGCGTGGACTCAGGCCTCCAGTCAGTGAGTGAGTGAGTGAGAGAGCGAGCGTGGACTCAGGCCTCCAGTCAGTGAGTGAGTGAGTGAGAGAGCGAGCGTGGACTCAGGCCTCCAGTCAGTGAGTGAGTGAGTGAGAGAGCGAGCGTGGACTCAGGCCTCCAGTCAGTGAGTGAGTGAGCGAGCGAGAGAGCGAGCGTGGACTCAGGCCTCCAGTCAGTGAGTGAGTGAGCGAGCGAGAGCGAGCGTGGACTCAGGCCTCCAGTCAGTGAGTGAGTGAGCGAGCGAGAGAGCGAGCGTGGACTCAGGCCTCCAGTCAGTGAGTGAGTGAGCGAGCGAGAGAGCGAGCGTGGACTCAGGCCTCCAGTCAGTGAGTGAGTGAGCGAGCGAGAGAGCGAGCGTGGACTCAGGCCTCCAGTCAGTGAGTGAGTGAGCGAGCGAGAGAGCGAGCGTGGACTCAGGCCTCCAGTCAGTGAGTGAGTGAGCGAGCGAGAGAGCGAGCGTGGACTCAGGCCTCCAGTCAGTGAGTGAGTGAGCGAGCGAGAGAGCGAGCGTGGACTCAGGCCTCCAGTCAGTGAGTGAGTGAGCGAGCGAGAGAGCGAGCGTGGACTCAGGCCTCCAGTCAGTGAGTGAGTGAGCGAGCGAGAGAGCGAGCGTGGACTCAGGCCTCCAGTCAGTGAGTGAGTGAGCGAGCGAGAGAGCGAGCGTGGACTCAGGCCTCCAGTCAGTGAGTGAGTGAGCGAGCGAGAGAGCGAGCGTGGACTCAGGCCTCCAGTCAGTGAGTGAGTGAGCGAGCGAGAGAGCGAGCGTGGACTCAGGCCTCCAGTCAGTGAGTGAGTGAGCGAGCGAGAGAGCGAGCGTGGACTCAGGCCTCCAGTCAGTGAGTGAGTGAGCGAGCGAGAGAGCGAGCGTGGACTCAGGCCTCCAGTCAGTGAGTGAGTGAGCGAGCGAGAGAGCGAGCGTGGACTCAGGCCTCCAGTCAGTGAGTGAGTGAGCGAGCGAGAGAGCGAGCGTGGACTCAGGCCTCCAGTCAGTGAGTGAGTGAGCGAGCGAGAGAGCGAGCGTGGACTCAGGCCTCCAGTCAGTGAGTGAGTGAGCGAGCGAGAGAGCGAGCGTGGACTCAGGCCTCCAGTCAGTGAGTGAGTGAGCGAGCGAGAGAGCGAGCGTGGACTCAGGCCTCCAGTCAGTGAGTGAGTGAGCGAGCGAGAGAGCGAGCGTGGACTCAGGCCTCCAGTCAGTGAGTGAGTGAGCGAGCGAGAGAGCGAGCGTGGACTCAGGCCTCCAGTCAGTGAGTGAGTGAGCGAGCGAGAGAGCGAGCGTGGACTCAGGCCTCCAGTCAGTGAGTGAGTGAGCGAGCGAGAGAGCGAGCGTGGACTCAGGCCTCCAGTCAGTGAGTGAGTGAGCGAGCGAGAGAGCGAGCGTGGACTCAGGCCTCCAGTCAGTGAGTGAGTGAGCGAGCGAGAGAGCGAGCGTGGACTCAGGCCTCCAGTCAGTGAGTGAGTGAGCGAGCGAGAGAGCGAGCGTGGACTCAGGCCTCCAGTCAGTGAGTGAGTGAGCGAGCGAGAGAGCGAGCGTGGACTCAGGCCTCCAGTCAGTGAGTGAGTGAGCGAGCGAGAGAGCGAGCGTGGACTCAGGCCTCCAGTCAGTGAGTGAGTGAGCGAGCGAGAGAGCGAGCGTGGACTCAGGCCTCCAGTCAGTGAGTGAGTGAGCGAGCGAGAGAGCGAGCGTGGACTCAGGCCTCCAGTCAGTGAGTGAGTGAGCGAGCGAGAGAGCGAGCGTGGACTCAGGCCTCCAGTCAGTGAGTGAGTGAGCGAGCGAGAGAGCGAGCGTGGACTCAGGCCTCCAGTCAGTGAGTGAGTGAGCGAGCGAGAGAGCGAGCGTGGACTCAGGCCTCCAGTCAGTGAGTGAGTGAGCGAGCGAGAGAGCGAGCGTGGACTCAGGCCTCCAGTCAGTGAGTGAGTGAGCGAGCGAGAGAGCGAGCGTGGACTCAGGCCTCCAGTCAGTGAGTGAGTGAGCGAGCGAGAGAGCGAGCGTGGACTCAGGCCTCCAGTCAGTGAGTGAGTGAGCGAGCGAGAGAGCGAGCGTGGACTCAGGCCTCCAGTCAGTGAGTGAGTGAGCGAGCGAGAGAGCGAGCGTGGACTCAGGCCTCCAGTCAGTGAGTGAGTGAGCGAGCGAGAGAGCGAGCGTGGACTCAGGCCTCCAGTCAGTGAGTGAGTGAGCGAGCGAGAGAGCGAGCGTGGACTCAGGCCTCCAGTCAGTGAGTGAGCGAGCGAGAGAGCGAGCGTGGACTCAGGCCTCCAGTCAGTGAGTGAGTGAGCGAGCGAGAGAGCGAGCGTGGACTCAGGCCTCCAGTCAGTGAGTGAGCGAGCGAGAGAGCGAGCGTGGACTCAGGCCTCCAGTCAGTGAGTGAGCGAGCGAGAGAGCGAGCGTGGACTCAGGCCTCCAGTCAGTGAGTGAGCGAGCGAGAGAGCGAGCGTGGACTCAGGCCTCCAGTCAGTGAGTGAGCGAGCGAGAGAGCGAGCGTGGACTCAGGCCTCCAGTCAGTGAGTGAGCGAGCGAGAGAGCGAGCGTGGACTCAGGCCTCCAGTCAGTGAGTGAGCGAGCGAGAGAGCGAGCGTGGACTCAGGCCTCCAGTCAGTGAGTGAGCGAGCGAGAGAGCGAGCGTGGACTCAGGCCTCCAGTCAGTGAGTGAGTGAGCGAGAGAGCGAGCGTGGACTCAGGCCTCCAGTCAGTGAGTGAGTGAGCGAGAGAGCGAGCGTGGACTCAGGCCTCCAGTCAGTGAGTGAGTGAGTGAGAGAGCGAGCGTGGACTCAGGCCTCCAGTCAGTGAGTGAGTGAGTGAGAGAGCGAGCGTGGACTCAGGCCTCCAGTCAGTGAGTGAGTGAGTGAGAGAGCGAGCGTGGACTCAGGCCTCCAGTCAGTGAGTGAGTGAGTGAGAGAGCGAGCGTGGACTCAGGCCTCCAGTCAGTGAGTGAGTGAGTGAGAGAGCGAGCGTGGACTCAGGCCTCCAGTCAGTGAGTGAGTGAGTGAGAGAGCGAGCGTGGACTCAGGCCTCCAGTCAGTGAGTGAGTGAGTGAGAGAGCGAGCGTGGACTCAGGCCTCCAGTCAGTGAGTGAGTGAGTGAGAGAGCGAGCGTGGACTCAGGCCTCCAGTCAGTGAGTGAGTGAGAGAGCGAGCGTGGACTCAGGCCTCCAGTCAGTGAGTGAGTGAGTGAGAGAGCGAGCGTGGACTCAGGCCTCCAGTCAGTGAGTGAGTGAGTGAGAGAGCGAGCGTGGACTCAGGCCTCCAGTCAGTGAGTGAGTGAGTGAGAGAGCGAGCGTGGACTCAGGCCTCCAGTCAGTGAGTGAGTGAGTGAGTGAGAGAGCGAGCGTGGACTCAGGCCTCCAGTCAGTGAGTGAGTGAGTGAGAGAGCGAGCGTGGACTCAGGCCTCCAGTCAGTGAGTGAGTGAGTGAGTGAGAGAGCGAGCGTGGACTCAGGCCTCCAGTCAGTGAGTGAGTGAGTGAGAGAGCGAGCGTGGACTCAGGCCTCCAGTCAGTGAGTGAGTGAGTGAGAGAGCGAGCGTGGACTCAGGCCTCCAGTCAGTGAGTGAGTGAGTGAGAGAGCGAGCGTGGACTCAGGCCTCCAGTCAGTGAGTGAGTGAGAGAGCGAGCGTGGACTCAGGCCTCCAGTCAGTGAGTGAGTGAGAGAGCGAGCGTGGACTCAGGCCTCCAGTGAGTGAGTGAGTGAGAGAGCGAGCGTGGACTCAGGCCTCCAGTGAGTGAGTGAGTGAGAGAGCGAGCGTGGACTCAGGCCTCCAGTGAGTGAGTGAGTGAGAGAGCGAGCGTGGACTCAGGCCTCCAGTCAGTGAGTGAGTGAGAGAGCGAGCGTGGACTCAGGCCTCCAGTCAGTGAGTGAGTGAGTGAGAGAGCGAGCGTGGACTCAGGCCTCCAGTGAGTGAGTGAGAGAGCGAGCGTGGACTCAGGCCTCCAGTGAGTGAGTGAGGAGAGCGAGCGTGGACTCAGGCCTCCAGTGAGTGAGTGAGAGAGCGAGCGTGGACTCAGGCCTCCAGTGGAGTGAGTGAGAGAGCGAGCGTGGACTCAGGCCTCCAGTGAGTGAGTGAGAGAGCGAGCGTGGACTCAGGCCTCCAGTGAGTGAGTGAGTGAGGAGCGAGCGTGGACTCAGGCCTCCAGTCAGTGAGTGAGAGAGCGAGCGTGGACTCAGGCCTCCAGTCAGTGAGTGAGTGAGAGAGCGAGCGTGGACTCAGGCCTCCAGTCAGTGAGTGAGAGAGCGAGCGTGGACTCAGGCCTCCAGTCAGTGAGTGAGAGGAGCGAGCGTGGACTCAGGCCTCCAGTCAGTGAGTGAGTGAGTGAGAGAGCGAGCGTGGACTCAGGCCTCCAGTCGAGTGAGTGAGGAGGAGCGAGCGTGGACTCAGGCCTCCAGTCAGTGAGTGAGTGAGTGAGAGAGCGAGCGTGGACTCAGGCCTCCAGTGAGTGAGTGAGTGAGAGAGCGAGCGTGGACTCAGGCCTCCAGTCAGTGAGTGAGTGAGAGAGCGAGCGTGGACTCAGGCCTCCAGTCAGTGAGTGAGTGAGAGAGCGAGCGTGGACTCAGGCCTCCAGTCAGTGAGTGAGAGAGCGAGCGTGGACTCAGGCCTCCAGTCAGTGAGTGAGTGAGTGAGAGAGCGAGCGTGGACTCAGGCCTCCAGTCAGTGAGTGAGTGAGAGAGCGAGCGTGGACTCAGGCCTCCAGTGAGTGAGAGAGAGAGCGAGCGTGGACTCAGGCCTCCAGTCAGTGAGTGAGTGAGTGAGAGAGCGAGCGTGGACTCAGGCCTCCAGTCAGTGAGTGAGTGAGTGAGAGAGCGAGCGTGGACTCAGGCCTCCAGTCAGTGAGTGAGTGAGTGAGAGAGCGAGCGTGGACTCAGGCCTCCAGTCAGTGAGTGAGTGAGTGAGAGAGCGAGCGTGGACTCAGGCCTCCAGTCAGTGAGTGAGTGAGAGAGCGAGCGTGGACTCAGGCCTCCAGTCAGTGAGTGAGTGAGTGAGTGAGAGAGCGAGCGTGGACTCAGGCCTCCAGTCAGTGAGTGAGTGAGAGAGCGAGCGTGGACTCAGGCCTCCAGTCAGTGAGTGAGTGAGTGAGTACGTGGACTCAGGCCTCCAGTCAGTGAGTGAGTGAGTGAGAGAGCGAGCGTGGACTCAGGCCTCCAGTCAGTGAGTGAGTGAGTGAGTGAGAGAGCGAGCGTGGACTCAGGCCTCCAGTCAGTGAGTGAGTGAGAGAGCGAGCGTGGACTCAGGCCTCCAGTCAGTGAGTGAGTGAGTGAGAGAGCGAGCGTGGACTCAGGCCTCCAGTCAGTGAGTGAGTGAGAGAGCGAGCGTGGACTCAGGCCTCCAGTCAGTGAGTGAGTGAGAGAGCGAGCGTGGACTCAGGCCTCCAGTCAGTGAGTGAGTGAGAGAGCGAGCGTGGACTCAGGCCTCCAGTCAGTGAGTGAGAGAGCGAGCGTGGACTCAGGCCTCCAGTCAGTGAGTGAGTGAGTGAGAGAGCGAGCGTGGACTCAGGCCTCCAGTCAGTGAGTGAGTGAGTGAGAGAGCGAGCGTGGACTCAGGCCTCCAGTCAGTGAGTGAGTGAGTGAGAGAGCGAGCGTGGACTCAGGCCTCCAGTGAGTGAGAGAGTGAGCGAGCGTGGACTCAGGCCTCCAGTCAGTGAGTGAGTGAGTGAGAGAGCGAGCGTGGACTCAGGCCTCCAGTCAGTGAGTGAGTGAGTGAGTGAGAGAGCGAGCGTGGACTCAGGCCTCCAGTCAGTGAGTGAGTGAGTGAGCGAGAGAGCGAGCGTGGACTCAGGCCTCCAGTCAGTGAGTGAGTGAGAGAGCGAGCGTGGACTCAGGCCTCCAGTCAGTGAGTGAGTGAGTGAGCGAGAGAGCGAGCGTGGACTCAGGCCTCCAGTCAGTGAGTGAGTGAGCGAGCGAGAGAGCGAGCGTGGACTCAGGCCTCCAGTCAGTGAGTGAGTGAGTGAGCGAGAGAGCGAGCGTGGACTCAGGCCTCCAGTCAGTGAGTGAGTGAGCGAGCGAGAGAGCGAGCGTGGACTCAGGCCTCCAGTCAGTGAGTGAGTCGAGCGAGAGAGCGAGCGTGGACTCAGGCCTCCAGTCAGTGAGTGAGTGAGCGAGCGAGAGAGCGAGCGTGGACTCAGGCCTCCAGTCAGTGAGTGAGTGAGCGAGCGAGAGAGCGAGCGTGGACTCAGGCCTCCAGTCAGTGAGTGAGGAGCGAGCGAGAGAGCGAGCGTGGACTCAGGCCTCCAGTCAGTGAGTGAGCGAGCGAGAGAGCGAGCGTGGACTCAGGCCTCCAGTCAGTGAGTGAGCGAGCGAGAGAGCGAGCGTGGACTCAGGCCTCCAGTCAGTGAGTGAGCGAGCGAGAGAGCGAGCGTGGACTCAGGCCTCCAGTCAGTGAGTGAGTGAGCGAGCGAGCGAGCGTGGACTCAGGCCTCCAGTCAGTGAGTGAGTGAGCGAGCGAGAGAGCGAGCGTGGACTCAGGCCTCCAGTCAGTGAGTGAGTGAGCGAGCGAGAGAGCGAGCGTGGACTCAGGCCTCCAGTCAGTGAGTGAGTGAGCGAGCGAGAGAGCGAGCGTGGACTCAGGCCTCCAGTCAGTGAGTGAGTGAGCGAGCGAGAGAGCGAGCGTGGACTCAGGCCTCCAGTCAGTGAGTGAGTGAGAGAGCGAGCGTGGACTCAGGCCTCCAGTCAGTGAGTGAGTGCGAGAGCGAGCGTGGACTCAGGCCTCCAGTCAGTGAGTGAGTGAGCGAGCGAGAGAGCGAGCGTGGACTCAGGCCTCCAGTCAGTGAGTGAGTGAGCGAGCGAGAGAGCGAGCGTGGACTCAGGCCTCCAGTCAGTGAGTGAGCGAGCGAGAGAGCGAGCGTGGACTCAGGCCTCCAGTCAGTGAGTGAGCGAGCGAGCGAGGAGCGAGCGTGGACTCAGGCCTCCAGTCAGTGAGTGAGTGAGCGAGCGAGAGAGCGAGCGTGGACTCAGGCCTCCAGTCAGTGAGTGAGTGAGCGAGCGAGAGAGCGAGCGTGGACTCAGGCCTCCAGTCAGTGAGTGAGCGAGCGAGAGAGCGAGCGTGGACTCAGGCCTCCAGTCAGTGAGTGAGTGAGCGAGCGAGAGAGCGAGCGTGGACTCAGGCCTCCAGTCAGTGAGTGAGGAGCGAGCGAGAGAGCGAGCGTGGACTCAGGCCTCCAGTCAGTGAGTGAGCGAGCGAGAGAGCGAGCGTGGACTCAGGCCTCCAGTCAGTGAGTGAGCGAGCGAGAGAGCGAGCGTGGACTCAGGCCTCCAGTCAGTGAGTGAGCGAGCGAGAGAGCGAGCGTGGACTCAGGCCTCCAGTCAGTGAGTGAGCGAGCGAGAGAGCGAGCGTGGACTCAGGCCTCCAGTCAGTGAGTGAGCGAGCGAGAGAGCGAGCGTGGACTCAGGCCTCCAGTCAGTGAGTGAGCGAGCGAGAGAGCGAGCGTGGACTCAGGCCTCCAGTCAGTGAGTGAGCGAGCGAGAGAGCGAGCGTGGACTCAGGCCTCCAGTCAGTGAGTGAGCGAGCGAGAGAGCGAGCGTGGACTCAGGCCTCCAGTCAGTGAGTGAGCGAGCGAGAGAGCGAGCGTGGACTCAGGCCTCCAGTCAGTGAGTGAGCGAGCGAGAGAGCGAGCGTGGACTCAGGCCTCCAGTCAGTGAGTGAGCGAGCGAGAGAGCGAGCGTGGACTCAGGCCTCCAGTCAGTGAGTGAGCGAGCGAGAGAGCGAGCGTGGACTCAGGCCTCCAGTCAGTGAGTGAGCGAGCGAGAGAGCGAGCGTGGACTCAGGCCTCCAGTCAGTGAGTGAGCGAGCGAGAGAGCGAGCGTGGACTCAGGCCTCCAGTCAGTGAGTGAGCGAGAGAGCGAGCGTGGACTCAGGCCTCCAGTCAGTGAGTGAGCGAGCGAGAGAGCGAGCGTGGACTCAGGCCTCCAGTCAGTGAGTGAGCGAGCGAGAGAGCGAGCGTGGACTCAGGCCTCCAGTCAGTGAGTGAGCGAGCGAGAGAGCGAGCGTGGACTCAGGCCTCCAGTCAGTGAGTGAGCGAGCGAGAGAGCGAGCGTGGACTCAGGCCTCCAGTCAGTGAGTGAGCGAGCGAGAGAGCGAGCGTGGACTCAGGCCTCCAGTCAGTGAGTGAGTGAGCGAGAGAGCGAGCGTGGACTCAGGCCTCCAGTCAGTGAGTGAGCGAGCGAGAGAGCGAGCGTGGACTCAGGCCTCCAGTCAGTGAGTGAGTGAGCGAGAGAGCGAGCGTGGACTCAGGCCTCCAGTCAGTGAGTGAGTGAGCGAGAGAGCGAGCGTGGACTCAGGCCTCCAGTCAGTGAGTGAGCGAGGAGAGAGCGAGCGTGGACTCAGGCCTCCAGTCAGTGAGTGAGTGAGCGAGAGAGCGAGCGTGGACTCAGGCCTCCAGTCAGTGAGTGAGTCGAGAGAGCGAGCGTGGACTCAGGCCTCCAGTCAGTGAGTGAGTGAGGAGAGCGAGCGTGGACTCAGGCCTCCAGTCAGTGAGTGAGTGAGCGAGAGAGCGAGCGTGGACTCAGGCCTCCAGTCAGTGAGTGAGTGAGCGAGAGAGCGAGCGTGGACTCAGGCCTCCAGTCAGTGAGTGAGTGAGCGAGAGAGCGAGCGTGGACTCAGGCCTCCAGTCAGTGAGTGAGTGAGCGAGAGAGCGAGCGTGGACTCAGGCCTCCAGTCAGTGAGTGAGTGAGCGAGAGAGCGAGCGTGGACTCAGGCCTCCAGTCAGTGAGTGAGTGAGCGAGAGAGCGAGCGTGGACTCAGGCCTCCAGTCAGTGAGTGAGTGAGAGGAGCGAGCGTGGACTCAGGCCTCCAGTCAGTGAGTCGAGCGAGAGAGCGAGCGTGGACTCAGGCCTCCAGTCAGTGAGTGAGTGCGAGCGAGAGAGCGAGCGTGGACTCAGGCCTCCAGTCAGTGAGTGAGTGAGCGAGCGAGAGAGCGAGCGTGGACTCAGGCCTCCAGTCAGTGAGTGAGTGAGCGAGAGAGCGAGCGTGGACTCAGGCCTCCAGTCAGTGAGTGAGTGAGCGGCGAGAGAGCGAGCGTGGACTCAGGCCTCCAGTCAGTGAGTGAGTGCGAGCGAGAGAGCGAGCGTGGACTCAGGCCTCCAGTCAGTGAGTGAGTGAGCGAGCGAGAGAGCGAGCGTGGACTCAGGCCTCCAGTCAGTGAGTGAGTGAGCGAGAGAGCGAGCGTGGACTCAGGCCTCCAGTCAGTGAGTGAGTGAGGAGAGAGCGAGCGTGGACTCAGGCCTCCAGTCAGTGAGTGAGTGAGGAGAGAGCGAGCGTGGACTCAGGCCTCCAGTCAGTGAGTGAGTGAGCGAGAGAGCGAGCGTGGACTCAGGCCTCCAGTCAGTGAGTGAGTCGAGCGAGAGAGCGAGCGTGGACTCAGGCCTCCAGTCAGTGAGTGAGTGAGTGAGAGAGCGAGCGTGGACTCAGGCCTCCAGTCAGTGAGTGAGTGAGCGAGCGAGAGAGCGAGCGTGGACTCAGGCCTCCAGTCAGTGAGTGAGTGAGCGAGCGAGAGCGAGCGTGGACTCAGGCCTCCAGTCAGTGAGTGAGTGAGCGAGAGAGCGAGCGTGGACTCAGGCCTCCAGTCAGTGAGTGAGTGAGCGAGAGAGCGAGCGTGGACTCAGGCCTCCAGTCAGTGAGTGAGTGAGCGAGAGAGCGAGCGTGGACTCAGGCCTCCAGTCAGTGAGTGAGTGAGCGAGAGAGCGAGCGTGGACTCAGGCCTCCAGTCAGTGAGTGAGCGAGAGAGCGAGCGTGGACTCAGGCCTCCAGTCAGTGAGTGAGTGAGCGAGCGAGCGAGCGTGGACTCAGGCCTCCAGTCAGTGAGTGAGTGAGCGAGCGAGCGAGCGTGGACTCAGGCCTCCAGTCAGTGAGTGAGTGAGCGAGCGAGCGAGCGTGGACTCAGGCCTCCAGTCGAGTGAGTGAGTGAGCGAGCGAGCGAGCGTGGACTCAGGCCTCCAGTCAGTGAGTGAGTGAGAGAGCGAGCGTGGACTCAGGCCTCCAGTCAGTGAGTGAGCGAGTGAGAGAGCGAGCGTGGACTCAGGCCTCCAGTCAGTGAGTGAGCGAGCGAGCGAGCGTGGACTCAGGCCTCCAGTCGAGTGAGTGAGCGAGCGAGCGAGCGTGGACTCAGGCCTCCAGTGAGTGAGCGAGCGAGCGAGCGTGGACTCAGGCCTCCAGTCAGTGAGTGAGTGAGCGAGCGAGCGAGCGTGGACTCAGGCCTCCAGTCAGTGAGTGAGTGAGCGAGCGAGCGAGCGTGGACTCAGGCCTCCAGTCAGTGAGTGAGTGAGCGAGCGAGCGAGCGTGGACTCAGGCCTCCAGTCAGTGAGTGAGCGAGCGAGCGAGCGTGGACTCAGGCCTCCAGTCAGTGAGTGAGTGAGTGAGCAGAGCGAGCGTGGACTCAGGCCTCCAGTCAGTGAGTGAGCGAGGAGCGAGCGAGCGTGGACTCAGGCCTCCAGTCAGTGAGTGAGTGAGCGAGCGAGCGAGCGTGGACTCAGGCCTCCAGTCAGTGAGTGAGAGAGCGAGCGAGCGAGCGTGGACTCAGGCCTCCAGTCAGTGAGTGAGGGAGGAGCGAGCGAGCGAGCGTGGACTCAGGCCTCCAGTCAGTGAGTGAGGGAGTGAGCAGAGCGAGCGTGGACTCAGGCCTCCAGTCAGTGAGTGGAGCGAGCGAGCGAGCGTGGACTCAGGCCTCCAGTCAGTGAGTGAGGGAGGGAGCGAGCGAGCGAGCGTGGACTCAGGCCTCCAGTCAGTGAGTGAGGGAGGAGCGAGCGAGCGAGCGTGGACTCAGGCCTCCAGTCAGTGAGTGGAGTGAGCGAGCGAGCGAGCGTGGACTCAGGCCTCCAGTCAGTGAGTGAGGGAGTCGAGCGAGCGAGCGTGGACTCAGGCCTCCAGTCAGTGAGTGAGGGAGTCGAGCGAGCGAGCGTGGACTCAGGCCTCCAGTCAGTGAGTGAGGGAGTGAGCGAGCGAGCGAGCGTGGACTCAGGCCTCCAGTCAGTGAGTGAGGGAGTGAGCGAGCGAGCGAGCGTGGACTCAGGCCTCCAGTGAGCGAGCGAGCGTGGACTCAGGCCTCCGAGTGAGTGAGCGAGCGAGCGAGCGTGGACTCAGGCCTCCAGTCAGTGAGTCGAGGGAGCGAGCGAGCGAGCGAGCGTGGACTCAGGCCTCCAGTCGAGGAGTGACGAGGAGCGAGCGAGCGTGGACTCAGGCCTCCAGTCAGTGAGCGAGCGAGCGTGGACTCAGGCCTCCAGTGAGTGAGCGAGCGAGCGAGCGTGGACTCAGGCCTCCAGTCAGTGAGAGAGCGAGCGAGCGAGCGTGGACTCAGGCCTCCAGTCAGTGAGTGAGAGGAGCGAGCGAGCGAGCGTGGACTCAGGCCTCCAGTCAGTGAGTGAGGAGTGAGCGAGCGAGCGAGCGTGGACTCAGGCCTCCAGTCGAGTGAGGGAGGAGCGAGCGAGCGAGCGTGGACTCAGGCCTCCAGTGAGTGAGCGAGCGTGGACTCAGGCCTCCAGTAGCGAGCGAGCGTGGACTCAGGCCTCCAGTCAGTGAGCGAGCGAGCGTGGACTCAGGCCTCCAGTCAGTGCGAGCGAGCGAGCGTGGACTCAGGCCTCCAGTGAGTGAGCGAGCGAGCGAGCGTGGACTCAGGCCTCCAGTGAGTGAGCGAGCGAGCGAGCGTGGACTCAGGCCTCCAGTGAGTGAGCGAGCGAGCGAGCGTGGACTCAGGCCTCCAGTGAGTGAGGAGCGAGCGAGCGAGCGTGGACTCAGGCCTCCAGTGAGTGAGCGAGCGAGCGAGCGTGGACTCAGGCCTCCAGTCGAGTGACGAGCGAGCGAGCGAGCGTGGACTCAGGCCTCCAGTCAGTGAGTGAGCGAGCGAGCGAGCGAGCGTGGACTCAGGCCTCCAGTCAGTGAGTGAGGGAGTGAGCGAGCGAGCGAGCGTGGACTCAGGCCTCCAGTCAGTGAGAGAGCGAGCGAGCGAGCGTGGACTCAGGCCTCCAGTCAGTGAGGAGGAGCGAGCGAGCGTGGACTCAGGCCTCCAGTCAGTGAGGAGGAGCGAGCGAGCGTGGACTCAGGCCTCCAGTGAGTGAGAGAGCGAGCGAGCGTGGACTCAGGCCTCCAGTCAGTGAGTGAGCGAGCGAGCGAGCGAGCGTGGACTCAGGCCTCCAGTGAGTGAGCGAGCGAGCGAGCGAGCGTGGACTCAGGCCTCCAGTGAGTGAGAGAGCGAGCGAGCGAGCGTGGACTCAGGCCTCCAGTGAGTGAGAGAGCGAGCGAGCGAGCGTGGACTCAGGCCTCCAGTGAGTGAGGAGCGAGCGAGCGAGCGAGCGTGGACTCAGGCCTCCAGTGAGTGAGTGAGCGAGCGAGCGAGCGTGGACTCAGGCCTCCAGTCGAGTGAGAGAGCGAGCGAGCGAGCGTGGACTCAGGCCTCCAGTCAGTGAGTGAGGAGCGAGCGAGCGAGCGAGCGTGGACTCAGGCCTCCAGTGAGTGAGTGAGCGAGCGAGAGAGCGAGCGTGGACTCAGGCCTCGCAGTGAGTGAGTGAGCGAGCGAGCGAGCGTGGACTCAGGCCTCCAGTGAGTGAGTGAGCGAGAGAGCGAGCGAGCGTGGACTCAGGCCTCCAGTGAGTGAGTGAGCGAGCGAGCGAGCGAGCGTGGACTCAGGCCTCCAGTGAGTGAGTGAGTGAGAGAGCGAGCGAGCGTGGACTCAGGCCTCCAGTGAGTGAGTGAGTGAGAGAGCGAGCGAGCGTGGACTCAGGCCTCCAGTGAGTGAGTGAGTGAGAGAGCGAGCGAGCGTGGACTCAGGCCTCCAGTGAGTGAGTGAGCGAGAGAGCGAGCGAGCGTGGACTCAGGCCTCCAGTGAGTGAGTGAGCGAGAGAGCGAGCGAGCGTGGACTCAGGCCTCCAGTGAGTGAGCGAGCGAGCGAGCGTGGACTCAGGCCTCCAGTGAGTGAGCGAGCGAGTGCGAGAGCGAGCGAGCGTGGACTCAGGCCTCCAGTGAGTGAGCGAGTGCGAGCGAGCGAGCGAGCGAGCGTGGACTCAGGCCTCCAGTGAGTGAGAGAGCGAGCGAGCGAGCGTGGACTCAGGCCTCCAGTGAGTGCGAGAGCGAGCGAGCGAGCGTGGACTCAGGCCTCCAGTGAGTGAGCGAGCGAGCGAGCGAGCGTGGACGCAGGCCTCCAGTGAGTGCGAGAGCGAGCGAGCGAGCGTGGACTCAGGCCTCCAGTGAGTGAGCGAGGAGAGAGCGAGCGAGCGTGGACTCAGGCCTCCAGTGAGTGAGCGAGAGAGCGAGCGAGCGTGGACTCAGGCCTCCAGTGAGTGAGCGAGAGAGCGAGCGAGCGTGGACTCAGGCCTCCAGTGAGTGAGCGAGAGAGCGAGCGAGCGTGGACTCAGGCCTCCAGTGAGTGAGCGAGAGAGCGAGCGAGCGTGGACTCAGGCCTCCAGTGAGTGAGTGAGAGAGCGAGCAGCGAGCGTGGACTCAGGCCTCCAGTGAGTGAGAGAGAGAGCGAGCGAGCGTGGACTCAGGCCTCCAGTGAGTGAGCGAGTGAGAGAGCGAGCGAGCGTGGACTCAGGCCTCCAGTGAGTGAGGAGTGAGAGAGCGAGCGAGCGTGGACTCAGGCCTCCAGTGAGTGAGCGAGTGAGAGAGCGAGCGAGCGTGGACTCAGGCCTCCAGTGAGTGAGCGAGTGAGAGAGCGAGCGAGCGTGGACTCAGGCCTCCAGTGAGTGAGGGAGGAGCGAGCGAGCGTGGACTCAGGCCTCCAGTGAGTGAGGAGAGCGAGCGAGCGTGGACTCAGGCCTCCAGTGAGTGAGAGAGCGAGCGAGCGTGGACTCAGGCCTCCAGTGAGTGAGTGAGCGAGCGAGCGAGCGTGGACTCAGGCCTCCAGTGAGTGAGCGAGAGCGAGCGAGCGTGGACTCAGGCCTCCAGTGAGTGAGGGAGCGAGCGAGCGTGGACTCAGGCCTCCAGTGAGTGAGCGAGAGAGCGAGCGAGCGTGGACTCAGGCCTCCAGTGAGTGAGCGAGCGAGCGAGCGTGGACTCAGGCCTCCAGTGAGCGAGCGAGCGTGGACTCAGGCCTCCAGTGAGTGAGAGAGAGAGCGAGCGAGCGTGGACTCAGGCCTCCAGTGAGCGAGCGAGCGTGGACTCAGGCCTCCAGTGAGTGAGAGAGCGAGCGAGCGTGGACTCAGGCCTCCAGTGAGCGAGCGAGCGTGGACTCAGGCCTCCAGTGAGCGAGCGAGCGTGGACTCAGGCCTCCAGTGAGCGAGCGAGCGTGGACTCAGGCCTCCAGTGAGCGAGCGAGCGTGGACTCAGGCCTCCAGTGAGCGAGCGAGCGTGGACTCAGGCCTCCAGTGAGCGAGCGAGCGTGGACTCAGGCCTCCAGTGAGCGAGCGAGCGTGGACTCAGGCCTCCAGTGAGCGAGCGAGCGTGGACTCAGGCCTCCAGTGAGCGAGCGAGCGTGGACTCAGGCCTCGAGCGAGCGAGCGAGCGTGGACTCAGGCCTCCAGTGAGTGAGCGAGCGAGCGAGCGTGGACTCAGGCCTCCAGTGAGTGAGCGAGCGAGCGAGCGAGCGTGGACTCAGGCCTCCAGTGAGTGAGAGCGAGAGCGAGCGAGCGTGGACTCAGGCCTCCAGTGAGTGAGGAGCGAGCGAGCGAGCGTGGACTCAGGCCTCCAGTGAGTGAGGGAGCGAGCGAGCGTGGACTCAGGCCTCCAGTGAGTGAGCGAGCGAGCGAGCGTGGACTCAGGCCTCCAGTGAGTGAGGAGAGAGCGAGCGAGCGTGGACTCAGGCCTCCAGTGAGTGAGAGAGCGAGCGAGCGAGCGTGGACTCAGGCCTCCAGTGAGTGAGAGAGAGAGCGAGCGAGCGTGGACTCAGGCCTCCAGTGAGTGAGAGAGCGAGCGAGCGTGGACTCAGGCCTCCAGTGAGTGAGAGAGCGAGCGAGCGTGGACTCAGGCCTCCAGTGAGTGAGAGAGCGAGCGAGCGTGGACTCAGGCCTCCAGTGAGTGAGAGAGAGAGCGAGCGAGCGTGGACTCAGGCCTCCAGTGAGTGAGAGAGGAGCGAGCGAGCGTGGACTCAGGCCTCCAGTGAGTGAGTGAGAGAGCGAGCGAGCGTGGACTCAGGCCTCCAGTGAGTGAGAGAGCGAGCGAGCGTGGACTCAGGCCTCCAGTGAGTGAGAGAGCGAGCGAGCGTGGACTCAGGCCTCCAGTGAGTGAGGAGCGAGCGAGCGAGCGTGGACTCAGGCCTCCAGTGAGTGAGGAGGAGCGAGCGAGCGTGGACTCAGGCCTCCAGTGAGTGAGAGAGGAGCGAGCGAGCGTGGACTCAGGCCTCCAGTGAGTGAGTGAGCGAGAGAGCGAGCGAGCGTGGACTCAGGCCTCCAGTGAGTGAGTGAGCGAGAGAGCGAGCGAGCGTGGACTCAGGCCTCCAGTGAGTGAGTGAGCGAGAGAGCGAGCGAGCGTGGACTCAGGCCTCCAGTGAGTGAGTGAGCGAGAGAGCGAGCGAGCGTGGACTCAGGCCTCCAGTGAGTGAGTGAGGAGAGAGCGAGCGAGCGTGGACTCAGGCCTCCAGTGAGTGAGTGAGTGAGAGAGCGAGCGAGCGTGGACTCAGGCCTCCAGTGAGTGAGTGAGTGAGAGAGCGAGCGAGCGTGGACTCAGGCCTCCAGTGAGTGAGTGAGTGAGAGAGCGAGCGAGCGTGGACTCAGGCCTCCAGTGAGTGAGAGAGGAGCGAGCGAGCGTGGACTCAGGCCTCCAGTGAGTGAGAGAGAGAGCGAGCGAGCGTGGACTCAGGCCTCCAGTGAGTGAGTGAGGAGCGAGCGAGCGAGCGTGGACTCAGGCCTCCAGTGAGTGAGTGAGAGAGCGAGCGAGCGTGGACTCAGGCCTCCAGTGAGTGAGTGAGTGAGAGAGCGAGCGAGCGTGGACTCAGGCCTCCAGTGAGTGAGTGAGTGAGAGAGCGAGCGAGCGTGGACTCAGGCCTCCAGTGAGTGAGTGAGTGAGAGAGCGAGCGAGCGTGGACTCAGGCCTCCAGTGAGTGAGTGAGGGAGCGAGCGAGCGTGGACTCAGGCCTCCAGTGAGTGAGTGAGTGAGAGAGCGAGCGAGCGTGGACTCAGGCCTCCAGTGAGTGAGTGAGTGAGTGAGTGAGGAGCGAGCGAGCGTGGACTCAGGCCTCCAGTGAGTGAGTGAGTGAGAGAGCGAGCGAGCGTGGACTCAGGCCTCCAGTGAGTGAGTGAGTGAGAGAGCGAGCGAGCGTGGACTCAGGCCTCCAGTGAGTGAGTGAGTGAGAGAGCGAGCGAGCGTGGACTCAGGCCTCCAGTGAGTGAGTGAGTGAGCGAGAGAGCGAGCGAGCGTGGACTCAGGCCTCCAGTGAGTGAGTGAGTGAGAGAGCGAGCGAGCGTGGACTCAGGCCTCCAGTGAGTGAGTGAGTGAGTGAGAGAGCGAGCGAGCGTGGACTCAGGCCTCCAGTGAGTGAGTGAGTGAGTGAGAGAGCGAGCGAGCGTGGACTCAGGCCTCCAGTGAGTGAGTGAGTGAGTGAGAGAGCGAGCGAGCGTGGACTCAGGCCTCCAGTGAGTGAGTGAGTGAGGAGAGAGCGAGCGAGCGTGGACTCAGGCCTCCAGTGAGTGAGTGAGTGAGTGCGAGAGCGAGCGAGCGTGGACTCAGGCCTCCAGTGAGTGAGTGAGTGAGAGAGCGAGCGAGCGTGGACTCAGGCCTCCAGTGAGTGAGTGAGTGAGAGAGCGAGCGAGCGTGGACTCAGGCCTCCAGTGAGTGAGTGAGAGAGCGAGCGAGCGTGGACTCAGGCCTCCAGTGAGTGAGTGAGTGAGAGAGCGAGCGAGCGTGGACTCAGGCCTCCAGTGAGTGAGTGAGAGAGAGCGAGCGAGCGTGGACTCAGGCCTCCAGTGAGTGAGTGAGTGAGAGAGCGAGCGAGCGTGGACTCAGGCCTCCAGTGAGTGAGTGAGTGAGCGAGCGAGCGAGCGTGGACTCAGGCCTCCAGTGAGTGAGTGAGAGCGAGCGAGCGTGGACTCAGGCCTCCAGTGAGTGAGAGAGCGAGCGAGCGTGGACTCAGGCCTCCAGTGAGTGAGTGAGTGAGAGAGCGAGCGTGGACTCAGGCCTCCAGTGAGTGAGTGAGTAGAGCGCGAGCGAGCGTGGACTCAGGCCTCCAGTGAGTGAGTGAGTGAGAGAGCGAGCGAGCGTGGACTCAGGCCTCCAGTGAGTGAGTGAGTGAGAGAGCGAGCGAGCGTGGACTCAGGCCTCCAGTGAGTGAGTGAGAGAGCGAGCGAGCGTGGACTCAGGCCTCCAGTGAGTGAGTGAGAGAGCGAGCGAGCGTGGACTCAGGCCTCCAGTGAGTGAGAGAGCGAGCGAGCGTGGACTCAGGCCTCCAGTGAGTGAGAGAGTGAGCGAGCGAGCGTGGACTCAGGCCTCCAGTGAGTGAGTGAGGAGCGAGCGAGCGTGGACTCAGGCCTCCAGTGAGTGAGGAGAGAGCGAGCGAGCGTGGACTCAGGCCTCCAGTGAGTGAGAGAGAGAGCGAGCGAGCGTGGACTCAGGCCTCCAGTGAGTGAGTGAGAGAGCGAGCGAGCGAGCGTGGACTCAGGCCTCCAGTGAGTGAGAGAGCGAGCGAGCGAGCGTGGACTCAGGCCTCCAGTGAGTGAGGAGCGAGCGAGCGAGCGTGGACTCAGGCCTCCAGTGAGTGAGTAGAGAGAGCGAGCGAGCGTGGACTCAGGCCTCCAGTGAGTGAGAGAGAGAGCGAGCGAGCGTGGACTCAGGCCTCCAGTGAGTGAGGAGAGAGCGAGCGAGCGTGGACTCAGGCCTCCAGTGAGTGAGGAGAGAGCGAGCGAGCGTGGACTCAGGCCTCCAGTGAGTGAGTGAGAGAGCGAGCGAGCGTGGACTCAGGCCTCCAGTGAGTGAGTGAGAGAGAGCGAGCGAGCGTGGACTCAGGCCTCCAGTGAGTGAGTGAGTAGAGCGAGCGAGCGTGGACTCAGGCCTCCAGTGAGTGAGTGAGTGAGAGAGCGAGCGAGCGTGGACTCAGGCCTCCAGTGAGTGAGTGAGTGAGAGAGCGAGCGAGCGTGGACTCAGGCCTCCAGTGAGTGAGGAGAGCGAGCGAGCGTGGACTCAGGCCTCCAGTGAGTGAGAGAGCGAGCGAGCGTGGACTCAGGCCTCCAGTGAGTGAGTGAGTGAGAGAGCGAGCGAGCGTGGACTCAGGCCTCCAGTGAGTGAGTGAGTGAGAGAGCGAGCGAGCGTGGACTCAGGCCTCCAGTGAGTGAGTGAGTGAGAGAGCGAGCGAGCGTGGACTCAGGCCTCCAGTGAGTGAGTGAGTGAGCGAGCGAGCGAGCGTGGACTCAGGCCTCCAGTGAGTGAGTGAGTGAGAGAGCGAGCGAGCGTGGACTCAGGCCTCCAGTGAGTGAGTGAGTGAGAGAGCGAGCGAGCGTGGACTCAGGCCTCCAGTGAGTGAGTGAGTGAGAGAGCGAGCGAGCGTGGACTCAGGCCTCCAGTGAGTGAGTGAGTGAGAGAGCGAGCGAGCGTGGACTCAGGCCTCCAGTGAGTGAGTGAGTGAGCGAGCGAGCGAGCGTGGACTCAGGCCTCCAGTGAGTGAGGAGCGAGCGAGCGAGCGTGGACTCAGGCCTCCAGTGAGTGAGAGAGCGAGCGAGCGTGGACTCAGGCCTCCAGTGAGTGAGAGAGCGAGCGAGCGTGGACTCAGGCCTCCAGTGAGTGAGAGAGAGAGCGAGCGAGCGTGGACTCAGGCCTCCAGTGAGTGAGGAGCGAGCGAGCGAGCGTGGACTCAGGCCTCCAGTGAGTGAGAGAGCGAGCGAGCGAGCGTGGACTCAGGCCTCCAGTGAGTGAGAGAGCGAGCGAGCGAGCGTGGACTCAGGCCTCCAGTGAGTGAGAGAGCGAGCGAGCGAGCGTGGACTCAGGCCTCCAGTGAGTGAGAGAGAGCGAGCGAGCGTGGACTCAGGCCTCCAGTGAGTGAGAGAGCGAGCGAGCGAGCGTGGACTCAGGCCTCCAGTGAGTGAGAGAGCGAGCGAGCGAGCGTGGACTCAGGCCTCCAGTGAGTGAGGAGAGAGCGAGCGAGCGTGGACTCAGGCCTCCAGTGAGTGAGTGAGAGAGCGAGCGAGCGTGGACTCAGGCCTCCAGTGAGTGAGAGAGCGAGCGAGCGTGGACTCAGGCCTCCAGTGAGTGAGGAGGAGCGAGCGAGCGTGGACTCAGGCCTCCAGTGAGTGAGAGAGTGAGCGAGCGAGCGTGGACTCAGGCCTCCAGTGAGTGAGAGAGCGAGCGAGCGTGGACTCAGGCCTCCAGTGAGTGAGTGAGAGAGCGAGCGAGCGTGGACTCAGGCCTCCAGTGAGTGAGAGAGCGAGCGAGCGAGCGTGGACTCAGGCCTCCAGTGAGTGAGTGAGAGAGCGAGCGAGCGTGGACTCAGGCCTCCAGTGAGTGAGTGAGAGAGCGAGCGAGCGTGGACTCAGGCCTCCAGTGAGTGAGAGAGCGAGCGAGCGAGCGTGGACTCAGGCCTCCAGTGAGTGAGTGAGAGAGAGCGAGCGAGCGTGGACTCAGGCCTCCAGTGAGTGAGAGAGAGAGCGAGCGAGCGTGGACTCAGGCCTCCAGTGAGTGAGAGAGAGAGCGAGCGAGCGTGGACTCAGGCCTCCAGTGAGTGAGTGAGTGAGAGAGCGAGCGAGCGTGGACTCAGGCCTCCAGTGAGTGAGAGAGAGAGCGAGCGAGCGTGGACTCAGGCCTCCAGTGAGTGAGAGAGGAGCGAGCGAGCGTGGACTCAGGCCTCCAGTGAGTGAGTGAGAGAGCGAGCGAGCGTGGACTCAGGCCTCCAGTGAGTGAGGTGAGAGAGCGAGCGAGCGTGGACTCAGGCCTCCAGTGAGTGAGTGAGAGAGCGAGCGAGCGTGGACTCAGGCCTCCAGTGAGTGAGTGAGTGAGCGAGCGTGGACTCAGGCCTCCAGTGAGTGAGTGAGGCGAGCGAGCGTGGACTCAGGCCTCCAGTGAGTGAGAGAGCGAGCGAGCGTGGACTCAGGCCTCCAGTGAGTGAGTGAGTGAGCGAGCGAGCGTGGACTCAGGCCTCCAGTGAGTGAGATGAGAGAGCGAGCGAGCGTGGACTCAGGCCTCCAGTGAGTGAGTGAGAGAGCGAGCGAGCGTGGACTCAGGCCTCCAGTGAGTGAGTGAGTGAGAGAGCGAGCGAGCGTGGACTCAGGCCTCCAGTGAGTGAGTGAGTGAGAGAGCGAGCGAGCGTGGACTCAGGCCTCCAGTGAGTGAGTGAGTGAGAGAGCGAGCGAGCGTGGACTCAGGCCTCCAGTGAGTGAGTGAGTGAGAGAGCGAGCGTGGACTCAGGCCTCCAGTGAGTGAGTGAGAGAGAGAGCGAGCGTGGACTCAGGCCTCCAGTGAGTGAGTGAGAGAGAGAGCGAGCGTGGACTCAGGCCTCCAGTGAGTGAGTGAGGAGAGAGCGAGCGAGCGTGGACTCAGGCCTCCAGTGAGTGAGTGAGTGAGAGAGCGAGCGAGCGTGGACTCAGGCCTCCAGTGAGTGAGTGAGTGAGAGAGCGAGCGAGCGTGGACTCAGGCCTCCAGTGAGTGAGTGAGTGAGGCGAGCGAGCGTGGACTCAGGCCTCCAGTGAGTGAGTGAGTGAGAGAGCGAGCGAGCGTGGACTCAGGCCTCCAGTGAGTGAGAGAGCGAGCGAGCGAGCGTGGACTCAGGCCTCCAGTGAGTGAGAGAGCGAGCGAGCGAGCGTGGACTCAGGCCTCCAGTGAGTGAGAGAGCGAGCGAGCGAGCGTGGACTCAGGCCTCCAGTGAGTGAGAGAGCGAGCGAGCGAGCGTGGACTCAGGCCTCCAGTGAGTGAGAGAGCGAGCGAGCGAGCGTGGACTCAGGCCTCCAGTGAGTGAGAGAGCGAGCGAGCGTGGACTCAGGCCTCCAGTGAGTGAGGAGCGAGCGAGCGAGCGTGGACTCAGGCCTCCAGTGAGTGAGGAGGAGCGAGCGAGCGTGGACTCAGGCCTCCAGTGAGTGAGAGAGCGAGCGAGCGTGGACTCAGGCCTCCAGTGAGTGAGGAGCGAGCGAGCGAGCGTGGACTCAGGCCTCCAGTGAGTGAGAGAGCGAGCGAGCGTGGACTCAGGCCTCCAGTGAGTGAGAGAGCGAGCGAGCGTGGACTCAGGCCTCCAGTGAGTGAGAGAGCGAGCGAGCGTGGACTCAGGCCTCCAGTGAGTGAGAGAGCGAGCGAGCGAGCGTGGACTCAGGCCTCCAGTGAGTGAGAGAGCGAGCGAGCGTGGACTCAGGCCTCCAGTGAGTGAGAGAGCGAGCGAGCGAGCGTGGACTCAGGCCTCCAGTGAGTGAGAGAGCGAGCGTGGACTCAGGCCTCCAGTGAGTGAGAGAGCGAGCGAGCGTGGACTCAGGCCTCCAGTGAGTGAGAGAGCGAGCGAGCGTGGACTCAGGCCTCCAGTGAGTGAGAGAGCGAGCGAGCGTGGACTCAGGCCTCCAGTGAGTGAGAGAGGAGCGAGCGAGCGTGGACTCAGGCCTCCAGTGAGTGAGAGAGCGAGCGAGCGAGCGTGGACTCAGGCCTCCAGTGAGTGAGAGAGCGAGCGAGCGAGCGTGGACTCAGGCCTCCAGTGAGTGAGAGAGCGAGCGAGCGAGCGTGGACTCAGGCCTCCAGTGAGTGAGAGAGCGAGCGAGCGAGCGTGGACTCAGGCCTCCAGTGAGTGAGAGAGCGAGCGAGCGAGCGTGGACTCAGGCCTCCAGTGAGTGAGAGAGCGAGCGAGCGAGCGTGGACTCAGGCCTCCAGTGAGTGAGAGAGCGAGCGAGCGAGCGTGGACTCAGGCCTCCAGTGAGTGAGAGAGAGAGCGAGCGAGCGTGGACTCAGGCCTCCAGTGAGTGAGAGAGAGAGCGAGCGAGCGTGGACTCAGGCCTCCAGTGAGTGAGAGAGAGAGCGAGCGAGCGTGGACTCAGGCCTCCAGTGAGTGAGAGAGAGAGCGAGCGAGCGTGGACTCAGGCCTCCAGTGAGTGAGAGAGAGAGCGAGCGAGCGTGGACTCAGGCCTCCAGTGAGTGAGAGAGAGAGCGAGCGAGCGTGGACTCAGGCCTCCAGTGAGTGAGAGAGCGAGCGAGCGAGCGTGGACTCAGGCCTCCAGTGAGTGAGAGAGAGAGCGAGCGAGCGTGGACTCAGGCCTCCAGTGAGTGAGAGAGAGAGCGAGCGAGCGTGGACTCAGGCCTCCAGTGAGTGAGAGAGCGAGCGAGCGAGCGTGGACTCAGGCCTCCAGTGAGTGAGAGAGCGAGCGAGCGAGCGTGGACTCAGGCCTCCAGTGAGTGAGAGAGCGAGCGAGCGAGCGTGGACTCAGGCCTCCAGTGAGTGAGAGAGCGAGCGAGCGAGCGTGGACTCAGGCCTCCAGTGAGTGAGAGAGAGAGCGAGCGAGCGTGGACTCAGGCCTCCAGTGAGTGAGAGAGAGAGCGAGCGAGCGTGGACTCAGGCCTCCAGTGAGTGAGAGAGAGAGCGAGCGAGCGTGGACTCAGGCCTCCAGTGAGTGAGAGAGAGAGCGAGCGAGCGTGGACTCAGGCCTCCAGTGAGTGAGAGAGCGAGCGAGCGAGCGTGGACTCAGGCCTCCAGTGAGTGAGAGAGCGAGCGAGCGAGCGTGGACTCAGGCCTCCAGTGAGTGAGAGAGAGAGCGAGCGAGCGTGGACTCAGGCCTCCAGTGAGTGAGAGAGAGAGCGAGCGAGCGTGGACTCAGGCCTCCAGTGAGTGAGAGAGAGAGCGAGCGAGCGTGGACTCAGGCCTCCAGTGAGTGAGAGAGCGAGCGAGCGAGCGTGGACTCAGGCCTCCAGTGAGTGAGAGAGAGAGCGAGCGAGCGTGGACTCAGGCCTCCAGTGAGTGAGAGAGCGAGCGAGCGAGCGTGGACTCAGGCCTCCAGTGAGTGAGAGAGAGAGCGAGCGAGCGTGGACTCAGGCCTCCAGTGAGTGAGAGAGCGAGCGAGCGAGCGTGGACTCAGGCCTCCAGTGAGTGAGAGAGAGAGCGAGCGAGCGTGGACTCAGGCCTCCAGTGAGTGAGAGAGAGAGCGAGCGAGCGTGGACTCAGGCCTCCAGTGAGTGAGAGAGAGAGCGAGCGAGCGTGGACTCAGGCCTCCAGTGAGTGAGAGAGAGAGCGAGCGAGCGTGGACTCAGGCCTCCAGTGAGTGAGAGAGAGAGCGAGCGAGCGTGGACTCAGGCCTCCAGTGAGTGAGAGAGAGAGCGAGCGAGCGTGGACTCAGGCCTCCAGTGAGTGAGAGAGAGAGCGAGCGAGCGTGGACTCAGGCCTCCAGTGAGTGAGAGAGCGAGCGAGCGAGCGTGGACTCAGGCCTCCAGTGAGTGAGAGAGAGAGCGAGCGAGCGTGGACTCAGGCCTCCAGTGAGTGAGTAGAGAGAGCGAGCGAGCGTGGACTCAGGCCTCCAGTGAGTGAGAGAGAGAGCGAGCGAGCGTGGACTCAGGCCTCCAGTGAGTGAGAGAGAGAGCGAGCGAGCGTGGACTCAGGCCTCCAGTGAGTGAGAGAGAGAGCGAGCGAGCGTGGACTCAGGCCTCCAGTGAGTGAGAGAGAGAGCGAGCGAGCGTGGACTCAGGCCTCCAGTGAGTGAGAGAGAGAGCGAGCGAGCGTGGACTCAGGCCTCCAGTGAGTGAGAGAGCGAGCGAGCGAGCGTGGACTCAGGCCTCCAGTGAGTGAGAGAGCGAGCGAGCGAGCGTGGACTCAGGCCTCCAGTGAGTGAGAGAGCGAGCGAGCGAGCGTGGACTCAGGCCTCCAGTGAGTGAGAGAGCGAGCGAGCGAGCGTGGACTCAGGCCTCCAGTGAGTGAGAGAGCGAGCGAGCGAGCGTGGACTCAGGCCTCCAGTGAGTGAGAGAGCGAGCGAGCGAGCGTGGACTCAGGCCTCCAGTGAGTGAGAGAGCGAGCGAGCGAGCGTGGACTCAGGCCTCCAGTGAGTGAGAGAGCGAGCGAGCGAGCGTGGACTCAGGCCTCCAGTGAGTGAGAGAGCGAGCGAGCGAGCGTGGACTCAGGCCTCCAGTGAGTGAGAGAGCGAGCGAGCGAGCGTGGACTCAGGCCTCCAGTCAGTGAGTGAGCGAGCGAGCGAGCGTGGACTCAGGCCTCCAGTCAGTGAGTGAGCGAGAGAGCGAGCGTGGACTCAGGCCTCCAGTCAGTGAGTGAGCGAGAGAGCGAGCGTGGACTCAGGCCTCCAGTCAGTGAGTGAGCGAGAGAGCGAGCGTGGACTCAGGCCTCCAGTCAGTGAGTGAGCGAGAGAGCGAGCGTGGACTCAGGCCTCCAGTCAGTGAGTGAGCGAGAGAGCGAGCGTGGACTCAGGCCTCCAGTCAGTGAGTGAGCGAGAGAGCGAGCGTGGACTCAGGCCTCCAGTCAGTGAGTGAGCGAGAGAGCGAGCGTGGACTCAGGCCTCCAGTCAGTGAGTGAGCGAGAGAGCGAGCGTGGACTCAGGCCTCCAGTCAGTGAGTGAGCGAGAGAGCGAGCGTGGACTCAGGCCTCCAGTCAGTGAGTGAGTGAGAGAGCGAGCGTGGACTCAGGCCTCCAGTCAGTGAGTGAGTGAGAGAGCGAGCGTGGACTCAGGCCTCCAGTCAGTGAGTGAGAGAGCGAGCGTGGACTCAGGCCTCCAGTCAGTGAGTGAGAGAGCGAGCGTGGACTCAGGCCTCCAGTCAGTGAGTGAGAGTGGACTCAGGCCTCCAGTGAGTGAGAGAGCGAGCGTGTCTTCCCTCGGAATGTGTTTATGCCAGCACTCCTCCTATCTGAACCCTTTGACGAGAGAGAAAGACGTGTAGCTACAACAAGAGAACAGAGGGCATCAAAGAAGAGAAAGTTGGTTATATGTCGACTGCAGCGGACAGCTGCCTTACATCCAACTCTGCCCCTAGGGCAGCTCTGAGGTCACCGCCAGTTGAGTCAAAGGGTTATGGATGAGCTCCCAGAACTTTCTCTTCTCTCTATTTTAGTACAGATCAGATGAGGACAGGCAGCCACACATTGTCAATATTTCCATCAGCTCCACGATGGACAGTGATGAGAAGCCTAGCTCAGCCCCTAGACAGAGGACAATATATAGGGTAGCTTATGCTTCAGTGATCCTTAATTATGCACTAGAGATATCAGATATTAGTCTGTTCTAGAAAGTCCTTCTCTAGTGCCAGTAAGGAGGGGAAGTGTTGGACACTGCTGCTACTCGTTGTTTATTATCTATGCAGTCACTTCACCCCTACCTACATGTACAAATTACTTCAACTAACCTGTACCCCTGCACACTGACTCAGTGCCGGTACCCCCTGTATATAGCCTTGTTATTGTTATTTTGTGTTACTTTTTACTTTAGCTTACTCGGTAAATATTTTCTTAACTCTTCTCGTACTGCACTGTTGATTAAGGGCGTGTAAGTAAGCATTTCACGGTAAGGTCTACACTTGTTGTATTCGGCGCATGTGACAAATAAAGTTTGATTTGATATTTGTCCCTCTCTCCTTCAAATCAGTACATGGATTATCGGCAGTATGGTTTACTATGGCTCTGACAAGTGTTTTAATTACAAATGTGGTGCTGGTCAGTCTGGTCATGGAAGAGTTGCTGTCGATGTGGGATCCTCAGGTCAGTGAAAGCTGAAGCTCGGGATGTATTTGAGCCTGAGAAGAAAGAAAGAGAACGAGGGGTTAATGAGTCATCTCAGTCTCTCTCCCAATCTTTCCTTAAGTTACTCACTGATGCTACAAGGCTACCTAATACAGACTGTGCTGCGGTAGACACACAGGAGACGCAAACCAATAGTCTTTTTTTTATTCTCTGTTATCCGTCTAATAAATCTTCCCTATTTCCTCATTTATACAGTCTCAGACAGACATACCCACCCCTGAGGTCAAACTGATCCATGCCAGACATAATCAGAGAAGCCTACCCTTATTTTCACCATACATTATGAACATTACCCTGAAGCCATGAGTTGCAGGACATCCTATACATTTTCTTACATAAGAATTTGAAAATACATGATTTATATTTCCATGTCATCTACTAGAACTAATAATTTGACCAGATAAGAGCATTGTGCTGTACTGGCAGTAGACATGAACTTGTCTAGATGACATCATGAGCAGCTTTTGTGCATCGTGTAAAGACCAAAGATATCCAAATTAGCCAATGATGTCAGTCGCTGGGGCGAGGACGGGACAGCCCCACCCTGTCCCAGCACAACATCCCTGTCATTAGCTCCATGTTATTATTCAGTTATAGCACTGGCAAAGGCTTAAAGTTATGCACGTAATATAGCTATTTACCCATCATCAATCAGTTATTTAACGAGGCTTGGTTTCTCCGGAAAGATGAAGTCAATATCTGGAAAGCTGAGACTGCCTTTTACTGAGTGTAAGAAAATGAAGTAACATCTATTATAAACACACTGTACGAAATCTGCCTGTCTACAGTCAGATACACAGCACACCCAGATTGTGGTGGAAAAACACTGTCTGTACAGGAACATAGTCTTTAATTCTCAAATCAGACAGCTGCTGCTGAACAGTCACACATGCAGTAGTCAGAGGCACACATGACAATGTTTTGAAACAGTGGAGCGATCCAGCAGCAGCAGTCTTGTTTGGGTGGGTCAAAGAGAGGGGGGGATTGATAACACAGCTCCTTTAAAAACAGAGAGAGAAGGAGGGGGAGACAGAGAGGTACACATTACTTGTCTCACTCACCTTGTATGTTGTTTAACTGCTCCTGTCTGCAAAGGATGATCAGTGTGCTCCATCCTCTGTTCCTTTCTCTCTCCCCTTAGTCCTCACTCTGTCTGGGTTCGCTTGATACAGTCAGAGCAGAGCCAGGCGTAGGGGACAAAGACTATGACATCACAGTCTCTCACAGTGAGACGACACTGTTCTCTCTCCACTCACACACACAATACATGGGGTCACCAAAGCAAGAAGAGGGTGTGTCCAATTACATTAATTTACCCAGCATGCAGTAGGGGCTCAGTGGCCCCTAAACATCCCTAAAAGCTTAATCAATGGGAAGCGTCTGGTCTTCTAGATTACCTATTGATCTGGCCAACATTCAAAATGATATTTTAATACTGAGATTAAAAATCACAACTCTTCCCTTATAAGTGTTTGGAAAGATGGCACAGTCTGTGAGCAGAATCGTTATAACCAGATACTAAACCACTAATCAGTGTATCCTATGGGGTGTGGCAGTGGGATAGGTAAGTAGTCATCAATACATCAAAGTGAGACATATTGATCATATTGTTGTGTCATGGTTCAGAATGAGAATATTTGTTAAAAGGATGTCAGCAAGCAATAAACCAAACTTCTGGTTCTAATTCAACACTGTGTGCTGTGCCTTTGAGTGAAAACCAGTGTTCAAATATGATTACACACCAAGCACAAGATAGAGCAGGCTTTTAATCATATAACCATTTATAATTACATCTGTTTTCCAGACAATCCCAGACAATCATCTGAGTGTGGATCAACCACAGAAGTCAAATAGCATCAAAAGATCATCATCACTATGACTCTCTCTCTCGTCATTGAAAAACAGCAGTTGCTTAACTCCTATTATTGTTTTGGGGAAAAGATATGAGGCGAGTTATTATCTATGCAATCAATCCCACCACAGCAACCTATGTTCAACCATTTACCAGTGAAAATGAAACTCTTACACGCAAGTGTGTGTACACAACCCAACGTAGACACACAAACCAGGAATTCAGAGGTGAATTAAGAAAATAATCACAGACCGCTGGAATGTACCACAGGGACCCTCACTGTATAGTCAACTGTCATAACTAAGTTACAACACTTCAGCAACCCATTGGCAGCCTATAATAATAATAAGAAACTCTAAGGTGTCTGAGCACAGAGAAAGGTTTTCATTGCACTTCTCCACAAAAACAAACCCCCTTCGGAGGTTTCACTTCTTTACAGAATTGCCAAAAACAAAGGAATACGGAATACCAAAACATATATATTTAAAAAAATGGGGGAAACATTTACTTCTCTTCGGACACCAACATACCAATTACCATCACAGAATCACTCAAACTTTCACATTTAGGTTCCAACACTGTCATTCAGCATCCATTACATAGCATTGCTACAGTAGACAGACACGCTTGAACGTATGTCAGTTAACCATTAAATGGCTAGTTGGCATACTGAAGGAATCAGAACTCAGGTGAAGCTCATAATGACATGCCCGCTTGGATTACATCATCTCCCTCTTATACATTGTTAGAAAAAAAGGTGCTATCTAGAACCCAAAAGGGTTCCTCAGCTGTCCCCATAGGATAACCCTTTTTGGTACCAGGAAGAACCCTTTTGGGTTCCATCTGGTTTCTACATGGAACCCAAAAGAGTTCTACCTGGAACCAAAAAGGGTTCTCCTATGGGGACAGCCTCAGAACCCTTTTGGAACCGTTTTTACTAAGAGGGTACACAACAACATCCTCCTGCCAACCAATACCAAAGGAAAGGAAAACAAGTTTGAACATCTGTGTTAGCGTGCAGTACTAACATGCACACTGCAGGTTAATGAACCTTTATGGTAAGAGGGATAAGGGTGAATATGATATTTCCCCAAGCAGAGAGACAAGTGCAGGCAGGTGCCGGCTAGTGACCTGGGGGAGTGTTGAATTCTGGGATATGGAGCTGGGGAGAAGTACGAGACGTGATAGAGATTTGACAAATATAGCCCTTCTCACTATTCCACACTGGTCACCTCTATCTCTATCCCTGCAGGGGGACTGGGGGTTGGACCCCCCTCTCTTTCCTCCCTACTAGCCTGATATCCTGACCTGGGGCTACTCTCCTGAGGGCCCCCTCCTCCCCTGTAGATCTTCTGCAGTTTCCCAATAGCCTGGTCCCAGAACAGTTTGTGCCATCTTGCCAACTAAACCATAGAGCGTTAGTAAGACGGCACAAACAGATCTGAGACAAGGCTCATCTCCTACACCTCAAAACCTTGTGAAATCACTCACTAAGGAACGGAGAGAGAGAATCCCCTCATCTGCTTGTTCATACTGTCTGTAAACATACACTATTAGGGGGTCTTGTTGGGATGAGCTTTAATCTGCAAGACTTAAATAAATAAATTATAACGTCAATTGACTATGCGATGAGACGGCACGAGTCACGCCAATCAGAAAACACTGTAGTCCTCCTCGGAAAGAAGCAGAACATACAACTCTGAACATCCTTTTAATGCTTTACATTTTGTTTTTTTTACATCAGTCCTTCTGTTGTCTCGTGAAAAGTAAAGAAAAATGAGTGGCCGACGTGTCGTCACTGAATGTCTTGTGTGGAGAAGAATGTACATGTTGACCCGAGTCGTCAAGCAGCAATTAACACTGACGATGTCACACTCCTCGGCATCATGGTCCCAAACACCATTACCTCCCTCCACTTCTCGTCTGAACACCTTTAACGATGACACACCTACTACACTAGTGCAGCAGCTCTTTTGATTTAGACTTAACCTGCCAACCAACCATAGCTGCTAACAGCTTCAGAGACATGGTGTCACGCAATGTTATTTTTCACTTAAAAATCTTATTAAGATTTCTTCAATAAATAAGACCTTTTCACTACGATAGGATGATAATTGACAACTATGTCTTTCTGCACAGGTAATAGAATGAGGCGCGTTGCTATGTTTTACAAAGTGCTCCTGACAAGGCTTCTCTTCACCCAGGTGTAGGAGTCAGACAGACGACCTAGGAGGGAAGGGAAAAAAATTGCTGATAAAAAAGGAAAATACACCAAGGGCATATGGAAATGGACTTGCAGGAATTCTGTGTATTCTGGTATGTAAAGTATTTTTTGTAGAATTTAGGGATGTGACAAATTAAAAAATGTCAACGTTTAAAATGCCCTTTTTGGGGTGGGGAGTTTCCTTTAAAACTATAAGAAAATGTCATAAAATTCCATGAGAAATCCTATTGCGTGGTATGACTGTTAGGGGGCAATGAAGTTCTACCGCAGTCATACAGTAGTGTTAGGGTTGAACTGGCTATTTGTTTGCATAACCTATATAATATACCAGGGAAGCTATGCTACAATATTAAGTGTATAAACTACGGATAAGTCAACTGCTGAAGACAAGAACTACAACCGGCGACAGGAAGTGCGTCACGAGGCTGGGACCAGCCTGCACGCCGACGATAGGAGGAGCGAGTTTAAACCACGCTCCTCCTCCCTCTGACAGGCCAGCATTGAGCGGGAACTATCTCTGTCAGAGTATATAAGAGAGAACAATAGGATGTGACGTTCTCTTCTCTGTCTGCCCTGCGTGGTGTCACAGCGAGACCGTATGACTTATTTACCATACACGTGTTTGCAATAATTAAAGAACAAAGAAAACTTTAGTTACATTTTGCCAAATAATTTGTTCTAATACCAGATTTGAATTGACGCGACTTTACAGTAGGCTTAAGGCTTCCGCGTGCTTCTGTTTGGCTGGCGCCTAGCTGAGCTCGGCTAGGCTAACCGAACGAGTGTGCTCGCATGCTTGTAAATCGGAAAGAAACGCGTCAATAGTTTGTCCATCTTGAGACGTCGTAGCCAGTATACAATTCCTCAAAATAGAATGAATAACTCAGAACGCTTTTCCTGAGGATATCTTAGTCTCGCAATTTTACATCTAACTAAGATGTTTGGTACAGTATTTCTCAATGCAAAAATGTGCATGAAAACAAGTCATCTGTCATTGAATGACAACAAAGACTTTTCTGAAGAATCCCTACTGTTGACAAATCACAGATGAATAGACTTCGGCTTGCTTCAAGAAAAACATTTGTGTGCCCGAACTGAAAAAAAACCTTTACCCAATTCCAAAACTAACAAAAACGACAGATTAAATTGTCCCGAACACAACCGAGAATTCACATTCACTCAGTGTTCCTTCCATTTGTTTATGTGCATTAGCAACTCACAACAAAAAATAAACATAGCCAAGAAATCCCAGTTCTTCTCCCTACATTCTCTTTTCCCTTCGGTACGTGTCTCTCAATTTCGATCCGACCGCTCCCTCTACACACACTCTTGCTGACTCTACCGCATGACTGCAGCGGGTTTACTAACACGTTAGTTATAGTAGCTATGTTGACTACGACGTTAGCTAATATGGTGACAAAGATGTAGGCTGTGTGTAGCGGTATGATAATGTTTGGCTTGGAAAGTTGATGCGTTGTGGACTGATGTCCACAAGCGAAGGGAAAAGGTGAGAGGAGGGGAGAGAGCATATATGCTGTAATAGAAATAAGGCCACGCTCATTGAAATAGGCACCGACCGCCACTGGGTTACCTACCCCCCCTAAACATAGGCAGGTTCCAGACTGAAATATGAAACAAAAACAGGTAGGGGTGAAGTCAAACACAGGGCAAAAGAAAGCTGCATTTGGCGCGTTATCTACTGGTTAAAAAGGGACACATTTTTGCTTTCTAATGTAATTAACTGTATGTCTCAACTCCAAGTGATATGAGAAAGACACACTTGCAGTTCTTCATTTAGCAAATTACCTCGCAACTCAACTAGGCCATTGACAATGGCTGCATATCAACTGCAATCATTTCTGTTTTCCCCCCAACGGTTAACGACGAGGACGTGAGGAGCACTTTATATCCGTGGCAAATTATTTGAAAGATGCATATCCCCTCCTATTAACGTTACAGCATTGTTGTGTTCTGTAGGCATATCTGTAAAAAACAAAGTTCATTTTGATGATGATTAGGACCTGTTAGTGGTAGGGGCGAACATTTTCCGTCAGGGATTTTGTCATAGCGTTACCGATTGAATTTCCTTTAAATGTTTTAACGTTCACACCTATAGTAGAATTGCCTAGCTTTTGATGTTTTATTGTGCAAGACAAATTCCCCTTCAGGGCAATGATATCTATCGCTCTCTCTACCTAGTTACAGTATCTGGGATCTCAAACACAGTTGACCTGATTCACAAACTGTTTATATATTACATGAAGTACATTACCTACATAGAGATACACACAGAGACCCACAAAGAATGTACAGGTAACTTACAAAAAGGAAACACCGACATAAAGCTTAATAATTTGGTGTTTTGTTGGTGGTGAAAACCGCCGTCTCAGGCGCCACTCCAGAATCTCCCATAAGTTTTCAATTGGGTTGAGATCTGGTGCTCATCAAACCATTTAGTGACCACTTGTGCCCTGTGGATGGGGGCATTGTCATCCTATGAGGGTATAGCCATGCTAGTCAAAATAATGGCCTGCCCAGCATTTATATTCAAGACCCTAAGTGTTATGGGATGTTAATTGCTTAATTAACTCAGGAATCACTTGTGAGGAAGCACCTGCTTTCAATATACTTTGTATGCCTCATTTACTCAAGTGTTTCCTTCATTTTGTCAGTTACCTGTATGACGTCATGAAAATGACCTGAGCTACGTGAGAGAACAGAGTGAGTGGACTGTAGCGGTACCAGATAGTTACAGGAGAATGACCTGAGCTACGTGAGAGAACAGAGTGAGTGGACTGTAGCGGTACCAGACAGTTACAGGAGAATGACCTGAGCTACGTGAGAGAACAGAGTGAGTGGACTGTAGCGGTACCAGACAGTTACAGGAGAATGACCTGAGCTACGTGAGAGAACAGAGTGAGTGGACTGTAGCGGTACCAGACAGTTACAGGAGAATGACCTGAGCTACGTGAGAGAACAGAGTGAGTGGACTGTAGCGGTACCAGACAGTTACAGGAGAATGACCTGAGCTACGTGAGAGAACAGAGTGAGTGGACTGTAGCGGTACCAGACAGTTACAGGAGAATGACCTGAGCTACGTGAGAGAACAGAGTGAGTGGACTGTAGCGGTACCAGACAGTTACAGGAGCATGACCTGAGCTACGTGAGAGAACAGAGTGAGTGGACTGTAGCGGTACCAGACAGTTACAGGAGAATGACCTGAGCTACATGAGAGAAGAGTGAGTGGACTGTAGCGGTACCAGACAGTTACAGGAGAATGACTTGAGCTAGGTGAGAGAACAGAGTGAGTGGACTGTAGCGGTACCAGACAGTTACAGGAGAATGACCTGAGCTACGTGAGAGAACAGAGTGAGTGGACTGTAGCGGTACCAGACAGTTACAGGAGAATGACCTGAGCTACGTGAGAGAACAGAGTGAGTGGACTGTAGCGGTACCAGACAGTTACAGGAGAATGACCTGAGCTACGTGAGCGAACAGAGTGAGTGGACTGTAGCGGTACCAGACAGTTACAGGAGCATGACCTGAGCTACGTGAGAGAACAGAGTGAGTGGACTGTAGTGGTACCAGACAGTTACAGGAGAATGACCTGAGCTACGTGAGAGAACAGAGTGAGTGGACTGTAGTGGTACCAGACAGTTACAGGAGAATGACCTGAGCTACGTGAGAGAACAGAGTGAGTGGACTGTAGTGGTACCAGACAGTTACAGGAGAATGACCTGAGCTACGTGAGAGAACAGAGTGAGTGGACTGTAGCGGTACCAGACAGTTACAGGAGCCAAAAGGTCTAGTACTGAAGTGTTTAGTAGAGACAAGAATGTTTATGCTTCATCATCCTTAGACCTGAGGTGGGTGGGTGGTTGTGTGTGTGTTTGCCAGTGGGAACCTATGCTGATGTTTGGGTTCTTGTATATGGATGTGGGAAACCGTCAGTGAGCAGAGATGGGTGCGTGTGTATGTTTGCTTGCGTGTGTGTTTATAAAACAACACGCCTGTGTGTGTGTTTGGGTGTGTGTAAACACAACGTGTTTGAGTGTGTGTGTCTCACCATTGTGTGTGTTTCTCAAAGTGCCCTGGTCTCTGCCTCTATCTTCCTCTCTCTGTGCAGGCTGTCTGTGTCGAGGGCCAGGGCCGACACTGTCTGTCTCACTGCAGTCTCAGGCCCTCCACCGTAGATACTGAGAAGATACTGCCACGTCTCCTCTGAGATCTGACCATAGTCAGCCCCTAGGAACACACACATGTGCGCATTAACATGTACAAATGAACACAAACACGTGCGCGCATTAACACGTACAAATGAACACACACACAGGCACAGACCAATATACACAGGATCAAGCACCCAGACAGACCAACCAATCGACACATGTAACAGCATATACTGCTTACTTTGCTTTAGTTGTATGTGTCCCCCTTTCATCACACCAATCTTACTGTTGTCAATAGGACCAGGGGGTTCTGAGAAGACAATGACAAGCACCCCCAAGAACTTTAGTGTCGTTACTAAAGAACATTTCACACTGTATTTATTCCCTCTACATATCCGGGGCCAGTATTCATAAACCGAGTTGGAGTGCTGATCTAGGATCAGTTTAGTCTATTAGATCATAATTGATAAGATTATAGGCACAGGTGGGGTCCTGATAATAGATCAGCACTCCTACTCTAAAACACTGTGTGTATATGGGCCCTGGTCTGCACAGAGGATACAATGTGATAATTATAGTGTATTAAGTAATCCTGATCTTTAACTTCCATTGGTACTGGAATGCCTCTGATTATAAATCAACCATTCTCATAGAATCGTACCATTGTCTTTGCCCTTGACGAAGTTCTCCCACTCCCTGAACCACTGCATGCTGATACACAGGATGACTGTAGGAGCCTCCTCCGCCTGGAACTCTTTATTCAACTGGAGACAGACCGGAAGAACAGGTGAGGCCTTTGATACAGGACACACACACACTTATAGGCAAGCGCGCACACACACACAGTGACCCATCCCTCTTACCCTGATAAAGGTGTCTATTTCCACCTTTCTGCGTTTGACCAGAGCCTCTATCTCCACCTGGCAGATAGCACACACGTACAGGTGGTTCACTGCTGGGCCTCCTCCAAAACTAGGAGACAGAAAGACAGTTAGAGAGTCTGATGGACAGAGAGACAAGACAGTTCGATGGACAGAGAAATAGATTGACAGACAGAAGCTGTGTTCGAATACCCATACTAACATACTGTTTACTACATCATGAGTATATACTACATACGATTAGTTCATTTTAGTATACTGTAAACAAACAGTATCCTTTCAGTTGAGCGTACTAGCTCTTCGCCTGTCTATCGGAAGTTGATGCTATTGCTATGCAACCTCTCGCTAGCTAGTTAGCATAACACATGACGAGCTAGACATTTTACGACTTCGGGTGTGTTCTTAAATTCAAATCTGGAGAGCCAGTGCGCGCTCGTAAATTCAGAGCGTTATCAGATTGTCTGTTTGTAAATTCAGAGGAGTAGGGTTGATTTGAGCGTTCTGCCATTACAACGGCAGTCAAGCACCCAAGCTAACATTGGCTAGCTACTTCCTGACACAAATGAGACCGCTCTGACCATTTTACTCGCCCAAGCTGAGCAGGTTAGGCAGTTTTCATGTTTTCCAGAGCGCTAGTGACTGTAACTGTGCTGCTGGCAACAATTTACGACGTTTATTTTTACGACGTTTTATTTTTACTACACCGGCCATATTCAACGGGTGTTGAGCTCTAGTAAAATCATTATTCTGCGCTCTCGTACACTCTGACGAGAGTGCTATGAAATCGGAATAGATGGCCAGAGCGAATTTACGAAAGCACCCGTATATCCATTGAGAACGCACACCTACTATACCATTTAGCTAAGCATGACGGGAATAATCAAGTCAATAATCGTTGGGTAGTTAGTTAGATAGCCTATAGTTAATACACTGCTCAAAAAAATAAAGGGAACACTTAAACAACACATCCTAGATCTGAATGAAAGAAATAAGCTTATTAATTACTTTTTTCTTAACATAGTTGAATGTGCTGACAACAAAATCACACAAAAATAATCAATGGAAATCCAATTTATCAACCCATGGAGGTCTGGATTTGGAGTCACACTCAAAATTATAGTGGAAAACCACACTACAGGCTGATCCAACTTTGATGTAATGTCCTTAAAACAAGTCAAAATGAGGCTCAGTAGTGTGTGTGGCCTCCACGTGCCTGTATGACCTCCCTACAACGCCTGGGCATGCTCCTGATGAGGTGGCGGATGGTCTCCTGAGGGATCTCCTCCCAGACCTGGACTAAAGCATCCTGGACAGTCTGTGGTGCAACGTGGCGTTGGTGGATGGAGCGAGACATGATGTCCCAGATGTGCTCAATTGGATTCAGGTCTGGGGAACGGGCGGGCCAGTCCATAGCATCAATGCCTTCCTCTTGCAGGAACTGTCTTGCATTAGGAGGAACCCAGGGCCAACCGCACTAGCATATAGTCTTACAAGGGGTCTGAGGATCTCATCTCGGTACCTAATGGCAGTCAGGCTACCTCTGGCGAGCACATGGAGGGCTGTGCGGCCCCCCAAAGAAATGCCACCCCACACCATGACTGACCCGCCGCCAAACCGGTCATGCTGGAGGATGTTGCAGGCAGCAGAACGTTCTCCACGGCGTCTCCAGACTCTGTCACGTCTGTCACGTGCTCAGTGTGAACCTGCTTTCATCTGTGAAGAGCACAGGGCGCCAGTGGCGAATTTGCCAATCTTGGTGTTCTCTGGCAAATGCCAAACGTCCTGCACGGTGTTGGGCTATAAGCACAACCCCCACCTGTGGACGTCGGGCCCTCATACCACCCTCATGGAGTCTGTTTCTGACCGTTTGAGCAGACACATGCACATTTGTGGCCTGCTGGAGGTCCTTTTGCAGGGCTCTGGCAGTGCTCCTCCTGCTCCTCCTTGCACAAAGGCGGAGGTAGCGGTCCTGCTGCTGGATTGTTGCCCTCCTACGGCCTCCTCCACGTCTCCTGATGTACTGGCCTGTCTCCTGGTAGCGCCTCCATGCTCTGGACACTACGCTGACAGACACAGCAAACCTTGCCACAGCTCGCATTGATATGCCACCCTGGATGAGCTGCACTACCCGAGCCACTTGTGTGGGTTGTAGACTCCGTCTCATGCTACCACTAGAGTGAAAGCACCGCCAGCATTCAAAAGTGACCAAAACATCAGCCAGGAAGCATAGGAACTGAGAAGTGGTCTGTGGTTACCACCTGCAGAACCACTCCTTTATTGGGGGTGTCTTGCTAATTGCCTATAATTTCCACCTGTTGTCTATTCCATTTGCACAACAGCATGTGAAATGTATTGTCAATCAGTGTTGCTTCCAAAGTGGACAGTTTGATTTCACAGAAGTGTGATTGACTTGGAGTTACATTGTGTTGTTTAAGTGTTCCCTTTATTTTTTGGAGCAGTATATATTGGCAAGTTTGATGTATAAGTAGCCAACGAACGTTAGGTAGCTAGCTAACAACATACCGGTACATACTGCTGTAATGATATGCTATGTGGTTCGTAAGGACAGCGTAGCTAACAAATTGTCAGCCAACATGACTTACTTGAAAAGTCATTACTTTTTTACATTGCACAACATTTTAACATTTGTCATAATTAGTTAAAGCAATGAATTTGTATCCGCTCTCGTACTTCAGCAGCATATTTTCCGCCATTTTCTTCAAATCTGAAAACGATCTGAAGCCACGCCCATTTTCTGAAGAATTGCATTATGGGCCTTAAGTACAGAAATGGTGTCCTCTGCGTGTATACTTCATATTTTGGCGAATTTAGTATGACATCCGGGAACTTTTGGAATACTAACTATATCCATACTATGACCAATAAGCACACTATTTACTCAATTCATGTCACAAATAGTATGGTTAGTGCGGTTGGTATGGGTATTCGAACACAGACAGAGACACAGGTGGACAGTCAGACAGATGGACAGTCAGTTAGACAGATGGACAGTCAGTTAGACAGATGGACAGTCAGACAGAGAGACGGTCGGACAGTCAGACAGTCGGACAGAGAGACAGAGAGACAGTCAGAGAGACAGACGGACAGTCAGACAGAAGGACAGTCAGACAGACGGACAGTCAGACAGACGGACAGTCAGACAGACAGTCAGTTAGACAGGTGGACAGTCAGTTAGACAGATGGACAGAGAGACAGGTGGACAGAGAGACAGGTGGACAGTCGGACAGGTGGACAGTCGGACAGGTGGACAGTCAGACAGAGAGACAGGTGGACAGTCAGACAGAGAGACAGGTGGACAGTCAGACAGAGAGACAGGTGGACAGTCAGACAGAGACAGGTGGACAGTCAGACAGAGACAGGTGGACAGTCAGACAGAGAGACAGGTGGACAGTCAGACAGAGAGACAGGTGGACAGTCAGACAGAGAGACAGGTGGACAGTCAGACAGAGAGACAGGTGGACAGTCAGACAGAGAGACAGGTGGACAGTCAGACAGAGAGACAGGTGGACAGTCAGACAGGCGGACAGTCAGACAGAGAGACAGGCGGACAGTCAGACAGAGAGACAGGCGGACAGTTAGACAGAGAGACAGACGGACAGTTAGACAGAGAGACAGACGGACAGTCAGACAGAGAGACAGACGGACAGTCAGACAGAGAGACAGACGGACAGAGAGACAGACGGACAGAGACACAGACGGACAGAGACACAGACGGACAGTCAGACAGATGGACAGTCAGTTAGACAGATGGACAGTCAGTTAGACAGATGGACAGTCAGTTAGACAGAGAGACGGTCGGACAGTCGGACAGAGGGACAGTCGGACAGAGAGACAGTCGGACAGAGAGACAGTCGGACAGAGAGACAGTCGGACAGAGAGACAGAGAGACAGATGGACAATCAGACAGAGAGACAGATGGACAATCAGACAGAGAGACAGATGGACAATCAGACAGAGAGACAGATGGACAATCAGACAGAGAGACAGATGGACAATCAGACAGAGAGACAATCAGACAGAGAGACAGATGGACAGTCAGACAGAGAGACAGATAGACAGAGAGACAGATGGACAGTCAGACAGATGGACAGTCAGTTAGACAGATGGACAGTCAGTTAGACAGTCAGTTAGACAGATGGACAGTCAGTTAGACAGATGGACAGTCAGTTAGACAGATGGACAGTCAGTTAGACAGACGGACAGTCAGACAGACGGAAAGTCAGTTAGACAGACCGTCTGATGGACAGAGACAGATGGACAGTCAATTAGACAGACAAGTGGGTAGGAAGACTGACAGTCGGACAGACAGTCTCATCTTACCTGTTGTACAGGTACTCCCATACATTCTGCGGCAGGATCACCACCAGGTCGTCTATATAGTGGTACTTGTTGGGTGGGATCCCTGGACAAAACATGTGAAGAAGATTATTTCAATGAGGTTGTGCTGGGGGCTGAGAGTGGCTGTGCTGGGGGCTGAGAGTGGCTGTGCTGGGGGCTGAGAGTGGCTGTGCTGGGGGCTGAGAGTGGCTGTGCTGGGGGCTGAGAGTGGCTGTGCTGGGGGCCGAGAGTGGCTGTGCTGGGGGCCGAGAGTGGCTGTGCTGGGGGCCGAGAGTGGCTGTGCTGGGGGCCGAGAGTGGCTGTGCTGGGGGCCGAGAGTGGCTGTGCTGGGGGCCGAGAGTGGCTGTGCTGGGGGCCGAGAGTGGCTGTGCTGGGGGCCGAGAGTGGCTGTGCTGGGGGCCGAGAGTGGCTGTGCTGGGGGCCGAGAGTGGTTGTGCTGGGGGCCGAGAGTGGTTGTGCTGGGGGCTGAGAGTGGTTGTGCTGGGTGGAGTTTGTACTTTTGGGACTACTCTATTGGTTCCAATGTGCCAGGAAGCTCAATCAAGCACATCTTAGAAAACAAGTACTACTTGAAGTGAGCCCGGGTCTTCTATAGATTGAGTCTGGTTGATGTTCAGGATGGGTTCTGGTGGTAGGTCCAGTACAGTACTGACCTCCGTGCTGGCAGAGAAAGGTGTGGTTGCTGATGGGCCCTGGCTCAGTGAAGGTGTTGAACTTGTTGAGCCACTCTCTGGAGATGTAGAACTGCAGCAGGCTGGGCTCCTTCATGTTGGCTAGAGCCACAACCTTCTGCCTCTCCCTCACTGACTCCTCACTGCTCTTCCTGTGGGGACACACACACACACGCTGGCACACATATACACACACATACATAACTAGTTCAGCAAAACAGAAATACATTGATATTATCATTGTAATGTGGTATGAGTCTTGCCTGTAGAAGAGCACATAGGCCTCAGCATTCTGCACCACCGTCTCATGGACCTCTGTTACATACTGGTCATCAAACTCATACCACTGACCGTTGATCACGTTCTGACAGTACGCTATGTAGTGACCACCTGGGGGGTGAAAGAGAGAGAGAGAGAGAGAGCGAGAGAGAGTATGTAGATAAAGAGGATGTAGATAAAGGTATGCTGTGAAATCAACAGTATGCGGCTATCTATTTCTGAAGTCAGTCAACTGTCACTCGTTACTCACTGCCTGCGGTGCCATGGTGACAGATGACAGACAGCAGGTCGTAAGTGGTGATCTGGGAGAGGCTGTCCTTTGCCAGGAAAGGTCGGAGGTCGAGTCCCTCCAATGGGAAGGCCACGTGACTGTTGATCTTGAAGGAGTACATCACCTCATGACGAAAACGCTTCAGGTGAATGCACAGAATCTGTACACACAAAATGTTTCATGTAGATTTCCTGAAACAAATGCATTATCTTCACGATGAAAACCAACAACATAACAACTTCGGTATCTTTAGTCGCTTTGATAAAGCTTGTTTTATCTTCTATGCAGAATGCCAAAGTATGAGATAACAGAAGGGGACAAAGATAAGAGTGTTACCTCAGGTAGCTGAAGTACTTTGCAATACTTAACACCATTTCTCAATCTGCAAGATAAGTGAAAGAGTATTAAAATGTGATCTGTATTACCAACTAGGCAGATTAATCTTCTAATGCTAACTGTAACTTCAAATTCTCCAAAATACTTACTTTATACACTTTTCACAGCTGTACATGTTGTCCCCTGCAAAACAATTAATTAAGAAATGACAAATTATTTCACGCCGGGATTCGGTTTCATTTTTTTTTTATTATTCATTTAAGCAGGAAAATCCTATTGAAACCAATGTCTTTTTGGCAAGGGAGCCCTGCATCACAAGAGTGCACTGTGATAAACAGTATCTAACGGTTTTAACGCAGTGGCAGCTGTATTCATTACATTTACATTTTAGTCATTTAGCAGACGCTCTTATCCAGAGCGACTTACGGTAGTGAATGCATACATTATATACTTTTTTCCCCTCTTTTTTTTTCGTACTGGTCCCCCGTGGGAATCGAACCCACAACCCTGGCATTGCAAACACCATGCTCTACCAACTGAGCCACACGGGACCACAATTCATATAGATAATGTCACCGTAATCCAGGGCCGACAGGAACGTTTGATTTAATGATCTGTTTTCTACTATTAAGCGAGAGGCACCATCTAGTTCTAATGAAGAAATCCAGTTTTATTCTCAGCTTCTTAGTTAACTAATCTATATGCGTTTTAAAAGACAACTTATCACCCATCCAAATGCATTGGTATTTATAAGAGGGATAACGCTCAATTTGCAGACATGTCAATCTGTGGAGTCAATGTTGTGGGCTTCCTAATTCAGTACCAGTTTAAAGTTAACAAGAGCTTTATGTATGACATTAAAAGCAGCCAGTAGATCAGGGATGTTGAGGCATTTTATTGGACAACTGTATATTTTTGAGTTTACCTTTGAGCTCATCAGCAGCAAAGAAGGCAGCGAGACAGTCCTCCAGCGTTACCATGGGGCCCCAAAACCAGCTGGGGATACAGGACACCACAAACCTGCAGAGGGGGGAGTGGGGGGTATACAGGAATAAATAGCAAGTAGTACGTAGCTGTTACATGTGGTTTAATACTTGTTACAAGGTCGTTACATAATAAGTAAGGTTATTCCCTTGGAATGAATCATGGCAATGGTAAGTCTTACATTGCACAACTGGCTGTTGCAGATAGAAATGTAATAAATAGAGCTGACACCATTCCTTGTTCTAGATGACAGTGAATCATATCTGTTCTACACAATACATTTCTATCTGAAGGTTCTGTAATGTTGCACCCTCTTGAACGGGCCCCAATGCTAGCCCCATCCATTGACCCCTACCCCATCCCCAGCTCTCTACCCCCATCCCCAGCTCTCTACCGCCATCCCCAGCCCTCTACCCCCATCCCCAGCTCTCTACCCCCATCCCCAGCTCTCTACCCCCAGCCCTCTACCCCCATCCCCAGCTCTCTACCCCCATCCCCAGCCCTCTACCCCCATCCCCAGCCCCCTACCCCATCCCCAGCTCTCTACCGCCATCCCCAGCTCTCTACCGCCATCCCCAGCCCTCTACCGCCATCCCCAGCCCTCTACCGCCATCCCCAGCCCTCTACCGCCATCCCCAGCTCTTTACCCCCAGCCCTCTACCCCCATCCCCAGCTCTCTACCCCAGCCCTCTACCCCCATCCCCAGCTCTCTACCCCAGCCCTCTACCCCATCCCCAGCTCTCTACCCCAGCTCTCTACCCCCATCCCCAGCTCTCTACCCCAGCCCTCTACCCCATCCCCAGCTCTCTACCCCCAGCCCTCTACCCCCATCCCCAGCTCTCTACCCCAGCCCTCTACCCCATCCCCAGCTCTCTACCCCAGCCCTCTACCCCCATCCCCAGCTTTCTACCCCAGCCCTCTATCCCCATCCCCAGCTCTCTACCCCAGCCCTCTACCCCCATCCCCAGCTCTCTACCCTAGCCCTCTATCCCCATCCCCAGCTCTCTACCCCCAGCCCTCTACCCCCATCCCCAGCTCTCTACCCCAGCCCTCTATCCCCATCCCCAGCTCTCTACCCCCAGCCCTCTACCCCCATCCCCAGCTCTCTACCCCAGCCCTCTCTCCCCAGCCCCCCCAGCCCTATACCCCCAGCCCTCTACCCCCATCCCCAGCTCTCTACCCCAGCCCTCTCTCCCCAGCCCCCCAGCCCTATACCCCCAGCCCTCTACCCCCATCCCCAGCTCTCTACCTCAGCCCTCTCTCCCCATTCCCAACCCTCTACCCCAGCCCTATACCCCCAGCCCTATACCCCCATCCCCAGCTCTCTACTCCCATCCCCAGTTCTCTACCCCCATCCCCAGCCCTCTACCCCCATCCCCAGCTCTCTCTCCCAGCCCTATACCCCCAGCCCTCTACCCCCATCCCCAGCTCTCTACCCCAGCCCTCTCCCCATCCCCAACCTTCTACCCCCGTCCCCAGCCCTCAACCCCCAGCCCTCTACCCCCAGCCCTCTACCCCCAGCCCCAGCCCTCTACTCCCAGCCCCAGCCCTCTACCCCCCAGCCCCAGCCCTCTACTCCCAGCCCCAGCCCTCTACTCCCAGCCCCAGCCCTCTACTCCCAGCCCCAGCCCTCTACTCCCAGCCCCAGCCCTCTACTCCCAGCCCCAGCCCTCTACTCCCAGCTCCAGCCCTCAACTCCCAGCCCCAGCCCTCTACCCCCAGCCCCAGCCCTCTACTCCCAGCCCCAGCCCTCTACCCCCAGCCCCAGCCCTCTACTCCCAGCCCCAGCCCTCTACTCCCAGCCCCAGCCCTCTACTCCCAGCCCCAGCCCTCTACTCCCAGCCCCAGCCCTCTACCCCCAGCCCCAGCCCTCTACTCCCAGCCCCAGCCCTCTACTCCCAGCCCCAGCCCTCTACTCCCAGCCCCAGCCCTCTACCCCCAGCCCCAGCCCTCTACCCCCAGCCCCAGCCCTCTACTCCCAGCCCCAGCCCTCTACTCCCAGCCCCAGCCCTCTACTCCCAGCCCCAGCTCCTACAGCTGCCTTCCCCTGACCTGCGTATGGAGTCCATGATGTAGGTGATCCAGCCCTGGGAGCCGTAGACGTCCAGAGAGACCCCGGTCTTGGCTGGGAGGTTCTGGTGGATGGAGGAGTGTAGCTTGGCAAGGTCCTCCTTACCTGGGATGGGCAGAGACAGGTCCTGGAAGGTCTCCACAGTGGTCGAAACCTAAAGGGGGGAAGGGAGAGGAGAAGAGAAGAGAGAGAGGGGGCGATGAGAGGAAATGGACCAAAACTTCTGTTAAAAGGTCTACAAATTAAAAGAGGTCAACATTCAATATTCATGTGACTGAGGTTTCAACAGAGGTAGTAAAGTAGAGTTCCTATGGGAGTGTCGCCCCCTGGTGGTGGTCCACACACACACAGCACAGCTCACCCTGTCACAGGTCAGACACTGGACCAGGCTGAGGATGGAGCCGTCAAATATGTCTGAGATGACACTGCGGTAGAGAGACTGTTTCTTCTTCTTGGCACCCAGGATCAGCTGGGCTAAGAGGTAGATTATGGGAAATGGAGTGAAATAGTTTGTGTGTGTGAGAGGGGGTAAGGTGTGTCTCTGTGTTTGTGTGGGAGAGTGTGTGCACACGTGACAGTGTGTGTGTGTGTGTGTGTCAGTGGTGTGCGTGTCTGTGTATGGACGAGGACACCCCCCATACCTTTCTTGAAGGAGTATGTGGGCCCTGCAGAGCGGAGGGTGCTAGAGCGAGGGGGGCTGGAGGAGAGTTTTGGTTGCAGCTCCTGGACCGTATGGACAGGGCTGCAAGGGCGAGACTGGGGGCGCTGCTGCATTGATGCCTCGTTGTCTGGCTCTGGGTAGAGGAGGGTAGGAGAGGAAAGAGGAAGAGGGGGCTCTAAAAATCTCTAATCTAATCAAAATCAAGCTTAATTTATATAGTAAATCTCAGACATGGATGCAACAAAATGCGATTCACAGAAAAAAAACTAAGAAAATAAAAACAGAAATATTTACTACACAACAAACAAGAAGATGACAAAGTAAAGAATAACAAAATTAACGACTAAAAAGCACCCTAAGGAAAAGCAAAGCTAAAAAGGTGTGTTTTAAGATCTCTTTTAAATATGTCCACAGTTTCAGCCCCCCTCAGGTTCTCTGGTAGGCTATTCCAGAGGCTGGGGGCATCGTAACTAAAGGCTGTCTCTCCATGCCTCTTGGTCCTAGGCTTTGGGATAGTTAAAAGGCCAGTGACCTACTGGGCACATAACTTAAAAGCATGTCTGGCATGTTTTGGGGTGCACAATTGTGGATTGATTTAAAAACCAATAAAATAATCTTAAAATTAATTCTAAAACTCAGGCAGCCTGTGCAGAGAACTTAAAACCGGTGCATAATGTGTGCTCTCCGTCTGGTCCTGGTCAGTACCTGTGCTGCAGTATTCTGTATGTTTTGCAGTTGACCAATGGCTTTCTTGGGTAGACCAGAGAGGAGAGCATTACAGTAGTCAAGCCTGCTTGTAATAAAAGCATGGATGAGTCTCTCTGTATCAGCCTGAGAGAGAAACGGACGCACCTTGGCAATGTTTCTTAGGTGGGAAAAAAAACTATTTTGGTCACATTCCTAAGGTTTGATTCGAAATTGGGTTCAGAATCTAAAATGACACTTGTTTAATCTTTATTGCCTGTGAATTAAAATATGCGTCCAGATTCTCTTTCTGTGCTTTGGCTCCAACAATAACAAAGCCCATACCTGGAGTGTTGCTGCTCTGCATCTGCCCCTGTGTTTGACTCTGACTGGGGCTCTGTGGTCTAGGGGGGGTCCCCTCCTCCTCTGCCCCCCTCTCTAGAGCCCCCTTCTCAGCCGCCGCCGTATCCACATCTGCGTCCTCGTCCATCTCCTGGGAGCCTCCGTGGAGGGGCGAGCCCAACACCCTCTTCTCCTTCAGCCTCTCTTTCTCCGAGATGGGCCCTCCTGTCCCTGATCGCCCCCCTGTGCCTGTCCCCCCTCCTCCCACCCTCGGCAACACCCCGCACTCGTCCTGGATGAGCAGCCCCGCCTCCCCCAGCCCTCCTCCTTCTCCCCGGTCGCTGCTGGCGCCTGAGTCGCAGGAGAGGAACTCGTCCTCGGCGGGGGAGCGGTCGCTTCCTTCCCTCTGCTCGTCCCCCTCACCCCCCTCCCCTCCCCTGCCGTACTCTGCCAGTGGCTCCTTGAGCTCCTCGTGGAGCTGGTCCATCAGACAGCGCAGAAACTCCTGGGTGTCCTATGTAGTAGTATACAGGGCGAGAGGGAGAGTGTGTGGAACTGTCTTATACACTCAGATCACACCACACCACACACACACACACACACACACACACAAAGAGGTAGAAGAGGGGAGAATGCTGCTCTATCAAGTAGAAAGAGAGAGGGGATATTGGTGTGGGAGGACTACGAAGCAGAGAAAGTGTGTGTGTGTGTGTGTGTGTGTGTGTGTGTGTGTGTGTGTGTGTGTGTGTGTGTGTACAGTTCTTTGGAAGTTTGTTCCCTGCAGCGCTTAGGCACAGAAAGCCATTGAGTGTGTGTGTGATGGTGAAAGAAGGTGAAGCATTAAGAGAAACAGAGAGAAAGCATGCTGATCACACAGGCTCAACACAACACTATTTTCACAGCAGTTGTCATTGTATTTTTCAACAGCAATCAAAACCAAAAGTCACATACACACAATCCCATTCCAATCAACCAAACACCCATTAAGCCAAGCAGTAACATCAAAATGTCCTCTAGTTACTGTGTGTTAGTTACAGCATGTTAGCGTCCCAAATGGCACCCTATTCCCTATATAGGGCACTACTTTTGACCAGATCCATTGCGCTATGGTGAAAAGTAGTGCACTACACAGAGAATAGGGTGCCATTTGGGAAGATCTCAATTGCATACTCCTCACGTCCTCTCTCCTCGTCTCCTGACTTTCTCCTTCAATGGGTTTTGAGAAGGAGACGAGGAGAAAGGACGCGAGGAGTGTGCAATTGAGATCTTCCCCATTTCACTGTCTTGGCACCCTACTTCCAGGTATCACTGACAGGGTTAGCCAATCAGCAACACAACAATCAACCTATGAAACTTCACTGTCCCTGGAGGTCCATTTGATTTGTGGCAACAGTGGTTATTTTGGGGGTATGGGACACAGGGAGAGGTGGGTTAGGTCAGGGGTTAAAGAGAGGGGTCAGAGGGGAGTAGGGATAGGGGTCAGGTCATCATTTTGTTTCCTACCTGCTGGGAGCTTGCCCCTACCTGCTGGGCGTAGCCACGGAACATGGGGTTGACCAGCTTGATTCCCTGGGACAAACTGGTGGGGACCACGTAACTGGGCCTGGAGGAAAAAGAGAGTGGTAGAGGAGAGAGATACAGATAGAGAAAGAAAGTGAGAGCGAGGGGATGAAGAAGAGAAAGCAGAATGTGTAGCAGACCATGACTAAGCAAGTAGACTCATTAAACATACGTTAAGTCCTACGTTTTCTGGGATAGTCCTCCTTGTGAAAGTGTCCTGGGGTAAGATGTATTTTCTTCTATTACATAGGTCAGACAGTATCATTTAAAAACAGAATTTTGCAGCATTCTTGTGAATATCTAGTCCAAAAATGTGCATGTTGAATGGTACATACAGTCTAACATTCAACATATTAGCATGTCCATTGGTACACTACCGTTTCTTGTGCCAGAGCTCAGATATTAGTTTCTGGTAGCTCTTGCACAGTGCAGGTTTCTTGTCTGTCCGCACCAGTCCACTGCAGTCCAGGAAGAACTGAGTGAGAGGAGGACTGGAGAGGGATTAGAGGGGTTAGGGGAGGGACGGAGAAGAAAGAAACAAAAGAACTGGTTAGTTGGAGATCCAATCTATGAAAACTAACACACTGGCTTCTGCTGAGAAGAGCAGTCCCTACAGGATTCCACTGAAATTTTTCTGCAGGCTAAAATGATTGATTTTTCCTCAGCAATGATGACATTTTGCATTGCAATATGCAATGATTTTGTCCAATTTGTTTGCAATAAATGTGCAGTGATTGGTTGAAATTGCGAGCCCTCTTTTTGTACTGCAGTGATGGGTCAGTCTTACGTGATAACATTGCGATGATTTTACTGTTTTATGCAGGCGATTGGTCAAATATGCAAGCCCTAACACTTTCCTAATTTTGAGTTGCGCACCCCCCCCCTCAGAAAAGCCTCGATTTGTCGGGCATGGACTCTAAGGTGTGGAAAGTGTTCCACAGGGATGCTGGCCCTTGTTGATTCCAATGCTTCCCAGTTTTGTCAAGTTGGCTGGATGACCTTCAGGTGGTGGACCATTCTTTATACACACGGGAAACTGTTCAGCGTGAAAACCCCAGCAGCGTTGCAGTTCTTGACACAAACCGGTGCGTGACAATTGAGACATGGATTATGTATGCGTGCCATGCAGGGGGTGAATGGGAAAGACAAAAATATTAAAGTGTCTTTGAAAAGGGTATAGTAGTAGGTGCCAGGCACACTGGTTTGAGTGTGTTCCCTGTGGAATGCTTTGGACACCTTGTAGAGTCCATGTACCGACGAATTGAGGCTGTTCTGAGGGCAGAAGGGGGTGTAACTTAATATTAGGAAGGTGTTTCTAATGTTTTGTACACTCAAGAGTATGTTAGAGAAAGACCCCACTGAACGATTCAGTATGTTAGAGAAAGACCCCACTGAACGATTCAGAACTTGTCATCATCAAAGCACGTTTTCACCCACTCTGTGCAGAGTGGGTGGACACCCTATAATATGCAGGGAATTGTTGATTTTGCAACAAATTCTGCTATTGCAGAATCGTGGAAGAACTGGAAGACGAATACACATATGCTCACACACTTTCAGCTTTAAATGACGAAACGAGACAGGAAGTGACCTCACCAGTTGGACAGGGCTTGAAGAGCTGCGTTCATGTAGCAGGAGTTACCGATATTCTTCATCCCTGTCAGACCTTTGAGAAAGATGTAGGTAAAAAAAGAAGAAGCTAATAACGTCATACAGGTATTTTTATAATATTATATGGTAGGGCAATGACACAAGCCACTCCACTGTTTACACCTAACATTTGGAGAACAGGCCTACATACAGTATGGGGATCTTTATTTGACCAGTTTCTCACAGGAGTAAAATATTCCTGGATGATTCGATTACTCTAAGTGATGATTTATTATGGGAAATTAGCTTTGCTAGGCTACAGTAGGCTATAGTTTAGGTGTGTGATCTCGTTAGAAAGAACTGCAGGCTTTCAGTGAATTTATGTAAACCACAAGGCTCATTTTATTTTCTTGCAGCACATGAAAAATTATCTACAACAACTGACTGATCAAATTAAGATACTACATATTTTAGTGAAAATGCATGACGGACCCTGTCAGTTAATATTGACCGTCAGTCTATTACCATTCTCTGGTACTTACTCTTAGGCCCCAAAGCAATTATATTTCTCCTAACCCAGAGCTTGTCTCATCAGGCTCTCAGATAATGTGGGAGGTCCCTGACAAAATCAGCTTGGCATAATTCACTAAGGAATAGAGCTGCTAATCGTGTCATCTAGAGAAAAGGATGAACAAAACGATTGTACAGAGCTCTATATCTGATCGTATGTTACATTTGTAACATTATGTTACATTTAAAATGCAGACCATATCTGATGACTATGGTTGTCACCCATAAAGAGAAACCTTTCAGTTGAATGCATTCAGCTGTGCAACTGACTAGGTATCCCCCTGTACAGGCTAAGGGTATCAGTTGAACTGTGTATATGTTGGACAATATACAGTGCATTCGGAAAGTATTCAGACTCCTTCACTTTTCCCACATTTTGTTACAGACTTATTCTAAAATTGATTAAAATGTTTTATTTTTCCTCAATCAATCATGACAAAGCAAAAACAGTTTTAGAAATGTTTACACATTTATTACAAATAAAAACTTAAATATTACATTTACATAAGTATTCAGACCCTTTGCTCAGTACTTTCTTGAAGCACCTTTGGCAGCGATTACAGCCTTGAGTCTTCTTGGGTATGATGCTACCAGCTTGGCACACCTGTATTTGGGGAATTTCTCCCATTCTTCTCTGCAGATCCTCTTAAGCGCTGTGAAGTTGGATGGGGAGCGTTGCTGCACAGCTATTTTCAGGTCTCTCCAGAGATGTTTGATTGGGTTCAAGTCCAGGCCACTCAAGGACATTCAGAGACTTGTCCCGAAGCCACTCCTGCGTTGTCTTGGCTGTGTGCTTAGGGTTTTTGTCCTGTTGGAAAGTGAACCTTCGCCCCAGTCTAAGGTCCTGAGCACTCTGGAACAGGTTTTCATCAAGGATCTCTCTGCACGTTGCTTCGTTCATCTTTCCCTCGATTCTGACTAGTCTCCCAGTCCCTGAAAAACATCCCCACAGCATGATGCTGCTGCTACCACCATACTTCACCATAGGGATGGTATTGGCCAGGTGATGAGCGGTGCCTGGTTTCCTCCAGACGCTTGGCATTCTGGCCAAATACTTCAATCTTGGTTTCATCAGACCAGAGAATCTTGTTTCTCATGGTCAGTGTCCTTTAGGCAAATTCCAGGCAGGCTGTCATGTGCCTTTTACTGAGGAGTGGCTTCAGTCTGGCCACTCTACCATAAAGGCCTTATTGGTGGAGTGCTACAGAGATGGTTGTCCTTCTGAAAGGTTCTCCCATCTCAACAGAGGAAATCTGTCAGAGTGACCATCGGGTTCTTGGTCACCTCCCTGACCGCTCAGTTTGTCTGGGCGGCTAGCTTTAGGAAGAGTCTTGGTGGTTCCAAACTTCTTCCATTTAAGAATGATGGGAGGCCACTGTGTTCTTTTGGACCTTCCATGCTGCAGAGGTTTTTTGGTACCCTTCCCCAGATCTGTGCCTCGACACAATCCTGTCTCAGGGCTCTACGGACAATTCCTTCGACCTCATGGCTTGCACTGTCAACTGTGGGACCTTATATAGACAAGTGTGTGCCTTTCCAAATCATGTCCAATCAATTGAATTTACCACAGGTGGTTGTAAAAACAATCAAGTTGTAGAAACATCTCAAGCATGATCAATGGAAACAGGATGCACCTGAGCTGGAAAAAGTGAAGGGGTCTGAATACTTTCCAAATGCACTGTATTCTTGACTGTTATTGAATGGTTGCCATGATAACAAGAGGGGGGGGTCAGAGGTTACCTCTGGGTTTGAGGTCATCCTCCTCCGACTCTGACCCCTCTTCTTCTGCCACCGCGATGGGCACCGCCTTCAACGGGCGGTGGTGACTCACTGGTTGATGAACTGCATCCTGGGAAAATTATTTGTCGTCATTAAAAAAACGAATAAGAACATAAGTCTGTGTGCCTGTGGGAAGCCAATTAAAATATATAAACACAGAATCGGCTGCATTTCAGCTCACAAGTGTCAATGTGAACTGATCAAAATTAAACATAGTTGAGTAAAACTTTATAATAAATAAATTATTTATACACAGTACATAATGTAGTCCTTCTGAATAGTTTATGAACGCTTTCTAAATTAAAATATATTATGATGTTAGCCATAGTTGATATAGGGCCAATCCCAAATGGCTCCCTATTCCCTATATAGATCACTAATTTAGACCAGTGCCCAAATGGCACGTAAACATAGTATAGTTGAATATAGCTGAGCTGACCTTTGTGCGATGGCGTACCTGGTTGTCCATAGCTTTACAGTGGTGGGGAGTGTGTGTGGCAGACATAGCAGATACCACTGCAGGCCTCTGCTCTAGAAACACCTCCCTCTCACACACATAGCACCAGATCCTGAATGTTGTCAGGTTTACTGTCAGGTTGTGTTTCTTAGTCTAGAGGGGGGGAGATACACAGAGACACACACCCACACACAAAATAAGCTTTGAAAAACATTTTTGTTGCATGAAATGCTAGGGTGGCAGGTAGCCTAGCAGTTAGGGAGGCGAGCCAGCAACCGAAGGGCTGCAAGTTCAAATCCCGGGTCCGATGGGAAAAATCTGGCAGGAAGTGAGCTGGCAACCACATGGTTGGTGGTATTAAATCCTAAATGCTGTTGCATATGTGTCTCTCTGAGGAGGTGGAAGTCAAATTTCGGTTGAGCCAATAAAGTGATCTTGAAATGGCATCTCTCGCAACCCAAAGAAGAAAAGCTCTGAGCAGAATTCACCTGAGCGTGTAGGGTGCTGTGATCTGAAAAGGATTCTCCACAGCCAACATATGGACACTCGCTCTGAACAAAATAAAACAACTATTACATTAGTCTACTGGTAAAAAAATATATATCATGGTCCACAGAATATCTGAAACAGTAAAGAAAAGCAGACTGTTGTTTACCTGAAGACAGGCCCAGAGGTTGGGACCTCCTGCTACACATAATTGGCAGGTTCCCTTCAGAACAAAACACAAAACAATTATACAGCACCATCTCCTATGTGATTTTGTCAGACCACCAGAATGTATTGTACATTTTGTTTGACATTTTGTGGGACTTAGGGCCTTTTAGACCAGAAAAATATGTTAAGGCAAATCTAGATGACTCAAGAGTAAAAGACATGACTTTGGTCACATTGCACCCATTCCATACATATTATAGATGCTTGACACTGCGAGAGCTTGTGGATATAAGGCTATATCTGCAAAAAAGATGATTCTGAGATAATTGTCTTTAAAGTTCCGAAACCTCATTGGTTTTAATGGTGTCAGCATTTTTCATATTGTATTCTTTTGAACTTTAACAATATGAATTTGGGTATTTACAGTACAATTTCGACCAAAATGAAAATAGAACCTCATATTCCCAAGCTCGACTGGGCAAATCTCTTTAGAAATCATCATTTTCTCTCACCTTGGATTTCTGCAGAAGGTCCTCCTTGGTGACCTCCCCTATGGATTCCAGGTGGGGACAAATGTCCCCCAGGTCACTCATGTTTATTCAACTTCTTATAAAGATCTAGCTAATAATACAAACAAATATGAATCTATGACATTTTGTTTGGGCAGATAAAACAATACATTGAAGCAAGCTGACATCAGTCAGTGGCTACAACAAGTAGACACACTTCAATCAAGGGGTGTGTCTGACTGCAAGAGTAGACTATAACAAAACGTATGTCGAATTAGTCGTACTGTAGCAGGGAATGTAGCCGACAATAATGCTCGTTGGTTTAGCTAGCAAGCTAACGTTACTCTACTCACTCAACGCTTTGAAATTACTGCATTTACTAGTAACTAACTGCCTGACAACCCATCGACATTCTAGAAATGGATAATCAATTAATTCAAGATCTAACTATCGCACATCAGCCAACACAGGTACACTTTTTTTATTTTATTAAATCAATTCCTGCACTATGGTTTAGCTAGAGAGACACCGAAATCTGACAACTCTGCTGCAAACTGAAGGCCCTGTTTTTCCACGCCTAACTAGCATCAGAAATCGATGATGACATCGACGACAAATACATGAATCTCAACGAATGCTATTTACCAACACCAGGCGATGTCACAACAATATTCAGATAAGTTCATTTAAGGGGAAACGTGCGTTAAAAATAGGTAAACACCTAGCTAGCGATGGTATCCTGGCTAGCTACTGTGTCTGTTGTACGGAATAGAGATACCCCATCCCACTTGCTCCCCCGCCCAACTCACACACTGGTTTAACGTCAGTGTTGTTATGCTCCACGTCAGCAAGAACTAGCAGCTTGTTGCTTTATTTCGACTCCTTATGACACAGTTTACTGGAATACATTTGTCAATAATATCTGTTGGAAAAAGGTATCGTTATTACCACACAAATACCTGCTTGTTAACAAGGTCAAATAGGTCTGTTTCAGAATGATCCATAAGTATTACCCTGCGAATCATTACCTGAAGAAATTCAAAGACATTAACTGTCCTTTTTGTGTTGAGCGTCCAGAAACAGCTTTGCATTTCTTTTGGCACTGTCTACACGTAAAGATATTATGGCAAGACATTTGTAGTTTTATATTCTTGAAGACCTGTTTACATTTTAGTCTTATCCAGAGCAATTTACAGTAGCGAGTGCAAACATTTTACGTACTGGTCCCCCGTGTGAATCAAACCCACAACCCTGGCTTTGCAAGCGCCATACCCTACCAACTCAGCTAAGGATACACCGTAGAATGATACAAATGTGATGCCAATTTCCGTAACTATATAAACGGATAAAGATATATATTTTTCTTAACCTCAAATGTAATTGTGCTAATGGCAAAATGTAATATTCATAAATGTAAATTCACTAATAGAAAAACACTCTTCCTTGTTTTCTATTAAGAGTTTGAGCAATTCGGCCTACACCGGCCAGACTTGGAAGATGCTCTGCCAACTGTGCGCCGCACTATGGGACTCCCAATCACGGCCGGTTGTGATAGAGCCTGGAGCCGAACCAGGGTGTCTGTAGTGAAGTTTCAAGCACTGAGATGCAGTGCCTTAGACTGCTGCGCCACTCGGGAGACAAACGTTTTAAAATTGTACAAACATATACGGAAGTGGAATTATACATTCAAAATGCATATTAAGCAAAGTGCATAACCAAGCACACAGGTTTAACCCTCCTGCTGTGTTCCGAACGATCTGGACCGATGTACAAGTTTTCTCTCTGAAAAATGTAGTTCATTTAATCTGATTGTCATAAGGTTCCATGACTTTGTTCACACAGGGCATCTGAACACACAAAATACATTTTGATTTTCATTACATTTTGGGTGTATTATTTAACTTTTGTACACCTGTGGTGTTCCCGGTCAAAAATGACCTGTTATTAGAAATGAATGGGTGAGACTACAATTAGTGTATAAAATTGAGTTCGGGCACATGCCCATTCATCAGCTGGACACACTTTCTCTCCAAGACCCCCACATGCATGTGTGTTTGTGCACACACCACACACCTCCCCTTCTTGGCTTCCATGGCAATCCCAATAGAATCTTTCCCCCACGGGAACCACACCTGTTGGCATTCTCACAAACAATCGCAACATTGTTTCAATAATATATAGAACTTTTCTCGCAGCTCTTGTACAGTATATAAAGCTTTTTTGAGGCCTTGCTCACAATTCATTCTGTGGCAGCACAATGACCAAACGATATACTGTATGTGAGGCTCTTGATCATATCTTTGATCATGACACTGGTGAGGAGGAGAGAGTCCTTGTTAAACTTTGACTCAAAGTAGTCTGTGATAAATAGCACAATATGTTTCATCTGAGTATTTGTTACAGTCAAAATAATCCATACATTATACTTTTTTTTACTCAAAAACGAGTTGTATGAGCTCAGGTCAATGAGGCCTACAGGCCATAAATAGCAAATAGAAGTTCAAAACGTGTAATGTTCACAATAACTTAAGTTGATAAAAAGATCTAACGCAACATTAGGCGATAATATATGTATTATAAAATATTTATAATCAGCTATAATGGGGCGGTCATTTTGGACCGGGAACACACAATTAATTAACATTTAACGAACACAACAGGAGGGAAATAAAAAATATATATTCATGTTTTTTTTGCAATCGTCACAATACACGTAAAGTATAACGTCACGTCCGGTTTTCGGGGAAGTGGAACATAGGTCCGTCGGCGAAATGTGTCCCCTGTGTTATTATTGTTGCCAAAAGAGCAGCTGCGTACACTGTAAAGTCGTGTACACAAAGTTTGCTACCATCCTTTCGAAAACTCTACAATAATGCCGTCGGGAAAAAACTTTAGAAGGAGAAGAGAAAGCTCTTCGGATGAAGAGGAAGACGAGATAACAGCTGAAGTTAGGTAACGTTTTCAATATACCTTACATTAGTTAGCAAGCCAGCCACGACGTGTATGATGGCTAGCTTCTAACTGGCTAATGACTATTCGATTGCCAGATAGCAGTTCTTCCTGTTCTTGATATTGACATTAGTCAAATATTTTGTTTCTACTCAGATCGAAACTGGACGAAGCTAAAGAACTTCAGAGTTTACGGAAAAGACAGACTGGAGTTAGGTAGGTAAAGTTTACAGTTAAACAGCATGTTTCTGTTGTGTACCTTAGCTAATTGCACTTAGCTAGACGTGTATATCACAGCTAGCTATGCAATAATATTTTATTATCAACATTTATTTTTTTAAAGACTGAATTGGGTTTTCAGCCAAATTACAGGCTCATAACTTGGTTTGCTGCTATAAAGCCGAGGGATGCGGCTGGATAAATTGAATCATTATCTCAGTCCATGAGACATAATAGCTTTAATCATAGTTTGTTTACAGACTCAAATGAGCAAATTTATTGTGTTAAGATGGAGTAAGACAGTTACTTGCGCCTACTGAGGCATGTAAAATTTAGCATATATTCTAAAAAAGTAAACAGGCATATTATAAAATGACTTTAATAGTTGAGAAATTGTACCTTAACGAAACTGAAAAGTTATGATTAACGTTCTGTTATGTTGTACTATTCAGCGTGGCCGCATTGTTGGAGGGGGAAAAACTTCGCTTGGACGAAGGGGGTGATGTAAGTTTTTTTCCCCCCCTTGTTTACATAGTGTTATTGTTCAGTAGTTGATACAATGAATGTGTTTCTGCTTCAAACATCTTATACTAACTACATTCTTCTCAACTTTCATTGCTCAACAGAATGACCCTTTTAAATTGAAGACCGGGGGTGTTGTTGACATGAAAAAAGTAAAAGACCGGGCCAGAGACATGTAAGCTTTTATTGCTACCAGTTTGAGGCTTTTAAAGTGTGTAAGACCGTTTTTTTGTCAGTATTTATGATGTGTATGTCTCTTCTCCACCTTCAGGACCGATGACGACACAGGGGACCTTAATCTGGGCACCTCTTTCTCTGCCGAGACCAACAGACGAGATGAGGATGCCGACATGTATGTTATCAACAAACCTCTGCAAACCAAACATTTAATTCGAATTTATTAGGATCCCCATTAGCTGACGCCATACAAAAAATACATTAAACCAAAAAAAACTCAGCAAAAAAAGAAACGTCCTCTCACTGTCAACTGCGTTTATTTTCAGCAAACTTGTGTAAATATTTGTATGAACATAAGATTCAACAACTGAGACACAAACTGAACAAGTACCACAGACATGTGACTAACATAAATGGAATAATGTGTCTCTGAACAAATGGGGGGGGGGGTCAAAATCCAAAGTAACAGTCGGTATCTGGTGTGGCCACCAGCTGCATTAAGTACTGCAGTGTATCTCCTTGCTTGCAGGAAGGGTACCACATGAGGGAGGAGGATGTCTTCCCTGTAACGCACAGCGTTGAGATTGCCTGCAATGACAACAAGCTCAGTCCGATGATGCTGTGACACACCGCCCCAGACCATGACAGACCCTCCAAATCTATCCCGCTCCAGAGTACAGGCCTCGGTGTAAATCTCATTCCTTCAATGATAAATTTGAATCCGACCATCACCCCTGGTGAGACAAAGCCGCAACTCGTCAGTGAAGAGCACTTTTTGCCAGTCCTGTCTGGTCCAGCGACGGTGGGTTTATGCCCATAGGCGACGTTGTTGCCGGTGATGTCTGGTGAGGACCTGCCTTACAACAGGCCTACAAGCCCAGCCTCTCTCAGCCTACTGCGGTCAGTCTGAGCACTGATGGAGGGATTGTGCATTCCTGGTGTAACTCGGGCGGTTGTTGTTGCCCGAGTTACTTGCAATTTATTGCCCTGGCCACATCTGCAGTTCTCATGCCTCCTTGCAGCATGACTAAGGCATATTCACGCAGATGAGCGTTTTTCTTTTGGTGTTTTTCAGAGTCAGTAGAAAGGCATCTTTAGTGTCCTAAGTTTTCATAACTGTGACCTTAATTGCCTACCGTCTGTAAGCTGTTAGTGTCTTAACGACCGTTCCACAGGTGTATGTTCATTAATTGTTTATGGTTCATTGAACACGCATGGGGAAACAGTGTTTAACATTTTAGTCATTTAGCAGACGCTCTTATCCAGAGTGACTTACGGTAGTGAATGCATACATTATATACTTTTTTCCCCTCTTTTTTTTCGTACTGGTCCCCCGTGGGAATCGAACCCACAACCCTGGCGTTGCAAACACCATGCTCTACCAACTGAGCCACACAGGCTTTACAATGAAGATCTGTGGATTTTTACTAATTTATATTTGGAAGATAGGGTTCTGAAAAAGGGACATTTCATTTTTTTTGCTGAGTTTACATTATCTTAGAGAGCACAACTATTGTCTGAGATCTCACTGATGCCTCAGTTCACAATTTTGAAGTTCTATATTTTGCTGTATATTTTTAAATGTTCTCCCCCCGGCTAGGATGAAGTACATTGAGACAGAGCTGAAGAAGAAGAAGGGCTTGGTGGAAGCGGAGGAGCAGAAGGTAAAAGTGAAGAACGCTGAGGACCTCCTGTACGAGCTGCCAGAGAACATCCGAGTCAACTCGGCCAAGAAGACTGAAGAGATGTTGTCCAATCAGATGTTGAGTGGGATCCCCGAGGTTGACCTTGGCATTGAGTGAGTGGCCAGGGTATCAATGTTTCTGCAGCTGAAAAAACTCCTAGGGGAAACACTCTTAGTGTACTTAGTTTTTTTGCTCTTGTTAAATCTGTATTCATCTCTGTAGCAACTATAGCAATGTCTTGTAATCTTACCCCAACAAGTTCAGTGACTGAAAACCTTGCACAACAGGTGTGTTTGTTTAGCATATCTTGAAGCTTAGATGAAGAGCATTATTTCAGGTTTTTGTTTTTCAGTGCTAAGATAAAGAACATCATCTTCACGGAGGAGGCCAAGGCCAAGCTGCTGCAGGATCAGAGGAACAAGAAGAAGGACAACGGCACCTCCTTCGTCCCCACCAACATCGCTGTCAACTATGTCCAGCACAACCGCTGTGAGTTATGTTCATGTCATCTATGACTGATACCTGCTTCACACTACGGGGCAGACCCAACCCGCACTTTGCTGGCTTTATTTTTATTTATTTTTTATCTCCCATCGTTTCTGGAAAGAACAGTGGTGGATGCGTAACCAGACCAGTACAGCTAGGCTTGACTCAGTAGCATGACATCAAATCACGTCCACCTGTTTTACACATGCTGATCTGTCAGCCTTTAACTGTGTGAATGTCTTTTGTTCCAGTCTACCGTGAAGACGTGAACGCCCCACAGAGACACCACAACAGACACAAACCAAAGGAGCCAGAGGCCAGGCCTCTCCGTGTGGGTGACACAGAGAAACCAGGACCAGAGGGTAAGAGAAGAATCCACACAACTGCATCAACCACTACATCGCATTTAGACCACAGTACATATACAAACATATTGCTAGAGAGAAGCCACAGCTAATACTGATAGCATAACACAGTATCTCTGAGATGAAAACATTTGTATATATTTTGCTGAAATATTAGAGAATACACCTATTAGAGACGTTAACTGTCAATCTGCTCTCATGTCTCTTCCAGCTGTGGAACCAGCCAACCATCGCAAGAGGCCTAACAACGAGAAGGCCACGGATGACTACCACTACGAGAAGTTCAAAAAGATGAACCGTAGATACTGAGGATAGATTTGCCCTTTGACTGGAATTTGGATAATCTCCATTGAACATGCTTTTTAGTCTAGGGGTAGGCTTAGTTTTTTCTTTAGAAAAAAAAAAATCTATGCCCATTTGTATAAATAGCCCCTTCTGCTTTTTGTTTCCAGCTTTGTTGTTTTGTCTGGGACTCGATTGGTGTAGTGTATTCTATCAATAGCATGTGAAATGTCATACATCTGAATTATTTGATGTCATTCCATCCCTGGTTTCTACAATAAATGTTCCATGTTCTCTGACATTTTCTGTCAGAACAAAACTAGTAGTAATAGCTGACTTTTTGGATTGTTCCAGAAATCTTTTTTTGTTGTTGTTAAGATTAGAGACAGGCTTGAGTCTATAATGGTGTTTTATTCACTTGTCTAATTCTTCATGCAATTAAAAGCTTACTAACTGAAATTGCAATATTACAAAAACAATGCTACAAAAGAAATCTAAGAACATAACATCCATATACTTGCATGACATGCAGTCTTATGGTCATACATTTAGAACATTTTCAACCAAAAGAAAGAACTTGGCATCAGTAATGCGCCATGTTTCTGCCACTGGGGTAACTCAAATGTCTTTCAAACTAAATCTCAAGTGTATGTAATGGGGATATTAGACAGACAGGGCAAAAACAAATCTTGGTTACATTTTCGGGAGACACAGTTTTAAAGTTGTTTGGGCCAGCTAATAGTCTTTACACTAGTTGCATTAGGCATTATTTCTAATCTTGTCAAAACAAAAAAACATACTCTATCCATTTGGTCGGATACCTTGCTACAGGGCTTACAGCATTTATAAACTAATCGGAGAAGCAACCTGAGATGGATTACCATTATTGATTGAATAAAGTATGAGTGATATTGGTGCAGTTGGAGTGTAACGTTAGCTTATCAACAATGTTCATCATACTATCAATGCTTCATACTGTTCCCTAGTAATCTTAAAGTATACAGAGGAATACCATTGAGAAACATTAAAGGTCTTCGGTTCAGTTTTGCTTGCCCCCCATTTCCACCAGACACACTGACAGTGGAAGACTTGTCATACTGTACATGGATAGACTATGATACATTAACACTAATCTACGTACCACTGTAATAATCTGAGTGACACAGTGTTGGAGGGAGAGGTCCATTCTACATCCATATGTGGTCTGCTCCAGTGCTTTAGGGCTTGTCTGCCGCGGCGGTGGTCCCGTGTCCGTTGAGGTGGTGTTTGGGGGTGGTCTCCTGGGAGGCAGGTCCGTCTGTGTCCTCCTCGACCCCCTGGGCTGACCCGGAGGTGGCGCCCCCGTCCGGGGACGCCCAACTGTCCCAACGCCAGTAGGCCTCACACAGGGGCAGGTCGGTACTGTCCCACTGACCGTAGCTTTACCAGAACAAAAACCATAGAGGGGCATAGAATCAGCAAAGCACAGAGAAGAGAGGTGTGTGTCTGACATCTGGTAGAGTACAGACACACACCTGCATTAAAGAGACAGACACAGGAATGATGCACACGAAATGCAGGAAACAGCAGTATGAAGTACAAGCTTAAGCTCTAAAAGGATTCCAGAGGAATGTTAGCTAGGTCTAGTGTCTGGTGCTGTGATCATTTCCCTAAATAAATGTGTCTGTAGTCTTTCATTCCTCTCCGTCTTCGCTATTAACAGCTGCAATGCAGTCTTAAAGACGGTAAACTGGACACATTCATTGCTTGTTTTGTTTCCATTTCCAAATGCATCACAATCAATGAAACATGACCTGGAGCAAAGGGTCAATGAGTAGGTGAAAAATCTGTCGATGTGCCCTTGAGCAAGGCATGTAACCCTAATTGCGTCTGCTAAATGCCTCAAATGTAAACGTAGAGCTGGGTCATCTGTAACTGACTGTTAGATACACTAGTTGTTGTTATTAGAGTTGTTGCGATACAAGTAATATGATACTCCGAGGTATCGTGGGAAGGAATCAAAATGAAACATGAGGCGTACTGAATTTCCTGAGGAAAACAGTCCTAATGTCAGAAACCAGCAGCCTGATGTCACCCAGAATCCCATGTTTCTTTTCCAAGCTATAGCACACCATATGTTACATACAGTAGGTTTTTAAAGGACCAAGGAGTTTAGTCTGCTTTGTGTTTTCCTTTTTGCCAAGGAAAATCAAGTATCGTAGTACTTGTGACAACCCTAGTTTGTATCACCTAGCTGTGTAATCTTACTCTCAGAAGTGCATTAGGTCCTGATGCAGGGCAAAGAACAGGAAATGCACAGGCAGAGAAAAGAGGGAATACAACACCTTGCAGCCGAAAAGCAGCATCTAGAGACAGCTAGATTTCTCACAGTTAAATAAATTAGACAGAGATTTACATTGTTTTGTCTCTAGTTTATTTTTCAGTGTTTATAAAGATAAAAGACTGGGTCTATGCCAATGATTATATATATATATATATATATATATATATATATATATATATATATACACACACACACACACACACACACACACACACACACACACACACACACACACACAATATGACCAATAGAGGGCGTTGTGTTGAAGCCACCGTGCCTCCATCTTGATACTGCCCCCACCAGTGTTAAAAATGGAATAGAAATGCATTTATTAATGTCTACATTCGTTTTTGCCTCATTTATTCTATTACAGATACCTTAATGCATACTTTTACATTATATTATGTGAGCTATTTTTTCCTTACAAAGTATAATTTTGGGAGATTACTAATGTTACTGTCGCCACTACAACAACAAAAACACGTAAATACATGTAATTTTGTCCTTGAAACATTTAATTTAAATACTTTAGAATTCCATGAATTCCTATGGAGGACTGCTCCTATTGGGGAGTGCCAACATGGCCGACCAGTGGCTTCAAAGCCTCTCAATGGTCAATAGATTGCATCAGCAATCCAGGGTTTCTATACATCATTGGTCTATGCAGGTGACTGACACAGACTAAATACATATTGCCATAGTTGATATGTGTGCAACAGTGCAATTTTTGTGAACACAGTTTGCACGGTTACTGGCTTGGTCAATTGTCTGGGAACGGAATCATACAGATACAACACTGGATTCTGTTCAATGCGAAGTTTCTGGAACCCTCATAGAGATTAGATTTGTCTAGCACTTTCCAGTCTAAAACCATTCTATAGAAAATAAACAACACAAATGCCTGGTGTGTTGGTTAATGGACCTATACAGCCACCATTTATAATTAGGGTTATAAAGACATAATACTTTTGCTTGTAGAAATGATCTTCCAGTGATTTTGTGATTGTAGCATAGTTTTTGTTTTTCATTAGATTCCAAGTATTTTGCAATGAAAGCATTTTTAACATGTTTTTTCTTACATTTCCCTTCCTGAGCAGGTTGCTCTGAGTTAACACAAATCTTTAAATTCCATGACTGAATAGTTTACTAAAGGATCTTATCCACATTTCAGCACACAACTACATCCACTCACCAGTCCACAAATACTGACTGTAAAGCTTTACAATGTGTTACCTAGATACCTATAAACGGTATACAGTTGAAGTCGGAAGTTTACATACAGCTTAGCCAAATACATTTCAACTCAGTTTTTCACAATTCCTGACATTTAATCCTAGTAAAAATTCCCTGTCTTAGGTCAGTTAGGATCACCACTTTATTTTAAGAATGTGAAATGTCAGAATAATAGTAGAGAGAATGATTTATTTCAGCTTTTTTTTTCTTTCATTATATTCCCAGTGGGTCAGAAGTTTACATACACTCAATTAGTATTTGGTTGCATTGCCTTTAAATTGCTTAACTTGGGTGAACGTTTCAGGTAGCCTTCCACAAGCTTCCCACAATAAGTTGGGTTAATTGTGGGCCATTCCTCCTGACTGAGCTGGTGGTCTTCCCTGTGGCTCAGTTGGTAGAGCATGGTCTTTGCAACACCAGCATGGTGTATGCAACGCCAGGGTTGTGGGTTCGATTCCCACGGGGGGCCAGTACAACAACAAAAAATGCATGAAATGTATGCATTCACTACTGTAAGTTGCTCTGGATAAGAGCGTCTGCTAAATTACTAAAATGTAAATGTAACTGAGTCAGGTTTGTAGGCCTCCTTGCTTTTTCAGTTCTACCCACAAATTTTCTATAGGATTGTTGTCAGGGCTTTGTGATGGCCACTCCAATACCTTGACTTTGTTGTCCTTAAGCCATTTTTCCACAACTTCGGAAGTATGCTTGGGGTCATTGTCCATTTGGAAGACCCATTTGCAACCAAGCTTTAACCCATTTGCAACCAAGCTTCAATATAGCCACATCATTTTCCTACCTCTGTGAAGTGCACCAGTCCTTCCTGCAGCAAAGCACCCCCACAACATGATGCTGCCACCCTCGTGCTTCACGGTTGGGATGGTGTTCTTCGGCTTGCAAGCATCCCCCTTTATCCTCCAAACATAACGATGGTCATTATGGCCAAACAGTTCTATTTTTGTTTCATCAGACCAGAGGACATTTCTCCAAAAAGTACGATCTTTGTCCCCATGTGCAGTTGCAAACCGTAGTCTGGCTTTTTTATGGCGGTTTTGGAGCAGTGGCTTCTTCTTTGCTGAGCGGCCTTTCAGGTTATGTCGATATAGGACTCGTTTTACTGTGGATATAGATACTTTTGTACCTGTTTCCTCTAGCATCTTCACAAGGTCCTTTGCTGTTGTTCTGGGATTGATTTGCACATTTCGCACCAAAGTACGTTCATCTCTAGGAGACAGAACGCGTCTTGAGCGGTGTGACGGCTGCGTGGTCCCATGGTGTTTATGGTACCTTCAGGCGTTTGGAAATTGCTCCCAAGGATGAACCAGACTTGTGGAGGTCTACAATTGTTTTTCTGAGGTCTTGGCTGATTTCTTTTGATTTTCCCATGATGTCAAGCAAAGAGTCACTGAGTTTGAAGGTAGGCCTTGAAATACATCCACAGGTACACCTCCAATTGACTCAAACGATGTCAATTGGCCTATCAGAAGCTTCTAAAGCCATGACCATTTTCTGGAATTTTCCAAGCTGTTTCAAGGCACAGTCATAGTGTATGTACACTTCTGACCCACTGGAATTGTGATACAGTGAATTATAAGTGAAATAATCTGTCTGTAAACAATTGTTGGAAAAATTACTTGTGTCATGCACAACGTAGATGTCCTAACCCACTTGTCAAAACTATAGTTTGTTAACAAGAAATGTGTGGAGTGGTTGAAAAACGAGTTTTAATGACTCCAACCTAAGTGTATGTAAACTTCCGACTTCAACTGTATGTTCTCTCAGTCATCAGCCTATTACAAACAACTGAGGAAGACTATAGCAACTAGATACACTACATGACCAACAGCATGTGGACACCTGCTCGTTGAACATCTCATTCCAAAATCATGGGCATTAATATGGAGTTGGTCCCCCTTTGCTGCTATAACAGCTTCCACTCTGCTGGGAGGCTTTCCACTAGATGTTGGAACATTGCTGCGGGGACTTGCTTCCATTCAGCCACAAGAGCATTACTGAACTCGGGCACTGATGTTGGGTGATTAGGCTTGGCTCGCAGTCAGCATTTCAATTAATCCCAAAGGGGTTTGATTGGGTTGAGGTCAGGGCTTTGTGCAGGCCAGTCAAGTTCTTCCACACCAATCTCAACAAACCATTTCTGTAAGGACCTCGCTTTGTGCACGGGTGCTTTGAGATGCTGAAACAGGAAAGGGCCTTCCCCAAACTGTTGCCACAAAATTGGAATCATAGAATTGTCTAGAATGTCATTATATGCTGTAGCATTAACCTGTTAGGGCTAACCTGTTATTTATAACAGGTTAACCTGTTATTTCCCTCCACTGGAACTAAGGGGCCTACCCCGAACCATGAAAAACAGCCCCAGACCATTATTCCTCCTCAACCAAACTTTACAGTTGGCACTATGCATTTGGGCATGTAGCGTTCTCCTGTCATCCACCAAACCCAGATTAATTCGTCGGACTGCCAAATGGTGAAGCATGATTCATCACTCCAGAGAACGCATTCCCAATGCTCCAGACTCCAATGGCGGCAAACTTTACAGCACTCCTGCCGACGCTTGGCATTGCGCATGGTGATCTAAGGCTTGTGTGCGGTTGCTCGGCCATGGAAACCTATTTCATGAAGCTCCCGACAAAGATTTATTGTGCTGATGTTGCTTCCAGAGGCAGTTTGGAACTCGGTAGTGAGTGTTGCAAACGAGGACAGACGCGCTACGCACTTCATCATTCTGCAGTCCCGTTCTGTGAGCTTGTGTGGCTACCACTTCGCGGCTGAGCCGTTGTTGATCCTAGACGTTTCCACTTCACAATAACAGCACGTACAGTTGACTGGTGCAGCTCTAGCAGGGCAGAAATTTAACAAACTAACATGTTGGAAAGTTGGAATCCTATGGCGGTGCCACGTTGGAAGTCACTGAGCTCGAGTAAAGCCATTCTACTGTCAATGTTTGTCTATGGAGATTGCATGGCGGTGTGCTCGATGTTATAAACCTGTCAGCAACAGGTGAGTCTGAAATAGCAGAATCCACAAATTTGAAGGGGTGTCCACATACTTTTGTATATATAGTGTACACTAGAACCACACTTATGATTGGGTATAACATTTACCATGTTGAGACCTACAATCTACCAACATGAGGATATCAAAAAAAACTTCCAGAGGCATTACAAACAAGGCACTTCATTTAATTTTCAACCAAATGAGATTAGATTTCTCATGGTGAATGTACTGCAAAATAACTTTGCCCATAGATCAACCATCTATTTTGCTTATAAAACCAGCATTTGGATATTCTATTGAAGTTGACGCAATATACAGAGACACTAAAGGACTAATGGCGATGACTGAGGTGGTGGGGTAAGATCAACCCTTCATAAGGCACGATGGTGAGGGGGAATAGGGGCTATAAGTCATGATAGAGTGGACCAACCGAACCTTGACTGTGCAGTATGAGCCTACTTGTACCTGGAGGAGTAATATTCTTCCTCTAGCTCGTACAGGTCGATGGCGATCTCGTCACGGAGCGAGGTGAGCTTCTTGTCACATTCCTCCTGCAGCGAGCGCAGCTGCTGGTTCTGCAGGCTGATGGCCTCGTTTACTGATGGGAAGTCGTTGAGGATCAGGAACTGTTTCAGGTCCGACACGAGCTTCATCAGGGACTCGCCCGCACGCACCTTCAGACACAACAACAAACCACTGGGATTATCATTGGTGCTTTGCCTTGTAACATGTACTCAATTCAGGGTCATGTTCATTATGCACCAAATGGGGAAGAAACAGACTGAAACAGGGTGGGACTGCCTGAAACTGTTCAATAAGAAACAGTTTTCTGTTCCAAAATGTTTTCCATTGCAGGCCCAAATGAACATGACCCAGGTTGAATTCCAACTCAACCATTTACTTCCCTAAGCAAGAGGTTTAAAGTTGAAGGAAAGCTCTACTAGTCTCGAGGGAGTCTGGCTGGCATGTACTTACAATGTTGGCTGCTCTGACGTGCATCTCATAGTGGTCCTGCTCAGCCTGTGTAGCCCGAGAGACTTGCGTCTCGTCCTCTACCTGGAGCAAAACAACACAACACATTTTGGTTGAACAGTAGAGATAGAATTACTTTATGGGTTAAACCGTCATTCTTTCAGTAAAAAAAAACCATTAGGAAAAAACTCCTTTGTCTGTTTCTCTCTCTCTCTCACACAGAGAAACACACACTGTCAAACACTCGACACACACACACACACACACACACACACACACACACACACACACACACACACACACACACACACACACACACACACACACACACACACACACACACACACACACACACACACACACACACACACACACACACACACACACACACACACACACACACACACACAAAATACCGTAATGTTACAGCTACCTTTGCGGTTTTTATGATTTCCGTGAGGTTATCTAGAATGGACCTGATATCATCCTTCAGTCTTTTGTTGTAGTTCTGAAGAAGACTCTCCTTGCTTTGAGGGAGCGCTCTTTGATTGGCCATCGTATTCAGGATTGTAAACCAACCCCTAAAAGCAAATAAAAGGAGATACACAACATTCAAAATACGCCCACGTTATACTGTAGTTAGCCAGCAAAATAAAACGGCATTGCATTGCTAGAGCGCATCATCAAATGCAATGTCTTGACTTCTTCATCTTCTTTGGGATTGGGTTGGCGGATCACATTCCAACTTTTAGGTGCATACACTGCTACCTATTGTACCGGAGTGTGAGGATAGTCACAACCTGCCTACATTAAATTACGGCAATACAAAATTGGGGGGAATTAAAATGAACCTGCCAACTATTAGCCCCCACAAAAAAAACACTACCTAATTCCACTATTTAACCCTATCTAACCCTTCTCCAGACCAATGGTCTGGGAGGACAGAACACTACCACTCAATATCCCCTGCAACTCTTCTGCAGTAAAACCTTGCAATCAAATCAAATTGTATTGGTCACATACACATATTTAGCAGAAGTTATTGCGGGTGTAGCAAAATGCCTGTGTTCCTAGATCCAACAGTCCCAAGTACTTCTCTGCAGCTGTTTTTTTGTGGCTTAAGTTCCATTTCTGCAGTACAGTTGACAACCATGGCTATGACTACTAAAAAACCCACCTTACTGAAGCACATATTATTCCCATACCTCTCTATTGGTCTCTGCCTACTCACAGGAATCCTCTCAGAATCCCTCACCCTGTACCCATCTTCCTCTACCACTCTCTTCATTGCTTCAGCATACAACACTTTCTGTACTACTCTAAACCTGGCAACCTCAACATGCCTTTCTCTCACAGGACACCTCCAATCTCCAGCGCCATAGGCCAATGTCTTTTTCCGCTTGACAGTGGAGTGGCATTCATGGATGCCAAGAGAAGCCAGGCTTCCCCAAAAAAATACAAAGAAAAAAATATACAATTATTTGTCTTTTGTCTCTGTGTTTCATAATTTCCCTTCAATTCGCAAGAGGCTGAATGTACTGTATCTCACCAGAGAAAACAAAACAGTGCCCCTGTCTGGCCAGTAGCATTCAATGCAAGGGAAGCCAGCGAGCATTTGGCCTCCCTTAATTAAAAAAAGACAAAATAATAGCCAATCAGCATTGACCTAAACTGAGTATAGTCCTGGTGCACCCAAAATAAAGGGTCAAGGGAAGCCCATTTGGATTCCACGTCACTGCTATCAATTCGCGTCTACCAGTAGTGTTTTTGTCTTCCAGTGGCTAGCTAGCTAAAATGGTCCCTTTCCTATATTAGGCATGGACGGAGATAGGGATTTGATTCTGATCCAACCATTAATTCATACATTGTTGTGCCCCTAGCCTGTGAGGATAGAAGGCGAATGTTAACGTTTCACATGAACGTAAGTCAGGCAAGCGAGCTAGCATTTTAGCCAGGTAACCTAAGACAACCAAAAATAAATGCCTGTACTGTATGACAGCGTGATAGACAGTTAAGTCAACATGAAAGAGCGGAGGATGACATAAGCTTTCTCTACAAGTAGTGTGAGTCAACATTTTTTTCTACTTGCACGAATGCGTTTGTAACATGCAATATGCTTTGTGGACTTCACCGGACAGAGGTTGCGCTCCGGTTTTGTGATAAAGGTGTAGTTGAATTTACTCTGCCACTGTGTGTTCTTATTGTCTCGGCCTTTAGGCCTGTATATCACGGGTGCAAGGCATATTAACTAACAGGATTTTTAGAGCAAACAACGCAATTATCACAACGCTTAGGTGGTAATAAGGTTTTTTTCTGGCTCCGCCAGTGATTTTACCCACGCACCCACTGCTACTTGCAGAAATGAAGAGAAATCGATTAACTCAACCACAAATCGTTAATACTGAGGTCTTATATTTGTGCATGGTATATACAGTTCTATATCAATTATAAAACATCACGTACCTCCTAATACATTGTTGAAAAGTATTATTTATGAAAATAGAAAGGTGCACATCCCGTTCAAAATCACCACTGCCGTCGATTGTTTCTGACGTCACATGAAGGTCTCGCGGTACTTAAATTACCCACAATCCATGGATCTTCCTTTCTGTCTGATCCAACATGGTGAGTGTACTGGTATTTTATTTCGGGGGAAAATCTAGATGTTTTCATCCCTCATCATCTTCTTTCTAAAGCTGTGATATCTGCTAAAAGTTCTAGTAATATGGTATACATAACACAAGCACCAATTTTAGCTTTGTATGGTGTGGTATTATTTAGCTGTTTTATCGGGTAACTCATGAATTGGCAGTGATATTGCCGGTGAAGTTATCCACACGGGACCTCCTAGTAAAGCATTTTAATGTATTTAGAGTCCGACTGTGCGGCTGAAATGTAGTGTATGCACGTATAAATCCCTTCACACTTGTGGCGGGTAGTGTACATGGTAAAAGACTAGATGGACAACCAAGTAGGCCTAACCTCGCTTCAGCCTGTTTTACTAACTACGGTGCCCTCTGCCTGCGCAGTCAATTCGCACAGACAAGGGGATACTGGCCTTGTCTGTAGATGTGTAACGTTACATAAAATTGTCAAATGCCTTTTTAGATAGTTAACGAGTGATGTAGTTAGTTGGCTAACTTGGCTGGCTAGGTAGCCATAACTAACCTTACCTCGCAGTAAAATGTGTGTTGGTTAACCAACTTACATGTCACGATGTGTAGCTTCTATTTAACTTTTCGTTATAACCACGGAAGTCTTTATTTCTGGCTTTTGCTGATACTTTGAATTTCTTCAACTGAATCATCTATGTGGATTAAAAACAAACCTCAACCCTGAACTAAAGCCACATTATTGTTTAAATGTCTTTGAACAAACTCATGTATGTTGACCAGTCTACTTTTTCCAACAGCCTAAAGGCAAGAAGTCTAAGGGGAAGAAGGTGGCACCAGCCCCTTCTGTGGCCAAAAAGCATGAGGCCAAGAAAGTGGTCAACCCCCTGTTTGAGAAGAGGCCAAAGAACTATGGCATTGGTGAGTAAAGTGAACCTTCTGGGATTTGATTTCTAGTAACTGTCTTGCCTGTGCAGATGATGTAAATAATATTTGCTATCTTAACAACAATGCAGACAACCCACCAAGATCGCTGATGCACTTGTTCCATGACTATAGTGGCTTTTGACTTTTCTGATTACGCGGTACTGATTGGATGCACTAATGCCCATGTTTGTTCATAGGTCAGGACATCCAGCCAAAGCGTGATTTGACACGCTTTGTGAAATGGCCCCGCTACATCCGCCTGCAGAGGCAGCGCTCCATCCTGTACAAGCGTCTGAAGGTCCCCCCAGCGATCAACCAGTTCACCCAGGCACTAGACCGCCAGACTGGTAATTCTCAGTGCATGCGTTTATCAGTTCTGCTGTGTTTATTCGTGTATTGTTTGTGTGGGTAATTTTTTTTCTGGGTCTTGAATATGAATTATTTTGTGGGGTATTTTGCAGATGTGAATTATATTTGCTATCTGAACAGCAATCTAACTTTAGACATTTTGAGTTGCAGGTCATGTTTTGTGCTATGTCCCAGAGTCAGTTAATGTACTGGTTTTCTATTTCCCTCACAGCCACACAGCTGTTCAAGCTGGCCCACAAGTACAGGCCGGAGACCAAGCAGGAGAAGAAGCAGAGGCTGCTGGCTCGTGCTGAACAGAAGGCCGCTGGAAAGGGAGACACCCCAACAAAGAGGCCACCTGTTCTCCGTGCAGGTGAGGCAGGCATTGAGGTCTTTTTTTGAAGAAAATAAATTATACATACTTTGGCGTTGATGCAATGATGTTTGAATTTCTTAACCTGAAACAATCATGTAGTTTTATTGAGCTTTTTAACCCTGAGCATAGGCCATGAATTGTTTGACTATTTCAACAACTCAAGGTTGAATGTGGGTTAGATATCAATGTTGAATTCTCCCATAGGTGTGAACACCGTCACCACTCTGGTGGAAAGCAAGAAGGCCCAGCTGGTGGTCATTGCCCACGATGTGGACCCTATTGAGGTAAGACAACTCAACTTTGTGGGCTTGTTTCTTGCTGTATGGGTTAGCTTTCGCAGGCTGTTAATACTCGTGGGCATATGTGGTCATTTGCAATGATGCTTGAATTTCTTCACCTGAATCCTCTATGTGGATCAAAACATACGAGCTTTTTAATTCTGAGCTAAGACCGCTGCCCTGTATTGTAGTTGAGAAGAGAAGGCACAGCCAGAAATGTGTTGTCCATAGATATTGATACACTTTTCTTGTCTCCTCTGTAGCTGGTGGTCTTCCTGCCTGCTCTGTGTCGCAAGATGGGTGTCCCTTACTGCATTGTCAAGGGCAAGGCCAGGCTGGGAAGACTGGTGCACAGAAAGACCTGTACCTCAGTTGCCTTCACACAGACAAACCCGTGAGTAACAAGTGGCAAAGCCAAACACATGCACTGAGGTCTACCTCTAGTAAGTTGAGCTTGTGCTCTTTTTAAATCTGAAATCCTTTTGGCGATGATGTATGAATTTCTTCAACTGAACAACCGTGTGGCTTTATGAGCTTTTTAACCCTGAGCCAAAGGTTTACGTGCAGTTCACCTGGATGTCAATTGTACTTTGGCAATGCACTGATGACATGTTCCTACTTTTTCAGTGAAGACAAAGGTTCCCTTGCCAAGCTGGTGGAAGCCATCAAGACTAACTACAATGACCGATATGAGGAGGTGAGTGGCCAGTCTGATCAGCTACTGTTTTGTCAATATTGACTAGTAGTCAAGCCAAAGTTTCTGGGTCCTGAAGATGGCTGGATTATCTTGTGGGTTCATTTTTGGCTTTTGCAGATGGGAATGAATATTTGCTGTCTTAACAGGAACGCTGACACCCGCCAAGAAATCTGATGCAATTTGCTTAAAATACCCTTTACCCCTACACTTACCATGTATTTAACTTGAGGGGGATCTAGCTTAAAGCACATGAGTCACCACATTGCCTCTGTCTTTCACTTTGTCTCCCTGAACTGACTTAATTAAACCTAGCCCACCCCACTGAATTAACTCATGACAATATGCTTCCTCTTCTAGATCCGTCGTCACTGGGGAGGTGGTATCATGGGTCCAAAGTCCACAGCCCGTATTGCCAAGCTGGAGAAGGCTAAGGCCAAGGAACTGGCCACCAAGCTCGGATAAACTGTTTGATATCAAAATAAATAACTGTCAAGAAATATGCTCTTGTCTTTTGTCCAATGAGAGAACCCTTAAATGTTATGCATGTTAACCTTAAATGGATATTGTGCTGATCATATCAGTTTCAAATATCAATGCCAGTCAAAGGTAGTGGCACATTTTGTATGTGTATTGAATCTATAAAATAAAAGATTTCATACACCATTGGTGCCAATCGTGTTTAACATATTGGTATGATTTCTGACACTGGGAGAATTACAGGACAAAAAGTGAAACTGACTACTGGTGCTCCTCGGTGTATTACACTTGCTGACCTAAGGCCACTGTTGGAGGTGCAACAGGTGGCATTACCCAGCAGAAACATTGTAGTGTGCTTTACCTGAAATGGCACAGCTCAGGCCTGAACTTATTTAAACTGCCCAATCATGACAACTGGCTACATTTGGCTATTTTATTACAATACTTCAAAAGCACAACAATCCTACTTACAAAAGAAATGCAATTTCATTGATTTGAGTAAGAGAATCAGTCAACAAATTCATTAGGCCCATTATGGATTTCACATGACTAGGAATGCAGATAGTCTTACACAAATTTTGTGAAAAATGGGCCTCAAGGTATTTTTGTGCATTCAAATTGCCATCTAATGTACTTCATTGTCATGCCCATACCATGGCCATTGTGGGGTACTGTTCACATCTAAACCGCTCGCCTACAAGTGGGCTCCAGTTGAGTCAGGTTGGACATAATCCCAAATTCTCAATGGTAGAGAAATTAACATGTATCTGGCAACAGCTCTGGTGGACATTCCTGCAGTCACCATGCCAATTACACACAACTTGAGGCCTCCAAGGCAGTGACTACATTTTAGAATGGCCTTTTTGTCCCCAGCACAAGGTGCACCTGTGTAATGATCATGCTGTTTAATCAGCTTCTTGATATGCCACACCTGTCATGTGGATGGATTATTTTGGCAAAGGAGAAATGCTCATTAACAGGGATGTAAACAAAGTTTTGCACATTTGAGAGAAATTGTTTATTTTGAAAATTTCTGGGATCTTTTATTTCAGCTCATGAAACCAACAACTTTACATGTTGCATTTATGTTTGTGTACATTTGTCAAATAAAACCAAGACATCTAAGTACCTATAGCAACTTCTATACTGCCATGATCTGGCAATGTGGAATATTCATGATGTAAACGTATTCATTTACACTACTCAAGCCATTGCGGGGTGTTTTACACAATCCTTTTGATGAACTTGGCATACCACATGTAAGAGGTTGCTGCACAGAGGCCATACCTACAGAGAGGAAGAGAAGCACTCATTGGATATGCATACAGCTCAAGTGATCCTAGTTCTACTTTTAGTTATGCAATCCAAGCCATAGAGGCTCACTGTGAAGAAAAAAATAAATGACAGTAATTGATATGAAAAATTACAACTTACCACGTCATAATGTACTGCATATGTTCATTCCTGAGGGTGACTCGGGTCTGTCCTCCTATAGGTCCACCCGGAATTGTGCTGGCTGAGAATATTAACAAACAAACCTTAGATTTACATTCATTCTCAATGAAACACACACTACCAACTCACTTCGGATAAAAAACAGATTTACCGTTATTCCAAACCTCAGCTACAGGGAATGTTAAATCACCATTCAGTCTTTCACATACCTTATTTTCTGATATACCATGCAATTAAATCAAAGTGTATTGTCTAAATAGGGTAATACTGAGAGCTGTACCCAGGTCAGCATCGATGAAGATCTGCTCGGCCCCTGTGACTCTAGCCATTGTCTCCAGGTCGCGGTAGTGCCAGCGGTTGTGCTCCACGTCGTTTTGTGGCACAAAGGGTTTGCGGATCTCTGTCAGCCTCACCACACCTACCAGGTCAACCTCGTCATCCACCTACAGAGCAGCATGACAAAATCATCACCCATGACAACTTTGAGTCTTGAATTAGACAATGAATATGGGGGGGGGGGGGGGGGGGGGGGTTACCTGTCCCTTCATCCTGGTTTCTGGTTTGATCTTCTTCCTAGGAACATATCCTCTGTTTACAAGGATCGTGATCCTGTGAAATATATACAAGAATGTCAACAGTGTAAGGAGACAATAATGTCTTAACATTTTGGAGCTCTCACATACTGGTAGCAGCAATTGCGATGCGTGTCTCTCTTACCCTAGGTCACTGCAGTAGAACGGGGTGACGACATTGGCTCCAGTATCTCCACTGGATGACAGCTGGCCTGCCTCCCTTGCCTCTTTCTCTGGGTCGACAGGCGAGCGTGGTAAGATGTACATCTCCTGGGAGTGGTCATAGTGCCCACGCACCTTTACTCTCCTGTACTCCAGATTGTTCAACTCCAGAGGACTAGGAAGCAAAGACATACATAACAAGAACATCACAAACACTTCCAGTCTGAACTTAAAAAAATCAAGACAACATAATGATGTGTAATTATCTGTCTGATAACTTCTGTGTGCATGTGTTCCTCACTCAATGGGAAGAGGGATGGGTTCCACGGAGGTAAGACTTCTCAGTTCTGCAATCAACTTCATTTTCCATTCCCGACGTTTCACCTGAGTAGGACAGTGGCTTAGGTCAGTATAATTTGTCATATCCATTTTAGAAGTACTGCCATTTGAACTACTGTTTAATGGAGCCATACCTGCCATGTCCCAAGACCAAATGTGGTGACAGGAATCAGAAGCAAGAGCCATTTGAGGAAGGAGTCCTCTCCCTTCGCTGCCCTGGCAGCTGTGGAGCTTGACAGTCGACCAAAGTTGATACACTTGCCTGGAGTGATTGGAAAGGTGTCAGAGCTATAACCGTTACGAATTAACGTTAACGTTATGAAATGGTAAGCGTCTGTCATTGAATCACATGGCTAGTTTGTTGCTATGAATATGTCTGAAACATTACCTTCTGATTGTTTGAAGAGAGGCTGTCGTGGCAATAAGAGAGTCCTCTTGAAATAAATTGCATGTGACTGAAAAGAGAAATGCATAAATGCATTCAACTTCATCATTACATCAGCAGTCTAACTGTAGGTCACTGGAATTTATGCAACAGCAAGCTAGCTAACGCTAGTTAACGTTAGTTCTTAAGATATTAATAGTTGTTGCCATGTACTGTAGCTAGATCAACTTACGTTCTTTTTTATCATCTTCAAGGTCTTAGCAGAGCACGCGAACATAAATGTTAAACTGCCCATAGTTACTGAAAATATGGTAAACACACAGGGATAGTCAATTTGACAAGGCAACTGGCTACATAACTTACATGTCCTGTGTGCAGGAGGGATTGTGTTGGATGTAACTACATCCGGTCCAACCTGACTTCAATGTGACGCCCATTTCAGTCTGTACACGTGCATTTGTAGCTAGCTAGTACTTTTTATGTTGTCATTTTAACAGCAAATGTTGCAATTTTATTTTGATCATCATAAGTAAAGTTATTTATTCACCATTGGTTAAAGTATCAGAAAGATGACCTGCAACATCTCGCTCGTACTTTCTGTTTGAAGAGGGAGTTTACATTAGCTAGGGGCTATTTATTGTTAGCAGATTCGTGGTTTTCGAATTTTTTGTTTGTTCGAGAAATGGCAAGTCTTGCTTCAAAGGACTCATACCTTCAGAAATTGGCGAGTAAAGTATGTGCTCAACAGCAAGAACCAAGGAATAGGCCATTTGGTAAATTTTTTCAGGTTCTATCTATTAGCTAGGTGCACGTTTTAATTTGTATGATAATTGTTTTTGAATACATTTTAGATGGTTGCTGATGTTAATCAACTGACTTAGCAATAAACACCCCTCCAATGTATAGGCATTTTCATCAGTACTTGTACAACCTAACATGCTGTCTCTCTTCATGAATGAAGTCCCTTTTCAAGGTGGACGTGTGCCTGGCCCTCCAAAGAAGAGGAACAAAACCAATCACAAACAGATAAGTGTAAACAGCAACGTAGGGAAACACCAGAAGTTACCTTTGAAGCCTAACAAGAAGCTTGTCATCACCCCAGCACAGAGAGCACCTGGTGTAGCAGAACAGAAGGTCTCAAAAGCTACAGTTCCAAATGGGGTGGTGGTTGAGACTAAACAGAAGCCCAAAGGTAAAGTTATATATTGATGTCCAGTCCTCAAATGATGCTCAACTTCCTAACATCTTCTGGTGATACTTGCCTTTCCTCTTTGTTTTTTGACTAGTTGCAATATATAAATGGTGTAATAGCCATGTCAGAGACATTATTGTACTCTTCACTGACTTTTGTTCTCACCCTGAAGGTGGAAAGCCAGGTACTAATTTCTCCACGGTAGATATTCTACGGCAGAGACTTCATGAGAAGATTGAGGAGTCTCGTGGGCAGGTATGTGTTCGGTTATCTAAGGGGTTGTTCAGTGGCTACATGCGGTAAAATGTCTCATTACCGATCCACAGTTGACTGTCATGACTTGGCAATGCACATGTCTGTTGATATAGCCTACAACTAACCTTACATCCCCTTTTCTTCCTGTAGGGAACCCCTAAGGACCCATCCTCTGAGGAGGTGCAGAAGAAGCGAGAGAAGAGAAAGCAGGAGAGGGAGCGCAAGAAGAGGAAGCGTAAAGAGTTCCTCATTAAGAAGCTCGCTGAGAAAGCTGGCTTAGAGTATGAGCCTGAAATCAAAAGGGAAGAGGCCCCTCCTCCTCCCACCGCACCAGCTGCGGGCAAGCGGGATGAGACCGCCATCGTCTTCAACAAGGTGGAGCTGGGCGATGGTGGGTTCTTGGACAAAGAGCAGAAGAAGAAGGAGAAGAAGAACCGGATAAAAGGCGGTCTGACACCGCTGGTGGGCAAGAACTACAAGCAGTTGCTGGGGCGCGTGGAGGTTCGCAAGGCTAAGCTGGAGGAGCTGCGGGAGAAGGATGAGGGAAAGGCCAAGGTGCAGGAGGAGAAGATGAAGTGGACCAATGTGCTGTACAAGGCAGAGGGTCTGAAAATCAAGGATGATGAGGACCTGCTGAGGGCCTCACTCAAGAGGAAAGAGAAGATGCGCTCGCAGCGGAAGAAGAAGTGGACGGAGCGCAGCGAGACGGTGGTGGAGAAGATGCAAAGGCGACAGGACAAGAGACGCAGGAACATCCAGAAGAACAACAAGGGCAAAGTGGAGAAGAAAAAGGACCGGGCCAGGAAGAGGGGCCGCGTACTGCCTGAAGACCTGAAGAAGGCTCAGGTGTAGAGGGATGGGGAGGAGGGTCAAGCTGAGGGTTGTGGAAAATGGACTGATTAATTGATGAACATGTCTTTTTGATTGAGCTCTACTGCTTTTTTGTGGCATGGTGCTTTGTCCAGTGTCCACATAATATTCATAATGCTTTGGACTTATGTTAAAAGCCACTGGACAGGGCAAAGACCCAATACAGGGTTCCTCAAGGTTTGAATACCGGGGCGCTCTGTTAAATCAATGCTTGCTTTATTACTTTTTATTCTGGTTGACACATGCCATGGATGTACTGTATTGAAAGTGTAAACTTCAGTTTAAAATACCCAACTTCATGTGATTTCTCTATATTGAATGTCAATGTTTTGCTAAACGTAATTGAACTTAAGAAATATGCCCATATTAACTACCCTGTATTCATTTGTTTGAAAGTGCCACACAAATAGCATTGGAAACACGTTATTGCCATATGTGGTGCACACTGACTCTTATAGATTGATTCATAGGCCTATTTAAATAAGCAAATGAAACACTAAGGTAGCAACTGATGGTGAATTATTTATTCAATTATTTCATAAGCGCGTGCAGTATTCATCGACCAGTGTAGAACCGATTAAATAAACCAACCTGAAACGGCAGGCGCAAGCGACAATTTATATATTAAGACCCGCCTATACCGGAAGTTACAATCAAAACGGGTGGGGGGGGGGGTCAAGGTTCGGGGGCAGTAACGTGACGTCTTCCCCGAACTGAAGGAGTTATTTATTTTTAATCCCAGTTGAAGGAGTGCAGTCGGCACACTAGCACAACGTCTAGCTTGAATTTGCAAACGTTGACTCAGTTACAAGGTCAGGTCATATTTTTGTTTTACTAGAATTTAGATAACCTTTATAAGATAAATTGATAACGCATAGCCTCCAGCTGAAAATGTCAAACTGAACTTGTCAAAAGTGATTTTGTGTAAACCAGTTTTATTATGGCTAATCATTAATTGAATGCGTAGCCTGAGTTGTGTGGGTGGTTCATTACACTAATGGTTGATAACTGATTCAAGGTAGTCTGCACTCCTCACTGACATGCTAAGAAGAGTAGCGGCAAATGTGGCTGTGAATAGTTGGAAAGGAAACATTTTTGAACTTGATCATAAGGTATGGGAATCTACCAATATGAACAAGTAACCATTTTTACATGTTCTCTTTGTGCTTTCAAGACAACAGGGAACTCTGAAAAAACGTCAAATCATGGCGTCAGTGATCTTCAGATTGGCGCTCTAAAACAGTGGTTCCCAACCAGGGTTACTTGGTTCCTATCCACAGGGGTTATTTGAGATGAGAACATAGGCCACCTGGTAAAATGCACATGACGGTGTACTCCGGGCAGAGCAAAATTCAGTTGGTGGTACAGTAAATGAAAAGGGTTGGGAACCACTCTGGAAAGAGGCCTGAGTTCCCAACATGGAATTCAGAGCTGGATGACTGACCATTCAAATGATTTTCCCCAGTCAGCATTTTTTCCCCCTCCAAAGTTCCCAGTTGTCTTGAAAGCAGCAAGCAATATAGCTTCAAAATGTTGGCATGTCAGACTGTCAATCATTGCAGCCATAGATATGTCAATGAATTTGAGGGGTTTCCCCAGCCCCATGCCTCAGGTGACTGAACAAAGTGTCCAGGGTCAGGCTATTGAAATGGCAGCTTGTGGCGATTTTAAATAATATTTTATAATAAGGAGTTGTATGCTCTAAAGAGCGACGTGAAATCATCTTTATATTTCAATTGACTGTTTAACAATGTAAATGAACATTTATTTCATTTCAGTTAATCATGGCACGCCAGCTACATGCTCGCAGAATCGAGGGAATTGACAAAAATATATGGTAATTTTACAGAAATAGCTCATATGTGCGTACGACATTTTATATCATACATTGTTGTTTATCCATTGTTCTGTATTGACAGGGTTGATTTTACGCAGCTGGCTGCTGACTACAAGGTGGTGAATCTAGGCCAGGGCTTTCCTGACTTCTCCCCACCAAGCTACATCCAAGAGGCCTTCTGCAAAGCAGTCAACGGAGGATGTTCAATGCATCAGTACACACACGCTTTCGTGAGAAAAACACAATAGTGTCTGTGTGTGCCACACACTTGATTACCTCAGCACATTTATTGTGGTTGTTTTGGTATAATACCTTTTTTCAAGACACTTTAATTTATTTTTTATTTCACCTTTATTTAACCAGGTAGGCTAGTTGAGAACAAGTTCTCATTTACAACTGCGACCTGGTCAAGTTAAAGCAAAGAAAAGCAGTGCGACAGAAACAACAGAGTTACACATGGAATAAACAAGTGTACAGTCAATAACACAATAGAAAAATCTATATACAGTGTGTGCAAATGGCATGAGGAGGTAAGGCAATAAATGGGCCATAGTAGCAAAGTAATTACAATTTAGCAGATTAACACTGGCGTGATAGATGAGCAGATGATGGTGTGTAAGTAGTGATAATGATGTGGAAGAGAGCAGCAAAGTAAATAAAAACAATATGGGGTTACAGGTGGACTATGTACAGCTGCAGCGATCGGTTAGCTGCTCAGATAGCTGATGTTTAAAGTTAGTGAGGGAAATGTAAGTCTCCAGCTTCAGTGATTTTTGCAATTCGGAAAGGCGGCCAAAGGAGGTGTTGGCTTTGGGATGACCAGTGAGATATACCTGCTGGAACGCGTGCTACGGGTGGGTGTTATCGTGACCATTGAGCCGAGATAAGGCGGAGCTTTACCTAGCATAGACTTATAGATGACCTGGAGCCAGTGAGTCTGGCGACAAATATGTAGGGAGGGCCAGCCGACTAGAGCATTCAGGTTGCAGTGGTGGGTGGTACAAGGGGCTTTGGTAACAAAACAGATGGCACTGTGATAGACTACATCCAATTTGCTGAGTAGAGTATTGGAAGCTATTTTGTAGATGACATCGCCAAAGTCGAGGATCGGTAGGATAGTACGTTTTATTAGGGTAAGTTTGGCGGCGTGAGTGAAGGAGGCTTTCTTGCGAAATAGGAAGCTGATTCTACATTTGATTTTGGATTGGAGATGTTTCATATGAGTCTGGAAGGAGAGTTTAGTCTAGCCAGACACCTAGGTATGTGTAGTTGTCCACGTGTTCTAGGTCAGAACCGTCCAGAGTAGTGATGCTAGTCGGGCGGGCGGGCAGCGATCGGTTGAAAAGCATGCATTTGGTTTTACTAGCGTTTAAGAGCAGTTGGAGGCCACGGAAGGAGTGTTGTATGGCATTGAAGCTCGTTTGGGGGTTAGTTAACACAGTGTCCAAAGAAGGGCCAGATGTATACAGAATGGTGTCGTCTGCGTAGAGGTGGATCAGGGAATCGCCCGCAGCAAGAGCGACATCATTGATATATACAGAGAAAAGAGTCGGCCCGAGAATTGAACCCTGTGGCACCCCCATAGAGACTGCCAGAGGTCCGGACAACAGGCCCTCAGATTTGACACACTGAACTCTATCAGAGAAGTAGTTGGTGAACCAGGCGAGGCAGTCATTTGAGAAACCAAGGCTGTTGAGTCTGCCGATAAGAATACGGTGATTGACAGAGTCGAAAGCCTTGGCCAGGTCGATGACGACGGCTGCACAGTACTGTTTTTTTATCGATGGCGGTTATGATATTGTTTAGGACCTTGAGCGTGTCTGAGGTGCACCCGTGACCAGCTCGGAAACCGGACTGCACAGCGGAGAAGGTACAGTGGGATTCGAAATGGTCAGTGATCTGTTTATTAACTTTGCTTTCGAAGACTTTAGAAAGGCAGGGCAGGATGGATATAGGTCTGTAACAGTTTGGGTCGAGTGTCACCCCCTTAGAAGAGGGGGATGACCGCGGCAACTTTCCTATCTTTAGGGATCTCGGACGATACGAAAGAATGGTTGAACAGACTGCTAATAGGGGTTGCAACAATGGCGGCGGATAATTTTAGGAAGAAGTTCCAGATTGTCTAGCCCGGCTCATTTGTACGGGTCCAGGTTTTGCAGCTCTTTCAGAACATCTGCTATCGGGATTTGGGTGAAGGGGAGGCTCGGAAAAGTAGCTGCGGGGGATGCGGAGCTGTTGGCCGGGGTTGGGGTAGCCAGGAGGAAAGCATGGCCAGCCGTAGATATGCTTATTGAAATTTTCAGTTATCATGGATTTATCGGTGGTGACCGTGTTACCTAGCCTCAGTGCAGTTGGCAGCTGGGAGGAGGTGCTCTTGTTCTCCATGGACTTTACAGTGTCCCAAAACTTTTTGCAGTTAGAGCTACAGGATGCAAATTTCTGTTAGAAAAAACTAGCATTTGCTTTCCTGACTGACTGTGTGTATTGGTTCCTGACTTCCCTTCCTGACAGTTGCATATCGCAGGGACTATTCGATGCTATTGCAGTCCGCCACAGGAAGTTTTTGTGCTGGTGAAGGGCAGTCAGGTCTGGAGTGAACCAAGGGCTATATCCTTGTTTTGAAAGAAAAGCACAAATATTCTCATTTAAAATAACATAGAATTGATCAGAAATACAGTGTTGACAATGTTGTAAATGACTATTGTAGCTTGAAATGGCTTTTTTTTTTTATGGAATATGTACATAGGCGTACAGAGGCCAATTATCAGCATCCATCACTTTTCTGTTCCAACAGCACGTTGTGTTAGCAAATCATTTACATTTTAGTCATTTAGCAGACGCTCTTATCCAGAGTGACTTACAGTAGTGAATGCATACATTTCATACATTTATTTTCCCCGTACTGGTCCTCCGTGGGAATTGAACCCACAACCCTGGCGTTGCAAACACCATGCTCTACCAACTGAGCCACACGGGACCTAATCCAAGTTGATCATTTTAAATGGCTAATTGATCATTAGAAAACCCTTTTGCAATTATATTAGCACAGCTGAAAACTTGTCCTGATTAAAGAAGCAATAAAACTGGCCTTCTTTAGACTAGTTGAGTATCTGGAGCATCAGCATTTGTGGGTTCGATTACAGGCTCAAAATGGCCAGAAACAAAGAACTTTCTTCTGAAACTCGTCAGTCAATTCTTGTTCTGATAAATTAAGGCTATTCCATGCGAGAAATTGCCACGATCTCGTACAATGCTGTGTACTACTCCCTTCACAGAACAGCAGAACTGTCTCTAACTAGAATAGAAAGAGCGGGAGGCCCCGGTGCACAACTGAGCAAGAGGATAAGTACATTAGTATGTAGTTTGAGAAACTGACGCTGGAATAGCCTTCATTTCTCATAACAAGAATAGACTGACGAGTGTCAGAAGAAAGTTATTTGTTTCTGTCCATTTTGAGCCTGTAATCAAACCCACAAATGCTGATGCTCCAGAATTAGCTAACACAACGTGCTGTTGGAACAGAAGAGTGATGGTTACTGATCATGGGCCTCTGTACGCCTATGTAGATATTCCATAAAACAATCTGTCATTTCCAGCTACAATAGTCATTTACAACATTGTCTACACTATTTCTGATCAATTTTGTGTTATTTTAATGGACAAAAACAAGGAAATTTCTAAGTGACCACAAACGTGTGTGTGTGTGTGTGTGTGTGTGTGTGTGTGTGTGTGTGTGTGTGTGTGTGTGTCACACACATTGTTGATCTTTGGGGCAGTAACTCCCAGCACCACAAATGAGAAGCTTGGTAATGTGTGTGTTAATTCTTCTAAAGTGTGTGTGGTTTATTTTGTTCTTCCCTAGGGCCATCCCCCTCTTGTGTCAATCCTGGCTAAGTTCTTTGGTCGAGTCGTGGGACATGAGATTGACGCTTTTGAGGACATCCTGGTCACTGTCGGAGCCTACCAGGCTCTCTTCTGCACCTTTCAAGCCCTGGTCGATGAAGACGATGAGGTAACAGTAACTATGTCAACAACAACACCTAGACAAAGGGTGCAACTCAATACTGAGATGCACAGTTTTTACTGTGCATCTCATATCAGTCACTTCTGTCTTCTAGGTCATCATTATTGAGCCTTTTTTCGACTGCTATCAGCCAATGGTGAAGATGGCAGGAGGAAAAGGTGTCTATGTGCCACTGAGGCCAGTGAGTAGTGTGTTTTTAGATTGTTTTTACATGCCTTTCATGGCCCATTTTCCTATGGTGTGACTGTAAGTGCTAGCCTAAAGCTCATTGAGAATGTTTACATGCACAGTAATAATTCAATATTAAACTGATTATGGCAGTAGGCAGATTATATAATAGTCCTGTAAACACCTGACTCTGCTTATGTTAATCGGCGTACTGTCAAAATTGAAGTAAGCATATGCCCATTAAAACACCTGGTTTTCTGAGCAATCTTTCAAATTATTAAGACATGTAAACACCATAATCGGCATTCCAGCAGTGTATTTGATCTGCGCATGTGGTAGCACCAGCCGAGCGAGCCTTTCACATACAAACTTTATACACTGGAACAAAGGGGCCTAGCCTGAACCATGAAAAACAGCCCCAGACCATTATTCCTCCACCACCAAACTTTAAAGTAAGGCCATTCTACTGTCAGTGTTTGTCTATGGAGATTGCATGGCTGTGTGCTCGATAAAAAAAAAAAAAAAAAAAATACATTTTTTTTTATGTATACGCCTGTCAGCAACGGGTGTGGCTGAAATAGCCGAACCCACTAATTTGAAGGGGTGTCCATACTTTTGTATGTCCAAACTCATAATCAACTATGCTTCTCAAATAACATGGTCGCTGTGGTAGAACGTTTATTTTGATTGCCGATATTCTGCATTTATCAAAGTTCTATCAGGTAACCTGATTTCAGATGGGGTCCATGTAAACATAATTATTAGGGAAATCGTTCTCCTTGCAAAGCATGTAAATGTTTTAATCAGACTTTTATATTAATCTGAACAATACACAATAATTGTATCAAATAAAATATGTCACATGCGCCAAATACAAACGGTGTAGACATTACTGTGAAATGCTTACTTACAAGCCCTTAACCAACAATGCAGTTCAAGAAAGACTTAATTTAGTAAGTATTTTAACTAAAGTAAAACATGTAATTTTAAAGGAATATAATAAAATAATAACTAGGCTATATACAGGGGGTACCGGTACCTAGTCGATGTGCGGGGATACAGATTAGTCAAGGTAATTTTATTATTGTGTGCATGTAACTGTAGTCACTGATTTGGAGAAAAGTCCAGAAAACATAAAGCTGAGGTTGTTGTTCTAGAGAGTGGAGGGGGGCAAGGCCCTGACTAGTGCAGACTGGGTCCTATCTTCTGAGGAGTTGGCCAGTAAATTCAACCCACGCACCAAAGCCATCGTCATCAACACTCCCAACAATCCATTAGGCAAGGTGAGACCCCCACTGTATGGTGAGACTTGTTTCAATGTTATCCTTGCACTATATATCCATTTCATATTACGGGTGACATTCTTGTAGTGCAAACGATCTGTGCAAAAACACAGTAAACCACGTGCAATTGAATTAGAAACACCTTATTCACTGACTTTTCTCACCTACCACATCTCATCTTTGTCACATAGGTGTATAAGAGGGAGGAGCTCCAAGTGATTGCAGACCTGTGTATAAAGCACGATGTGGTGTGTATCAGTGACGAGGTGTACGAGTGGCTGACTTATGACGGTGCCAAGCACGTGAAGATAGGTGAGAGACAGTGGATTCAATAGAGACAAGCAGCACAGTTTCTATAGCATGATGTAATAGCCATGGTCAACGGTTATATCAGTATGGTAATAATGCCCTGATGCAGCTAAATCTTATTTTGACTGTTTTCATTCAAGCCAGTCTTCCTGGGATGTGGGAGCGGACTGTCACGATAGGAAGCGGAGGAAAGAGCTTCAGTGCTACAGGGTGGAAGGTAGGTAACCCACTGAAATACTATGATCAAGTTGAGGCACAGTGCCATATGCAATCTATATGGTGTGTATTGAATTGACTAAGACATCTGATCAATATTGTGTGTATTGCAATGATGCTTGTTTGAGGTTGGCTGGGCTATTGGAGCAGGGCCCATTGTAAAGCACCTGAAGACCGTCCATCAGAACTCTGTGTACCACTGTGCCACTGCCGCTCAGGTTTGACTGATTTCTAAACCACTACTGTTGGTGTATAAAGACATATGACCTCACCCTTACGCTAACTTCTTGACTTATTTACTTTAACTTACTTGCCTATTGCATGAGGAAGGTGAGCATACTGTATGTCTTGCCCACAACTTTTAAATTGACTGAGGTTGTCTTTAAATTCACTCTGCATCTTATCTGAAATTGAATCATTAACTTTCAAAGGTAAGACATCCTCCAGCTCATGCTTTGGGTGGGTCGTTCACACTCTTGCACCCTCTCAGGAGGCGGTGGCCCAAGGTTTCCGGAGAGAGTACGAGCTCTTTGGGACGCCAGAGAGTTACTTCCTGCAGCTGCCTGAGATGCTGAATCACAAGAGGAAGAAGCTGGCCACCTGTCTGGAGAGTGTTGGCCTGCAGCCCATTCTGCCCGAGGGAGGCTACTTCATGATAGCAGACATCTCCTCCCTCCGTGAGTATTAATGTACCAGTACAGTGTGTTTGCTTTTATCTGGTTGTGTTACAATGTCATTTATCTGTTTGAGAGTGTTGCAATGTGTGTTTTTCATGGATCCGCTTGTGTGAGTGTAACAATGTTTCAGCTTCATCAAATTTGACTTGGTTAATATGGGCATATGAAGTAATGGTTCAATGTCGCTTAATATTTCATAACTGTTTTTGTCTGGATGTTGTGTTTTTTTCCAAAGAGGTTGACTTGAATGATCCAAGCACTCAGGGTGAACCTCATGACTACAGATTTGTCAAGTGGCTCATTAAAGAGAAGGTAATAAGAGGGGAGAGATTTAGGTTGAACTAAATATTGAAGAAACGTTGACATGGTATGGATGATGCATAATGTAATCCTGACCTTCTATATGTTCTTCATAATGCAGGGTTTGGCCACTATCCCTGTCTCTGCTTTCTACAGCCCTGAGCACCGCAAGGACTTCCAAAACTACATTCGCTTCTGTTTCGTCAAGGAGGACTCGACATTGAACGCTGCCGAGGATATCCTCAGAAAGTGGAGTGACAGAAAATGAAGAAAGCACACAGACAACCCTTCCTGTTTTGCCTTTATCCACCCTAGCTCAACTTAGGTCTGCTCAGTTGAACCAAGCCATATTCAACACCTCTGGACTTGTTTACACTATGTAGTACTGTAGGAATAGGCCTCCATAGGAGCAAGTTATAAGGGATGTTTTCCTTTGCCAACGTACACTGAGTGGACTGAGCATCTTCCTAATATTGAGTCGCACACCTTTTTTGCCCTCAGAACAGCCTCAATTTGTTGTGGCATGGACTCTTAGCCAAAGCATTCCACAGGGATGCTGGCCCATGTTGACTCCAATGCTTCCCACATTTGTCAATTAGGCTGGATGGCCGTCAGGTGGTGGACCATTCTTGATACATACGGGAAACGGTTGAGCATGAAAAACCTAGGAGCGTCACAGTTCTTGACACAAACCGGTTCGCCTGGCACCTACTTCCATATCCCATTCAGAGGCACTTAAATATTTTGTCTTGCCCATTAACCCTCTGAATGGCACACATACACCATCCATGTCTCAGGTTAAAGAAGGATTTTTAAGCCTTGTCTCCTCCACTTCATCTACACTGATTTTGAAGTGGATGGCCATAGCTTTCACCTGGATTCATCTGGTCAGTCTGTCATGGAAAGATCACATGCTCCTTAATGTTTTGGACACTGTGTATATCTACAATGTTGTGAAGGCATATGTCAGCGTAGTCAGTCACACTCCCAGTTCTAGTTGGCTGTTGTACTTGTATTTTTTTTTAATCTGTCCTGATACGGTAGTAATCAACCACTTACAGTAATCAAATCCATCCTGCATGGATGTGATCACCATCCAGAGTGCACTATAATGTTCACATTACTGTTGATTTTGAATATTTTTGTTTAACTGCTCTGAATGACATTAATGCACATTTAAAAATGAGACCAAGGGAAGCTGCGCCTTGAATTTGCTGTCTTTGGTAGACATCACTGTATTTGATGCTGTAAGGTTCTAATTCTCAGAGTAAAAAACTACGTACACTTATGAAACCTTAACCAAGTTTATTCTGCCCCAAAAAACATTTTCACACACACTGATATTTAACCGTTCCTCATAAGCTGAGTCTCCTCCTACCCATCTGTACAAACATCGTTCTTTACTGTTAGGCAGGACACTAGTGATATGGGCCATGACCTCAACCCCCCCCCCCCCCCCTCACTAATTCATGACTCTCTCCCCTTATCAATGCCTGCCACATGTAATCGCTTCCCTGCACTCAACACATTTCAAGCTTAGTTGCACACACTATATACTTTCCTCCTATAACCATTAACTTCTGGTGTAGACCCTCTAAACATCAGTACTCTCTCAGTAATATGAATAAGTATATTTCATATTCTGAGAACCCAACAATGTCCTTAAATCTTTTAGTGATTTTTGTATTATCAACTGGTGGTCTACTCCTCAAAGAGAAATTGTCCCAAAGTGTGCTTATTTGCATAATGCTGTATGCTGATTTTTCTTGTAAAAATAAAGAACTTTGAAGCGGCTAACTTTGAATGAGTCCTGCTTTATATGAAATCATCTACTTTTACCAGGTTTGTGTAAATGACATGTTTAGAGAAATCATGTTAGATAAAGGCTGGTAGATTAGATATTGTCCTAACCAACTTGCCCTCTAAATACACCTCTGCTGTTTTTAACCAAGATCTCAGCGATCATTGCCTGCATCTGTAATGGGTCAGCGGTCAAACGACCTCCACTCATCACTGTCAAACGCTCTCTGAAACAGTTCAGCGAGCAGGCCTTTCTAATCGACCTGGCCCGGGTATCCTGGAAGGATATTGAAAGAGATATCTATATAGAGGTAAATGAATCAATAAACCATGATGAATTATTAGTCATACAGCATGGTTAATGAATAATCAATGTAATGATCAATGTAGTGATCGATTGTTCTGATTGGTTCCAGAAAGTCCAGGAACCACTGGAGGGAAAGAAATGTGTGTATGCAATTAGTATATAGAGCATTGGACAGATGGTAAAGGGAGTAAGGCTTCAAAGGGTTCCTAACCTTTAGGGAAAGGAACAGGCTGAGCTAGGTAGTGATAAAGTGTGGGAATGGGGGACGCAGGTCACCAACAGTTTGTGTGTAAATGCATGTGCGTAAGTAAGCAAGAACTATATAATGACTGTTTTGTTATCCTGACCTCAGAACGTTCTCTGAATAAAACTACAGAAACCTTTTGCAGAAAGCTGAGTCCTTGCCTAATTATTTAACCCATTGTCTTACAAACCTTCGGCATTAGTCAAGGTGAATTGATTATTGATTATTATCATCAAGATATAAAATTCCTTTAACAGGTTATTTTTTTTAAATGCCTTTCTCACCATCTTAAATAAGCAAGCCCCATTCAAGAAATGTAGAACCAGGAACAGATATAGCCCTTGGTTCTCTCCAGACCTGACTGCCCTTAACCAACACAAAAACATCCTGTGGCGTTCTGCATTAGCATCGAACAGCCCCCGTGATATGCAACTTTTCAGGGAAGTTAGAAACCAATATACACAGGCAGTTACAAAAGCCAAGGCTAGCTTTTTCAAGCAGAAATTTGCTTCCTGTAACACAAACTCAAAAAAGTTCTGGGACACTAAAGTCCTTGGAGAATAAGAGCACCTCCTCCCAGCTGCCCACTGCACTGAGGATAGGAAACTCTGTCACCACCGATAAATCCACTATAATTGAGAATTTCAATAAGCATTTTTCTACGGCTGGCCATGCTTTCCACCTGGCTACCCCTACCCCGGTCAACAGCACTGCACCCCCCACAGCAACTCGCCCAAGCCTTCCCCATTTCTCCTTCTCCCAAATCCAGTCAGCTGATGTTCTGAAAGAGCTGCAAAATCTGGACCCCTACAAATCAGCCGGGTTAGACAATCTGGACCCTTTCTTTCTAAAATTATCTGCCGAAATTGTTGCAAACCCTATCACTAGCCTGTTCAACCTCTCTTTTGTGTCGTCTGAGATTCCCAAAGATTGGAAAGCAGCTGCGGTCATCCCCCTCTTCAAAGGGGGGGACACTCTTGACCCAAACTGCTACAGACCTATATCTATCCTACCCTGCCTCTCTAAAGTCTTCGAAAGCCAAGTCAACAAACAGATTGCCAACCATTTCGAATCCCACCGCACCTTCTCCACTATGCAATCTGGTTTCAGAGCTGGTCATGGGTGCACCTCAGCCACGCTCAAGGTCCTAAACGATATCTTAACAGCCATCGATAAGAAACAATACTGTGCAGCCGTATTCATTGACCTGGCCAAGGCTTTCGACTCTGTCAATCACCACATCCTCATCGGCAGACTCAACAGCCTTGGTTTCTCAAATGATTGCCTCGCCTGGTTCACCAACGACTTCTCTGATAGAGTTCAGTGTGTCAAATCGGAGGGCCTGTTGTCCGGGCCTCTGGCAGTCTCTATGGGGGTGCCACAGGGTTCAATTCTTGGGCCGACTCTTTTCTCTGTATACATCAATGATGTCGCTCTTGCTGCTGGTGAGTCTCTGATCCACCTCTACGCAGACAACACCATTCTGTATACTTCTGGCCCTTCTTTGGACACTGTGTTAACTACCCTCCAGACGAGCTTCAATGCCATACAACTCTCCTTCCGTGGCCTCCAACTGCTCTTAAATACAAGTAAAACTAAATGCATGCTCTTCAACCGATTGCTGCCTGCACCTGCCCGCCCGTCCAGCATCACTACTCTGGACGGTTCTGACTTAGAATATGTGGACAACTACAAATACCTAGGTGTCTGGTTAGACTGTAAACTCCTTCCAGACTCACATCAAACATCTCCAATCCAAAGTTAAATCTAGAATTGGCTTCCTATTTCGCAACAAAGCATCTTTCACTCATGCTGCCAAACATACCCTCGTAAAACTGACCATCCTACCGATCCTCGACTTCGGCGATGTCATTTACAAAATAGCCTCCAATATCCTACTCAATAAATTGGATGCAGTCTCTCCTTCCAGTTCTCTGCTGCCAATGACTGGAACAAACTACAAAAATCTCTAAAACTGGAAACACTTATCTCCCTCACTAGCTTTACGCACCAGCTGTCAGAGCAGCTCACAGATTACTGCACCTGTACATAGCCCATCTATAATTTAGCCCAAACAACTACCTCTTCCTCTACTGTATTTATTTATTTATTTTGCTCCTTTGCACCCCATTATTTCTATTTCTACTCTACACTTTCTTCCACTGCAAATCTACCATTCCAGTGTTTTACTTGCTATATTATTTACTTCGCCACCATGCCTTTTTTTGCCTTTACCTCCCTTATCTCACCTCATTTTCTCACTTTGTATATAGACTTATTTTTCTTCTATATTATTGACTGTATGTTTGTTTTACTCCATGTGTAACTCTGTGTTGTTGTATGTGTCAAACTGCTTTGCTTTATCTTGGCCAGGTCGCAATTGTAAATGAGAACTTGTTCTCAACTTGCCTACCTGGTTAAATAAAGGTGAAATAAAATAAAAAATAAAAGATTACTTTTATTTTGAAAATGTATTATGCGAACCGGAAGTGTGTCAGTTTCTGTTTTCACGTGTTGGTTGAAGGGAAAGATGACGGACTGCGTTGCATCGAAAAAGCCTAAGTTATCCTCTTCTCAGGTATTTTAAATTGGGACGTCATACGTTGTCTTCTGATGTGTAAAAGAGGCAATTCGTGTCAGACACATCTTGACATTTTAGGGATTTTTACGATAAACAACCATAATTTTACATCGGTTCGCCAGCTAGCATAATGCTAACTAACATGGTGTGTATATGTTATTGTTTTACAGGGCGAGGAGAGAGTAGATTGGAAGAAATGGAAAGCGGAACGTAAGTAACCTTCATCCTACTTTTTCTTTTCTTGTGGAAAACTTGCCAAACTAATCGCTATGGTTGATGATTATCGGGGCATGTGCACTTTTACAGACAACGTGTTATCTGACCACAGTTGGGATTGAGTTCAATATTGTACTAAATCAGAAATCACAACCGTGTTTATAAGCAGACTCTCATGACATGAAATGGGAATTATTGCCATGTGCCTATGTAGATACTAAGTTTACACTACTTAGTATTTTAGCCTAACGGTAACCGAAAGGTCGCTGGTTCGAATCCCCGAGCTGGCAAGGTGGAAAAATCTGCCGTTGGGGCGCCGATGACGTGAATGTCGATTAAGGCAGCTCCCGCACCTCTCAGATTCAGAGGTTGGGTTAAATGCGGAATACACATTTCGGTTGAATGTTTTCAGTTGTGCAACTGACAAGGTAACCACCATGACTTCCTTAAATACTACTTGTTGATTTGTGAATCCAGCTCATGTTTTTTCTGAATAATAGGAAAAGAGATCAAGAAGCAAGTCAAAGAATCCAAGCTGATTCAACAACTTGACAAGCAGAAGCAAGAGGTGGAGGAGAAGACTGAGGCAGCACTGCAGCAGAGTCAGAGGGAAAGCCGATCAGGTAATATTGACTAGGTTTTCACCCCACTGGTTATTCCACTATGATCCCTCTATCTTAAAAAAATGCATTAGAATAAAAATAATGTATGATTTTGACTCCAGTATCTGTAACCCTAGGACGGTTGTACACAGTGAGCGTGGCCTTGCCTGGTTCTGTCCTGGACAATGCCCAGTCTACAGAACTCCGCACGTACCTGGCTGGACAGATAGCCAGAGCCTGCGTCGTGTTCTGTGTCGACGAGATCATCGTATTTGACGAACAAGATGAGGATGTCAAGTAAGACCTCTGTTTCTGTGCATCTTATTTTAGGCTCATGTCTTTAGTAGTTTGATGCTGTTTTAGATATTAGGTCTTGACAGATCCACAATGTTTTATTTCACAGGACTGTTGAGGGAGAATTCAATGGTGTCGGCAAGAAGGGTCAAGCCTGCATTCAACTGGCTAGAATCCTCCAGTTCTTGGAATGCCCACAGTAAGTACTGCATTGACTTATAACAGACTAAGTCAAACGCAGTTGCTGTCTTTGACTAAGGTTTGAATCCTCTTCCTTTTTGTATTATTTTCCAAGGTACCTGCGCAAATCATTCTTCCCAATGCATAAAGATTTACAGTATGCCGGTGAGTGAGTCGCTGTATAACTCCACCTCCATTCCAGATTTTCCCAACCATTTAATGATCACATGTCATGGTGTAAACATTCTAATGAATGTTCTAGTACAGCCCTAACCATGTGTTGGTCCTTTCCCCTCAGGCTTGCTCAACCCTCTGGACAGCCCTCACCACATGAGGAAGGATGATGAGTGTGAGTACCGGGAGGGAGTGGTCCTCGATCGGCCTAGCAAACCAGGAAAAGGCTCCTTGGTCAACTGTGGGATGTGGAAGGTGAGTAGATGTCTCGATATGATGATAAAGTACGGTAATATGCCATAAGAAGAACCATAGGTCAACGGACCGAGAAAGCTGTGTGCTGATATTGAAACCCAACAGGAGCAGGATGTAGTAGAGGACTGATGTCTTTCTGCTACTTTTAGGAGGTGCAGATAGATAAGCAGCTACAGTCTGGTCTCAGAGTCACTGTCCACATGAACAAGATCCAGAATAAAGGTAGGTCCATATCTGTACATCCAACTCGGCTGATCTTTGATTCCATGAATAGGAGCTTCTGAGAAGTACATTTCAGTTATTCACATGCAAATATGATGCTGCACTCATAGTTGCTCAGTATTTTGTGTGTTTACACAGATGGTAGACTACACAAAGGGGTGGTGGTGGCGCCTCACAAGCCGCGAACAGAGGGAGGTCTGTACTGGGGCTACAGTGTTCGCCTGGCCTCAAGTCTAAGTAGGTGTATGATTTACATATCTTCCACAACTGGAGCCATTCTTTTCAATTTCGTGAGGTTGAGAGTTTCATTCACTTTACCAAGTGTTGATTTGGATTGCAGGTAATGTGTTCACTGAGTGTCCACATAAAGAGGGCTATGATCTGACCATTGGAACATCTGAGAAAGGCGTAGATGTTGACACAACTTCTCTTTCTCCATTCAAGTAAGTTCAGAGTATGAGGGCAAGAACTACAAAATGCAAGAAGGTCTGGTGGATGACCTGTTTACATATATTACATAACTTTGTTGTATATGACTGAATCTCTCGTGGACAGATCTACGTCAACAACTGGTACCGTAGAATCTGTGGGGAATGCGTGGGATAATGAGCAGAAGTTCTGGTGTTTGGGTTCTTCATCACTGGTTATTTGGACATATCACAATGTCGCAGGTGTTAGTATCTTTAGAATTTCAGAAGAGGAGGGGACATAGACTTGTACGTAACTTGCAAAGACAGAGGGTGGAGCTCCTTGTTATAGCATCTCTTAATCCCTTCTCTTAACATGTAAGGACCCAGAACTTAATCGAGCAACTGACCAATAATGCAAGACTTTAATTCTGGGTTAGCCGAGATTATATATGGCCTAAAACTTTGTTCTGTGTTCACTCTCCAGGCACATGTTGGTTGTGTTTGGTGGTCTGCAGGGCTTGGAGGCCAGTGTGGACGCTGATCAGAACCTGGAGGTGACGGACCCCGGTGTCCTGTTTGACCTGTACCTCAACACCTGCCCCAACCAGGGCAGCAGGACCATCCGCACAGAGGTGAGTGTGGAGCAGAGGTGAGTGTGGAGCAGAGGTGAGTGTGGAGCAGAGGTGAGTGTGGAGCAGAGGTGAGTGTGGAGCAGAGGTGAGTGTGGAGCAGAGGTGAGTGTGGAGCAGAGGTGAGTGTGGAGCAGAGGGGAGTGTGGAGCAGAGGGGAGTGTGGAGCAGAGGGGAGTGTGGAGCAGAGGGGAGTGTGGAGCAGAGGTGAGTGTGGAGCAGAGGTGAGTGTGGAGCAGAGGGGAGTGTGGAGCAGAGGGGAGTGTGGAGCAGAGGGGAGTGTGGAGCAGAGGGGAGTGTGGAGCAGAGGGGAGTGTGGAGCAGAGGGGAGTGTGGAGCAGAGGGGAGTGTGGAGCAGAGGGGAGTGTGGAGCAGAGGGGAGTGTGGAGCAGAGGGGAGTGTGGAGCAGAGGGGAGTGTGGAGCAGAGGGGAGTGTGGAGCAGAGGGGAGTGTGGAGCAGAGGGGAGTGTGGAGCAGAGGGGAGTGTGGAGCAGAGGGGAGTGTGGAGCAGACTGTCGTTCACATGTCTGCTGTAGGTCACAGTTATTCCCTGACCAGGAAAGACACTGACAATGGAACATGGTTTCCCTACATCAGGGATGTCAAACCCATTCCACAGAGGGTTTTTGTTTTTTCATTTAATTTAAGCCTTAGACAATCAGGTGAGCCGAGTTCCTTACTAATTAGTGACCTTAATTCATCAATCAAGTACAAGGGTGCAGCGAAAACCCCTAGACACTCGGCCCTCCGTTTAATGAGTTTGACAGGTGCCCTACTTGGTAAAGGAAAAACTTGGGGCCCTTAATCTGTCATATTGGCTGGGAGTTCAATCTGACCAGTCTATATTCTGTTGCTGTGATCATGTTTTCCACAGGAGGCCATCCTGATCTCCATGTCCAGCCTGAGGCAGAAAATCACAGCCGCATTTCCAGACAAGTCGAACGTTTCATAACAGGAAGTGGCTACTGACAAACCATCACTGAGAGGAAGTCTAAAGGATCTAAAAAATAATTCACTTTTTTGGGGAACTGGGTGAAGCTAACTGACCCAGGAGTCGATGGTTTAATATTTAAATACTTCTGGGATCGAATGAATGGACATTGCTGGGATTATTCTGTGCTGTTTTTTTATTTATTCAAGGGTAAGAGATCACAGCATAAGTGAAGAAGAACCCAGTGTCTTAGCCATGAGACCTCATTCTTGGTGTTTCCTTATCTACATCCTCTCTCTTTGGTAGCTTTTTGCTAGTTAATGCTAATGCTAGCTTTGCTTTGTTTCTACTATCCCCTCTGTATAGGATTCCAGGTGAATTAAGTCATTTATATGCATCAGTTTATGTAATTTGTTCTCAAGACGCATTACAGAACATACATGAAGAATAAGTTGCTGAACACAATGCTAACAATAAATAATGCAATACATTCTGTTCAGTAATGCTAATGAATACCGCAATACATTATTTTTAATTATTCAAACTCAAACAGCTGCCTCAGGAAGTCAGAGGTAAAGGGTCAAACATGACGACGAGGCAACGTTTGTCCGTGTCGTGGTTAGACAGGATAAAACTACTAGCTATCTAATAGAGCACATTTGTGTGAATGCCTTACAGAAGCTCACACACCCCTACATTCAACAGGCATGGTGTGAATCCATTGGCTTGGCACGAGCCAACCTACAGCGCTATAAATGTAAGCTTGTGTTCTGATGTTGGTATATTAACACTGAGCCATAAAAGGTTTGATTGGATACGGTAATGCTACAAATATGTCACTTAACTTTAGCCATACTGTCTGTAAGCATATAAAGGTCTCAAATGAATTCCTTTAAAGCGTTGAAACAAGTGTTCTCCCCTCCACTGTTTCGCTAAGGGATGGAGAAATGTAACCACTCATTCATAGAGCTATGGATGCAAGGACTGAACACAATATAAAAATGATAGTTTGTGCTTTGAGGGTATACAGTGTTTGTTTACGTTTAGGTTGTTTACCAACATTGGAGTAAAACCAGTTTATATTTTCAGTTCTGATGGGGTAAGAAAGTTGAACTAAGCTCATGAGCCATTTAAGTTATATTCTTCAAGTTTAAAAATGGATGTAACTACTGCAGATTGTATTATTCAAGAAGTTTTAAAGCAATCTTCCCTCAATTGTTATGCGAGTGCTTTTGAGGACATTTAACAAAAGCATTATAAACATGTAAAAATATCTTTAAATATCAATTAATTTGTTTATTTACAATAAATATTTTGGCAGTTGCCCTCTTCAAACTTCCTTGCCAAACACAGGAAATACCTTATTTACAAAATCCCATAAAATGTTGATTTTGCACTGTCAAAAAAATAAACAAAAATAATTCAGAATGTATTAATAATTACAAACCAAGCTCGGGTTCATCACAGAGCTACAGAAATGGCTGTCATTTGGAGAAGGGGACACAGAAACGTGTAGTTCTATAAGAATAATAAAGTATATTCAACTTAATATTGTCCGATTGACATAATAGGGCCGACCTGAACCATACACGTGCTGGCTTTATTTTCTTTTCACGTTGTCCTTTACATCACAGTTCCAGCAACTACTGTATGGTGGATGGCCAACCAGGCCGATACAGCTAGGCTCAGCTCGGTCCGGTAGTGTGAAAAGGGTATTCGTGCACTGTCCAGGACCCTGGTCCAGATGTGTGCATCACCTCTCATACCTTGGGCTAACTTTGTTGAAGGAACCAGTCATCTCACCATGTGGGGTGAGTGAAGGTGATGTTATACTGCTTGGCCCAGCGTGCAAACACCTGTTTCTCTGTGATGAAGCGATGGTGGGGGCCCTTCCGACCCCTCTCATTTTGCAGGTAGGTCACACACTCATCTGTGCCTCTGGGTTTATAGTAGTGGTAGGGCATCTTCTTGGGCTGGGGCTTTTTTCTGGAAGAAGAGGCATTACAAATGATTACATTGACAACCAGAAAACGTTGGGTAGCAATAACTCTACGGCTCCTTCATAGACAAATTCTCCCCCTGCTGTTTTAAAGTGCAACATTCCGACCCAAAGGTCTTCGCCCGGCTTCTTTCAAAGACAACCATAATATACAATGTTCTGTTTATAGGAAAGCAATCCTGTCAGTTGGACACAATGGTTCCATAATAATCAGTATAGATGATTAACTAATTGCTCACTACTAATTTATGATTACACAATGTAATAGCCAGGTAGATTTAAGTGCTTGATAGATCACTATCATTGACTCATCCTCTTATGTGTAACATTATTCATTAGTTCATACTCACCCACAGTGACTGGGCGGAACCATCCCGTACACTTTAATATTGTCACACTTCTCTATCGCAATCACCATTGTGAACCAGCCGGTGCTCAACCAGGACTGAGACTTTGCTCTGTGAAAGGAAACCGTAGAATAAAACGTTAACAAAAATAGCATTTAGCGGTTGATAGAAATGTCTATCATTAGATGCCAGGAAAATCCCCACATTGTGCTCATCATTATCGATTGATAGTGCCAAAATAGATTGGTAATTATATATTGAATTTGTACAGATTTTTGCATTATCCCCATTGTTCTTTCACCATAACAGCTTTCCTTCATTCTACCCACCTGTCTCGCCCGGTCTCCTTCTGAAACAGTGTATCAAACTTGTGCATCTTGCTAGGCGTGATGGTAAAGCTGGATAGGTTACTGTAGGTCATGCTGACTCTCTGGATCAGACGGTACAGTGTTCCTTTAGCCTCTCTACCAATCTTGGTGGGTGGTCCCCAGAATATGACTGCAGAATTTGCCTGGTGGTCTGTTAGATTGAGAAACTCAGCTGGCCGTCGAACCACCCTGAACACGCTCGAGTGAGCCACCACCCTGAGGGTGGTCCGGCTCCCCACGTCACGTTCGAACCCCGACAGGGGGGCGTCATTCATGCGGATCACACACTGGGCGCGGTCGATGTCCGGTCCGGCCCCGCTGTCCAGCACGTGGCTGGAGCTGGTCACCAGGGCACAGTGGTGGCAGTGCAGGGTCAGACTCTGGAGAGGGAATGCAGAAACAACAACTGAGAAAATATATACAGTATATAACATACAGTGAGCTCAAAGTATTGGGACAGTGACATGTTTTTTTGTTTTGGCTTTGTACTCAAGCATTGAAATACATCCACAGGTACACCTCCAATTGACTCAAATGATTTCAATTAGCCTATCAGAAGCTTCTAAAGCCATGACATCATTTTCTGGAATTTTCCAAGCTGTTTAACGGCACAGTCAACTTAGTGTATGTAAACTTCTGACCCACTGGAATTGTGTTACAGTGAATTATAAGTGAAATAATCTGTCTGTAAACATTTGTTGGAAAAAAATGGACAAAGTAGATGTCCTAACCGACTTGCCAAAACTATAGTTTGTTAACAAGAAATGTGTGGAGTGGTTGAAAAACGAGTTTTAATGACTCCAATCTAAGTGTATGTAAACTTCCGACTTCAACTGTAGGTGCACCACAGGAGTCCCCTCGAAGCCTGCCACTGACCCAGCTTGCGACAGAGCTGCAGGAGTTGTGACCCGCTTTTGTTGGTTGTTTTGTCATAGTTGTGTCTATGGGGGCATATTGGGGAGGGGATGCTGTCACCTCAAGGTAGGTGTTCGTCTCCCTGTGTTCTCTTTCTCTCTGAAACTTCAGTGGAAGTTAAATAGTAGTCCAAAACTAAAGCTCACCACAGTCATACAGAAAACAGCTATATGAACACAGCTGTATGAACTGTGCAACAGTTTTTTTACTCAATTTGGACTTGAGTTGTTCCTAAAATGCATTTGTGTCTGTTTTTGGGCTATGCATTATTGTTTCTATGGATCATGTGGTGGAGACTATAATCCACCCACTACATTTAGCCAGTGCTAAGCATTTTTGGCACCACTTCAACTTAACCTCGCAAGTGTGAGAAGAACAGGGTTCAAATTAACCCATGACTTTAATGTTCTGCTTTTATACAAGATGTAGCCTTCTTGACCACGTCTCCTGCATTAAATAGAGGTTCCATAGATTTTCTCTGTAATTCAAACCCTGCGTGTAAATTACCTTGTTTCCATAGACAGCCACATAGCCCTCCTTCCCTGCCCATTTCTTGAGGTCAGTGACCTTGATGGGGTGATGAGGCGAGGACACCCGGAAGGGACTGTAGAAGGGACTGATGTCGTTGCCGCTGTTGGAGCTAAAGAGGATGAGGAGGGTCATCAGGAGGAAGATGGCTCCGAAGATCACCATCTTCTGGCTCTGAGGCCCTTGCTGCCAAAGATAGGGGGAACCAGTGATATAATATACATCAATGTTCGTGGTGTGTTGTCTGTCAATGTTAGTCTCTTGTGACAGACTGTTACATACATGTATTGAGTAGCTGACCAGCATGAACACTGTATTTGGTTCTGGTTGCCGAGATCAATGTTAGTGCTTTGTTGTCTATCTGGCTTATATAATGAAAAACAACCTCTAAAAGGCAGTTCAAATAACAGTTGCCATTCTGAGAGGAACTCGCTTGTTTCAAGTTCAGGTTTATTTACCATCTTTCCACATAATGTGACCAAATGCTTTTACAAAACATACAGATAGGCCTATTATGCACAATGCATCAGTAATGATATTTGATGGCTAATTTGACCAAAAAAAGTAAACATTTTAAGTGAGAGTATATCAATGCTCAGAATGATTTTACCTTTTCAACAAGCCTCAGCCCCATGCTTCCAAGTGAGGCTGAGCTACATTGCATGTTCTGTGCTTTTCTGGTCACCACCCCTGTCAAGAGGCAGATGTTCCATAGTGAATACACGCTCAAATCTTTCAGGCTGCTATCTTGTATACTTATAGTCAATAGGTAGTTTAACAAAACGTCACAATAAGTTGTTTTTCGTTCGATTTGCCTGCTCCGCTAAAACCATTGACAACTGCTTGCCGTTGTTAAATAAATGTTAACTATTTGGTTGTAATATCATCCCCTCTTGAAGAGCATTGTCAGACCTACACGTTTCCAATTATTCCATGCAAAACAAATGCGCACATTTAGCTCTACCAGAGTTATACAGCAAGTTACTGCATACTTTTCATGATTAGTAAACATCAATTGATTATGTAATTTCAGATACGTGAGGGTAGCTTCACGATCTCTCTCAATATTGACCACCATTATTTTGATATTTGATTGATATAAAATAAAAGTGAACTATACCTGACAAGTATGCATGGTTTAGGTTTATTTTAAATATTTTTTGGGCTCTGCCTGTCAAGCAGCAGAAGGAAGCATTTGCCATGGGACGGTTAGCTGATGTTTACTTTGCAAGCTACCGCAGGTAGAAACGTTGTAGTTGGCTAAACATGTAGCTAGTGTGGTAGGTAGACCTAATGTACTTTTTCCCCCAACCATTGTAGGCCTACCAAGCGAAGATCGCTAACATATTCCCTTTTTCAACGGTTTTTAAGAGTGTTAGATTGTGATTGCTGCTGACAGACATGATATACCGATATAGGCTATATTTATTGATGGACCATGCCACATTGGTTAGCTAAAAACAGATCAGGTCAATATGGCTGGCTAGCTAGCTAGTTAACAAGCGAACTTTTGGGGTGAAACTAGATGAGTATATCCAAATATTGTTTGATTTGCTTGCCATCTATATGATGACTGACAACTTTACCAGGAGGATGATGAGTTACCGATATCAAGTTATTTCTCAAAACCTAATCTCTGACCGAGGAAAATACAGATTCAGGTTGGATATTCGCCTGTAGTCTTCCTTACATCCACCAACAGCAGTTAGGGACCGTCAATATAGTGACAAATAATAGTTTTCAAATTTCAATAGCTCTTTAACCATTACTCCTAAAACGTTCAAAACTGGTTCTAGCTAACCTGATGGCATAGATACACATTGCACACACTTTATTTTTTGTAGATTTACATCTCGCACTATTTTAAATTATTTATTTACATGTTTTAATTTCAATAGCTCCTTGGTCATGTGACTGACTTCAAACAATGTCCAGAATGTACACTCAGTTGGCCTACACATTGCACACCCTTTAGTTTGTCCATTTTCATCTCACACAGTTTTACATGAATTTTCAATGTTTTTCAGTGTTTCTAATTTCGATAGCTCCTTTGTCATGTGCCCTACTGACCTCAAACAAGGTTCAGAATGTCCACTGACTACCCTTGTATATTGCACACCCTTTAGTTTGTCCATTTTCATCTCACATGATTTTACATTAATTTTCCAAACCTTAGAATTTCAATAGCTCCTTGGTCATGTGACCTACTGACCTCAAACAAGGTTCAGAATGTATACTCAGTGGGCCTACACATTCCACAACCTTTAGTTTGTCCATTTTCATCTCACTCAATTTTACATTAATTTTCAATGTTTCTAATTTCAATAGATCCTTACATTAATTTTCTGAACTTTATAATTTCAATAGCTCCTTGGTAATGTGACCTACTGACCTCAAACTACTTTCAGAATGTCCATGTACTGGCGGAGACGGGCGCCGCGAGGCATCCAGTCCGGTAATGCGACCGATCCCGGAGAAGCTGGCGGGTGCCCCGGGGAGAGTTCTCTTATCTTTGTGAAGGGCAGGGCACCCTGAAATGGTTTCACCCCAAGAGAGGGCCCCAAGCCCTGGAAAGCATCGCGGTTTCGGCGGCGTCTGGTGAGCTCTCCCGGGCCCTTGAAAAACCGGGGGAGAGGGTGTAAATCTCACGCCGGGCCGTACCCATATCCGCAGCAGGTCTCCAAGGTGAACAGCCTCTGGCATGTTATAACAATGTAGGTAAGGGAAGTTGGCAAAAAAGATCCGTAACTTCAGGATAAGGATTGGCTCTAAAATGAATGTAAAAACGTGTGAGATAAAAAATGGACAAACTAAAGGGTGTGCAATGTGTAAGCCCACTGAGTGTACATTCTGAACCTTGTTTGAAGTCAGTAGGTCACATGACCAAGGAGCTATTGACGTTTAAATGTAAAAAAAAAAAAGGTTTTACTTTGTTTACGCTCCCTAACTAATTCAACTAGGAATACAAAATTCTGGTCACATTTCCACATGTTTATTAGCTTTGCAAAGCGAATTAATGGCCAAAACTTGAAAATAAGACCTGTGCAATGTTGTGCGCAATTTTTCCAACATCATGACAATAGCTTTCAAGTGGTTTGAAAGCGCGAATATCCGTTGAATATCCAACCTGAAACTTTTTTTTACCTCGGTTAATCACTGATGAAGCAAGCTAAATGATGTTGTTCGCTTAGCTAGGATGCCAAACTTTTATTTAAAGTGGAACTATGGTTGCAAACATTCTAATAGTTTGCCTATTTTCATTCAACTGATGTCATACATCTTGGCCCTATCCGTTTGACAGTAGTTCATGAAAATCAACACCTCCGGTTTAAATAAAAAGGAATATCTATTGCACATATTTAATTTGAGCGCACTGACACAACTGTAATTATAAGCCTATCAAAACCTAAATATAACAATTCTATAGAATAAGCTATTGGGGGACATGACAATATTCTGGCGCAGACCTAAACCCGTTGTCTCACTGCTAACGTAGGCTATCGGACATGAGTCGTGTTGACACCATAAATAAGGCATAATAGCGGGAAATGGCTGTAATTCAACAATTTCTGTAGAATAATGACTAAATGAAATGAATACGAGGTTTGCTTACCAATTCGTTTTTTTTTTATCCATATGAGATCTGTGCATCGTTGACGTTTGAGCTGTCGGCGCGTCCCCCATCCTCCTAAACCATCGTAGGAGGGGACTCGCTTGCGTCATCCAAATTTCAGCGCCGCAGTGAAAATTATTATTAGGAACTTAATAAATAATTTAGAGAAGACACAAAGGCTAGTATTTGAAAACGTACATAGTTTATTTCAGTTTTGGGAAAACCAGACAACTTCAGAATAAACAAGATAAACACCACAATACTGTAAACATTTATAATACATTTCTTTGGAATCAGACAACATAATTTAGTAATTTAAAAAGGCAGGTAAAGAGCATTTCATATTTCCAAAAGAGAGGACTATAGGGATTTTCCATTGAACATGATTGTAGCATTGTCAAGCTTTGTAAATATCATTAAGACCATCAGAATATAGTCATATCAGACCTTATTTAAAAGTAACATTAAACCATTTACATTGTCAAACAACAACATGTTTTGTTTAAAGTCAACATGTGTAAAATGTCAGACAAAAATAGGAAGTTAAAGAAAAAGGCACACTTTTTGGGGATGAGTCTCTACTCATAACAGGTCAAATTGTTCCATTGGCCTCTGCAAAAACCAATCAAATCAGCAAGAGTTTCTCTTTGCTATCAGTCACTTTCTCTGATAGTAAATGACCAGCACATTATTACGTTTCAGTGACACTAAATTCATGATTCTTGTTACATTTGGACCATGAAATAATAAATATATGTAAAAGTTTGAAATGTTAAGACTAAACTCTGATAGGAAAGCCCAACAATGTTTAATTACATTGAAATGCATGGGCGTACAGCAGTGAACAGGAAAAAACATAATATGTTGCTGAACATTCAGTCAGTGCATCATAAAAGCTACATTAAATGACAAAACATTGGATCTTAAGAGTGCAGAAATGAAAAGGCATAATTATGACAAACAAACAACGAAGGCATCAAGTTTGTTCAAACACTAAAAATCTTATTTGATTTGGCATCACTAGACCTACCAATAGCAGTTTTAATTTAATAGTGGTTAGAATACTGTACTTTAACCATAGGCTAAAGGTCTAAGATTAGAAATATGAGCACTTTGACCAATGTAAAAAAGTTGGCAGTTTGATGCTTGACTATTGAATACAATGTTTTGAATACCATTTAGGCTGTCAGAAATATTATAATTAATACTGCAGCCCCATGAAGGAGTAAGATCATTTGACTCTCATACTGCACAGAATTCCCCTCGACGGGGTCATACGGGGGTCAGAGGTCAACAAAGATAAAAAAAAAGTCACCAGGCACAACACTCAGGGGTCATGTTTCCTCTCCTGCAGGTTCCAGGAAGGGTGTTTGAACTCCACCCTGTGGTGCAAGGCCCACCGGGCATAGATGGCCTTCTCGGTGATGAAGCGATGGCCGCCACGACTTGCGTGCTCGTGCATCCGGTACATGCGGCACTCGTCCATCCGGCTTCCCTCGTAGTAGTGGTAGGGAGCAACACTGTGATCGGCACGGCTTCAGAGAAGCATGAAATAGGTGTGGTTAATTGTCATATACAGCCAATCAATCCCAATAGCTTTCAGTACAATGTGGTGTAACACAAAACAGTGTAATATAAGGCAAGTTGACAGCTAGTTCAGGGTTCCTGTTTATTTTATTCAAATGTAATTAATCTCAAAACAGAATAAATGTGCTATTACACCAGAATACATGTGCTATTAGACAGGTAGTTGCTTCCACATCTTTTTCAAATAACTCACCTGCAGAAGTTATCGTCGATCATCCCATAGACGTGAATACTGTCACACATGTCCATGGCCAGGATCATGGTGAAGAAACCAGTGCTGAGAAAAGCACCTGAATTCATTCTGAAACAGAGAAAAATTATAATAATAAGAATAGCAGCATAGCAATCTTGGTCGTGTTCATTTCGGCACCAAACAGAAGAAAACGGACTGAAAAAGTAATAGTCTACCTGGACTTGACCCTTGTACCCTAATTAACATGACCCCTGAGTGCTTGGCGAGGCCATTATTTACCTGTTTTTCCCTGTCTCGTTCTGAAAAACACTGTCACAGTACTGGATCTTCTCCCGAGTCACCATGTACATTTTGACCTGCGGGTACTTCGTGGCCATCTTCATCAAGGCATTAAAAACACGCCCTTTCCCATCCTGCCTCATGTTCCGCTCAGGACCCCAGAACACGTAGGTGGTGTCCGCAGAGTGCCTGAAGTAATAGCTCTCGTTTTTAATCAGCAGGGGAACACTGGTGTGCGATACGACCCTCAGACTGGTTCTGCTCCCTACGTCCCTCTCATAGCCCAGCGTGGGGGCGTTGTTCATGCGGATCACACACCCCATTTGGTCAATCTCCTCTCTGAGACCTGCCCCCTGCATCTGGCCCGAGCTGGAGACCAAGGCACACTGGCGGCAGTGCATCTTCAGAAACTGGAGGGAGAGAATAGGGCATAAAATCACATGAGGTGAAAATGTATTAATGTGTTTACATCAACATATAGTTTGTGTTTCTTTCTGGCTGAAGGTGTTGGCAAGTGGAACAAGGCATGGGTTGTGTTCATTAGGCACCAAAAAAAAAGAAAATGAAACAGGGAGGGACTACCTGGGCTTGACCAATAGAAATGCCCATTTTAATTCTCTGTTGAAAAACATAAAGCAGACCTCTCAAAATCAACAGCTCACCTGATCCCTCCTGCCAGGGGTGATCCTGAGGTATCCTTGGAGACCAATGTCGATTATGCTGTTGGACCCATCTGATCTGGTCATATGGACGTACCATAACAACACTGACAGTGTTACAATAACTAGACAAATCCAGTGGAACCTCTGTGGACATCAGATGAACAGTCTAAAAAACTGTAGTCAGTATGCATAGGAAGTAAATGTTACTGTAATAATGATGAGGAGTAGGAAACAAGATGTCATGTTTACCTGAGACTTCATATCCATTAGAGACCTCTGGCCCCGCCCCTAATGGATTTCATCACAATTGGTGGGAGATAAGTTGGGTATCTCACCTGTTGAATAAAAACGTCTACTGTTAATTTGACAACTGATGTTTAATCAATAGCACATTTAAAACCAGTGTAGGGGGTTAACTTCAGTGCGCATCGGTCGAAATGACTGACATGATAACTAATCGAACCGCGTTAGCTAGCTCGTTAACGTTAACTATCATGACCAATATTTTGCCATAACATGGTGGCAGCTAATTCAGTGCCAAAAATGACATCAATTAACAGAAACGTTGACCAAACGAAAAACCGACTGTCTGTAATTATTATAATACGTTAACATGGAATAAGAAGATACATGTTAAGCTAACTAACCTAGTATTTTCCTTATTGTGAGTGATGGTGTTACTCATATTATGTTCCGTCAGTGAACAGAACCTGGATAGCTTAGTTCCTGATGGTGTACGTCATATTGGACACATTTTATTACTGGAAAGATATTTCAGTGAATGAAAGATGTAACGAATACAATGCAATAATATAATGATTTAAAAGCATATATCCCCCTCTAAAAGTTAATATTATGGAAAACCTAATTATTTCTATCCTTTATTAGAGTTGACTTGCAGAATTATATATAAAAAGGCAAAAAAACGCATTTTTATAAGCACAGACGTGGTACAATCATTGACTTGAACGAGTTATAATTAAGAGGCATTACAGTGTTAGGGGCATACTCTTCAAGACATCCCTTTCATCATACTCCCGAGTGACGCAGCGGTATAAAGCACTGCATCTCAGTGCAAGAGGCGACACTACAGTCCCTGGTTCGAATCCAGGCTGTATTACATCCGGCCGTGATTGGGAGGCCCATAGAGCGGCGCCCAGCTGCGTCCAGGGTAGGTCATCATTGTAAATATGAATTTGTTCTTAACTGACTTTCCTAATTAAATAAATGAGCAGCAGCCACATTATCTTTCTTGGTTGCAGCATAAGCATCACTAACATTTTTAGCATTTTAACCAACGCTAACCTTAACCTAATTATCCTAACCTACTACGTTAATTCTCCTAACCTGCGGAGTAAGTTTTCCTAACCTGCTCCGAAATGTCAATAGCACTCGCCAGCATGCAACTTCCTAAAAAAACGGAAATTAGTTACTTCAGCCATTCCTATGGGGAAAATGAATGCGAAAAGAATAGGGGTTGGGGATAAACGCCGAAAATAAGGTTAACGCAGGCTTAGGATATCTCATACGTTTTGTTTTTGAGATAATATCAGTCAGTTAGCATGATCTTTATGAATTATGAAGCCTTTCATGTGCTTTAAACAAAACTACATAAATGCTTCAAAATTCACAAAAAGCAACGTTAGCTGATGAATATGTCATTACTATTGCTCTCTATTCTGGTTAATTCTGACATAAATTGCCGTTATCCCATCTAGTCAAAACCCACCACCAATACGAACACCAGCACTGGGAACAGTTTATTTATGTCCGTCCATACACTACACTTAAGACAGGAGTAGATACTTATCTCACAAGACCTAAAACAAAAATTGCTTTTTATGCAAAGATCCAATTCTGACAACACAATTGTGTGCACAAAAATAAATAAAAAATCCGTTACCTATGTTAAACGTGATTACTTTAATGCTATTGATCCATTTTTGGATGAAACGTTTTGACTTTGCACCTAACTTTTGCCATGGAACAAGCAAGAGTCAGGCCCCAATCTTTGATACGATTGGATATCCAATGTACACCCTCCTCCTTTCTCAATTGTGATTGACCACAATAGGAACGCGCCCGCATATACTCAACAGACATTGGTCTTCCATGGTATCAATTACAAATGTGTCCGCCCTGAAGCAAATATCACAGTAGTGTGTGAAAAGCGGCGCTGATTGTCCTTCTACAGTTCTTTGGATGCGCAATGTACATTAGTAGCTTTTGGATGTAGTTATTCTATGAATTATTGTGTTAGGTATCTTTTTTTATCCATAAAAGGGTTAGCAATCTCTTGAATAGACGGTTAGACAGCTTTTAATAGTCCATCGGAGACCATTGACTGAGTGATCTGACAGCCAGGCCGGATTGAAGCCAGCAGTAGCTGTCAGTGCACGAATCAAAGTTCCTAGCTGGCTAACTAGCATGTCCGGCTAGTGGGGTTGGTCAGCAATCAGGACAGGTTTGTAATATTCCATTCGCAGCCCAAACCGAAGAGACCTTATTGATGTTACAAAGGTTATTGTCAAATATGATAACCCTTGAAAGTTGTGAACCTGCAGGGACGGCTTTTCAGCTAGCATGATGCTAATGCTACTTTGGCGCTAGGCTGTGAGGGTCTCTCTTTGAGTTAATATTTGGTCAAAGTAAAAAATAACGTTAATCATGTTTAACTTCTAGAGTAAGTCTACTCCTATTTAGTTGGTCGTGCTTCTTTGATGCTATGTTGGCTAGTAACTAAAGTTAGCTAGCTAAGAGTGTAACTGCAACTGTCGTGGTGGCCTGTACAATGCCTGTGTGTCTACTTCACTCTGTTCTCGATGCTGTTGGGGTGTTACATTATATAGCCTGAGACGATGTTATGTCACAGTTAATTTCAGTTCATTACATATTTGTGAAGTAGTCAGATTTAGCTATCACTGATCGATATCACTTCATTGTAGCAATGATGACAACAATTCACATTCCCCTAGGTTTGCACGGAGAGACGGGTCACCAAAACCAGTGTGGACAGGACTCCGGTACACTGGTTGCGGCTACAGTCTGAAGTTGGACCAGAGGGACCCACCCAGACTCAGAAGTGGCTGACCTCAGCCCAATTACAACCAGGACCAGGCACTGTGCTGGCTGGCTGGTCTCAGAACAGAGAAGGAAGCCCCTTAGGTGGTTGATGTAAAGGGGGTTGTTGGAGGCTCTGTGGGCATTCTACTGAAATGTCAATCAGAAGAGCAGAAGGGATGTCCATCGCCCAGGCCTTGGCCATGACTGTGGCCGAGATCCCTGTGTTTCTCTACTCCACCTTTGGGCAGGTAAACAACGTTCCCCAAGAAGAGACTTTCTAGTACACTATTGAATATGTTTGTAAGAATCTGCTCCTAAAACACTGCAAAGAATGTTGCCCCCCAAAAAAGCATAAGTTTGTTCTTTATTAGCAAGTAACTTATTTGCAATCCCCCCATATTTGACACACAGAAGATACGTTTGATACATTAGCATGTCTGCGTCAAGTTGTTTTAGCTTGTTGTGACCCCTCACCCCATCTCTTTTCCCGTCAGTCCATATTCTCTCAGCTGAAGCTTTCTCCCAGTCTGAAGAAGGTGCTGTTCGCCACAGCTCTGGGGAGCGTAGCCCTGGCCCTCACCGCCCACCACATGAAGAGACGCGGGAGGAAACGGAAACAGGCAACAGCTGCGAAAGATGAGCAGAAGCAGGTGGGAATACCAGAGGCGTTGATCCGGTCAGGGAGACCGTCATCTCTGAGGAGAGGTGAGTTTCACTTCAATGTGATTACTGGTGGTTTCAATCAGGCTGTGGAATTTGCTCATAATTTTGTTGATGTGTTTGTTGGTTGGCTGATTGACCTCAAGGAAGTTAAATGGATTAAGTCAAGTAAGTTGTCTCATTGACACGCTGGTGTTTCCGTAAGGCTGTGTGGATACTGTATGTGAAAGCTGTTTCAGCATGATCACGGTTAGAATACCAGTTATTAATGTGATCAAAATGCCTTTTTGATAGAAGTGTTAGCTAACAGCCTCGTTTCCGTCCCAGGTGGTCCATTTCCCGGGCGACAGATGATGAGCCCCAGCACACGGAGCAACGAAACCATGAGCGGCATCTCTTCACTGGCTCCCAGCAAACACTCAAGCTCCTCCCACAGCATAGCTTCTGTACGTTTGACTCTCCTTACTTTCTATCACTCAAATAAAACACATTTTTCATATGCGCCGACTATAACTGGTGTAGACTTTAGTGAAATGCTTTCTTACAAGCCCTTCCCAACGATGCACAGTTTAAAAATACAAATTAAAAAATAGCAACAATAGTAACACAAGGAATAAAATAAAATGCACGAGTGGATCTATATACAGTAAGTACCAGATCAATGTGGTGCCTTACACAGTACATTCGGGAAAGCATTCAGACCCCTTTTCCACATTTTGTTATGTTACAGCCTTATTCTAAAATAGTTTTTTTCCCCTCAATCTACACACAACACCCCATAATGACAAAGCAAAAACAGGTTGAAAAAACTGAACACATTTTACATAAGTATTCAGACCCTTTACTCAGGATTTTGTTGAAGCACCTTTGGCAGTGATGACAGCATCGAGAGGTCTTGGGTATGACGCTACAAGCTTTGCACACCTGTATTTGGGAGGGTTCTTCCACTCTTCTCTGCAGATCCTCTCAAGCTCTGTCAGGTTTGATGGGGAATGTCGCTCCACAGCTATTTTCAGGTCTCTCCTGATGTTAGATCGGGTTCAAGTCCGGGCTCTGGCTGGGCATTCAGAGACTGATCCCAAAGCCACTCCTGCGTTGTCTTGCCAGTGTGCTTAGGGTCGTTGTCCTGTTGGAAGGTGAACCTTTGCCTCCAGTCTGAGGTCCTGAGCGTTCCGAAGCAAGTTTTCATCATGGATCTTTGCTCCATTAATCTTTGCCTCGATCCTGACTAGTCTCCCAGTCCCTGCTGGTGGAAAAACACCCCCACAGCATGATGCTGCCACCACCATGCTTCACCATAGAGATGTGGCCAGGTTACCTCCAGATGTGATGCTTCGCATTCAGGCCAAATAGTTTAATTTTGGTTTCATCAGACCAGACTAACTTGTTAACATGGTCTGGGAGTCTTAGGCGCCTTTTTTGTCATGTGCCTTTTACTGAGGAGTGGCTTCCGTTTGGCCACTCTACCATGAAGGCCTGATTGGTGGAGTGCTGCATAGATGTTGTCCTTCTGGAAGGTTCTCCATCTCCACAGAGGAACTCTGGTGCTCTGTCAGATTGACCCTCGGGTTCTTGGTCACCTCCCTGACCAAGGCCCTTCTCCCCCGATTGCTCAGTTTGGCCTGGCGGCCAGCTCTAGGAAGAGTCTTGGTGGTTCCAAACTTCTTCCATTTAAGAATGATGGAGGCCACTGTGTTCTTGGGGACCTTCAATGCTGCAGACATTTTTTGGTACCCTTCCCCAGATCTGTGCCTTGACACAATCCTGTCTCGGTGCTCTACGGACAATTCCTTCGACCTCATGGCTTGGTTTTTGCTCTGACATGCACTGCCAACTGTGGGACCTTATATTGACAGGTGTGTGCCTTTCCAAATCATGTCCAATCAATTGAATCTACCACAGGTGGACTCCAATCAAGTTGTAGAAACATCTCAAGGATGATCAATGGAAACAGGATGCACCTGCTTTCAATTTCAAGTTTCATAGCAAAAGGTCCGAATATTTTTATATATATTTTTTTTAAATTTCTAAACCTGTTTTCGCTTTGTCGTTATGGGGTATTGTGTGTAGATTGCTGATATTTTTTATTTAATTAATTTTAGAATAAGGATGTAACATAACAAAATGTGGAAAAAGTCAAGGCGTCTGAATACTTTCCAAAGGAGTACCAGATCAGTGTGCAGAGGTATGAGGTATTTTAGGTAGATGTGTACATGAAGACATGGTAATGTGACTAGGCATCTGGATAGAACATAATTTGAGTAAAATAAAGAACAGACTCAGCAAATTTTGTGTGTGTGTGTGTGTGTGTATAAGTATGTGTGAGAGTGTCAATGAAGTGTGTGTGTGGGGTCAGTGTAGATAGTCCATTAAAAATGGTTACCCGGGCTATTTAGCAATCTTATGTCTAAGAAGATTTATGCATTGAGGGTAGAAGCTGTTTCGGAGCCTGTTGGTCCGAGAGTCGATGATCTGGTGCCAGATGATAGAGTGAACAGTCTATGGCTTGGGTGGCTGTTGTCTTTGGCAATTTTTCGGGCCTTTCTCCGCCTGATATAGAGGTCCTGGATGGCGGGGAGCTCAGCCCCAGTGATGTGGATGGGGGTGTACTCTCCCCTTTCTCCTATAGTCCACGATCAGCTTCTTGTTGTTACTGAGGTTGAGGGAGAGGTCGTTGTCCTGGCACCACACTGCTAAGTCTCTGACCACCTCCCTGTAAGCTGTCTTCCCCAGTGGTCAGGCCTACCACCGTTGTGTCGTCTGCAAACTTAATGATGGTGTTGGAGTCGTTCGTGGCCACACAGTCATGGGTGAACAGGGAGTACAGGAGGGGACTATGCACACACCCCTAAGGGGCCCCTGTGTTGAAGGTTCACGTGGCGGATGTATTGTTGCCTACACTCACACCCTGGGGCCGGCCTCTCAGGAAGTTGCAGAGGAAGGTGTTCAGTCCCAGGGTCCCTAGCTTGGTGAGGAACTTGGAAGGAACTACAGTGTTGAACGCTGAGCTATTGTCTTTGAAGAGCATTTTAACATAGTTTATTCTGATTTCACTCTTCTTCAGTGGATCCTTTACCTCACTTAACTCTTTTTAGACCCTTGTGGTCCATGGCCCCTCAAGATTTCAATTTGTTGTTGTCTTTTTGTTGTCACAGATGCGAGTCCCGACTTCTCCGAACCAGTCGGCCAATCCGTCGACTCCCTGGGAGGTAGAGCCTGTGGAGGAGGAGTCGGGAGCCATGGGGGACGCAAACGCAGAGAACCTGTACATCATTGGTAATAATACCCCTTCATGGATTCCCTCAAAGATTCAGCGACGGGGACTGTCCATAGCAAACTGAGACAGTGTTTGGTGCGCTTTTACATTTTTAGTCATTTAGCAGAAGCTCTTATCGAGAACGACTTACAGGAGAAAATAGGGTTAAGTACTTTGCTCAAGGGCAGGTTTTTCACCTTTTCGGCTAATGGATTCGAACCAGAAACTTTTCAGTTAATGGCCCAACACTAAACGCTAATGTAGGCTACCCGCCCACCAATGGGGAAAAGTATTTCCCAAAGTGGAATTTATTATTTGACATTCAAAATAACTGTTTGGCTCAATGAAAGGGGCTATTTGGACCCTTGGTAGAGGAAGAATAGAAGTGGGACATTGATATAGAGGGTTACATCTGACTGTGCTGTATTTCCTGCACTGTTAGTTTTTCCATGAACACCTGGACAAAGACATCTCTGTAATTCAGCTAGACTAAGTTATCTTTCCTCGACAACCAAACACCTGGGTGACCTCCCAGCACATAGATGTCATTATCAAACCAACCTGGCAGGATGGCATCACTCATCCTGTCATTATCAAACCACCCTGGCAGGATGGCATCACTCATCCTGTCATTATCAAACCAACCTGGCAGGATGGCATCACTCATCCTGTCATTATCAAACCACCCTGGCAGGATGGCATCACTCATCCTGTCATTATCAAACCAACCTGGCAGGATGGCATCACTCATCCTGTCATTATCAAACCAACCTGGCAGGATGGCATCACTCATCCTGTCATTATCAAACCAACCTGGCAGGATGGCATCACTCATCCTGTCATTATCAAACCAACCTGGCAGGATGGCATCACTCATCCTGTCATTATCAAACCACCCTGGCAGGATGGCATCACTCATCCTGTCATTATCAAACCACCCTGGCAGGATGGCATCACTCATCCTGTCATTATCAAACCAACCTGGCAGGATGGCATCACTCATCCTGTCATTATCAAACCAACCTGGCAGGATGGCATCACTCATCCTGTCATTATCAAACCACCCTGGCAGGATGGCATCACTCATCCTGTCATTATCAAACCAACCTGGCAGGATGGCATCACTCATCCTGTCATTATCAAACCAACCTGGCAGGATGGCATCACTCATCCTGTCATTATCAAACCAACCTGGCAGGATGGCATCACTCATCCTGTCATTTTACGATGCATCATAATACTAAGGACTGACATGAAGCTGTGGTTGTGTTCCATTCTCCCTACTGTATTTTCCCCTTATGTACAAAAGCTCTCTCCCGCTCATGCATGTAAAGAAACACTGGATTGATTTAAGCATCGGTTTTACAAGTGCACTGCACACTCTGGTGGAGAGGGTAAGGAATAGAAACAGACCCTAAGGTCCACCTCCCAGGAATGCCATTCTTCCTGATTAATTCCTGCTTTTCTGGCATTTATCATTCATATATTATTGAAACTGACCTATCCCTTAGCCAAAATCCCAGGTTTTCTATGTTGTCCTTATCACATCTCTCCCCTCCCCCAGGCATGGAGCTGTTTGAGGAGGCCCTTCAGAAGTGGGAGCAGGCCCTGAACATCCGGCACCGCACCCACTCCAATGCCTCCAAATCCAGTACCAGCCTAGCCCTGGAGGGGGCAGTGGCCTGCCCCAACCTGCCCACGGTATGCCACAGAACTATCGCACTCTCAACGGTACGGTACACTTTTATTTATCCTTTATTTAACCAGGTGAGTCCCATTGAGATATGCATCTCATTCTCAACTGAGCCCTGGTCAAGAGCTAGCAGCACTCTCACAAATCCACCTAACATTACATTAAAAATCGGAGGGCGGGCTCATTGTAATTGCTAGAGTGGATTTGAATGAGCCCATCGGATTTCTTCCTCCACCAGCCTCTATTTCCTTAAAGATTCAGAGAAACTCCAGCCCTGGAGGGCCACTGTGATTTTGAATTAATCAACTAATGTAGTGATTTTTGTTTGTTTTCATGGATTCAGTCTGAGTCGCGTAACAAGGTCTTTGCCGAGAAGCTGGAGACCCTCCTGCACAGGGCCTACCACCTACAGGAGGACTTTGGCGCTACCATTCCCCCAGATAGCCTGCTAGCAGACTTTGGTAATTAACATGCTACGATAGCGCAAATCTGTTGATTTTTGTTGTTGTTATTAGCATGCAGCTAGTGCAAATATGTTGACAGTAGCTTTAGCATTTATCCATAATGGGTAATTTGGCTTATATAGTCCTTGTGTTGTGGCTCAGAATGTTTGCTTTGTCGTCCTGTCAGAGAGTGAGGGAACACTCATCCTGCCAAACTTGGAGAGTAGAATGCGTGAAGACGACGCCACTACTATCACTTCTGACGATTCCTTCTTCTCAGCGGCAGAAGTTAGTTTCTCTTTCTTTCTCTCTCTCTCATTGACTCACCCTATCACGCATGTATTCTCTCTCCCTCACACACAGTCTCTCTCATATGACTATCATGTATCCTATGTTATGAACTTGTGTTGAGGATTGTGCCTCTCCCTCTTTACTCTGCAGCTGTTTGACAACCTATCTCTGGAGGTGTGTCAACCTCTGAGGCCTGCTGCTCTTTACGACGAGGCTGTGTCACTGGTCCAGGACGGCAGCGTGCCCTGTCGAGAGCTCCGGTAAGAACTAGCTAAGTACTGGACCTGGGTTAAAATAGTAGTAGTATTTTTTTTATTTTTGAGCGCTTGATTGAGTGCCAGATGGGAGAGGTTTGGGGTTTGTACTTTTTGGACTATTCCATAGATTCCATTGCGCCAGCGAAGATCAATCAATCGTAGCTCTAAGTATTTGGAAGAAAACAAATACTACTATTTGTTTAGTGTTACGACAATATTTCCGTTAAAATGAACTGATAACTATTCACATTTCTGATTTCCATCTTTTCCCCCCTTTCCGTCCCTCAGAACTGAGCTGCTAGAATGCTACGGCGACCAAGACTTCCTAGCCAAGCTCCACTGTGTGAGACAAGCCTTCCAGGTCTGAAATCCTTACTGAAGATGACTTATTGGTACAGTTGAAGTCGGAAGTTTACATACACCTTAGCCAAATGCATTTCAACTCAGTTTTTCACAATTCTTGACATTTAATCCGAGTAACAATTCCCTGTTTTAGGTCAGTTAGGATCACCACTTTATTTTAAGAATGTGAAATGTCAGAATAATAGTAGAGAGAAATAAATAAATCATTCATCACATTTCCAGTGGGTCAGAAGTTTACATACACTCAATTAGTATTTGGTAGCATTGCCTTTATATTGTTTAACTTGGGTAAATCGTTTCGGGTAGACTTCCACAAGCTTCCCACAATAAGTTGGGTGAATTTTGGCCCATTCCTCCTGACAGAGCTGGTGTAACTGAGTCAGGTTTGGAGGCCTCCTTGCTCGCACATGCTTTTTCAGTTCTGCCCACACATTTTCTATGGGATTGAGGTCAGGGCTTGGTGATGGCCACTCCAATACCTTGACTTTGTTGTCCTTAAGCCATTTTGCCACAACTTTGGAAGTATGCTTGGGGTCATTGTCCATTTGGAAGACCCATTTGCGACCAAGCTTTAACTTCCTGACTGATGTCTTGATGTTGCTTCAATATATCCACATGACTTTCCCTACTCATGATGCCATCTATGTTGTGACGTTCACCAGTCCCTCCTACAGCAAAGCACCCCCATGATGCTGCAACCCCCGTGCTTCACGGTTGGGATGGTGGTGTTTGGCTTGCAAGCCTCCCCCTTTTTCCTCCAAACATAATGGTCATTATGGCCAAACAGTTTATTTATTTTTTCATCAGAGCAGAAGACATTTCTTTAAAAAGTATGGTCTTTGTCCCCATGTGCAGTTGGCTTTTTTATGGCGGTTTTGGAGAAGTGGCTTCTTCCTTGCTGAGCGGCCTTTCAGTTTATGTCGATATAGGACTCGTTTCACTGTGGATATAGATACTTTTGTACCTGTTTCTTCCGGCTTCTTCACAAGGTCCTTTGCTGTTGTTCTGGGATTGATTTGCACTTTTCGCACCAAAGTACGTTCATCTCTAGGAGACAGAACGCGTCTCCTTCCTGAGCGGTATAACAGCTGCGTGGTCCCATGGTGTTTATACTTGCGTACTATTGTTTGTACAGATGAACGTGGTACCTTCAGGCGTTTGGAAATTGCTCCCAAGGATGAACCAGACTTGTGGAGGTCTACAATTATTTTTCTGAGGTCTTGGCTGATTTCTTTAGATTTTCCCATGATGTCAAGCAAAGAGTCACTGAGTTTGAAGGTAGGCCTTGAAATGCATCCACAGGTGCACCTCCAATTGATGTCAATTAGCCTATCAGAAGCTTCTAAAGCCATGACATCATTTTCTGGAATTTTCCAAGCTGTTTAAAGGCACACTCAACTTAGTGTATGTAAACTTCTGACCCACTGGAATTGTGATACAGTGAAATAATGTCTGTAAACAATTGTTGGAAAAATTACTTGTGTCATGCACAAAGTTGATGTCCTAACCAACTTTCCAAAACTATAGTTTGTTAATAAGAAATTTGTGGAGTGGTTGAAAAACGAGTTTTAATGACCCCAACCTAAGTGTATGTAAACTTCCGACTTCAACTGTATATGGATAATGTCTCTATGGATTTGATGTGACTAAGATGGCTCATCTTTGCTGAAGTCCACAGTGGTCAGTGGTTGTTGTTGTTTTGACAGGTTTTGTTGCTGGACGAAACTCACCGGACGTTCTTCATGGAGACCGGCAAGCAGATGATCACAGGACTCATGACCAAGGCAAACAAGGTGGCAACACTAACCCAGACAATACAATGTAAATTTATTGTCCATTGACACGGAAATGTAGTTTTTTTTTGTTGCTGTAAGTTCTTTCATTCCCACCGTACACTGGACAGACCGTACACTGGACAGACGGCTCCTCACCAACACTCTTCTCTATGAACATGTTACTTTGTAATGAACTACTCTGATTGGCTTTTTTATTGAGTTGGTTGTGTTCCTGTTTCACCTGTAGAGCCCCAAAGCCTTCCTGGAAACCTATGAGGACATGCTTCTCTACACCCAGAGAGAGGAGACCTGGCCAATCAGCAGGATGGAACTGGAGGGGCGAGGGGTGAGGCACTGTTCCTGTTTTTCTTTTCTTTTCAAACATGAATGAAAGTGTTTGTAGAGATTCTGGTGACTCTTAAGGTATTGAAGGAAGAATCAGTGTCTATAAATCACTCTGGATAGACTGACTATAGTGCCTGACAACTCATGAACTCTCACATTTTACATGTGGCTTGAAGCTGGGCCATATTCATTGCAAACCAAACAGACTGATACAGGTAGACTACCATTTATTTCTTCTACCAGTAAGAATAACACTTGTTTTTCTATGGTGTGCCCTAATGAATATATGACCTAGTTGTGTTTTAAAGCCCTTGACCTCGCATGATCTATGACCTTTACCAGGTGGTGGTTATGAATTTCTTTGACATCGTGCTGGACTTCATCCTGATGGATGCCTTTGATGACCTGGAGAGCCCGCCCTCGTCCGTTGTGGCCGTGCTCAGGAACCGTTGGCTCTCTGACAGCTTCAAGGAGACGGTGAGACAGACGGACACCCACAATCCTCTAGTCAACATGATCTAGTGACACTAGCTGTTACAACTGCAATACCAACACAACAAGCATTACACAGCATAAATATAACTACACAGGCAGACATGGAAAACAGGGTCTATTGCATTCACTGCAACTATACCGTTGGTTAAAATGTAATAAACCATACTTTGTGTTTCTCAGGCCCTGGCTACTGCGTGCTGGTCCGTTCTGAAGGCCAAGCGGCGTCTGTTGATGGTTCCAGATGGCTTCATCTCCCACTTCTACGCCATATCAGAACAGGTCAGCCCCGTCCTGGCCTTTGGCTTCCTGGGGCCGCGACAGCACCTCAGTGAGGTGTGTACCATCTTCAAGGTGAGAGATTTAATCAACTTTTTGTCTCCAATTTACTACTAGCAGTATTTAGAGGTCACATGTCACCACTTTTTTTATTTTCTACTAATTTACTTTTTTTCACGTGTCTGTCTGCGTCCTTCCTTCCTTCCTTCCTTCCTTCCTTCCTTCCTTCCTTCCTTCCTTCCTTCCTTCCTTCCGTCTGTCCTTTTTACCTTACATCACCAGTTTAATCACGCTGATCTCTACGATGCCTTAATCTCTCAAGTATCATAATCCCTGTAGACTGTCTACCCAGTGACCTACCCAATCTACCTAAATTCAACAGAGATTTTCAGGAGGGAAATGAATGTGGAAAACGAAGTTAGATTTTTCTTAGAGTATAAATCTGCAAAATGACATCTCTTATGAGGACATTCCTCACCAATGTACTGAACTCTGTATTGGCTTGTTTCTCCTTTTCTCTTCTCCTTCCCCAGCAACAAATAGTGCAGTACCTGAAAGACATGTTTGACCATGACAAGGTGCGCTTCACCTCGGCCCAGTCGTTAGCCGAGGACATCGTGAGCCTGTCCCACCGCCGCAGTGACATCCTGCTGGGCTACCTGGGCATTGACAGCCTGCTGGAGCCCAATGGAGCTCTACCCCAAGGAGACACAGAACCGGGCCCCAGCCCCTCCAACCACCACTGAGACATGGGTAGTGTTCATTAGGGATGTTATGAAATGGGGAGGTACTATATGAATTTGTCCAATAAGAACATTGCATTTTCAGTTAGTGGTTTGCTACTGTGTGGCATAATGAATATGGCCCTGTATCTGACTTAGCTGGGCTGGAATGGACTGGGTTGGCCAAAGCCGGACTTAACAGGAAAGATTTAGGAGGGTTGTTATTCACATGCTTGAACTGCAGCATCACCCAGTCAGTCTGTGGTACTACACCCTAAACATAACAGCCACCAATCGAACAGAACCCGGCTTGTATTGGACCTTAGTGAAAGAGGGATGTTTTTGTTCTAGCTCTCCCCTTACATGTTATCATCTGAGTTGAATCTGGAGTTGTATATCAGTCAATACTAGTAATCCCTTTTTCCCAATGTGTGATGAACCAACAACCAACCGGCAAGAACATGTTTGTTGTGTCTATGTAATGGATGTACTGTAAGTGTGTGTTCTGAGGCAGTGGATCCGAACCGATCCCCTCTTTATTATCCCGACACCCTTGGCCAATTTGAAGGCGTGCCCTGAGACGTGATGTCATAGTCTGCTGCAGGACTTGTTGCTTCCGTCTCCTCTATCCATTGATTGATCATCCATTTCATTTATCGTTTTTATTCCAATAGTGTTAGGTGCCATATTGATTAAAAAAAGCACCTATTTATTCTAGAGAATGTGTAATACAAATGTCTAATACTGTACGTAAGGTCAGGCAGGGCATTGGACAGTCATTAACTTGCATGTACAGAAAAAGTGCACTGATATTCCTATCTTGTCCTCATACTTAAAATGGTCAGTATCGAGGTACTGTGGGGGTAAAAAAAGATGCCAAGCAGGGGGATACCACCCCAGAAATCCTAATAATATACTGTAGCATATACCTCGGTGACAAACTGACGTGTGACAATGCTGGCTGAATTTAGGTTACGCTTGGAGAACAGGAAATGCACTACCGTTCAAAAGTTTGGGGTCACTTAGTAATGTCCTTGTTTTTGAAAGACAAGCACTTTTTTTGGTTTCCATTAAAATAACATCAAATTGATCAGAAATACAGTGTAGACATTGTTAATGTTGTAAATAACTATTGTAGCTGGAAACGGCTGGTTTTTAATGGAATATCTACATAGGCGTACAGAGGCCCATTATCAGCAACCATCACTCCTGTGTTCCAATGGCAAAAACCCTTTTTCAATTATGTTAGCACAGCTGAAAACTGTTCTGATTAAAGAAGCAATTAAACTGGCCTTCTTTAGACTAGTTGAATATCTGGAGCATCAGCATTTGTGGGTTCGATTACAGGCTCAACAGTGAGGCGACTCGTGATGCTGGCCTTCTAGGCAGAGTTCCTCTGTCCAGTGTCTGTTCTTTTGCCCATCTTAATCTTTTATTTTTATTGGCCAGTCTGAGATATGGCTTTTTCTTTGCCACTCTGCCTAGAAGGCCAACATCCCGGCGTTGCCTCTTCACAGTTGACATTGAGACTGGTGTTTTGCGGGTACTATTTAATGAAGCTGCCAGTTGAGGACTTGTGCGGCGTCTGTTTCTCAAACTTGACACACTAATGTACTTGTCCTCTTGCTCAGTTGTGCACCGGGGCCTCCCACTCCTCTTTCTATTCTGGTTAGTGTCAGTTTGCGTTGTTCTGTGAAGTAGTAGTACACAGCGTTCTCTGAGATCTTCAGTTTCTTGGCAACTTCTCGCATGAAATAGCCTTTGTTTCTCAGAACAAGAATAGGCTGACGAGTTTCAGAAGAAAGTTCTTTGTTTCTGGCCATTTTGAGCCTGTAATTGAACCCACAAATACTGATGCTCCAGATACTCAACTAGTCTAGAGGGCCAGTTTTATTGCTTCTTTAATCAGGACAAGTTTTCAGCTGTGCTAACATAATTGCTAAAGGGTTTTCTAATGATCAATTAGCCTTTTAAAATTATAAACTTGGATTGCCTTTGAAACACAGGAGTGATGGTTGCTGATAAAGAGGCCTCCCTGTGGCTCAGTTGGTAGAGCATGGTGTTTGCAATGGTGTTTGCAACGCCAGAGTTGTTGGTCCGGGGGGGCCCCCGCGGGGGGCCCGTACAGAAAAAAAAAAAAAACAATTATGAAATGAATTGAAATGTATGCATTCACTACTGTAAATCGCTCTGGATAAGAGCATCTGCTAAATTACTAAAATGTAAATAATGGGCCTCTGTACGCCTATGTAGATATTCCATTAAATCATGTTTCCAGCTACAATAGTCATTTACAACATTAACAATGTCAACGTTGATAAGAAATACAGTGTAATGTTAATGGACAAAAAAATGTGCTTTTCTTTCAAAAATAAGGACATTTCTAAGTGACCCCAAACTTTTGAATGGTGGTGTGGGATATCATGAACTGCTTTGTCAGTTCTGATGATTGTTGTAGAGTTGGGTGTGTCTGCATGAGAGTGTGTGAGTGTATGATAGAGTGAAATTCTTGTTGTCTGTAAGAACCAGTGATACCGTATGTACCACACCTAACGATATGTACCTAACGGAGCAGAATAAGATGTGGTCTATCCAGACTTTTTTTAAAGTACATTTCTGCTGTTTTTGAGAAAAGCATTGTTTCTGAATAGCGTGCTTCACACTACTAATATTCCCACATGCCCTCTGCTCTCAACAAAAGACAGGAGCGATACTACCTTACATGTTTGAATTCACAGCTACCTTGTACTGAGCTCTGTCACACATTTTGTTGAAATGGGGATTGTCAAATTCAATAATCTATGTACATTCAAATGTTGTGGTATAGTATGCGGTTATTGTGATCTTGATATAAGAGTTCAGTATATTGTAGCTGTGTGTTCAGAATCGGCTTTGGGGCTATCTTGTTATAGCCCATCTTGTTAGCCTGGAATCCAAACTGTGAAATCCATATACAAAAGTATGTGGACATACCTTCAAATTAGTGGATTTGGCTATTTTAACCACACTTGTTGCTAACCGGTGTATAAAATTGAGCACACAGCCATGCAATCTCCATAGACAAAAATTGGCAGTAGAATGGCCAAGAGTTCCGGTAGAGCTCCGTGACTTTCAATGTGGCACTGTCCTAGGTTGCCAACTTTTCAACAAGTCAGTTCGTCAGATTTCTGCCCTGCTCGAGCTGCCCTGGTCTACTGCAAGTGCTGTTATTGTGGAGTGGAAATGTCTAGGAGCAACAACTGCTCAGCCGAAAAGTAGTAGGCCACACAAGCTCACAGAATGGGTCCGGCGAGTGCTAAAGTGTGTAAAAAAATAAAAAAAATAATAGTCTGTCCTCGGTTGGAATGAGATGTTCGAGCATGTAGTGTATATTGGTGAAGTGAAACGGAGCATATCTCTTTGGATTCCAGGCTTCCAATTGGCTCATTCATCCTCCCTCTTCTTCCCCAGATCGTTGCTGTAAATGAGGATGTGGTCTCAGTCAACTTACCTGGTAAAAGAAGGGTTAAATAAAAATCCTTTCTGTTATATCAAACTTGAAGCCTAACTTAAAAATACCTATTACTGTTTATGGAGCTTTTCTACTAACCAGTAGAGTTTAAACTTTCTTTTTTTTGGCACATGAAAGATCCTTCCTTTGCACTTTATTGGAAAAAATACATTTAACACGCTCTTAACCCTTTTATTTTTATAATCAATAGTTTGATAGCGCGGTTGAGGCGCGGGTCATTAGTAGGCCTAGTTTTAAAATGTTATTGCAATGAAAAGTACTTATGTTATTGGATATATTTATCATGCATAAATGATAACAAGGTTGAGGCTTTTTCCCTAGAAATGGTATTATTGAATACCCATTGTAAGATTGGCAGACATTGTGCCAGACAATGTATTAGATTGAATTCTTGGTTTTTGTACATGTGATTTGTTGGTTTAATTTGTGCAAATTATCTCTCAGACCTACATTTGAATCAGATATTTCTATTGCGTTACTCGAATCAATTGAATGACAAATGAAAACTGTCCTGCCTATTTTGGGATCTCCTAGGCTCCAATTACTACGAAATGTATATGAATCGATCAATACGTATCACATCCCAATGCGAGATTAATGTAATAGTTATGTGTTACTGGTCAGATACCCAAATGGTGGCCTTTGGGTTGTGAGATGAGTTTATTTTTCCTTCTAGGTTGAACCAACAATAGATCTATATGTAGTATCAGAGAATCGCACTATCCTCAGCAGCCTTTGCATGTGGACTCTTGTTATACCTGTACTGCTGTTTGAGTCTTGTTAATGTGTCCCATCAGTCAGCATAGTGTTGGATTGCATTAGATGCCCTGTGACTTCCTTTTAAATATCTATTAATTACCAGTAATTGTGGTATCAAAATTAGGAAAATGTCAACGCAGATTTAGAGAGCGATTAACTGCTTAATACTGTTTACTCTGTACTGTATGGATTATACTTAAGAGTTCCTACAGCTGAATTGAAGTTTATGTAAGCTGATGAGACAGGCCAGTTAACTCTTTGCTTATTCAATCTCTTAAATCTGCATTATGAGACATTAGTAGGTTTATGATTTCAAAATGGCCAAAGAGGAGAAAACTGAGTAAGACGTTTAAGTATGAAATGACTTGTTGTACACTACAAGTGTCCTATTCATGCCTTTTGTGTCTTTTTATTGTTGTGAAATTACAATGCCAGCACAAACTGAACGTTTTAGAATCTGCATATTTTTTTTGTTTTTTCTTATTAAAATATCTATCAATTAGGCTTTTCCCTATCAAATGAAAATTGTGACTGTCTTTGGTTTTTGGCATTGCATCACCTAAGCGATCCCTCAAGACATTAGTCAAGCTTTCAAGTCAATGGTCAAGTGTGAATGGCAATTCTACTTCCACATTTCTTTGCGATAGCCTTTTGTACTGTACATTAAAGTATGGGGTGAGACAGTAAGTATATTTAAGGATATCAAATCAAAGTTTATTTGTCACGTGCGCCGAATACAACAGGTGTAGACCTCAGTGAAATGCTTACTTAGACTCTATCCATCAGTGCAAAAAAGGTACTAGATGAACAATAGGTAAGTAAAGAAATAAAAACAGTAAAAACGATAAAAATAACAGTAGCGAGGCTATATAGAGGCACTGGTTAGTCGGGCTGATTGAGGTAGTCACTGTACCGATATCGGTAAAGTGACTATCATAAACAGAGTAGCAGCAGCGTAAAAGAGGTATTGGGGGGGGGGGGGGGGCACAATGCAAATAGTCCGGGTAGCCATTTGATTACCTGTTCAGGAGTCTTATGGCTTGGGGGTAAAAACTGTTGAGAAGCCTTTTTGTTCTAGACTTGGCACTCCAGTACCACTTGCCATGCGGTAGTAGAGATAACAGTCTATGGCAGGGGTCTTTGACAATTTTTAGGGCCTTCCTCTGACACGGCCTGGTGTAGAGGTCCTAGATGGCAGGCAGTTTAGCCCTAGTGATGTACTGGGCCGTACACACTACCCACTGTAGTGCCTTGCGGTCGGAGGCCGAGCAATTGCCGTACCAGGCAGTGATGCAACCAGTCAGGATACTCTCGATGTTGCAGCTGTAGAACCTTTTGAGGATCTGAGGACCCATGCCAAATCTTTTTAGTTTCCTGAGGGGGAATAGGCTTCGTCATGCCCTCTTCACAACTGTCTTGGTGTGTTTGGACCATTCTAGCTTGTTGGTGATGTGGACAGTAGCTAAATATACTGAACAAAAATATAAATGCAACGTGTAAAGTACTGGTCCCATGTTTCATGAGCTGAAATAAAATCACAGACATTTTACATATGCACAAAAGGTGTCTTTCTCTCAAATGTTGTGCACAAATTTGTTTACATGCTTGTTGGCAAGTATTTCTCCTTTGCCAAAATAATCCATCCACCTGACAAACAGCATGATCATAACACAGGTGCACATTGGGTTGGGGACAATAAAAGGCCACTCTAAAATGTGCAGATGTCAAGTTTTGAGGGAGCCTGCAATCGGCATGCTGATTGCAAGAATGGCCAACATAGCTGTTGCCAGATAATTTAATGTTCATTTCTCTACCATAAACTGCCTCCAATGTCGTTTTAGATAATTTGGCAGTATGTCCAACCGGCCTCAACCGCAGACCAAGTCTAAAGCACGCCAGCCCAGGACCTCCACATCTGGCTTCTTCACCTGCTGGATCATCTGAGACCAGCCACCTGGACAGCTGATGAAACAGGAGTATTTATGTCTGTAATAAAACTATTTTCTGGGGAAAAACTCATTCTGATTAGCCATACATTTTTCTCATGGGGATCTACTCTTGTGAATGGATGATTTTCATGGAAGGGACCGTGTTTCCTATTGGTTGGACGGATTTACGTATTACATTCTGATTCGTCACCGGTGTCCGGGAAAAATGGCGTCGGAAGAACAGTGTTCGGTACCACTTCGTTGGCGGTCGATATCGCTAACCCACATAGAGTTCCCTGCTGGTAAGTGTATTTAAGCGTTATTATTCGCTTACATTCGTCTGATAGATGCTTGACGCTTTGGTAATCTACAAGAGATCTTGGGATGATTTGCAACTGACTGGGCACGACCAACGGGAACTGCCAAATAGTGAGACCTGGAAAAAGCGTATACACTGCTCCGAACATGAACTGCTAAATTGTGACAGTTCCGCATGCGCAGTTGACCACAATGCCAAGCTAACTAGCTCGAGCTTTCATTGCTACATTGAAGTGTTGCTTTTAAAAAATGGTCATATACAACCAATATATCTTTGTTTGCTACTTGACTACTGGCCCAATATAGCCAACTCGTTTTGATTGTGAGACCGTGAGGTAGCTAGCTAGTTACCTGAAATACACTGAGTGTATGTAGTTGGCCAGCTGACGTTATGCCTTCGAAGCCTCAAACATTGACAAAACATTTGTGGATCGTGTTACCTTTATCACGCAAATTGATCATGTGTAATACATTGTACGAACATCTTCACGTTAACTAGTTAGCTGGTTTAGATAACTTGCCAACTACCCAGTACACCAACCATTACCCATTTTAATGGAACGTGGGTATCTCATCATACAATTTAGCTAACTAACTTTATGGTGTTTGTATATTAACTCATCAGTTATCACATTGATACTAACTTCTGCTTGATGCTATCTACAGATTGTAACACCTGAGACTGAGTTTACCATGTATTTTTGGTATCCATTACTGGGGAGTTACAGGTTTGGTACTGTTTAGTGTAGCACAGAATTTTCCACCAACCGTAAAAATGTGCTACGCAGAAATCGCTTCACCATTTCCTGGTTGCAAAAATGTTAGTTTGCCCAATTTCCGTTTGACAAAACAAGCAAATACATTGAATCATTGTTCCATCTAAACCGCTGAGAAATATTTGCCATTTCCGAAAATATTTTATTTTCAACTCTTTGAAGTTGGTGTATAAAACAGGAAGCATAGAAATGGCTCACATAGAACATATCTACTGCATCTTAGACTTGCTTTCAACGAGAATGACAGATAAAACATTTCTATGTGAATTTGGTCAGGTTGCCCAAAAACCTACATATTGCAGCTTTAAAGGCATCCCACATGATTCCCAGTCGAAACAGTTTGTGCATATAATGATGTTTTGGTCTTCGGCAAGGGTTTTTTCAGTTGTTAATGCACACAAACATTTCTCGATGCAAGCCGAAGTCGGTAGCTGAAGTCTACACCCCTTCGTTGGTGATTGGTCAACAGTACAGATTTTTCAATTAAGTGTATGTTGTCATTCAACGAGAGACCAATTGTTTTCATGTACAGTTATTTTACTTGAGAAATACTGCACCAAACATCTTAGTTAAATGTAGATTTGCGCGACTAAGATCTCCTTGGCTAAAATGTAAAAATTACTGATAACTCAAGTCTTTCTTAGATTAATTCAGACTTTTGAGAAAGTGTATACCTGCTTTGGCGTTTGAAAATGGACAAACAGTACTATTGCCACTTTTCTTCTCGTTTTTCAAGCAAATGTCTTGAAGTATGCGAGCTAAGGCTGACCCCATTTAGTCGACTCGCCGATTGTTTGGTCGAAAGGCTATTGGTTAGTTGAGTAGTCGCATTTCATTTTTTTCCATGACGCACAAAACACCTACCTGTCTGATTCGCGCGTGTCTCAGTAGACTAATCCATTGCGAATTGCACAGTCAATCACTCGAAGACACGTGATACTGATTGTATATGGTTATATTATGTAAAGATAATGGTGCAACACTAATAAATCAAATATTATTTTATAACAAATGCGTTTTCTCCCGCGTTGGATATGGTCGCTGTCCACTGTACTGAAACAATCTATGGTGCACAGTAGAATTGGCGACTTTCACTATTTTTCTATGTGCATAATAGCAAAATTAACCTGCATATTGAGAGCAGCAGAGACAATGAAACAGCCATTGCCTTAAACCCTATTCGGAAGGGATTCGTTTTACTGGGGGTGGTCGGGTGATGAATGTCATTATGTGCACAAGCACAAAACACATCTGTAATTTGAGTCCCATCCGAATCTGCCATGTCAGTAATTTGTGCAGAGTAACAATTCCAGACAGAATAACCTACTGTTTTTTGGCGAACTCCAAGGGCCTCTGATAACTCTAGTCCCGTGCGAATCGACATCCATGTGTTTTGAGAGAAATGTCTGAGTTTGACAGGTGTTAATCAGGGTTTGAGCAAGAAAACAATAACTGATTCGATACATTTAATGAAGTGCTGCGCATAGCCAATATGAAGGGCCTACATGTATCAACTTTCAGTGAATTATTTTGTTAAAATGTTTTGTTCGTATGAATTGAATATTGAGAAATGCATAAGTAAAACATATTGTGCCTGTTTAATATAAGCATTGCTGTTAATAGATTGCCAAGCAGCGTACAACTGGCCTAAACGTTTAGAAATGATACATTCACTTTCGCATATAGCCTTAAAACACATCTCAAGTGCACTGTTTAGCTCACATCTGAAGGCTGGGGGGGCATTTAGGATGTCTACTACGGATCGCTAAAAAATCCTAATGATTATGATCATACTTGCTCAATTCAAATATTATGGCGACACTATACCAAAGATGGTTTAGAAACGTGGGAACCAAGCTCCAGTTATCAGTGTAGCCCTGTTATCGCCCGGACTTATTCACGCCTATGGAAAAAAAACTCCAGGCATCGGTCATAATGGTCAATTTATTTGAAATAATAATAATTACAGGGGGCAGTTTGGAAATAACTAATCCAGTCCGAATAATCCTCTGGAATAAGACATTCTGGGGTAATAATTACATAACCAACGTTCTCTAGTAATACTAGTCCCGTGCAAATAGGGCTTACCCTAATTGTCTAAGAAAATTGAGAAAGCAAACCCCAACTTAATTAGGTCTATAATCAATAGCCTAACTGTTAAATGTACGTGGCTTCATAATTCATCCATATACACTACCTTCAAAAGTTTGGGGCCACTTAGAAATGTCCTTGTTTTTGAAAGAAAAGCTAATTGTTTTTGTCCATTTTAAAATAACATCGAATTGATCAGAAATACAGTGTAGACATTGTTAATGTTGTAAATAACTATTGTAGCTGGAAACGGCTTTATTTTGTATTTTTTTCCTGTGTTCCAATAGCACGTTGTGTTAACTAATCCAAGTTGATCATTTTAAAAGGCTAATTGATCATTATAAAACCCTTTTGCAATTATGTTAGCACAGCTGAAAACTTGTCCTTTAAAGAACAATAAAACTGTCTTTCTTTAGACTAGTTGAGTATCTGGAGCATCAGCATTTGTGGGTTCGATTACAGGCTCAAAATGGCCAGAAACAATTAACTTTCTTCTGAAACTCATCAGTCTATTCTTGTTCTGAGAAATGAAGGCTATTCCATGCGAGAAATTGCCAAGAAACTGAAGATCTCGTACAACGCTGTGTACTACTCCCTTCACAGAACAGCGCAAACTGGCTCTAACCAGAATAGAAAGAGACAAATACATTGTCTTGTTTGAGAAACAGACGCCTCACAAGGCCTCAACTGGCAGCTTCATTAAATAGTACCCGCTACGCTTGCTCCTATGTGCCAAGTTTGTAGCATCATATCCAAGAAGAGTCAAGGCTGTAATTGCTGCTAATGGTGCTTCAACAAAGTACTGAGTAAAGGGTCTGAATACTTCTGTAAATGTGATATTTAAGTGTTATTTTTATAAATTAGCAAAAATGTCTGGGGTATTGTGTGTAGATTAAGGCTGTAACGTAACAAAATTCAGAAAAAGTAAAAAAATCTGAATACTTTCCTGAAGGCACTGCCCTGATGTAAGGATGTATGTAAGGGAAGACCCCCATGAAATGGAAAAAAATGAATGGGAACATATTGGCACCGTACGAATCATACACACGATGTACAATACCACCCAATTTGGTCCACATTCATCCAAATCATATTGCAAATGCCATATGGCAAGTGCCAAGTGTCACACCCCAAAAATTCTATAGATGGCGAGTGCGCTCCACCGTAACTTTTTCATATTGCAAATGTAACACAAGTCAAGTCCCAAGTGTCAAATTCTGAAGAAGTGAATTTTTTTTCGAAAACTTATCACCCCCTTAAAAAAGTGCTTTCTGGGCCGTTTTTTGAAATTCTTTTTTTTTTGTCAATTACACATGTATAAGAACTGTATGAACATACTTTTGACATATTTTATTGACGTATTTTTTTGGTTTGTATTTGCTTTTACATAAGGCACATGTTTTGTCCATTTGCAATATGATTTCATAGGAAGTCAAAAGTCGAAGTCAGAAGTGACTTTTTTTTCTTTTTTTTGCCAAATGCCATTAGAAATGTCCAAATGAAATGTCCAATTATTTTTTTGTGAACGTATTGAATGTGCCAAATCACAGCAAATATCCAATAGATGGCGAGCGCGCTCCACTGTGAATTTTCTTATTGCATGTGTAACACAAGTCAAGACCCAAGAGTCAAATTTTGAAAAAATGATTTTTTGTTGTTGAAAACTTATCACCCCTTAAAAAAGTGCTTTCTGGACCATTTTTTGAAATTCTTTCATTTTTTTTTGTGCAATTACACATGTATAAGAACTGTATGAACATACTTTTGACATATTTTATTTACATATTTTTTTTTCTTTTTTTGCTTGTACATAAGGCATATGTTTTGTCCTTTTGCAATATGATTTCATAGGAAGTCAAAAGTGACATAATTTTTTCATTTTTTTGCCAAATGCCATAAGAAATGTCCAAATGAAATGTCCAATTCTTTTTTTGTCAATTATACATGTATGAAAGTATTGAATGTGCCAAATCAGGATGTTCGTTCATTTGCCATGTACGATCATAGGAAGTCGGTTTCCAAACCCAAAAGTTAGTGAACCATGTCCAAATGGCATTTATACTGCCCAAATTATATATAGTCCTATGTTAAGCCATGAATCAACCTAGATGGTCTATTTGTCATGTATGATGAGGGAGAAGTGGGACTCTTGTTTTTTAACGATTTTTTTGAAAAACATCCAAAATGACCATTACTATCACGAATTTGACATGCTCAAAAATACTGCAGAAATGCAAAATTGACTGGCCCGATGAACTCGGGATGGCCGGGCAGTGACTGTGGTTCCTCTCCATCGCTCGTTGTGGTGTTTTCATCATGTCCATTTGGTGATGTTTTTTCACTATTGAAGCATATTGCAAATGTACAATATAGTTGCAATATTTTTCAATGGGCATTTACCATCACAAATTTGACATGCTCAAAAATACTGCAGAAATGCAAAATTGACTGGGCCGATGAACTCGAGATGGCCGGGCAGTGCTAGTTGTTCCTCTCCATCGCTTGATGGTGACATGAGAGAAGTGGGACTCCATCAGTCAATTAGATATCATTCTGGCACCAAACTGATACCATCTGACACCAAACCCACTTTTTCCAACTCGTTTAGAAGCCAACTATCACATATATCAGAGCAGGCCCATAATTCACAGCGCCTTCAGATTAAACCATAATAAAAATGTAAAACATGTAGTTACGTTCTAGCTGCGGGTCCAGCTCTGACTTTATGTGTAGGCCTAGCTGAGGCGACCCCGAATCCCAAGTTTCGGCTCGATAGGTCATTTGGAGCCCGAGCAGTGACCTTAACCTCTCTGGGCTAGGTGGGACGAAATCGTCCCACCTACGCAACAGCCAGTGTAATCCCGTGGCGCGATATTCAAATACCTTAGAAATGCTATTACTTCAATTTCTCAAACATATGACTATTTTACACCATTTTAAAGACAAGTCTCTCGTTAATCTAACCACACTGTCCGATTTCAAAAAGGCTTTACAACGAAAGCAAAACATTAGATTATGTCAGCAGAGTACCCAGCCAGAAATAATCAGACATCCATTTTTCAAGCTAGCATATAATGTCACATAAACCCAAACCACAGCTAAATGCAGCACTAACCTTTGATGATCTTCATCAGATGACAATCCTAGGACATTATGTTATACAATACATGCATGTTTTGTTCAATCAAGTTCATATTTATATCAAAAACCAGCTTTTTACATTAGCATGTGACTAGCATGTGACTAGCATTCCCACCGAACACTTCCGGTGAATTTACTAAATTACTCACGATAAACGTTCACAAAAAACATAATTATTTTAAGAATTATAGATACAGAACTTCTCTATGCACTCGATATGTCCGATTTTAAAATAGCTTTTCGTTGAAAGCACATTTTGCAATATTCTGAGTAGATAGCCCGGCATCACAGGGCTAGCTATTTAGACACCCACCAAGTTTAGCACTCACCAAAGTCAGATTTACTATAAGAAAAATTGTATTACCTTTGCTGTTCTTCGTCAGAATGCACTCCCAGGACTTCTACTTCAATAACAAATGTTGGTTTGGTTCAAAATAATCCATAGTTATGTTCAAATATCCTCTGTTTTGTTCGTGCGTTCAAGACACTATCCGAAAGGGTAAAGAAGGGTGACGCGCCCGACGCGTTTCGTGACAAAAAATGCTAAATATTCCATTACCGTACTTCGAAGCATGTCAACCGCTGTTTAAAATAAATTTTTATGCCATTTTTCTCGGAAAAAAGCGATAATATTCCGACCGGGAGTGGCGGTTTTCGTTCAAAGAGAGAGAAAATAAAAACATCTCGTGCACGAGCCCCAGTCTGATGGTCCTCTGATCGGCCACTTACCAAACGCGCTAATGTTTTTCAGCCTGGGGCTGCCTCGATATCATTCAGCTTTTTCCCGGGTTCTGAGAGCCTATGGGAGCCGTAGGAAGTGTCACGTTACAGCAAAGATCCTCAGTCTTAAATAAAAAGAGCCAAGATGAACAAGAACTTGTCAGACAGGCCACTTCCTGTAAGGAATCTTCTCATGTGTTTCAGCCTGGGGCCTATGTGGGTTATGAATGCCTTATGAACCTGTCTTCGATGACAATCCATCAGGCTACTGTGAGGTCTACCTGTGTCGATTCTAAGCTTCCTGGAGCAACAGGAAGTTGTTAAAAACACCCTAAAGGTGTTTTGATATAACCAACCTACAGATTGTGAAAATCCCTCAATTCAACCCTGTATAAATCAGTCAATTCTTAACGTAAAGACTTAAAACTCAGGATTCTGTAAAAGCCTACCCCAATGACAACATGTGTCGATTCTAAGCTTCCTGTGCCAACCGGAGAGGTTAACTCAAAAAGCGTTGAGGCCTCGACTCCATCTTGTTCGGGGCCAACTGCCCATTATGCCAAACCTATGCTCGCCAAGTTTCGTCTTCGAAGTCTTTTCCGTTTAGGAGAAAAGGCCACGTTGTGAATCGTGATGTTTTGTACATTTGCAATATGATCCATTCGCCCTCTGCTGGTATTTTCCGGGACAGGTGAAAAATGGCCAAAATGTGAAAATTTTATTAAACGGAAACCGAACGTCCGAGAGACTTCGTTCGACGACTTCCCGGAAGATCCGGTGCACGGCCCGGCGCTGTCCGCAAATTTTACAAACGTTCGCGGACGTCTAGTAAGGGACCGTACATTTGCAATATGGACTTTCTCATCAACCATACAGCAAATGCCGAAATGTGCGCTTCATGTATGTAAGTTCCCCTGAATGTTCACATTTTCCTGCAAGGGGATTGTGTTTAAGAATTTCTTGTTGGTTGTTCTCAAAGGTGATCTGACTGGACAAGTGTTGGCCTACACCAGCCTGCTGCCCATAGCGATCCTCATAGGCTTTGTCACCCTCATAGTGTTCAAGCGTGAACTGCACACGGTAAGTAATGTAACCCAGATCCTTGCCCCATACGGGGTTACCCAACTCCCTGCTGGATCACTAAATGAGGACAGGACACGTGTCACAATGACACATGACACATGCTAAGCCATACAGTGGCTTGCGGAAGTATTCATCCCCCTTGGCATTTTTCCTATTTTGTTGCCTTACAACTTTGGAATTAAAATAGTTTTTTGGGGGTTTTGGCATCATTTGATTTACACAACATGCCTACCGCTTTGAAGATGCAAAATATGTTTTATTGTGAAACAAACAAGAAAGACAACAAAAAAACCTGAACTTGAGCGTGCATAACTAATCAACCCCCTCAAAGTCAATTCTTTGTAGAGCCACCTTTTGCAGCAATTACAGCTGCAAGTCTCTTGGGGTATGTTTCTCTAAGCTTGGCACATCTAGCCACTGGGATTTTTGTCCATTCTTCAAGGTAATACTGCTCCAGCCCCTTCAAATTGGATGGGTTCCGCTGGTGTACAGCAATCTTGTAAGTCAAACCACAGATTCTCAATTGGATTGAGGTCTGGGCTTTGACTAGGCCATTCCAAGACATTTAAATGTTTCCCCTTAAACCACTCGAGTGTTGCTTAAGCAGTATGCTTAGGGTCATTGTCCTGCTGGAAGGTGAACCTCCGTCCCAGTCTCAAATCTCTGGAAGACTGAAACAGGTTTCCTTCAATAATTTCCCTGTATTTAGCGCCATCCATCATTTGTTCAATTCTGACCAGTTTCCCAGTCCCTGCCGATGGAAAAACATCCCCACAGCATGATGCTGCCACCATGGTGTTCTCGGGGTGATGAGAGGTGTTGGGTTTGCGCCAGACATAGCATTTTCCTTGATGGCCAAAAAGCTAAATTTTAGTCATCTGACCAGAGTACATTCTTCCATATGTTTGGGGAGTCCCCCACATGCCTTTTGGCGAACACCAAATGTGTTTGCTTATTTTTTTTCTGGACATTAATCAGAGAGGCAACTGTGGCCCTTTGCAGATCCTTCTGGGTTACCTTTGGTCTCTTTGTTGCCTCTCTGATTAATGCCCTCCTTGCCTGGTCTGTGAGTTTTGGTGAGCGGCCCTATCTTGGCAGGTTTGTTGTGGTGCCATATTCTTTCCATTTTTTAATAATGGATTTTGTGGTGCTCTGTGGGATGTTCAAAGTTTCTGATATTTTATATAACCCAACCCTGATTTGTACTTTCTCCACAACTTTGTCCCTGACCTGTTTGGAGAGTTCCTTGGTCTTCATAGTGCGGCTTGCTAGGTGGTGTCCCTTGCTTAGTGGTGTTGCAGACTCTGGGGCTTTTCAGAACAGTTGTGTGTGTGTGTGTATATATATATACTGAGATCATGTGACAGATCATGTGACACTTAGATTGAACACAGGTGAACTTTATCTAATTTTGTGACTTTGAAAGGTAATTGGTTGCACCAGATCTTTTTCTCATTTCACTTCACCAATTTGGGCTATTTTGTGTATGTCAATTACATGAAATCTAAGTAAAAATACATTTAAATTACAGGTTGTAATGCAACAAAATAGGAAAAACGGCAAGGGGCCAGAAGACTTTTGCAAGGCGCTGTACATAAAGAAATGCTTGTGCAACGTCATAAAAATTAGATTATTATTGGTGTATTGCCCATTATTAGTAAAGATTAGGCTAATGTTGCAAGTTACATTTATGTAAAAAATGTCTAAAAGCTGTATTCATACACATGGTGGACTAAGGCACATGATCACACACAATCCTTTTCCCATTCCTCATCCCTAGATCTCCTCCTTCGGTGGGCTCGTACTGAACGAAGGTGTGAATTGGCTGCTGAAGCATATTCTACGGGAGCCCCGCCCATGTGAAGGTGGGGAAAGCGACAATTCACTTACTGTAGTGACCCAGCACATTCGGAAAGTATTCAGACCCCTTGACTTTTTCCACATTTGTTACTTTACAGCCTTATTCAAACATTTTAGAATAAGGCTGTAACGTTACAAAATGTGGGAAAAGTCGAGGGGTCTGAACTTTCCGAATGCACTGTACACATACAAATAATGCCAATACAGTGTCTGTCTGTACATCAAATATACAGTAGGTGTATGGTGTTAATTCGCAGAGTAAAACACTCAACGGACACTATGAAAGCTTAAACAAGTTTATTCTTCCTAGAGGGTCAGTACAGCTGCATTAGACAAAAACATTTTCACACACGCACTGATATTTAACCGTTCCTCATAAGCTGAGTCTCCTCCTACCCATCTGTACAAACATCGTTCTTTACTGTTAGGCAGGACACTAGTGATATGGGCCATGACCTCAAACCCCCCCCCTCACTAATTCATGACTCTCTCCCCTTATCAATGCCTGCCACATGTAATCACTCCCCTACACTCAACACATTCCAAGGTTAGTTGCACACACTATATACCTTCCTCCTATAACCATTAACCTCTATGGGCCGTCCCACCTACTCAACAGCCAGTGTAATCCCGTGGCGCGATATTCAAATACCTCAAAAATGCAAAAACTTCAATTTCTCAAACATATGACTATTTTACACCATTTTAAAGACAAGACTCTCGTTAATCTAACCACACTGTCCGATTTCAAAAAGGCTTTACAACGAAAGCAAAACATTAGATTATGTCAGCAGAGTACCCAGCCAGAAATAATCAGAAACCCATTTTTCAAGCTAGCATATAATGTCACATAAACCCAAACCACAGCTAAATGCAGCACTAACCTTTGATGATCTTCATCAGATGACAACCCTAGGACATTATGTTATACAATACATGCATGTTTTGTTCAATCAAGTTCATATTTATATCAAAAACCAGCTTTTTACATTAGCATGTGACTAGCATTCCGACCGAACACTGCCGGTGAATTTACTAAATTACTCACGATAAACGTTCACAAAAAACATAACAATTATTTAAAGAATTATAGATACAGAACTCCTCTATGCACTCGATATGTCCGATTTTAAAATAGCTTTTCGGTGAAAGCACATTTTGCAATATTCTAAGTAGATAGCCCGGCATCACAGGGCTAGCTATTTAGACACCCAGCAAGTTTAGCACTCACCAAAGTCAGATTTACTATAAGAAAAATGTTATTACCTTTGCTGTTCTTCGTCAGAATGCACTCCCAGGACTTCTACTTAAATAACAAATGTTGGTTTGGTCCCAAATAATCCATTGTTATATCCAAATAGCGGCGTTTTGTTCGTGCGTTCAAGACACTATCCGAAAGGGTAAATAAGGGTGACGAGCATGGCGCATTTCGTGACAAAAAATGTCAAAATATTCCATTACCGTACTTCGAAGCATGTCAACCGCTGTTTAAAATCCATTTTTATGCCATTTTTCTCGTAAAAAAGCGATAATATTCCGACCGGGAAAGCCTGTATACGTACAAAGAGAGAGAAAATAAAAACATCTCGTGCCCTCGTGCACGAGCCTGAGTCTCGGAGTACTCTGACTAGCCACTATCCAAACGCAATAATGTGTTTCAGCCTGGGGCTGCCTCGATATCATTCAGCTTTTTCCCGGGCTCTGAGAGCCTATGGGAGCCGTAGGAAGTGTCACGTTACAGCAAAGATCCTCAGTCTTCAATAAAAAGAGCCAAGATGAACAACAACTTGTCAGACAGGCCACTTCCTGTTCAGAATCTTCTCAGGTTTTTGCCTGCCATATGAGTTCTGTTATACTCACAGACACCATTCAAACAGTTTTAGAAACTTTAGGGTGTTTTCTATCCAAAGCCAATAATTATATGCATATTCTAGTTACTGGGCAGGAGTAGTAACCAGATTAAATCGGGTACGTTTTTTATCCGGCCGTGTCAATACTGCCCCCTAGCCCTAACAGGTTAACTTCTGGTGTAGACCCTCTAAACCTCAGCACTCTCTCAGTAATATGAATACCGTAATTTCTGGACTATAAGCAGCTACTTTTTTCCCAGGCTTTGAACGTCGCGGCTTAAACAATGACGCGGCTAATATATGGATTTTTCCCGCTTTCAATTTTTTTTCTCCAAAAAACACATTCTGAGACGTGCTCAGTTTTTTGGCGGCATGAAGCTTTCATTAGACCAATGAAATTGCCGAACGGGTTAAGGTCAAACAACTTTTTTGTTTACTGTTTAGATTAAATCGAGCGCTCTCAAACTTCCCATCATTCTGATTACGGTAGTCATTTTGTCACCCTGATTCCTGGGGGTACAACAAAGTATTTGCAGCCACTCGACATCAGTGTAAATCGTGCATTTAAGGTGGCGCTCCGTGTTCAGCGGGAGGCTTGGATGACAAGTGGGGAGAAATCCTTCACTAAAACGGGCCGCATGCGAAGAGCAACTTATGGTCAAGTCTGCCAGTGGGTCCTGACAGCGTGGAGCATTGTCAAAAAATCCACTATCATCAACGGGTTTCGAAAGGCTGGACTGCTGCGTGTTGAAGAGGGCTCAGCGGGGGATTTGCCTCCGGATGAAAGTGACGAGAGCGACAATGAAAACGATCCAATATCGGATGAAGCAATTCTGAGGCTATTCAACTCTGACACCGAAGGAGATGACTTCAGTGGTTTCAGTGCACAGGAGGAGGAAGATAGTGACCAATGACTTTCTTGGTAGGTTACTGTTTACTGCTAATTTTTTATTTTTTGTTACAAGCCGTGTTTCGTTAAAGCCTATTTATTTTTGTTACAAGCCGTGTTTCGTTAAAGCCTGTGTAAAGTTCATTTGTTTCAATGTACCCGTAGGCACCTGCGGCTTATAGACATGTGCGGCTTATTTATGTTCAAAAAAAAAAAAAAAATTAAATTCAGTGGGTGCGGCTTATATTCAGGTGCGCTTAATAGTCCGGAAATTACGGTAAGTACATTTCATATTCTCAGAACCCAACAATGGTAACATAAGTTCATACTGTAGGCAAGACAGAATGCAGAAATGGTACACAGCATTACTTAGTTCATGCTTCCAGGATGCAGCCAGACACAGATTTTGTATTAGTCCAAAACAAATGAGCCAATGGCTTTTGTATGGGTCACAGTGGAGAGAACGGGGAGCATTCTCAGTTGTTTTGTATGGGTCACAGTGGAGAGAACGGGGAGCATTCTCAGTTGTTTTGTATGGGTCACAGTGGAGAGAACGGGGAGCATTCTCAGTTGTTTTGTATGGGTCACAGTGGAGAGAACGGGGAGCATTCTCAGTTGTTTTGTATGTGTCACAGTGGAGAGAACGGGGAGCATTCTCAGTTGTTTTGTATGGGTCACAGTGGAGAGAACGGGGAGCATTCTCAGTTGTTTTGTATGGGTCACAGTGGAGAGAACGGGGAGCATTCTCAGTTGTCAGTTGATTTAACATAGTAGGTTTTATTCGTTTCTTTCAGTCATAGACTGAATTGTTCACCTATTTATAATCATCACATCAATCATATAATTATCAAATCCTAAACTAGCAAAACACTTAATATGATAGTGTTAAAATATACAATATATACACAAAACAACAATACTATGGGTGGCAGCTTGTTGAAGGCATTTCTAACGTAAGCATCTCTGACATCAACCGTCACAAGTTTGACTAATTTCAGCTTTTGATGGACAAAAATGTCCATGAATATTTGTGATTAATGTCATAGTGTGCGGTTAAACCCTGTTCTTCTGTATCTTTTTTTCCCAGGAGCTCACACAACCCTGACAACAGAGTATGGGATGCCCTCCAGTCATTCCCAGTTCATCTGGTTTTTTGTTGTTTACTTCTTTCTTTTCCTTTATTTAAGGTCAGTTACCATTCTCTCCCAGACTACATTTATTTAAACAAAATAATAATTATGCATTGTAACCATACATGACATTTGATGTCGGCTGACGCACTTTGCCTCCTGTGTCTAGAATGCATCAAACGAACAACGCTCGGTGTGTGGAGCTGCTGTGGAGACACATACTGTCCATCACCTTGTTGGGCGTGGCCTTATCAGTGTCATACAGCAGGTGAGGGAGGGGAGGGGGAGACCCAGTGTAAAAAAATAAAAACAAGTCTAATTTATCTAGATTTGAATGTATTTTTAGACCATGACACATTTGTCAATTTGGTCCCAACTCTTAACCATTTAGCTGTTAATAACTGTACTGTAATTATCTAAATACAGGAATTGCAGAATTTTTATTTAAAAAATGCTCAATGTACCTTTTTCGCAGGGTATACCTGTTGTACCACACTTGGAGTCAGGTCTTCTATGGGGGAGTGGCCGGTAGCACCATAGGAGTAGTCTGGTTCTTCTTCACACAGGAGGTGCTTACACCGCTATTCCCCAAGATAGCAGCATGGTAAAGAACAGGGACACCTCTCAGGGGGGCACACGGGCTTAGCAAGAAGTGAACCATCAGAGCCTGGCACGGATTTGGGCAGCGTGTACTGTAGCTACTGATGTGTTCATCTTGATTATCTGTTGTGTACTTTTCCCTTTCTCAGTGTGTCTCCATTTTTTATTTTGTCCCACCTCTCTCGCCATCCCTGACCGCTGACAGGCCGATATCAGAGTTCTTTCTGGTGCGGGACACGAGCCTGATCCCCAACATCCTTTGGTTTGAGTACACGGTGACCAGGTCAGAGGCGAGGTAAGGGACATATTTTAATAACCACATTAGGTGGGAATCGGTGTGACTCCAAATAGAGTTGATGTTTTTAACCATGTTTACATGTGTAGTAATGGTTTGTATGTCTGCTTATCCTCCAGAAACAGACAACGGAAGCTTGGAACAAAGCTTCAGTGATCTCAGCAGTTCCTTGGAGAAACTGAGTAAAGGAACATATACACACACACACACACACACACACACACACACACACTCACTCATTAAAAAAACACACTGGAGAATCAATCATCTTCTGGACTGACCTGGTTGCAATGGTAAAAAGGCCATCCATTTACAGGTGGACCAAAAGAGTGTCTGGACTCGGCCCGGATTCCACAGCCTTAGCAAGTCCGTCCACATGCCTCTCCTTCTTGTATAGCTTGCTGAAATGCTCCCCCAATGCATGCAAGACCGTGCAAGAGGTATACTATTTAATGATACATTAATATAAACTCAGCAAAAAAAGAAACACTCTCACTGTCAAGTGTGTTTATTTTCAGCAAACTTAACATGTGTAAATATTTGTATGAACATAAGATTCAACAACTGAGACATAAACTGAACAAGTTCCACAAACATGTGACTAACAGAAATGGAATAATGTGTCCCTGAACAAAGGAGGGTCAAAATCAAAAGTAACAGTCAGTATCTGGTGTGGCCACCAGCTGCATTAAGTACTGCAGTGCATCTCATGGACTGCACCAGATTTGGCAGTTCTTGCTGTGAGATGTTACCCCACTCTTCCACCAAGGCACCTGCAAGTTCCTGGACATTTCTGTGGGGGGAGCGGTCCTAGCCCTCGCCCTTCGATCCGATCCAACAGGTCCCAGACATGCTCAATGGGATTGAGATCCGGGCTCTTCACTGGCCATGGCAGAACACTGACATTCATGTCTTGCAGGAAATCACGCACAGAACGAGCAGTATGGCTGGTGCCATTGTCATGCTGGAGGGTCATGTCAGGATGAACCCTCAGGAAGAGTACCATGAGGGAGGAGGATGTCTTCCCTGTAACGCACAGCGTTGAGATTGCCTGCAGTCTGATGATGCTGTGACACACCGCCCCAGACCATGACGGACCCTCCACCTCCAAATCAATCCCGCTCCAGAGTAAAGGCCTCGGTGTAACGCTCATTCCTGCGACGATAAACGTGAATCTGACCATCACCCCTGGGAGACAAAACCGCAACTCGTCAGTGAAGAGCTCTTTTTGCCAGTCCTGTCATGTCCAGTGACGGTGGGTTTGTGCCCATAGGCAACTTTGTTGCCGGTGATGTCTGGTGAGGACCTGCCTTACAACAGGCCTACAAGCCCTCAGTCCAGCATCTCTCAGCCTATTGCGGACAGTCTGAGCACTGATGGAGGGATTGTGCGTTCCTGGTGTAACTCGGGCAGTTGTTGCAATCCTGTACCTGTCCCGCAGGTGTGATGTTCGGATGTACCAATCCTGTGCAGGTGTTGTTACACGTGGTCTGCCACTGCGAGGACGATCAGCTGTTTGTCCTGTCTCCATGTAGCGCTGTCTTAGGCGTCTCACAGTACGGACATTGCAATTTATTGCCCTGGCCACATCTGCAGTCCTCATGCCTCCTTGCAGCATGCCTAAGGCACGTTCACGCAGATGAGCAGGGACCCCGGGCATCTTTCTTTTGGTGTTTTTCCAGAGTCAGTAGAAAGGCCTCTTTAGTGTCCTAAGTTTTCATAACTGTGACCTTAATTGCCTACCGTCTGTAAGCTGTTAGTGTCTTAACAACCGTTCCATAGGTGCATGTTCGTTAGTTGTTTGTGGTTCTTTGAACAAGCATGAGAAACAGTGTTTAAACCCTTTACAATGAAGATCTGTGAAGTTATTTGGATTTTTACAAATTATCTTTGAAAGACAAGGTCCTGAAAAAGGGACGTTTCTTTTTTTGCTGAGTTTATATTTTAACTGTAAAACACATGCGCAGATGGTAACCATGTACTGTAAGAAAAAGATTTTCAGAAAAGCCAAGAAAGAGGGCTCTCTCAAGTAACAAATATTGGCTGATGTTAAAACAGCATGAAATTAGTTATTTTTTATATTGCAGAATTTTAGGGGGAAGCAAGCAAACAGTTTTTTTGGCTCTTGTATTACGAAAAAGAGAATAAAAAAAGAACTTGGGTAAAACGTAATATACATTTGAACTCTGAAAATGTAAGAAAAAGGTGGGGGAGAAAGACCCCTCTGATACCTCTTTCCTGTCTCTGTATGACTGCCAACCCTATGTATTCATTTCCAAAATTGACTTACAGGCATTTAAGCGCTCACATACTGTACAAGCTAGGGCTAGTTTACCTGCTGTACAGCAACGAGTTCTGGATTTCTGTTTGTTGGAGATGATAGAAAAGCAGAGAAATAAGCGCCACAACACAAGGGGAAGTGTTGTTTTTCTGCGCCTCTTACTCACACAGTGAGCAAATGAGTGTTTTCTCAACCCCTTTCTCCCTGCATGTCTGACACCCCAGGAGAAGAAACCTAGGATTTGTTTTTCTTTTCTTTTTTTCCATTTTTGTTGCAGTTCGAGAGAACATGTAAAATGTAAAAATGAAAATGTAACATGAAATGGTGGATTGCCACTTGTCTTTCCAAACATTCTTTTCACCTACCTTTCCAAAACATTCCATATCTTTTGGTGGAAAAACAAACGAGATGACTGCTGAGGGAAAAATGTATTTTTTTGTTTGTTTTTAAAAGGAAACCTCAGGTCAATCGTAGCATTTGATTACGCTGTGTTCCTCTCGTAAATGCAACAACTGATGTTTGAAGCGGTCTGGTGAGGGTCAGAAACTGATTTGGAAATGTCATTAACTCCATAAAGGGAAGTAGTTCTCTTTAGATTATCATTTTTTTCCATCTAGTGTAACCCATATCAGGCTAAATAAAGATATTACATGTTTATGTACAATTGTAGGCTTCTTTTCTCTCCAATTCTTCAGTGAATAGTCAACAAAAAGTGGTCCATGGTTTGGAAATAGACAGAGGTCCAGATAAGCATCATTATGTATTTTATAGATGTCATATTTTGGGACTATTGAACAAAAATGTTGGACATATTTTTAAGGTCATGAAGTGTCAGTCATGATATTTGGATGAAACCAGCTCAAATTACTGTATGATAAGTATGAAAAATTACTGTTGCTTTTACATTGACAAAGTTTGATCATAGTTTCTTGTTCCCTCCCCCATGTCAAAAACTTGGATTCAGGAGGCAGGATTATTAAGGGGACAAGGTGATGTCATCCTAACTCTCTGTTCCATACACCAATGGTAACATGATATTCTTACCTAATTTAAATAAGTACTGCCTTGAAACCAACATCCGAGAAGGTGTGTTTGCAGAGGGCCGTGGTTTATAGACTGCTTGGTTGTTTAGCAACAAAACCAATGCATGCACAACTATGGGTCTAAACAGACAGGATTGGCTTACATTATTGACAACATGTAAGCTATATTTAATCTCAAATGTTTATTTAAAACATACATTTGCATATTGACCACTTGTGTCCAATACGTCGTTACACTTGTTGGTTAGCTAGCTAGAAATGTTTGCCCTATTGACATGAAATCAATCAAAACACCTCAAAACAAGACATGGTATCAAGAACAACCTGAAACGAGCCACTTACGATACCCCACACGGCACTTTCTTCCCTTACAAAAAAAGTTTGCAGTTTTGAAACTGCAATAAGAGTGCAGTAACTGCAGTTGCCTGGTATTTTGGATGCAGAATAACTGCAGTGTACTGCAGTTGAACTTTAGGTAGTTACACTGCAAAAGTACTGCAGTAAAAAAAAAAAAGTGTTAATTCGGACGTAGTATTTTTTTGTGTACTGCAGGTATACTCTGACTTCAATCTTTTTTCTTAAGGGTTATTCTTCCAAGCAATTTGGCAATCCAGAATCATAACAACCTGTTGACTTCTGCCCCATGGAAGCACGCACATCGTTTTCGTGACGACGTCCGCTAACCCATCTATAGAGGGCTTCAGTGTTGCCATGTTTGCGTTTTTTCTTGCAAATTGGGCTACTTTGAAAACGATGTCATGGGTGAAAATGTATTGGTCGCGGGAGGCAGGTTTTTGGGCTACTTTCGAAAATGTACCACTGCCGCCATGGCATTTTTCTTTTAAAAATATATATATATATTTCACTGTGACCTGCTGCTGACTATCAGGCAATGACCAGGCTGTTACTGAGTGAGCAAGAGAGAGCTCATTGGCTCCTGAGTTTTTCAGCAAAAAATGGAATTATAGTTGGATAAATGTAGATAAACTTTTTTTTTTAATCGCAATGACTTATACAGGAAACTATCCTCTACAGTAAAACCTTCAAATACAAATTCCATACTTAAAACCTTGATTTTTGGACAAAATTACCTGAATGGATTCTTACTATCACGAAAAAAAACTTAGAACAAACCAGAACCTGGAAATACCATCCAACAGAAAAACAGAGTGTTTAATGTTCAGTCTGAACTTACTTCTGAAGCCAAAAAGTAAAAGCCAAATTTCCAGGTAATTTTGTTTTATATTAAGCTTAGCAAGTAAGGCTACCAAGCTGCTAGGACAGAACAGACCTGGCTGCAACTTCAATTAGCACTGAAGTGTGAAATGAGATGTGTGAACTCTTGAGCCTAACAATGTGAAACTCTGCTGCCAATCTCCCACACCCAAATGCAGATGCTTTTAAAGCCCCCTGTGTCATGGTGTATCCCTGTGCAGATGTCATCACAGTACAGTACCCCTTGGATATTAAAAATAACACTGCATGGAATAAGTACAAAAAGAAGCTCAAGGACAATCGTGAGAAACTATTTGTGGACTGCTACAAAGAGGGGAACATAAGCAACTTAATTTCCCACACAGACCATCCCCTGGCATGGCACAGTGCTATAAGAGCACACTACCCCTATGTCAAGAGTGGGTACTGGCCCAGGGTGGAAACTCAGAATACTAGACATTGAGGAAATGTAAACAACCTCTGTCAACGTGAACAAGTCTGGGACAGTAATGGTGCAGGGCATCCTCTAGCAGTGCCAGCAGGACTTTTACAGGATCAGAGGGAGAGCACAGCAGGAAAAGCTCTCTCTCTGTGACGACTCCCCCATCCTGAGTCAGTCTGATCATACCTCTTCAAAGCTGAGAGCTGGCTGCAATCCAGACTGAGGTGAGAGAACTTGAGGAGAGAGAGGAACACATGGCACAGATAACAGCAGTGAAGGTGGAGGAAGAGGAACACATGGGACAGATAACAGCACTGAAGGAGGAGGAAGAGGAACACATGGGACAGATAACAGCAGTGAAGGTGGAGGAAGAGGAACACATGGGACAGATAACAGCAGTGAAGGTGGAGGAAGAGGAACACATGGGACAGATAACAGCAGTGAAGGTGGAGGAAGAGGAACACATGGGACAGATAACAGCAGTGAAGGTGGAGGAAGAGGAACACATGGGACAGATAACAGCAGTGAAGGTGGAGGAAGAGGAACACATGGGACAGATAACAGCAGTGAAGGTGGAGGAAGAGGAACACATGGGACAGATAACAGCAGTGAAGGTGGAGGAAGAGGAACACATGGGACAGATAACAGCAGTGAAGGAGGAGGAAGAGGAACACATGGGACAGATAACAGCAGTGAAGGTGGAGGAAGAGGAACACATGGGACAGATAACAGCAGTGAAGGTGGAGGAAGAGGAACACATGGGACAGATAACAGCAGTGAAGGTGGAGGAAGAGGAACACATGGGACAGATAACAGCAGTGAAGGTGGAGGAAGAGGAACACATGGGACAGATAACAGCAGTGAAGGAGGGGGTGAGAAGCTGAGGTGTGACAGAGAGCAGGACACTCCCCCAGAGAAGCCAGCAGAGCAGCCAGCCTCAGACCCGGACCAGAACGTCAACACCACAATGGGACAGACAACAGAGGACCCACCAACCCAACAGACCCCACCCCCTCCTAACTGCCCCCCTGTCAGCTCCCCTGATAGCACCTCCTGACAACCCCCACACATCCACTGAGGACACACAAAAGCCAGAAATTGTGCTCCTCATTGATTCAAATAGCAAATACATTCAAGAGAATAAACTTTTTCCCAAACACAAAGTGGCTAAACCCTGGTGCCTAAACACTAGGCATGCCTTGGAGATGTCAGAGGACAGACTAGGGTCCCCCAGCCACATTTATAATTCACAAAGGCACAAACGACCTGAGGGCCCAGCAGGAAAGGGTGGCCACAGCACTCAAGGGAGTGATTTAAAAAAGCTTCTTCCACTTTCCCCAACACACAAGTGGTTATCTCCACCATGCTACCACGAAAAGACATTCACCTTGCCAATACACAGTGGGTGAACGCAAGCATTTCTCCCTGGACTGTGCCTCAAAACCTAAAGTCTACCTGGCCCACCATTCCATCCTGGACTTGAACCCAGGACCCTGAAGGACATCACCCTCAACCGCAACACCCGGAACCTCACACAGGAGCAACAGACACCCCGCCCAGACCAGCGAGACCCCCTCCCGAAGGACCTGCACTGAGAGAACCCACACCAAGAGGACCTACACCCAGACCACAGCTTCACCAGCCACACCCCAACCAGCTGAGACCACCCCAAACAAACCCTGGCCACACCCTACATAGGCCCCCCAGATCAGACCTATGCCCCTTCTGCCACCCCATGCCCCCCACCCTGCAGCAATGACCTCAACATGACAGCCACACATATGCCCAGGCCATGAGCAGAGCAACAGGCCCAACCCCCACTAATGCACCCCCCCCACCCCCATCCTACGACCTAAGAGGTATGTATCAGATACTTAACATGCTCTGCTCACATCTACTGTAATGGTCCGGGCCTAAACCACACGAAAACAACACTAGGCACAATGGAACACAAAGCTTTTACTATCTCATCCTGGAATATACAAGGTCTGAGGTCATCTGCCTTTGGCCTAAAGAACAGGAACCCATACTTCATCAAAGAAATTGGAAATACAGACATTGTCATCCTACAAGAAACATGGTATAGAGGAGACGGACCCATTGGTTGCCCTCTAGGTTACAGAACGCTGGTAGTCCCATCCACCAAACTACCAGGTGTAAAACAGGGAAGAGACTCAGGGGCAGTGGTGGAAAAAGTACCCAATTTGTTATACTTGAGTAAAAGTAAAGATACCATAATAGAAAATGACTCAAGTAAAAGTGAAAGTCACCTAGTAAAATACTTGAGTAAAAGTCAAAGTATTTGGTTTTAAATATACAGTTGAAGTCAGAAGTTTACATACACTTCGGTTGGAGTCATTAAAATTGTTTTTCAACCACTCCACAAATGTCTTGTTAACAAACTATAGTTTTGGCAAGTCGGTTAGGACATCTACTTTGTGCATGACACAAGTAATTTTTCCAACAATTGTTTACAGACAGATTATTTCACATAATTCACTATCACAATTCCATTGGGTCAGAAGTTTACATACACTAAGTTGACTGTGCCTTTAAACAGCTTGGAAAATTCCAGAAAATGATGTCATGGGTTTAGAAGCTTCTGATAGGCTAACTGACATCATTTGAGTCAATTGGAGGTGTACCTGTGGATATATTTCAAGGCCTACCTTCAAACTCAGTTCCTCTTTGCTTGACATCATCGGAAAATCAAAATAAATCAGCCAAGACCTCCAAATTGTAGACCTCCACAAGTCTGGTTCATCCTTGGGAGCAATTTCCAAACGCCTGAAGGTACCACGTTCATCTGTACAAACAGTGTACGCAAGTATAAACACCATGGGACCACGCAGCCGTCATACCACTCAGGAAGGAGACACGTTCTGTCTCCTAGAGATGAACGTGCATTGGTGCGAAAAGTGCAAATCAATCCCAGAACAACAGCAAAGGACCTTGTGAAGATGCTGGAGGAAACAGGTACAAAAGTATCTATATCCACAGTAAAACGAGTCCTTTATCGACATAACATACATTTTACATTTTAGTCATTTAGCAGACGCTCTTATCCAGAGCGACTTACAAATTGGTGCATTCACCTTATAATATCCAGTGGAACAACCACTTTACAATAGTGCATCTAAATCTTTTAAGGGGGGGGTTAGAAGGATTACTTTATCCTATCCCAGGTATTCCTTGAAGAGGTGGGGTTTCAGGTGTCTCCGGAAGGTGGTGATTGAGTCCGCTGTCCTGGCGTCGTGAGGGAGCTTGTTCCACCATTGGGGTGCCAGAGCAGCGAACAGTTTTGACTGGGCTGAGCGGGAACTGTGCTTCCTCAGAGGTAGGGAGGCGAGCAGGCCAGAGGTGGATGAACGGAGTGCCCTTGTTTGGGTGTAGGGCCTGATCAGAGCCTGAAGGTACGGAGGTGCCGTTCCCCTCACAGCTCCGTAGGCAAGCACCATGGTCTTGTAGCGGATGCGAGCTTCGACTGGAAGCCAGTGGAGAGAGCGGAGGAGCGGGGTGACGTGAGAGAACGTGAGATAACCTGAAAGGCCGCTCAGCAAGGAAGAAGCCACTGCTCCAAAACCACCATAAAAAATGCCTGACTACGGTTTGCAACTGCACATCTGTGTTGTTGTATGTGTCGAACTGCTTCGCTTTATCTTGACCAGGTCGCAGTTGTAAATGAGAACTTGTTCTCAACTAGCCTACCTGGTTAAATAAAGGTAAAAAAAAAAAAAAATGGGCACAAAGATTGTACTTTTTGGAGAAATGTCTTCTGGTCTGATGAAACAAAAATAGAACTGTTTGGCCATAATGACCATTGTTATGTTTGGAGGAAAAAGGGGGAGGCTTGCAAGCCGAAGAACACCATCCCAACCGTGAAGCACGGGGGTGGCAGCATCAGGTTGTGGGGGTGCTTTGCTGCAGGAGGGACTGGGGCACTTCACAAAATAGATGGCATCATGAGGAAGGACAATTATGTGGATATATTGAAGCAACATCTCAAGACATCAGTCAGGAAGTTAAAGCTTGGTCGCAAATGGGTCTTCCAAATAGACAATGACCCCAAGCATACTTCCAAAGTTGTGGCAAAATGGCTTAAGGACAACAAAGTCAAGGTATTGGAGTGGCCATCACCAAGCCCTGACCTCAATCCCATAGAAAATTTGTGGGCAGAACTGAAAAAGCGTGTGCGAGCTCAGAGGCCTACAAACCTGACTCAGTTACACCAGCTCTGTCAGGAGGAATGGGCAAAAATTCACCCAACTTATTGTGGGAAACTTGTGTAAGTCTACCTGAAACGATTGACCCAAGTTAAACAATATAAAGGCAATGCTACCAAATACTAATTGAGTGTATGTGAACTTCTGACCCACTGGGAATGTGATGAAATAAATCATTCTTTCTACTATTATTCTGACATTTCACATTCTTAAAATAAAGTGGTGATCCTAAGTGACCTAAAACAGGGAATTTTTTACTAGGATTAAATGTCAGGAATTGTGAAAAACTGAGTTTAAATGTATTTGGATAAGGTTTATGTTAACTTCGGACTTCAACTGTACTTTAAGTATCAAAAGTATATGTAATAGTTATATACACTTGGGGCTCCCGAGTGGCGCAGCGATCTCACGCACTGCATCTCAGTGCTAGAGGTGTCACTACTGTCACGGCTCCTCCTCTGCAGTGCAGGGGCAGTTCCTCCTGCAGGCAGAGGAGGGTCGTTAGTGATTGGAGCTGGTGTGATTGGAGCCACCTGGGCTCAGGGTATTTAACAAACTGCTCCACTAACCTCTCTCTCGCTTGGCTTGCTCTCTCTCTCCCTGCTCCTCCAGGTATGATCCTGTTTTGTTTGTCCTTTGTTGGTTGATTTAGTTTCCACTCAGTCATGTTTACACACACATATTCATGAATCCATGCACCCTACATACACCCTACATTATGACATTTCCACACCTCATTCCTTTTTATTTGTTTAGAATTAATAGTTTTGTTGTATAATAAAACACTTTTTGAATTGGCCTATACCGGTTGTTGATGTCCTCTCATTTTTGCCACAGGCTATGTGCCGGCCTGTGACACTACAGACCCTGGTTCGATCCTAGGCTGTATCACAACCGGGCGTGATCGGGAGTACCATCGGGCGGTGCACAATTGCCCCAGCGTCGTCCGTGTTAGGAGAGGGTTTGACCGGGGTAGGCCATCCTTGTAAAATAAGAATTTGTTCTTAACTGACTTGCCTAGTTAAATTACAAAGTAAAAGTATTTATAATTTCACATTCCTTATGTTAAGCAAACCAGACGACACAACAACAAAAAAATCCGATATCCAGGGGTAAAATCCAACTCTCAGACATAATTTACAAACAATGCACTTGTATTTAGTGAGTCCTCCAGATCAGACCCTGTAGAGATGACCAGGGATGTTCTCTTGATAAGTGTGTGAATTTGACAATTTTTCTATCCTGCTAAGCTTTCGAAATGTAACAAGTACTTTTGGATGTCAGGGGAAATGGAGTAAAAAGTACATTATTTTCTTTAGAGTAAAAATAAAAGTAGTCAAATATGAAAAGTAGTTTTTTGGGGTAACTACTTTACTGAAGTATTTTAGACACCACTGCTCAGGGGGGTATGCTCATGTGGTATGCTAATTTGGTATAGAACAGACCTAACCTGGTATTACATTTTTCAAAACAGTAACATTTTACATCTGGCTAGAAATGAATAAGGAAATGATCTCAACTGAGAATTTCCTCATTTGTGCTACCTATATCCCACCAATATAGTCCCCATACTTTAACGATAACTGCTTCTCCATCCTAGAGGGGGCGATCAACCATTTCCAGGCCCAGGGACATGTACTAGTCTGTGGCGACCTAAATGCCAGAACTGGAAAAGAACCTGACACACTCAGCACACAGAGGGACAAACACCAACCTGGAGGTGACAGTATTCCCTACCAAATATGCCCCCCTAGACATAACTATGACAAAACAACCAATGGGTCACAACTCCTGCAGCTCTGTCACACGCTGGGTCTGTACATAGTCAATGGAAAGCTTAAAGGAGACTCCTATGGTAGTTACACCTACAGCTCATCACTTGGCAGCCGTACTGTAGATTACTTTATCACAGACCTCAACCCAGAGTCTCTCAGAGCATTCTGTCAGCCCACTAACACCCCTATCAGATCACAGCAAAATCACAGTCTGCCTGAGCAGAGCTATGCTCAATCATGAGGCATCAAAGCCAAAGGAACTGCACAATATATAGAAATGCTATAGACAGGAGTGTAGAAATCTACCAAAAAACTATTAGGCAACAACAAATTCAATCCCTTTCAGACAACTTCCTGGACAAAACATTTCACTGTAATAGTGAAGATGTAAACTTGGCAGTAGAAAGCCTTAATGGTATATTTGACCTATCAAATCTAAAAATTTCAAGCAGATAACCTAAGACAATTAACAACAATGGTTTGATGAAGAATGCAAAAACCTAAGAAAGAAATTGAGAAACCTATCCAACCAAAAACATAGAGACCCAGAAAATCTGAGCCTATGCCTTCACTATGGTGAATCACTAAAACAATACAGAAATACACTACGGAAAAAGAAGGAACAGCATGTCAGAAATCAGCTCAATGTAATTGAAGAATCCATTGAATCTAACCACTTCTGGGAAAATTGGAACACCAAACAAACAACAACACAGAGTTATCTATCCAAAATGGAGATGTGGATAAACCACTTTTCCAATCATTTTGGCTCTATAACAAAGCACAAACAGCAAAAACATACATGATCAATTACAAAACTTAGAATCAGCTATTGAAGACTATCAGAACTGACAGGATCCTCCAATTACATTGAATGAACTACAGGACAAAATACAAACCCTCCAAACCAAAAAGGCCTGTGCTGTTGATGGTATCCTATATGAAATGATAAAATATACAGACCACAAATTCCAATTGGCTATACTTAAACTCTTTAACATCATCCTCAGCTCTGGCATCTTCCCCAATATTTGGAACCAAGGACTGATCACCCCAATCCACAAAAGTGGAGACAGATTTGACCCCAATAACTTCCGTGGAATGTGCGTCAACAGCAACCTTGGGAAAATTCTACATTTCTACATTTCCAATTCTACATTTCCTCAGTGAAAACAAAGTACTGAGCAAATGTCAAATTGGCTTTTTTCAAAATTACCATACGACAGACCATGTATTCACCCTGCACACCCTAATGACAAACAAACAAACCAAAACAAATGCAAAGTCATCTCATGCTTTGTTGACTTCAAAAAAGCTTTTGACTCAATGTGGCATGAGGGTTTGCTATACAAATTGATGGAAAGTGGTGTTGGGGAAAAAGCATACAACATTCTAGAATCCATGTACACAAACAAGTGTGTGGTTAAAACAGGCAGAAACCACACATTTATTTCTACAGGGCCGTGAGGTGAGACAGGGATGCAGCTTAAGCCCCTCCCTCTTCAACATATATATCAATGAAATAGCGTTGGCTAATTAGGTAGGCTATTTAGATTGGTCATTATGGAGACACCCTGTTTCCATAAAACATATTAAAGCACTAGAACTGATAAAACGGGGACAAAACATTGGAAAACGACTTTAGGCGTTTCTCTCAGAGGTGGTTTAAAGTAAACTTCATTCTAATGTAGACTTTTCTTAACAGTATCTAGTGAAGGGTTTTACTCATGCACAGTTCTAGGGTCTGGAGCACTGCGTGAGTGGAAATTTGAAATGGAAGTTACTCCCTCGTGTGCTTGTGTTATGGTCAAAAGTCCACAATGAAAATTACATTGAAAGTGGAGAATGATAGGTTACATTTGCATATATTGGCCCATCAAGTAGGCTATTAATTTATATGCCATTGCAGGCTACTGTAACCTACCATTTGATACAATACATATATATTGAAATGATGATATCACTGGAGTCATTGCAAATCAATTTGTGCCACTTATGTAGCCTACCTGGAGATGGCAAACTGATTAAATAAATAGCCTATAACGCAGTTTGTTGTTGTAGCCTTGTTATTTTGCTATTATTAATGGCCGTGTTTAGTTAATTAAATTGGAAGCTGTCAATTGTGATCTTGGTCACAGCTCTATCGCAAATGTATCATTCTCCACATGTAATGTCAATTTCATTGTGGACTTTTCCCTGAAATTAGATGTTGGCCTTTCAGGGGCTATATGCTACCTGCATCTAGCTCAGCAAACCATGGCAAAATGTAATTGCAATTATAAACACAGATTTTAGTCAGTAGCCTATGCCTATTGAAATAAGTCAATCTCACAAATAGGCCATTTATAACGGTTTGTAGTCTTAACATCTGGCACATAATAATGGCACAATTGCCAAAATATAGTCAAACATTAGTTTGTTTAAGTTCATCCAAGTGCTTCTTGCAGAGATTTCAAGATCCTGTCTAACTTTCATCACTCAAACTCTCCTGTCGGATTTATCGATAGTTATGCACATGCGCAAACAGGATTGATTTATAATTATTAACTGGGTGGTTTGAGCCCTGAATGCTGATTGGTTGAAAGCCATGGTATATCAGAGGTGTACCACGGGAATGACAACTTACTTTTTACTATTCTAATTATGTTGGTAAACAGTTTATAATAGCAATAAGGATCCTCACGGGGTTCTGGTATATGGCCAATATACCACGGCTAAGGGCTGTTCTTTGTGGTATATGGCCTGTGGTATATGTCCTATGTCCTAAGAACAGCCCTTAGCCATTGTACACTGCTCTAAAAAATAAAGGGAACACTTAAACAACACAATGTAACTCCAAGTCAATCACACTTCTATGAAATCAAACTGTCCACTTAGGAAGCAACACTGATTGACAATAAATTTCACATGCTGTTGTGCAAATGGAATAGACAACAGGTGTAAATTATAGGCAATTAGCAAGACACCCCCAATAAAGGAGTGGTTCTGCAGGTGGTGACCACAAACCACTTCTCAGTTCCTATGCTTCCTGGCTGATGTTTTGGTCACTTGAATGCTGGCTGTGCTTTCACTCTAGTGGTAGCATGAGACGGAGTCTACAACCCAGACAAGTGGCTCAGGTAGTGCAGCTCATCCAGGATGGCACATCAATGCGAGCTGTGGCAAGAAGGTTTGCTGTGTCTGTCAGCGTAGTGTCCAGAGCATGGAGGCGCTACCAGGAGACAGGCCAGTACATCAGGAGACGTGGAGGAGGCCGTAGGAGGGCAACAACCCAGCAGCAGGACCGCTACCTCCGCCTTTGTGCAAGGAGGAGCAGGAGGAGCACTGCCAGAGCCCTGCAAAATGACCTCCAGCAGGCCACAAATGTGCATGTGTCTGCTCAAACGGTCAGAAACAGACTCCATGAGGGTGGTATGAGTGCCCGACGTCCACAGGTGGGGGTTGTGCTTACAGCCCAACACCGTGCAGGACGTTTGGCATTTGCCAGAGAACACCAAGATTGGCAAATTCGCCACTGGCGCCCTGTGCTCTTCACAGATGAAAGCAGGTTCACACTGAGCACATGTGACAGACGTGACAGAGTTTGGAGACGCCGTGGAGAACGTTCTACTGCCTGCAACATCCTCCAGCATGACCGGTTTGGCGGCGGGTCAGTCATGGTGTGGGGTGGCATTTCTTTGGGGGGCCGCACAGCCCTCCATGTGCTCGCCAGAGGTAGCCTGACTGCCATTAGGTACCGAGATGAGATCCTCAGACCCCTTGTGAGACCATATGCTGGTGCGGTTGGCCCTGGGTTCCTCCTAATACAAGACAATGCTAGACCTCATGTGGCTGGAGTGTGTCAGCAGTTCCTGCAAGAGGAAGGCATTGATGCTATGGACTGGCCCGCCCGTTCCCCAGACCTGAATCCAATTGAGCACATCTGGGACATCATGTCTCGCTCCATCCACCAACGTTGCACCACAGACTGTCCAGGAGTTGGCGGATGCTTTAGTCCAGGTCTGGGAGGAGATCCCTCAGGAGACCATCCGCCACCTCATCAGGAGCATGCCCAGGCGTTGTAGGGAAGTAATACAGGCACGTGGAGGCCACACACACTACTGAGCCTCATTTTGACTTGTTTTAAGGACATTACATCAAAGTTGGATCAGCCTGTAGTGTGGTTTTCCACTTTAATTTTGAGTGTGACTCCAAATCCAGACCTCCATGAGTTGATAAATTGGATTTCCATTGATTATTTTTGTGTGATTTTGTTGTCAGCACATTTAACTATGTAAAGAAAAAAGTAGTTAAGAAGATTATTTCATTCATTCAGATCTAGGATGTGTTATTTTAGTGTTCCCTTTATTTTTTTGAGCAGTGTATATTGGCCATATACCACACCTCGGGCCTTGTTGCCTAATCATAGCAGTCAAAACAAGTTAGACTGACATCCATTGATGGAAAATTATCTTTAGTGTTTAATAAGGGCAGTTTGTCTTTTCTCTTGCAACATATCCTTAAAATCGCAAGAATTATTATTTAGATGGAAAAACCTAATTTTGCTTCTTAGCCTACGTTGTTAAAAATGATGTCGATATTCCTTCTTATTTCGCTCGAAAACGTTATGGGAAAAGGGTTTATTGGATAAATGTTGCAACTCCACTCCTGCTGCGAAAAGGCCTTGAGTGGGTTTTCAAAAGTCATCGGGCTAGAAATTTTCGTTGGACCTGGCAACCCTGGAGAGCTTTCAGTTGACGTAGAACGCCTCCTGGCGGCCATGTTGGAAGACCACTGCATTAATTATTCTGAAAACAGCCGAGGGGCTACCCCAAACTGAATGATAAAAGTGACTAGAACTAGTGGATTCATCACCACGGTCATTTTCTGTGGAGTATATGGCTCCTCAAACAAGGCCGGAAAAGATGTTTACAGATTCCCCGCAATCATGAAACACCATTGGCAATACCAATGAGATAAGACTCAAGAACTCAGAAAAGCGAAGAAACCTTTTTGCCCGTCAAGACCTCAACCCAGACTGCTTTCAATACAGGGTTTGCTACGATCATTTCATCATTGGAAGGTCAAGTCTTATCGATTTTGAGTTTAGTTTCACTGGTATGCTAACCAGGCGTTAACAACACTAAGTGAGTTAGCTCGATAGCTTGTAGTCTAGCTTTTAGCATGTATCGCGTGGGTTTCAAGTTTTGGGAATCCATTTTTTTTTCTCACCATAAATGCCCCTTATAACAAAGCATTACATGCCTCTATCATCGCATTTGCGGGCAAATGTGAACCTACTATTCTTAATGTGATGAGTAGATTTGATAGTGATAATTTAGGCTGTTAATAAACGCGTAGCGGCATAGGTTTATATCCTATATCAGAGACGTTTCTTTCCTTTGCACGGGAAAAATGTGGCCTTTGATAACATTAAATGCAATTCTACTACACTTTATATCACTGGAGATATTAACATAATCTTTTTTAATACGATGGTAGTCTAGGCCTACTCTACTGACAGCAGATCAATTAGAACGACCTTGTCTTGAAAACAACCATGTAATCTAGGCCGAAAAGGGGTCTTTGCTTAAAGGGATCCAGCTTTTCTCAAATTTACATAAAAAGTTTTATTTTGTTTTTTAGCTAACCTTAACTTTTTTCACAGCCTTAACCTAATTCTTCTAACCTGCTGCTTAAATTCTCAGTATCGGCTATGAAATGTAAAATATTACGTTCATTTTACAAAAGCTGGTTCCCTTCTTGCCATGACCATGAAAAGGGTAGACACAAATTGTACAATATGACGTCCATATATTCTGAAGGAAATTATTGTTCAAAAAATGATAATCCAATGATAATTTTATAACTTTATTCATAAAATGAGGGAAAATGTATGGACATTACCGCATAGGACAAAGGCCTCAAAAAGGCTGGAGCAACCAATGGTAATAGTTGTTCCAGCCCAACAATATATTTAATCTTTATGACACTAAAACACCTGAATGAATTAAACACAACCAAACACTTAAGAGCCGCGATGGTATAGGTGACCTGAAGATTTGATATTCTAACGTCAGGTGTGCTTCTCATTTGTTGATGTACTGTAGGTTCACCAGCTGACCTATATCAAGACACCCATGTTGACTGGATTCCCCCTGTGAAGGTGGGTAATGCTGCAGCAGCATCAGTTTCTACTACTTCTTCATCTTTTTCCAGACATGAAAGAAGACATCCCTCAGTTATATGACATGGTTGTCATATGCTGTGCTTTGGACAATTATTCTGTTGTCAATTGAGTAGAGCACCTTGTCATGACAAAAGTGCCCCCTTACACTGTATGAATATAATGTAATTTGGAACGTTTAAAAGACTTGTTGATATTGTAAACATACTGTACTTCAAGCTATATTGTTGTCTAAGTGAAAAGACAAGTATTCTGTCATCTTTGCTTTGCCTAGCCCCATTGAATAAAAAGTATTTCTTATGGCCCAACTATTGCAATGTTCCTTGCTTTTCAGAAACGTGGCTCTCAGACAATATGCCCCCCACGGCTATCTAACTCGATGGATTCTTCATTCACCGGGCAGACAGGATAGTGGAGTCGGGGTGAGGCTGCCTTTCTGGTTGCGGTGATTATAATTCGGCGTCACTAAATCAAAAAGATATATAAATCACATGCGCCGAATACAACAGGTATAGATAGACCTTACAGTGAAATGCTTACTTACAAGCCCTTAACCAACAATGCAGTTAAGAAAAATAAGTGTTAAAGTATTTACTGAAATAAACTGAAGAAAGTAATGAAGGGAAAAAAAGGTGCAAAAATAAAATAACAGTAGCGAGGCTAAATACAGGGGGTACAGGTTATTCGAGGGATTGAGGTCATATGTACATGTAGGTAGAGGTACAGTGACTATGTATGGATAATAAACAGAGTAGTAGAAAAAGTTTGGCATGAGCTCTCAAATCCTGAAAAGGTTCTACAACTGTACCTTCGAGAGCATATCGACTGGCTGCATCACTGCTTGGTATAGCAATAGCATCGCCCTCGATCGTATGGCGCTACAGAGGGTTGTGCGCACAGCCCAGTACATCACTGAGGCCAAGCTCCCTGCCATCCTGGACCTCCATATCAGGTCAAAGATCCCAACCATCCAAGCCATAGATTTTCTCTGCTTGAACAGCTTTTATCCCCAAGCAATACGACTGAAAAATAGCTAACAAACTTGCACGGACCAAGTTTACCTTGCATCTTTATTGACCTTCTATTTCAGTATTTTGCACTGTCTATGCACACTCACAGGGCCCTACACACTGTCACTCCAAAGCAAACACTCACTCCATTTTCTCACTCACACATAATATGCACATACATTTATACCAACTCTACACCCACAAGCTGCTGCTACTCTGTTTATCTTATATCCAGTTGCCTAGTCACCTTACCCCACACATATCTACCTCCCATCACCCCAGTATCCCTGCACATGTAAATATGGTATTGGAACTGACTTTTTAAATATTTTCTGTATATAGTATGTTTGTTTACTTTATTGTGTATTTCATATTTCTTGTGTGCTTTTTTTCTAGTAATACATTTGATTATTGCATTGTTGGGTTTTGAGTTCGCATTAAAGGCATTTTACTGTGCATGTGACATTAACTTGAAACGTGTCATTCTTTTACAATTTAAACACATTTAGCGTAGACAATGTAGTTATTGTGGTAGTCTTAAACCACCTCGATTGCAAGGGTTGGATATGAACTAAACAATCTTGTGTCAGCACAAGGCATGTAGAAAATCTAGTATAATGATCAGCCTCATACATTGCCTACTGGTATAGTTTTTAAATTGATAACATATAGCTGAACAATACAAACATTGTGTGGGTTAAGCTATTATCTAATTCAGATGCACAATGTCGAGGGTACAGTTATTCTAGCCCCGGACAAACAGACCTGATTCAACTTGTCAACGAATCATCAGGCCCTCAATGAGTTGAATCAGGTGTGCTGTTGAGGGTACTCAAGGACTGGAGTTGGGAACCACTGCTGTAGGCCTATGGCTGCATTGGCATTGCATGCCATTATCAGCTGCATAATGGGTCAACTTTTTTAAATTATTTAACCTTTATTTAACTAGGCAAGTCAGTTAAGAACAAATTCTTATTTACAATGACGGCCTTGGGTTAACTGCCTTGTTCAGGGGCAGAACGACAGAGTTTTACCTTGTCAGCTCGGGGATTCGATCAAGCAACCTTTCGGTTACTGGCCCAGCGCTCTAACCGCTACCTGCCGCCCCCCACATGGCTGATCTCCTGAAAAAATTGTGACAATCAAATAAATCTAATTGGAGAGCTTATGACTGACAAAATGGTAATGATCATTTGAGAAACAAACACAAACATTCCCTTCCCTTTTTTATTGCAGGATTGTGATCTGTAATTAATCAACATCAACACTAGTTAATATTGAATAATGGTTAAGTTAACAATTAAAACATGTTTAAACACTTCACTTCAAAGAATCAACACTGTTTCATATCATTTCAAAGTGTACAAGTAAGCTAACTCAAATGTAAAGTTTTAGTAACAAGTAGGCTATTTACCACAAAAGCATAATTTCAGGTAAACAAAAATAATTCAATACCGGAGGTGGCCATCCTCGCTCCACTGATCCCTTATCTACTGGGTGAGAAGACTTCCGGTCCAGCCCAACAATAGCACACTTGAGTCTAAACTATTTAGGTTTGATACCTTGAATTAGGTGTGTTATTTCTGGGCTGAAACATAAGTGTGTACTCCCAGTATGGTTGGCCTGCTCCAGTTGTAAAAGGTTTATACATTGCGTGACTTTTAAACTGTATTTTTGTTTACAAACTTTGCCAACATAGGTAGACATATAATCTATGGTATACAAGGATGTACCCTTATTCTCTTGGGACATTGATTGAAACTGCCTGCAGATGAAGAGGTCCCATGGCTCTCTGAGGACAGAAGAATCACAAAGAAACAGGCTGCATTTCACAAAAATTAGACAGCCCTAATTATGTTGCTACATCTCTGTCCTCAGTTTTTCTTCTCGCTAGGGACTAGAACTGGAGAATATTTGCATAATGTCCTCCCACAAAGGTACCTGCTCTATCCAGAGTAGCCTGCTCTCCCTTCTCTGACATCTAGAACTGCTAGCGAATCCTTTCACCGTCTTCCATGATCGTTAGCAGGCTACCTACCTAGCTACAAATGCATTTAGTTACAACAATAAAAACATCAAGATAGCTAACTAGGTAATATGAAGTTAGCAAGCTGGTGATATTTAATTAACTTAGCTAGCTATACAATATGTAAGCACAGGAGGTTGGTGGCACCTTAATTGGGGAGAACGGGCTCGTGGTAATGGCTGGAGCGGAATCCGTGGAATGGTATCAAATACAAACGCATGGTTTCCAGATGTTTGATATTCTATTTGCTTCATTCCAGCCATCATTATGAGCCGTCCTCCCCTCAGCAACTTCCACTGATGTAAAGGCAGTGAACGTTACCTTAGCAGCTCATTTGAGTTAGTCTGCACATTACATTTCTGTAGCAAGCTAGCTAATAATACATGTTTTATCATATATGTTCTTACTTACATTTACATTTACATTTAAGTCATTTAGCAGACGCTCTTATCCAGAGCGACTTACAAAATGGTGCATTCACCTTATGATATCCAGTGGAATAACCACTTTACAATAGTGCATCTAAATCTTTTAAGGGGGGGTTAGAAGGATTACTTTATCCTATCCTAGGTATTCCTTAAAGAGGTGGGGTTTCAGGTGTCTCCGGAAGGTGGTGATTGACTCCGCTGTCCTGGCGTCGTGAGGGAGCTTGTTCCACCATTGGGGTGCCAGAGCAGCGAACAGTTTTGACTGGGCTGAGCGGGAACTGTGCTTCCTCAGAGGTAGCGGGGCCAGCAGGCCAGTGGTGGATGAACGCAGTGCCCTTGTTTGGGTGTAGGGCCTGATCAGAGCCTGAAGGTATGGAGGTGCCGTTCCCTTCACAGCTCCGTAGGCAATCACCATGGTCTTGTAGCGGATGCGAGCTTCAACTGGAAGCCAGTGGAGAGAGCGGAGGAGCGGGGTGACGTGAGAGAACTTGGGAAGGTTGAACACCAGACGGGCTGCGGCGTTCTGGATGAGTTGTAGGGGTTTAATGGCACAGGCAGGGAGCCCAGCCAACAGCGAGTTGCAGTAATCCAGACGGGAGATGACAAGTGCCTGGATTAGGACCTGCGCCGCTTCCTGTGTGAGGCAGGGTCGTACTCTGCGAATGTTGTAGAGCATGAACCTACAGGATCGGGTCACCGCCTTGATGTTAGTGGAGAACGACAGGGTGTTGTCCAGGATCACGCCAAGGTTCTTAGCACTCTGGGAGGAGGACACAAGGGAGTTGTCAACCGTGATGGCGAGATCATGGAAGGGGCAGTCCTTCCCCGGGAGGAAGAGCAGCTCCGCCTTGCCGAGGTTCAGCTTGAGCTGGTGATCCGTCATCCACACTGATATGTCTGACAGACATGCAGAGATGCGATTCGCCGCCTGGTTATCAGAAGGGGGAAAGGAGAAGATTAATTGTGTGTCGTCTGCATAGCAATGATAGGAGAGACCATGTGAGGATATGACAGAGCCAAGTGACTTGGTGTATAGCGAGAATAGGAGAGGGCCTAGAACAGAGCCCTGGGGGACACCAGTGGTGAGAGCGCATGGTGCGGAGACAGATTCTCGCCACGCCACCTGGTAGGAGCGACCTGTCAGGTAGGATGCAATCCAAGCGTGGGCCGCGCCGGAGATGCCCAACTCGGAGAGGGTGGAGAGGAGGATCTGATGGTTCACAGTATCAAAGGCAGCAGATAGGTCTAGAAGGATGAGAGCAGAGGAGAGAGAGTTAGCTTTAGCAGTGCGGAGAGCCTCCGTGACACAGAGAAGAGCAGTCTCAGTTGAATGCCCAGTCTTGAAACCTGACTGATTAGGATCAAGAAGGTCATTCTGAGAGAGATAGCAGGAGAGCTGGCCAAGGACGGCACGTTCAAGAGTTTTGGAGAGAAAAGAAAGAAGGGATACTGGTCTGTAGTTGTTGACATCGGAGGGATCGAGTGTAGGTTTTTTCAGAAGGGGTGCAACTCTCGCTCTCTTGAAGACGGAAGGGACGTAGCCAGCGGTCAAGGATGAGTTGATGAGCGAGGTGAGGAAGGGGAGAAGGTCTCCGGAAATGGTCTGGAGAAGAGAGGAGGGGATAGGGTCAAGTGGGCAGGTTGTTGGGCGGCCGGCCGTCACAAGACGCAAGATTTCATCTGGAGAGAGAGGGGAGAAAGAGGTCAAAGCACAGGGTAGGGCAGTGTGAGCAGGACCAGCGGTGTCGTTTGACTTAGCAAACGAGGATCGGATATCGTCAACCTTCTTTTCAAAATGGTTGACGAAGTCATCCGCAGAGAGGGAGGAGGGGGAGGAGGATTCAGGAGGGAGGAGAAGGTAGCAAAGAGCTTCCTAGGGTTAGAGGCAGATGCTTGGAATTTAGAGTGGTAGAAAGTGGCTTTAGCAGCAGAGACAGAAGAGGAGAATGTAGAGAGGAGTGAGTGAAAGGATGCCAGGTCCGCAGGGAGGCGAGTTTTCCTCCATTTCCGCTCGGCTGCCCGGAGCCTTGTTCTGTGAGCTCGTAGTGAGTCGTCGAGCCACGGAGCAGGAGGGGAGGACCGAGCCGGCCTGGAGGATAGGGGACAGAGAAAATCAAAGGATGCAGAAAGGGAGGAGAGGAGGGTTGAGGAGGCAGAATCAGGAGATAGGTTGGAGAAGGTTTGAGCAGAGGGAAGAGATGATAGGATGGAAGAGGAGAGAGTAGCGGGAGAGAGAGAGCGAAGGTTGGGACGGCGCAATACCATCCGAGTAGGGGCAGAGTGAGAAGTGTTGGATGAGAGCAAGAGGGAAAAGGATACAAGGTAGTGGTCGGAGATTTGGAGGGGAGTTGCAATGAGATTAGTGGAAGAACAGCATCTAGTAAAGATGAGGTCAAGCGTATTGCCTGCCTTGTGAGTAGGGGGGGAAGGTGAGAGGGTGAGGTCAAAAGAGGAGAGGAGTGGAAAGAAGGTACTTGAATAGGTTCTCCCACTGCCTCACTTTTCTGGGGCCATAGGAAAAAAATACAAATAATGGGCAATCTTCCTGAAGTTTCCGGTGGCAGCCAGCCATGTGGACGATTGACGGTCAAACACTTAAACCTCATAGAAGAAGAAGTGTGTCTTTTAACGGCGGTTGGCATCCAATTTGTTGTATTACCACCACCTACTAGACTGGAGTACAACTCCCTTATACTTTACTTGAAAAATAAAAATGTATAAATAAATACCCTACCATCTAACAGTATACTCACTAATGTCAAAATTATATACAATTAAATTAACACCCCCCTACTCCACTAATTAAATGTATGTATTCCTACCTCATGCCATCACCCTAAAAGGATGGAACATCACCACTTAACACATCCTGTAACTCTTCTGTTGTCAAGTCTCGCACACCCAAATACCTCACCACAACCTAAATTTTCCAATCCATCCCTGCAGTACAATTAATAACCATTGATATAAATGCTAAAAATCCAATCGTACTGAAACTTATTTCACTTTTTGTCCTATCCCTCTGTACTGGTATAGCTCTACTACTCTCACCACTCCTCCCCCTTAACCCAACTTCCTATACTTTCTTCACTGCCTCAGCATGACAACTTCTGCTCTACTCTAACCCTAGAAACCTCAATCTGCCTCTCTTGCATGGGACATTTCTGATCCCCAGCTCCATGGGCACCCCTACAATTAACACATTCCACTACTTTCCCAAATACTAAACATTCCTTTGTCTCATGCCCTTCTGCACATTTCTCACACCTTGAACCCTCCCTCCTGCACACTTCTGCCACATGCCCATAAGCTTGACACCTGTAACATCTTAATGTATTCGGCACATACGCTCGTACAGGATAACACATATTCTAACTTCACTTTGTCAGGCACAGACTCAATTTCAAAACTCAAAAGAACAGACAATGACTCTTCTGTTTCCCCACTCTCGCCACCCTGTCTGCGTCGCATCAAACGACGAGCATCACATACACCGGGAATCTTTGCCCTCAGCTGGTCAACGTTTATATCTACTGCTTCCCCAGTTCTCACTCCTTTCATTGGTGCCCTTTTCTTGAGAACGAAACATTCACTTTGCTTGCCCCCATTCGTTTTACTTCGAGCGCATTCTTCCTCTGCCCAAAATAAACACAAACAATTATCACTAGACCCCCTCTAGTTACCCTCACCGATTCCACATGACCCAACTCTTTTTTCACCCACCGTGAAACCACAAATGGATCAGACAAAAGGCAAGAGTCCACTTTTTCCATAAACTTCACTCCTACTGTCAGACTCTTCTTCATCCTGATCCTCCGTACATACCTCGGTCTCCGATAACTTTACCGCACCTACCACCTCCGATACTTCGCCCTTATTCACTTCCATTTCTCCTCCTGTCTTCAGCTCCCGCTGCTTACACTTTCTACCATTCTTCTTTGACAAATCATCTACATTTTTCCCACAATTTTTATCCGACTCAAGCTCACCCTCTTCTCCCTCTCTCTTTCCCTCCATTCCTTCTCCGTTTTCCAAGTACACGTCTCATTATCATAATACTGCCGCTCCATCCCTGACACCAATCTTTTACTTGCTTTCTCTAGAGACTCTATTTTCCCCTTCCGGAGTTCTGCTCATGTCCACAATAACGTGCATTAAACAACGCAGCTGGGCTTTCCGACCTTCCAATACAATTCACACCAGTCCGCTCTGTCGACAATCGTTCGGAAAAACTCTCTCTTAAAAGACACACCTTTTAATTTAATTTTTATATTTTTAGTCTTTTTTTAATTTATTTTTTATTAACAACAAATAAATACAGGAAGTACATGTGGGAACACACGTATATATAAATAATATACAAAGGACAATTGGGCTAGGGGGTAAAATATCACATTACACAAGGACCTTAAATGACATACATACACTTATAATTCTCAACAGCTTTTTTGTTAGTAGAGTATTTAATTGTCTTAAAATATAGTTAAATTTCTTTTTGTAAGGTAAGAAAATGTGGTGTTTTGTTTGTAAATGTACATTTGTGAATATGAAATTTGGCCAAAAGAATAATGAAATTAATTACATAAAATTGTTTCAGCTTATTTTTATTGAAGGTAAAGAATCCATGCAGTACATCTCTCCACAATAGTGTAAAATCTTCATAAATGTGTTCAATTATAAATCTACTAATGTCTTGCCACAGTTTCCTTACATGAATACAATGCCAAAAAAGATGCAATCCCGTTTCTGGGTGGTCATTACAAAAGGTACAATCTGAGTTTATGTTTTCCTTTGGTAAACTTTGCTTTGAGTAGAAATTCCAGTTTTGATTTGACAGAAATTCAAATTTGATAGACTATATGCCCTCTATCAAATCAAAACTGGATTTTTTTTAACTATGCTAGACATTTATAAAATAAATCATACCTAGTTTGATGTTTCTGTGACAAACGGTGAATTAGTTATTGATTTATACCGCTTTAAATGGCATTTTATAGATTTTATGTATTTATATCAAATCAAAACAAAAATTTGTATTCAAAACAAAGGTTGTAAAATTATGCAAGACATTTATAGAATAATTATTCTATTATTCTATAATTATTCTATAAAATAAACCATAACTAATTTTATGTTTCTGTTACAATCAATTAATTAGTTTTGATTTTTACATTTTTAAATGGCTTTTGGCGACTGTCTGTTGACTGTCTGTTGACTGTCCGTTGACTGTCCGTTGACTGTCCGTTGACTGTCCGTTGACTGTCCGTTGACTGTCCGAATATGTGAATATAAAACCAACTTTACCTTGGTGGTTAAAGTGCTGTAACTGTGGGGACACCGATGGTGTGGCATATGGGGGTTGTGCAATGGTGAAAAGACAGGTGGAACTTGTCTTTTTGTGGACTTCAGGAAACAGCAGAGGGTGCACCCCCTATCTATATCGGCGGGATCACAGTGGAGAAGGTGGAAAGCTTCAAGTTCCTTGGCATACACATCACTGACAAACTGAAAGGGACAACCCACAGACAGTGATGTGAAGAAGGCACAACAGAACCTCTTCAACCTCAGGAGGCTAAAGAAATTTGGCTTGTCACCTAAAACCCTAACAAACTTTTAAAGATGCACAATTGAAAGCATCCTTTCGGGCTGTATCACCACCTGGTACGGCAACTGCAGCACCCTATGTCACAAGAAGGCCAAAAAGATCATCAACAACATCAACCACCTGAGCCACTGCCTGTTCACCCCGCTATCATCCAGAAGGCGAGGTCAGTACAGGTGCATCAAAGATGGGACCCGAGAGAGTGAAAAACAGCTTCAATCTCAAGGCCATCCGACTGTTAAACAGCCATCACTAGCACATTAGAGGCTGCTGCCAATATGCATAGACTAGAAATCACTGGGCACTTTAAGGAATGGAACACCAGTCACGTTAATAATGTTTACATATCTGCCATTACTCATCTCCAATGTACAGCCATGGCCAAAGATTTTGAGAATGACACAAATATTAATTTTCACAAAATCTGCTGCCTCAGTTTGTATGATGGCAATTTGCATATACTCCAGAATGTTATGAAGAGTGATTAGATGAATTGCAATTAATTGCAAAGTCCCTCTTTGCCATGCAAATGAACTGAATCCCCCAAAAACATTTCCACTGCATTTTAGCCCTGCCACAAAAGGACCAGCTGACATAATGTCAGTGATTCTCTCGTTAACACAGGTGTGAGTGTTGACGAGGACAAGGCTGGAGATCACTCTGTCATGCTGATTGAGTTCGAATAACAGACTGGAAGCTTCAAAAGGAGGGTGGTGCTTGGAATCATTGTTCTTCCTCTGTCTACCGTGTTACCTGTAAGGAAACACGTGTCGTCATCATTGCTTTGCACAAAAAGGGCTTCACAGCCAAGGATATTGCTGACAGTAAGATTGCACCTAAATCAACCATTTATCGGATCATCAAGAACTTCAAGGAGTGCGGTTCAATTGTTGTGAAGAAGGCTTCAGGGCACCCAAGAAAGTCCAGCAGGCACCAGGACCGTCTCCTAAAGTTGATTCAGCTTCGGGATCGGAGCACCACCAGAACAGAGCTTGGTCAGGAATGGCAGCAGGCAGGTGTGAGTGCATCTGCATGCACAGTGAGGCGAAGACTTTTGGAGGATGGCCTGGTGCCAAGAAGGGCAGCAAAGAAGCCACTTCTCTCCAGGAAAAACATCAGGGACAGACTGATATTCTGCAAAAGGTACAGGATTTGGACTGCTGAGGACTGGGGTGAAGTCATTTTCTCTGATGAATCCCCTTTCCGATTGTTTGGGGCATCCGGAAAAAAGCTTGTCCGGAAAAGACAAGGTGAGCACTACCATCAGTCCTGTGTCATGCCAACAGTAAAGCATCCTGAGACCATTCATGTATGAGGTTGCTTCCCAGCCAAGGGAGTGGGCTCACTCACAATTTTGCCTAACACAGCCATGAATAAAGAATGGTACCAACACATTCTCCGAGAGCAACTTCACCCAACCATCCAGGAACAGTTTGGTGTCGAACAATGCCTTTTCCAGCATTATGGAGCACCTTGCCATAAGGCAAAAGTGGTAACTAAGTGGCTCGGGGAACAAAACATCGATATTTTGGGTCCATGGCCAGGAAACTCCCCAGACCTTAATCCCATTGAGAACTTGTGGTCAATCCTCCAGAGGCAGGTGGACAAACAAAAACCCACACATTCTGACAAACGCCAAGCATTGATTATGCAAGAATGGGCTGCCATCAGTCAGGATGTGGCCCAGAAGTTAATTGACAGCATGCCAGGGCAGATTGCAGAGGTCTTGAAAAATAAGTATTATTGACTCTTTGCATCAACTTCATGTAATTGTCAATAAAAGCCTTTCACACTTATGAAATGCTTGTAATTATACTTCAGTATTCCATAGTAACATCTGACAAAAATATCTAAAGACACTGAGGCTGCAGACTTTGAAAATTAATATTTGTGTCATTCTCAAAACTTTTGGCCACGACTGTATATACTGTATTCTATACTATTCTACGGTATCTTAGTCCGGTCCACTCTGACATTGCTCATCCATATGTATAAAGTCTTAATTCATTCCTACTTAGATTTGTGTGTATTGGGTAAATGTTGTGTAATTTGATAGATATTACTGCACTGTCGGAGCTAGAAGCACAAGCATTTCGCTACACCCGCAATAACATCTATTAATCACTTGTATGTGACCAATAAAATTTGATTTGATTTGGGGATGGGGAGCATCACTGCACAGCTATTTTCAGGTCTCTCCAGAGATGTTCGATCAGGTTCAAGTCCAGGCTCTGGCTGGGCCACTCAAGGACTTTCAGAGACTTGTCCCGATGCCACTCCTGCGTTGTCTTGGCTGTGTAATTGGGGTCGTTGTCCTGTTGGAAGGTGAACCTTTCATCAAGAAGCTCTCCGTACTTTGCTCTGTTCATCTTTCCCTCGATCCTGACTAGTGTCCCAGTACCTGCCGCTGAAAAACATCCCCACAGCATGATTCTGCCACCACCATGCTTCACTGTAGGGATGGTTGCAGATTTCCTCTAGATGTTACGATTGGCATTCAGGCCAAAGTGTTCAATCTTGGTTTCATCAGACCAGAAAATCTTGATTCCCATGGTCTGAGAATCCTTTAGATGCCTTTTGGCAAACTCCAAGCGGGCTGTCATGTGCCTTTTATTGAATAGTGGCTTCCGTCTGGCCACTCTACCATAAAGGCCTGATTGGTGGAGTGCTGCAGAGATGGTTGTCCTTCTGGAAGGTTCTCCCATCTCCACAGAGGAACTCTGGAGCTCTGTCAGAGTGGTCATCGGGTTCTTGGTCACCTCCCTGACCGACCAAGGCCCTTCTCCCCCGATTGCTCAGCTCTAGGAAGTGTCTTGGTGGTTCCAAACTTCTTCCAGGTAAGAATGATGGAGGCCACTGTGTTCTTGGGGACCTTCAATGCTGCAGACATTTTTTGGCACCCTTCCCCAGATCTGTGCCTTGACACAATCCTGTCTCGGAGCTCTACGGACAATTCCTTTTACCTCATGGCTTGGTTTTTGCTCTGACATGCACTGCCAACTGTGGGACCTTGATATAGACAGGTGTGTGCCTTTCCAAATCATGTCCAATCAATTGAATTTACCACAGGTGGACTCCAATCAAGTTGTAGAAACATCTCAAAGATGATCAATGGAAACAGGATGCACCTGAGCTCAATTTCGAGTCTCATAGTAAAGTGTCTGAATAGTTATGTAAATAAGGTATTTCTGTTTTTCATTTTAAATACATTTGCCAAAATTTCTAAAAACGTGTTTTTGCTTTGTCATTATGGTGTATTGTGTGCAGATTGTGGAAAATAAATCATGTAATTTTAGAATAAGGCTGCAATGGTAACAAAATGTGAAAAAAGGGAAGGGGTCTGAATAGTTTCCGAATGCACTGTATGTCAGTCAAGGACATTCATATTGTAACACAATTTGGTACACATCTTGCTAACACTTTCAAGACTCAACATATGTGAGAACATTCATGTTTATCTCTTGATCTGTTTGAAATTTGGCACACATGCTCAGGGATACGAGTCTTGCTAACCCACGTGATATCTCAAACACCACTGGCCTGACTTTTACGAAACTCGGGTGAATGATGCGCCTTGCCATAGACATCCGGTATGTACATCATTCGTGTGGGACAACATGTTTACTGTTTCCTTGTTTTGGATTGAAAAGGTCTAGGTAGCCTAGCAACCTGAAGTTTGAATATATACCAAATTTGATCACATTCACATTTTTCACAAAATTTTTTGCCTATTTTAGGCTTTAAATACCTAGTGTAGGCTATAAATATTTGAACGCTACCGCTTCGTTTCCCCTGGCCATAGGGGATCCGAGTGAATAGGCTTCTCTAGACTATCTGCAGCTGTGGTTGTTATCGGTTGATCATATTGAAGCACAGATTAATTGTGCATGAGTAGATAAATCATATTTTTTCTGCTTTTCAACGCTTTTGTGTCAAAAGTGCTGGGGCAAATGTCAGCTAGCCATACGTTTGCCAGCAGCCTTGCTGTGCTGATCTCTGCAAAAAGGATATATGGAAATCGGCACACAATGCAACAAATGAAGAAACTTATCCTATGTGTAAGATCCATCTCAAAATGTTTAGATAGTACTGACATTTTACATTATTATTATTTATTATTATTGTTACTACATATCATCATTGATGATATTCATTCAGCTGAGTTAGTTTCCCCCCTGAGTCGCAGTACTGTCAGGCCTTACGTAAAAACAGACTGTTACCATGGTTACACCATGGAATTACAGTCTGACTGAAGCAATAGTCTTTACAAGCCAGAATGTTGAATATAATTATATTTTAACCTACTCTACCAGTTGTACATGTTGTTGGTCCTTTTGGCGGTAGGAGGTGGAGATGAGTAAATAACACTTTCCTGTGGATACCCTTGTTCGCCCAACTTTTTACGGCACCAGTAGGTTCTGTAGCATCGCTTATTTTCTATCTCTTGCAATATGTAAATAATAACCAAATGTAACCAAACATAGTCAACCGAAACACACACTTCCTGGCAATCAGCTGGAAGGGTTTGGAGCCATATTGTGCAAGTGTTTGTCACATGTGAATTGCATCAGTATTGAAAATGAAAACCGGAAATACAAACTGATATACAAACCAGTGTACTGATGTTCAGGTTGATAACGCTTCCCTGTAGATATTTTTTTTTATCAGATTAACTCAGACAAGGGGACAAAATCTGCGGACAACAGGTGAAGTAAGTTGAATGAACAATTGTTCAACATTCTAACTTGTTCAAGAATGCTGAGCCCACATGTTAGATGAGAGAGTGAGCACACTTCTCTCTAAAATAGATCCCCTTCTCAGTAAGTAAGGAACGTGGAAAGAGCCTCCCTTGCAGAAGGAAGATGGTGGAGAGGTGGTTGGGGTGTTGGACGAAGGCCGCTGTGGGGAAGATGGCGGAAAAAGAAATAAGGAAGAAAGTGGAGCATATTCTGACTAAACATGGAGTGGGGGATTACACAGGCCTTCTGAAATATCTGGTGAAGGAGAAGATGATGAACAAGAAAAAAAGGAGAGACAGAATATATTTTGAGTGAATATGGAATGGAGGATTGCGCAGAACTTTTTGAAGAGCTTGGGGAGGAAATGGGACAGGATGAGAGTGAGGATACATTTAAATGTAGTTGCAGGTGCAGTGATGACTGCCGAGAAGAAGTTGAGTGTAGAGGGAAGTAGTGAGGTGAGGAAAGTCGGCGTCAAGTGCAAAAACAGGGATATGTGCTCCAGTAGTTCAGAGATGGAACTTGATGAGTGTGATTGCCGAGTTTGGGCCTAGTCCCAAGGAAGATCAGGATGATTTTGGCCCAGTGGGAGTGAGATTTGTAGAGATAATGGATCCTTGCTGTTTGGTTGATCCATATGTGGTGTCAAGTTGGGTGGAGGAGAGGTTGGGGACTGTTGAGTTGGTGAAGGTAACTTGGATTGGATTTGTGATGATTTATTGTGTTTCCAACGCCCAGAGGAAGAGGGCGCTCCAGATTACGAGATTAGGGACAACAATTGTGACGTGCTTTGCTCTCCGGAGCAGGGTGCCATTGAAAGGAATGATAACAGGGGTGGCATTAATAAGTGTTGAGGAAGAGCAATTGAAATAGAAGATTCCTGGTGTCTGTGACACCCACAGCTTGATGAGACGTAGATCCGGTAGGGAAACTGAGAAGACATTATCTGTCATGCTGAGTTTTGATACAGAATCATTACTAGATAAGGTCAAGGTAGGAAGTGTCAGTTATCCCGTGAGAGTTATGTTCTGAGAATATTACAGTGTTTTAGGTGTCAGGGTTATGAGCATATTACAGCAGTGTGTAAGAGGGAGATGCCTAGATGTGAGAAGTGTGCAGGAGGGCATGAAACGAAGGAATCTGTGCTATCGGGGCTGGAGATCGGAGGTATCCGGTTATAGAAAGGCAGATTGAGGTTGCCAGGTTTAGAGCAGTACAGAAAGTGTTGTATGCTGAAGCAGTGAAGATAGTGGTAGAGGAAGATGGGTACAGGGTGAGGGATTCTGAGAGGATTCCTGTGAGTAGGCAGCACAGGAGGTTGGTGGCACCTTAATTGGGGAGGACGGGCTCGTGGTAATGCCTGGAGCGGAATTTGTGGAATGGCATCAAATACATCAAACACACGGTTTGCCATTTCATTGGCTCCGTTCCAGCGGTTGTTATGAGCCGTTCTCCCCTCAGCAGCCTCCACTGGTAGGCAGAGATCAATAGAGAGTGATGGGATGAATATGTGCTTCAGCAAGGTGGGCTTTTTAGCATTTATAGTCATGGTTGTTAAGTGTACTGCAGACATCTTAATTCACAGAAAGTAGAGGTTGTAGCGGCAGAGAAGTACTTAGGATTGTGAGAATTTACTGCAGAACAGCTGCAGTAGGTGTTGAGTGGTAGTGATATCCTCTCAGACCGTTGGTCTGGAGTAGGACTAGGTAGGGTTAAATAGTGAATGGGTGGTGTTTTTTTCCCAGATGGGGCTAATATGTGGTTGGGTAATTGTCCTTATCCTTTTTCCAAATTTTGCATCTAAGAATATAATGTAGGGATTATAATGTAGGGATACCGTGAATGGTTTCACACACCAGTACAGTAGGTGGCGGTGTATGCACCAAAAGTTGTATGCGATCCGCCCACCAAATCCCAAAGAAGAAGTAGTAAGTCAATCAGCAGGGGACAAGGGGCGTGAGAACATCACTAGCTTGGCTCAGTGGAGTTTTTGTTCGGGAATGACCGCGTGTGTTTGCAGTGTAAACAGCACGTTAGCGAGAAATCTCATTGAATGTTCGTTCTATTGGGAATCTATATGTCTACCAAGATGAAATAAATTAGTGCACCATTTGGATTAAGCACTTGTACAACATGGTGAGTTCTGGTTAAACAAGACGCGACTTTGTAGCCAGCTAACGACTTTCCAGACCTCGGCAGGGTTCGACTCATGCCACCAGGTTTACTTCCTTGCTTTCACCAGAAAACTTTGTCGACACAACTGGAAGCTAGGGTACAAACGTCTCAAAAATCGCCAACAAATTGAATGTCGTGACATTTGCTGATAAGGAAAACAAGTAGCTAGCTAACTATTAAAGTTGCCGTCATATCTAGCTAGTTAAGTTAATTACATTTAAAATGTTCATGTTTGTTGTGCATCTAGCTAAAGCTAACAGTGCGTTAGCCAGCTAACTAGCTACAATTTCCGCTGCTAGTTGCTAACTACCTAACCAGCCATTTGACGAATGCAAATGATTTACATATATAAAACAACAACATTTAGACAGTCATGCACACCAACATATGGAATATTAGTGATATTGGAGCTCTTTTGTTGTTGAAATGGTGCCTGACACTGCTAGGCTAACTAGATAATATTGCCAATGTCACTGGAAACGGCGTTGTTAGTACAGTAGATGGCCTAGTAGCTAGTAACGTTAGTACTAAATGCTCGTAGTAACGGTAACTTGGTTACAACTTTTGCATGTGTCAACAGCAATTTTTTTCTAACGCTTTTTCTATTAGTTGTCTAAGATTTCAAGTTGGCATATTCACTTTAACAGCAGTTACGTTACGGTCCCAAAAACTACCTTAAAATATAAGGCATACTTACTGTAATTTAGCTAGCTAGAACAAGCCCTATTTACTGTACTTTAGCCAGCTAACTAAATTTACAGTAATTAGGCCTTGTTCTAGCTAGCTAAAATACAGGAAGTAGGCCTTTTTATTATTTGACGGTAGTTTTGGGGACCGTAACTGCTGTTAAAGTGAATTTTGGTACTTGACACCTTCAAGTCTGCAGGTAGCCAATGCATTGGGCCAAGTAACCGAAAGGTTGCCAGATCGAATCCCAGAGCTGACAAGGTAAAAATCTGTCGTTCTGCCCCTGATCAAGGCAGTTAACCCACTGTTCCTAGGCCGTCATTGTAAAATAAAATAAGAAGTTGTTCTTAACTGACTTGCCTAGTTAAATAAAGGTTAAAATACAAATGTTCAAACTATTTGTGACTACAAACCATGGCGTTTGAGACACAAAGTAAGCTTTCGGCCCAGGGGCAGACCTTGAAGGGCCTGTCTTCTGCCAGTTTTCTCACCTCACCCAGGGTTTCACACCCAACTCAATGGGATTCTTTGTTGGATAAGGCTTCCTGGGGTACTTGTTTCTTGAAAGGGAACTTGTGACCTTGCTGTACTATCCACTTGTTATCTATTGTGACGGCTCAGCCAAATGCCTGTGTCATAAACATTTACCAGTTTGTAGCACCAAATACATTTCTACAGATTTGATTCAGGCGGCCAATGCTGTTTATTGATAAAGTGGATGTCAGCAGAACCAACTAGTTCGTTGTCCTCAAAGGAGTACATTCTTGCATGTTGGATGTCAAATGATCACAAGTACAGTAGACGAGGTCTAGCAACACTTTGTCATCTTGTCCCTTGTAGATGAGCATGTGCCGTTGGTGCACGTCATTGGGTGACGATGTTGCAAAACTGCTCCAGAGGTACTGTGCTGGGTCTTGGTTAACAGAGGATGAGGAGGCAGTCAACGAGGAGAAGGCACTCAACGATGACCTCGATAAGTGCCTGGAGTGTGTGGTAGCGTACCATCGGGCGAAGGAGGAGTTGCCTGGGCTGCACCGGGTAAGGATGAACCATACAGTGGTTGCTCAACTAAAAGTTTTGTGTTATGCTGCGGGACTTGTGGTTTAGTACGGTACTCTGCATCACTACTTCATTGCTCCAGACCAGCGCAAGGGGGAGTTGGAGCACTGATTATGATTTTGGGTCCCAAGGCGCTACTGTGTCTCTAACTGACAATGAATTGGCGACATAAACCAAATAGAAACGGATAATTGTGCACGTCTTCAAAACTGAATGAGGAAGATCTTCAATATACTGAATGAGGAGGATGAAGAAGGTGACTGAATTTAAAACAATACTGTAAGAATTGCTATTCCTCTGTCCTGCAGCTCACACCCAGAAAAATACCCCAAAAAATTTCAAATCAAATTTTATTAGTCACATGCGCCGAATAAGGCAGGTGTAGACCTTAGTGAAATGCTTACTTATGAGCCCCTAACCAACAGTGCGGTTTCAAAGAATATGGATAAGAATGAGAGAAGTAACAAGTAATTAGAGCAGCAGTAATAAAATAATTATATGCACACATACATACATGGGGGTGCCGGTTAGTTGAGGTAGTATGTACATGTATGTAGAGTTAATTAAAGTGACTATGCATAGATGACAACAGAGAGTGGCAGTGGTGAGGGGAGGGGGCGGCAATGCAAATAGTCTGGGTTGCCATTTAACTAGATGGTCAGGAGTCTTATGGCTTGAGGGAAGAAGCTGTTTAGAAGCCTCTTGGACCTAGACTTGGTGCTCCGGTTCCGCTTGCCGTGTGGTAGCAGAGAGAAGTCTGACTAGGGTGGCTGTAGTCTTTGACAATTTTTAGGACCTTCCTCTGACACTGCCTGGTATAGAGGTCCTGGATGGCAGGATGCTTGGCCCCAGTGACGTACTGGGCCGTTCTCACTACCCCCGTAGTGCCTTGCGGTCGGAGGCCAAGCAGTTGCCATACCAGGCAGTGATGCAACCAGTCAGGATGCTCTCGATGGTGCAGCTGTAGAACCTTTTGAGGATCTGAGGATCCATGCAAAATCTTTTCAGTCTCCTGAGGGGGGATAGGATTTGTTGTGCCCGCTTCACAACTGTCATGGTGTGCTTGGACCATGTTAGTTTGTTGGTGATGTGGACACCAAGGAACTTGAAGCTCTCAACCTGATCCACTGCAGCCCCCATTCAATGCCCCCATTTGATGAGAATGGGGGCGTGCTCAGTCCTGAGTGGCCCCCGTGTTGAGGATCAGCGTGACGGATGCGTTGTTACCTACCCTTACCACCTGGAGGCGGTCCGTCAGGAAGTCCAGGAACCAGTTGCAGAGGGAGGTGTTTAGTCCCAGGGTCCTTAGCTTATTGATGTGCTTTGAGGGCACTATGGTGTTGAACGCTAAGCTGTAGTCAATGAACAGCATTCTCACATTGGTGTTCCTTTTGTCCAGGTTGGAAAGGGCAGTGTGGAGCGCAATAGAGACTGCATCATCTGTGGATTTGTTGGGGCAGTATGCAAATTGGAGTGGGTCTAGGGTTTCTGGGATGATGGTGTTGTGAGCCATGACCAGCCTTTCAAAGAACTTCATGGCTACAGACGTGAGTGCTACAGGTCGGTAGTCATTTGGAGTTCTTGGGCACAGGGACTATGGTGTTCTGCATGAAACATGTTGGTATTACAGACTGGGACAGGGTGAGGTTGAAAAATGTCAGTGAAGACACTTGCTAGTTGGTCAGTACAAGTCCTGGTAATCCGTCTGGTCCTGCGGCCTTGTGAATGTTGACCTGTTTAAAGGTCTTACTCACATCGGCTGTGGAGAGCGTGATCACACAGTCTTCCGGTACTGCTGGTGCTCTCATTCATGTTTCAGTGTTATTTGCCTCAAAGCGAGCATAGAAGTAGTTTAGCTCCTCCGGTAGGCTCGTGTCACTGGGCAGCTCTCGGCTGTGCTTCCCTTTTGTCTGTAATGGTTTGCTGGCCCTGCGACATCCGACGAGCTTCAGAGCTGGTGTAGTACGACTCGATCTTAGTCCTGTATTGATGCTTTGGCTGTTTGATGGTTCGTCGGAGGGCATAGCAGGATTTCTTATAAGCTTCCGGGTTAGAGTCCCGCTCCTTGAAAGCGGCAGCTCTAGCCTTTAGCTCAGTGCGGATGCTGCCTGTAATCCATGGCTTCTGGTTGGGGTATGTACTAGAGGTCGACCGATTATGATTTTTCGATACCGATTTATTGGAGGACCCAAAACAGCAGATACTGATTAATCGGCATATTTTTATATACACTGCTCAAAAAAATAAAGGGAACACTAAAATAACACATCCTAGATCTGAATGAATGAAATAATCTTAAATACTTTTTTCTTTACATAGTTGAATGTGCTGACAACAAAATCACAAAAATAATCAATAGAAATCCAATTTATCAACCCATGGAGGTCTGGATTTGGAGTCGCACTCAAAATTAAAGTGGAAAACCACACTACAGGCTGATCCAACTTTGATGTAATGTCCTTAAAACAAGTCAAAATAAGGCTCAGTAGTTGTGTGTGTGTGTGTGTGTGTGTGTGTGTGTGTGTGTGTGTGTGTATGACCTCCCTACAACGCCTGGGCATGCTCCTGATGAGATGGCGGATGGTCTCCTGAGGAATCTCCTCCCAGACTTGGACTAAAGCATCCGCCAACTCCTGGACAGTCTGTGGTGCATTGTGGCATTGGTGGATGGAGCGAGACATGATGTCCCAGATGTGCTCAATTGAATTCAGGTCTGGGGAACGGGCGGGCCAGTCCATAGCATCAATGCCTTCCTCTTGCAGGAACTGCTGACACACTCCAGCCACATGAGGTCTAGCATTGTCTTGCATTAAGAGGAACCCAGGGCCAACCGCACCAGTATATGGTCTCACAAGGGGTCTGAGGATCTCATCTCGATACCTACATGGAGGGCTCTGCGGCCCCCCCAAAGAAATGCCACCCCACACCATGACTGACCCACCACCAAACCGGTCATGCTGGTGGATGTTGCAGGCAGCAGAACGTTCTCCACGGCGTCTCCAGACTCTGTCACGTCTGTCACATGTGCTCAGTGTGAACCTGCTTCATCTGTGAAGAGCACAGGGCCCCAGTGGCGAATTTGCCAATCTTGGTGTTCTCTGGCAAATGCCAAATGTCCTGCACGGTGTTGGGCTGTAAGCACAACCCCCACTTGTGGACGTCGGGCCCTCATACCACCCTCATGGAGTCTGTTTCTGACCGTTTGAGCAGACACATGCACATTTGTGGCCTGCTGGAGGTCATTTTGCAGGGCTCTGGCAGTGCCCCTCCTGCTCCTCCTTGCACAAAGGCGGAGGTAGCGGTCCTGCTGCTGGGTTGTTGCCCTTCTACGGCCTCCTCCACATCTCCTGATGTACTGTCCTGTCTCCTGGTAGCGCCTCCATGCTCTGGACACTACGCTGACAGACACAGCAAACCTTCTTGCCACAGCTCGCATTGATGTGCGATCCTGGAAAAGCTGCACTACCTGAGCCACTTGTGTGGGTTGTAGACTCCGTCTCATGCTACCACTAGAGTGAAAGCACCGCCAGCATTCAAAAGTGACCAAAACATCAGCCAGGAAGCATAGTAACTGAGAAGTGGTCTGTGGTCCCTACCTGCAGAACCACTCCTTTATTGGGGGTGTTTTGCTTATTGCCTATAATTTCCACCTGTTGTCTATTCCATTTGCACAACAGCATGTGACATTTATTGTCAATCAGTGTTGCTTCCTAAGTGGACAGTTTGATTTCACAGAAGTGTGATTGACTTGGAGTTATATTGTGTTGTTTAAGTGTTCCCTTTATTTTTTTTGAGCAGTGTATATATTTGTATTAATGACAATTACAACAACATTGAATGAACACTTGTTTTAACTTAATATAATACATAAATTAAATCAATTTGATCTCAAATAAGTAATGAAACATGTTCAATTTGATTTAAATAATGCTAAAACAGTGTTGGAGGAGAAAGTAAAAGAGCAATATGTGCCATGTAAAAAAGCTAACGTTTAACCTCTCTAGGGTAGGTGGGACGAAATCCTCCCGCACTATTCAACGGCCAGTGACACATCAGAGCGCCAAATTTAAAACCACAATGTCATAATTCAAAGTTCTCAAACATATGACTATTTTACACCATTTGAAAGACAAGACTCCTTTATCTAACCACACTGTCCGATTTCAAAAAGGCTTTACAACGAAAGCAAAACATTAGATTATGTCAGGAGAGTACCAAGCCAGAAATAATCAGACACCCATTTTTCAAGGTAGCATTTAATGTCACAAAAACCAAAACCACAGCTAAATGCAGCACTAACATTTGATCTTCATCAGATGACACTCCTAGGACATTATGTTATACAAGACATGCATGTTTTGTTCAATCAAGTTCATATTTATATCAAAAACCAGCTTTTTACATTAGCATGTGACGTTCAGAACTAGCATTCCCACCGAACACTTCCGGTGAATTTACTAAATTACTCACAATAAACGTTCACAAAAAGCATAACAATTATTTTAAGAATTATAGATAGAGAACTCCTTTATGCAATCGCGGTGTCCGATTTTAAAATAGCTTTTCGGTGAAAGCACATTTTGCAATATTCTGAGTAGATAGCCCGGCCATCACAGGCTAGCTATTTTGACACCCACCAAGTTTGGTACTCACCAAACTCCGATTTACTATAAGAAGAATTGGATTACCTTTGCTGTTCTTTGTCAGAATGCACTCCCAGGACTTCTACTTCAACAACAAATGTTGGTTTGGTTCCAAATAATCCATAGTTATATCCAAATATCCTCTGTTTTGTTCGTGCGTTCAAGACACTATCCGAAGGGTGACGCGCCGGCGCATTTCGTGACAAAAAAAATCGAAATATTCCATTACCGTACTTCGAAGCATGTCAAACGCTGTTTAAAATACATTTTTATGCGATTTTATCTCGTAAAATTGCGGTAATATTCCGACCGGGAGTCGTTGTTTTCGTTCAAAGACTGAAAATCTAAAATGGACTCTTCACGTGCACGTGTGCGCCCGTCTCATTGTTCTCAGATCGACCACTATCCAAATGCGCTACTGTTTTTCAGCCATGGACTGCAAAGTCATCATTCAACGTTCTGGCGCCTTCTGAGAGCCTATGGGAGCCTTAGAAAGTGTCATGTTACAGCAGAGATCCTCTTTTTTCAATAAAGAGGGTATAGAAGGCCAAGAAATGGTCAGAGGGCACTTCCTGTTTGGAATCTTCTCAGGTTTTGGCCTGCCATATAAGTTCTGTTATACTCAGACATCATTCAAACAGTTTTAGAAACTTTAGGGTGTTTTCTATCCAAATCAAACAATTATATGCATATTCTAGTTTATGGGCAGGAGTAATAAACAGATTAAATCGGGTACGTTTTTTAATCCGGCCGTGAAAATACTGCCCCCTATCCATAACAGGTTAACTACACATGGTTGATTTTACTAGGTAAACTAGTGATTATGTGAAGATAGATTTTTTTTATTTGCAAAAATTTTTTTAAGAAGAAGTTTAATGCTAGCTAGCAACTTACCTTGGCTCCTTGCTGCACTCGCGTAACAGGTGGTCAGCCTGCCACGCAGTTCTCGTGGAATGCAATGTAATCGCCGTCCAAAAATGCAGATTTTTAATTGGTCGACCTCTATGTACAGTTGAAGTCGGAAGTTTACATACACTTAGGTTGGAGACATTAAAAGTCGTTTTTGAACACTCCACAAATTTCTTGTTAACCTGTTATGGCTAGGGGGCAGTATTGACACGGCTGGATAAAAAACATACCCGATTTAATCTGGTTACCACTCCTACCCAGTAACTAGAATATGCATATACTTATTACATATGGATAGAAAACACCCTAAAGTTTCTAAAACTGTTTGAATGGTGTCTGTGAGTATAACAGAACTCATTTGGCAGGCAAAACCCTGAGACATTTTCTGACAGGAAGTGGATACCTGATGTGTTGTATTGACTTTAAACCTATCCCATTGAAAAACACAGGGGCTGAGGAATATTTTGGCACTTCCTATTGCTTCCACTAGATGTCACCAGCCTTTACAAAGTGTTTTGAGTCTTCTGGAGGGAGATCTGACCGAACAAGAGCCATGGAACGATGATGTTCCATTAGACACCTGACCGGTCACGTTGTACAGCACCCGAGTGGCGCAGTGGTCTAAGGCACTGCATCGCAGTACAAACTGTGTTGCTACAGATGCTGGTTCTCTCCCTCTAAAAACAGAAATTATTATATGTAACAAACTGGCTTTATTTACAAATTAGTAACAATGTCTCACCCCATGTTCAAGAATGGGCTTTTTCCCGCTCACTTTACGTTATTTGAAAACATCTCCAAAATATTGTAATTTTTATAACAAAGCTATTAATTAATTTAGAATGATATAAAAGCCCCTTACCTTACATATTCTCACAGATATATTACCAACCTTTTTCACAAGTGTAGCAGGCTGTGAATTCTGCAAACAACGTTTCTAGCAGGACAATATATTTTGGTCATAGCTCCCGAGTGGTGCACAATGGCATTGCCTTGCAGTTCTCCAGCTTTATCCACTGAGATAGGGGTAGGTGCACGAGGTTCAAGGCACGTGTGCAGGAGGCACGGAACGGGCGGACGCGCACAGAAGACGGACCTAGCCCATGGGGAAGGGAGGAGGAGGGTGGGGGTGTTTTAGAATAATTTGTATGTGTTAGGATAATGACTTAATTGTTCCACTCTGAAATTGTAGGGTAGGGGGAAAAGTTTGATAATTATGAGAAGATAAAACCAGGATAGGGGTAGATCTGGTAGTAGTGAAATGCTGAGGTTATATTCTTTAGTAGGGATGTAAACAGAGAAGTTGTAGAGTAGATAATAGAAAAACATTAGGGTTTCAAACCAAGAGGGTCCCAACGGGGGGAGGGGAGGTGAAAGCCTTGAAGAATGTAACAACTTTTATGGTTCTTTGTAGTTAGTGGAAAAGTACTGGTTGTTTGAGGAGCCCTAATTTTTTACTTTAGAGCTCTCATGAATAAAGATCTTTGAATCTTTTTTATAAAATCTTTGACTTTGCCCAATTATTAGTGAATCAAGTGTCTTACAAACCTCGTTGAATTGGTTAACTTCTTATGGCTTGAATCCCGTTAGTGGGATCGATATGACGACTGCCAGTGAAAGTGCACGGCGGCAAATTCAAAACAACTATCTCATAATTAAAATTTCTCAAACATACAAGTATTATACACCATTTTAAAGATAATATTCTCCTTAATCTAACCACAGTGTCTGATTTCAAAAAGGCTTTACGGCGAAAGCAAAACATTAGATTGTTAGGACAGCACCTAAACAAGAAAAACCACACAGCCATTTTCCAAGCAAGGAGAGGCGTCACAAAAACCAGAAATGCAGCTAAAATGAATTACTAACCTTTGATCTTCATCAGATGACACTCCCAGTACTCAATGTTACAAAATACATGTATGTTTTGTTCGATAAAGTTAATATTTATATCGATAAACCCCATTTTACATTGGCGCGTGATGTTCAGAAAATGTATTCCCACCAAAACTTCTGTTGAATGAGCACATCAATTTACAAAAATACTCATTATAAACGTTGATAAAATTTACAACAGTTATTGAAAGAATTATACATATACTACTACTCAGTGCAACCGCTGTGTCAGATTTTAAAATAGCTTTTCGGAGAAAGCACATTTTTCAATATTCTGAGTACAGAGCTCAACCATCAAAGCAAGCTATACAGATACCAGCAAAGTTCTGGAGTCAACTAAACTCAGAATTAGTATTTTAAATCTTCCCTTACCTTTGCTGATCTTGGTCGGAATGCACTACCAGGACTCCTACTTCCAAAATAAATGTTATTTTTGTTCAAAATACTCCATATTTATGTCCAAATACCTCCGTTTGTTCGTGCGTCCAGATCACTATCCAAAGGCATAACGCGTGAGTGTAAAACAAGAGACAAAAAGTCAAATGGTTCCATTACCGTTCATAGAAACATGTCAAACGATGTTTACAATCAATCCTTAGGGTCTTTTTAACATAAAACCTCGATAATATTCCAACCGGACAATAGCGTATTCATTACAGACGAAAAAGGAGCGGCGCGCCAAACGTGCCTGCACAGTAAACAACTCACTGGTCCCAGGCAGTCCACTGATAGATTGAGCTGCTATTTTCTGCCCAGTAACAGGAGCTGCATGAAACAAGTTTCTAAAGGCTGTTGACAGCCAATGGAAGCCTTAGGAAGTGCAAAATGACCCCACAGACACTGTAGTTTGAACAGGGATTAGATGGAACTACAAATCACTTCCTGGTTGGATTTTTTTCTCAGGTTTTTGCCTGCCATATGAGTTCTGTTATACTCACAGACATCATTCAAACAGTTTTAGAAACTTCAGTGTTTTCTATGCAAATCTACTATTAATATGCATATCTTAGTTTCTGGGAGTGAGTAGGAGGCCGTTTACTCTGGGCACGTCAGTTATCCAAGCGACTCAATACTGCCACCATCCATAAAAAGTTAAAGATTAAATGCATTATTGGGATTAAAAAGTCCCATAACACGGGGTGGACCCCTTTCCCACTGGGTAGCACAAAGCAAAATTTTTAAGGGCCATTGCAGTAATAATGGCGCTGACTAGGTGAACGTTCCCACTGTTCTTAGTGCCGGTCTGTTTTAGTTTGAATGTGCAATGTAACAAATAATGCCGTGAAAAATGCCCCTTAGACATGAATTCGGAGGGCAGAAATGATTAAATATTAGAGCATTAGACCTCTCACTAAAGGCGTCAGTCAAAATATATACTTAAATCCGAGCTGGATTGATCTACCATTTCTATCATTGGCTGCTGTAATCGATGGGGGCTCAGGGCGGTACCATTTAGCTGATCTGATGAAGGTGCACATGGCTCAGATTCAAACTTTGAAGACCGAGATCAAGTACTTGAAGGCAGAGCAGCAGAAAGAGTAACATTATCTGAGGGCAGAGATAGGGGCGAAAGCTGATGCATTGGCGGAGAATGGCGCGTTGAAGAGGGCAAGGAACAAGATGGAGTCACAATCCATGCCAGGCACACCTGTGAGCTCTGAAACTCCATTTCCGACAGGCAGAGTCAACATACCTGGCGTGTTAGTCACGTTGTCGGTTCACCCTGACATTTCCATTCCTCTTCTGACAACAGAACTTGACCAACTGCTCACCAGGCACAGCAAGGGCTCTTGCGGACCGTTTTGCTATTCCAAGGATGTGTAACCGAAGAGATGCCATGAATGGACACAGAATACCAACTGGGATGGACCAGTGAACCTCCAGGTCTTCATCATTAATATTGTCTCAGAAGTTTCTGTCCATGACTGATGCAACCTGAAAAAGAATCAAAGACGGGGTTAATGAGTACTTGAGGTCACCGAGAAAGTCTGGACATGGCCTGATCTTCCTTATGTAAGGAATTAGGCACTTTCCTACGTTTACTACAGTTTGTAGTGTAGGCTGTGTTTACTTGTCAGACTGCACAGTTGCCTAATAAGCCGCCTGCATTTGTTTATCTTCAAAATGCTTTATCCAAATGTTTAAAGTGCGTGTAGACGACCTCATGCAACCGCAAAATGTCAGATAAAGCATGTACTGTACTGTATTTCTTCATCAGCATATTTATGCTTTTGTTAATAGAAATTATCGTTAACAATGCAGATCTTTATTTCCTTATGGCTCCATAACGAATTACTATGGGAATAAATATCACTGAATGACATATATTGGAACAAAGTAGGCTAATGAAGGTTAACAAGTTGTTGCTTTACTGGAAAATACTCTTTCAAACACAGTCACGTTGTACAGCGCCATTATGGCTATTAGCAGGACAATAGACTTGCCTAGGAGGGTAGGGCTGGGCGGTATACTGTATTTTATGATAGACCGGTATTGATGCAGGGACCGGTTTGCGTTTTTACTTTACCTTCTATACCGGTATTTGAATGTTTGGTTTGTTAAATGTGATATGCTGTGTGTAATGTCAATTTTTATAGTTTAATTCGCACTTTGGGGCATCGCTCTCCGCTCTTTCTCTCCGTGCCACTTTCCACACTGACCTAGCCACGCCCCCTGTCACTGAAGGAGCGCATCTGATGTTCCTCAACCACGAGACACTTGCGTTCAGTCTGCATGGTCAATGTAGCACATGCAACAATGTTGATAATAACAATGCTGTTTTCACTTTGCTTCTTAATATAAATCTACTAGTGTTCTATAATGACACTATCAGTTTGTTTCTTACATCAGCAAACAGCTAGTTTGTCTTTTCTTAGCAAGTTGCCAGGAAACTTGAGACACTAATTGTTAGCCGCTAATAGCTAATGTGCTGAGTAGGAGCAAGCGTAGCGAGCTAATACAGCCTGATAATAGCAGTGACGTTGTAGACCTAAATCAGCATGTTGTTTGTGCAACAGTATCTTCTAAATCTAAGCGGAATATGCAAAGCAAGAATATGTTAGCTACATGACGTAGCTAAGAGAGAACATGAAATGTAGCCAAAGCTTATAGGGTCCCCTAGGAGAAACTTATAAACACTAGTTCGTACCCTGTCACAATAACTCCCTGCCATTTTAATTTGTTGTCATCTCAAACAACACTGTACATAGAATAACTATCTTCAAAGTAATGACTCGGGACGTCGGAATTGAAATGAAAGCTTCTTTTAGTAATACTACTTGTTCACGTCACATTTAACAACTTTAGATTCTACAAAACAATAAGAAAGTTGCTAGCAAGAGTCAGGATAATCACTTGTCACTTGTACGTAACTGGCGCGTTCTCTCTCTACTTCCTGTCGCAAGGCATTCTGGAACTTGCAGTCAAAAGCGTAATCCAATACAACAAAATATGCATGTAGTCCTCTCAATCTCCAACACACGAATTCTAATACAATTACATATGTAAATAACTGTAAAGAAAATATCTTTAGATACAGCTCCATGAATTAACTGTTAACATTTAACTCTGTAACCCATTAAAGTTACAACACTGTATTCAAAGTGCCCACTATTATATTCTAACTATAGAATTAGAATAGTCATTCTATTTCCATGATTCCAACAGTTTTGCTCTAATTCGCAAGTCAAATCGCAATTGCAACATTTGGTTAAATAAATGCTAGATTATTTGCCAATATAGTGCAGTCAGTCCTACGTGGCAGTGTGGGAATTCTCAGTTGAGCAGTGGTGTAAAAATACTTGGAAGTACTACTGAAGTATTTTTTTTGGTATCTGAACTTTACTATTTTTTTTACTTGTGAACTTTTACTTTTACTTCACCACATTCCTAAGGAAAATACTGTACTTTTTACACCATACATTTTCACTGAGACTTAAAAGTACTCGTAACATTTTGAATGCTTTGCAGGACAGGAAAATGGTCCAGTTCACGCACTTATCAAGAGAACATCCCTGGTCATCTACTGCCTCTGATCTGGAGGACTCACTAAGCACAAATGCTTTGTTTGTAAATTCTCTGAGTGTTCTGTGCCCCTGGCTAGCTGTAAATATAAAGAAAATGGTGCCATCTGGTTTGATTAATATAAGGAATTTGAAATTAATTAAACTTTTGCTTTTTCCACCACTGCAATTGATTGCGGAAAATGCAGGAATGATAAGTGTTGATTTGTTTTGGTTGAATTGAACAGTATAAAACAGAATGGAGAAAGACCCATTGAAATCACTTAGAATGTATGTGTTGTCACCCTAGGATCACTCATGATTCATCAAAAACTAAAAATACCTTATTTAATATTTTTATATACAGTGGGGGGAAAAAGTATTTGATCCCCTGCTGATTTTGCACGTTTGCCCACTTACAAAGAAATGATCGGTCTATAATTTTAATAGTAGGTTTATTTGAACAGTGAGCGACAAGAATAACAACAAAAAAATCCAGAAAAATGCATGTCAATAATGTTATAAATTGATTTGCATTTTAATGAGGGAAATAAGTATTTGACCCCTCTGCAAAACATGACTTAGTACTTGGTGGCAAAACCCTTGCTGGCAATCACAGAGGTCAGATGTTTCTTGTAGTTGGCCACCAGGTTTGCACACATCTCAGGAGGGATTTTGTCCCACTCCTCTTTGCAGATCTTCTCCAAGTCATTAAGGTTTCGAGGCTGACGTTTGGCAACTCGAACCTTCAGCTCCCTCCACAGATTTTCTATGGGATTAAGGTCTGGAGACTGGCTAGGCCACTCCAGGACCTTAATGTGTTTCTTCTTGAGCCACTCCTTTGTTGCCTTGGCCGTGTGTTTTGGGTCATTGTCATGCTGGAATACCCATCCACGACCCATTTTCAATGCTCTGGCTGAGGGAAGGAGGTTCTCACCCAAGATTTGACGGTACATGGCCCCGTCCATCGTCCCTTTGATGTGGTGAAGTTGTCCTGTCCCCTTAGCAGAAAAACACCCCCAAAGCATAATGCTTCCACCTCCATGTTTGACGGTGGAGATGGTGTTCTTGGGGTCATAGGCAGCATTCCTCCTCCTCCAAACATGGCGATTTGATGTCAAAGAGCTCCATTTTGGTCTCATCTGACCACAACACTTTCACCAGTTGTCCTCTGAATCATTCAGATGTTCATTGGCAAACTTCAGACGAGCATGTATATGTGCTTTGTTGAGCAGGGGGACCTTGCGGGCGCTGCAGGATTTCAGTCCTTCACGGCGTAGTGTGTTACCAATTGTTTTCTTGGTGACTATGGTCCCAGCTGCCTTGAGATCATTGACAAGATCCTCCCGTGTACTTCTGGGCTGATTTCTCACCGTTCTCATGATCATTGCAACTCCACGAGGTGAGATCTTGCATGGAGCCCCAGGCCGAGGGAGATTGACAGTTCTTTTGTGTTTCTTCCATTTGCGAATAATCGCACCAAATGTTGTCACCTTCTCACCAAGCTGCTTGGCGATGGTCTTGTAGCCCATTCCAGCATTGTGTAGGTCTACAACTTGTCCCTGACATCCTTGGAGAGCTCTTTGGTCTTGGCCATGTTGGAGAGTTTGGAATCTGATTGATTGCTTCTGTGGACAGGTCTTTTTTACAGGTAACAAGCTGCGGTTAGGAGCACTCCCTTTATGAGTGTGCTCTTAATCTCAGCTCCTTACCTGTATAAAAGACACCTGGGAGCCAGAAATCTTTCTGATTGAGAGGGGGTCAGATACTTATTTCCCTCATTAAAATGCAAATCAATTTTATAAAATTTGACATGCGTTTTTGTTGTTATTCTGTCTCTCACTGTTCAAATAAACCTACCATTAAAATTATAGACTGATCCTTTCTTTGTCAGTGGGCAAATGTACAAAATCAGCAGGGGATCAAATACTTTTTCCCCCCACTGTGTGTGTATATCTATCTTCAAATGTATTTCTTACTTAGGTTGGATATACCACAACCGGCTGTGATGGGTTGCAATTTCAGTTTAATCTTCCAGAAAAGACAGAACAAATAATACCACAAATATTGTGGTTAAACTCATACTAGGGCTGGGCGATATATCGATATAAAAAATATATCGATATATTTAAAATGTGATATGAAATTAGACCATTTTGCATATATCGATATATTTCAAATTTGCGCTTGGATCCTTGCTCCAAGCAAGCTGCAGACCCGGAGCGCTCTGCGCTTCTCCCCGCCCCTCTTTCATGCACACAGGGCGGAGGGGCAGGAACACACTTCAACAAACATGGAGGAAGCAACAGCGTCTGCGGAGCGTTTTGAGGAGGAATTGGTTAGTAAAAGAAAAAGCATTGGCTCAGTAATTTGGAGATGGTTCGGATTCAAAGTATCAGATGAGCAACAAAATCACGTTATATGTAGGCAGTGCCATAAAAAAGTTACAGCCAGGGGTGGAAGCACTACAAATCTTTTTCACCACCTAAAACAGTAGCACAAACTGCAATACGAAGAGTGTGTGAAACTGCGCGCTGCAGAAGCCCCAGCCGCAAGCCGTCGACAACCCGAAAAAGCTCCAGCCCCGAAACAAAGCTCACTGCAAACTTCATTTTCCCGCAGTGTGCCTAATGTCTACCTCAAGACAGCATTACTGTTTATCAAAGTAAAAAAAGAGGGGGAAAATGTTTATTGAGTTGATAGTCTGTTTCTTGTGCAACTGGTTGAGGCTGTTCAGATAAGAAATTGAGTTAACAAAAAGCAAATGGTAATCTCAGGCTGATGTTTAAAAAACATTTTCTCAAACTGAGCACTTTATTTTGTTCTTTATTTATATATAATTGCTGCCCTTACTAGGGTTTGTCATATTTTATTATTTTGTAATGTTCGTTATTTGCATCTGTGTATTTGTTAGAAAGGAGAATAAATCTGTAATTTGATTTTAATAAGCCATTTAAAGTTGTCAAACAAAAAGTTGACTTTTCTCATAAATATATATAATATTTATTTCAGAAAAAGATAGGCCTATTTTATTTTATAGGCTATTTTTGTTTAAGATATTTTTATTTATTTAAATGTGCACCTTATGGAGCTTTGATTTCAAAAAAGGTACTCCTGTTGTTATACAGTGTTTATGTTTACATGTTGTTATTTGAACAGCTGAGCATTTAATCTGAACCAGGTGAAGAGCCCTGTTTATTATTTATTCATTTGATTTTAACTGTTCACTGAAATAGCCGGTTTCAATAAAAACTAGTTGAGACATGTCATATCTGGCTTTGACTTTGACTGAACATTTGCTCTCACTTTGCGGAAAAAATATTGTGATATATATCTTATCGATATTCAGCCTAAATATACTGCTAAAAAAATAAAGTGAACACTTAAACAACACATCCGAGATCTGAATGAAAGAAATAATCTTATTAAATACTTTTTTCTTTACATAGTTGAATGTGCTGACAACAAAATCACACAAAAATAATCAATGGAAATCCAATTTATCAACCCATGGAGGTCTGGATTTGGAGTCACACTCAAAATTAAAGTGGAAAACCATACTACAGGCTGATCCAACTTTGATGTAATGTCCTTAAAACAAGTCAAAATGAGGCTCAGTAGTGTGTGTGTGTGGCCTCCACGTGCCTGTATGACCTCCCTACAACGCCTGGGCATGCTCCTGATGAGGTGGCGGATGGTCTCCTGATGGATCTCCTCCCAGACCTGGACTAAAGCATCTGCCAACTCCTGGACAGTCTGTGGTGCAACGTGGCGTTGGTGGATGGAGCGAGACATGATGTCCCAGATGTGCTCAATTGGATTCAGGTCTGGGGAACGGGCGGGCCAGTCCATAGCATCAATGCCTTCCTCTTGCAGGAACTGCTGACACACTCCAGCCACATGAGGTCTAGCATTGTCTTGCATTAGGAGGAACCCAGGGCCAACCGCACCAGCATATGGTCTCACAAGGGGTCTGAAGATCTCATCTCGGTACCTAATGGCAGTCTGGCGAGCACATGGAGGGCTGTGCGGCCCCCCAATGAAATGCCACCCCACACCATGACTGACCCACCGCCAAACCGGTCATGCTGGAGGATGTGGCAGGCAGCAGAACGTTCTCCACGGCGTCTTCAGACGCTGTCACGTCTGTCACGTGCTCAGTGTGAACCTGCTTTCATCTGTGAAGAGCACAGGGTGCCAGTGGCGAATTTGCCAATCTTGGTGTTCTCTGGCAAATGCCAAACGTCCTGCACGGTGTTGGGCTGTAAGCACAACCCCCACCTGTGGACATCGGGCCCTCATACCACCCTCATGGAGTCTGTTTCTGACCGTTTGAGCAGACACATGCACATTTGTGGCCTGCTGGAGGTCATTTTGCAGGGCTCTGGCAGTGCTTCTCCTGCTCCTCCTTGCACAAAGGCGGAGGTAGTGGTCCTGCTGCTGGGTTGTTGCCCTCCTACGGCCTCCTCCACGTCTCCTGATGTACTGGCCTGTCTCCTGGTAGCGCCTCCATGCTCTGGACACTACGCTGACAGACACAGCAAACCTTCTTGCCACAGCTCGCATTGATGTGCCATCCTGGATGAGCTGCACTACCTGAGCCACTTGTGTGGGTTGTAGACTCCGTCTCATGCTACCACTAGAGTGAAAGCACCGCCAGCATTCAAAAGTGACCAAAACATCAGCCAGGAAGCATAGGAACTGAGAAGTGGTCTGTGGTCACCACCTGCAGAACCACTCCTTTATTGGGGGTGTCTTGCTAATTGCCTATAATTTCCACCTGTTGTCTATTCCATTTGCACAACAGCATGTGAAATGTATTCTCAATCAGTGTTGCTTCTTAAGTGGACAGTTTGATTTCACAAAAGTGTGATTGACTTGGAGTTACATTGTGTTGTTTAAGTGTTCCCTTTATTTTTTTGAGCAGTGTATATCGGGATATGACTTTTGGTCCATATCGCCCAGCCCTATCTCATACCCTAATTGACACTTTTGTAACCTTTAACATGTGGAGGGGGGAGTAATGTTATTATGGATCACATCAAGACTGTGATTGGGAGTCCCATAGGGATGTTTCTCTCCCTCTAAAAACAAATGTTTTGCGCTTTATTCAAATTACAATCGCTCACTCTTTTTTGAAAATGAAATCTCAAATATAATTTATATTCATATATAATCAAGTTGATCCCACAGTCATGTATCCCCGGCACCTACATAAAGCTTATGCTCTTAGTACTGTAGCCTACTCCCGATCGTCACATTGTACAGCGCCATACTTTCCGTTCCATCCTAACGGAAACCCAGAGGATATCTTTTTTCTTGGAATAGAAACGCGAGAATGTTAATCAAATTAAGCAAAATGTGGTAATCAATCTTATATACTATGTTCTTCCAAAAAAGGTTTTAAATTCTTTAGTAATGCCAATATTGAAGACTATCAAATGCTTCTCAAAGATGCCCTCTGGTGGTCAAACTAGCTGACAAATAATGTGCCGTAGAATTCTGCAGCAGCCCTTACAACTTTTAAAGGAGGAACCTCTATATGGTTTGTGGTTGATTTAATCCACATACCTGAGCTTTCAAATAAGGCCACAATATGGAGAGGCAGGTGTGATCACAAAAAAAGGCACGTACTTAAAATGCTGTAGTCAGTGTCCACATACTTTCCCAACGTTTTTATCTACTCCTTTCCTCAACACAACCCATTTAATCTCTCTTGCTCTTTCTCCCCCCCTCACTCCTTAACCCCCTCCCAAAAAACTCTCTCCTACACAGAGGCTATGGGAGTTGGAGACGTCCAGGCTCCTGAACTTGTTTTCTCATGCAGCAAAAGACGCACAGCCGGCTCAGGACCTCAGCTATGTAGAAGAGGACGGCCGGGAAATCGGAGTGTCCAACATCAGCCCCGCAGTGTACGAGGACCGTCTTGGAGTTCCCCTGTCAGAGGTCCTCAAATACCCCTACCTACTGGCATCCCCTGAATTGAGTGAGTACTTTCATTTCAATATAGGTGATGGATTCCCTATAAATGCCCCCAAACCAAATTTAGGAATGAAGCATTCTTGATTAAGTCCTGGACTGTGCTCTTGGTGGCTTTAAATTCATCAGGTGTTCTCTTTTCCAGGTGAAATGTGTGTTGAGGCAATTTGTAAGATGGAGGAATATAACTCCTTCCGGGTGTGTTCTAAAGATCCAGGGATCTACCTCCTCCTCGTCCACCCCAACGAGACGGTAATAACTTACTTGCTGAATTGTTACAAAAAACAAATGTGGACTTTTATGGTTCGATGGTAATAAAACCAAAAATATATACATTTTGTTTATCTAACACGTCTTTATATTTGCTAAAGAGCTTAAGGCTCTGGTCTGTCTGACATGGTCACAAAAGCTTCTCTAAGTCTCTACGGTCATAACTTCTGCTGTTATTTATTCTTTCAGGTTAGGCGGTGGGCAATTGGTGCTGCAAGGTCTTTAGGGAAGGTGGACCGAGACGACTTTTATGACCTTCAGGACATCTTCACCTGCATGTTCTACATTGTCGAGCTGAGAATCCCCCAGAACTTCCCAGACATGGATACCTCCTATGATCCGACAACTAAGATGACCTTGCTGCAACCGCATCTTTACGATTCCAAAAATGCCAAAAACTACTGGTTGGGTATGTTTCTTTGCCCTGTGTTCACATTTGGGGGTCTTCCAGACCTTTCTCCAAGAGTGTATGTATTTTGTGAAACAACTGATAAATGCTCGATGTTAAGTTAACCATTTCTGAAGTGCAAACAACTATTCCAGTTATATGATCCACATCAGTGTTTTATACACTGAAAAAAACATATTAACCTGTTGGGGATAGGGGGCAGTATTTGCACGGCCGGATAAAAAACGTACCTGATTTAATCTGGTTACTACTCCTGCCCAGTAACTAGAATATGCATATAATTGTTTGATTTGGATAGAAAACACCCTGAAGTTTCTAAAACTGTTTGAATGGTGTCTGTGAGTATAACAGAACTCATTTGGCAGGCCAAAACCTGAGAAGATTCCAAACAGGATCGCTCTCTCTGACCATTTCATGGCCTTCTTGATCATCTCTAACCAAAACAGGGGATCTCTGGCATAACGTGACATTTTCTAACGCCCCCATAGGCTCTCAGAAGGCGCCAGAAAGATGAATGGTGGCTTTGCAGGCCCTGGCTGAAAAACATTAGCCCATTTTGATAGTGGTCGATCAGAGTACAATGAGACTGAGGCGCGTGCACGAGGCGACCCCATGTCTTTGAACTAAAACAGGGTTTCCCTGTCGGCATAGTATCGCTTTTTTACGAGAAAAATTGCATAAAAATTGATTTTAAACAGCGGTTGACATGCTTCGAAGTACGGTAATGGAATATTTAGAATTGTTTTGTCACGAAACGCGTCGGGCGCGTCACCCTTCTTTACCCTTCGGATAGTGTCTTGAACGCACGAACAAAACGCCGCTATTTGGATATAACTGTGGATTATTTGGGACCAAACCAACATTTGTTATTGAAGTAGAAGTCCTGGGAGTGCATTCTGACGAAGAACAGCAAAGGTAATCAAACTTTTCTAATAGTAAATCGGAGTTTGGTGACTACCACACTTGGTGGGTGTCAAAATAGCTAGCCTGTGATGGCCGGGCTATCTACTCAGAATATTGCAAAATGTGCTTTCACCGAAAAGCTATTTTAAAATCGGACATAGCGAGTGCATAAAGGAGTTCTGTATCTATAATTCTTAAAATAATTATGTGTTTTGTGAACGTTTATCATGAGTAATTTAGTAAATTCACCGGAAGTGTTCGGTGGGAATGCTAGTCACATGTTAGTCACATACTAATGTAAAAAGCTGTTTTTTGATATAAATATGAACTTGATTGAACAAAACATGCATGTATTGTATAACATAATGTCCTAGGATTGTCATCTGATGAAGATCATCAAAGGTTAGTGCTGCATTTAGCTGTGGTTTGGGTTTATGTGACATTATATGCTAGCTTGAAAAATGGGTGTCTGATTATTTCTGGCTTGGTACTCTGCTGACATAATCTAATGTTTTGCTTTCGTTGTAAAGCCTTTTTGCAATCGGACAGTGTGGTTAGATTAACGAGAGTCTTGTCTTTGAAATGGTGTAAAATAGTCATATGTTTTAGAAATTGAAGTAATAGCATTTCTAAGGTATTTGAATATCGCTCCACGGGATTACACTGGCTGTTGAGTAGGTGGGACGCAAGCGTCCCACTGGCCCAGAGGTTAACGCAAAAGATTTTACTATTACAGTTCATATAAGGAATCAGTCAATTGAAATAAATAAATTAGGCCTTACTCTATGAATTTCACATGACTGGGAATACAGATATCCATCTGTTGGTCTCAGATACCTTTAAAAAAAAGTAGGGGTGTGGATCAGAATCATTCAGTATCTGGTGTGACCACCATTTGCCTCAAGCAGCGCGACACATCTCCTTCGAGTAGTGGATCAGGCTGTTGATTATGCCCTGTGGAATGTTGTCCCCCCCTCTTCAGTGGCTGTGTGAAGTTGATGGATATTGGTGGCAACTGGAACACGTCATACACGTTGATCCAGAACATCCCAAACATGCTTGATGGGTGACATGTCTGAGTATGCAGGCCATGGAAGAATTGGGACATTTTCAGCTTTCAGGAATTGTGTTTCAGATCCTTGCGACATGGGGGCTGTGCATTATCATGCTGAAACATGAGGTGATGGCGGCGGATGAATGGCACGACAATGGGCCACAGGATTTCATCACGGTATCTCTGTTCAGTCAAATTGCCATACCATAACCCCACCGCAACTATGAGGCACTCTGCTTACAATGTTGACATCAGCAAACCGCTCACTCACATGATGCCTTTGACGCTGTCTGCCACCTGCCCGGTATAATTTAAACTTCCATGAGAAGGTTTCTGACAGTTTGTGCAGAAATTCTTTGTTTGTGCAAACCCACAGTTTCGTCATGAAAAGCCAACTGACATTTACTCCTGAGGTGCTGACCTGTTGCACTCTCGACAACTACTGTGATTATTATTTGACCATGCTGGTCATTTATGAACATTCGAACATCTTGGCTATGTGCTGTTATAATCTCCACCCGGCACAGCCAGAAGAGGACTGGCCACCCCTCATAGCCTGGTTCCTCTCTAGGTTTCTTCCTAGGTTTTGGCCTTTCTAGGGAGTTTTTCCTAGCCACCGTGCTTCTACACCTGCATTGCTTGCTGTTTGGGGTTTTAGGCTGGGTTTCTGTACAGCACTTTGAGATATCAGCTGATGTAAGAAGGGCTATATAAATACATTAGATTTGATCAGCTGTCCGGGTGGCTGGTCTCAGACGATCCCGCAGGTGAAGAAGTCAGATGTGGAGGTCCTGGGCTGGCGCGGTTACATTTGGTCTGCGGCTGTGAGGCTGGTTGAACCTACTGCCAAAGTCTCTAAAACTCAGATTATTGCATGGTGTGCTTTCACTGTAAAGCTTTTTTGAAATCTGACTCAGCGGTTGCATTAAGGAGAAGTTTATCTTTAACGGGATCGAAAGCATACCATGCGATTGTTAGGTCAGCGCCTTGTCACAAAAAAACACAGCCATTTTCCAGCCAAAGAGAGGAGTCACAAAAAGCAGAAATGGAGAACATTAATCACTAACCTTTGATCAGATGGCACTCATAGGACTTAATGTTACACAATACATGCATGTTTTGTTCGATGAAGTTCATATTTATATCCAAATATCTGTTTACATCGGCGTGTTATCTTCAGTAATGTTTTGCTTCCAAAACATCCGGTGATTTTGCAGAGAGCCACATCAATTTACAGAAATACTCTTCATGAACGCTGATGAAAGATACAAGTAAAGATAAACTTCTTACATCTAGACGTTCCGCTAGCGCAACACCTGCTCCAATATCCAATGATAGGCGTGGCGCGAATTACAAATTCCTCAAAAATACAAAAACTTCAATTTTTCAAACATATGACTATTTCACAGCATTTTAAAGACAAGACTCTCCTTTATCTAACCACACTGTCCGATTTCAAAAAGTCTTTACAGCGAAAGCAAAACATTAGATTGTCAGCAGAGTACCAAGCCAGAAATAATCAGACACCCATTTTTCAAGCTAGCATATAATGTCACAAAAACCCAGAAGACAGCTAAATGCAGCACTAACCTTTGATCTTCATCAGATGACAATCCTAGGACATTATGTTATACAATACATGCATGTTTTGTTCAATCAAGTTCATATTTATATCAAAAAACAGCTTTTTACATTAGCATGTGACGTTCAGAACTAGCATACCCCCCCGCAAACTTCCGGGGAATTCGCTAACATTTTACTAAATTACTCACGATAAACGTTCACAAAAAGCATAACAATTATTTTAAGAATTATAGATACAGAACTCCTCTATGCACTCGATATGTCCGATTTTAAAATAGCTTTTTGGTGAAAGCACATTTTGCAATATTCTAAGTACATAGCCCAGCCATCACGGGCTAGCTATTTAGACACCCGGCAAGTTTAGCACTCACCAATATCAGATTTACTATTATAAAAGTTTGATTACCTTTTGTTGTCTTCGTCAGAATGCACTCCCAGGACTGCTACTTCAATAACAAATGTTGGTTTGGTCCAAAATAATCCATTGTTATATCCGAATAGCGGCGTTTTGTTCGTGCGTCCCAGACACTATCCGAAATGGTAAAGAAGGGTCGCGCGCATGGCGCAATTCGTGACAAAAAAAATCTAAATATTCCATTACCGTACTTCGAAGCATGTCAACCGCTGTTTAAAATCCATTTTTATGCAATTTTTCTCGTAAAAAAGCGATAATATTCCGACCGGGAATGTCCATTTAGCTAAACAGAGGAAAGAAAACAAAGCTTTCGGTCGACGCGGGCACGAGCCTGAGTCTCACAGTACTGTAACCAGCCACTACCCAAACACGCTACTTTGTTTCAGCCAGAGCCTGCAAAGCCACGATTCAGCGTTTTGCCGCCTTCTGAGAGCCTATGGCAGCCGTAGGAAGTGTCACGGGACAGCTAAGATCCTCACTCTTCAATAAACAGAGACAAGAAGAACGACACCTTGTCAGACAGGCCACTTCCTGCATGAAATCTTCTCAGGTTTTTGCCAGCCATATGAGTTCTGTTATACTCACAGACACCATTCAAACAGGTTTAGAAACTTTAGGGTGTTTTCTATCCAAAGCCAATAATTATATGCATATTCTAGTTACTGGGCAGGAGTAGTAACCAGATTAAATCGGGTACGTTTTTTATCCAGCCGTGAAAATACTGCCCCCTAGCCATAACAGGTTAATGCAACCGCTGTGTCAGAGTTCAAAAAAGCTTTACAGTGAAAGCACACCATGCAATAATCTTGAGTACAGCGCTCAGCCACCAAAAGAAGCCATACAGATACCCGCCATGTTGCGGAATCAGTAAAAGTCAGAAATAGCGTTATAAATATTCACTTTGATCTTCATCGGAATGCACTCCCAGGAATCCCAGTTCCACAATAAATGTTTGTTTTGTTCGATAAAGTTAATCTTTGTCAAAATACCTCCTTTTTGTTCACATTTAGTTAACTATTCCAAATGCAAACGGCGCGGGCGCTAAGTCCAGACGAAAAGTCAAAGTTCCATTAGTTTGTAGAAACATGTCAAACGATGTATAGATTCAATCTTTATGATGTTTTTATCATTAATATTCCAACCGGACAATTACTTTGTCTTTAGAAATGAAAGGGAACGGAGCTCGTGCTCACGGCCGTGCGCGTGCCTCAACTAAAGGCTTTCAGCCAGACCACTGGTTCAAACAGCTCTTATTCGCTCTCCTTTCACAATAGAAGCCTGAAAAAACGTTCTAAAGACTGACATCTAGTGGAAGCCTTAGGAAGTGCAATCTGACCAAATTTACACTGTATATGGGATAGGCAATCGCTTGAAAAACTACAAACCTCAGATTTCCCACTTCCTGGTTGGATTTTTCCCAGGTTTTCGCCTGCCGTATGAGTTCTGTTATACACACAGACATCATTCAAACAGTTTTAGAAACTTTAGGGTGTTTTCTATCCAAATCTACTAATAATATGCTTATCTTTAGCTTCTGGGCCTGAGTAGCAGGCAGTTTACTCTGGGCAACTTTTCATCCGAATGTGAAAATACTGCCCCCCAGCCCAGCGAGGTTAAGACACTAACAACTTACAGACGGTAGACAATTGAGGTCACAGTTATGAAAACTTAGGACACTAAAGAGACTTTTCTACTGACTCGTAAAAACACCAAAAGAAAGATGCCCAGGGTCCCTGCTCATCTGCGTGAACGTGCCTTAGGCATACTGTAGGGAGGCAGGACGGACAGCTGATTGTCCTCGCAGTGGCAGACCACGTGTAACAACACCTGCACAGGATCGGAACATCGCACCTCCGTTACAGGTACACGATGGCAACAACTGCCCGAGTTACACCAGGAACGCACAATCCCTCCATCAGTGCTCAGACTGTCCGCAATAGGCTGAGAGAGGCTGGACTGAGGGCTTGTAGGCCTGTTGTAAGTCAGGTCCTCACTAGACATCACCGGCCACACAGTTACCTATAGGCACAAACCCACTGTCGCTGGACCAGGCAGGACTGGCAAAAAGTGCTCGTAACTGACAAGTCACGGTTTTGTCTCACCAGGGGTGATGGTCGGATTTGCGTTTGTCGAAGGAATGAGCGTTACACCGAGGCCTGTACTCTGGAGTGGGGTCGATTTGGAGGTGGAGGGTCTGTCATGGTGTGGGGCGATGTGTCATAGCATCATCGGACTGAGCTTGTTGTCATTGCAGGCAATCTCAACGCTGTGCGTTACAGGGAAGACATCCTCCTCCCTCGTGGTACCCTTCCTGCAGGCTCATCCTGACATGACCCTTCAGCATGACAATGCTGCCAGCCATACTGCTCGTTCTGTGCGAGATTTCCTGCAAGACAGTAATGTCAGTGTTCTGTCATGGCCAGCGACGAGCCTGCACTTCAATCCCATTGAGCACGTCTGGGACCTGTTGGATTGGAGGGTGAGGGCTAGCCCCCCCCCCCCCCCCCAGAAATGTCTGGGAACTTGCAGGTGCCTTGGTGGAAGAGTGGGGTAACCTCTCAATGCAAGAACTGGCACATCTGGTGCAGTCCTTGAGGCGGAGATGCACGGCAGGACTTAATGCAGCTGGTGGCCACACCAGATACTGACTGTTACTTTTGTTCAGGGACTTATTCCATTTCTGTTAGTCACATGTTTGTGGAACTTGTTCAGTTTTTGTCTGTTTAATCTTATGTTCATACAAATATTTACATGTTAAGTTTTCTGAAAATAAACTTAGTTGACAGTGAGAGGACGTTTCTATTTTTGCTGAGTTAGGTAGAGAAATTAAAATTACGTTCTCGGGCAACAGCTCTGGTGGACATTCATGCAGTCAGGATGACAATTGCATGCTCCCTCAACTTGAGGAATCCGGGTCATTGGGTTGTGACAACTACATTTTAGTGTCCTTTTATTGTTCCTAGCACAAAGTGCACCTGTGTAATGATCATGCTTTTTAAGTAGCCACACCTGTCAGGCGGATGGATTATCTTGGGGAAGGAGAAATGCTCACTAACAGGGATGTAAACAAGTCTGTGTACGAAATTTGAGAATTAAGATTTTTGTGCGTAAGGAAAATTTTAGGTGAGATTTCATGAAATGTGGGACCAACACTTTACATGTGTTTTGTTCAGTATAGATTTGATTGAGCAACAGAGTAAACGGTACAGAATGTGAATAGAGAACTTGTTAATGAGCAACGCAGTCAATGTTAAGCATCATTTTATGCCCTCTCCCCACCCCCAGGTATCTGTATGCTTCTGACACAGCTAGATGCCCAGGCTATGGACTCCCTGTTCCTGGGGCCAGAAAAACAGGCCAACATACTGCTCTGTATCCTTAATGCCTTGAAGGGTAAAGGAATAGCTGCTTTATATCTTCTGCCCATCTTAAAATGTTTTTCTATTTCAGTTGTGCCAAATGAACATGATGTTGGTCAGTAGAGCTAATTTGCTGTCTTCAGTTTCCTCTTTGAGAGTAATAAATGCAACCTTTAATTTAACCAGGAAAAGACCTTAATGGTTAGAAACCTTTTTTGCAATAGGGACCTGGCAAGCGGTCAGTAGGAAGAAGTCTGCATGTACATACAATACATTCAAAATAATTGCTATGGTCAATTACATTTTCTATCAGGGCTTTTAAACACTGACAGCGATACCCTCTCCAGTTTTTTAGTCTTTAGTAGTTTGTTCCAAGACCAGAGAATGTTATAGGATTTTTTTTGGTTTGTTTTTGTTCTCCCACGTTTCAGCCCTTGCCCTAGGAACTGGGAAAGAGCCCTGACTGTGAGCATAGGCTGTGGGATTGGGATGTTAGTTGGGAGCAAAGATATGTAGGGAGTAGCCCAACCACTGCCATGTACACAAGTATGTACCAGTGCTTAACAATAGTCCAACACAGATAAAAATGAACCTTCCTAAATGACATAGCTAGTAATATGTTAACGTTTATTTCCCCAGATGAAGAACCATCCAACGAGATGGATCCCTTCTGGCCAGTCTTGCAATGTTTTATGGTGATCTTGGATTGTTTGGGCTCCAGGTTTTGGGGTCAAATTGAGCCATCCCAAGCCTTCCAGGCCATCACACAAAGCCCTAGCTACTCTGCAGAGCTCGAGAGCATCAGACAACAAACCATGATGTACGTGTCACTCTTTATCTTGCCATTAATTCTTTCATATTGTTATTTCTTCCAAGTTAAGCATATAGTTGATACTATTCTTCTTTTGCTCCGTAGATCACGTGTTAAAACGGAAACTACATATGATGATGACATGGTGACCTGCAGTCAGATGGTATATGACAGTAACACCAAAGTGAGCAAGGTAATAACACCCATCTGTTGCATTTGTATATTATTAGTTGTACCTAATTCCTCTATGCACATCTGTGGTTAGGGTTTCGCACTTAAAGCTTTCCCAAAACATGACCTTTAGAGTAAAAAGCACGATGCGGAACAACAAACCGCTTTAACAATCTCTTCTCAAGCTATTCTCCCTCATCTTTATTACAGAAGGATTCAAAGCTTGTTTCATGTGCTACCAGTCAAGAGCGTCCACTAGTCAGGGACAGTGTTGAGGTTATTTATTGCGAGCTGTCTTTAATAGGAATGAAAAATGAATAACCCAACCTGAGTTAAACATGTAGGGTACATCTGTGTGCAGTGGCCTTTAGTTTGATGGAGCCACTCCAGGTGTGACACATGGTTTTATTAAATGTCATATTACAAAATACATTGAGTTGGTAGAAGGTATGTTAACTTCCTATGCATTTCTCTTATCTTATGTAACACCATGTTATGTATTACTATTTTATTTTGTAGGGAAGCAAACGCTCACGTGGTGTGGATAGCAATGTGGTCTATGAGGATATGAGTTCTTTGGTCAACCTCCTGCATTCAGAAGTGGGACAGGCATTGCGTGTGCACGACAGCACATTTCTCTGGTTCATCCCCTTTGTGAAATCTGTTATGGACCTTGACGAACACAGCGTCCTATACATTACTGAGGTTGTCCACTACCTATGTGGGGAGATCAGCACAGACCTCCCGAAGCCCCAGGTTCGCATATGTGACAAGGTCACAGAGTTCTTCACTCTTATTCTGGTCCATATCATCGAATTGCACCTGGGGATTGGCCGCATGAATATGCTCTATTACTGCGCTCCCAAGTGGGTGGGCGTGTTGGTGAAATGTGCCACCCTGCCTGGTGACGCTTTCGTCCATACCTCGGAAGGTCCAGTTTCTCACTCGGTGTCTTCCACATCCTCCTTGAGGGTCAGTGTGCCCCGAAAGGCCTCTACTAGCAGGGCTGTTCCACAGGCATGCATGCATATCATCCGGTCCCTGCTGAAGGAAGGGACCAGGCTGAACCCCAACAGCAAGTGCCACCACTTCCTGAACCATCTGAACAAGCACCTCAGAGAAGGGCAACAGAGGGATTGGAAGCTGATTAGGCCGGAGATTCAAGAGCTTCAGATCTGTCTGAAGGACTATGTCAAGATGATGATGAACAGGCCAACCATAAGTACTTCTCCACCTGAACCGCTGGCCATTGAGGCAGGGCCTGTGGCACCAACCACACCACCACTTCAGTCAAGCAAGGACCCCTCGGGACCTAGCAGCTTAGCTGAATTCAACCCTCCTATAAAACGGGAAGGGTTGTGGGATGATGTCGAAGGCAGTACATCTGGTGGTGGGGATTCTAAAGGAGTTCAGAGGGGGTGGGACATAGACCTAGCGTTGCTGAAAAAGGAGCCCCTAAACCCCGACGAGGAGTTTGTCGAGCCGACTAATGATTCTAGACCAACCCAAGACAACTTAACTTCCTTGAGGGCAGATCCAGAGAAAATACAGGTGATCAAATCCAGACTCGGCCAGCTTATGACCAAGAAATCCAAGTCTGAGAGAGCAAGGCCCTCTGTAGGGCTCAGTGAATTCGGTAAAGAGAAACCTGAAAATCTGTTGACCAGCCGTAGAGAGGAGGCATCCAACCTCCACGGCATTAGCAGACACCCTCCATGCCTCCAAGAATCCATGGACAATGTGCCCCTCTCTGTTTTAAAAAGTAATCTTCAAGGAAAAGAAGCCTCCAAATCCTCACGAGATCGGAGTAAAGGAAACTCGAGACAATTTGACCGACCACAATCCCCACCAAAGTTAACTTCAGATGTAATTGTTATATCTGATGATGAGGCTACATTAGATGTTGGTAGAGCAAGAAGGACTGAGTGTTTTTCTGAGACCTCCCAAATAAAAAATGAACCAGATGCCTCTGACCAGAATCCTAGTCCTTGTCGTGATTACAATGGAGACATGAGTGAATCTCAGGTGTTTGAATTTGAAACACAGGAAGATATGGCCTCTGCCTGGTCCAATAGAGATTCGGAAAGTAACATGCCACCCGAAAATCCCAAAGAAGATAGCCCTGTCAGTCCAACTACAAGAGAGACTTTATCAAGCTGGGAATGTGATACACAACCGATCTATGACGAGGATATCCAAAGAGCCTGTCAGCAGGTTGAGAAGGAGCTTGAGAAGCCTAAGACCCTACCTCAAGGACTCAAACGGGCCACTGTTGTCAAAAAAAGAAATCTTCTTGTTGATGCAAAACCATTGGCCTCCAAGTGCCTGAGCAAGAAACCTACCGTGGTCGAAAAACAAATCAAAGAGCCTGTGAAGGATGCTCCCCATGCAGTTACACCACCATTGAGAAAAAGCAGTTCAACGGTACGTTCAAAGAGACTGGAACCTGAGACACACTCTTCCTTAACCACATCAGCCATCTCACACAAAACGTCATTAACTCCAGCCATTGTCCCTCCTAAAAGAGTCAGAAAAGCCACAGAGCCTGTGTCCACAGTTGAGAAGCTTGGCCTTAAGAAGAAGGTGCGAAAGGCCTTTGATCTCTCCCAGGGATCACGTGATTCTGTTGGTGATCTGAGGCACCACGGCGCTACCGTCAATGTCCCACAGGCCAAGAAGCCTACCCGACAGACCAAGAGGTCGAAGGTGACCTTCCCTCAGAAGAGAGTGGTCAAAGGGAGTAACAATAAGCTGTTCCAGTTCTTCAGGCAGAGCAAGCAGGCATTGGGAGCCGGAATTTCTGCAAAGGCAGAGCCAATGAAGAGAAATCCGAAAAAGATTGATGAAATTCAAACTCCCCGTTTTGTTACAGAGGAGGACGATGAAGACGAGGACTTGCAGTGTTCCCAGCTCGAACCTGCCCGTCATGAACAGCTGACGGTCAATCACAGCTCTCAAAGAGCCAATGAGAACAAACCAGCATCCTCCAATACAGTGAGTAGTGTGTTGTCCAACATGGACAGGCATATCTCTCCATACTTTCAAAGGAATGATGATGTCACACCTGGACCTTCTGGTCAAGTCCCCAAAAGCAATGGAGGTGAAGATTTTGATGCAGACTGGATGTACCTCACACAAATGGAGCCAACTGAAATGGAGATGTGCTCGCAGATGGAGGAGGAAGACGAGTTCTTCTACACACAGCGGGACCCTATAGACATGGACATTGACGCAGACAGCCAGATACCCTTTGAGGAAAAAGGAGGGTCTTCAGACTGCACATGGCCTAAACAGGCAGACGAAGGGCAAGGGGCTCCACTTGCCGCACAGACTTTTAAGAAACCGGCTACTCCGCCACCCTCGCGCTCTAGCTTGACTAAGGATGATGATCGCTTGTTCCTGAAACCAGGAATGTCCCCTATGTCGGTTAAAAAGGCCAAGCCGTCCACGACTAAGATCTACGCAACCTCAAGCTCCAGGAGTGCCTCCTTGGTGCAAGAGATGGAGAGGACCGCCAATGCTCCATTTTCAGCTTCTTCTGCCCCTGCTGGAAGAGGTAGGCCTGCCCGGCCAGTTGTGCCTGCACAAAGACACTGCGTACCACAACCTCATCTAGAGGTTGGTCAGTCTCTTCCTCTGAATCAACTCTTATACAAGCCCATCACACCACAACTACCACCAAAACAACCACCATCCAGACCTGAACAAAAGCTCCCCCGTGCACCTGACCAGCCCCTCCGCCCAATCCTGCAAAGCAACATAGGTTCCACCCTCCAGCCCTCCACCTCCAAGACCTACACCAGGCCCGACGCCCCTTTCCGAAGTCAGATGCCCAACCCAGAGGTTGGCTTCAGATTTGATACCAACTACCTCATTCAACACATCCTGAAATGGACCTTTGATATGTTCAGTAACTACAAGCAGTTTGGTATACCCTCTGAGGTATGTGAGTTACCGCTGAAAAAAGTAGGCTTCAGCTTCAGCTCTTATGATGAATACTACAAGACCTTTTACCCCCTGCTTCTCACCAACACTTTTGAGGAGGTGAGTAGTCAATTTGTTACAAAATATATTGTGTAACTCGTTTAGGTGTGAATTTTGTCCTGCTATGGTGCATTTAGGCTGTAGGCAATAGAGGTCGGCCGATTACCGATTATTGGAGGACCCAAAAAAGCCAATACCGATTAATCGGCCAATTTTTATTTACTTATTTGTAATAATGACAATTACAACAATACTGAATGAACACTTATTTTAACTTAATACATAAATAAAATCAATTTAGCATCAAATAAATAATGAAACATGTTCAATGTGGTTTAAATAATGCAAAAACAAAGTGTTGGAGAAGAAAGTAAAAGTGCTTTATGTGCCATGTAAGAAAACTAACGTTTAAGTTCCTTGCTCAGAACATGAGAACATATGAAAGCTGGTGGTTCCTTTTAACATGAGTCTTCAATATTCCCAGGTAAGAAGTTTTAGGTTGTAGTTATTATAGGAATTATAGGACTATTTCTCTCTATACGATTTGTATTTCATATACCTTTGACTATTTGGATGTTCTTATAGGCACTTTCGTATTGCCAGTGTAACAGTATAGCTTCCGTCCCTCTCCTCGCTCCTACCTGGGCTCGAACCAGGAACAGATCGACAACAGCCACCCTCGAAGCAGCGTTACCCATGTAGAGCAAGGGGAAGAACTACTCCAAGTCTAGCTAGCCATTTCATATCGGTTACACCAGCCTAATCTTGGGAGTTGATAGGCTTGAAGTCATAAAAAGCGCAATGCATTGCGAAGAGCTGCTGGCAAAACGCACGAAAGTGCTGTTTTGAATGAATGCTTAAGAGCCTGCTGGTGCCTACCATCGCTCAGTCAGACTGCTCTATCAAATCATAGACTTAATTATAACATAACACACAGAAACACGAGCCTTAGGTCATTAATATGGTCGAATCCGGAAACTATCACGTTTATTCTTTCAGTGAAATACGGAACGGTTCCGTATTTTATGTAACGGGTGGCATCCATAAGTCTAAATATTCCTGTTACATTGCACAACCTTCAATGTTATGTCATAATTACATACAATTCTGGCAAATTAGTTCGCAACGAGCCAGGCGGCCCAAACTGTTGCATATACCCTGACTCTGCGTGCAATGAACGCAAGAGAAGTGACACAATTTCACATGGTTAATATTGCCTGCTAACCTGGATTTCTTTTAGCTAAATATGCAGGTTTAAAAATATATACTTGTGTATTGATTTTAAGACATTGATGTTTATGGTTAGGTACAAGTTGGAGCAACGACAGCCCTTTTTCGCGAATGCGCACCGCATCGATTATATGCAACGCAGGACAGGCTAGATAAGCTAGTAATATCATCAACCATGTGTTAACTAGTGATTATGATTGATTGTTTTTTTGTAAGATAACTTGAATGCTAGCTAGCAACTTACCTTGGCTTCTTACTGCATTCGCGTAACAGGCAGGCTCCTCGTGGAGTGCAATGTAAAGCAGGTGGTTTGAGCGTTGGACTAGTTAACCGTAAGGTTGCAAGATTGAATCCCCAAGCTGACAAGATAAAAATCTCTCGTTCTGCCCCTGAACAAGGCAGTTAACCCACCGTTCCTAGGCCGTCATTGAAAATAAGAGTGTGTTCTTAACTGACTTGCCTAGTTAAAAAATATTTATAAAAAATTAAAAATAGAATCGGCAAATCGGTGGCAAAAAATACCAATTACCGATTGTTAGGAAAACTTGAAATCGGCCATTCCGATTAATCGGTCGACCTCTAGTAGGCAACTGAAAAGAATGGTCAGTCTAGCATTTCAAAGATGTTTGACATTTTGGCAAATTTTAGACTTGTGAGTAATGAGTCACAAAACAGTTTTTAATGATGCTCTCTTAGAGTTAATCTCTTCTATTAAGGTCAAATTCTCTTCTCATCAAAGCTTGCAGGTGAATGGCTAAAGAACAAGGAATCAGGGAAGGTGATAACTCAGAATTTAAAAGTTGTCGCAAATGAGTACAGCCACAGTGTTTGGAATGTCAGTTTTACAGGTAAGCCTAAGTAACCATTTTTTTATTTTGCTTATGCTAACCATTTAAAAACAATGCTTGAAGCTTGCACTAGAATCTACATACTGGTGATTAACAGTTGTTAATTGTGACGTTGTCCCAAAGCTGAGCCATGTAACAACTTATTTTTGTCAGCGAGCATTACTGCCAGTGATGACTCCCGTCAGATGTACCCTAGGGAGGAGGATCTGGTCATTCTGTGGCTGCCCCAGAATAGAGGTGCTTACTCATGGCATGAGCAGGGCTTCTTGGATCCCCAAGAACAATTTGGCTATGTGCAGAGATCCAATGTCTGCAACGGAGGCGTGGGTGAGTACATTTGTGTGTAAGAGGCCAGGAAGTGATAGGCTACATTAAGAGGGAAGGAGGTTGTATTGCTATGGAAAAACAAGTTGAGTAGAAAAAATGTACATCAACATAAATTCTTAAATTGATAGTATGAGATTTTGGCACTTAATTTGTCCTTAACTTCTGCTGTATGCGATTTGATTACTATATACTTTTTTTAGAATCACTTCTTGGACATCTGGTGTATAAGAAGCAATTATTGGTGCCATGATTGTCCATTCGGAAAGTATTATTTCATGGTTTTGTTGTTTTCGCTATTTGTCTGCAATGTAGAAAATAGTAAAAATAACGAAACCCTTGAATGAGTAGGTGTCAACTTTTGACTGGTGCTGTATATATCCAGACAGTGCATTTGGAAAGTATTCAGACCCCTTCACTTTTTCCATGTGTTACTTTACAGCCTTATTCTAAAATGTATGAATTTGTTTTTTTCCCTCATCAATTCTAACACACTACCCCATAATGACAAAGTAAAAACAAGTTTTTAGAAATGTTTGCAGAAGTATTAAAATTAAGCAACTGAAATATTACATTTACATAATTATTCAGACCCTTTACTCGGTACTTTGTTGAAGCACCTTTGGCAGCAATTACAGCCTTGTCTTATTGGGTATGACGCTGGAAGCTTGGGACATCAGTGTTTGGGAAGTTTCTCCCGTTCTTCTCCGTAGATCCTTTAAAGCTCTGTCAGGTTGAATGGATAGCGTCACTGCACAGCTATGTTCAGGTCTCTCAAGAGATGTTCGATTGGGTTCAAGTCCGGGCTCTGGCTGGTCCACTCAAGGACATTCAGAGACATCCTGAAGCTACTCGTGTGTTGTCTTGGCTGTGTTCTGAGGGTCATTTTCCTGTTGGATGGTAAGCCTTTGCCTCAGTCTGAGGTCCTGAGCACTCTAGAGCACGTTTTTATCAAGGATCTCGCTGTTCTTTGATCCGTTCGTCTTGCCCTCCATCCTGACTCTTCTCCCAGTCCCTGATGCTGAAAAACATCCCCACAGCATGATGATGCTGCAACCACCATGCTTCACCATAGGGATGGTATTGGCCAGGTGATGAGCGGTGCCTGGTTTCCTCCAGACGTAACGCTTGGCATTCAAGTCAAAGTTCAATCTTGGTTTCATCAGACCAGAGAATCTTGTTTCTCATGGTCTGATTCCCCTTTAGGTACCTTTTGGCAAACACCAAGCGGGCTGTCGTGCCATTTACTGAGTGTCTTCTGTCTAGCCACTCTACCATATAGGCCTGATTGGTGGCTTGCTGCTGAGATGGTTGTCCTGACCATCTGGTTATTGGTCACCTCCCTGACCAAGGCCCTTGTCCCCCGTTTGCTCAGTTTTGCCCGGTGGCTAGCTCTAGGAAGAGCTCCGACACATCCTGTTTCCATTGATCGTCCTTGATGTTTCTACAACTTGGAGTCCACCTGTGGTAAATTCAATTGATTGGACATGATTTGGAAAAGCACACACCTGTCTATGTAAGGTCCCACAGTTGGCAGTGCATGTCAGAGAAAAAACCAAGCTATGAGGTCGAAGGAATTATCCGTCGAGCACTGAGACAGGATTGTGTCGAGGCACACATCTGGGGAAGAGTACCAAAACCTTTCTGCAGCATTGAAGGTCCCCAAGTACACAGTGGCCTCATCATTCTTAAATGGAAGAAGTTTAGAACCACTAAGACTCTTCCTAGAGCTGGCCGCCAGGCCAAAATGAGTAATCGGAGGACAAGGGCCTAGGTCAGGGAGGTGACCAAGAACCCGATGGTCACTCTGACAGAGCTCCAGAGTTCTTTTGTGGAGATGTTTGTTCTTCTGGAAGACTCTCCCATCTCAGCAGCACTCCACCAATCAGGCCTTTATTTTAGAGTGGCCAGACGGAAGCCACTCCTCAGTAAAAGGCACATGACAGCCGCTTGGAGTTTGCCAAAAGGCACCGAAAGGACTCTGACCTTGATAAACACGATTCTCTGGTCTGAAATCAAGATCGAACTCTTTGACCTGAATGACAAGCGTCGCGTCTGGAGTAAACCTGGCACCATCCCTACGGTGAAGCATGGGGGCAGCAGCATCATGCTGTGGGAGATACAGAGATCCTTGGTAGCCTGCTCCAGAGCGCTCATGATTTCAGACTAGGGCAAAGGTTCGCCTTCCAACAGGACAATGACCCTAAGCACACAGGCAAGACAACGCAGGAGTGGCTTCGGGACAAGTCTCAATGGCCTTGAGTGGCCTGGCCCCAGCCCGGACTTGAACCCGATAGATCTTCTCTGGAGAGACCTGAAAATACAGTTGAAGTCAGAAGTTTACATACACTTAGTTTGGAGTCATTAAAACTTGTTTTTCAACCACTCCACACATTTCTTGTTAACTATAGATTTGGCAAGTAGGTTAGGACATCTACTTTGTGCATGACACAAGTAATTTTTCCAACAATTGTTTACAGACAGATTATTTCACTTATAATTCACTAACACAATTCCAGTGGGTCAGAAGTTTACATACACTAAGTTGACTTTGCCTTTAAACAGCTTGGAAAAATCAGGAAAATTATGCCATGGCTTTAGAAGGTTCTGATAGGCTAATTGACATAATTTGAGTCAATTGGAGGTGTACCTGTGGATGTATTTCAAGGCCTACCTTCAAACTCAGTGCCTCTTTGCTTGAGATCATGGGAAAATCAAAAGAAATCAGCCAAGACCTCAGAAAAACAATTGTAGACCTACACAAGTGTGGTTCATCCTTGGGAGCAATATCCAAACGCCTGAAGGTACCATGTTCATTTGTACAAACTATAGTTCGCAAGTATAAACAACATGGGACCACGCAGCCGTCATACCGCTCAGGAAGGAGACGTGTTCTGTCTCCTAGAGATGAACGTACTTTAGTGCAAATTAATCCCAGAACAACAGCAAAGGACCTTGTGAAGATGCTGCAGGAAACTGGTACAAAACTATCTATATCCACAGGAAAACAAGTCCTATATCGACATCCTGAAAGGGCGCTCGGCAAGGAAGATGCCTCTGCTCCAAAACGCCATAAAAAAAACTGACTACGGTTTGCAACTGCCCATGGGGACAAAGATTGTACTTTTTGGAGAAATGTCCTCTGGTCTGATGAAACAACAAAAAGGAACTGTTTGGTCATCATGACCATTATGTTTGGAGGAAGAAGGGGGAGGCTTGCAAGCCAAAGAACACCAACCTCGAAGCACGGGGGTGGCAGCATCATGTTATGGGGTGATTTGCTGCAGGAGGGACTGCTGCACTTCACAAAATGGATGGCAGCATTAGGAAGCAAAGTTATGTGGATATATTGAAGCAGCATATCGAAACATCAGTCAAAGCTTTTTCGCAAGTGGGTCTTCCAAATGGACAATGACCCCAAGCATACTTCCAAAGTTGTGGCAAAATGGCTTAAGGACAACAGTCAAGGTATTGGAGTGGCCATCACAAAGCCCTGACCTCAATCCTATGGAAAATTTGCGGGCAAAACTGAAAAAGCATGTGCGAGCAAGGAGGCCTACAAACCTGACTCAGTTACACCAGCTCTGTCAGGAGGAATGGGCCAAAATTCACCCAACTTATTGTGGGAAGCTTGTGGAAGGCTACCCAAAACGTTTGACCCAAGTTGAACAATTTAAAGGCAACCCTACCAAATACTAATTGAGTGTATGTAAACTTCTGACCCACTGGGAATGTGATGAAAGAAATAAAAGCTGAAATCATTCTCTCTACTATTATTCTGACATTTCACATTCTTAAATTTAAGTGGTGATCATAAGTGACCTAAGACAGGGCATTTTTACTAAGATTAAATGTCAGGAATTGTGAAAAACTGAGTTTAAATGCATTTGGCTAAGGTGTATGTAAACTTCTGACTTCAACTGTAGCTATGCAGCGACACTCCCCATCCAACCTGACAGAGCTTGAGAGGGTCTGCAGAGAAGAATGGGCGAGACTCCCCAAATACAGGCGTACCAAACTTATAGCATTTATTAACCTGTTGGGGATAGGGGGCAGTATTTGCACAGCCGGATCAAAAACGTACCCGATTTAATCTGGTTACTACTCCTGCCCAGTAACTAGAATATGCATATAACTGTTTGATTTGGATAGAAAACACCCTAACGTTTCTAAAACTGTTTGAATGGTGTCTGTGAGTATAACAGAACTCATTTGGCAGCCCAAAACCTGAGAAGATTCCAAACAGGAAGCGCTCTCTCTGACTTTTTCTTGGCCTTCTTGATCATCTCTAACCAAAACAGGGGATCTCTGGCATAACGTGACATTTCCTAACGCTCCCATAGGCTCTCAGAAGGTGCCAGAACGATGAATGGTGGCTTTGCAGGCCATGGCTGAAAAACAGTAGCGCATTTGGATAGTGGTCGATCTGAGGACAATGAGACTGGAGGCGCGTGCACAAGCCGACACCATGTTTACTTTCTCTCTCTTTGAACGAAAACAACCACTCCCGGTCGGCATATTATCGCTTTTTTACGAGAAAAATAGCATAAAAATTGATTTTAAACAGCGTTTGAAATGCTTCGAAGTACGGTAATGGAATATTTAGAATTGTTTTGTCACGAAACGCGTCGGGCGCGTCACCCTTCTTTACCCTTCGGATAGTGTCTTGAACGCACGAACAAAACGCCGCTATTTGGATATAACTATGGATTATTTGGAACCAAACCAACATTTGTTATTGAAGTAGAAGTCCTGGGAGTGCATTCTGACGAAGAACAGCAAAGGTAATCAAACTTTTCTAATAGTAAATCGGAGTTTGGTGAGTACCACACTTGGTGGGTGTCAAAATAGCTAGCCTGTGATGGCCGGGCTATCTACTCAGAATATTGCAAAATGTGCTTTCACCGAAAAGCTATTTTAAAATCGGACTTAGCGAGTGCATAAAGGAGTTCTGTATCTATAATTCTTAAAATAATTGTTTTTTGTGAACGTTTATCGTGAGTAATTTAGTAAATTCACCGGAAGTGTTCGGTGGGAATGCTAGTCACATGCTAGTCACATGCTAATGTAAAAAGCTGTTTTTTGATATAAATATGAACTTGATTGAACAAAACATGCATGTATTGTATAACATAATGTCCTAGGATTGTCATCTGATGAAGATCATCAAAGGTTAGTGCTGCATTTAGCTGTGGTTTGGGTTTATGTGACATTATATGCTAGCTTGAAAAATGGGTGTCTGATTATTTCTGGCTTGGTACTCTGCTGACATAATCTAATGTTTTGCTTTCGTTGTAAAGCCTTTTTGAAATCGGACAGTGTGGTTAGATTAACGAGAGTCTTGTCTTTAAAATGGTGTAAAATAGTCATATGTTTGAGAAATTGAAGTAATAGCATTTCTAAGGTATTTAAATATCGCTTCACAGGATTACACTGGCTGTTGAGTAGGTGGGACGCAAGCGTCCCACTGGCCCAGAGGTTAAAATCTATTTCATTTTACCTTTACCCAAGAAGACTTAAGGCTGTAATCACTTCCGAAGGTGCTTCAACAAATAATTGAGTAAAGGGTCTTAATACTTATATAAATGTATTTCCGTTTTTTTATTTGTAATAAATTCAAACATTTCTAAACCTGTTTCTTCTTTATCATTATGGGCTATTGTGTGTAGAATGATGAGGAAAAAACAATTTAATCAATTTTAGAATAAGGCTGTAAGGTACATTTTTTTTGTTGTTGTTGAAAAAGTTAAAGGGGTCTGAATACTTTCCGTGTGTGTATACTGTACCAGTCAAAAGTTTGAACGAACCTACTCATTCAAGGGTTTTTCTTTATTTGACTATTTTCTACATTGTAGAATAGTAGTGAAGACATCAGAGCTATGACATAACACACATGGAATCATGTTGTAACCAAAAAAGTGTTTGAGATTCTTCAAAGTAGCCACCCTTTGCTTTGGTGGCTGGTTTGCATTCTCTCAGCCAGCTTCATGAGGTACTCACCTGGAATGCTTTTCCAACAGTCTTGGAGTTCCCACATATGTTGAGCACTTGTTGGGTGCTTCACTCTGTGGTCCAATTCATCCCAAACCATCTCAATTGGGTTGAGGTTGGGTGATCGTGAAGGCCAGGTCATCTGATGTTGCTCTCATCACTCTCCTTGGTCAAATAGCCCTTACACAGCCTGGAGTTGTGTTTTGGGTCATTGTAGTCCCACTAAGTGTGAACCAGATAGAATGGCGTATCGCTGCAGAATGCTGTGGTAGCCATGCTGGTTAAGTGTGCCTTTTAATTCTAAATAAATCCCTGACAGTGTCACCAGCAAAGCACCATCACACCACCTCAACCAAACACACGTGGGGAGATCATCCATTCACCTACTCTGCGTCTCACAAAGACACGGCGGTTGGAACCATCAATCTCAAATTTGGACTCATCAGACCAAAGGACAGATATCGACTGGTCTAATGCCCATTGCTCGTGTTTCTTGGCGCAAGCAAGTCTCTTCTTATTGGTGTCCTTCCGTAGTGGTTTCTTTGCAGCAATTCGACCATGATGGCCTGATTTCACGCAGTTTCCTCTGAACAGTTCATGTTGATGTGTCTGTTACTTGAACTCTGTAGCATTTATTTGGGCTTGCACTTGAAGATATTTTCTGCATTGACTGACTTAAAGTAAAGATGGACTGTTTCTCTTTGCTTATTTGAGACTATTTGGTAAAATACTTGTTCTTTTACCAAATAGGGCTAACACAACTGATTGCCTCGAAGAAATTAATTTGTGGAATTTCCTTAACTTCAAACAAGGCACACCTGTTTAATTGAAATGCATTCCAGGTGACTACCTCATGAAGCTGGTTGAGAGAATGTGAAGGTTACTACATGATTCAATATGTGTTCTTTCATAGTTTTGACATCTTCACTATTATTGTACAATGTAGAAAATAGTAAAAAATATAGAAAAACCCTTGAAAGAGGTAGGTGTGTCAACTTTTGACTGACACTATTAGTGTGTGTGTTCTGTTATTATTCTGTTATTATTATCTGACCAGCAGGGTCACAGTCACTGTGGCATTATTCTGCTATTCTGTTATTATTCACTGATCAGCAGGGTCACAATAATCACAGTAGTTGTAGAGGGTGCAGCAGGTCAGCACCTCAGGAGTAAATGTCAGTTGGCTTTTCATAGCCGATCATTCAGAGTCAGAGATAACAGGTGCGGTAGAGAGAGTTGAAAACAGCAGGGTCCACGACAAGGTATCATGTCCCGTGAACAGGTCAGGGTTCCATAGCCGCAGGCAGAACAGTTTAAACCAGAGCAGCAGCACAACCAGGTGGACTGGGGGACGGCAAGGAGTTATCAGGCCAGGTAGTCCTGAGGCCTGGTCCTAGGGCTCAGGTCCTCCGGGAGGGAGAGTATATGTTTAAATTCACACAGGACACCGGATAAGACAGGAGAAATACTCCAGATATAACAGACTGACCCTAGCCCCCTGACACACAAACTATTGCAGCATAAATACTGGAGGCTGAGACAGGAGGGGTCGGGAGACATTGTGTACCCGTCTGACGATACCTCCGGACAGGGCCAACCAGGCAGGATATAACCCCATCACGTCAGGGACTCAAGTGACGCACCCCTCGCGCCATTGACTCAGCCCCTGTAATAGGGTTAGAGGCAGAGAATCCCAGTGGAGAGAGGGGAACTGGCCATGCAGAGACAGCAAGGGCGGTTTGTCGCTCCAGTGCAAGGGCGGTTTGTCGCTCTTTCACACCCCTGGGCCAGACTACACTCAGTCATATAGGACCTACTGAAGAGATGAGTCTAAAATAAAGGCTTTAGACTTGTGTCTCTCACATGGATAGGCAGACCATTCCATAAAAATTGAGCTCTATAGGAGAAAGCCCTGCCTTCAGCTCTTTGCTTAGAAATTCTAGGGACGGTAGGAGGCCTGCTTCTTGTGACCGTAGCGTACGTTTTTGTATGTACGGCAGGATCAAATCGGAAAGATGGGTATGAGCAAGCCCATGAAATGCATTGTAGATGAACAGTAAAACCTTGAAATCAGCCCTAGCCTCAACAGGAAGCCAGTGTAGAGAGGCTAGCACTGGAGTAATATGATCAAAAGTTCTAGAATTCTAGTCAAGATTCTAGCAGCCGTGTTTAGCATTAGCTGAAGTTTATTTAGTGCTTTTTCCAAGTAGCTGGAAAGTAGAGCATTGCAGTAGTCTAATCTAGAAGTGACACAAGCATGGATACATTTTTGTGCTTTTTTTGGACAAAATTTCTGATTTTCGCAATGTTATGAAGATGGAAAAAAAGCAGTCCATGAAATATTCTTTGTTCTTCAAAAGAGATCGGGGTCCAGAGTAACACCGAGGTCCTTCAATTTTATTTGAGATGACTGTACAACCATCAAGATGAGTTGTCAGGTCCAATAGAAGATCTCTTTGTTTCTTGGGACCTAGAACTAGCTTCTCTGTTTTGTCTGAGTTTAAAACATTTGCCACCATCCACTTATGTCTGAAACACAGGCTTCCAGGGAGAGAAATTTTGGGGCTTCACCACGTTTCATCGAAATGTACAGATGTGTGTCGTCCACATAGCAGTGAAAGTTAACATTATGTTTCCGAATTACATCACCAAGAGGTAAAATGTATAGTGAAAACAATAGTGGTCCTAAAACGGAAGCTTGAGGAACACCGAAATTTACAGTTGATTTGTCAGAGGACAAACCATCCACAGAGACGAACATATCTTTCCGACAGAGGAGATCTATACCAGGCCGGAACTTGTCCGTGTAGACCAATTTGGGTTTCCAATCTCCAAAAGAATGTCATGTTCGATGGAATCAAAAGCAGCACTAAGATCTAGGAGCATGAGGACAGATGCAGAGCCTTGGTCTGACGCCATTTAAAATGTTATTTACCACCTTCACAAGTGCAGTCTGTGCTATGATTGGGTATAAACCAGACTGAAGTGTTTCGTATACATTGTTTGTCTTCAGGAAGGCAGTGAGTAGCTGCGCAACAAATTGTGAGGAATGGGACATTCAGTATAGGCTGATTTTTAGTTTTTAATGTTTTCTGGGTCAAGGTTTGGCTTTTTCAATAGAGGCTTTATTTTTGCCGCTTTTAGTGAGTTTGGTACACATCCGGTAGATAGGGAGCCATTTATTATGTTCAACATAGGAGGGCCAAGCGCAGGAAGCAGCTCTTTCAGTAGTTGGGATAGGGTCCAGTATGCAGCTTGAAGGTTGAGGCCAAGACTATTTTCATGAATGTGTCAAGAGCTACAGGATTAAAAAACTTGTCTCCCTTGATCCTAGGTCCTGGCAGTAATGTGCAGACTCAGGACAACTGAGCGTTTGAAGAAATACCCAGATTTAAAGAGGAGTCCGTAATTTGCTTTCTAATGATGATCTTTTCGTTAATGAATTTATCACTGCTGAAGTGAAAGCCACCCTCTCTTGGAGAAAGCTGCTTTTTAGTTAGCTTTGTGACAGTGTCAAAAATACATTTGTTAGTTCTTATTCTCCTCAATTAAGTTGGAAAAATAGGATGATCAAGCAGCAGTGAGGGCTCTTCGACAGTACCGTGCAGGGTCTTTCCAAGCTAGTCTGAAGACTTCCAGTTTGGTGTAGCGCCATTTCCGTTCCCATTTTCTGGAAGCTTGCTTCAGGGCTCGGGTATTTTCTGTATACCAGGGAGCTAGTTTCTTATGACAAATGTTTTTTTGTTTTTAGGGGTGTGACTTCATCTAGGGTATTACTCGAGGTTAAATTTTGTTCCTCAGTTAGGTGGTTAATCGATTTTTGTACTCTGACGTCCTTGAGTAGGTGGAGGGATTCTGGAAGGGCATCTAGGAATCATTGGGTTGTCTGAGAATTTATAGCACAGCTTTTGATGATCCTTGGTTGGGGTCAGAGCAGATTATTTGTTGCGATTGAAAACGTAATAAAATGGTGGTCCGATAGTCCAGGATTATGAGGATTAACATTAAGATCCACAATATTTATTCCACGGGACAAAACTAGGTCCAGAGTATGACTGGCAGTGAGTAGGTCCGGAGACATGTTGGACAAAACCCACTGAGTCGGTGATGGCCAATATACCACGGCTAAGGGCAGTGTCCAGGCACTCCGCGTTGCGCCTAAGATCATCCCTTAGCTGTGCTATATTGGCCATATACCACACCCCTTCGGGCCTTATTGCTTAAGTATGCATTGTATTATTTTACTATATTGCATTACTTGTAATACAATAGTGTGTTGGTTTCATTTTAAATGCACTTTGTCTAATGCTGGATGTGATGTATTTCTCTGCTGCCCTTCAGGCCAGTGCCCAACTCTGAACCTGATGATAAAGACCCTGGGCAATGTGACGTTGGCGAACAAGCAGGCAGTGCGCTGTGATGTGGTGGGCTCCCTGGTCAGCACCTTGAGGGAGTTCAAGGCAATCTGTCTGCTCAATGGCAGCTCTATGCTCAAGCCCCTCCTGGCCCCACAGGTCTCCTACTTCCAACCTGGCCCGGAGGTCATCCCCAGCCTCAACCTGCCTGTAAGAAACCTTTTGAGTAGGGAGTGTTTGGGGGTTTTAAAAGGGAAGTTATTCCTTTGTGGAACTATTGGATAACCAAGTACTGAGGATTTGTGACTACTTTTAAGTCTGACATGACTAATTGTTTTTGTTTAATTTGAGGTTGCCCTTACATGTGTAAAAATGGCCTTGTAAACAGTATGTCTGTATGATGTGTTTGGCCCAGGATTACAACCTAGACCAGGTGAGGGCGGTGAGAACCGGTTTGTCCGTCATCAGGAACCAGCAACTATCCCCAAAAATCTGCCTGATACACGGACCCCCAGGAACGGGAAAGAGCAAAACCATCGTGGGCCTGCTGCAAAAGCTGTTCTCTGAGGTACGCCGTTTGCCTTGTTTCTGGACACTGTGTTTTGTTGTTCAACCCTGGGCTAAGGTCATTAGACACAAGGAGACATTTTCAAAAATGAACTTTTCTTTTGCTCTAGTGTTCTTTAGTGTTTCTTTTTCCTTCCTATTGAACAACCTTGGCTTAAAGGCATTGTGAAATTCTAACTTGCATATAATTCGCTGTGTTCCCCTCATTCTCATAACCATCTCCAGGGAGTACAGAGCATGGCTCCTCCAGTGAACAGGCAATCTAAACCCCGCCGCATGAGGGTCCTCCTGTGTGCCCCGTCAAACGCCGCCATCGACAACCTGATGAAGAAGATTATCCTGGTCTTCAAGGAGAAGTGCAAGAACATCCAGGGTACGCTACCTCAACTATGGAAATCCTCATGAATTGGTGAACTGTGAATAGAAGAATGAAATATGCCTATTTGGAAAAATGAAATGGGTAAAAATGTACAAGGCAATTCAACCACAAATGATTTTCACGGAACTGATATGGTGAAGTTGACATTGTCCTGGATGGCTTTCTTAAAGGTAACTGTGGGGACATCAATCTGGTGAGGCTTGGGAACGAAAGGACCATCTCCAAGAATTTAAAACCTTTTAGCCTGGACAGTCAGGTGAAAAACAAAACACGTGAGTCTGGAGAGTGTGCGCGGGCACAAGTATGCACGCACCTTCCTCAAATCACCTCAATAAAAAAACACGTTTTGTCCCTTTTCACCTGCAGAAAAGGCACTGATGTCACAGGACTCAGACATCCACCGGCGCGGAACGCAGCTGGACGAGAGCATAGACAAGATCTCCAAGATGTTGCCCAAACTGCAAAAGAAAGAGGAAATGGTACATGCATGCTTCCCCCAGCAGAGGTTGCCAGAAGGCTGGCCACACCTACAGTTACCCAAATCTCCTGTTCTACGCTGTGGGCTCTTACTTTAATTATGGGCCTCTGTTCAGACGCGTTTACAGTCGACATGGGTTCGAATCCAGCCCACTGCCCTTTGACTCACCCTCTTTCAATCTCCCCTGTCTTTTCCTTTAAAAATATGATGGAATGGCATGTTTATAAATTTTTCTGCTTTTCATGATTTCTCTCTTCCTGCGTCTTCCATTGGCTGGTGTGTAGTACCATAAGCTGGCAGCGCAGAAGTCCAGACTGCTTCAAGAGAGACAGACACTCAGCTCCCAACTCAAACAAGTAAGGCCCTCAATCACATGACCATTATATACACTACATGTCAAAAGACTTAGAACACCTACTCATTCAAGGGTTTTTCTTCGTTTAGATTTTCTACATTGTAGAATGATAGTGAAGACATCAACAGTATGAAATAACACATATGGAATCATGTACTAACCAAAAAAGTGTTAAATCAAAATATATTTGAGTTTCTTCAAATAGCCACCCTTTGCCTTGATGACAGCTTTGCACGCTCTTGGCATTCTGAACCAGATTCATGAGGTAGTCACCTAGAATGCATTTCAATTAGCAGGTGTGCCTTGTTAAAAGTTAATTTGTGGAATTTCTTTCCTTAATGCGTTTGAGCCAATCAGTTGTGTTGTGACAAGGTGGGGGGTATACAGAAGATAGTCCGATTTGGTAAGAGACCAAGTCCGTATTATGGGAGGAACATCTCAAATAAGCAAAGTTGAATGACGGTCTTTTAACCTCTTGGGGCTATGTGGGACGCTAGCGTGCCACCCGTGGTGCACCCTATCAACAGCAGGTGCATTTCAAGAGCGGCAAATTTGAAACCAAATGTCAAAATTCTAATTTTTCAAACATACAACTATCTTACACCCATTGAAAGATAAACATCTCCTTAACCTCTATGGGCTAGGTGGGACGCTAGCGTCCCCCCCGTGGTGCACTCCATCAACAGCAGGTGCATTTCAAGAGCGGCAAATTTGAAACCAAATAAATGTCAAAATTCAAATTTTTCAAACATACAACTATCTTACACCCTTTGAAAGATAAACATCTCCTTAATCTAACCACGTTGTCCGATTTCAAAAAGGTTTTACGGCGAAAGCATAAAGTTAGATTATGTTAGGAGAGTACATTGACAATAGCTGTGTGTAATGTTTTGTCAATTCAAAGACAGGCGTCACCAAAACCATAAAACCAGCTAAAATGATGCACTAACCTTTGACAATCTCCATCAGATGACACTCCTAGGACATTATGTTAGACAATGCATGCATTTTTAGTTCTATCAAGTTCATATTTATATCCAAAAACAGCGTTTTACTATGGCGTTGATGTTCAGGAAATCGTTTCCCTTCAATAACCGGCAGTCAAGTCAGCACCACAAATTAAATAATTAAAATTAGATAACATTGGTAAAATATTATATTGTCATTTAAAGAATTATAGATTTACATCTCTTGAACGCAATCGACTTACCAGATTTAAAAATAACCTTACTGGGAAATCACACTTTGCAATAATCTGAGCACTGCGCCCAGAAAAATACGCTTTGCGATACAGACAAACGGCCATGTTGGAGAGATCTAAAATCGAAAATACTATGTAAATAATCCATTACCTTTGATTCTCTTCATCAGATGTCACTTCCAGGAATCCCAGGTCCATAACGAATGTAGTTTTGTTCAAAAAAGCTCATTTATGTCCAAAAAGCTCCGTGTTGTTAGCACATGATCTAAGCCCGCCGGACTTCACTTCATGAACGAGGGGAAAAAATATATTTACGTTCGTTCAAACATGTCAAACGTTGTATAGCATAAATCATTAGTGCCTTTTTTAACCAGAACATGAATAATATTCAAGGTGGACGAATGCATTCTCTTTTAAAACGTATTGGAACGAGGGTACCCAACATGACCTCGCGCGCCAGAGTCTAATCGGCCATCACCGTTCCAAGGCTCTTGTTCGGTCAGATCTCATAGTAGAAGACTCAAAACACTTTGTAAAGGCTGGTGACATCTAGTGGAAGCAATAGGAAGTGCCAAAACATTAATCAGCCCCTGTGTGTTTCAATGGCATAGGCTTAAAGGTAATTCAACACATCAGGTATCCACTTCCTGTCAGAAAATGTCTCAGGGTTTTGCCTGCCAAATGAGTTCTGTTATACTCACAGACACCATTCAAACAGTTTTAGAAACTTTAGGGTGTTTTCTATCCATATATAATAAGTATATGCATATTCTAGTTACTGGGTAGGATTGGTAACGAGATTAAATCGGGTACGTTTTTTTATCCAGCAGTGAAAATACTGCCCCCTAGCCCCAACAGGTTAACCTCTATGGGCTAGGTGGGACGCTTGCGTCCCACCTACGTAACAGCCACTGCCAGCCTGTGGCGCAATTTTCAAAACCTTAAAAATCCTATTACTTCAATTTCTCAAACATATGACTATTTTACAGCCATTTAAAGACAAGACTCTCGTTAATCTAACCACACTGTCCGATTTCAAAAAGGCTTTACAACGAAAGCATAACATTAGATTATGTCAGCAGAGTACCAAGCCAGAAATAATCAGACACCCATTTTTCAAGCCAGCATATAATGTCACCAAAACCCAGAAGACAGCTAAATGCAGCACTCACCTTTGATGATCTTCATCAGATGACAACCCTAGGACATTATGTTATACAATACATGCATGTTTTGTTCAATCAAGTTCATATTTATATCAAAAACCAGCTTTTTACATTAGCATGTGACGTTCAGAACTAGCATACCCCCCCGCAAACTTCCGGGGAATTCGCTAACATTTTACTAAATTACTCACGATAAACGTTCACAAAAAGCATAACAATTATTTTAAGAATTATAGATACAGACCTCCTCTATGCACTCGATATGTCCGATTTTAAAATAGCTTTTTGGTGAAAGCACATTTTGCAATATTCTAAGTACATAGCCCAGGCATCACGGGCTCGCTATTTAGACACCCAGCAAGTTTAGCACTCACCATAATCATATTTACTATTATAGAAGTTTGATTACCTTTTGTTGTCTTCGTCAGAATGCACACCCAGGACTGCTACTTCAATAACAAATGTTGGTTTGGTCCAAAATAATCCATCGTTATATCCGAATAGCGCCGTTTTGTTCGTGCGTTCCAGACACTATCCGAAATAGTAAAGAAGTGTCGCGAGCATGGCGCAATTCGTGACAATAAAATTCTAAATATTCCATTACCGTACTTCGAAGCATGTCAACCGCTGTTTAAAATCAATTTTTACGACATTTTTCTCGTAGAAAAGCGATAATATTCCGACAGGGAATCTCCTTTTCGGCAAACAGAGGAAAAAATCCCAAAGGCGGGGGCGGTCGGGGTCACGCGCATAAGCCCAGGGTCCCTTGATCGGCCACTTGAGAAAGGCGATAATGTGTTTCAGCCTGGGGCTGGAATGACGACATTCTGTTTTTTCCCGGGCTCTGAGCGCCTATGGACGACGTGGGAAGTGTCACGTTAGAGCAGAGATCCTTAGTAAATGATAGAGATGGAAAAGAAGTTCAAGAAATGGTCAGACAGGCCACTTCCTGTAAAGGAATCTCTCAGGTTTTGACCTGCCATTTGAGTTCTGTTATACTCACAGACACCATTCAAACAGTTTTAGAAAATGTAGGGTGTTTTCTATCCATATGTAATAAGTATATGCATATTCTAGTTACTGGGTAGGAGTGGTAACCAGATTAAATCGGGTATGTTTTTTATCCAGCCGTGTCAATACTGCCCCCTAGCCCCAACAGGTTAAGACATGACGGTCAATCAATGTGGAAAATTTCAAGAACTTTGAAAGTTTCTTCAAGGGAAGTTGCAGAAACCATCAAGCGCTATGATGAAACTGGCTCTCATGAGGACCGCTACAGGAAAGGAAGACCCGGAGTTCCTTTGCCGCAGAGGATAAGTTCATTAGAGTTACCAGCCTTAGAAATTGCAGGTTAAATAAATGCTTCAGAGTTCAAGTAACAGATACATTTCAACATCAACTGTTCAGAGGAGACTGCGTGAATCAGGCCTTCATGGTCGAATTGCTGCAGAGAAACCACAATTGGAGGACACCAATAAGAAGAGACTTGCTTGGGCCAAGAAACACGTGCCGTGGACATTAGACCGGTGGGAATTTGTCCTTTGGTCTAGAGTCCAAATTGGAGATTATTGGTTCCAACTGCCGTGTCTTTGTGAGATGCGGTGTGGGTGAATGGTTGGTCTCCGCGTGTGTATTTCCCACTGTAAAGCATGGAGGAGGTGTGGGTGTGCTTTGCTGGTGACACTGTCTGTGATTTTATTTCGAATTCAATGGCACACTTAACCAGCATGGCTACCACAGCATTCTGAAGCAATAAGCCATCCCATCTGGTTTGCGCTTAGTGGGACTATCGTTTTGTTTTTCAACAGGACAAGGACCCAACACACCTCCAGGCTGTGTAAGGGCTATTTGACCAAGGAGAGTGATGGAGTGATGCGTCAGATGGCCTGGCCTCCACAATCCCCCAACCTCAGCAAAATTGACATGGTTTGGGATGAGTCGGTCCGCAGTGAACGAAAAGCAGCCAAGTGCTCAGCATATGTGGGAACTCCTTCAAGACTGTTGGAAAAGCATTCCAGGTGAAACTGGTTGAGAGAATGCCAAGAGTGTGTAAAGCTGTCATCAAGGCAAAGGGTGGCTACTTTGAAGATTCATCTAAAAAAATATATTTTGATTTTTTTTTGCTTCCTACATGATTCCGTGTGTTTTATTTCATAGTTTTCATGTCTTCACTATTATTCTACAATGTAGAAAATAGTAAAAATAAAGAAAAACCCTTGAATGAGTAGGTGTTCTAAATATGACCGGTAGTGTACATGGATGTTTTTAGCAACGTTGTCATGTGTATAAGGGCTCATTAGATGAGTTATTATTCAGGATGGATTAAAGAAAGGGAAAAAAACTGCTTTGATGGGAAAGACTTCTAATTAGAAATGCTTATTTCTCTCATAACCCTCATGCTTTGTCTTCCCTCTTTCTGTCGAACTCGTTCTCTACCTTTTTTCTCTTCTTCCTCCCACTATCAGTCTCGCAGTAGGAAGCAGGAGACCCAGGCCCAGGTACTGCAGGATGCCCATGTGGTCTGCTGCACCTTGAGCACCAGCGGCAGCACCGTCCTGGAGTCGGCGTTCCGGCGCCTGGGACACAAGCCCTTTAGCTGCGTCATTGTGGACGAGGTCAGAATTTGGAGCTCCTATACTTTGGCTGCATTTCAATAGTTGTTCCATCTACCAAAGTGGTCCTGGAGACTCACGGTGTGCAAGCACACTAGGCTGCTGCAGCACCCATAACTCACATGGGTGCCACAAATGCGAAGCAGAAAATAATTTGTGCCGTTTTTGGACATTGATTAGCGATTGTCAAGGACTCGCACACAGAGATGCCAAAATATGTGTGGAGGCTACAAAAGAACTTCATAGTCTTTATCTGGTTATGGGGTTTGAATAACACGAGGCACAAAATCATTTCTCGCTCTTAAAGGGGCAGTAGCCTTTGGTAGTATAATTTTCAATGTCAGCATAATTTAATCTGTAGTTACTCTTTTATCATGTTACCAATAATATTTACATGTAAATGTTCTTGATTAAACTTCGTTATCTTTTAACTAAATGCTGTCATTCAGCTTCCAAAATGTAAGTAGGTACAGAACATTCAGAAATTATTCAGAACCCTTGACTTTTCCACATTTTATGTTTTCAGCCTTATTCTAAAATGAATGAAATAAGAATGTTCCTCAATCTACACACAATATCCCCTAATGAAAAAGCGAAAACAGGTTTGTAGAAATATTTGCTAATGTATTAAAAATAATAAAAATCCCTTATTTACATAAGTATTCAGACCCTTTGCTATGAGATTTGAAATTGAGTTTAGGTGCATCCTGTTTCCATTGATCGTCCTTGATGTTTCTACAACTTGGAGTCCACTTGTGGTAAATTCAATTGATTGGACATGATTTGGAAAGGCAAACAACTGTCTATATAAGGTCCAACAGATGACAGTGCATGTCAGAGCATAAACCAAGCCATGAGGTCGAAGGAATTGTCTGTAGAGCTCCGAGACAGGATTGTGTCGATGCACAGATCTGGGGAAGGGTACCTAAAAATTTCTGCAGCATTGATGGTCCCCAAGAACACAATGGCCTCCATCATTCTTACCTGGAAGAAGTTTGGAACCACCAAGACTCTTCCTAGAGCTGGCAGCCCAGCCCAACTGTGCAGTCGGGGGAGAAGGGCCTTAGTCAGGGAGGTGACCGAGAACCCGAATCTCAGACCATGAGAAACATTCTCTGGTCTGAAGAAGCCAAGATTGTGGTCTTTGGCCTGAATGCCAAGTGTCACGTCTGGAGGAAACATCATGCTGTGGGGATGTTTTTCGGCGGCAGGGACTGGGAGACTAGTCAGGATCGCGGGAAAGATGACCAGAGAAAAGTACAGAGATCCTTAATAAAAACCTGATCCAGAGTGCTCAGGACCTCAGTCTGGGGCAAAGGTTCACCTTCCAACAGGACAACGACCCTAAGCACACAGCCAAGACAACGCAGGATTGGCTTCGGGACAAGTCTCTGAATGTCCTTGAGTGGCCCAGCCAGATCCCGGACTTGAACCCGATCCAATATCTCAGGAGGGGCAATGAAAATAGCTGTGCAGACCCTTCACATGCAACCTGACAGAGCTTGAGTGGATCTGCGGAGAAGAATGGGAGAAACTCTCCAAATACAGGTGTGCCATGCTTGTAGCGTCATACCCAAGAATACTAGGCTGCAATTGCTGCCAAAGGTGCTTTTAACAAAGTACTGAGTAAAGGGTCTGAATACTTATGTAAATGTGATATTTCAGTTTATAATTTAATAAATTTTCAACAAACCTACCTGTGTTTGCATTGTCATTATTGTGTGTAGATTGAGGGGGGAAAAAACACTTCCAATCAATTTTAGAATAAGGCTGTAATGTAACAATGTGGGAAAAGTCAAGGGGTCTGAATATTTTTCGACTGCACTGTATGTGAAAACACCTTCACACTGCCTCAGTATGAATGTGAGAAACCAAGAGCATTTTTTTCTCCCCAACATCTTTTTGTGTGGTGCAGGCAGGGCAGGCCACCGAGACGGAGACTCTCATCCCTATGCTCTACCAGTGTAACGCCCTCATCCTGGTGGGAGACCCCCATCAGCTGCCCCCTACGGTTATCTCCCAGGTACTGCAGCTCACTGTCATTACCTGAAAATACACCTGCAAAAGATTTTTATTTAACTTGGGAAGTCAGTTTAGAACAAATTCTTATTTACAATGACGGCCTACTGGGGTACAGTGGGTTAACTGCCTTGTTCCGGGGCAGAAGGACAGATTTTTACTATGTCAGTGGTTACTGGCCCAACACTCTGACCACTAGGTTACCTGCCGCCCCTATTCTTACTCATGTGAGTCTTTCAGCACTTCTCAGGTCAATGATTCTGACTGACGATGAAACCGTAACTGTGTATTTTCATTGTGTTCCCCTCTCCCCCTATAGATATACAATACCAGTCAAAAGTTTGGACACCTACTCATTCAAGGTTTTTTTAAAAATGTTTACTATTTTCTACATCGTAGAAAAATAGTGACGACATCAAAACTATGAAATAACACATGGAATCATGTAGTAACCAAAAAAGTGTTAAACAAATCAAAATATATTTCATTTTGCGGTTCTTCAATGTAACCACCCTTTTCCTTGACAGCTTTGCTTTCTCTCAGCCAGCTTCATGAGGTAGTCACCTGGAATGCTTTTCCAACAGTCTTGAAGGAGTTCCCACATGCTGAGCACCTGTTGGCTGCTTTACCTTCATTCTGCGGTCCAACTCAACCCAAACCATCTGAATTGGATTGAGGCCAGGTCATCTGATGCAGCACTCCATCACTCTCCTTCTTGGTCAAATAGTGATTTTCTTTCTATACTCTCGCAGTCTCCTCTGAACAGTTGATGATTGTTACTTGAACTCTGAAGCATTTATTTGGTCTGCAATTTCTGAGGCTGGTAACTTTAATGAACTCATTCTTCTGCAGCAGAAGTAACTCTGGGTCTTCTTTTCCTGTGGCGGTCCTCATGAGAGCCAGTTTCATCATAGTGCTTGATGGTTTTTGCAAGTGCGCTTAAACTTGCAACATTTCGGAAATTGTCCGCGTTGACTGACCCTCATCTCTTAAAGTGATGATGGAATGTCATTTCTCTTTGATTATTTGAGCTGTTCTTACCATATTATGGACTGGGTCTTTTACCAAATAGCCCTATCTTCTGTATACCACCCCTACCTTGTCACAACACAACTGATTGGCTCAAGTGCATTATGAAGGAAAGAAATTCCACAAATTAACTTTTAACAAGGCACACCTGTTAATTGAAATGCATTCCAGGTGACTACCTCATGAACCTGGTTGAGAGAAGACCAAGAGTGTGCTGAGCTATCATCAAGGCAAAGGGTGGCTAATTTGAAGAATATCAAATATATTTTGATTGAACACTTCTGGTTATTGCACAATTCCATATGTGTTATTTTGTAGTTTTGATGTCTTTACTATTATTCTACAATGTAGAAAATAGTAAAAATAAAGAAACCCCCCTATGAGTAGGTGTGTCTAAACTTTTGACTGGTACTGTACATTAAAAGGTTTAGTGTTAGGTAGATTAAGTGTTCCATTTAAATGTATGATTTTTCTTCTGTCAGAAAGCGAAGGAGTTGAAGTACGGCCAGTCCTTGATGGCTCGGCTGGTGAATAACCTGGATCACTACTGTAAGGAGAACAAGAAGCCCAGCCCTGTGGTCTTCCTTAGCTGCCAGTACCGCATGCACCCCGAAATCTGCGAGTTCCCCTCCAAGCACATCTACCGCAAGGCCCTTAAAACTGACAGGTAGGTTCCCTCCCTGCCCCCGCCTTTAAAACACACGGACTTGATTCAGTAGGAATGAATGGTCTAGTTATTGTTTTCATGTTCCTAAAGCTGGAGAGAGTGTGAGCAAATATTTAATTACAATGTAATGCACCTGTCATTGAAAACAATTTGTTTGAGTGTAGTGGTGTACACAGTGCTGCATTATTAATGGCGACTGTTCCTATTTCTGAAGTACATCTCGTTTTTTTTTATGTTAATGTTATGGAAGTTTCCAGACACTTTTTATTTTATTTCTAGTTTTGTCTTGTTTTTGAGAAACTTACCCCAGCCGCAATTCACTTAGTCGTTGTGCAGTATCAGGGCATGCAAAATACATTTTTGAAACTGACACACTCAGTATGGTGATGTAGGTCTTTAATATTGTACACGTATAGTGGCTTGTGAAAGTATTCACCCCCTTGGCATTTTTCCTATTTTGTTGCCTTACAACCTGAAATTAAATTAGATTTTTTTTGTATCATTTGATTTACTCAACATGCCTACCACTTTGAAGATGCAAAATATTTTTTATTGTGAAACAAACAAGAAATAAGACAGAAAAACAGACCTTGAGCGTGCATAACTAATCAACCCCCTCAAAGTCAATACTTTGTAGAGCCACCTTTTGCAGCAATTACAGCTGCAAGTCCCTTGGGGTATGTCTCTCTAAGCTTGGCACATCTAGCCACTGGGACTTTTGTCCATTCTTCAAGGCAAAACTGCTCCAGCTCCTTCAAGTTGGATGGGTTCCGCTGGTGTACAGCAATCTTTAAGTCATACCACAGATTCTCAATTGAATTGAGGTCTGGGCTTTGACTAGGCCATTCCAAGACATTTAAATGTGTCCCCTTAAACCACTCAAGTGTTGCTTTAGCAGTATGCTTAGGGTCATTGTCCTGCTGGAAGGTGAACCTCCGTCCCAGTCTCGGGAAGACTGAAACAGGTTTCCCTTAGGAATTTCCCAGTATTTAGCGCCATCCATCATTCCTTCAATTCTGACCAGTTTCCCAGTCCCTACTGATGGATAACATCCCCACAGCATGATGCTGCCACCACCGTGCTTCGCTGTGGGATGCTGTTCTTGGGTGATGAGAGGTGTTGGGTTTGCGCCAGACGTAGCGTTTTCTTTGATGGCCAAAAAGCTCAATTTTAGTCATCTGTGTTTACTTGTTTTTTTTCAGGCCACTCTTCCGTAAAGCCCAGCTCTGTGGAGTGTACGGCTTAAAGTGGTCCTATGGACAGATCCTCAGATCTCCGCTGTGGCGCTTTGCAGCTCCTTCAGTGTTATCTTTGGTCTCTTTGTTGCATCTCTGATTAATGCCCTCCTTCCCTGGTCTGTGAGTTTTGGTGGGCGGCCCTCTCTTGGCAGGTTTGTTGTGGTGCCATATTCTTTCCATGTACTTCTCCACAACTTTGTCCCTGATCTGTTTGGAGAGTTCCTTGGTCTTCATAGTGCCGCTTGCTTGGTGGTGCCCCTTGCTTAGTGGTGTTGCAGTCTCTGGGGCCTTTCAGAACGTGTGTGTGTATATACTGAGATCACGTGACAGATCATGTGACACTTTGATTGCACACAGGTGGACTTTATTTAACTAATTATGTGACTTCTGAAGGTAATTGGTTGCACCAGATCTTATTTCGGGGCTTCATAGCAAAGGGGGTGAATACATATGCGTCACCACTTTGCTTTTTTTATTTATTTTTTTTAAACACATTTATTTTTACACTTCACCAATTTGGGCTATTTTGTGTATGTCCATTAGATGAAATCCAAGTAAAAATCAATTTAAATTACAGGTTGTAATGCAGCAAAATAGGAAAAACACCAATTGGATGAATACTTTTGCAAGGCACTGTAATTGTTTTTCCCAAACTTTTTCCGCAATGTTATATTCCACTTCTACCAACAGTGTTGCACGGGCTGTGTCTGTTTACTCTAGAGACAGCCTCAGCCTGCACAGCTGTGTGAGGGAAACCGACAAAATGGACTATAACCAATGTTCCCTCAATTTGTTTTAAAGCACTTAGCAAATTTCAGGTCGGCTGAGAGCGAACTTGAATGTTGTGAAAATTCTGTGTAACGTCCAGCGCTTTTACTGTGAACACTGAGGCTGTACCTGCTTTTAGTTAGTTTTAAGTGGCCAAGTAGGCTACTGTGGCTATTTGATCATAATGTAGGCCTACCAGAGTGGCCTATCATCAAAAACAATGGAGAATATCCATCCCATAACATTTTAATATGGTTATAGAACAGCTATCATTCAGCCTACAGTAGCAGCCAATGTGTGGTGTTCAATGTAGGCCTACATTCTATGAGAGTTTTGAAAGACAAACAGGGCTTGACGTTTACCTGTTTATCCACTTGTCCTTCAGACAAGGTGACTGAATGTTGTTTGATGCAAGAAACCACTTAACAAAATAAATGCATTATTATTCCAATAGCCTTATTACAGAGAATCAGACAAATTATGCTACCCTCTGCCTATTGGCTACTTGGCTTTTTCAAGCCTGTCTCAAAATACAACACTGCCCCTTCAAGACAAAAATGTTCTTTACCTGACTTGCTTGTCGAAGAGCTTTTGTAGGAAGCAATCACTCCCCTATTGCTGCGTACAAATGATCTATAACTGGGATAGTAACTCACTAACTAGCAAAAGATATGAACAAAATGTGCACATGTGGCTACATGCAGCTATGGCTTTGAATGCAGCTATCGCAATAGAATCCTACTCTGAATTCTGCCTACAACAAAATCTCTTGCGTAGTTCGTTTTATTTCGCTATGTTGCTTTGAAAGTGGCTAATATTACATATCTACCCCAACCAGAAGCCATGGATTACAGGCAACATCCTCACTGAGCTAAATGGTGGAGCTGCCGCTTTCAAGGAGCGGGACTCTAACCCGGAAGCTTATAAGAAATCCCGCTATGCCCTCCTCCGAACCATCAAACAGGCAAAGCGTCAATACAGGACTAAGATCGAATCGTACTACACCGTCTCCAACGCTCGTCGGATGTGGCAGTGCTTGCAAACTATTAGACTACAAAGGGAAGCACAGCTGTGAACTGCCCAGTGACCCGAGTCTACCAGACGAGCTAAATAACTTCTATGCTCACTTTGAGGCAAGAAACACTGAAACATGCATGAGAGCATGAGCTGTTCCGCACGACTGTGATCACGCTCTCCGCAGCTGATGTAAGACCTTTAAACAGGTCAACATTCACAAGGCCGCAGGGCCAGACCGATTACCAGGACGTGTACTCCTAGCATGCTCTGACCAACTGGCAAGTGTCTTCACTGACATTTTCAACCTCTCCCTGTCCGAGTCTGTAATACCAACATGTATCAAGCAGACCACCATAGTCCCTGTGCCCAAGAACACTAAGGTAACCTGCCTAAATGACTACCGACCCGTAGCACTCACGTCTGTAGCCATGAAGTGCTTTGAAAGGCTGGCCATGGCTCACACCATTATCCCAGAAACCCTAGACCCACTCCAATTTGCATACCGCCCCAACAGATCCACAGATGATGCACTCCTCACTGCCCTTTCCCACCTGGGCGAAAGGAACACCTACGTGAGAATGCTGTTCATTGACTACAGCTCAGCTTTCAACACCATAGTGCCTTCAAAGCTCATCAACAAGCTAACTACCTTGGGACTAAACACCTCGCTCTGCAACTGGATCTTGAACTTCCTGACGGGCCGCCCCCACGCGGTAAGGGTAGGTAACAACACATCCGCCACGCTGATCCTCAACACGGGGGCCCCTCAGGGATGTGTGCTCAGCCCGCTCCTGTACTCCCTGTTCACTCATGACTGCATGGCCAGGGCATGACTCCAACACCATCATCAAGTTTGCCGATGACACGACAGTGGTGAAACAGCCTATAGGGAGGTCAGAGACCTGGCCGTGTGGTGCAAGGAAAAGGACCTCTCCCTCAACGTGATCAAGATAGAGGAGATGATTGTGGACTACAGGAAAGGAGGACTGAGCACGCCCCCATTCTCATCGACAGGACTGTAGTGGATCAGGTTGAGGGCTTCAAGTTCCTTGGCGTCCACATCACCAACAAACTAACATGGTCGAAACACACCAAGACACAGTTGTGAAAAGATTCGGCATGTGTCCTCAGATCCTCAAAAGGTTCAACAGTTGCACCATCAAAAGCATCCTGACGGGTTGCATTGCTGCCTGGTATGGCAGCTGCTCGGCCTCTGACCGCAAGGCACTACGTAGGGTGGTGCGAATGGCGCAGTACATCACCGGGGCCAAGCTTCCTGCCGTCCAGGACTTCTATACCAGGCAGTGTCAGAGGAAGGCCCTAAAAATTGTCAGACTCCAGCCACCCTAGCCATAGACTGTTTTCTCTGCTACCGCACGGGAAGCAGTAACGGAGTGCTAAGTCCGAGGCTTTTAAACAGCTTCTACCCCCAAGCCATAAGACTCCTGAACATCTAGTCAAATGGCTACCAAGACTATTTGCCTTGCCCCCCCCCTTTATGCTGCTGCTACTCTCTCTGTTATCTATGCATAGTCAGTTTAATAACTCTGCCTACATGTATACTACCGTTCAAAAGTTTGGGGTCACTTAGAAATGTTCTTGTTTTTGAAAGAAAGCACATTTTGTCCATTTAAAATAACATAAAATTAGGCCAGCATCCCAGAGTCGCCTCTTCACTGTTGAGACTGGTGTTTTGCGGGTACTATTAATAAAGCTGCCAGTTGAGGACTTGTGAGGTGTCTGTTTCTCAAACTAGAGAGACTAATGTACTTGTCCTCTTGCTCAGTTTTGCACGGGGCCTCCCACTCTTTCTATTCTGGTTCGATCCAGTTTGCGCTGTTCTGTGAAGGGAGTAGTACACAGCGTTGTACGAGATCTTCAGTTTATCGGCAATTCTTCACACGGAATAGCCTTCATTTCTCAGAACAAGACTGGACTGATGAGTTTCAGAAGAAATGTCTTTGTTTCTGGCCATTTTGAGCCTGTAATCGATGCTCCAGATTTTTAGCCAGTCTAAAGAAGGCCAGTTTTATTGCTTCTTTAAAATCAGCACAGCAGTTTTCAGCTGTGCTAACATAATTGCAAAAGGGTTTTCTAACGCTCAATTAGCCTTTTTAAAATGATCAACTTGGATTAGTTAACACAACGTGCCATTGGAACACAGACGTGATGGTTGCTGATAATGGGCCTCTGTACGCTTATGTAGATATTCCAATAAAAAACTGCCGTTTCCAGCTACAATAGTCATTTACAACATTAACAATGTCTTCACTGTATTTCTGATCAATTTGATATTTTAATGGAAACAAATGTGCTTTTCTTTGGAAAAACAAGAACATTTCTAAGTGAGCCCAACTTTTGAATGGTAGTGTACATATTACCTCGACTAACCGGTACCCCCTGTATATAGCCTCGCTATTGTTATTTTACTGCTGCTCTTAAATTATCATTTTTTTTGTTATTTTCTTAACTGCATTGTTGGTTAAGGGCTTGTAAGTAAGCATTTCACTGTAAGGTCTATTTTGGCGCATGTGACAAATAACATTTGATTTGATATTGTGTTGATTTCGATCAAAATTGCCACAGTAAAGGGAAACGTTGATCGTGTTAACAGGGAGAACTTTAAAGAGTTACGTCGAAGTTCAATCTCGTGCTGCTTTCCGTGGGCTGATATTTCTAATGCGCAGCAGTCCCAGGGAGCTGCGCGGCAGTGTCGGGGCTATTGCACGACTGGGCGCAGCTTAGGGGAACATTGATTATGTTGCGGAGAAAGTTCAGAATGACCTACAGTACATGTCAAAAGTTTGGACACCTACTCATTTCAAGGGCTTTTCTTTATTTGTATTTTTTTCCTACATTGTACAGTCGTGGCCAAAAGTTTTGAGAATGACACAAATATTAATTTCCACAAAGTTTGCTGCTTCAGTGTCTTCAGATATTTTTGTCAGATGTTGCTATGGAATACTGAAGTATAATTACAAGCATTTCATAAGTGTCAAAGGCTTTTATTGACAATTACATGAAGTTGATGCAAAGAGTCAATATTTGCAGTGTTGACCCATCTTTTTCCATTCCTCTGCAATCCGCCCTTTCATGCTGTCAATTAACTTCTGGGCCACATCCTGACTGATGGCAGCCCATTCTTGCATAATCAATGCTTGGCGTTTTGTCAGAATTTGTGGGTTTTTGTTTGTCCACCTGCCCCTTGAGGATTGACCACAAGTTCTCAATGGGATTAAGGTCTGGGGAGTTTCCTGGCCATGGACCCAAAATATAGATGTTTTGTTCCCCGAGCCACTTAGTTATCACTTTTGCCTTATGGCAAGGTGCTCCATCATGCTGGAATAGGCATTGTTCATCACCCAACTGTTCCTGGATGGTTGGGAGAAGTTGCTCTCGGAGGATGTGTTGGTACCATTCTTTTTTCATGGCTGTGTTCTTAGGCAAAATTGTGAGTGAGCCCACTCCCTTGGCTGAGAAGCAACCCCACACATGAATGATCTCAGGATGCTTTACTGTTGGCATGACACAGGACTGATCGTAGCGCTCACCTTGTCTTCTCCGGACAAGCTTTTTTCCGGATGCCCCAAACAATCGGAAAGGGGATTCATCAGAGAAAATGACTTCACCCCAGTCCTCAGCAGTCCAATCCCTGTACCTTTTGCAGAATATCAGTGTGTCCCTGATGTTTTTTTTCTGGACAGAAGTGGCTTCTTTGCTGCCCTTCTTGACACCAGGCCATCAGTCTTCGCCTCACTGTGCTTGCAGATGCACTCACACCTACCTGCTGCCATTCCTGAGCAAGCTCTACTGGTGGTGCCCCGATCCCGCAGCTGAATCAACTTTAGGAGACAGTCCTGGCGCTTGCTGGACTTTCTTGGACGCCCTGAAGCCTTCTTCACATCAATTGAACCACTCTCCTTGAAGTTCTAGATGATCCGATAAATGGTTGATTTAGGTGCAATCTTACAGTCAGCAATATCCTTGCCTGTGAAGCCCTTTTTGTGCAAAGCAATGATGATGGCACGTGTTTCCTTGCAGATAACAATGATTGACAGAGGAAGAACAATTGTTCCAAGCACCACCCTCCTTTTGAAGCTTCCAGTCTGTTATTCAATCTCAATCAGCATGACAGAGTGATCTCCAGCCTTGTCCTCGTCAACACCCACACCTGTGTTAACGAGAGAATCACTGACATATTAGCTGGTTCTTTTGTGGCAGGGTTGAAATGCAGTGGAAATGCTTTTTGGGGGATTCAGTTCATTTGCATGGCAAAGAGGGACTTTGCAATTAATTGCAATTCATCTAATCACTCTTCATAACATTCTGGAGTATATGCAAATTGCCATCATACGAACTGAGGCAGCAGACTGTGAAAATTAATATTTGTGTCATTCTCAAAACTTTTGGCCACGACTGTAGAATAATAGTGAAGACATCAAATCTATGAAATAACACACATGGAATCATGTAGTAACCAGAAAAAGTGTTCAAAAAATCCAAATATATTTTACTTAGATTCTTCAAAGTAGACTCCCTTTGCCTTGATGACAGCTTTGCACACTTGGCATTCTCTCAACCAGCTTCACCTGGAATGCTTTTCCAACAGTGTTGAAGGATTTCCCACATGCTGAGCACTTGTTGGCTGCTTTTCCTTCAGTCTGCGGCCCAACTCATCCCAAACCATCTCAATTGGGTTGAGGTCAGTTGATTGAGGAAGCCAGGTCATCTGATGCAGCACTCCATCTTCTTGGCCAAATATCCCTTATACAGCCTGGAGGCGTGTTGGGTTATTGTCCTTTTGAAAAACAAATGATAGTATCACCAGCAAAGCACCATCACACCTCCATGCTTCACGGTGGGAACCACACATCTGGAGTTCATCCGTTCACCTACACCGCGTCTCACTAAGACACGGCGGTTGGATCCATAAATCTCCAATTTGGACTTGTTTAGATCAACAAACAATTTTCCACTGGTCTAATGTCCATTGCTCGTGTTTCTTGGCCCAAGCAAGTCTCTTCTTCTTATTGGTGTCCTTCCATAGTGGTTTCTTTGCAGCAATTCGACCATGAAGGCCTGATGCACGCGGTCTCCTCTGAACAGTTTATATGTCTGTTACTTGGACTCTGTGTGAAGCATTTATTTGGGCTGCAATTTCTGAGGCTGGTAACTCTAGAACTCATCCTCTGCAGCAGAGGTAACTCTGGGTCTTCCTTTCCTGTAGCGATCCTCATGAGAGCTGGTTTCATCATAGCACTTGCTGGTTTTTGCAACTGCACTTGAAGAAACGTTCAAAGTTCTTGAAATTTTCCGCATTAACTGACCATGTCTTAAAGTAATGATGGACTGTCGTTTCGCTTTGCTAATTTAAACTGTTCTTGCCATTAATATTGGTCTTTTACCAAATAGGGCTATCTTCTGTATACCACCCCTACCTTGTTACAACACAACTGTTTGTCTCAAACGCAAAAATGAAAGAAATTCCATAAATTAACTTTTTAACAAGGCACACCTGTTAATTTAAATGCATTCCAGGTGATTACCTCATGAAGCTGGTTGAGAGAATGCCAAGAGTGTGCAAATCTGTCAAGGCTACTTGGAAGACTCGCAAATATAAAACACGTTTTGTTTAACACTTTTTTTTGTTACTGCATTCCATATGTGTTTTTTCATAGTTTTGATGTCTTCACTATTATTCTACAATGTAGAAAAGAGTAAAAAAAGGTAAACCCTGGAATGAGTAGGTGTCAACTTTTGACTGGTACTGTACATCGCTATACTGAGAGCATGTCAGTTTCTAAAAGGATGTATTTGGGTCTTTGCGCTTTTAATGTCCTTTGCATGCCCTGATACTGCACAACAAGAAATTAGGAAGTGAATTGCGGGAATTCTCCATTTTAAGTGTTTTACATTGCATGTTAAACAATATTTATTATTTATCCTTGATTTAACTAGGCAAGTCAGTTAACAAATTCTTATTTATAATGACGGCCTACCGGGGAACAGTGGGTTAACTGCCTTTAACCACTAGGCTATCGTTTGTGTGTGTGTGTGTGTGTGTGTGTTCCTGTCTTCAGTGAAACTGCAGAGAGGAGGGGGAACTTTGGCTGGCCTCTCCAGCCCTACCGTGTGTTTGACGTGACCGACGGTCAGGAGGTCAAGGAGGGAGCGTAAGAAATGCTCTGGATCACGGTCCTATGACTTCTCCTATTTTATTCTACTGTAGGCCTCATGTTAAAGGGATAGTTCAGTGACCTTTACATGATTTAGACATTTGGTTTCTTATCTCCACAACATTCTAGGGCACGTGTAAAAATCATTCCATGGAGGGCCGAGTGTGTTTAGTTTTTCCTTTCAATTAAGCCCTAGACGACCAGGTGTGTGGAGTTCCTTAACTAATTGGTGACCTTAATTAATCGAGTACAAAGGAGGAGCGAAAACCCAGACACTCGGCCCTCCGTGGAATGAGTTTGACACATCTGATCTTGGGCCTTCAAACTCAACTCTGGACTTTGAAGCCAGTTCCACTGCTTGTTTTCATTGTTTCCCTGTAATCAGAGACCTATTTAGACCTGGCATACCAAGTGGGTGCAATTCATGATCAGGTAGAACAGAAAACCAGCAGGCTCCGGATCTCGTAGGGTAGGAGTTGAATACACCTGGCCTAGGGACAGGGAGTGACTGCAATCCACACTTTGATTTTGTTCCAATTCCCAACCTCTTGCTGAACAATCCCTTTAATGACATGCATGACATTGCGAAAAAGTGCTTGTGACTGAATACATGTTGAATGACTGTTCGATTGCCGTCTGGCTGGTCACCAGGTCGTTCAGCAACCTGAAAGAGGTGCAGCTAGTCGTGTTCCTGCTGAGGCTGATAGCTGAGAAGCATCAGGTCAAGGTGGGGGTCATCACGCCCTACAATGCCCAGAAGGACCGCATCAGCCGCGAGTTGGCCAAGGTGGTCAACAAGAACCTCACGTGAGTCAAGTGCTGCACCATAAATGCGCATTCTCATTGGGGTTAGTAGATTGCCAGGGATATGCTCCGATGGCACGAAGGGTCCGTTCGCACTTCTGGTGTAAAAAGAAACCATTTGCCAGAAAAGGAAGCCATTTCAGTAGTTCTAGCTGGCAGAATCATTAGAGCAAAAATAAATGGCTTCCTTTCTGCTGTAGTTTTTCCCACGCTAGCAGTGTGAAGGGACTCTAGAAAGACCAAAAGAGAAATTGTGTTCCAGGGTGGACGTTGACACTGTGGAAGGCTTCCAGGGCCGAGAGATGGACTGTGTCATTGTCTCCTGCGTCAGGGCGAGCCACGAGCAGGGTGGCATCGGGTGAGTATACAAGCTTTCCTGGTAAGGTCATGTGACCAGGCCCTATACTTGGTAATGATATAACAAATTGGATTTATGTAACGCTTTCATGCTACCAGTACTGTGCTTACCTGGGGTATGGGTATAGTTTCTGATCTGTGGTGGACTTCCCCCCCCCCCCCCCAGATTCCTGGGGAATCGCCAGAGGTTGAATGTGACCATCACCCGGGCCAAGTTTAGCCTGTTCATTCTGGGCCATCTACGGACACTCCAGGTAATTAGCAGCTCCTCCTGTATCTGTATGGAGGCCTGTGTCTGGTTGCATTTCCTTTTCCAGCCTCATGTTGATTGTGTGTCTGTCCTAGGAAAACCAAGACTGGGGCGCGCTCATCAAGGATGCCGCTACACGAGACGTCATTATATCAACGAATGAGATGACCTTCAAGACCGACGCCAGGAAGATCTTCAAGCAGGAGCTGACCAGGAGCTTGTCTTACCCCCTCGGAGAACCAGGCCCTCCCCCTGCTGCCCCCTGTCCCACCGCTGATCCCCCCAGGCCTGCTCCCTTCCAGCTACGCCGCTCTTCTGAGCCAGCCCTGTTCGCCCAGGGCAGGGACTCCCCCCAGCAGCCCAGCTCGGCATCCCCTCCCCATGACGCTGACAGGCCCAGAGACCCCCGTCTGGTAGTCCAGGCCCCCCAGCATAGAGCAGACTGGAATCTACATGCTGAAGGAATCAGGGACCCACGAGCGGAGGGCTACAGAGACTCCCGGGTGGAAAACCTGAGAGATCTGCGAGCTGAGAGGGATCCACGAGGACGCAACAGCCCAGATCAGCGTCACTCAACTGGGTACCAAAACCAGAGATGGGCTGTCAGGGAGAGGGACAGAGAGCAACACCGTTCACCAATCACCGCGCCCTACCCAGGTGATGGAGTACACAGACCACCGAGGGACCCCAGACAGAGAGACTGTAATCGCTACAGTGCTACAACCTCCTTCAACCACCACACACACACTCACCCCCAGAAACGAGACCCAGACCCCCGATGGATCCCTCCCACCCACTCCAAGAGGGGGAAAGAGAGGACTGACCACTGACTCTGTTTGGTTTGTTTTTTATTGGTGTACTTTCTGATAAGTTCAGGGAAAGGGAACGACAGTGGAAGGACAAGAGATTACGCGGAATAGTTTGGTTGTCGAACAGTCAGTCAAAAACATCACTGTTCACCATCTCAAGCAGTAATATGATACTGTTGTATCATTTACAAGTCAATTTTATTTCTGTAATAAATCTAATCGTTTTTGTAATAAGCTGTTTAATGACTGATATGGCTTGAGTATGTGGGTTGGCCACTGGCCTCTCTGTATTAAACTGCCCTTTGTTTGGACAATGGGGGCGGAGCCTTTTGTGAAAGGGCCCTTGTATTATAACACTGGTGTGTTTCCAGTTTATTACTGAGAGATGTAACCAGGGTAATGCACTGCACTGTGCCTGTGACTTTTATTCATTTTCTTTTTTTGGTTCACAATTTTATCATTTCCTAATCTCATTTCCTTACGCGCTCTGCATGTCTAGAGAAATGTTCTGCGCTTCATAAAAGCGCTAAGACTAATGTCTCTGGTGCTCAATGTTTGATACCTGGTTATTTATTAGTAGTATAGCCCACTTAACAGAATGGCTGTTACCTTCACATTGAAAGTACACACTATTTCCACTTAAAGTATATATTAAGTGCAAAAGTATATCTCGTCAGCCATAGTTATTTGACTATAGGCAATTATTTTAGTTGTATTTTGCTTTTAAAGTGTCGTCCTTGTTTAGCACCAGGATGCTGGTTAACTGAGGCAAATAAGATTACATTTTGTGATTGGAATTGGCCTGGTTGTGTTACATTAAGCATCTTTATAGAATTTGTTACATGGACCCATACATAGTCTAAGTGGACTCTGGAGAATGTGGGGCAGATGGATTTCTAAATAGGGAGACATGTTGTACAGTAGTTCAATGCCATTTTATGCCCCAGAGAAGCTTTGACATCTCTGGTCACTTTCTTCTGCTGGTTTGTCTGTATGGTATTGGATGCACTTTTATTTGTTGTTGTATCACACTGTGCATTTACACAAGCTTGTTTTTACACACACAGAAAACTCTCTACCAACAAAACGTATTTTAGGTTACCTTTCTTATCGACAGAGACAAGGTTATATGAAGGTATTATTCACCGCTGTTGGACTTCAGGCCAGCTGCCTCCTCGACTGTTGCAACCAAAGTACAGGCTTCCAGTGCCTCTCAGCAACTGCAGTGAAGTATACATGGCTTTTATTTCTTCTGCGTTTCACCTGTCACGATACTGTCCAGTGTTTAGAAGGTAAAGCTTCAAGTCATTTCAATGCAATATAGTTTCTGGGAGAAATATTGGCCTTGTTTATCCAAGACCTGTGCCCCAAAGGATCCACAGTGCCAGTTTAACCCAGATCAAGTATGTACATCTTAAGTTGGTAAATGAATCATTTATTTGAAATTGAACAGTTTACATTTAATTTTAATCTGCAAAATTATTGCTTTTATTTGTTTGCAATTGGTACTTGCCGATGTTCACCTGGGGCGTGTTCAGCAGGACTCATTGTTTTGGAACGTGCAAATAGGAATATGCTATGTAGAACAAACATGCTCCTCTGACATGTAGAATAAGGAATCGTGTCGGCTCTATTTGTGGAATTTCTATCTTCAACTTTCGAGAACGTTTTCGTACTGTACATGGCCTTCGTATATTATTGTTCACCAAACCAATCAGCTGTTTCCATCTCTGTGAAGTGTTTAGGGAAACTAAATTGACCATGGTCAACATTGTATGCTTTGTTTTTCTGAACCACTGCTAAAATAGTGGGCAAATAAAAAGGTGCATTTTGTTTCAGGCATCTTTCACTTTACACAGGTAGACGGTACACTTCTGCTATTAGTTGGGTATTGTGTGTCTCTGTCACACACAACTCTCACCATACCACAATCCTTTCACCAGTTCTTATCGGCTTAGCTACAACTTTTCTCTAAATAAGACCATAGTTTCCATTCTCCTAATGCTTGAGTGTAGGACTGTGTGGTAGGGGAAACTGGTCCTAGATCAGTGCGGTTCAGCCAGGACAACTCCCACGCTGGTCTCTGATCTGTGCCCCATCTCCCAGAGGATCTCCCCCACACGTCTCAGTTCATCCCACTGCCCTTCATGTTAACAATGCAGACTTCCTCTGAAGCGGAGCCCAGAATAGAGACGCCTTACAGACACTAGACTAGAACAGGATTTTACCACCACCTGAATGTCTTTTGTGTCTTATTATTGCATGCTGACATCCACCCACTTTTAGTATTCTTTCTAACAACGATATCTACATATACACTATATATATACAGAAGTATGTGGACACCCCTTAGTGGATTCTGCTTTTTCAGCCACACCTGTTTCTAACAAGTGTGTAAAATCCAGCACACAGCCATGCGATCTCCATTGACAAACACTGGCAGTGGAATGGCCTTACTGAAAAGCTCAGTGACTTTCAACATGGCACCGTCACAGGATGCCACCTTTCCAATGAGTCAGTTCGTCAAATTTCTGCCCTGCTGAAGCTACCATGGGCAACTGGAAGTGTTCTTATTGTAAAGTGGAAACGTCTAGGAGCAACAACGGCTCACCCTCAGTGGTAGCCACACAAGATCACAGAATGAGACCGCCGAGTGCTGAAGTGTATAAACAATCTTCTGTCCTCGATTGCAACACTCACTACCGAGTTCCAAACTGCTTCTGAAAGCAATGTCAGCACAAGAACTGTTCATCGGGAGCTTCATGAAATGGGTTTCCATGGCCGAGCAGCTGCAAACAAGCCTAAGATCACCATGCCCAATGCCAAGCGTCAGCTGGAGAGGTGTAAAGCTCACCGCCATTGGACTCTGGAGCAGTGGAAACGCGTTCTCTGGAGTGATGAATCACGCCTCACCATCTGGCAGTGCAACGGAAAAATCTGGGTTTGGCGGATTCCGGAGAACGCAACCTGCCCGAATGCATAGTGCCAACTGTAAAGTTTGGAAGAGGAATAATGGTCTGGTGCTGTTTTTCATGGTGTGGGTTAGGCCCCTTAGTTACAGTGAAGGGAAATTTTAACGCTACAGCACACACAACATTCTAACAATTCTGTGCATCTGACTTTATTGCAACAGTTTGGGTAAGACCCTTCCCTATTTCAGCATTAAAAACCCCGTGTGCACAAAGCGAGGTCCATACAGAAATGGTTTGTTGATCGGTGTGGTAGAACTTGACTGGCCTGCACAGAGCCCTGACTTCAACCCCATCGAATACCGTTGGGATGAATTGGAATGTCGACTGCGAGCCAGGCCTAATCGCCCAACATCAGTGCCTGACCTCACTAATGCTCTTGTGGCTGAATGGAAGTTTGTGGAAATATTGAATCAAATATTTCTCAGATACCGGAACTTGTAAATTCAAATAGACTTTATTACAAAGTAACAGAGCTGAGGAATTCCATGGAACAACTGGCTTTTCTTGTTACAGACCTCAGGCTTTATAGGTTTACACCTTCAAATAACACAGTCACTCCCCTCTTTGTAGATGATTAACTCCCCATGGCCTTGAGCCACCATTATCTTCTTGTCTCAATTCTTGCTTGTTAACGCCCACATCGGCTTCAGTTTAGATTATATTGGTGGCGGCGCCATAGTGTTAATCCCCAAAAAGAATACATTTATTGCTTTTAAGTGCTTTTCTAATAATACTTGATTTGTACAACCATGGGTTCTTTTACGTTTTCTGCTTACGTTCTGTTTTTATATGTCCAATGGTTAACTCTTTGTTTTTCCAGCTCTGTCCATTCACCTGAGCCTTTATTCTGCTTACACTTGTCTTATTCATTAGCCCTATGTTTTCTGTCTCAATACTTCTGGGAGGTCATTCTAGATACTGGTAAATCAAACGTAGTCAAGAATTTTTCACCTACAGTCCCTGCAGTAATGTTCCAACATCTAGTGGAAAGCCTTCCCAGAAGAATGGAGGATGTTATAACAGCAAAGGGGGGGACCGACTCCATATTAATGCCCATGGTTTTCGAATGAGATGTTCAACGACCAGGTATCCACATACTTTTGGTCATGTAGTGCATTTCAGGATGTTGTATATCCCTGGAAATCATCAGAATTCTTGTAAACATTAACAGTTTTGAAAACAGTTGTCTAAACAGAGTGGTCTATCGGCACAACTTACCCCGGGTATGGGGTAAGTTTAGCATTGATCCGCCTTGGGGTAAGCGTGTGATGATGTTCTGTGACATTGGGGCATGGTGCTGATAGGTCAAAGTTGACTCCAGAGCGACTTAGAGTAGTGAATGCATACATTTCATACATTTTTTGTTCTGTGCGGGGCCAGCCTCTCTTTCACACAGGTACATGTTAGTTCTTTTTTTTTTTTTGTCATTGTGCCTCTTCAGTGTCATTCTATTTTGTCTATTTTATCCCTTGCTGCTGCTCAAGGGGACATATTCTCTTATGTTACTTCATTGGCTGCTCTCAAGAACCACAAGGGTGGCTAAACCGCTGCTTTTTTACTTTTGATGTAATGATGCCACGAAAAATATGATAATCCTGGTTGAGAATGAAACGACTGAACAAATGAACAACGAAACAGCACAGCAAGTAAGTGACATCGGTTTTACTTTTTGTTAAGTGTGTGTTTCAACTATTTAACTACTAGAATGCTTAAACGGACTCAAATTTTTTAAATTGGTTATCGGTGAAGTTTTTTGGCAAGGAAAATATCGGATATCGGTACAGGCCAAAAATGTCATATCGGTGCATCCAAAAACTGACCAAATGTAATCATTATTGGCCATTGGCTCAACTTACCCCAAGGCAAACATTCTGACTATATTAGCCCACACAGCTACAAGGATGCACTTTTATGCTAGGTTTAGCACCTCATTTTGTAGCTTGTAGAGAACCCAACTGATGAACAAAACAATCGTAAAACTATCTACTTTGGTTTAGACACAAGCATCATGAAACACATTCATCTGACTTTGTGACAATCTATTTTTTATTTTACCTAACTTGCTTACCATTTTTTCCATGTGGATGTTTCCTTCACAGTCCCTATGAAATGATGACCTCTTTCTAGATATTTGGTCACATGATTCATTTTGTGTACGGTTTCCTAGAAACTTACCCCACTCCCCTACCAATAAATGAGGTAATCTTTTTTGACTTTTCAGCAACCTAGACACTTCCACTCTGGAATAGACAACTGCCAGTTTTGGTTGGTAGTGACACATTTTGTTCTCTTGAAAGAATGTACAAGTAAAAGCAAATAACAGACACATTGACTGTAAAGTTTACAGTGTAATAACATTTTATCAGTGTGACCCTCCCACCCCCACTCATGTCTAACTTTCGCCCCCCTGACCCATTTTCAGAATAAGTAGATAGCTCACACCCCCTCACACATGCGCCCGCATACACAGGGAAGCTGCATTTGCATGTACTCACAATGCGCGCATACACCAACACATCCTCTGTCTGGGGTACACACCAACGCATCCTCTGTATGGGGTACACACCAACGCATCCTCTGTATGGGGTACACACCAATGCATCCTCTGTCTGGGGTACACACCAACGCATCCTCTGTATGGGGTACACACCAACGCATCCTCTGTATGGGGTACACACCAACGCATCCTCTGTCTGGGGTACACACCAACGCATCCTCTGTATGGGGTACACACCAACGCATCCTCTGTATGGGGTACACACCAACGCATCCTCTGTATGGGGTACACCAACGCATCCTCTGTATGGGGTACACAACAACGCATCCTCTGTATGGGGTACACAACAACGCATCCTCTGTATGGGGTACACACCAACGCATCCTCTGTATGGGGTACACACCAACGCATCCTCTGTATGGGGTACACACCAACGCATCCTCTGTATGGGGTACACAGCAACGCATCCTCTGTATGGGGTACACACCAACGCATCCTCTGTCTGGGGTGGGTGGTGTCATGTCTTTGGCATCATTAAAGTGAAGACTTATTTTATCAAATCAATTCTCTGTAATTATTTTTACGTGATTAAACTAATCATATAAATGTAATTAACTAGGAAGTTGGGGCACCAAGGAAAATCTTCAGATTACAAAGTTAGGATTTTCCTAATTTAACTCTTCAGATATTAAAATATCTGATCAATTAGTCTTCTTATTAATGAATTATTCTTTACCTCACGTTAGTCTCATTCCAAACATCGTAAATTGTTGGTTATCTGCACAAAGACAGCCTTAACTATGAATCATCCATACAGCAATTGTCTTAATCATTTATTTACAAACTAACTAAATAATCACAGCAATGCATAAACAAACAACAGTTATGCTTCCAAGGAAATGATAGGGGAGGTTCCCTAGTGGGTGGACAAAGGGAAGTGAGTGTGGACTGAAGAGGGCGGGTTAAGACAAAAGGAGTCACTACACAGTTGACAATTATATTAATTGAAATGCTAATCCTTTGCACATGAACTCTCACTCAATCGGGAGTAATTGGAATCAATGTATATTTACACCCACTATGTCGTCGTGATCTCTGTTGGAATTTTCCATCTGTCTGTTAGAGAGTTATCCGAGCGTCTCTCTCTCTGCTTCCTTGAAGATGAAAGTCTTTCGTGGTGAGAATGGATACTTCAGAGTACCATTCAGAAATGTTCTCATAGGATAGATGTTTCGGCGGTTGTTGGTCTTCGCATCCCAGGTTGACATAATTTATAGCTGCAGACTAGTAATTAGTATCTAAGATTTGCTCTTATTCTGTAGGGATCGATAGCCTCAGAGTTTAACCATTTCCAGCCGTGTAGCCAATGCTCCACGTGGTATGGTTAGGAATTCAATAATTCACAGCTGACGCTGTGGGTTTGCTTAGTCTAAACTCAAACCTTTGCCCCCTCAGCTGACCGAGGTACGCGTGGTCTCAAGGATTTCCTCAGGAGGGGGTTTTATTCGTAACGATAGAAAAGGCGGGTCTATGACGCCAGATCATGTCTGTGCTCATGGGGGTGGGCCAATGACTTGGTTAAGCTTTAAAGGGAATACAATTCTCTCTCATTAAAGGTTTAACATCACCTTTACATAATTTCACAAATAGTTTTATCTTTACTCATTCATTTTATACAAGAATTAGATGCTAACCCCAAAATTCAGAAATGTACATATTCAGAGATTTAGTTATGTGTGTTTCCTGTCCTCTCTGAGGTCACCAAATGAAACACACTCGTCATACCCATCCCTTAACTGCTCACAGACCATTCCCACCTTCTCACAAGTGGACGTTTTGTATCTACCCCATTTTGGAGATTTAGGAGTTTGCCATGTGAAATCTCTATGTGTCTCTCTTTCTGCATGGCCAGGGGGAGAGAGTCTCCGCCAGGAATTTACAGAGAGAGAGAGAGAGAGAGAGAGAGAAAAAAGCCACTAGCTATACCTAAGAAGGGCCACGTCATGACAGTGGGCACTTAGGGACACTGCTGTTACACCAGCTGATCTAACACAACATAGAGCATAAATGCATTTAATCTCAGTTACCCACGCTGCCTTGGGGGAAAGAGCGCTTCACCGTCCTACTGGTATTAATCTCTATCAGCTCGTCAGCTCAACTCGTACTGTCTGAAACAAACACACACACAGACACGCACAGGGAACTGTGGTTAGATCTGCAAGAGTGTGTGTAGGTATTGCGACTGTGCACGTGGGAGTGTGTTTGTGCGTGTGTGTGCATGTGTGCACGTGTGTGTGTGTTCAGGGGACGGCTTAGCAGAGCAGGACAGTGATGGAGCTTTCAAATCATCTGCTCTGGTCACAGGCAGCAGTTTGACACTGTTCACCCTCTAGAGCTCCCTGACTCCCAACACTAAAACTGCAGGCTGCCTCCCTACAGAATCATGTTCACAGTGCCTGTCAGCCTGCCATTCCAGCCACCAAAACTCCTTGACATAAATCATACAAGTGTAATACAGCATATTAGGAAGTCGTGACATTTGATGACTTCCTAATATAGATGCTGTAGATTTGGAGATTACCAAAAGTCTGTGCACAGTCCACCTAGTGTTTAACGTGAAGGAGGAAGTGAAATTATGCATTGTCAAATATTCAGCAAATTGTGAATATGGACCCAGTTAAGTACAAATTCTTATTTACAATAATAGCCTACCCCGTCCAAACCCGGACGACGCTAGGCCAATTGTGTGCCGCCCTATGGGACTCCCAATCACAGCTGGATGTGATACAGTTTGGAATCGAACCAGGGACTGTAACGACGCCTCTTGCACTGAGATGTTGTGCCTAAGACTGCTGTGCCACTCGGGACCCGTGGTCTTCCCAGCTTGATGTGACATTTGTTTGTACGTTAGTCACACACAATATCTCAGATAGCACTGGCCCAATTTTGACAAAACTTGGGGGAATGATGCGTCTTGCCATAGAGATCCAGCATTTACAAAATAACACTGATTGGCCAGATGGTGGTGCTATAACTACAGATTGAAAATGCTCACTGAAAGGTCACACCACAGATAGAACAATGAGAGTTTAAAAAAATATATTTGGTCACGCCTCTCCCCCTGTTTGACCTAAAGTCATGAAATTCGGTACATAGGTACCTCTCCTCAAAAGGAACAACTTTGCTTCAGATAAGGTCCACCATGGATTTTCCTCCATTTTGAATTGTGAAAAACACTTGAAATGCTACTTGTTTGGCACGAAATGACCGATCTGCTCAAAACTTGTGGCATCTATGGACAAAGGTCTCTCAACCCAATATTTTCCAGACTAATACCTAAAACCACATGGTCCCTATTTACTAATAAACATTCATGTGGGAGTGGTCTGACTAATGCATTTATAGTGCATTTGGAAAGTATTTAGAACCCTTGACTATTTCAAAATTTTGTTACACTACAGCCTAATTCTAAAATGAATGAAATAGTTTTATCACCCTCATCAATCTACATACAATACCCCATAATGACAAAGCAAAAACAGGTTTAGACATTTTTGCAAATGTATCACTTTTTGTTGTTGCAATATCACATTTACATACAGTACCAGTCAAAAGTTTTGACACACCTACTCATTCAAGGGTTTTTATTTATTTTTACTATTTTCTACATTGCGGAATAATAGTGGAGACATCAATACTATGAAATAACACATATGGAATCATGTAGCGTTAAATGAAAATATATTTTATATTTGAGATTCTTCAAAGTAGCCACCCTTTGCCTTGATAACAGCTTTGCTCACTCTTGGCATACTCTCAACCAGCTTCATGAGGTAGTCACCTGGAATGCATTTCAATTAACAGGTGTGCCTTGTTAAAAGTTAATTTGAGGAATTTATTTCCTTCTTAGTGTGTTTGAGCCAATCAGTTGTGTTGTGACAAGGTAGGGGTGGTATACAGAAGATAGCCCTATTTGGTAAAAGACCAACTCCATATTATGGCAAGAACAGCTCAAAATAAGCAAAGCGAAATGACAGTCCATCATTACTTTAAGACATGAAGGTCAGTCAACCCGGAAAATGTAAAGAACTTTGAAAGTTTCTTCAAGTGCAGTTGCAAAAACCAGTAAGTGCTATGATGAAACTAGCTCTCATGAGGACCGCCGAAGGAAAGGAACACCCAGAGTTAACTCTGCTGCAGAGGATAAGTTAATTAGAGTTACCAGCCTCAGAAATTGCAGCCCGAATAAATGCTACAGAGTTCAAGTAACAGACACATCTCAACATCAACTGTTCAGAGGAAACTTCGTGAATCAGGCCTTCATGGTCAAATTGCTGCAAAGAAACCACTACGGAAGCACACCAATAAGAAGAAGATTTGCTTGGGTCAAGAAGCATGAGCAATAGACATTAGACTGGTGGAAATCTGTCCTTTGGTCTGATGAGTCCAAATATGAGATTGATGGTTCCAACCATCGTGTCTTTCTGAGACACAGAGTAGGTGAACAGATGTGTGGTTCCCACCGTGAAGCATGGAGGAGGAAGTGTGATGGTGTGGGGGTGCCTTGCTGGTGACATAGTCTGTGATTTATTTAGATTTCAAGGCACACTTAACCAGCATGGCTACCACAGCATTCTGAAGCAATACGCCATCCCAACTGGTTTGCGCTTAGTGGGACTATCATTTGTTTTTCAGCAGTACAAAGACCCAAAACAAACCTCCAGGCTGTGTAAAGGCTATTTGACCAAGAAGGAGAGTGATGGTGCTGCATTAGACGACCTGGCCTCCACAATCACCCGACCTCGACCCAATTGAGAAGGTTTGGGATGAGTTGGACTGCAGAGTGAAGGAAAAGCAGTCAACAAGTGCTCAGAATATTATGTGGGATCTCCTTCAAGACTGTTGGAAAAGCATTCCTCATGAAGCTGGTTGAGAGAATGCCAAGTGTGTGCAAAGCTGTCATGAAGGCAAAGGGTGGCAACTTTGAAGAATCTAAAATATATTTTGTTGTTTTTTTGGTTACTACATGATACCATATGTGTTATTTTATAGTTTTGATGTCTTCACTATTATTCTACAATGAAGAATATTAAAAATAAAGAAAAACCCTTGAATGAGTATGTGTGTCCAAATTCTTGACTGATACTGTAAGTGTTCAGGCCCTTTACTTTGTTGAAGCACTGTTGGCAGTGATTAAAGCCTTGAGTCTTCTTGGGGGGACTTAAGAAAATCACAGACTACAAAAGGAAAACCAGCCAAGTCGCAGAGATCGTTTTGCTTCTGGACAGGCTAAACACATTCTTCGCACGTTTTGAGGATAACACAATGCCACCGACGCGGCCCGCTACCAAGGACTGTGGGCTCTCCTTCTCCGTGGCCGACGTGGGTAAAACATTTAAACGTTTTAATCCTAGCCGTGTCCTCAGAGCATGCGCAGACCAGCTGCCTAATGTGTCTATGGGCATATTCAAACTCTCCCTATCCCAGTCTGCTGTCCCCACATGCTTCAAGATGGCCACCATTGTTCCTGTTCCCAAGAAGGGGTGGCAGGTAGCCTAGTGGTTAGAGCGTTGGGCTAATATCCTAAAGGTTGCTGGATCGAATCCTTGAGCTGACAAGTTAAAATCTGTCATTCTACCCCTGAACAAGCCACTGTTCCCCGGTAGGCCATCATTGTAAAATTAGAATTTGTTCTTAACTTACTTGCCTAGTTAAAAATAATTTTGTTACTATTGTTTTTTAAAGGCGAAGGTAACTGAACTGAATGACTATTGCCCTGTAGCACTCACCAATGTCATCATGAAGTGCTTTGAGAGACTAGTCAAGGATCATATTACCTCTACCTTACCTGCCACCCTAGACCCACTCCAATTTGCTTACTGCCCCAATAGATCCACAGACGATATAATCGCCATCACTCTGCATACTGCCCTATCCCATCTGGACAAGAGGAATACCTATGTAAGAATGCTGTTTATTGACTAAAGCTCAGCATTCAACACTATAATACCCTCCAAGCTCATCATTAAGCTCGAGGCCCGAGCTTTGAACCCGCCCTGTGCAACTGGGTCCTGGACTTCCTGACGGGCTAACCCCAGGTGGTGAAAGTAGGAAACATCACCTCCACTCTGCTGATCAACACTGGGGCCCCATAAGAGTTTATGGTTTAGCCCCCTCCTGTACTCCCTGTTCACCCATGACTGCGTGACCAAGCACGCCTCCAACTCAATCATCAAGTTTGCAGACGACACAACAGTAGTAGGCTTGATTACCAACGATGACGAGACAGCCTACAGGGAGGAGGTGAAGGCTCTGGGAGTGTGGTGCCTGGAAAACAACCTCTCACTCAACGTCAGCAAAACAAAGGAGACGATCGTGGACTTCAGGAAACAGCAGAGGGTGCACCCCCCTATCCACATCGACGGGACCGCAGTGGAGAAGGTGGAAAGCTTCAAGTTCCTTGGCATACACATCACTGACAAACTGAAATGGACCTCCCACACAGACAGTGTGGTGAAGAAGGCACAACAGAGTCTCTTCAACCTCAGGAGGCTAAAGAGATTTGGCTTGTCGCCTAAAACCCTCACAAACTTTTACAGATGCACAATTGAAAGCATCCTGTCGAGCTGTATCACCGCCTGGTACGGCAACTGCACCGCCCGCAACCGCAAGGCTCTCCAGAGGGTGTTGCGGTCTGCCCAACACATTACCGGGGGAAAACTACCTGCCCTTGAGGACACCTGCAGCACCCGATGTCACAGGAAGGCCAAAAAGTTCATCAAGGACGTCAACCACTCGAGCCAATGCCTGTTCACCTCGCTATCATCCAGAAGGCGAGGTCAGTACAGCTGCATCAAAGCTGGGACCGAGAGACTGAAAAACAGCTTCTATCTCAAGGCCATCAGAATGTTAAACAGCCATCACTTGTACATTAGAGGCTGCTGCCTATATGCATAGACTAGAAACCACTGGGCACTTTAAGGAATTGAACAACAGTCACTTTAATAATGTTTACGTATCTGGCATTACTCATCTCATATGTATATACTGGATTCTATACTATTCTACGGTATCTTAGTCTGTTCTGCTCTGACATTGCTTGTCCATATGTATATAGTTTTAATTCATTCCTACTTAGATTTGTGTGTATTGGGTGTATATTGTGTAATTTGTTAGATATTACTGTGCTGTCGGAGCTAGAAGCACAAGCATTTCGCTACACCCGCAATAACATTTGCTGATCACGTGTATGTGACCAATAAAATTTGATTTGATTTGGGTATGACGCTACAAGCTTGGCAGACTTGTATTTGGGGAGTTTCAGAATATGCTCCACCTTCGTCCTTATTTCCTTTTCCGCCATCTTCCCCAAACTGGCCTTCGTCCAACACCCCGACCACTTCTCCGCCATCTTCCCCACAGTGGCCTTCGTCCAACACCCCGACCACTTCTCCGCCATCTTCCCCACAGTGGCCTTCGTCCAACACCCCGACCATTTCTCCGCCATCTTCCCCACAGTGGCCTTCGTCCAACACCCCGACCACTTCTCCGCCATCTTCCCCACAGTGGCCTTCGTCCAACACCCCGACCACTTCTCCGCCATCTTCCCCACAGTGGCCTTCGTCCAACACCCCGACCACTTCTCCGCCATCTTCCCCACAGTGGCCTTCGTCCAACACCCCGACCATTTCTCCGCCATCTTCCCCACAGTGGCCTTCGTCCAACACCCCGACCACTTCTCCGCCATCTTCCCCACAGTGGCCTTCGTCCAACACCCCGACCATTTCTCCGCCATCTTCCCCACAGTGGCCTTCGTCCAACACCCCGACCACTTCTCCGCCATCTTCCCCACAGTGGCCTTCGTCCAACACCCCGACCACTTCTCCGCCATCTTCCCCACAGTGGCCTTCGTCCAACACCCCGACCACTTCTCCGCCATCTTCCCCACAGTGGCCTTCGTCCAACACCCCGACCATTTCTCCGCCATCTTCCCCACAGTGGCCTTCGTCCAACACCCCGACCACTTCTCCGCCATCTTCCCCACAGTGGCCTTCGTCCAACACCCCGACCACTTCTCCGCCATCTTCCCCACAGTGGCCTTCGTCCAACACCCCGACCATTTCTCCGCCATCTTCCCCACAGTGGCCTTCGTCCAACACCCCGACCACTTCTCCGCCATCTTCCCCACAGTGGCCTTCGTCCAACACCCCGACCACCTCTCCGCCATCTTCCCCACAGTGGCCTTCGTCCAACACCCCGACCACTTCTCCGCCATCTTCCCCACAGTGGCCTTCGTCCAACACCCCGACCATTTCTCCGCCATCTTCCCCACAGTGGCCTTCGTCCAACACCCCGACCACTTCTCCGCCATCTTCCCCACAGTGGCCTTCGTCCAACACCCCGACCATTTCTCCGCCATCTTCCCCACAGTGGCCTTCGTCCAACACCCCGACCACTTCTCCGCCATCTTCCCCACAGTGGCCTTCGTCCAACACCCCGACCACTTCTCCGCCATCTTCCCCACAGTGGCCTTCGTCCAACACCCCGACCATTTCTCCGCCATCTTCCCCACAGTGGCCTTCGTCCAACACCCCGACCACTTCTCCGCCATCTTCCCCACAGTGGCCTTCGTCCAACACCCCGACCACTTCTCCGCCATCTTCCCCACAGTGGCCTTCGTCCAACACCCCGACCACCTCTCCGCCATCTTCCCCACAGTGGCCTTCGTCCAACACCCCGACCACTTCTCCGCCATCTTCCCCACAGTGGCCTTCGTCCAACACCCAAACCACCTGTCCGCCATCTTCCTTCTGCAAGGGAGGTTTTTGCCACGTTCCTTACTTACTGAAAAGTGGACCTAATTTAGAGAGAAGTGTGCCTAATGTAGCCTTTTAGAATCCAAGAGTGAAATACTCACTCTCTCGTCTAACATGTGAACTCAGCATTCTTGAACAGTCCCATTACAAGTTAGAATGTTGAACAAATGTCCGTTCAACTTACTTCACCTGTTGTCCGCTGATTTTGTCCCTATGTCTGAGTTAATCTGATAAAAAAAATATCTACAGGGAAGCGTTATCAACCTGAACATCAGTACACTGGTTTCTATATCAGTTTGTATTTCCGGTTTTTATTTTCAATACTGATGCAATTCACATGTGACAAACACTTGCATAATATAGCCGAGCCTAACCGAACCACAGGCCAAACACTTCCAGCTGATTGCCAGGAAGTGTGTGTTTCGGTTGACTATGTTTGGTTACATTTGGTTATTATTTACATATTGCAAGAGATTGAAAATAAGCGATGCTACAGAACCTACTGGTGCCGTAAAAAGTTGGGCGAACAAGGGTATCCACAGGAAAGTGTTATTTACTCATCTCCACCTCCTACCGCCAAAAGGACCAACAACATGTACAACTGGTAGAGTAGGTTAAAATATAATTATATTCAACATTCTGGCTTGTAAAGACTATTGCTTACACCATGTAATTCCATGGTGTAACCATGGTAACAGTCTGTTTTTACGTAAGGCCTGACAGTACTGCGACTCAGGGACTAGCTCTTTATTACACAAATAAACACATGGGGAAACTAACTTAGCTGAAGGCCACTGTTGGACGAAGGCCACTGTGGGGAAGATGGCGGAGAAGTGGTCGGGGTGTTGGACGAAGGCCACTGTGGGGAAGATGGCGGAGAAATGGTCGGGGTGTTGGACGAAGGTCACTGTGGGGAAGATGGCGGAGAAGTGGTCGGGGTGGGAAGTAGTGAGGTGAGGAAAGTCGGCGTCAAGTGCAAAAACAGGGATATGTGCTCCAGTAGTTCAGAGATGGAACTTGTTGAGTGTGATTGCCGAGTTTGGGCCTAGTCCCAAGGAAGATCAGGATGATTTTGGCCCAGTGGGAGTGAGATTTGTAGAGATAATGGATCCTTGCTGTTTGGTTGATCCATATGTGGTATCAGGTTGGGTGGAGGAGAGGTTGGGGACTGTTGAGTTGGTGAAGGTAACTTGGATTGGATTTGTGATGATTTATTGTGTTTCCAACGCCCAGAGGAAGAGGGCGCTCCAGATTACGAGATTAGGGACAACAATTGTGACGTGCTTTGCTCTCCGGAGCAGGGTGCCATTGAAAGGAATGATAACAGGGGTGGCATTAATAAGTGTTGAGGAAGAGCAATTGAAATAGAAGATTCCTGGTGTCTGTGACACCCACAGCTTGATGAGACGTAGATCCGGTAGGGAAACTGAGAAGACATTATCTGTCATGCTGAGTTTTGATACAGAATCATTACTAGATAAGGTCAAGGTAGGAAGTGTCAGTTATCCCGTGAGAGTTATGTTCTGAGAATATTACAGTGTTTTAGGTGTCAGGGTTATGAGCATATTACAGCAGTGTGTAAGAGGGAGATGCCTAGATGTGAGAAGTGTGCAGGAGGGCATGAAACGAAGGAATCTGTGGTATCGGGGCTGGAGATCAGAGGTATCCGGTTATAGAAAGGCAGATTGAGGTTGCCAGGGTTAGAGCAGTACAGAAAGTGTTGTATGCTGAAGCAGTGAAGATAGTGGTAGAGGAAGATGGGTACAGGGTGAGGGGTCCTGAGAGGATTCCTGTGAGTAGGCAGCACAGGAGGTTGGTGGCACCTTAATTGGGGAGGACGGGCTCGTGGTAATGCCTGGAGTGGAATTTGTGGAATGGCGTCAAATACATCAAACACACGGTTTGCCATTTCATTGGCTCCGTTCCAGCGGTTGTTATGAGCCGTTCTCCCCTCAGCAGCCTCCACTGGTAGGCAGAGATCAATAGAGAGTGATGGGATGAATATGTGCTTCAGCAAGGTGGGCTTTTTAGCATTTATAGTCATGGTTGTTAAGTGTACTGCAGACATCTTAATTCACAGAAAGTAGAGGTTGTAGCGGCAGAGAAGTACTTAGGATTGTGAGAATTTACTGCAGAACAGCTGCAGTAGGTGTTGAGTGGTAGTGATATCCTCTCAGACCGTTGGTCTGGAGTAGGACTAGGTAGGGTTAAATAGTGAATGGGTGGTGTTTTTTTTTTTCAGATGGGGCTAATATGTGGTTGGGTAATTTTCCTTATCCTTTTCCCCAATTTTGTATCGAAGAATATATTGTAGGTATGCGTGAATTGCCTCGCACACCAGTACAGTAGGTGGCGGTGTATGCACATAAATGTTGGATGCTCTCCGCCAACCGAATCCCAAAGAAGAAGACAAAGAAGTAGTAAGTAAGGAAACAGGGGACAAGGGGAGAGGGAACCGAGGACATCACTTTGCTCAGTGGATGTTTTTGTTGGGGAATGAGTGCGTGTGTTTGCAGTGTAAACGTTTTTCATGGAAAGAGTACGATAGCGAGAAATGCCATTGAATGTTTTATTGGGAATCTATATATATATATACCAAGATAAGTCATGTTAGTGCACCCTTTGCATTAAGAACTTGTACAACATGATGAGTTCTGGTTAAACAAGACGCGACTTTGTAGTCAGCTAAGGACTTTCATTGCCCCTCCAGGGTTCGACTCATGCCACCACGTTCACATCCTTGCTTGCAAGGTAAGGAAAACAACAAGTAGCGAGCAAACTATTAAAGTTGACGGTCTATCTATTATCTACATTTAAAATGCTATTGTTCGTTGTGCCTCTAGCTAAAGCTAACGGTGCGTTAGCCAGGTAACTAGCTACAATTTCCGCTGCTAGTTGCTAACTACCTAACCAGCCACTTGATGAATGCAAATGATTTACAGATATAAAACAACATTTAGACAGTCATGCACACCAACATATGGAATATTAGTGATATTGGAGCTCTTTTGTTGTTGAAATGGTGCCTGACACTGCTAGGCTAACTAGATAATATTGCCAATGTCACCGGAAACGGCGTTGGTAGTACAGTAGATGGCCTAGTAGCTAGTAACGTTAGTACTAAATGCTCGTAGTAACGGTAACTTGGTTACAACTTTTGCATGTGTCAACAGCAATTTTTTTCTAACGCTTTTTCTATTAGTTGTCTAAGATTTCAAGTTGGCATATTCACTTTAACAGCAGTTACGTTACGGTCCCAAAAACTACCTTAAAATATAATGCATACTTACTGTAATTTAGCTAGCTAGAACAAGCCCTGTTTACTTTACTTTAGCCAGCTAACTAAAATTACAGTTATTAGGCCTTGTTCTAGCTAGCTAAAATACAGGAAGTAGGCCTTTTATTATTTGACGGTAGTTTCTGGGACTGTAACTGCTGTTAAAGTGAATGTGTTCTTGACACCTCCAAGTCGGTAGGTAGCCTAGTGGTTTTGGGGCGGCAGGTAGCCTTTAGTTTTCCTTACGTCCACCAACAGCAGTTAGGGACCGTCAACATAGTGACAAATCAAATTTCAATAGCTCTTTAACCATTACTCTTAAAACTTTCAAAACTGGTTGTAGCTAACACGATGGCATAAACACACATTGCACACTTCTTTTTTGCCGATTTACTCACACTATTTAAAATAATTTATTTACATTTTTTTATTTCAATAGCTCTTTGTTCATATGACCTGCTGACTTCAAACAAGGTTCAGAATTTCCACTGACTACCCTTCTATATTGCACACCCTTTAGTTTGTCCATTTTTATCTCACACGTTTTTACATAAATTTGTCCAACTTTCAATAGCTCCTTGGTCATGTGACCCACTGACCTCAAACAAGGTTCAGAGTGTTCACTCAGTGGGCCTACACATTTTTTATTTATTTTTTATTTATTTCACCTTTATTTAACCAGGTAGGCAATTTGAGAACGAGTTCTAATTTACAATTGCGACCTGGCCAAGATAAAGCAAAGCAGTTCGACAACACAACAACACAGTTACACATGGAGTAAAACAAATATACAGTCAATAATACAGTAGAAAAATAAGTATGTACAATGTGAGCAAATGAGGTGAGATAAGGGAGGTAAAGGCAAAAAAAGTCCATGGTGGCTAAGTAAATACAATATAGCAAGTAAAACACTGGAATGGTAGATTTGTAGTAGAAGTGCAAAGTAGAAATAGAGATAATGGGGTGCAAAGGAGCAAAATAAAATAAATAAATACAGTAGGGGAAGAGGTAGTTGTTGCACATTTGGAGAAAAGGAGTATCTGACTGATAGACTAGTTCACATTGTAATAGTAATCAATCTCACAACAAAGTTTATACGATGGTTCCTAGACTCCTTTCTAACAGAACTCAAGCTTCAATAGGATTGTCAATGACTAACTGTTGAAATTCAGAGTAATTGTTATCTTTTTAGTAAGTCTTATGGTCGGGCATAAAATGTTATCTCCAGTTTCTTGCTTTCTCAGGTCCTGCTGAGTGGACGGTATTGATGCCTTTTCAGTCTAGCTCCAGTCTTGTGTCATTATGTTATAAGCACCACGCCACCCCACTCCCGGGTTCATAACACCCTCACCCTCTCACATTCTGTGGTGGCTAATTTCTGCATTACCAAATGAGGAGATTTACAAACTTCACACACCAGTCAGAGTTATACTTAATACTACATCTTTAATAATTAAGATGCTTTTGCAAAAGCACTTGACTTTCAATGATGCGCTATCTCTAATGAACCATTGAAAAGTGACTACACAAAAGTACAAAGAGCTTTTATAGCCAAGATGCACCCCTTCAACGTACATGACGAACCACAGATCTTAGGAACAGTTCACAAAGGTTAAGTTTTGTATGAAAGATATCTATAAAACATAGCAGACAGCAACTGCTGTATCAAGTGTTCATTGTATAGACCAGTGTCTGGTCCTCCTACCCCAAACTGGAACAGTCTCTCCCTGGTACGGTATAGAACAGAACCATTAGCTCATCCAATGGCATAAATCAATTGACAACTCTAGATACTCCCATCTCAAGTAAACCCCCTCTTGACTCCACTCCTGGACAAGCTCACTGAGGGGAGTGAGCCTCTAGGTCATATACTATCCCAGGATAAGTGCAACATCAGATGGGACATACAAGGGTCCAGACGCTGCCGTACACCTTCCCCCAATGCCAAAGGAGGGAGTGACTTGCGCACAGACATTGTGGAGACAAGTAATTGGTTCCCCATTAATCACGCCAACCCTTCACGTGGTTTAACAGATACTTGTCATATGTGAATGTATCTCACATAAGCATATTATGCAAATAAAACATATTAATTATCTATGTTACCCAACTAATTCTGATTCATCCGCCACAATTCTACCATTTGTCTACACTCCAAGAACAATGAGAGCCCTCTAGCTGTAGACACCCACAGATTCATGACAACTGAGATTCCCATATCCATAGCCTTCTTAGCTTGTAGGTCTAAGTGTTTTTGTCCTTACTATGTTGAAATATCAAAGACTAAGCTTTTTGTGTGACTCAAGTAAGTCATTTCAAGTGTCAGCCTTGTTTTCCCTGGCACATAAAGGTATCCTACTAACTAGTTCTGTTTATTTTGACTTTATAACATAAAAATCTTGTTGGGAGCTGAAAAACACAGCTGTATGTTAATAAAGCAATACTACAGCTCAGTGCAATGGTAAATGTTAAGTCAGATGTGGGATAAAGACAGTAGAGGGGGAATGCTGTTGTAGTGACAGTCATCACTATTTTCAGGACTTTTTTTTTAGGGTCACAGCTAGAGGTCGACCGATTAATCGGAATGGCCGGTTAATCAGGGCCGATTTCAAGTTTTCATAACAATCGGTAATCGGTATTTTTGGCCACCCGATTTGCCGAATTTTATTTTCATTTATTTTTTATTTTTTTAAATGTATTATTATATTTCTATTTTTATGTATTTTTTTAACATTTTTTTTGTTAATTTTTTTTTTTCTATAAATATTTTTTAACTAGGAAAGTCAGTTAAGAACACATTCTTATTTTCAATGATGGCCTAGGAACGGTGGGTTAACTGCCTTGTTCAGGGGCAGAACGACACATTTTTATCTTGTCAGCTTGGGGATTCAATCTTGCAACCTTACGGTTAACTAGTCCAATGCTCAAACCACCTGCTGCACTCCACGAGGAGCCTGCCTGTTACGCGAATGCAGTAAGAAGCCAAGGTAAGTTGCTAGCTAGCATTAAACGTATCTTATAAAAAACAATCAATCAATCATAATCACTAGTTAACTACACATGGTTGATGATATTACTAGTTTATCTAGCCTGTCCTGCATTGCATATAATCGATGCGGTGCGCATTCGCGAAAAAGGACTGTCGTTGCTCCAACTTGTACCTAACCATAAACATCAATGTCTTTCTTAAAATCAATACACAAGTATATATTTTTAAACCTGCATATTTAGTTAATATTGCCTGCTAACATGAATTTCTTTTAACTAGGGAAAATATGTCACCTCTGCAACAGAGTCAGGGTATATGCAGCAGTTTGGGCCGCCTGGCTCGTTGCGAACAGTGTGAAGAGTATTTCTTCCTAACAAAGACAGCCAACTTCGCCAAACGGGAGATGATTTAACCAAAGCGCATTTGCGAAAAAAGCACAATCGTTGCACGACTGTACCTAACCATAAACATCAATGCCTTTCTTAAAATCAATACACAGAAGTATATATTTTTAAACCTGCATATTTAGCTAAAAGAAATCCAGGTTAGCAGGCAATATTAACCATGTGAAATTGTGTCACTCTTCCGTTCATTGTACGCAGAGTCAGGGTATATGCAACAGGTTGGGCCGCCTGGCTCGTTGTGAACTAATTTGCCAGAATCTTACGTAATTATGACATAACATTGAAGGTTGTGCAATGTAACAGGAATATTTAGACTTATGGATGCCACCCGTTAGATAAAATACGGAACGGTTCCGTATTTCACTGAAAGAATAAACGTTTTGATTTCTAAATGATAGTTTCCGGATTTGACCATATTAATGACCTAAGGCTCGTATTATTGTGTGTTGTGTTATAATTAAGTCTATGATTTGTTATTTGATCGAGCAGTCTGACTGAGCGGTGGTAGGCGGCAGCAGGCTGGTAAGCATTCATTCAAACAGCACTTTTGTGCGTTTGCCAGCAGCTCTTCGCTGTGCTTCAAGCATTGAGCTGTTTATGACTTCAAGCCTATCAACTCCCGAGATTAGGCTGGTGTAACAGATGTGAAATGGCTAGCTAGTTAGTGGGGTGCGTGCTAATAGCGTTTCAATCGGTGACGTCACTTGCTCTGAGACCATGAAGTAGTTGTTCCCCTTTCAACTTACATTTTGATATCTTTTACGTCACTCAGAAATACAAAAATTATCGACATGGTGATTGAATTAACTTTTAATGTCATTACAGAAAACATACAACAAAATTACTGAGTTAGCACATTAGAAACAGAGCCTGTCATGAAACTTGCAAATAAAGATGAGAATAGTTCAAAATGAGAAGATCATGCCATGGAAAAGACGACTGAGTGAACATAAAGTGGAAAGGAGGAGAAATAACTCACACCATGCAGCAGGACACCTTCAGCTGTGGGGACTTGGTAATGCAGGTTTGATAGTTATATTTTCAATAATGAATGGTTAGCAGTTATGTGACAATTAGGTCAAACTCTATTTTATTTTGTTGGTGTAGATGGCCAAGGAAGTTGCACAGAACTTCCCCAACATCCCCTCCAAAATTGTTAAAGAACCTTAACAATGAGCAACTGCGAAAAGAAATGGCTGAGGATATACTAAAAATGTCTGGTATGTTATGACATTTAATTGAAAAATTCATGTAAAAACGTGTGAGATGAAAATGGACAAACCAAAGGGTGTGCAATATAGAAGGGTAGTCAGTGGACATTCTGAACCTTTTTTGAGTCAAGTAGGTCACATGACCAAGGAGCTATTGAAATTTGAATGTAAAAGTTTGTACTTTGTTTACGCTCCCTAATTCAACTAGGAATACAAAATGTTGCTCACATTTCCACAAGTTTATTAGCTTTGAAAAGCAAATGAATGTCAAAATCGTGAAAATAAGGCCTGTGCAATGTTGTGTGCAATTTTCTCCATCATGACCCTTATTTGGAGTCTGTGGCTCAAGTAGCTTGAAAGAGCGAATAGCTGTCAAATATCCAACTTGAAACTGTTTTTTCCTCGGTCCTAGTGCTTAGAGCTTTGGGCCAAGTAACCGAAAGGTTGCAAGATCAGCTGACAAGGTACAAATCTGTCGTTCTGCCCCTGATCAAGGCAGTTAACCCACTTCCTAGGCCGTCATTGTAAAATAAGAATTTGTTCTTAACTGACTTGCCTAGTTAAAATAAAAATTGTCAAACTATGTGTGACTACAAACCATGGTGTTTGAGACAAAGTAAGCTATCGGCCCAGGGGCAGACCTTGAAGGGCCTGTCTTCTGCCAGTTTTCTCACCTCACGGCCAGGGTTTCACACCCAACTCAATGGGATTCTTTATGTTGGATAAGGCTTTCTGGGGTACTTGTTTCTTGAAAGGGAACTTGTGACCTTGCTGTACTATCCACTTATCTATTGTGACGGCTCAGCCAAATGCCAGTGTCATAAACATTTACCAGTTTGTAGTACCAAATACATTTCTACAGATTTGATTTAGGCGGCCAATGCTGTTTATTGATAAAGTGGATGTGTCAGCAGAACCAACTAGTTCGTTGTCCTCAAAGGAGTACATTCTTGCATGTTGGATGTCAAATGATCACAAGTACAGTAGACGAGGTCTAGCAACACTTTGTCATCTTGTCCCTTGTAGATGAGCATGTGCCGTTGGTGCACGTCATTGGGTGACGATGTTGCAAAACTGCTCCAGAGGTACTGTGCTGGGTCTTGGTTAACAGAGGATGAGGAGGCAGTCAACGAGGAGAAGGCACTCAACGATGACCTCGATAAGTGCCTGGAGTGTGTGGTAGCGTACCATCGGGCGAAGGAGGAGTTGCCTGGGCTGCACCGGGTAAGGATGAACCATACAGTGGTTGCTCAACTAAAAGTTTTGATAATTGGTAATTGTGCACGACTTCAAAATTTGAATTTCAATGAACTGAATGTGGAGAATGAAGGTGATTGAATTTAGAACAATAGTGTAAGAATTGCTATTCCTCTGTCCTGCAGCTCACACCCGGAAAAAAATAAAATAAAATTTCAAATCAAGTTTTTTTTTGTCATGTGCCGAATACAGCAGGTGTCGACCTTATGGTAAAATGCTTACTTACGAGCCCCAAACCAACAGTGCAGTTTCAAAAAATACTAATAAGAATAAGATAAAACTAACAAGTAATTAAAGAGTAGCAGTAAATAAAAACAATATAGACGGGGGTGCCGGTTAGTTGAGGTACTATGTACATGTAGGTAAAGTAACCTGTTTGGGATAGGGGGCAGTATTTTCACGGCCGGATAAAAAAACGTACCCGATTTAAATCTGGTTACTACTCCTGCCCAGAAACTAGAATATGCATATAATTAGTAGATTTGGATAGAAAACACTCTAAAGTTTCTAAAACTGTTTGAATGGTGTCTGTGAGTATAACAGAACTCATATGGCAGGCCAAAACCTGAGAAGATTCCATACAGGAAATGCCCTGTCTGACAATTTATTGTCCTTCTGTAGCATCTCTATCGAAAATACAGCATCTGTGCTGTAACGTGACATTTTCTAAGGCTCTCAGAAGGCGCCAGAAAGTGGAATGACGTGTCTCCTGTCTCTGGGCTAAGAACAGCAGGAGTATTTGTTAGTGGTCAGGCTGGGAACAGTGACACTGGAGATGCGCGTTCACGAGACTACTCTATTTTTTTCTTTCAGCATTTGAATGAATACAACGTCGCCCGGTTGGAATATTATTGCTACCTTACGAGAAAAATAGCATAAAAATTGATTTTAAACAGCGTTTGACTTGCTTCGAAGTACGGTAATCGAATATTTAGAAAAATTTTGTCACGAAATGCGCTTGCGCGTCACCCTTCGGAGAGTGACCTCAGCGCACGAACAAAACGGAGCTATTTCAATATAAATATGGATTATTTGGAACCAAAACAACATTTGTTGTTGAAGTAGAAGTCCTGAGAGTGCATTCTGACGAAGAACAGCAAAGGTAATCCAATTTTTCTTATAGTAAATCTGAGGTTTGGTGAGGGCCAAACTTGGTGGGTGTCAAATTAGCTAGCCGTGATGGCCGGGCTATGTACTCAGAATATTGCAAAATGTGCTTTCGCCGAAAAGCTATTTTAAAATTTGACACCGCGATTGCATAAAGGAGTTCTGTATCTATAATTCTTAAAATAATTTATGTTTTTTGTGAACGTTAATCATGAGTAATTTAGTAAATTCACCGGAAGTATACTAGTTCTGAACATCACATGCTAATGTAAAAAGCTAGTTTTTGATATAAATATGAACTTGATTGAACAAAACATGCATGTATTGTATAACATAATGTCCTAGGAGTGTCATCTGATGAAGATCGTCAAAGGTTAGTGCTGCATTTAGCTGTGGTTTTGGTTTTTGTGACATATGCTTGCTTTGAAAATGGCTGTGTGATTATTTTTGGCAGGGTACTCTCCTGACATAATCTAATGTTTTGCTTTCGCTGTGAAGCCTTTTTGAAATCGGACAGTGTGGTTAGATTAACGAGAGTCTTGTCTTTAAAATGGTGTAAAATAGTTGATTGTTTGAGAAATTGAATTGTGGTATTTTAGTTGGTTTTGTATTTCGCGCCGTGCGATGCCATTGGCTGTTGTCTAGGGGTTCTGCAGGCGGAACGTCTGTCCTTAACAGGTTAAAGTGACTATGCATAGATGACAACAGAGAGTTTCTGTGGTGGGGAGGGGGTTAGTGCGACTAGTCTGGGTAGTTGCTTTCATTTTTGCTTGTAAGCAAGAATCAGGAGGATGGAATTATGGTCAGATTTGACAAATGGAGGGCAAGGGAGCGCTTTGTATGCGTCTCTGTGTAGAGTAAAGGTGGTCCAGAGTTCTTTTCCCTCTGGTTGCACATTTTAACATGTTGATAGAAATTAGGTAAAACTGATTTAAGTTTCCCTGCATTAAAGTCCCCGGCTATTAGGAGCGCCGCCTCTGAGTGAGCGTTTTCTTGTTTGCTTATGGTGGAATACAGCTCATTCAATGATATCTTAGTGCCAGCCTGTGGTGGTATGTAAACAGCTACAAAGAATATAGATGAGAACTCTCTCGTTAGGTAATGTGGTCTGCAGCTTATGAGAAACTCTTCCTCAGGCGAGCAATAGCTCGAGACTTCCTTAGATATTGTGCACTAGCTGTTGTTTCCAAAAATACATAGACCGCCACCCCTTGTCTTACCAGATGCCGCTGTTCTAACCCGCTGGTACATCGTATAACCATCCAGCTGTATGGTGAGATAGTCTTTGGTTGGGGGCACGTAAAACGTCTGCCTTCTGCTCCGGCGCCATCTTACCATTTTTGTTACTGCTTGTCAGTATCACTTACTAAAATTGTTACACTAAAGTTTATATTCTAAGAGAAACTTGGACTACATTTATGGTGTTGAAATGTTAGGATTATTTTGTTCTTACTGTGGTACTGTAGCGTACTCCTGACCGGTCACATTGTACAGCACCTGAGTGGCACATTGGTCTAAGACACTGCATCGCAGTGCAAACTGTGTTGCTACAGATACTGGTTCTCTCCCTCTAAAAACAGAAATTATTATATGTAACAAACTGGCTTTATTTACAAATTAGTAACAATGTCTCACCCCATGTTCAAGAATGGGCTTTTTCCCTCCCAAGTTACGTTATTTGAAAAATAAATAATCTCCAAAATATTGTTATTTTTAAACAAGGTTATTATTACATTTGGAATGACATAAATCACCTTAGATATTCTCACAGATATATTACCAACCTTGTTTTTCACAAGCGTAGCAGTCTTTGAATTCTGCAAACAACGTTTCTAGCAGGACAATATATATTGGCCATGGCTCTCGAGTGGTGCATGATGGGATTGCCTTGCAGTTTTCCAGCTTTATCCACAGAGATAGCGGTAGGCGCACAAGGTTCAAGGCACGAGTGCAGGAGGCACGGAACGGGCGGCAGAGCAGCGCACAGAAGACAGACCTAGCCCATGGGGATTTGAGGAGGAGGGTGGGGGGGTGGACCCCTTCTCCACTGGGTAGTATAAAGCAACATTTTAAGGGGCATTGCAGTAATAATGGCGCTGACTAGGGAAACGTTCCCGCTGTTCTTAGTACCGGTCTGTTTTAGTTTGAACGTGCAATGTAACTAATAATGCCGTGAAAAATGCCCCTTAGACATGAATTCGGAGGGCAGAAATGATTAAATATTAGAGCATTAGACCTCTCACTAAAGGCGTCAGTCAAAAGATATACTTAAATCCGAGCTGGATTGATCTACCATTTCTATCATAGGCTGCTGTAATCGATGGGGGCTCAGGGCGGTACCATTTAGCTCATCTGATGAAGGTGCACATGGCTCAGATTCAAACTTTGAAGACCGAGATCAAGTCCTTGAAGGCAGAGCAGCAGAAAGAGAAACATTATCTGAGGGCAGAGATAGGGGCGAAGCTGATGCATTGGCGGAGAGTCACTCTGCCTTGGCGGAGAGTCACAATCCATGCCAGGCACACCTGTGAGCTCTGGAACTCCACTTCCGACAGGCCGAGTCAACATACCTGGCGAGTTAGTCAGGTCGTCGGTTCACCCTGACATTTCCATTCCTCTTCTGACAATAGAACTTGACCAACTGTTCACTTGGCACAGCAAGGGCCTTCCGGACCGTTTTGCTATTCCAAGGATGTGTAACCGAAGAGATGCCATGAATGGACACAGAATACCAGCTGGGATGGACGCCGAGGCAAATGTGGCTTACCAGTGAACCTCCAAGTGTTCATCATTACTACTATCTCAGAAGTTTCTGTCCATGACTGACACAACCTGAAAAGGCATCAGAGACTGGGTTAATGAGTACTTGAGGTCACCGAGAAAGTCTGGACATGGCCTGATCTCCCTTATGTAAGGAGTTAGGCACTTTCCTATGTTTACTACAGTTTGTACTGTAGGCTGTGTTTACTTGTCAGACTGCACAGTAGCCTGATAAGACACCTGCATTTGTTTATCTTCAAAATGCTTTATCCAAATGTTTAAAGTGCGTGTGGACGACCTCATGTAACCGCAAAATGTCTGATAAAGCATGTACTGTACTGTATTTATTCATCAGCATCTTTATGCTTTCGTTAATAAAATAATTAAAATACTTGTTAAATGCAGATCTTTATGGGAATAAATATCACTGGAAAATACTCTTTCAAACACACACGGTCACGTTGTACAGCGCCATTATGGCTATTAGCAGGACAATTGACTTGCCTAGAAGGGTAGGGCTGGGCGGTATACCGTATTTTATGATAGACCCGTGTGGCTCAGTTGGTAGAGCATGGTGTTTGCAACGCCAGGGTTGTGGGTTCGATTTCCATGGGGACCGGTACGGAGAAAAAAAATGTATGAAATGTATGCATTCACTACTGTAAGTCGCTCTGGATAAGAGCGTCTGCTAAATGACTCAAAAGTAAAATGTTTTGATGCAGGGACCGGTTTGGGTTTTTACCTTACCTTCTGTACCGGTATTTGAATGTTTGGTTTGGTAAATGTGATATGATGTGTGTAATGTCAATTTTTACAGTTTAATTCGCACTTTGGGGCATCGCTCTCCGCTCTTTCTCTCCGTGCCACTTTCCACACTGACCTAGCCACGCCCCCTGTCACTGAAGGAGCGCATCTGATGTTCCTCAACCACGAGACACTTGCGTTCAGTCTGCATGGTCAATGTAGCACATGCAACAATGTTGATAATAACAATGCTGTTTTCACTTTGCTTCTTAATATAAATCCACTAGCGTTCTATAATGACACTATCAGTTTGTTTCTTACATCAGCAAACAGCTAGTTTGTCTTTTCTTAGCAAGTTGCCAGGAAACTTGAGACACTAATTGTTAGCCGCTAATAGCTAATGTGCTGAGTAGGAGCAAGCGTAGCGAGCTAATACAGCCTGATAATAGCAGTGACGTTGTAGACCTAAATCAGCATGTTGTTTGTGCAACAGTATCTTCTAAATCTAAGCGGAATATGCAAAGCAAGAATATGTTAGCTACATGAAGTAGCTAAGAGAGAACATGAAATGTAGCCAAAGCTTATAGGGTCCCCTAGGAGAAACTTATCAACACACTAGTTCGTACCCTGTCACAATAACTCCCTGCCATTTTAATTTGTTGTCATCTCAAACAACACTCTACATAGAATAACTATCTTCAAAGTAATGACTCGGGACGTCGGGTTTGAAATGAAAGCTTCTTTTAGTAATACTACTTGTTCACGTCACATTTAACAACTTTAGATTCTACAAAACAATAAGAAAGTTGCTAGCAAGAGTCAGGATAATCACTTGTCACTTGTACGTAACTGGCGCGTTCTCTCTCTACTTCCTGTCGCAAGGCATTCTGGAACTTGCAGTCAAAAGCGTAATCCAATACAACAAAATATGCATGTAGTCCTCTCAATCTCCAACAGACAAATTCTAATACAATTACATATGTAAATAACTATAAAGAAAATATCTTTAGATACAGCTCCATGAATTAACTGTAAACATTTAACTCTGTAACCCATTAAAGTTACAACACTGTATTCAAAGTGCCCACTATTATATTCTAACTATAGAATTAGAATAGTCATTCTATTTCCATGATTCCAACAGTTTTGCTCTAATTCGCAAGTCAAATCGCAATCGCAACATTTGGTTAAATAAATGCTAGATTATTTGCCAATATAGTGCAGTCCTACGTGGCAGTGTGGGAATTCTCAGTTGAGCAGTGGTGTAAAAATACTTGGAAGTACTACTGAAGTATTTTTTTGGTATCTGAACTTTACTATTTTTTTACTTGTGAACTTTTACTTCACTACATTCCTAAGGAAAATACTGTACTTTTTACACCATACATTTTCACTGACACCTAAAAGTACTTGTTACATTTTGAATGCTTTGCAGGACAGGAAAATGGTCCAATTCACTCACTTATCAAGAGAACATCCCTGGTCATCTACTGCCTCTGATTTGGAGGACTCACTAAGCACAAATGCTTTGTTCGTAAATTATGTCTGAGTGTTGTGTGCCCCATGGCTATCTATAAATATAAAGAAAATGGTGCCATCTGGTTTGCTTAATATAAAGAATTTGAAATTATTTTTACTTTTGATATTTAAGTATAGTTAAAACCAAATACTTTTAGACTTTTACTGAAGTAATATTTTACTGGTGACTTTTACATGAATAGAAAATGAATGGGGGTGTATTATTGTTATTATGTATAACATAAAGACCGTGATTTGGAGTTCCATAGGGAGATTTCTCTCCCTCTAAAAACAGAAATAAATGTTTTGGCCTTTACAAATATTATTTTGCCCTTTTTTCAGATTACAATCGCTCACTTTCGATAACAAAATATTGTTATATTTATATATAATGAAGTTGATGGCACAGTCATATAGCCCCGGCACCTACGTAAAGCTGAGTGACTCAGTCATTCATGGCTTTGGATCAAAGTAAGTAAGTACCAACGTTCTTTTTGATAGGCTTTAATAAAGAAATGTTTTGGTTATTCTGACCTTGAAACTATGTACAGTATTATAATAGCCCATTATGGGCTATTAGCAGGACAATATACCTTTTACCAACACCTCTATGTATTTTGATACTTTGTGGAAGGTAATTGATCAGCATTTAACAACTTTGTGGATGGGGCCTCCTGAGTGGCACAGCGGCCTAAGACACTGCATCGCAGTGCAAACTGCAACAGATGCTGGCTCTAGACCCATGAGGCAGCTTTTGGTTTCTCTCCCTCTAAAAACAGAAATAAATAATTCTAAATAGCGAACTGGTTTTATTCACAAATTAGTGAGAATGTCTTACCCTGTGTTCAGGAATGACCTTTTTCTCGTTAAATGAAAACAAATATCTCAAATATCGTTATTTAAAAAAAAATACTTTAAAATTAATTTATTTAGAATTATATAAAAGCCCCTTAGTTGAGAATATCTATCAGATTTGCCCTAACGAAAAATGCCCCTTAGATATTAACGTCTTACATCTAGACGTTCCGCTAGCGGAACACCTGCTCCAATATCCAATGATGGGCGTGGCGCGAAATACAAACTCCTCGAAAATCCGAAAACTTCCATTTTTCAAACATATGACGATTTTACAGCATTTTAAAGACAAGACTCTCCTTTATCTAACCACACTGTCCGATTTCAAAAAGGCTAAATGCAGCACTAACCTTTGATGATCTTCATCAGATGACACTCCTAGGACATTATGTTATACAATACATGCATGTTTTGTTCAATCAAGTTCATATTTATATCAAAAACCAGCTTTTTACATTAGCATGTGACGTTCAGAACTAGCATTCCCACCGAACACTTCCGGTGAATTTACTAAATTACTCACGATAAACGTTCACAAAAAAAACATAACAATTATTTTAAGAATTATAGATACAGAACTCCTTTATGCAATCACGGTGACCGATTCTAAAATAGCTTTTCGGTGAAAGCACATTTTGCAATATTCTGAGTAGATAGCTCGCCATCACGGGCTAGCTATTTTGACACCCACCAAGTTTGGTACTCACCAAACTCAGATTTACTATAAGAAAAATTGGATTACCTTTGCTGTTCTTCATCAGAATGCACTCCCAGGACTTCTACTTCAACAACAAATGTTGGTTTGGTTCCAAATAATCCATAGTTATATCCAAATAGCGGCGTTTTGTTCGTGCGTTCAAGACCAAACGCTTGAAGGTACCACGTTCATCTGTACAAACAATAGTACGCAAGTATAAACACCATGGGACCACGCAGCCATCATACCGCTCAGGAAGGAGACGCGTTCTGTCTCGTAGAGATGAACATACTTTGGTGCGGAAAGTGCAAATCAATCCCAGAACAACAGCAAAGGACCTTGTGAAGATGCTGGAGGAAACAGGTACAAAAGTATCTATATCCACAGTAAAACAAGTCCTATATTGACATAACCTGAAAGGCCGCTCAGCAAGGAAGAAGCCACTGCTTCAAAACTGCCATAAAGAAGCCAGACTACGGTTACCAACTGCACATGGGGACAAAGATCGTATTTTTTGGGGAAATGTCCTCTGGTCTGATGAAACAAAAATAGAGATGTTTGGAGGAAAAAGGGGGATGCTTGCAAGCCAAAGAACACCATCCCAACCGTGAAGCACAGGGGTGGCAGCATCATGCTGTGGGGGTGCTTTGCTGCAGGAGGGACTGGTGCACTTCACAAAATAGATGGCATCATGAGGGAGGAAAATTATGTGGATATATTGAAGCAACATCTCAAAACATCAGTTAGGAAGTTAAAGCTTGGTTGCAAATGGGTCTTCCAAATGGACAATGACCCCAAGCATACTTCCAAAGTTGTGGCAAAATGGCTTAAGGACAACAAAGTCAAGGTATTGGAGTGGCCATCACAAAGCCCTGACCTCAATCCTATAGAAAATTTGTGGGCAGAACTGAAAATGCGTGTGCGAGCAAGGAGGCCTACAAACCTGACTCAAGTTACACCAGCTCTGTCAGGAGGAATGGGCCAAAATTCACCCAACTTATTGTGGGAAGCTTGTGCAAGGCTACCCAAAACATTTGACCCAAGTTAAACAATTTAAAGGAAATGCTACAAAATACTGAGTGTATGTAAACTTCTGGGAATGTGATGAAAGAAATAAATGCTGAAATAAATTATTCTCTCTACTATTATTCTGACATTTCACATTCTTACAATAAAGTGGTGATCCTAACTGACGTAAGACAGTGCATTTTTACTAAGATTACATTTCAGGAATTGTGAAACTGAGTTTAAATGTATTTGGCTAATCTTTATGTAAACTGCCGACTTCAACTGTGCTTGATATACTGTAGTCATTGTCCACATACTTTCCCTATGTTTTATCTACTCCTTTCCTCACCACAACCCTTTGAATCTCTCTTTCTCTTTCTCCCGCTCTCACTCACTTATCCCCCTCCCAAAAAACTCTCTCCTACACAGAGGCTATGGGAGTTGGAGACGTCCAGGCTCCTGGACTTCTTTTCTCATGCAGCAAAAGACGCACAGCCGGCTAAGGACCTCAGCTATATAGAAGAGGATGGCCGGGAAATCGGAGTGTCAAACATCAGCCCCGCAGTGTACGAGGACTGTCTTGGGGTTCCCCTGTCAGAGGTCCTCAAATACCCCTACCTACTGGCATCCCCTGAATTGAGTGAGTACTTTCATTTCAATTTAGGTGATGGATTCCCTATAAATGCCCCCAAACCAAATTTAGGAATGAAGCATGCTTGATTAAGTCCTGGACTGTGCTCTTGGTGGCTTTAAATTCATCAGGTGTTCTCTTTTCCAGGTGAAATGTGTGTTGAGGCAATTTGTAAGATGGAGGAATATAACTCCTTCCGGGTGTGTTCTAAAGATCCAGGGATCTACCTCCTCCTCGTCCACCCCAACGAGACGGTAATAACTTACTTGCTGAATTGTTACAAAAAACACATGTGGACTTTTATGGTTAGATGGTAATAAAACAAAAAATATATACATTTTGTTTATCTAACACGTCTTTATATTTGCTAAAGAGCTTAAGGCTCTCGTCTGTCTGACATGGTCACAAAAGCTTCTCTAAGTCTCTACGGTCATAACTTCTGCTGTTATTTATTCTTTCAGGTTAGGCGGTGGGCAATTGGTGCTGCAAGGTCCTTAGGGAAGGTGGACCGAGACGACTTTTATGACCTTCAGGACATCTTCTCCTGCATGTTCAACATTGTCGACATGGATACTTCCTATGATCCGACGACTAAGATGACCTTGCTACAACCGCATCTTTACGATTCCAAAAATGCCAAAAACTACTGGTTGGGTATGTTTCTTTGCCCTGTGTTCACATTTGGGGGTCTTCTAGACCTTTCTCCAAGAGTGTATGTATTTTGTGAAACAATTGATAAATGCTCGATGTTAAGTTAACCATTTCTGAAGTGCAAACAACTACTATACCGGTTATATGATCCACATCAGTGTTCTATACACTGAATAAAACATATTAACGCCAAAGATTTTACTATTACAGTTCATATAAGGAATCAGTCAATTGAAATAAATGATTTAGGCCTTAATCTATGAATTTCACATGACTGGGAATACAGATATCCATCTGTTGGTCTCAGATACCTTTAAAAAAAAAGTAGGGGTGTGGATCAGAATCATTCAGTATCTGGTGTGACCACCATTTGCCTCAAGCAGCGTGACACATCTCCTTCGAATAGTGGAACAGGCTGTTGATTATGCCCTGTGGAATGTTGTCCACTCTTCAATGGCTGTGCGAAGTTGGATATTGGCAGCAACTCGAACACGTCATACACGTTGATCCAGAACATCCCAAACATGCTCGATGGGTGACATGTCTGGTGAGTATGCGGGCCATGGAAGAATTGGGACATTTTCAGCTTTCAGGAATTGTGCACAGATCCTTGCGACATGGGGCTGTGCATTATCATGCTGAAACATGAGGTGATGGCGCCGGATGAATGGCACGACAATGGGCCTCAGGATTTCATCACGGTATCTCTGTGCAGTCAAATTGCCATAGATATAATGCATTTGTGTTTGTCTGTAGCTTATGCCTGCCCATACCATAACCCCACCGCAACCACGAGGCACTCTGCTTACAACGTTGATATCACCAAACCGCTCACTCACATGATGCCTTTCACGCTGTCTTTCCACCTGCCTGATAGAATTTAAACTTCCCTGAGACGGTTTCTGACAGTTTGTGCAGAAATTCTTATTGTTGTGCAAATCCACAGTTTCATCAGCTGTCTGGACGGCTGGTCTCAGACGATCCCGCAGGTGAAGAAGCTGGATGTGGTTGTCCTGGGCTGGCGCGGTTACATGTGGTATGCGGTTGTGAGGCCGGTTGGATCTAATGCCAAAGCTTATAAACTCAGCAACATCAAAAAAACGTCCCTTTTTCAGGACCTTGTCTTTCAAAGATAATTCGTAAAAATCCAAATAACTTCACAGATCTTCATTGTAAAGGGTTTAAACACTGTTTCCCATCAATGAACCATAAACAATTAATAAACATGCACATGTGGAGCTTCCAGACGGTAGGTCACATTTATGAAAACATTGGACACTAAAGAGGCCTTTCTACTGGCTCTGAAAAACATCATCAAAAGAAAGATGCCCAAGGTCCCTACTCATCTGTGTGAATGTGCCTTAGGCATGCTGCGAGGAGACATGAGGACTGCAGATGTGGCCAGGGCAATAAATTGCAATGTCCATACTGTGAGACGCTTAACCTGTCTGGGCTGGGGGCAGTATTTTCACGGCCGGATGAAAAACGTACCCAATTTAAACCGGTTACTACTCTGGCCCAGAAAATAGAATATGCATATTATTAGTAGATTTGGATAGAAAACACTGAAGTTTCTAAAACTGTTTGAATGGTGTCTGTGAGTATAACAGAACTCATATGGCAGGCAAAAACCTGGGAAAAATTGAATCAGGAAGTGGGAGAAATTAGAAATGTAGTTTTTCTTTTGAATCCCTTGAAAAACTACAGTGACATAGGAGGTGCAACGTAAATCCTAACTCTTCCATTGGCTGTCAACAATCTTTAGGAACTGGTTTTATCCGTCACCTGTTACCGGGCAGAAAATTGTGGCTCAGTCAATCACTGGCCAGTCTGAGGACAGGTGTCTCGTGACACGCGTGCACGTGACTTCGTTGTTTATTATTTTTCTTCTGGGATGAATACCTATTGCCCGGGTGTAATATTATCGCAATTTTACGATAATATACCCTAAAGGATTGATTGTAAACATCGTTTGACGTGTTACTACAAACGATAATGGAACATTTCGTCTATGGATTTGCGTCCACGCCACATGGAATTGTAAAGTGTTCTGGATGGGTCAACAAAATGGACGTATTTGGACATAAATGATGGACTTTGCAGAACAAATTAACATTTCTTGTGGAAGTGGGAGCCCTTCTGAGTGCATTCCGCCGAAGATCAGCAAAGGTAAGAAAATATTTCGAACATATTTTTAGAGATTTGTCGACGCCGTGGTTGTAGGCTAACTGTATAGCTTAGCATTGAAGGCTAAGTTCTGTACTCAGAATATTGAACAATGTGCTTTTTCCGTAAAGTTATTTTGAAATCTGACAAAGTGGTTGCATAAAGGAGTAGATTATCTCTAATTCTTTAAATAATTGTTACAAATTTTGTTAAGGTTCATGAGTTCTTCTGTAAATTAATGTGCCTATTCCCCGGAAGTTATGGGGAGAAATCTTTTTCTGAATGTCATGCGCCAATGTAAAAATTGGGTTTTTGGATATAAATATAAACTTGATCGAACAAAAAATGCATGTATTGTCTAACATGATGTCCTAGGAGTGTCATCTGATGAAGATTGTCAAAGGTCAGTGCTTAATTTTAGCTGTATATCTGGTTTTGTGATGGCTATCCGTGCTTGGAAAATTGCTTTTTTTTTGTTGCTAAGGTGCTATGCTAAAATAATCAAATGTTTTGCTTTCACCGTAAAGCCTTTTTGAAATCGGACAATGTGATTGGATTAACGAGTAGAGTATCTTTAAAATGCCGTATAATATTTTAATTTTGAGATTTTTTTTTTATTTGATTTTTTTTCGCGCCGTGCTATCTCACTGCTTGTTGTCCAACCAATCCCTTTAGCGCGATTGTATCTCGAAGGGGTCCTCGAGGTTAAGACGGCGCTTCAGCGAGACAGGATGGACAGCTGATCGTTCACGCCGTGGCAGACCATGTGTAACAACACCTGCACAGGATTGGTACATCCGAACATCGCACCTGCGGGGCAGGTACAGGATGGCAACAACAACTGCCCGAGTTACACCAGGAACGCTTTCACGAGAATTTTCAATCCCAATAATGATAATTAAACAATCATTTAATCATTGACCAATTTCCCAAGGTTTGTAAGACCCTGGGTTCAATAATAATTGGTTAAAAAAGGTTAGTCGATTTTTAATATTTTTTTTATTTATTTATTTATTTTTATTTATTTTTTTATTCATGAGAGCTCTAAAATCAAAAATGAGGACCCAGTCCTTTTATAATACACGCACACATTCCTATCTTTAGACCACTCCCTGCTCAAACAACCAGTACTTTTCCACTAACCACAAAGAACCATACATTTTGTCACATCCTTCAAGGCTTTCACCTCCCCTCCTCTTTTGGGTCAGTCTTGGTTTGAAACCCTAATGTTTTTCTGTTATCTACTCTACAACTTCACTCTGCTTACATTGCTACTAAAGAATATAATACCCTCGTATTAAAATTCTAACAGATCTACACACCACCTCGTTTTATCTTCTCATGATTCTCAAACATTTCACACTATCATACAATTTCAGAGTGGAACACTTTAGCCGTTATTCTAAAACATACAAATTATTCTATCAAACGCACAATCCCTCCATCAGTGCTCAGACTGTACGCAATAGGCTGAGAGAGGCTGGACTGAGGGCTTGTAGGCCTGTTGTAAGGCAGGTCCTCACCAGACATCACCGGCAACAACGTTGCCTATGGGCACAAACCCACCGTGGCTGGACATGACAGGACTGGCAAAAAGTGCTCTTCACTGGCGAGTCAGGGGTGATGGTCGGATTCACGTTTATCGTGGAAGGAATGAGTGTTACACCGAGGCCTGTACTCTGGAGCGGGATCGATTTGGAGGTGGAGGGTCCGTCATGGTGTTGGGCGGTGTGTCACAGCATCATCGGACTGAGCTTGTTGTCATTGCAGGCAATCTCAACGCTGTGCGTTACAGGGAAGACATCCTCCTCCCTCATGGTACCCGTCCTGCAGGCTCATCCTGACATGACCCTCCAGCATGACAATGCTACCAGCCATACTGCTTGTTCTCTGTGTGATTTCCTGCAAGACAGGAATCTCAGTGTTCTGCCATGGCCAGCGAAGAGCCTGCATTTCAATCCCATTGAGCACGTCTGGGACCTGTTGGATCGGAGGTTGAGGGCTTGGACCGTCCCCCCCCAGAAATGTCTGGGAACTTGCAGGTGCCTTGGTGGAAGAATGGGGGAACATCTCACAGCAAGAACTGGCAAATCGGGTGCAGTCCATGAGGAGATGCACTGCAGTACTTAATGCAGCTGGTGGCCACACCAGATACTGACTGTTACTTTTGATTTTGACCCCCACCCCCCTTGTTCGGGGACACATTATTCCATTTCTCTTAGTCACATCTCTGTGGAACTTGTTCAGTTTGTCTTTTGATTCTTGTTATGTTCATACAAATGTTTACACATTAAGTTTGCTGAAAATTAACTCAGTTGACCGTGAGAGGATGTTTCTTTTTTTGATGAGTTTAGTAGAGCAATTAAGATGACATTCTCTGGCCACAGCTCTGGTGGACATTCATTCTGTCAGCATGACAATTGCATGCTCCCTGAACTTGAGGTATCTGGGTCATTGGGTTTTGACAAAACTGAACGTTTTAGTGGCTTTTTATTGTTACCAGCAGAAAGTGCACCTGTGTAATGATGATGCTTTTAATATGCCACACCTGTCAGGCGGATGGATTATCTTGGGAAAGGAGAAATGCTCACTAACAGGGATGTAAACAAATTTGTGTACAAAATTTGAGAAAAAAGCTTTTTCTGCGTAAGGAAAATTATAGGTGAGATTTAATTTCAGCTCATGAAATGTGGGACCAACACTTTACATGTGTTTTGTTCAGTATAGATTTGATTGAGCAACAGGGTAAACAGTACAGAATGTGAATAGAGAACTTGTTAATGAGCAACGCAGTCAATATTAAGCATCATTTTATGCCCTTTCCCCACCCCCAGGTATCTGTATGCTTCTGACACAGCTGGATGCCCAGGCTATGGACTCCCTGTTCCTGGGTCCAGACAAACAGGCCAACATACTGCTCTGTATCCTTAATGCCTTGAAGGGTAAAGGAATAGCTGCTTTATATCTTCTGCCCATCTTAAAATGTTTTTCTATTTCAGTTGTGCCAAATGAACATGATGTTGGTCAGTAGAGCTAATTTGCTGCCTTCAGTTTCCTCTTTGAGAGTAATAAATGCAACCTTTAATTTAACCAGGAAAAGACCTTAATGGTTAGAAACCTTTTTTGCAATAGGGACCTGGCAAGCGGTCAGTAGGAAGAAGTCTGCATGTACATACAATACATTCAAAATAATTGCTATGGTCAATTACATTTTCTTCTCAGGGCTTTTAAACACTGACAGCGATACCCTCTCCAGTTTTGTTAGTCTTTAGTAGTTTGTTCCAAGACCAGAGAATGTTATAGGATTTTTTTGGTTTGTTTTTGTTCTCCCACGTTTCAGCCCTTGCCCTAGGAACTGGGAAAGAGCCCTGACTGTGAGCATAGGCTGTGGGATTGGGATGTTAGTTGGGAGCAAAGATATGTAGGGAGTAGCCCAACCACTGCCATGTACACAAGTATGTACCAGTGCTTAACAATAGTCCAACACAGATAAAAATGAACCTTCCTAAATGACATAGCTAGTAATATGTTAACGTTTATTTCCCCAGATGAAGAACCATCCAACGAGATGGATCCCTTCTGGCCAGTCTTGCAATGTTTTATGGTGATCTTGGATTGTTTGGGCTCCAGGTTTTGGGGTCAAATTGAGCCATCCCAAGCCTTCCAGGCCATCACACAAAGCCCTAGCTACTCTGCAGAGCTCGAGAGCATCAGACAACAAACCATGATGTACGTGTCACTCTTTATCTTGCCATTAATTCTTTCATATTGTTATTTCTTCCAAGTTAAGCATATAGTTGATACTATTCTTCTTTTGCTCCGTAGATCACGTGTTAAAACGGAAACTACATATGATGATGACATGGTGACCTGCAGTCAGATGGTATATGACAGTAACACCAAAGTGAGCAAGGTAATAACACCCATCTGTTGCATTTGTATATTATTAGTTGTACCTAATTCCTCTATGCACATCTGTGGTTAGGGTTTCGCACTTAAAGCTTTCCCAAAACATGACCTTTAGAGTAAAAAGCACGATGCGGAACAACAAACCGCTTTAACAAGCTCTTCTCAAGCTATTCTCCCTCATCTTTATTACAGAAGGATTCAAAGCTTGTTTCATGTGCTACCAGTCAAGAGCGTCCACTAGTCAGGGACAGTGTTGAGGTTATTTATTGCGAGCTGTCTTAATAGGAATTAAAAATGAATAACCCAACCTGAGTTAAACATGTAGGGTACATCTGTGTGCAGTGGCCTTTAGTTTGATGGAGCCACTCCAGGTGTGACACATGGTTTTATTAAATGTCATATTACAAAATACATTGAGTTGGTAGAAGGTATGTTAACTTCCTATGCATTTCTCTTATCTTATGTAACACCATGTTATGTATTACTATTTTATTTTGTAGGGAAGCAAACGCTCACGTGGTGTGGATAGCAATGTGGTCTATGAGGATATGAGTTCTTTGGTCAACCTCCTGCATTCAGAAGTGGGACAGGCATTGCGTGTGCACGACAGCACATTTCTCTGGTTCATCCCCTTTGTGAAATCTGTTATGGACCTTGACGAACACAGCGTCCTATACATTACTGAGGTTGTCCACTACCTATGTGGGGAGATCAGCACAGACCTCCCGAAGCCCCAGGTTCGCATATGTGACAAGGTCACAGAGTTCTTCACTCTTATTCTGGTCCATATCATCGAATTGCACCTGGGGATTGGCCGCATGAATATGCTCTATTACTGCGCTCCCAAGTGGGTGGGCGTGTTGGTGAAATGTGCCAACCTGCCTGGTGACGCTTTCGTCCATACCTCGGAAGGTCCAGTTTCTCACTCGGTGTCTTCCACATCCTCCTTGAGGGTCAGTGTGCCCCGAAAGGCCTCTACTAGCAGGGCTGTTCCACAGGCATGCATGCATATCATCCGGTCCCTGCTGAAGGAAGGGACCAGGCTGAACCCCAACAGCAAGTGCCACCACTTCCTGAACCATCTGAACAAGCACCTCAGAGAAGGGCAACAGAGGGATTGGAAGCTGATTAGGCCGGAGATTCAAGAGCTTCAGATCTGTCTGAAGGACTATGTCAAGATGATGATGAACAGGCCAACCATAAGTACTTCTCCACCTGAACCGCTGGCCATTGAGGCAGGGCCTGTGGCACCAACCACACCACCACTTCAGTCAAGCAAGGACCCCTCGGGACCTAGCAGCTTAGCTGAATTCAACCCTCCTATAAAACGGGAAGGGTTGTGGGATGATGTCGAAGGCAGTACATCTGGTGGTGGGGATTCTAAAGGAGTTCAGAGGGGGTGGGACATAGACCTAGCGTTGCTGAAAAAGGAGCCCCTAAACCCCGACGAGGAGTTTGTCGAGCCGACTAATGATTCTAGACCAACCCAAGACAACTTAACTTCCTTGAGGGCAGATCCAGAGAAAATACAGGTGATCAAATCCAGACTCGGCCAGCTTATGACCAAGAAATCCAAGTCTGAGAGAGCAAGGCCCTCTGTAGGGCTCAGTGAATTCGGTAAAGAGAAACCTGAAAATCTGTTGACCAGCCGTAGAGAGGAGGCATCCAACCTCCACGGCATTAGCAGACACCCTCCATGCCTCCAAGAATCCATGGACAATGTGCCCCTCTCTGTTTTAAAAAGTAATCTTCAAGGAAAAGAAGCCTCCAAATCCTCACGAGATCGGAGTAAAGGAAACTCGAGACAATTTGACCGACCACAATCCCCACCAAAGTTAACTTCAGATGTAATTGTTATATCTGATGATGAGGCTACATTAGATGTTGGTAGTGCAAGAAGGACTGAGTGTTTTTCTGAGACCTCCCAAATAAAAAATGAACCAGATGCCTCTGACCAGAATCCTAGTCCCTGTCGTGATTACAATGGAGACATGAGTGAATCTCAGGTGTTTGAATTTGAAACACAGGAAGATATGGCCTCTGCCTTGTCCAATAGAGATTCGGAAAGTAACATGCCACCCGAAAAGCCCAAAGAAGATAGCCCTGTCAGTCCAACTTCAAGAGAGCCTTTATCAAGCTGGGAATGTGATACACAACCGATCTATGACGAGGATATCCAAAGAGCCTGTCAGCAGGTTGAGAAGGAGCTTGAGAAGCCTAAGACCCTACCTCAAGGGCTCAAAAGGGCCACTGTTGTCAAAAAAAGAAATCTTCTTGTTGATGCAAAACCATTGGCCTCCAAGTGCCTGAGCAAGAAACCTACCGTGGTCGAAAAACAAATCAAAGAGCCTGTGAAGGATGCTCCCCATGCAGTTACACCACCATTGAGAAAAAGCAGTTCAACGGTACGTTCAAAGAGACTGGAACCTGAGACACACTCTTCCTTAACCACATCAGCCATCTCACACAAAACGTCATTAACTCCAGCCATTGTCCCTCCTAAAAGAGTCAGAAAAGCCACAGAGCCTGTGTCCACAGTTGAGAAGCTTGGCCTTAAGAAGAAGGTGCGAAAGGCCTTTGATCTCTCCCAGGGATCACGTGATTCTGTTGGTGCGCTGAGGCGCCACGGCGCTACCGTCAATGTCCCACGGGCCAAGAAGCCTACCCGACAGACCAAAAGGTCAAAGATTACCTTCCCTCAGAGAGTAGTCAAAGGGAGTAGCAGGCAGAGCAAGCGGGCATCTGGAGCAGGAATCTCTGCAAAAGCAGAGCCAATGAAGAGACATCCGAAAAAGATTGACGAGAATCGAAGACCCAGTTTTGTTACCGAGGATGATGAAGACGAGGACCTGCAATGTTCCCAACTAGATCCTGCCCGTCATGAGGAACAGCTGGCGGTCAATCGCAGCTCTCAACGAGCCAATGAGAACAAACCAGCATCCTCTAATACAGTGAGTAGTGTGTTGTCCAACATGGACAGGCAGATCTCTCCATACTTTCAAAGGAATGATGTCACACCTAGACCTTCTGGTCAAGTCCCCAAAAGCAATGGAGGTGAAGATTTTGATGCAGACTGGATGTACCTTACCCAAATGGAGCCAACTGAAATGGAGATGTGCTCGCAGATGGAGGAGGAAGACGAGTTCTTCTACACACAGCGGGACCCTTTAGACATGGACATTGACAAAGACCGCCAGATGCCCTTTGAGGAAAAGGGAGGGTCTTCAGAATGGACATGGCCTAAACAGGCAGATGAAGTGCAAGGGGCTCCACTTGCACCACAGACTTTTAAGACACCGGCTACTCCTTCACGCTCTAGCTTGACTCCGGACGATGATCGCTTGTTCCTGAAACGAGGAATGTCCCCTATGTCGGTTAAAAAGGCCAAGCCGTCCACCACCAAGATCTACGCGACCTCAAGCTCCAGGAGTGCCTCCTTGGTGCAAGAGATGGAGAGGACCGCCAATGCTCAATTTTCGGCTTCTTCTGCCCCTGCTGGAAGAGTTAGGCCTGCCCGGCCAGTTGTGCCTGCACAAAGACAATGCGTACGACAACCTCCTCATCTAGAGGTTGGTCAGTCTCTTCCTCTGAATCAACTCTTATACAAACCCATCGCAGCACAACTTCCACCGAAACATCCCCCATCCAGACCCGAACATAACCTCCCCCGTCCACCTTGCCTCCGCCCTATCCAGCACAGCAACATAGGTTCCACCCCCCAGCCCTTCACCTCCAAGACCTACACCAGGCCCGACGCCCCTTTCCGAAGTCAGATGCCCAACCCAGAGGTTGGCTTCAGATTTGACACCAACTACCTAATTCAACACATCCTGAAATGGACCTTTGATATGTTCCGTAACTACAAGCAGTTTGGTATACCCTCTGAGGTATGTGAGTTACCGTTGAAAAAAGTAGGCTTCAGCTTCAGCTCTTATGATGAATACTACAAGACCTTTTACCCCCTGCTTCTCACCAACACTTTTGAGGAGGTGAGTAGTCAATTTGTTACAGAATAGATTGTGCAATTCGTTTAAGTGTGAATTTTGTCCTGCTATGGTGCATTTAGGCTGTAGGCAACTGAAAAGAATGGTCAGTCTAGCATTACAAAGATAATTTACATTTTGGCAAATTTTAGAGTTATGAGTCACAAAACAGTTTTTAATGATGGTCTCTTAGAGTTAATCTCTTCTATTAAGGTCAAATTCTCTTCTCATCAAAGCTCGCAGGTGAATGGCTAAAGAACAAGGAATTAGGAAAGGTGGTAACTCAGAATTTAAAAGTTGTCGCAAATGAAGACAGCCACAGTGTTTGGAATGTTAGTTTTACAGGTAAGTTTAAGTAACCAATTTTTTTTATATAGCATATGCTAACCATTTAAAAACAACAATGCTTGAAACTTACACTAGAATCTACATATTGTAACCATTGATACAATTTCGTTTTTGTAACACATGTCTATTTAATTGTGACGTTGTCCCAAAGCTGAGCCATGTAACAAACTTATTTTTGTCAGCGAGCATTACTGCCAGTGATGACTCCCGTCAGATGTACCCTAGGGAGGATGACCTGGTCATTCTGTGGCTGCCCCAGAATAGAGGTGCTTACTCATGGCATGAGCAGGGCTTCTTGGATCTTCAAGAACAATTTGGCTATGTGCAGAGATCCAATGTCTGCAACGGAGGCGTGGGTGAGTACATTTGTGTGTAAGAGGCCAGGAAGTGATAGGCTTACATTAAGAGGGAAGGGGGTTGTATTACTATGGAAAAACAAGTTTAGTAGAAAAAATGTACATAAATTCTTAAATTGATAGTATGAGATTTTGGCAATTCATTTATCCTTAACTTCTGCTGTATGCGATTTGATTACTATATACTTTTTTTAGAATCACTTCTTGGACATCTGGTGTATAAGAAGCAATTATTGGTGCCATGATTGTCCATTCGGAAAGTATTATTTTGTGGTTTTGATGTCTTCGCTATTAGTCTGCAATGTAGAAAATAGTTAAAATAACGAAACCCTTGAATGAGTCCTTTCAAGCTCTGTCAGATTGGATTGGGAGCGTCACTGTACAGCTATTTTCAGGTCTCTGCAGCGATGTTCGATCGGGTTCAAGTCCGGGCCCTGGCTGGGCCACTCAAGGACATCCAGAGACTTATCCCGAAGCTACTCGTGTGTTGTCTTGGCTGTGTTCTTAGGGTCATTTTCTTGTTGGATGGTAAACCTTTGCCCCAGTCTGAGGTCCTGAGTACTCTAGAGCAGGTTTTCATCAAGGATCTCACTTTACTTTGATCCGTTCATCTTTACCTCAATCCTGACTAGTCTCCCAGTCCCTGATGCTGAAAAACATCCCCACAGCATGATGATGCTGCTACCACCATGCTTCACCATAGGGATGGTATTGGCCAGGTGATGAGCAGTGCCGGGTTTCCTCCAGATGTGACGCTTGGCATTCAGGCCAAAGAGTTCAATCTTGGTTTCATCAGACCAGAGAATCTTTCCTCATTCTATGACAGTCCTTTAGGTGCCTTTTGGCAAACTCCAAGCGGGCTGTCATGTGCTTTTTACTGAGGAGTGGCTTCCGTCTGGCCACTCTGCCATAAAGGCCTGATTGGTGGAGTGCTACAGAGATGGTTGTCCTTCTGGAAGGTTCTCCACAGAGGAACTCTGGAGCTCTGTCAGAGTGACCATCAGGTTATTGGTCACCTGCCCTTGTCCTCCGATGCTCAGTTTTGTCGCTTGGCCAGCTCTAAGAAGAGTTCTGGTGCATCCTGTTTCTATTGATCATCTTTGATGTTTCAACAACTTGATTGGAGTCCACCTGTGGTAAATTCTATTGATTGAACATGATTTGGAAAGGCACACATCTGTCTATATAAGGTCCCAAAGTTGGCAGTGCATGTCAGAGAAAAAACCAAGCCATGAGGTCGAAGGAATTGTCTGCAGAGCTCCGAAACAGGATTGTGTCGAGGTACAGATCTGGGGAAGGGTAGCAACACATTTCTGCAGCATTGAAGGTCCCCAAGAACACAGTGGCCTCATCGTTCTTAAATGGAAGCTGTTCAGAACCACCAATACTCTTCCTAGTGCTGGCGCCCGGCCAAACTGAGCAATCGGAGGACAAGGGCCTTGTTCAGGGAGGTGTGACTAAGAACACGATGGTCACTCTGACAGAGCTTCAGTGTTCCTCTGTGGAGATGGGAGATCCTTCCAGAAGGACAACCGTCTCTTCAGCCACTCCTCAGTAAAAGGCACATGACAGACGCTTGGAGTATAACAAAAAGCACCTAAAGGACTCTGACCATGAGAAACAAGATTCTCTGGTGTGATGAAATCAAGATTTAACTATTTGACCTGAATGACAAGCGTCACGTCTGGAGGAAACCAGTCACCATCCCTGCAGTGAAGCATGGTGGTGGTAGCTTCATGCTGTGTGGATGTTTTTCAGCGACAGGGACTGGAAGACTAGTTATGATCAAGGGAAAGAGGAACAGAGCAAAGTACAGAGAGATCCTTGATGATAACCTGCTCCAGAGCACTCAGGACTTCACTGGGGCAAAGGTTTGCCTTCCAACAGGACAATGACCCAAAGCACACAGGCAAGACAATGCAGGAGTGGCTTCGGTCATTGAATATCCTTGAGTGGCCTGGCCAGAACCCGGACTTGAACCCTATCGAACATCTCTGGAGAGAGCTGAAAATAGCTGTGCAGCGATGCTCCCCATCCAACCTAACAGAGCTTGAGAGCATCTTCAGAGAAGAATTGGAGAAACTCCCAAATACAGGTGTGCCAAGCTTGTAGCGTTTAAAAAAAAATCTATTTTATTTAACCTTTACCCAAGAAGACTCAAGGCTGTAGTCGCTGCCAAAGGTGTTTCAACAAAGAACTGAGTAAAGGGTCTGAATACTTATGTACATTTCTTTCAGTTTTTTTATTTGTAATAAATCTAAAACTGTTTCTTCTTTCTAATTATGGGCTATTGTGTGTAGAATGATGAGGAAAAAACAAGTTTATATATTTTAGAATAAGGCTTTAAGGTAACAAAATGTGGATAAAGTCAAGTTTGGATGAACGTACTCATTTAAGGATTTTTCTTTATTTTACTATTTTCTACATTGTAGAATGGTAGTGAAGACATCAAAGCTATGGAATAACACACTTGAATCATGTAGTAACCAAAAAAGTGTTTATGGGATTCTTCAAAGTAGCCACCCCCAAGCTGGTTGAGAATGCCAAGCTGTCATCAAGGTAAAGGGTGGCTACTTCGAAGAATCTCAAATATAAAATATATTTAGACACTATTTGTATGTGTGTGAGTCTCTATAATGGGGATCCAGTTGTTCACTAACAATGCCAACAAGTACAGTGTTTCGGCCTTGAACTTCCGTGGCTTCAATTAGAGGGGCCAGTCATTTTACCCAGAGGGGTATACTACAAAGGATAATCATTGTTAGCCAGCTAACTTTGATAAGCAACCGCAAATAACTATTGATTTGATGGTTGGTTAAAGCTAAACTTGGATGTATTTTCAATTGTTAAATCAATTAGACCATGCCAATTTTAAGCTTAACTTTTTATTTTATAGAAAGATATCAGAATATTTAGTGAACGGCCTCCCAAGTGGTGCAAGGCAGTGCATTGCAGTGCTAGCTGTGCCACTAGACATTCTGGTTCGAGTCCAGGCTCTGTTGCGACCGGGAGACCCATGGAGCGGCGCACTTTTCGCCCAGCGTTGTCTGGTTTAGGGTATGGTTTGGCGGGCAGGGATTTCCCTTGTCTCATTGTGCTCTAGCGACTCCTGTGGCGGGCTGGGCGCATGCACCTTGACATGGTTGCCAGGTGTACGGTGTTTCCTCCGACACATTTGGTGTGTCTGGGTTTAAGCGGGCATTGGCTAGGTTGAGTCGTGTTTCAGAGGACGCACGGCTCTCGACCTTCGCCTCTCCCGAGTCCGTACGGGGGTTGCAGCGATGAGACAAGATTGTAACTACCAATGGGATACCATGAAAAAGGGGTAAAAAATTGAAATGTAAAAAAAGAAATATAAATATACTAAAAATATTTAGTGAAGTCAGCTGGCTGATTCTTTTTATCCGTTTTATAGTATACCCCTCTTGACCAGTTTTGAAGGTAGTTTAGCAAGCCACTGCTAACTAGCGTTAACTCTGAGACTTCCAGTTATTGCGCTAACTTCCTTCAACTGCACGCAGAGACAAACATGGTATCCATGACTTCATCTGACTGGGCAATTAGAAAAATGGCTTAATTGCCAAAATCACTCACTATCCCTTTAAAGAGGATAGCTGATATGTCATTTATATATTTTTTACTTCAGTTACCCTGCATATGTCCATGCATCCTCATAATATACAGTTGAAGTTGGACGTTTATATACACAGGTTGGAGTCGTTAACTCGTTTTTCAACCTCTCCACAAATTTCTTGTTAACCTGTTGGGGGTAGGGGGCAGTATTGACACGGCCGGATAAAAAACGTACCCGATTTAATCTGGTTACTACTCCTGCCCAGTAACGAGAATATGCATATAATTATTGGCTTTGGATAGAAAACACCCTAATGTTTCTAAAACTGTTTGAATGGTGTCTGTGAGTATAACAGAACTCATATGGCAGGCAAAAACCTGAGAAGATTCCTTACAGGAAGTGCCCTCTCTGACAAGATCTTGTTCTTCTTGTCTCTGTTTATTGAAGACTGAGGATCTTTGCTGTAACGTGACACTTCCTACGGCTCCCTTATGCTCTCAGAGCCCGGGAAAAAGCTGAATGATATCGAGGCAGCCCCAGGCTGAAACACATTATCGCTTTTGGCAAGTGGCCGATCAGAGGACAATAGGCTTAGGCGCGTGCACGAGTCGACCCCGTGCTTTATTTTCTTTCGTCTTTTTAACCTCTATGGGCTAGGTGGGACGCTAGCGTGCCACCCGTGGTGCACTCCATCAACAGCAGGTGCATTTCAAGAGCGGCAAATTTGAATCCAAATAAATGTCAAAATTCAAATTTTTCAAACATACAACTATTTTACACCCTTTGAAAGATAAACATCTCCTTAATCTAACCACGTTTTACGATTTCAAAAAGGTTTTACGGCGAAAGCATAAATTTAGAGTATGTTAGGACAGTACATTTACAAGAGTTGTGTGTAATGTTTTGTCAATTCAAAGACGGTCACCAAAACCATAAAACCAGCTAAAATGATGCACTAACCTTTTACAATCTCCATCAGATGACACTCCTAGGACATTATGTTAGACAATGCATGCATTTTTAGTTCTATCAAGTTCATATTTATATCCAAAAACAGCGTTTTACTATGGCATTGATGTTGAGGAAATCGTTTCCCTCCAATAACCGGCAGTCAAGTCAGCGTCACAAATTAAATAATTAAAATTAGAAAACATTGGTAAAATATTATATTGTCATTTAAAGAATTATAGATTTACATCTCTTGAACGCAATCAACTTGCCAGATTTAAAAATAACCTTACTGGGAAATCACACTTTGCAATAATCTGAGCACTGCGCCCAGAAAAATACGCGTTGCGATACAGACTAGACGTCATGTTGGGGAGATCTAAAATCGAAAATACTATGTAAATAATCCATTACCTTTGATTCTCTTCATCAGATGTCACTTCCAGGTATCACAGGTCCATAACGAATGTAGTTTTGTTCAAAAAAGCTCATCATTTATGTCCAAAAATCTCCGTCTTGTTAGCACATGATCTAAGCCAGCCGGACTTCTCGTCATGAACGAGGGGAAAAAATATATTTCCGTTCGTTCAAACATGTCAAACGTTGTATAGCATAAATCATTAGGGCCTTTTTTAACCAGAACATGAATAATATTTAAGGTGGACGAATGCATACTCTTTTATAACGTATTGGAACGAGGGTACCCAACATGAACTCGCGCGCCAGGTGTCTAATGGGCCATCATCGTTCCATGGCTCTTGTTCGGTCAGATCTCCCTCCAGAAGACTCAAAACACTTTGTAAAGGCTGGTGACATCTAGTGGAAGCAATAGGAAGTGCCAAAATATTCCTCAGCCCCTGTGTTTTTCAATGGGATAGGTTTAAAGGTAATACAACACATCAGGTATCCACTTCCTGTCAGAAAATGTCTCAGGGTTTTGCCTGCCAAATGAGTTCTGTTATACTCACAGACACCATTCAAACAGTTTTAGAAAATTTAGGGTGTTTTCTATCCATATGTAATAAGTATATGCATATTCTAGTTACTGGGTAGGAGTGGTAACCAGATTAAATCGGGTATGTTTTTTTATCCAGCCGTGTCAATACTGCCCCCTAGCCCTAACAGGTTAACTAAACGCAGATTCCCGGTCGGAATATTATCGCTTTTTTACGAGAAAAATGGCATAAAAATTTATTTTAAACAGCGGTTGACATGCTTCGAAGTACGGTAATGGAATATTTAGACATTTTCTGTCACGAAATGCGCCGTGCTCGTCACCCTTCTTTACCCTTTCGGATAGTGTCTTGAACGCACGAACAAAACGCCGCTGTTTGGATATAACTATGGATTATTTGGGACCAAACCAACATTTGTTATTGAAGTAGAAGTCCTGGGAGTGCATTCTGACGAAGAACACCAAAGGTAATCAAACTTTTCTAATAGTAAATTGGAGTTTGGTGAAGGCTAAACTTGCTGGGTGTCTAAATAGCTGTGATGTGATGCCGGGCTGTGATGCCGGGCTATCTACTTAGAATATTGCAAAATGTGCTTTCACCGAAAAGCTATTTTAAAATCGGACATATCGAGTGCATAGAGGAGTTCTGTATCTATAATTCTTAAAATAATTGTTATGCTTTTTGTGAACGTTTATCGTGAGTAATTTAGTAAATTTTTTGTAAATTCACCAGAAGTATGCTAGTTCTGAACGTCACATGCTAATGTAAAAAGCTGTTTTTTGATATAAATATGAACTTGATTGAACAAAACATGCATGTATTGTATAACATAATGTCCTAGGGTTGTCATCTGATGAAGATCATCAAAGGTTAGTGCTGCATTTAGCTGTCTTCTGGGTTTTTGTGACATTATATGCTAGCTTGAAAAATGGGTGTCTGATTATTTCTGGCTGGGTACTCTGCTGACATAATCTAATGTTTTGCTTTCGTTGTAAAGCCTTTTTGAAATCGGACAGTGTGGTTAGATTAACGAGAGAAATCGTCCCACTGGCCCTAGAGAAGTTAACAAACAATAGTTTTGACAAGCCGCTTAGGACATGTACTTTGTGCATGACAAAAGTAATATTTCCAACAATTGTTTACAGACATATTATTTCACAGATAATTCACTGTATCACAATTCCAGTGGGTCAGAAGTTTACATACACTAAGTTGACTGTGCCTTGAAACAGCTTGGAAAATTCTAGAACATTATGCCATGGCTTAAGAAGCTTCTGATAGGCTAATCGACATCATTTGAGTCAATTGGAGTTGTAGCTGTGGATTAATTTCAAGGCCTACCTTCAAACTCAGTGCCTCTTTGCTTGACATCCTGGGAAAATCAGAAGAAATCAGCCAAGACCTCAGGAAAAAATTGTAGAAAAAAATATTGTAGACCTCCAAGTGGTTCATCCTTGGGAGCATTCTGTCTCCTGGAGATGAACGTATTTTGGTGCGAAAAGTGCAAATCAATCCCAGAACAACAGCAAAAGATCTTGTGAAGATGCTGATGGAAACGGGTACAAAATTATCTATATCCACAGTAAAACGAGTTCTATATTGACATAACCTGAAAGGCTACTCGGCAAGGAAGAAGCCACTGCTCCAAAGCCGCCAAAAAGCCAGACTATGGTTTGCAACTGCACATGGGGACAGAGCTCGTACTTCTTGGAGAAATGTCCTCTGCTCTGATAAAACAAAAATATAACTGTTTGGCCATAATGACAATCGTTATATTTGGAGGAGAAAGGGGGTAGGCTTGCAAGCTGAAGAACACCATCCCAACAGTGAAGCACAGGGGTGGCAGCATCATGTTGTGCTTTGCTGCAGGACGGACTGGTGCACTTCATAAAATAGATGGAATCATGAGGGAGGAAAATTATGTGGATATATTGAAGCTACATCAGTCAGGAAGTTAAAGCTTGGTCGCAAATGGGTCTTCCAAATGGACAATGACCCCAAGCATACTTCCAAAGTTGTGGGACAATGGCTTAAGGATGACAGCAGTCACGGTATTGGACTGGCCATCACAAAGCCCTGACCTCAATCCTATAGAATATTTGTGGGCAGAACTGAAAATGCGTGTGCGAGCAAGGAGGCCAACAAACCTGACTCAGTTACACCAGCTCTACACCACCTCGGGGGTTTGTGATCAATTAATAATTATTTATAAAGCCCTTTTTAAGTCAGCTGATGTTTCAAAGCGCTGTACAGAAACCCAGCCTAAAACCCCAAACAGCAAGCAATGTAGAAGCACGGTTGCTAGGAAAAACTCCCTAGAAAGGCAGGAATCTAGGAAGAAACCTAGAGAGGAACCAGGCTATGAGGGGTGGCCAGTCCTCTTCTGGCTGTGCCGGGTGGAGATTATAACAGTACATGGCCAAGATCTTCATAGATGACCAGCAGGGTCAGATGATAATAATAATCACAGTAGTTGTAGAGGGTGCAGCAGGTCAGCACCTCAGGAGTAAATGTCAGTTGGCTTTTCATAGCCGATCATTCAGAGTCAGAGATAACAGGTGCGGTAGAGAGAGTTGAAAACAGCAGGGTCCACGACAAGGTATCATGTCCCGTGAACAGGTCAGGGTTCCATAGCCGCAGGCAGAACAGTTTAAACCAGAGCAGCAGCACAACCAGGTGGACTGGGGGACGGCAAGGAGTTATCAGGCCAGGTAGTCCTGAGGCCTGGTCCTAGGGCTCAGGTCCTCCGGGAGGGAGAGTATATGTTTAAATTCACACAGGACACCGGATAAGACAGGAGAAATACTCCAGATATAACAGACTGACCCTAGCCCCCTGACACACAAACTATTGCAGCATAAATACTGGAGGCTGAGACAGGAGGGGTCGGGAGACATTGTGGCCCCGTCTGACGATACCTCCGGACAGGGCCAACCAGGCAGGATATAACCCCACCCACTTTGCCAAAGCACAGCCCCCACACCACTAGAGGGATATCTCCAACCACCAACTTACTACCCTGAGACAAGGCCGAGTATAGCCCATGAAGATCTTCCCCACAGCACGAACCCGAGGGGGGCGCCAACCCGGACAGGAAGATCACGTCAGGGACTCAAGTGACGCACCCCTCGCGCCATTGACTCAGCCCCTGTAATAGGGTTAGAGGCAGAGAATCCCAGTGGAGAGAGGGAACCGGCCAGGCAGAGACAGCAAGAGCGGTTTGTCGCTCCAGTGCCTTTCCGTTCACCTTCACACCCCTGGGCCAGACTACACTCAGTCATATAGGACCTACTGAAGAGATGAGTCTAAAATAAAGACTTAAAGGCTTTAGACCTGTGTCTCTCACATGGATAGGCAGACCATTCCATAAAAATTGAGCTCTATCGGAGAAAGCCCTGCCTTCAGCTCTTTGCTTAGAAATTCTAGGGACGGTAAGGAGACCTGCATCTTGTAACCGTAGCGTACGTGTCTGTATGTACGGCAGGATCAAATCGGAATGATGGGTAGGAGCAAGCCCATGCAATGCATTGTAGATGAGCAGTAAAACCTTAATCAGCCCTAGCCTCAACAGGAAGCCAGTGTAGAGAGGCTAGCACTGGTGTAATATGATCAAAAGTTCTAGAATTCTAGTCAAGATTCTAGCAGCCGTGTTTAGCATTAGCTGAAGTTTATTTAGTGCTTTATCCAGGTAGCTGGAAAGTAGAGTAGTAGTCTAATCTAGAAGTGACAAAAGCATAGTTACATTTTCCTGCATTTTTGGACAAAGTTTCAGATTTTCGCAATGCAAGATGGAAAAAAACAGTCCTTGAAATATTCTTTGTTCTTCAAAAGAGAGATCGGGGTCCAGAGTAACGCCGAGGTCCTTCAGTTTTATTTGAGACGACTGTATAACCATCAAGATGAGTTGTCAGATCCAATAGAAGATCTCTTTGTTTCTTGGGACCTAGAACTAGCTTCTCTGTTTTGTCTGAGTTTAAAACATTTGCCACCATCCACTTATGTCTGAAACACAGGCTTCCAGGGAGAGAAATTTTGGGGCTTCACCACTTTTCATCGGAATGTACAGCTGTGTCGTCCACATAGCAGTGAAAGTTAACATTATCTTTCCGAATTACATCACCAAGAGGTAAAATATATAGTGAAAACAATAGTAATTCTAAAACGGAACCTTGAGGAACACTGAAATTTACAGTTGATTTGTCAGAGGACAAACCATCCACAGAGACGAACATGTCTTTCCGACAGATGAGATCTAAACCAGGCCAGAACTTGTCCGTGTAGACCAATTTGGGTTTCCAATCTCTCCAAAAGAATGTCATGTTCGATGGAATCAAAAGCAGCACTAAGATCTAGGAGCATGAGGACAGATGCAGAGCCTTGGTCTGACGCCATTTAAAAGGTTATTTACCACCTGCACAAGTGCAGTCTGTGCTATGATTGGGTATAAACCAGACTGAAGTGTTCCGTATACATTGTTTGTCTTCAGGAAGGCAGTGAGTTGCTGTGCAACAGCTTTTGATAAAAATTGTGAGGAATGGGACATTCAATATAGGCTGATTTTTAGTTTTTAATGTTTTCTGGGTCAAGGTTTGGCTTTTTCAATAGAGGCTTTATTATTGCCGCTTTTAGTGAGTTTGGTACACATCCGGTAGATAGGGAGCCGTTTATTATGTTCAACATAGGAGGGCCAAGCGCAGGAAGCAGCTCTTTCAGTAGTTGGGATAGGGTCCAGTTTGAAGGTTGAGGCCAAGTCTATTTTCATGAATGTGTCAAGAGATACAGGATTAAAAAAACTTGTCTCCCTTGATCCTAGGTCCTGGCAGTAATGTGCAGACTCAGGACAACTGAGCGTTTGGAGAAATACCCAGATTTAAAGAGGAGTGCGTAATTTGCTTTCTGATGATGATGATGATGATGATTTTTTTTCGTCAAAGAAGTTAATGAATTTATCACTGCTGAAGTGAAAGCCACCCTCTCTTGGGGAATGCTGCTTTTTAGTTAGCTTTGTGACAGTATCAAAAATACATTTGTTAGTTCTTATTCTCCTCAATTAAGTTGGAAAAATAGGATGATCAAGCAGCAGTGAGGGCTCTTCGACAGTACCGTGCAGGGTCTATCCAAGCTAGTCTGAAGACTTCCAGTTTGGTGTAGCGCCATTTCCGTTCCCATTTTCTGGAAGCTTGCTTCAGGGCTCGGGTATTTTCTGTATACCAGGGAGCTAGTTTCTTATGACAAATGTTTTTTTTGTTTTTAGGGGTGTGACTTCATCTAGGGTATTACTCAAGGTTCAATTTTGTTCCTCAGTTAGGTGGTTAATCGATTTTTGTACTCTGACGTCCTTGAGTAGGTGGAGGGAGTCTGGAAGGGCATCTAGGAATCATTGGGTTGTCTGAGAATTTATAGCATGGCTTTTGATGATCCTTGGTTGGGGTCTGAGCAGATTATTTGTTGCGATTGCAAACGTAATAAAATGGTGGTCCGATATTCCAGGATTATGAGGAAAAACATTAAGATCCACAATATTTATTCCACGGGACAAAACTAAGTCCAGAGTATGACTGGCAGTGAGTAGGTCCGGAGACATGTTGGACAAAACCCACTGAGTCGGTGATGGCCAATATACCACGGCTAAGGGCAGTGTCCAGGCACTCCGCGTTGCGCCTAAGATCATCCCTTAGCCGTGCTATATTGGCCATATACCACACCCCCTCGGGCCTTATTGCTTAAGTATGCATTGTATTATTTTACTATATTGCATTACTTGTAATACAATAGTGTATTGTTTTAGTGTTGGTTTCATTTTAAATGTACTTTGTCTAATGCTGGATGTGATGTATTTCTCTGCTGCCCTTCAGGCCAGTGCCCAACTCTGAACCTGATGATAAAGACCCTGGGCAATGTGACGTTGGCGAACAAGCAGGCAGTGCGCTGTGATGTGGTGGGCTCCCTGGTCAGCACCTTGAGGGAGTTCAAGGCAATCTGTCTGCTCAATGGCAGCTCTATGCTCAAGCCCCTCCTGGCCCCACAGGTCTCCTACTTCCAACCTGGCCCGGAGGTCATCCCCAGCCTCAACCTGCCTGTAAGAAACCTTTTGAGTAGGGAGTGTTTGGGGGTTTTAAAAGGGAAGTTATTCCTTTGTGGAACTATTGGATAACCAAGTACTGAGGATTTGTGACTACTTTTAAGTCTGACATGACTAATTGTTTTTGTTTAATTTGAGGTTGCCCTTACATGTGTAAAAATGGCCTTGTAAACAGTATGTCTGTATGATGTGTTTGGCCCAGGATTACAACCTAGACCAGGTGAGGGCGGTGAGAACCGGTTTGTCCGTCATCAGGAACCAGCAACTCACCCCAAAAATCTGCCTGATACACGGACCCCCAGGAACGGGAAAGAGCAAAACCATCGTGGGCCTGCTGCAAAAGCTGTTCTCTGAGGTACGCCGTTTGCCTTGTTTCTGGACACTGTGTTTTGTTGTTCAACCCTGGGCTAAGGTCATTAGACACAAGGAGACATTTTCAAAAATGAACTTTTCTTTTGCTCTAGTGTTCTTTAGTGTTTCTTTTTCCTTCCTATTGAACAACCTTGGCTTAAAGGCATTGTGAAATTCTAACTTGCATATAATTCGCTGTGTTCCCCTCATTCTCATAACCATCTCCAGGGAGTACAGAGCATGGCTAAACCCCGCCGCATGAGGGTCCTCCTGTGTGCCCCGTCCAACGCCGCCATCGACAACCTGATGAAGAAGATTATCCTGGTCTTCAAGGAGAAGTGCAAGAACATCAGGGGTACGCTACCTCAACTATGGAAATCCTCATGAATTGGTGAACTGTGAATAGAAGAATGAAATATGCCTATTTGGAAAAATGAAATGGGTAAAAATGTACACGGCAATTCAACTACAAATGATTGTTTCACGGAACTGATATGGTGAAGTTGACATTGTCCTGGATGGCTTTCTTAAAGGTAACTGTGGGGACATCAATCTGGTGAGGCTTGGGAACGAAAGGACCATCTCCAAGAATTTAAAACCTTTTAGCCTGGACAGTCAGGTGAAAAACAAAACACGTGAGTCTGGAGAGTGTGCGCGGGCACAAGTATGCACGCACCTTCCTCAAATCACCTCAATAAAAAAACACGTTTTGTCCCTTTTCACCTGCAGAAAAGGCACTGATGTCACAGGACTCAGACATCCACCGGCGCGGAACGCAGCTGGACGAGAGCATAGACAAGATCTCCAAGATGTTGCAAAAACTGCAAAAGAAAGAGGAAATGGTACATGCATGCTTCCCCCAGCAGAGGTTGCCAGAAGGCTGGCCACACCTACAGTTATCCAAATCTCCTGTTCTACGCTGTGGGCTCTTACTTTAATTATGGGCCTCTGTTCAGACGCGTTTACAGTCGACATGGGTTCGAATCCAGCCCACTGCCCTTTGACTCACCCTCTTTCAATCTCCCCTGTCTTTTCCTTAAAAAATATGATGGAATGGCATGTTTATACATTTTTCTGCTTTTCATGATTTCTCTCTTCCTGCGTCTTCCATTGGCTGGTGTGTAGTACCATGAGCTGGCAGCGCAGAAGTCCAGACTGCTCCAAGAGAGACAGACACTCAGCTACCAACTCAAACAAGTAAGGCACTCAATCACATGACCATTATCTACACTACATGTCAAAAGACTTAGAACACCTACTCATTCAAGGGTTTTTCTTTGTTTACGATTTTCTACATTGTAGAATGATAGTGAAGACATCAACACTATGAAATAACACATATGGAATCATGTACTAACCAAAAAAGTGTTAAATCAAAATATATTTAAGTTTCTTCAAATAGCCACCCTTTGCCTTGATGACAGCTTTGCACGCTCTTGGCATTCTGAACCAGATTCATGAGGTAGTCACCTAGAATGCATTTCAATTAGCAGGTGTGTCTTGTTAAAAGTTAATTTGTGGAATTTCTTTCCTTAATGCGTTTGAGCCAATCAGTTGTGTTGTGACAAGGTGGGGGGTATACAGAAGATAGTCCGATTTGGTAAAAGACCAAGTCCATATTATGGAAGGAACATCTCAAATAAGCAAAGTTGAATGACAGTCCTTTAAGACATGAAGGTCAATCAATGTGGAAAATTTCAAGAACTTTGAAAGTTTCTTCAAGGGAAGTTGCAGAAACCATCAAGCGCTATGATGAAACTGGCTCTCATGAGGACCGCTACAGGAAAGGAAGACCCGGAGTTCCTTTGCCGCAGAGGATAAGTTCATTAGAGTTACCAGCCTTAGAAATTGCAGGTTAAATAAATGCTTCAGAGTTCAAGTAACAGATACATTTCAACATCAACTGTTCAGAGGAGACTGCGTGAATCAGGCCTTCATGGTCGAATTGCTGCAGAGAAACCACAATTGGAGGACACCAATAAGAAGAGACTTGCTTGGGCCAAGAAACACGTGCCGTGGACATTAGACCGGTGGGAATTTGTCCTTTGGTCTAGAGTCCAAATTGGAGATTATTGGTTCCAACTGCCGTGTCTTTGTGAGATGCGGTGTGGGTGAATGGTTGGTCTCCGCGTGTGTATTTCCCACTGTAAAGCATGGAGGAGGTGTGGGTGTGCTTTGCTGGTGACACTGTCTGTGATTTTATTTCGAATTCAATGGCACACTTAACCAGCATGGCTACCACAGCATTCTGAAGCAATAAGCCATCCCATCTGGTTTGCGCTTAGTGGGACTATCGTTTTGTTTTTCAACAGGACAAGGACCCAACACACCTCCAGGCTGTGTAAGGGCTATTTGACCAAGGAGAGTGATGGAGTGATGCGTCAGATGGCCTGGCCTCCACAATCCCCCAACCTCAGCAAAATTGACATGGTTTGGGATGAGTCGGTCCGCAGTGAACGAAAAGCAGCCAAGTGCTCAGCATATGTGGGAACTCCTTCAAGACTGTTGGAAAAGCATTCCAGGTGAAACTGGTTGAGAGAATGCCAAGAGTGTGTAAAGCTGTCATCAAGGCAAAGGGTGGCTACTTTGAAGATTCATCTAAAAAAATATATTTTGATTTTTTTTTGCTTCCTACATGATTCCGTGTGTTTTATTTCATAGTTTTCATGTCTTCACTATTATTCTACAATGTAGAAAATAGTAAAAATAAAGAAAAACCCTTGAATGAGTAGGTGTTCTAAATATGACCGGTAGTGTACATGGATGTTTTTAGCAACGTTGTCATGTGTATAAGGGCTCATTAGATGAGTTATTATTCAGGATGGATTAAAGAAAGGGAAAAAAACTGCTTTGATGGGAAAGACTTCTAATTAGAAATGCTTATTTCTCTCATAACCCTCATGCTTTGTCTTCCCTCTTTCTGTCGAACTCGTTCTCTACCTTTTTTCTCTTCTTCCTCCCACTATCAGTCTCGCAGTAGGAAGCAGGAGACCCAGGCCCAGGTACTGCAGGATGCCCATGTGGTCTGCTGCACCTTGAGCACCAGCGGCAGCACCGTCCTGGAGTCGGCGTTCCGGCGCCTGGGACACAAGCCCTTTAGCTGCGTCATTGTGGACGAGGTCAGAATTTGGAGCTCCTATAATTTGGCTGCATTTCAATAGTTGTTCCATCTACCAAAGTGGTCCTGGAGACTCACGGTGTGCAAGCACACTAGGCTGCTGCAGCACCCATAACTCACATGGGTGCCACAAATGCGAAGCAGAAAATAATTTGTGCCGTTTTTGGACATTGATTAGCGATTGTCAAGGACTCGCACACAGAGATGCCAAAATATGTGTGGAGGCTACAAAAGAACTTCATAGTCTTTATCTGGTTATGGGGTTTGAATAACACGAGGCACAAAATCATTTCTCGCTCTTAAAGGGGCAGTAGCCTTTGGTAGTATAATTTTCAATGTCAGCATAATTTAATCTGTAGTTACTCTTTTATCATGTTACCAATAATATTTACATGTAAATGTTCTTGATTAAACTTCGTTATCTTTTAACTAAATGCTGTCATTCAGCTTCCAAAATGTAAGTAGGTACAGAACATTCAGAAATTATTCAGAACCCTTGACTTTTCCACATTTTATGTTTTCAGCCTTATTCTAAAATGAATGAAATAAGAATGTTCCTCAATCTACACACAATATCCCCTAATGAAAAAGCGAAAACAGGTTTGTAGAAATATTTGCTAATGTATTAAAAATAATAAAAATCCCTTATTTACATAAGTATTCAGACCCTTTGCTATGAGATTTGAAATTGAGTTTAGGTGCATCCTGTTTCCATTGATCGTCCTTGATGTTTCTACAACTTGGAGTCCACTTGTGGTAAATTCAATTGATTGGACATGATTTGGAAAGGCAAACAACTGTCTATATAAGGTCCAACAGATGACAGTGCATGTCAGAGCATAAACCAAGCCATGAGGTCGAAGGAATTGTCTGTAGAGCTCCGAGACAGGATTGTGTCGATGCACAGATCTGGGGAAGGGTACCTAAAAATTTCTGCAGCATTGATGGTCCCCAAGAACACAATGGCCTCCATCATTCTTACCTGGAAGAAGTTTGGAACCACCAAGACTCTTCCTAGAGCTGGCAGCCCAGCCCAACTGTGCAGTCGGGGGAGAAGGGCCTTAGTCAGGGAGGTGACCGAGAACCCGAATCTCAGACCATGAGAAACATTCTCTGGTCTGAAGAAGCCAAGATTGTGGTCTTTGGCCTGAATGCCAAGTGTCACGTCTGGAGGAAACATCATGCTGTGGGGATGTTTTTCGGCGGCAGGGACTGGGAGACTAGTCAGGATCGCGGGAAAGATGACCAGAGAAAAGTACAGAGATCCTTAATAAAAACCTGATCCAGAGTGCTCAGGACCTCAGTCTGGGGCAAAGGTTCACCTTCCAACAGGACAACGACCCTAAGCACACAGCCAAGACAACGCAGGATTGGCTTCGGGACAAGTCTCTGAATGTCCTTGAGTGGCCCAGCCAGATCCCGGACTTGAACCCGATCCAATATCTCAGGAGGGGCAATGAAAATAGCTGTGCAGACCCTTCACATGCAACCTGACAGAGCTTGAGTGGATCTGCGGAGAAGAATGGGAGAAACTCTCCAAATACAGGTGTGCCATGCTTGTAGCGTCATACCCAAGAATACTAGGCTGCAATTGCTGCCAAAGGTGCTTTTAACAAAGTACTGAGTAAAGGGTCTGAATACTTATGTAAATGTGATATTTCAGTTTATAATTTAATAAATTTTCAACAAACCTACCTGTGTTTGCATTGTCATTATTGTGTGTAGATTGAGGGGGGAAAAAACACTTCCAATCAATTTTAGAATAAGGCTGTAATGTAACAATGTGGGAAAAGTCAAGGGGTCTGAATATTTTTCGACTGCACTGTATGTGAAAACACCTTCACACTGCCTCAGTATGAATGTGAGAAACCAAGAGCATTTTTTTCTCCCCAACATCTTTTTGTGTGGTGCAGGCAGGGCAGGCCACCGAGACGGAGACTCTCATCCCTATGCTCTACCAGTGTAACGCCCTCATCCTGGTGGGAGACCCCCATCAGCTGCCCCCTACGGTTATCTCCCAGGTACTGCAGCTCACTGTCATTACCTGAAAATACACCTGCAAAAGATTTTTATTTAACTTGGGAAGTCAGTTTAGAACAAATTCTTATTTACAATGACGGCCTACTGGGGTACAGTGGGTTAACTGCCTTGTTCCGGGGCAGAAGGACAGATTTTTACTATGTCAGTGTTTACTGGCCCAACACTGACCACTAGGCTACCTGCCGCCCCTATTCTTACTCATGTGAGTCTTTCAGCACTTCTCAGGTCAATGATTCTGACTGACGATGAAACCGTAACTGTGTATTTTCATTGTGTTCCCCTCTCCCCCTATAGATATACAATACCAGTCAAAAGTTTGGACACCTACTCATTCAAGGTTTTTAAAAAAATGTTTACTATTTTCTACATCGTAGAAAAATAGTGACGACATCAAAACTATGAAATAACACATGGAATCATGTAGTAACCAAAAAAGTGTTAAACAAATCAAAATATATTTCATTTTGCGGTTCTTCAATGTAACCACCCTTTTCCTTGACAGCTTTGCTTTCTCTCAGCCAGCTTCATGAGGTAGTCACCTGGAATGCTTTTCCAACAGTCTTGAAGGAGTTCCCACATGCTGAGCACCTGTTGGCTGCTTTACCTTCATTCTGCGGTCCAACTCAACCCAAACCATCTGAATTGGATTGAGGCCAGGTCATCTGATGCAGCACTCCATCACTCTCCTTCTTGGTCAAATAGTGATTTTCTTTCTATACTCTCGCAGTCTCCTCTGAACAGTTGATGATTGTTACTTGAACTCTGAAGCATTTATTTGGTCTGCAATTTCTGAGGCTGGTAACTTTAATGAACTCATTCTTCTGCAGCAGAAGTAACTCTGGGTCTTCTTTTCCTGTGGCGGTCCTCATGAGAGCCAGTTTCATCATAGTGCTTGATGGTTTTTGCAAGTGCGCTTAAACTTGCAACATTTCGGAAATTGTCCGCGTTGACTGACCCTCATCTCTTAAAGTGATGATGGAATGTCATTTCTCTTTGATTATTTGAGCTGTTCTTACCATATTATGGACTGGGTCTTTTACCAAATAGCCCTATCTTCTGTATACCACCCCTACCTTGTCACAACACAACTGATTGGCTCAAGTGCATTATGAAGGAAAGAAATTCCACAAATTAACTTTTAACAAGGCACACCTGTTAATTGAAATGCATTCCAGGTGACTACCTTATGAACCTGGTTGAGAGAAGACCAAGAGTGTGCTGAGCTATCATCAAGGCAAAGGGTGGCTAATTTGAAGAATATCAAATATATTTTGATTGAACACTTCTGGTTATTGCACAATTCCATATGTGTTATTTTGTAGTTTTGATGTCTTTACTATTATTCTACAATGTAGAAAATAGTAAAAATAAAGAAACCCCCCTATGAGTAGGTGTGTCTAAACTTTTGACTGGTACTGTACATTAAAAGGTTTAGTGTTAGGTAGATTAAGTGTTCCATTTAAATGTATGATTTTTCTTCTGTCAGAAAGCGAAGGAGTTGAAGTACGGCCAGTCCTTGATGGCTCGGCTGGTGAATAACCTGGATCACTACTGTAAGGAGAACAAGAAGCCCAGCCCTGTGGTCTTCCTTAGCTGCCAGTACCGCATGCACCCCGAAATCTGCGAGTTCCCCTCCAAGCACATCTACCGCAAGGCCCTTAAAACTGACAGGTAGGTTCCCTCCCTGCCCCCGCCTTTAAAACACACGGACTTGATTCAGTAGGAATGAATGGTCTAGTTATTGTTTTCATGTTCCTAAAGCTGGAGAGAGTGTGAGCAAATATTTAATTACAATGTAATGCACCTGTCATTGAAAACAATTTGTTTGAGTGTAGTGGTGTACACAGTGCTGCATTATTAATGGCGACTGTTCCTATTTCTGAAGTACATCTCGTTTTTTTTTATGTTAATGTTATGGAAGTTTCCAGACACTTTTTATTTTATTTCTAGTTTTGTCTTGTTTTTGAGAAACTTACCCCAGCCGCAATTCACTTAGTCGTTGTGCAGTATCAGGGCATGCAAAATACATTTTTGAAACTGACACACTCAGTATGGTGATGTAGGTCTTTAATATTGTACACGTATAGTGGCTTGTGAAAGTATTCACCCCCTTGGCATTTTTCCTATTTTGTTGCCTTACAACCTGAAATTAAATTAGATTTTTTTTGTATCATTTGATTTACTCAACATGCCTACCACTTTGAAGATGCAAAATATTTTTTATTGTGAAACAAACAAGAAATAAGACAGAAAAACAGACCTTGAGCGTGCATAACTAATCAACCCCCTCAAAGTCAATACTTTGTAGAGCCACCTTTTGCAGCAATTACAGCTGCAAGTCCCTTGGGGTATGTCTCTCTAAGCTTGGCACATCTAGCCACTGGGACTTTTGTCCATTCTTCAAGGCAAAACTGCTCCAGCTCCTTCAAGTTGGATGGGTTCCGCTGGTGTACAGCAATCTTTAAGTCATACCACAGATTCTCAATTGAATTGAGGTCTGGGCTTTGACTAGGCCATTCCAAGACATTTAAATGTGTCCCCTTAAACCACTCAAGTGTTGCTTTAGCAGTATGCTTAGGGTCATTGTCCTGCTGGAAGGTGAACCTCCGTCCCAGTCTCGGGAAGACTGAAACAGGTTTCCCTTAGGAATTTCCCAGTATTTAGCGCCATCCATCATTCCTTCAATTCTGACCAGTTTCCCAGTCCCTACTGATGGATAACATCCCCACAGCATGATGCTGCCACCACCGTGCTTCGCTGTGGGATGCTGTTCTTGGGTGATGAGAGGTGTTGGGTTTGCGCCAGACGTAGCGTTTTCTTTGATGGCCAAAAAGCTCAATTTTAGTCATCTGTGTTTACTTGTTTTTTTTCAGGCCACTCTTCCGTAAAGCCCAGCTCTGTGGAGTGTACGGCTTAAAGTGGTCCTATGGACAGATCCTCAGATCTCCGCTGTGGCGCTTTGCAGCTCCTTCAGTGTTATCTTTGGTCTCTTTGTTGCATCTCTGATTAATGCCCTCCTTCCCTGGTCTGTGAGTTTTGGTGGGCGGCCCTCTCTTGGCAGGTTTGTTGTGGTGCCATATTCTTTCCATGTACTTCTCCACAACTTTGTCCCTGATCTGTTTGGAGAGTTCCTTGGTCTTCATAGTGCCGCTTGCTTGGTGGTGCCCCTTGCTTAGTGGTGTTGCAGTCTCTGGGGCCTTTCAGAACGTGTGTGTGTATATACTGAGATCACGTGACAGATCATGTGACACTTTGATTGCACACAGGTGGACTTTATTTAACTAATTATGTGACTTCTGAAGGTAATTGGTTGCACCAGATCTTATTTCGGGGCTTCATAGCAAAGGGGGTGAATACATATGCGTCACCACTTTGCTTTTTTTATTTATTTTTTTTAAACACATTTATTTTTACACTTCACCAATTTGGGCTATTTTGTGTATGTCCATTAGATGAAATCCAAGTAAAAATCAATTTAAATTACAGGTTGTAATGCAGCAAAATAGGAAAAACACCAATTGGATGAATACTTTTGCAAGGCACTGTAATTGTTTTTCCCAAACTTTTTCCGCAATGTTATATTCCACTTCTACCAACAGTGTTGCACGGGCTGTGTCTGTTTACTCTAGAGACAGCCTCAGCCTGCACAGCTGTGTGAGGGAAACCGACAAAATGGACTATAACCAATGTTCCCTCAATTTGTTTTAAAGCACTTAGCAAATTTCAGGTCGGCTGAGAGCGAACTTGAATGTTGTGAAAATTCTGTGTAACGTCCAGCGCTTTTACTGTGAACACTGAGGCTGTACCTGCTTTTAGTTAGTTTTAAGTGGCCAAGTAGGCTACTGTGGCTATTTGATCATAATGTAGGCCTACCAGAGTGGCCTATCATCAAAAACAATGGAGAATATCCATCCCATAACATTTTAATATGGTTATAGAACAGCTATCATTCAGCCTACAGTAGCAGCCAATGTGTGGTGTTCAATGTAGGCCTACATTCTATGAGAGTTTTGAAAGACAAACAGGGCTTGACGTTTACCTGTTTATCCACTTGTCCTTCAGACAAGGTGACTGAATGTTGTTTGATGCAAGAAACCACTTAACAAAATAAATGCATTATTATTCCAATAGCCTTATTACAGAGAATCAGACAAATTATGCTACCCTCTGCCTATTGGCTACTTGGCTTTTTCAAGCCTGTCTCAAAATACAACACTGCCCCTTCAAGACAAAAATGTTCTTTACCTGACTTGCTTGTCGAAGAGCTTTTGTAGGAAGCAATCACTCCCCTATTGCTGCGTACAAATGATCTATAACTGGGATAGTAACTCACTAACTAGCAAAAGATATGAACAAAATGTGCACATGTGGCTACATGCAGCTATGGCTTTGAATGCAGCTATCGCAATAGAATCCTACTCTGAATTCTGCCTACAACAAAATCTCTTGCGTAGTTCGTTTTATTTCGCTATGTTGCTTTGAAAGTGGCTAATATTACATATCTACCCCAACCAGAAGCCATGGATTACAGGCAACATCCTCACTGAGCTAAATGGTGGAGCTGCCGCTTTCAAGGAGCGGGACTCTAACCCGGAAGCTTATAAGAAATCCCGCTATGCCCTCCTCCGAACCATCAAACAGGCAAAGCGTCAATACAGGACTAAGATCGAATCGTACTACACCGTCTCCAACGCTCGTCGGATGTGGCAGTGCTTGCAAACTATTAGACTACAAAGGGAAGCACAGCTGTGAACTGCCCAGTGACCCGAGTCTACCAGACGAGCTAAATAACTTCTATGCTCACTTTGAGGCAAGAAACACTGAAACATGCATGAGAGCATGAGCTGTTCCGCACGACTGTGATCACGCTCTCCGCAGCTGATGTAAGACCTTTAAACAGGTCAACATTCACAAGGCCGCAGGGCCAGACCGATTACCAGGACGTGTACTCCTAGCATGCTCTGACCAACTGGCAAGTGTCTTCACTGACATTTTCAACCTCTCCCTGTCCGAGTCTGTAATACCAACATGTATCAAGCAGACCACCATAGTCCCTGTGCCCAAGAACACTAAGGTAACCTGCCTAAATGACTACCGACCCGTAGCACTCACGTCTGTAGCCATGAAGTGCTTTGAAAGGCTGGCCATGGCTCACACCATTATCCCAGAAACCCTAGCAGTTTTCAGCTGTGCTAACATAATTGCAAAAGGGTTTTCTAACGCTCAATTAGCCTTTTTAAAATGATCAACTTGGATTAGTTAACACAACGTGCCATTGGAACACAGACGTGATGGTTGCTGATAATGGGCCTCTGTACGCTTATGTAGATATTCCAATAATAAACTGCCGTTTCCAGCTACAATAGTCATTTACAACATTAACAATGTCTTCACTGTATTTCTGATCAATTTGATATTTTAATGGAAACAAATGTGCTTTTCTTTGGAAAAACAAGAACATTTCTAAGTGAGCCCAACTTTTGAATGGTAGTGTACATATTACCTCGACTAACCGGTACCCCCTGTATATAGCCTCGCTATTGTTATTTTACTGCTGCTCTTAAATTATCATTTTTTTTGTTATTTTCTTAACTGCATTGTTGGTTAAGGGCTTGTAAGTAAGCATTTCACTGTAAGGTCTATTTTGGCGCATGTGACAAATAACATTTGATTTGATATTGTGTTGATTCGATCAAAATTGCCACAGTAAAGGAAAACGTTGATCGTGTTAACAGGGAGAACTTTAAAGAGTTACGTCGAAGTTCAATCTCGTGCTGCTTTCCGTGGGCTGATATTTGTAATGCGCAGCAGTCCCAGGGAGCTGCGCGGCAGTGTCGGGGCTATTGCACGACTGGGCGCAGCTTAGAGGAACATTGATTATGTTGCGGAGAAAGTTCAGAATGACCTACAGTACATGTCAAAAGTTTGGACACCTACTCATTTCAAGGGCTTTTCTTTATTTGTATTTCAAAGTTCTTGAAATTTTCCGCATTAACTGACCATGTCTTAAAGTAATGATGGACTGTCGTTTCGCTTTGCTAATTTAAACTGTTCTTGCCATTAATATTGGTATTTTACCAAATAGGGCTATCTTCTGTATACCACCCCTACCTTGTTACAACACAACTGATTGTCTCAAACGCAAAAAGAAGGAAAGAAATTCCACAAATTAACTTTTTAACAAGGCACACCTGTTAATTTAAATGCATTCCAGGTGATTACCTCATGAAGCTGGTTGAGAGAATGCCAAGTGTGCAAAGCTGTCAAGGCAAAGGGTGGCTACTTGGAAGACTCGCAAATATTAAACACGTTTTGTTTAACACTTTTTTTTGTTACTGCATTCCATATGTGTTATTTCATAGTTTTGATGTCTTCACTATTATTCTACAATGTAGAAAAGAGTAAAAAAAAATTAACCCTGGAATGAGTAGGTGTCAACTTTTGACTGGTACTGTATATCGCTATACTGAGAGCATGTCAGTTTCTAAAAGGATGTATTTGGGTCTTTGCGCTTTTAATGTCCTTTGCATGCCCTGATACTGCACAACAAGAAATTAGGAAGTGAATCGCGGGAATTCTCCATTTTAAGTGTTTTACATTGCATGTTAAACAATATTTTTTATTTATCCTTGATTTAACTAGGCAAGTCGGTTAACAAATTCTTATTTATAATGACGGCCTACCGGGGAACAGTGGGTTAACTGCCTTTAACCACTAGGCTATCGTTTGTGTGTGTGTGTGTGTGTGTTCCTGTCTTCAGTGAAACTGCAGAGAGGAGGGGGAACTTTGGCTGGCCTCTCCAGCCCTACCGTGTGTTTGACGTGACCGACGGTCAGGAGGTCAAGGAGGGAGCGTAAGAAATGCTCTGGATCACGGTCCTATGACTTCTCTTATTTTATTCTACTGTAGGCCTCATGTTAAAGGGATAGTTCAGTGACCTTTACATGATTTAGACATTTGGTTTCTTATCTCCACAACATTCTAGGGCACGTGTAAAAATCATTCCATGGAGGGCCGAGTGTGTTTAGTTTTTCCTTTCAATTAAGCCCTAGACGACCAGGTGTGTGGAGTTCCTTAACTAATTGGTGACCTTAATTAATCGAGTACAAAGGAGGAGCGAAAACCCAGACACTCGGCCCTCCGTGGAATGAGTTTGACACATCTGATCTTGGGCCTTCAAACTCAACTCTGGACTTTGAAGCCAGTTCCACTGCTTGTTTTCATTGTTTCCCTGTAATCAGAGACCTATTTAGACCTGGCATACCAAGTGGGTGCAATTCATGATCAGGTAGAACAGAAAACCAGCAGGCTCCGGATCTCGTAGGGTAGGAGTTGAATACACCTGGCCTAGGGACAGGGAGTGACTGCAATCCACACTTTGATTTTGTTCCAATTCCCAACCTCTTGCTGAACAATCCCTTTAATGACATGCATGACATTGCGAAAAAGTGCTTGTGACTGAATACATGTTGAATGACTGTTCGATTGCCGTCTGGCTGGTCACCAGGTCGTTCAGCAACCTGAAAGAGGTGCAGCTAGTCGTGTTCCTGCTGAGGCTGATAGCTGAGAAGCATCAGGTCAAGGTGGGGGTCATCACGCCCTACAATGCCCAGAAGGACCGCATCAGCCGCGAGTTGGCCAAGGTGGTCAACAAGAACCTCACGTGAGTCAAGTGCTGCACCATAAATGCGCATTCTCATTGGGGTTAGTAGATTGCCAGGGATATGCTCCGATGGCACGAAGGGTCCGTTCGCACTGCTGGTGTAAAAAGAAACCATTTGCCAGAAAAGGAAGCCATTTCAGCAGTTCTAGCTGGCAGAATCATTAGAGCAAAAAGAAATGGCTTCCTTTCTGCTGTAGTTTTTCCCACGCTAGCAGTGTGAAGGGACTCTAGAAAGACCAAAAGAGAAATTGTGTTCCAGGGTGGACGTTGACACTGTGGAAGGCTTCCAGGGCCGAGAGATGGACTGTGTCATTGTCTCCTGCGTCAGGGCGAGCCACGAGCAGGGCGGCATCGGGTGAGTATACAAGCTTTCCTGGTAAGGTCATGTGACCAGGCCCTATACTTGGTAATGATATAACAAATTGGATTTATGTAACGCTTTCATGCTACCAGTACTGTGCTTACCTGGGGTATGGGTATAGTTTCTGATCTGTGGTGGACTCCCCCCCACCCCCTCCCTCCCCCAGATTCCTGGGAAATCGCCAGAGGTTGAATGTGACCATCATCACCCGGGCCAGGTTTAGCCTGTTCATTCTGGGCCATCTACGGACACTCCAGGTAATTAGCTCCTCCTCCTGTATCTGTATGGAGGCCTGTGTCTGGTTGCATTTCCTTTTCCAGCCTCATGTTGATTGTGTGTCTGTCCTAGGAAAACCAAGACTGGGGCGCGCTCATCAAGGATGCCGCTACACGAGACGTCATTATATCAACGAATGAGATGACCTTCAAGACCGACGCCAGGAAGATCTTCAAGCAGGAGCTGACCAGGAGCTTGTCTTACCCCCTCGGAGAACCAGGCCCTCCCCCTGCTGCCCCCTGTCCCACCGCTGATCCCCCCAGGCCTGCTCCCTTCCAGCTACGCCGCTCTTCTGAGCCAGCCCTGTTCGCCCAGGGCAGGGACTCCCCCCAGCAGCCCAGCTCGGCATCCCCTCCCCATGACGCTGACAGGCCCAGATACCCCCGTCTGGTAGTCCAGGCCCCCCAGCATAGAGCAGACTGGAATCTACATGCTGAAGGAATCAGGGACCCACGAGCGGAGGGCTACAGAGACTCCCGGGTGGAAAACCTGAGAGATCTGCGAGCTGAGAGGGATCCACGAGGACGCAACAGCCCAGATCAGCGTCACTCAACTGGGTACCAAAACCAGAGATGGGCTGTCAGGGAGAGGGACAGAGAGCAACACCGTTCACCAATCACCGCGCCCTACCCAGGTGATGGAGTACACAGACCACCGAGGGACCCCAGACAGAGAGACTGTAATCGCTACAGTGCTACAACCTCCTTCAACCACCACACACACACTCACCCCCAGAAACGAGACCCAGACCCCCGATGGATCCCTCCCACCCACTCCAAGAGGGGGAAAGAGAGGACTGACCACTGACTCTGTTTGGTTTGTTTTTTATTGGTGTACTTTCTGATAAGTTCAGGGAAAGGGAACGACAGTGGAAGGACAAGAGATTACGCGGAATAGTTTGGTTGTCGAACAGTCAGTCAAAAACATCACTGTTCACCATCTCAAGCAGTAATATGATACTGTTGTATCATTTACAAGTCAATTTTATTTCTGTAATAAATCTAATCGTTTTTGTAATAAGCTGTTTAATGACTGATATGGCTTGAGTATGTGGGTTGGCCACTGGCCTCTCTGTATTAAACTGCCCTTTGTTTGGACAATGGGGGCGGAGCCTTTTGTGAAAGGGCCCTTGTATTATAACACTGGTGTGTTTCCAGTTTATTACTGAGAGATGTAACCAGGGTAATGCACTGCACTGTGCCTGTGACTTTTATTCATTTTCTTTTTTTGGTTCACAATTTTATCATTTCCTAATCTCATTTCCTTACGCGCTCTGCATGTCTATAGAAATGTTCTGCGCTTCATAAAAGCGCTAAGACTAATGTCTCTGGTGCTCAATGTTTGATACCTGGTTATTTATTAGTAGTATAGCCCACTTAACAGAATGGCTGTTACCTTCACATTGAAAGTACACACTATTTCCACTTAAAGTATATATTAAGTGCAAAAGTATATCTCGTCAGCCATAGTTATTTGACTATAGGCAATTATTTTAGTTGTATTTTGCTTTTAAAGTGTCGTCCTTGTTTAGCACCAGGATGCTGGTTAACTGAGGCAAATAAGATTACATTTTGTGATTGGAATTGGCCTGGTTGTGTTACATTAAGCATCTTTATAGAATTTGTTACATGGACCCATACATAGTCTAAGTGGACTCTGGAGAATGTGGGGCAGATGGATTTCTAAATAGGGAGACATGTTGTACAGTAGTTCAATGCCATTTTATGCCCCAGAGAAGCTTTGACATCTCTGGTCACTTTCTTCTGCTGGTTTGTCTGTATGGTATTGGATGCACTTTTATTTGTTGTTGTATCACACTGTGCATTTACACAAGCTTGTTTTTACACACACAGAAAACTCTCTACCAACAAAACGTATTTTAGGTTACCTTTCTTATCGACAGAGACAAGGTTATATGAAGGTATTATTCACCGCTGTTGGACTTCAGGCCAGCTGCCTCCTCGAATGTTGCAACCAAAGTACAGGCTTCCAGTGCCTCTCAGCAACTGCAGTGAAGTATACATGGCTTTATTCCTTCTGCGTTTCACCTGTCACGATACTGTCCAGTGTTTAGAAGGTAAAGCTTCAAATAATTTCTTCGTCATTTCAATGTAATAAAAGTTTCTGGGAGAAGACCTGTGTGCCAAAGACGGCACCAGTTTAACCCTAAACAAGTTAACTCAGCAAAAAAAGAAACGTCCATTTTTCAGGACCCTGTCTTTCAAGGATAATTCGTAAAAATCCAAATACCTTCACTGATCTTCATTGTAAAGGGTTTAAACACTGTTTCCCATTCTTGTTCAATGAACCATAAACAATTAATGAACATGCACCTGTGGAACGGTCGTTAAGACACTAACAGCTTACAGACGGTAGGCAATTAAGGTCACAGTTATGAAAACGTTGGACACTAAAGAGGCCTTTCTACTGACTCTGAAAAATACCAAGAGAAAGATGCCCAGGCTCCCTGCTCATCTGCATGAACGTGCCTTAGGCATGCTGCAAGGAGGCAAGATGACTGCAGATGTGGCCAGGGCAATAAATTGCAACGTCCGTACAGTGAGACGCCTAAGACAGCGCTACAGGGAGGCAGGACAGACAGCTGATTGTCCTCGCAGTGGCAGACCACGTGTAACATCACCTGCACAGGATCGGAACATCGCACTTCCGTTACAGGTACAGGATGGCAACTGCCCGAGTTACACCAGGAACGCACAATCCCTCCATCAGTGCTCAGACTTTCCGCAATAGGCTGAGAGATGCTGGGACTGAGGGCTTGTAGGCCTGACCAGACAGGACTTGCAAAAAGTGCTCTTCACTGATGAGTCGCAGTTTTGTCTCGCCAGTGGTGATGGTCGGATTCGTGTTTATCGTCAAAGGAATGAGCGTTACACTGAGGCCTGTACTCTGGAGCAGGATCGATTTGGAGGTGGAGGGTCCGTCATGGTCTGGGGCGGTGTGTCACAGCATCATCGGACTGAGCTTGTCATTGCAGGCAATCTCAACGCTGTGCGTTACAGGGAAGACATCCTCCTCCCTCATGTGGTACCCTTCCTGCAGGCTCATCCTGACATGACCCTCCAGCATGACAATGCTACCAGCCATACTGCTCGTTCTGTGCGTGATTTCCTGCAAGACAGGAATGTCAGTGTTCTGCCATGGGAGAGTGAGTAACATCTCACAGCAAGAACTGGCAAATCTGGTGCAGTCCATGAGGAGGAGATGCACTGCAGTACTTAATGCAGCTGGTGGCCACACCAGATACTGACTGTTACTTTTGATTTTGACCCCCCCTGTTGTTCAGGGACACATTATTCAATTTCTGTTAGTCACATGTCTGTGGAACTTGTTCAGTTTGTCAGTTGTTGAATCTTGTTACGTTCATACAAATATTTACACATGTTAAGTTTGCTGAAAATAAATGCAGTTGACAGTGAGAGGACGTTTATTTTTGTAAGATCGTAAATTAATAATTGATTTGAAATTGAACAAAATTGTTTACATTTAAGCTGCAAAATTCTTGTTTGCAAATGGTGCTGTACCTTCTTGCCAACGTTCAACTGGGGCGTGTTCAGCAGGACTTATTGTTTTGGAACGTTCAGAAAGAAATAAGCTATGTAGAACAATCATGCATCTCTGACATGTTGAATAAGGAATCACGTCAGCTCTATTTGTGGGATTTCTATCTGCAACTTTCGAGAACGTTTTCGTACTGAACATGGCCTTTGTATATTATTGTTCACCAAACCAATCAGCTGTTTCCATCTCTGTAAAGTGTTAGGGAAACTAAATTGACCATGGTCAACATTGTATGCTTTGTTTTTCTGAACCACTGCTAAAATAGTGGGCAAATAAAAAGGTGCATTTTGTTTCAGGCATCTTTCACTTTACACAGGTAGACGGTACACTTCTGCTATTAGTTGGGTATTGTGTGTCTCTGTCACACACAACTCTCACCATACCACAATCCTTTCACCAGTTCTTATCGGCTTAGCTACAACTTTTCTCTAAATAAGACCATAGTTTCCATTCTCCTAATGCTTGAGTGTAGGACTGTGTGGTAGGGGAAACTGGTCCTAGATCAGTGCGGTTCAGCCAGGACAACTCCCACGCTGGTCTCTGATCTGTGCCCCATCTCCCAGAGGATCTTCCCCACACGTCTCAGTTCATCCCACTGCCCTTCATGTTAACAATGCAGACTTCCTCTGAAGCGGAGCCCATAATAGAGACGCCTTACAGACACTAGACTAGAACAGGATTTTACCACCACCTGAATGTCTTTTGTGTCTTATTATTGCATGCTGACATCCACCCACTTTTATTTTTTGTTGCATTCCTCCCAGGTGTTAGTGGTGCTTTTGTCTAAATGTGCTCATCCTTTTACGGAGTGATAGTACATTTCACCTGTAGTTGTCTTGTTTACGTCCAATGTCACTGACTCCACTAACACCGGGAACTACTTTCTCAATGAAGTGTTTTAAAAAATAAATAAAAATTCTACTCCAAATGAAGGATGCCACACAGTGCCTAGGGTGTCATTAAGATGACCCGGTAAACCCTGGGTTTCCACGCCATTGACGATCTCTTAGTGGGAGAGCCATAGAAATAGTGTTTTGGGGGTCTTTTCCTATTCTAGTAAGTATATTTCTATGTTTTGGCCTATTAGGAACTGTCATTTTGTTCTATCAGAACCTTATGGGTAGTTAAATGTTTGTTAGGACATTATGATGCCATTTTTGGTTTAATTTCAGTTCTTCCTAATTCGTAATGGAACTGAGCTGGATGTGTTGGTGTCAATCATCATGTCAGCTCTTTTTCTATTTGCATAAAACATGTCTGACCTGAATTAAATTACATAGGTGAGAGCAGAGTATGTTTAGCCATTTTTTTAACATTCAGCATCACTACGTCAAGGGAAATAAAGTATTCTTTCTAACAACGATATCTACATATACACTATATATACAGAAGTATGTGGACACCCCTTAGTGGATTCTGCTTTTTCAGCCACACCTGTTTCTAACAAGTGTATAAAATCCAGCACACAGCCATGCAATCTCCATTGACAAATACTGGCAGTGGAATGAACTTACTGAAAAGCTCAGTGACTTTCAACCTGGCACCGTCACAGGATGCCACCTTTCCAACGAGTCAGTTCGTCAAATTTCTGCCCTGCTGGTGCTACCCTGGTCAACTGGAAGTGCTGTTACTGTAAAGTGGAAATGTTTAGTCTAGGAGCAACAACGGCTCACCCTCAGTGGTAGCCACACAAGCTAACAGAATGAGACCGCCGAGTGCTGAAGCGTATAAACAATCTTCTGTCCTCGATTGCAACACTCACTACCGAGTTCCAAACTGCCTCTGGAAGCAATTTCAGCACAAGAACTGTTATTCAGGAGCTTCATGAAACGGTTTTCTATGGCCGAGCAGCCGCAAACAAGCCTAAGATCACCATGTGCAATGCCAAGCGTCGGCTGGAGTGGTGTAAAGCTCACCGCCATTGGACTCTGGAGCAGTGGAAACGCGTTCTCTAGAGTAATGAATCTTCACCATCTGGCAGTGCAACGGAAAAATCTGGGTTTGGCCGATTCCGGAGAACGCAACCTGCCCTAATGCATAGTGCCAACTGTACGTTTTGGTGGAGGAGGAATAATGGTCTGGGGATGTTTTTCATGGTTCGGACTAGGCCCCTTAGTTCCAGTGAAGGGAAATGTTAACGCTACAGCATACAATAACATTCTAACGATTGTGTGCTTTCCCTGCAGTAATGCTCCAACATCTAGTGGAAAACCTTCCCATAAAAATATATATACATATACATCAATGATGTCGCTCTCGCTGCTGGTGATTCTCTGATCCACCTCTATGCAGACGACACCATTCTGTAAACTTCTGGCCCTTCTTTGTGTTAACTAACCTCCAGACGAGCTTCAATGCCATACAACTCTCCTTCCGTGGCCTCCAACTGCTCTTAAATGCAAGTAAAACTAAATGCATGCTCTTCAACCGATCGCTACCAGCACCTGCTCGCCCGTCCAGCATCATTACTCTGGACGGTTCTGACCTAGAATATGTGGACAACTACAAATACCTAGGTGTCTGGCTAGACTGTAAACTCTCCTTCCAGACTCACATTAAGCATCTCCAATCCAAAATTAAATCTAGAATCGGCTTCCTATTTCGCAACAAAGCATCCTTCACTCATGCTGCCAAACATACCCTCGTAAAACTGACCATCCTACCGATCCTCGACTTCGGCGATGTCATCTATAAAATAGCCTCCAACACTCTACTCAACTAATTGGATGCAGTTTATCACAATGCCATCTGTTTTGTCACCAAAGCCCCATATATTACCCACCACTGCGACCTGTACGCTCTCGTTGGCTTGCCATCTACAAGTCTCTTAGGTAAAGCCCCGCCTTATCTCATCTCACTGGTCACCATAGCAGCACCCACCCGTAGCACGCACTCCAGCAGGTATATCTCACTGGTCACCCCAAAAGCCAATTCCTGCTTTGGCCGCCTTTCCTTCCAGTTCTTTGCTGACTGGAACGAACTGCAAAAATCACTGAAGCTGGAGACCCATATCTCCCTCACTAGCTTTAAGCACCAGCTGTCAGATGAGCTCACAGATCACTGCACCTGTACATAGCTCATCTGTAAACAGCCCATCCAACTACCTCATCCCTATACTGTATTTATTTATTTATCTTGCTCCTTTGCACCCCAGTATCTCTATTTGCACATTCATCTTCTGCACGTCTACCATTCCAGTGTCTAATTGCTATATTGTAATTACTTCGCCACCATGGCCTATTTATTGCCTTACCTCCCTTATCTTACCTCATTTGCACTCACTGTATTTAGATTTTTCTTTTTTCTACTGTATAATTGACTGTATGTTTTTTCCATGTGTAACTCTGTGTTGTTTTATGTGCCGAACTGCTATGCTTTATATTGGCCAGGTCGCAGTTGTAAATGAGAACTTATTGTCAAATAGCCTACCTGGTTAAATAAAGGTAAAATAAAATACGAGTGGCGGATGTTATAGCAGCAAAGGGGGGGACCAACTCCAAATTAATGCCCATGGTTTTAGAATGAGATGTTCAACGACCAGGTATCCACATACTTTTGGTCATGTAGTGCATTTCAGGATGTTGTATATCCCTGGAAATCATCAGAATTCTTGTAAACATTAACAGTTTTGAAAACAGTTGTCTAAACAGAGTGGTCTATCGGCACAACTTACCCCGGTTATGGGGTAAGTTTAGCATTGATCCGCCTTGGGGTAAGCGTGTGATGATGTCCTGTGACATTGGGGCATGGTGCTGATAGGTCAAAGTTGAATTCATGGAATGTGGGTGTGCTATATCGTATATCTTAAATGTATGGCTACATTCAGATATAGATCTCTGTTCAAAATCACTTACCTTTCCATTTCTTGACCAGTTGTCTGGGACAAGGATGTTGTTTCAGTGTGCAAGTTCTCTGCATTTTGAGGCTACTAAGCCCATGAAATCAGTCTGAAATGATTGACATGTTCATCAAGCTCAGACTCCATGTCATCAGATAAGACCTTGTGTGCGTCTGCTACTCGATCCTAGCCTCTCTTTCACACAGGTACAGTGAGGGGAAAATGTATTTGATCCCCTGCTGATTTTGTACGTTTGCCCACTGACAAAGAAAGGATCAGTCTATAATTTTAATGGTAGGTTTATTTGAACAGTGAGAGACAAAATAACAACAAAAAAATCCAGAAAAACACGTCTAAAATGTTATAAATTGGTTTGCATTTTAATGAGGGAAAAAAGTATTTGACCCCCTCTCAATCAGAAAGATTTCTGGCTCCCAGGTGTCTTTTATACAGGTAACGAGCTGAGATTAGGAGCACACTCTTAAAGGGAGTGCTCCTAACCGCAGCTTGTTACCTGTATAAAAGACACCTGTCCACAGAAGCAATCAATCAGATTCCAAACTCTCCACCATGGCCAAGACCAAAGAGCTCTCCAAGGATGTCAGGGACAAGATTGTAGACCTACACAAGGCTGGAATGGGCTACAAGACCATCGCCAAGCAGCTTGGTGAGAAGGTGACAACAGTTGGTGCGATTATTCGCAAATGGAAGAAACACTAAATAACTGTCAATCTCCCTCGGCCTGGGGCTCCATGCAAGATCTCACCTCGTGGAGTTGCAATGATCATGAGAACGGTGAGGAATCAGCCCAGAACTACACGGGAGGATATTGTCAATGATCTCAAGGCAGCTGGGACCATAGTCACCAAGAAAACAATTGGTAACACACTACGCCGTGAAGAACTGAAGTCCTGCAGCGCCCGCAAGGTCCCCCTGCTCAAGAAAGCACACATATACATGCCCGTCTGAAGTTTGCCAATGTACATCTGAATGATTCAGAGGACTACTGGGTGAAAGTGTTGTGGTCAGATGAGACCAAAGTGGACCTCTTTGGCATCAACTCAACTCGACATGTTTGGAGGAGGAGGAATGCTGCCTATGACCCCAAGAACACCATCCCCACCGTCAAACATGGAGGTGGAAACATTATGCTTTGGGGGTGTTTTTCTGCTAAGGGGACAGGACAACTTCACCGCATCAAAGGGATGATGGACGGGGCCATGTACCGTCAAATCTTGGGTGAGAACCAAAACACACGGCCAAGGCAACAAAGGAGTGGCTCAAGAAGAAGCACATTAAGGTCCTGGAGTGGCCTAGCCAGTCTCCAGACCTTAATCCCATAGAAAATCTGTGGAGGGAGCTGACGGTTCGAGTTGCCAAACGTCAGCCTCAAAACCTTAATGACTTGGAGAAGATCTGCAAAGAGGTGTGGGACAAAATCACTCCTGAGATGTGTGCTAACCTGGTGGCCAACTACAAGAAATGTCTGACCTCTGTGATTGCCAACAAGGGTTTTGCCACCAAGTACTAAGTCATGTTTTGCAGAGGGGTCAAATATTTATTTCACTCATTAAAATGCAAATCATTTTATAACATTTTTGACATGGGTTTTTCTTGATTTTTTGGTTGTTATTCTGTCTCTTACTGTTCCAATAAACCTACCATTAAAATGATAGACTGATAATTTCTTTGTCAGTGGGCAAATGTCCAAAATCAGCAGGGGATCAAATACTTTCCCCTCTCACTGTACATGTTAGTTTAGTTTTTTTGTCATTGTGCCTCTTCAGTGTCATTCTATTTTGTCTATTTTATCCCTTGCTGCTGCTCAAGGGGACATATTCTCTTATGTTACTTCATTGGCTGCTCTCTCAAGAACCACAAGGGTGGCTAAAAGCCTGCTTGTTTTACTTTTGTATACAGAGGGCCTGATGCACTGTAATATGTTAATATGCATGACGCATTGCAAAAATACTATGCATATTATACATAAAAGTCATTAGGGATGCACAATATATCGGTGAGCATTTCGGAATCGAACGATATTAATTTAACGCCGATGTGCAAAACCGATGTCAAAGCTGACGTGCATACTTATATAACATAGGTAGATGATGTAATGATGCCATGAAAAATATGATGAAATGACTGAACAAATGAACAATGAAACAGCACAGCAAGTAAGTGAAATAGGTTTTGCTTATTTTTTACTGGTAATGGGGACATATGTAAATGCCAACAAAATAACTTTTTGGTGTGTGTGTGTTTCAACTATTTAACTGTGGTAGAATGCTTAATAGGACTCTCTAAAATGTTAAATATTGGTTATCGGTATAGGGTTTTTTGGCAAGGAAAATATCAGATATCGGTATAGGCCAAAAATGTCATCGGTGCATTCCTAAAACTGACCAAATGTAATCATTATTGGCCATTGGCTCAACTTACCCCAAGGCAAACATTCTGACTATATTAGCCCACACAGCTACAAGGATGCACTTTTATGCTAGGTTTAGCACCTCATTTTGTAGCTTGTAGAGAACCCAACTGATGAACAAAACAATCGTAAAACTATCTACTTTGGTTTAGACACAAGCATCATGAAACACATTCATCTGACTTTGTGACAATCTATTTTTTATTTTACCTAACTTGCTTACCATTTTTTCCATGTGGATGTTTCCTTCACAGTCCCGATGACCTCTTTCTAGATATTTGGTCACATGATTCATTTTGTGTACGGTTTCCTAGAAACTTACCCCACTCCCCTACCAATAAATTAGGTAATCTTTTTTGACTTTTCAGCAACCTAGACACTTCCACTCTGGAATAGACAACTGCCAGTTTTGGTTGGTAGTGACACATTTGTTCTCTTGAAAGAATGTACAAGTAAAAGCAAATAACAGACACATTTACTGTAAAGTTTACAGTGTAATAAAATGCTCCTCTGGAATAGTTCATTTATTATAACTTCAAACAAAAATAATCTCTACAAAAACTATTCAAATAATGTCATATTATATTGATACTTTGTCGATTTCTTTTTTCTCTCCTTTCAGACTGATAAGTTTAAATTCTGTTTTACTCCTGAATACTGTGTGAAGATAAAATCTTGCTAAACTGTGGCGACTCATTCCTATAACAACCATAATAGTGACTAAAATCTTAATATTGATAACCCTCTGGATATTGTAATAATTATGTATAATCTCAGCGTCTGTCGGTGGGCACGTAACATGCAATAACGACTGAAGAAGATGATGAAATAAAAATTAAAAAATGGAAAAGGTGAAAACAAGTCTGTTATTTTGAGTCGAAGATATGAAACCTGGTTTACAGTATATTCTACATAGACGTCAGCAGCGAATCCCAGCCCAGCCCTCCCCAAGTCTAGCCAAACGCTCTGTCTGTCTGTCTGTCTGTCTGTCTGTCTGTCTGTCTGTCTGTCTGTCTGTCTGTCTGTCTGTCTGTCTGTCTGTCTGTCTGTCTGTCTGTCTGTCTGTCTGTCTGTCTGTCTGTCTGTCTGTCTGTCTCTGTCTGTCTGTCTGTCTGTCTGTCTGTCTGTCTGTCTGTCTGTCTGTCTGTCTGTGTCTGTCTGTCTGTCTGTCTGTCTGGAGCAGTAAGTGCAGGGTCTCAAGAGAAGAGGGGCACATTAACTCAATGAATTAAGACAAAGGAAATGTACTTGTGTTACATCAGCAATTCCTCCCTCCCTTTTCTTCATAGTGAACAGTAGTGATTTAAAGTGTTAAACGAACAGTCGTTAGCTCATTTAATAATAATTATGCTTTTTGGTATGAGATCGAGATTCCTCCAGCTCAAGATTAAAGGGAGAGAGACAGGGGGTTTGGTTGTCTGATTTTCCTCCACCTTCCTCTGTTCTCTCTGAAGTCATTCTCTTGTTTTACTCTCACACGTTCCCCGAGTCAGTGAGGTGTGTGTGTGTGTGTGTGTGTGTGGGGGGGGGGGGGGGTGTATTTGCAGACCTTTCCCAACCTTCCCTCTCTAAGGATCCACACACACAACAGTTCCCCCTGTGTTTGAGGGGGCAGCAGGTGACTCAGTGTGCAGTTAAAGTGGCCAGAAGGTGGGGTAGCAGGACGCAGAGCAGTAGGGGGGCGAGGAAGTGGAGGTGGGCGGTGCAGGCCGTGTTGCAGGCCTTGTCCCCCTCGCAGCGTGACTGTTGGCACAGCACGCCCTTAAACTCTGGGGGACAGATACACTTCTGGTTCTGGGAGCAGGTCCCGCCGTTCTGACATAGGAGCAGCTCCTCGTCACACACATTGGCTGTGAGAGAGAGGGGGAGAAGCAGAAAGAGGTGAATGAAGTGATCGAGAAGGTGAGGATAGAGGTAGAGAAGGTGTAGGGAGAGAAGAAGAGGATGAAAGCGAGAGAGGAGGTTGAGGAAGGTGATTGAAGGCGAATGAGAAAAAGGGATGCGGGAAAGAGAGGGAGATAGTGGCAAAACAAGGTTCCATGAAAGATAAAAGTAGGATGGGGGAGTAAAGAGCAAAGAGAATAAAGGGAGTAAGATAGGAGAGAGCGATCGGGGGAAGATGAGAAGAGGAGTATTGCCACAGAAAGAACAAGATGGGGAAGAGAGATGAAGGGAGCAATGAAAGTATATCGATAGAAAGAGAGAGGGGGAAGAAAGAAGAAAATATTAATTATCCTATCCTCGAGCTCGGCAACGAATAGCACCTGCCTTCTCTTTTCTGCCATATTTTTTCCAGTTTGTTTTGGAGCATGCACTTTCTCTGAATCAGAGTAATGTCTCTATTTTTGTTCAGAAGACTCTTATACATTTCTTAGTTGTCTGTAAATCATAGGCTGAATGAAAAAGCTGTAAATGGGGTGGGGAATAACATGCTGGTAGTTTTTATACTGTACAAGATATTTGGCCTAAAGACGCAGTGTGTTTACAAGAAAGGGTGTGTGTGTGTGTATCAGCGTGTGTGCATGCATCATGTGTGTGCATGTGCGTGCGTGTGTACGGGTGTGTGACGTAAAGACCTGTGAAGATTTGTAGGGCATGATGACAAAAGCATGCTCAAAGCTTTTATGTTCTGGATCTCTCTCTGTGTATCATTCCATTGCATGTTTATGCCACCGAAAACATTTTTACTCTCTCACCTTAATCCAATATGGGATCCACTGTGCTCTACTGATTGACCCAATTGGCTAACTAACAAACAGCAGTAAGGAGGGATTCCAAAGCCAGCCTCAGAGAGAAAAGGAGGCTGGGGCTGTATGTGTTTGAGACTGGCCCTGACTCTATGGTATATGATAGGGGGAAGAAGGGTTAAGGTGTTAATGAAAGGAGCAGGGGATGCTAAAGGTTACTATGACTGTCGTGTGACATATTCCCCACACATACACCCCCCCCCCCCCACATACATACACTATCTTTCCCCCCCACACATATCTACACCACACACACACCCAAGTGCATATCTCCCCCTGTATACTCACAGTAACAGCCTTGTTTCCAGTAGTACCCAGGGAAACAGTCATCACACTTGGACCCCGTAGCGCCGTCTTTACACTGGCAAAAGCCTGTCCCATTACACCGGTCATGGACAGAACCCATCTGGTTACAGTTACACTCTGGGGAGAGGGGGATAGAGGGAGAGGAATGGAGAAAGATGGAGGGAGGCAGGCATGTTAGAAAATAGATCTATTTGTAAATTCAGTTAATTTGGTGTATGTGTGCATGTGTAAATCTCTCTCTCTCCCTCTCCTGTATTGATTCAATGCCAGTCTCTGTGTGCCAGTAGCCTGGCAGGTGAGCTAATGGGGCCCTCATTTGTGCTGACTCCAAGGCCTGGACCTGCCCCCACTGTGACAGGATTATCCTCCCGACTCCCCTTGTGCCCCCCTTCTACCCTCCTCCAGCCCTCCTACCTTCTACCCTCCTCCAGCTCTCCTCCTACCCTCTTCCCACCCTCCTTCTACCCTCCTCCAGCCCTCCTACCTTCTACCCTCCTCCAGCTCTCCTCCTACCCTCTTCCCACCCTCCTGCTACCCTCCTCCAGCCCTCCTACCTTCTACCCTCCTCCAGCTCTCCTCCTACCCTCTTCCCACCCTCCTGCTACCCTCCTCCAGCCCTCCTACCTTCTACCCTCCTCCAGCTCCCTTCCTACCCTCTTCTCACCCTTCTGCTACCCTCCTCCAGCCCTCCTACCTTCTACCCTCCTCCAGCTCTCCTCCTACCTTCTTCCCACCCGCCTTCTACCCTCCTTCAGCCCCCTCCTACCCTCCTTCAGCCCCCCTCCTACCGTCCTCCAGCACCCCACCTCTCACCTGCAGATGGACTACATCAACACTACAGTCAGCTCCATAGAGAATCCAGGAGGATTAATAGTCTGATCTACATTCAGTTCCACAGAGAATCCAGGAGGATTAATAGTCTGATCTCCATTCAGCTCCATAGAGAATCCAGGAGGATTAATAGTCTGATCTACATTCAGCTCCACAGAGAATCCAGGAGGATTAATAGTCTGATCTACATTCAGCTCCACAGAGAATCCAGGAGGATTAATAGTCTGATCTACAGTCAGCTCCACAGAGAATCCAGGAGGATTAATAGTCTGATCTACATTCAGCTCCACAGAGAATCCAGGAGGATTTATAGTCTGATCTACAGTCAGCTCCATAGAGAATCCAGGAGGATTAATAGTCTGATCTACAGTCAGCTCCATAGAGAATCCAGGAGGATTAATAGTCTGATCTACATTCAGTTCCATAGAGAATCCAGGAGGATTAATAGTCTGATCTACATTCAGTTCCACAGAGAATCCAGGAGGATTAATAGTCTGATCTACATTCAGCTCCACAGAGAATCCAGGAGGATTAATAGTCTGATCTACATTCAGCTCCACAGAGAATCCAGGAGGATTAATAGTCTGATCTACATTCAGTTCCACAGAGAATCCAGGAGGATTAATAGTCTGATCTACATTCAGTTCCACAGAGAATCCAGGAGGATTAATAGTCTGATCTACATTCAGCTCCACAGAGAATCCAGGAGGATTAATAGTCTGATCTACATTCAGTTCCACAGAGAATCCAGGAGGATTAGTAGTCTGATCTACATTCAGTTCCACAGAGAATCCAGGAGGATTAGTAGTCTGATCTACATTCAGTTCCACAGAGAATCCAGGAGGATTAATAGTCTGATCTACATTCAGCTCCACAGAGAATCCAGGAGGATTAGTAGTCTGATCTACATTCAGTTCCACAGAGAATCCAGGAGGATTAATAGTCTGATCTACATTCAGCTCCACAGAGAATCCAGGAGGATTAGTAGTCTGATCTACATTCAGCTCCACAGAGAATCCAGGAGGATTAATAGTCTGATCTCAGTGAGTCAGTGTTTTTATCTGTTTAGCAGTTTTTTTCTGGCAGTTTGTTTGGAGATGCTGATCTCGCTAAACTGTATTTCTGATCAATGACGTCTTGGTGGATGACGTCAATGACGTCTTGACGTCTTTGTGTAACACACATAATGCCTAATGATTATTCTGCAATAAATGCAGACACACACACACACAGTGACTGACCGATGCAGACACCCTCGTCGTCTAGTTCGGCGGAAGCGTTTCTGAAGTAGCCCAGTCTGCAGTGCTGGCAGTTCTGTCCTCTGGTATTGTGCTTGCAGCTGACGCACGTCACGATGTTCAGGTAGTCTATGTAGCTGCAGCGGTTAGAGTGGCCGTAGCACTCACAGTCTGGGAACAGAGAGGATAGTTAGAGTGGCCGTAGCACTCACAGTCTGGGAACAGAGAGGATAGTTAGAGTGGCCGTAGCACTCACAGTCTGGGAACAGAGAGGATAGTTAGAGTGGTCGTAGCACTCACAGTCTGGGAACAGAGAGGATAGAGTGGTCGTAGCACTCACAGTCTGGGGACAGAGAGGAGAGTTGGTGATGAACAGTGGGACAGTCTGGGAACAGAGAGGAGAGTTGGGGTGATGAACAGTGGGACAGTCTGGGAACAGAGAGGAGAGTTGGGTTGATGAACAGTGGGACAGTCTGAGAACAGAGAGGAGAGTTGGGGTGATGAACAGTGGGACAGTCTGGGAACAGAGAGGAGAGTTGGGTTGATGAACAGTGGGACAGTCTGAGAACAGAGAGGAGAGTTGGGGTGATGAACAGTGGGACAGTCTGAGAACAGAGAGGAGAGTTGGGTTGATGAACAGTGGGACAGTCTGAGAACAGAGAGGAGAGTTGGGGTGATGAACAGTGGGACAGTCTGGGAACAGAGAGGAGAGTTGGGTTGATGAACAGTGGGACAGTCTGAGAACAGAGAGGAGAGTTGGGGTGATGAACAGTGGGACAGTCTGAGAACAGAGAGGAGAGTTGGGTGATGAACAGTGGGACAGTCTGGGAACAGAGAGGAGAGTTGGGGTGATGAACAGTGGGACAGTCTGAGAACAGAGAGGAGAGTTGGGGTGATGAACAGTGGGACAGTCTGGGAACAGAGAGGAGAGTTGGGGTGATGAACAGTGGGACAGTCTGAGAACAGAGAGGAGAGTTGGGGTGATGAACAGTGGGACAGTCTGAGAACAGAGAGGAGAGTTGGGGTGATGAACAGTGGGACAGTCTGGGAACAGAGAGGAGAGTTGGGGTGATGAACAGTGGGACAGTCTGAGAACAGAGAGGAGAGTTGGGGTGATGAACAGTGGGACAGTCTGAGAACAGAGAGGAGAGTTGGGGTGATGAACAGTAGGACAGTCTGAGAACAGAGAGGAGAGTTGGAGTGATGAACAGTGGGACAGTCTGAGAACAGAGAGGAGAGTTGGTGATGAACAGTAGGACAGTCTGGGAACAGAGAGGAGAGTTGGGGTGATGAACAGTGGGACAGTCTGGGAACAGAGAGGAGAGTTGGGGTGATGAACAGTGGGACAGTCTGAGAACAGAGAGGAGAGTTGGGGTGATGAACAGTGGGACAGTCTGGGAACAGAGAGGAGAGTTGGGGTGATGAACAGTGGGACAGTCTGGGAACAGAGAGGAGAGTTGGGGTGATGAACAGTGGGACAGTCTGGGAACAGAGAGGAGAGTTGGGGTGATGAACAGTGGGACAGTCTGGGAACAGAGAGGAGAGTTGGGGTGATGAACAGTGGGACAGCCTGAGAACAGAGAGGAGAGTTGGGGTGATGAACAGTAGGACAGTCTGGGGACAGAGAGGAGAGTTGGTGATGAACAGTGGGACAGTCTGGGAACAGAGAGGAGAGTTGGGGTGATGAACAGTGGGACAGTCTGAGAACAGAGAGGAGAGTTGGTGATGAACAGTGGGACAGTCTGGGAACAGAGAGGAGAGTTGGTGATGAACAGTGGGACAGTCTGGGAACAGAGAGGAGAGTTGGTGATGAACAGTGGGACAGTCTGAGAACAGAGAGGAGAGTTGGGTTGATGAACAGTGGGACAGTCTGAGAACAGAGAGGAGAGTTGGGGTGATGAACAGTGGGACAGTCTGGGAACAGAGAGGAGAGTTGGGGTGATGAACAGTGGGACAGTCTGGGAACAGAGAGGAGAGTTGGGGTGATGAACAGTGGGACAGTCTGGGAACAGAGAGGAGAGTTGGAGTGATGAACAGTGGGACAGTCTGAGAACAGAGAGGAGAGTTGGTGATGAACAGTGGGACAGTCTGAGAACAGAGAGGAGAGTTGGGTTGATGAACAGTGGGACAGTCTGAGAACAGAGAGGAGAGTTGGGGTGATGAACAGTGGGACAGTCTGAGAACAGAGAGGAGAGTTGGGGTGATGAACAGTGGGACAGCCTGAGAACAGAGAGGAGAGTTGGGGTGATGAACAGTGGGACAGTCTGAGAACAGAGAGGAGAGTTGGGGTGATGAACAGTGGGACAGTCTGGGAACAGAGAGGAGAGTTGGGGTGATGAACAGTGGGACAGTCTGGGAACAGAGAGGAGAGTTGGGGTGATGAACAGTGGGACAGTCTGGGAACAGAGAGGAGAGTTGGGGTGATGAACAGTGGGACAGTCTGAGAACAGAGAGGAGAGTTGGGGTGATGAACAGTGGGACAGTCTGGGAACAGAGAGGAGAGTTGGGGTGATGAACAGTAGGACAGTCTGAGAACAGAGAGGAGAGTTGGGGTGATGAACAGTGGGACAGTCTGAGAACAGAGAGGAGAGTTGGGTTGATGAACAGTGGGACAGTCTGAGAACAGAGAGGAGAGTTGGGGTGATGAACAGTGGGACAGTCTGAGAACAGAGAGGAGAGTTGGGGTGATGAACAGTGGGACAGTCTGGGAACAGAGAGGAGAGTTGGGGTGATGAACAGTGGGACAGTCTGAGAACAGAGAGGAGAGTTGGGGTGATGAACAGTGGGACAGTCTGGGAACAGAGAGGAGAGTTGGTGATGAACAGTGGGACAGTCTGGGAACAGAGAGGAGAGTTGGTGATGAACAGTGGGACAGTCTGAGAACAGAGAGGAGAGTTGGGGTGATGAACAGTAGGACAGTCTGAGAACAGAGAGGAGAGTTGGGGTGATGAACAGTGGGACAGTCTGAGAACAGAGAGGAGAGTTGGGTTGATGAACAGTGGGACAGTCTGGGAACAGAGAGGAGAGTTGGTGATGAACAGTGGGACAGTCTGAGAACAGAGAGGAGAGTTGGGGTGATGAACAGTGGGACAGTCTGGGAACAGAGAGGAGAGTTGGGTTGATGAACAGTGGGACAGTCTGAGAACAGAGAGGAGAGTTGGGGTGATGAACAGTGGGACAGTCTGAGAACAGAGAGGAGAGTTGGGGTGATGAACAGTGGGACAGTCTGAGAACAGAGAGGAGAGTTGGGGTGATGAACAGTGGGACAGTCTGAGAACAGAGAGGAGAGTTGGGGTGATGAACAGTGGGACAGTCTAAGAACAGAGAGGTTGCGTATTGGTTTGTATGCTGACTTCACAAAATGAATGTCCATATAAATGGACAGTATATTGTATGGTATCGTATTACATAATGAGCCATAGAGATGGTTGTAGCAAGGTTGTGGTATGGTGGAGACATGGCATAGGAGTTGTTATGGTGGAGACATGGCATAGGAGGGAAATGTTAGAGATGGTTGTAGCAAGGTTGTGGTATGGTGGAGACATGGCATAGGAGTTGTTATGGTGGAGACATGGCATAGGAGGGAAATGTTAGAGATGGTTGTAGCAAGGTTGTGGTATGGTGGAGACATGGCATACAATAGGTGGGAAATGTTAGAGGATGGTTAGGACCAAAGAAGGCTAGAGAATGATCCCATTGAGAAACGGTCTCTCTGGACCACCAGAATTGGTTGAAATCACATCCAGTCGTCGTGGCCCTTATTGTAAGAAACAGTTACGGTAGCTTTAGGGTATGAATGATTTGGGAACGCTGCAAATATCGTGCCCTGCGTTTGTCCATCTGCGAGTCAATGAATCGATGAGGATGCCTTTTATCTTAGTGTCTGACTCACAACTTGTTAAAGACAGACTTCAGATAACTCCCCCCTTCCCACCTCCCCAAGACAGGGGAACGCTGACTGGGCTTCATCAAGCTCTACTGACAGCAGTCTATACTGGTGTGTGTGTGTATTTTGGGGGAGGTTGTGTGTGTGTTGTCCTGTGTGTGTGCATGCCCGTGTGTGTGTTGTGGTTAGGGAATTGTTTGTGTTTTAATGCAGGGAAGAATAAAGAGGCTTGGTGTAAGAAGGTCCTCATTCCTGACACAACTTCTACCTCCCATTATACAGTAGGTCTTCATCTCTTCTCTATCGATCTGATGCTTATGTAGTGTCTATACTGCATCCCATTCCCTATGTAGTGGACTACTTTTGACCAGAGCTCATAGGACTGTGGTCAAAAGTAGTGCACTATGTAGGGTATAGGGTGCCATTTGGAACAGAAGCTATACCTGCTTGTACATATGATACTGTCTGTTCTATACTCCTCAATCTGTGCAGTCCACTTATAGAGGTTGACTTCCTTCAACTAAATTGAATTTAATATGGTAAACCAGGAAGCTAAAAACCCATATGTCATAATCACCTGGTTTTATTCATGTATTTACAGACCAAATCTCAATGTAGCGCGTCCCCAACCAAAGTGTGTGTGTGTGAGTGAATCCTTCCTGTGATATTCTTGGCTGAGGTTTGTACATAATTAAGGTTTTATTAAGCTTCAGAAGTCGGCTGCGACGTGTGTGTGTGCGCTAGAAGGCATCGCTGTCCTCTAAAGAGGAGTTTACCAAGCATGTTTATGCAAATACATATTTAAATACACATTAAAAAGTCTAAGTTTAGCTGTTTAATCAGCCGTCAAATTATTATTTTATTATTGTTTGGTTGATGACGCCGCTGAAATATTTATGGGCTGTTTTGAGAGGGGAGAACCGCCGGTGAGAAGAGAGTCACATAAAACACACACATTCTCTCGTGCACACACACACAGACACGCACACATATGCACACACAAACACAGGCACACACACATAAAATGCTTCTCTCAGCTATAAAAGAAAGGTTAGGGGAGAAACATTACACGGTAATTATATATAACTGCCCAATTACTCCACAGACGGCAGAGAGAGAGAGCACCAGGACAAAGTTCCACAAATATATGCAAAGTCAAGATGGGACTTTATTTATGCAAGGCTGTAAAATAAAATAGTAACAAGGGAGATACTGTTATTTTGAATGTTTCGTAGGCCTATATTCGTGGACAGTTTTTAAATCTGGGGGACGAAATGATATCTGACACAAATCATTACGAGAAGTGTTGGACAGGGAGCTAATTGACCTGTTTTAATGGTGAATAGTGATAGCAATGACAAGATAGTGACAGTAACTAGGACATCTTGATGCTTACCTTGTGAGCCAAACAATACCAACATGATGATGAGAAATGACAGTCAGAGAAGGAAGAACTAAAACATGCAGAGAGATGGAATCTTTCCACAGTTTTTGACACCAATCTGGTCATTCAGACAGAGACCATTTCCAAATACTGTCCACATACTGTTCTCTTCGATACTACTCTACTACTGACTCCATGCTACTCAACTAACTCTACTGACTCAATGCTATACAACTAACTCTACTGACTCAATGCTATTCAACTAACTCTACTGACTCAATGCTATACAACTAGCTCTACTGACTCAATGCTATTCAACTAACTCTACTGACTCCATGCTACTCAACTAACTCTACTGACTCAATGCTATACAACTAACTCTACTGACTCAATGCTATACAACTAGCTCTACTGACTCAATACTATTCAACTAACTCTACTGACTCAATGCTATACAACTAGCTCTACTGACTCAATACTATTCAACTAACTCTACTGACTCAATGCTATTCAACTAACTCTACTGACTCAATGCTATACAACTAGCTCTACTGACTCAATACTATTCAACTAACTCTACTGACTCAATGCTATACAACTAGCTCTACTGACTCAATGCTATTCAACTAACTCTACTGACTCAATGCTATACAACTAGCTCTACTGACTCAATGCTATACAACTAGCTCTACTGACTCAATGCTATTCAACTAACTCTACTGACTCAATGCTATTCAACTAACTCTACTGACTCAATGCTATTCAACTAACTCTACTGACTCAATGCTATACAACTAGCTCTACTGACTCAATACTATTCAACTAACTCTACTGACTCAATGCTATACAACTAGCTCTACTGACTCAATGCTATTCAACTAACTCTACTGACTCAATGCTATTCAACTAACTCTACTGACTCAATGCTATTCAACTAACTCTACTGACTCAATGCTATACAACTAACTCTACTGACTCAATGCTACTCAACTAACTCTACTGACTCAATGCTATTCAACTAACTCTACTGACTCAATGCTATACAACTAACTCTACTGACTCAATGCTATTCAACTAACTCTACTGACTCAATGCTATTCAACTAACTCTAGTGACTCAATGCTATACAACTAGCTCTACTGACTCAATGCTATTCAACTAACTCTACTGACTCAATGCTATTCAACTAACTCTACTGACTCAATGCTATACAACTAGCTCTACTGACTCAATGCTATTCAACTAACTCTACTGACTCAATGCTATTCAACTAACTCTACTGACTCAATGCTATTCAACTAACTCTACTGACTCAATGCTATACAACTAACTCTACTGACTCGATGCTATTCAACTAACTCTGAGTCAATGCTATTCAACTAACTCTACTGACTCAATGCTATTCAACTAACTCTACTGACTCAATGCTATACAACTAACTCTACTGACTCAATGCTATTCAACTAACTCTACTGACTCAATGCTATACAACTAGCTCTACTGACTCAATGCTATTCAACTAACTCTACTGACTCAATGCTATACAACTAACTCTACTGACTCAATGGTATTCAACTAACTCTGAGTCAATGCTATTCAACTGAGTCTAGTGACTCAATGCTAATCAACTAACACAAAACCATTCTACTAACTCTACTGACTCGATAACACTCTACTAACTCTTCACTAACTCAATGCTAGCTACTCCACTAGCACCACTGATGGTAAGCCTAGAAAACAGGATTCCATGGCGCTCCAGTGTCCTGTAAGCATCCTGTCACTCCCCTGCTAGCTATTCTTGTTCATTGTCTTACCTTTGAAATCATCGTATATGATCCCATACAACTGTCTGGCCTCAGGCTCTCCTCCTGAGATCAAGAGCTTGAGAATCCCTTTATGAGATGAACAAATCTTTGTTTTAGATGGGTTTCATGGATCCAACCTGAGTCAATCTACACACAATACCCCATAATGACAAAGCGAAAACAGGTTTTTACAAATGTATTTAAAATAAAAAACAGAAATACCTTATTTACATAACTATTCAGACCCTTTGCTATGAGACTCGAAATTGAGCTCAGGTGCATCCTGTTTCCGTTGATCATCCTTGATGTTTCTACAACTTGATTGGAGTCCACCTGTGGTAAATTCAATTGATTGGACATGATTTGGAAACGATCACACCTGTCTATATAAGGTCCCACAGGTGACAGTGCATGTCAGAGAAACAACCAAGCCATGAGGTCGAAGGAATTGACCGTAGAGCTCTGAGAAAGAATTTTGTCGAGGCACAGATCTGGGAAAAGGTGACAAAAAATGTCTGCAGCATTGAAGGTCCCCATGAACAGTGGCCTCCATCATTCCTAAATAGAAGACGTTTGGAACCAACAAGACTCTTCCTAGAGCTGGCCGCCCGGCCAAACTGAGCAATCGGGGGAGAAGGGCCTTGGTCAGGAAGGTGACCAAGAACCCAATGGTCACTCTGACAAAGCTCCAGAGTTTCTCTGTGGAGATGGGAGAACCTTCCAGAAGGACAACCATCCACCAATCAGGCCTTTATGGTAGAGTGGCCAGACAGAAGCCACTCCTCAGTAAAAGGCACATGAAGGTTCACCTTCCAACAGGACAGCGACCCTAAGCACACAGCCAAGACGACGCAGGAGTGGCTTCGGGACAAGTCTCTGAATGTCCTTGAGTGGCCCAGTCAGAGCCCGGACTTGAACTCGATCGAACATCTCTGGAGACACCTGAAAATAGCTGTGCAGCGACGCTCCTTGAGAGGATCTGCAGAGAAGAATGTGAGGAACTCCCCAAATACAGGTGTGCCAAGCTTGTAGCATCATACCCAAGAAGACCCGAGGCTGTAATCACAGCCCAAGGTGCTTCAACAAAGAACTGAGTAAAAACCAGTTTTTGCTTTGTCATTAGGGGGTATTGTGTGTAGATTGATGAGGGAAAAAAACAATTGAATCCATTATAGAATAAGGCTGTAACGGAACAAAATGTGGAAAAAGTGAAGGGGTCTGAATCCTTTCTAAATGCATTGTATGGAGAGGTAGGTCCATAGAGATATACATCTAGAAAGGGTGATTTTATGGAGCAGAGTCCCAATGTCTTGGAATGGAACAGTTTGTCGGACATCTTGCTTGAGGGCAGTTCTAAACCAGCTAATTTCATCTTTATGGGTTGGTCATCATCACCTAGTTATACAGTATTAAGGATATGGCTTGGGAGAGGTGGAGTCTACCGGATCTTAGCCTACATGGTATGTACACTACACACTAGCTAATGTACGGTACTTGAGTTCTACCTTTCTTTTTTGCAAACTCTCTCTCCTCTTCACTTTCTTCCTCCTCCCACTTCTTCTTCTTCTTCCTCTTCTTCTCCTCTCCCCCAGGGGGCTCTAAGGTCTCCTGACCCCAGATTTCCCATTCAGGGGTTTTGGGAACTTCCTCTGGATCACCACAGAGGAAGAGTGAGAGATCTGAAATCTATTGCTCTACGGGCTGATTAGTACTGTCTGACTGACTGCTCCCAGTAGCTCCAACTTCGACAGGCTTCGGCTGATCAACAGCTCTACACATTGACTGGTCATGTCTGAAGGAGAATCTACTGTACTCCAACTTGTATTTGCTTTTGAACTATACACATCTATGCACTGGTCTATACCAACTCATACATTCACTAACACTACACACTAGCTCCATACATGTACAGCTCATCTAGAGAAGATACATTCACTAACACTACACACTAGCTCCATACATGTATAGCACATCTAGAGAAGATACCTTCAGGGTTTCTTTCTGTGTCCTCCTCTTCCCCCTCCTCTTGCTCTCCTTCTTTCTCAGAGGGTTTTCCTGTCTCCTCTACTTCAGGAGTAGGAGAGACTGTGAGCACTAACAGGTCACATCATTCATTTGTTTGTTCATTAGTGTTTTTGTTTGTTCCTTCGTTCGTCCTCTTTTCATTAATTCATCTATTCATCCATCCATCCATCCATTATACTATTGTACATAATGAGTCCAGTCTAGTTCATAGGAACACAATGAGTTATAAAACTACTAACTAATGAAGTCCATTGAAATCCTACACAATGACAGATACCTTCTGCCTCAAACTCCTTCTCTTTCTCCACTGCTTCCTTTTCTCTCAATCCCTCAGAGGGCCATGCACTCTCTCCAGGGCCCCCTTCCTCAGGTTGGGGAGGAACTGTGAATGTCAGAAAGGGTCCGAAAAACAGACACATCACAATTCGTTCACTTCGCCTCACCCCCATATGAGCTAGAATCTACAGGTCACGCTAGAAAGAGAGTGGGGAAAACAATTTTATCTCAAATGACTTCAAACAGCTAGAAAGCTATAATGGGGAAAACAATATTATCTCAAATGACTTCACAGCTAGAAAGCTATAACCTTTATATCTCTCCTTCTCTGTTGTCTTCTCGTTCTTTTCCTCCATCACGTCCACTTTCCTAGAGGGCTTCTCGCTTTTCCCAGAGTCCTCTGCTTCAGGTTTTGGGGCGGCTGTGTGCGAGTACCAGTGAGACATGAGCACTCTCAGAAAAAAAAAAAGTTTTACCATCAGGGTGGGACCAAGGAGACAGTTTCTTTGTACTGCACATCATATGGCTACTTCATCATAGTCACGGCTCAATTAACTAATGGGACGCTAATATGAACCATGACAATAACAGGCTCTTGACAGACCTCGTCTATCGTCAATTTTCTTTTCTTTACCTGAAAGTTAGTGAGTACTGTGTATTACTCTGTCTGTTCATAACAACTTGGCAACAAGTAGTCTTCTACATGTGAATGTTCCATTACACTCTAAATTCAATGCACAACGATTAGGCCTGTACCTTTTTCCAATCTTTTTTTCCTCCACTCCCTGTTTCTCCTCTACCCCCTCTTTCTCCTCCACCCCCTCTTTCTCCTCCTCCCCCTCTTTCTCTAGTTCTGTCTTAGATGGAGTATTGCTTTTCGCATTGTCCTCTGCTTCAGCGGGTTTGGAGGTGACTGTGAACATTGAGCAATGTAGTCTTTTACAGTCCGATATGCATGTCTCTCTACACAACGCAAAGTACCACAGAACTACAGTACCCACATACTACAACTACTACACATACTACTGAGGCTACAATAAACAAGTTATACCTTTTTCAGTCTCTTTCTCCTTCACCTCTCCTTCCTCCCCCTCTTCTTCAAAGGGAATCTCAGTCTCTCCTGCATCTCCTGCCTCTTCACTATTAGCAGCTGAACAAAAAGCATTGCAACCTCCAAAAGGAGTGTGTGCAAATTGATCATTATTGCAAACAGCCAGAAAGTTTCAAAGAGCTCTCTAACAAGTACCTCTAAACTAGGAATTACTAATCAGCCAAGGGAAGCTGGGGAAAGAGTTGTACATGGGAAATGTTCTCCTTTAAATTGGACATTTAAGATGACCAGGCTACATTTAAGATGGCCAGGCTATTGACCAATCAATGACAAGGTATTGATTCGGCAGCACTCCCCCTAATGGATGTATGGGTTCCATAAAATCTATTCTGCATAATCCTTCCGTTTCTTTGCATGGATCCAGGTGTACCACATAAGTATTCTCTATCAACAGGGGTGTGGTGTGAGAGCCTACCGTAGAGATGGTAGAGAGGCCATTGCCCATCTATACAATGGCTTTTTCTTTGACGGAGACATACAAGAGCCCTCTATTCCTCTCGAAGGAGCTTACCCTGTTAGCTAGTGTGTAGCTAACACAGTCCCTGCGGATTTCCCTCAAGCCGGTGCCCCCTCCACGCCGTCTGATCCCAGTACAGATTGTGCTGCTGAGCCCCAGAGGGAGGGAACGCTGGCAGCAGTTCCCAACCCCCCAAGTCATCATGTTTCATCAGTGTGACCCTCCCACCCCCACTCATGTCTGACTTTTGCCCCTCTGACCCATTTTCAGAATAAGTAGATAGCTGACACCCCCTCACACATGCGCCTGCATACACAGGGAAGCTGCATTTGCCTGTTCACACAATGCGCGCATACACCAACACATCCTCTATGGGGTACACACCAACACATCCTCTGTATGGGGTACACACCAACACATCCTCTATGGGGTACACACCAACAAATCCTCTGTATGGGGCACACACCAACACATCCTCTGTATGGGGTACACACCAACACATCCTCTGTATGGGGCACACACCAACACATCCTCTGTATGGGGCACACACCAACACATCCTCTGTATGGGGTACACACCAACACATCCTCTGTATTGGGTACACACCAACACATCCTCTGTATGGGGTACACACCAACGCATCCTCTGTATGGGATACACACCAACACATCCTCTGTATGGGGTACACACCAACGCATCCTCTGTATGGGGTACACACCAACGCATCCTCTGTATGGGGTACACACCAACGCATCCTCTGTATGGGGTACACACCAACGCATCCTCTGTATGGGGTACACACCAACGCATCCTCTGTATGGGGTACACACCAACGCATCCTCTGTATGGGGTACACCAACGCATCCTCTGTATGGGGTACACACCAACGCATCCTCTGTATGGGGTACACACCAACGCATCCTCTGTATGGGGTACACACCAACGCATCCTCTGTATTGGGTACACACCAACACATCCTCTATGGGGTACACACCAACACATCCTCTGTATGGGGTACACACCAACACATCCTCTATGGGGTACACACCAACACATCCTCTGTATGGGGTACACACCAACACATCCTCTATGGGGTACACACCAACACATCCTCTGTATGGGGTACACACCAACACATCCTCTATGGGGTACACACCAACACATCCTCTGTATGGGGTACACACCAACACATCCTCCTGTATGGGGTACACACCAACACATCCTCTGTATGGGGTACACACCAACGCATCCTCTGTATGGGGTACACACCAACACATCCTCTGTATGGGGTACACACCAACACATCCTCTGTATGGGGTACACAACAACGCATCCTCTGTATGGGGTACACACCAACGCATCCTCTGTATGGGGTACACACCAACACATCCTCTGTATGGGGTACACACCAACACATCCTCTGTATGGGGCACACACCAACACATCCTCTGTATGGGGCACACACCAACACATCCTCTGTATGGGGCACACACCAACACATCCTCTGTATGGGGTACACACCAACACATCCTCTGTATGGGGTACACACCAACACATCCTCTGTATGGGGCACACACCAACACATCCTCTGTATGGGGCACACACCAACACATCCTCTGTATGGGGCACACACCAACACATCCTCTGTATGGGGTACACACCAACGCATCCTCTGTATGGGGTACACACCAACGCATCCTCTGTATGGGGTACACACCAACGCATCCTCTGTATGGGGTACACACCAACGCATCCTCTGTATGGGGTACACACCAACGCATCCTCTGTATGGGGTACACACCAACGCATCCTCTGTATGGGGTACACACCAACGCATCCTCTGTATGGGGTACACACCAACGCATCCTCTGTATGGGGTACACACCAACGCATCCTCTGTATGGGGTACACACCAACACATCCTCTGTATTGGGTGGGTGGGCTCTCAGGGACACTGCTGTTACAGCAGGTGATCTAGCACAACATAGAGCATAAATGCATTTAATCTCAGTTACCCACGCTGCCTTGGGGGAAAGAGCGCTTCACCGTCCTACTGGTATTAATCTCTATCAGCTCGTCAGCTCAACTCGTACTGTCTGAAACAAACACACACACAGACACGCACAGGGAACTGGGGTTAGATCTGCAAGAGTGTGTGTAGGTATTGCGACTGTGCACGTAGGAGTGTGTTTGTGCGTGTGTCTGCATGTGTGCACGTGTGTGTGTGTTCAGGGGACGGCTTAGCAGAGCAGGACAGTGATGGAGCTTTCAAATCATCTGCTCTGGTCACAGGCAGCAGTTTGACACTGTTCACCCTCTAGAGCTCCCTGACTCCCAACACTAAAACTGCAGGCTGCCTCCCTACAGAATCATGTTCACAGTGCCTGTCAGCCTGCCATTCCAGCCACCAAAACTCCTTGACATAAATCATACAAGTGTAATACAGCATATTAGGAAGTCGTGACATTTGATGACTTCCTAATATAGATGCTGTAGATTTGGAGATTACCAAAAGTCTGTGCACAGTCCACCAAGTGTTTAATGTGAAGGAGAAAGTGAAATGATTCATTGTCGAGTATTAAGAAAATTGTGAATGTAGACCCATGACATTGTCTGTTGAAAGCAAGTCTCATCAAGTCCAAGCCCTCTCTGAGCTTTAAACCATTCTCTATGGGGTTTGTTTCGGCCTTCTCTCTCTCTCTCTATCTCTCTCTGTGTGTGTGTGTGTGTGTGTGTGTCTCTCTCTCTCTCTCTCTCTCTCTACCAGTGGCTCCACAGGGACCCAGTGTCTGAACCGTGAACTAGGGCCTTTATTACGACTGTCAATGCACTCTCTCACTCTAGCTCTCTCTCTCCCCCTCTCTAGCCCCTATCTCCATCTCTCCACCCTCTCTTTTGCCTTCCTCGCGCTCTCTCTCTCTCCCTCTCTCTCATGCTAGCCCACATTAACTGGGTTTCAGTATCATTATCCAAATTGAATGAGCAGCTCTGACATGAGATGTGATTATTGTGCAATATAACATACTTCCTCTTTTTATTTTTTTAAATAGCCCTTTTTTTGTGCCAGGGAATAGATTGTATTTCTATGAAGCCACACCACAGGAATCTTTCAACTAAATGAGGAAGATTTCTAGATCTAGATTCAATGCTATAGATCTACTCTATTCTAAACTGCTACTCTATGGGTCTGGCTTACCTTCTTCGCTCTCTACGTCCATTGGCTCAGGCAGGTCCGTTGGGGACGGGGTTGTAGTGGGGGGAGGGCTCTCAGTCAGGGCAGGTGACGTGAGCTCCTCCGCGATTGGTGGATGGGGTGTGGATTCCTCTGTGATAGGCTGAGGGGTGGTCGTAGGGGGCGTTGCCTCTGTGGTAATGATGATGGATGTTGTAAGTTCTTCCTGCTCTATAGGTGTAGGTGATGGGGGGGCAGGGTGTCAGTGAGGGGGGGTCTCGGGGGTCTGTAATGGGGGAGTGGTGGTGGAGTCGGTTGGGTCCTTGGTCGGAAGGAGGGGCTCTTGAGGAGAGAGAGCATGTTCAAGGTAATGAGGGATGTATTCATTCATTAAAATGCATTAAATATATAAGGAATGCTGCCTCGGATTGTTTATCTAAACAAAGCCTAGTTTTTATTTTTTCTCTGACTCACGCATGCACACACACACATGCAGGCACACGGAAAAGTGCAAGCAAGTGCACACACAGAAGTGAAGACATAATGGCAGTGTGATTTCACCCTGCTGAGACAGACTTAACCCAATAGCTGTGCCTTGTTAACCCTTTCAGTACTGGCAGCACTGCAATCCCAGTGCGCTCCACTCTGGTCTATTGTGGAAGAAGATCACTCTGCAATATTTTACTGATGGTCCTCTTAGGTTGACAGTGTGTGTGTCCTATTGGCTAATATACACACTTGTGTACTACACGCTAGCCCTATTGGTTAATACACACACTAGTGTACTACACGCTAGCCCTATTGGTTAATACACACACTAGTGTACTACACCCTAGCCCTATTGGCTAATACACACACTAGTGTACTACACCCTAGCCCTATTGGCTAATACACACACTAGTGTACTACACCCTAGCCCTATTGGCTAATACACACACTAGTGTACTACACCCTAGCCCTATTGGCTAATACACACACTAGTGTACTACACCCTAGCCCTATTGGCTAATACACACACTAGTGTACTACAAAGGCCACTAGCTCTTTGTGTTAAAGCATTAATAACATGCTGGATGTTGTCTTTTGAAATATCAAGCTAATCAACATCTAGCTCTAGTCCTTAGTTGGCTATGGCTACACTATGCACTGGTCTAGTGTAATCTCCCCACCGGGAGTCTCTGTGGGAGGGTCAATGCTCAGAGAGTGGCGCTGCTGGACTCTGGTCAAGAGAGAGTGGTTCATGTTCCACATGCTCTGATTTGTTGATGTCTGTTTTGTTTTGAACCCTGCCAAAATCATTGGATACTAATAATGTTTTTTGACTTATTTTCTACTACTTTTTCTAGAACAGAGTTACCAAACAGTGCCACCTTGCAGTGACCAGGGTTGGGGTCAATTCCATTTGAATTCCAGGCTATTCATGAAGTTTTTTTCATTGAAAGCATTGAAGAGAATTGGAATGTCAGTGTACTTCCTGAATTGATTGGAATTTAAATGGAATTGACCCTGACTGTGACAGAGAAAATAAAAACAGTGATCTGGATAATTACGTAATCTGGTGATGACATGTACCTGTCTGTCTGCACAAATGAACTGACATGCCTGTCTGTCTGCACTGATGAACTGACTATCCTGTCCTGTCTGTCTGCACTGTGACGACCCTCCCCCTCTGTCTGCCAAATTCTTTCTATTTGCTCCCGTTTTCCTTAATAGTATGACGGTGGGTGGAGCTGGGAGGGAGGCTCGGTTGTGTCCCAGGGATAAATACATCTTTCCCTCATTCATTGAGGAGACTCTCTCCTGGTTGTGGCATTTTGTTGCGTGTTTATTTTGGCACCTCAACACCCCTCATTACCACCATCTATGCACACAGCCACTCACACTGCTTATCTACACACATCATTGTTCATTGTATATAGTTTACCTTGGTTAATAAATATATTTTTGTTATTCCTTGATCTCTGTGTTGTCTCCCTTTTTGTTATGGGCTACAAGACGGTTCATGACAGCACAGATGAATTGACTATTACGTAGTCACATGACACACTTATGCGCGAGCACACACGTACATATATGGACACATACAAAAACACACACTCCAACCCACCACGTCCCCTGTATTTTGTGACTTTCCTGTCACACAAACACATTTATGCATAATGAGACAATTTGTCACTTGTTTGGGTTAATGTAGACAAGATAAATTATCACAATAACACGTAATGCCACCTGTCAGTCTGGGTGTCCCTGTCATTTGTTACGGTGGCTCTAGACAGCCATTTGCACAACGCTAATGATGATATTGTGATTCAGGGAGGGATTGAGAGACTGTTCCCAGAACACCTAATGACACCCAGATGAGTGACAGGATGGTTACTTGAACGTTTGTCCTCCTACGGACTACTTTATTACGATGTGATTTGGCTGGGTTTTAATACATGGTCATGTTTATGTAATATGTTGAATTCTACTGGCTTTCTCTACATTTGCTGATGTACATGATGGGGTCTGTTTGTACATGGTGGGGTCTGTTTATACATGGTGGGGTCTGTTTGTACATGATGGGGTCTGTTTGTACATGGTGGGGTCTGTTTATACATGGTGGGGTCTGTTTATACATGGTGGGGTCTGTTTGTACATGATGGGGTCTGTTTATACATGATGGGGTCTGTTTATACATGGTGGGGTCTGTTTGTACATGATGGGGTCTGTTTGTACATGGTGGGGTCTGTTTATACATGATGGGGTCTGTTTATACATGGTGGGGTCTGTTTGTACATGATGGGGTCTGTTTGTACATGATGGGGTCTGTTTATACATGGTGGGGTCTGTTTGTACATGATGGGGTCTGTTTGTACATGGTGGGGTCTGATTATACATGGTGGGGTCTGTTTATACATGGTGGGGTCTGTTTGTACATGATGGGGTCTGTTTATACATGGTGGGGTCTGTTTATACATGGTGGGGTCTGTTTGTACATGATGGGGTCTGCGTGTACATGGTGGGGTCTGTTTGTACATGATGGGGTCTGTTTATACATGGTGGGGTCTGTTTGTACATGATGGGGTCTGTTTGTACATGATGGGGTCTGTGTGTGTGTAACAGGAGTCTGGTGCAGAGAGGACAGCTCATAATGAGGTGACTGGAAAATTATCAAACCCATGGAAACCTTGTGTTTGTGTTTGACACCATTCCATGAATTCCTTTCCAGCCATTACTATGAGCCCATCCTCCCCAATTAAGGTAACACCAGCCACCTGTGGTGTGAGTGTAAGGCTTAAAGAGTCAGTCTGTGTTTTCTACTTAGCATAGAGGGAATCCTCTTGACCTGCCAAAACCTGACCTGGAAAGGCAGCTTTAGGAAGGGGAGGGGTCAAGGGGGGCCAAAGGTTAGGACTTGGTCTCTCTGGTCAGCCCTCATTTTCCCTCCCCCACACCCATCTGGCCAAAGTGGATCAGCCCGGCTAGCCACTAGACTGCTTATCCCCTATCCATCTGAACCTGCTCAATAGAAGGGACTGACCAGCTGACTGGCTGACCGGCTGGGGGAGGGACTGACTGCCTGGCTGGCTGGGAGTGAGACTGACTGACTGGCTGGAGGAGGGACTGACTGACTGGCTGACTGGCTGGGAAAGGGACTGACTGACTGGCTGGCTGACTGACTGGGGGAGGGACTGACTGACTGGTTGACTGGCTGGGGGAGGGTCTAACTGACTGGCTGGCTGGAAGTGAGACTGACTGACTGATTGGCTGGAGGAGGGACTGACTGACTGGCTGGGAAAGGGACTGACTGACCTGGCTGACTGGCTGGTGGAGGAACTGACTGACTGGCTGACTGCCTCTGGGTGGGTGTCACGATCGACGTTGGAAGCATACTCGGACCAAAGCGCAGCATGATCTGGGTTCCACATGTTTATTAAATGAAACCCTCAAAAAACAATAAAGAATAAACGAATACGTGAAGCTATGGCGTGCTCACATGCACTAACTCAAAACAAGATCCCACAAAACACAGTGGGGAAATGGCTGCCTAAATATGATCCCCAATCAGAGACAACGCTAAACAGCTGCCTCTGATTGGAAACCATACCAGGCCAACATAGAAATACACACACTAGATTACCCACCCTAGTCACTCCCCGACTTAACCAAAATAGAGAATAACAAGGCTCTCTATGGTCAGGGTGTGACAGTGGGAGGCCCAGGAGACTAAGGGAGCTGTTTCTGTAGTGTAGTGGCTGGACCCATACACATGTTACTGGGCTGTTTAATGGGATAGACAACGCTGTGTGAAGGGAAGCAGAGAGGAGCTTCTCTTTCCCCTATTGTACAGCATAACACGCTTCCCCAACATACACTCTGCAGACAGACTTGTGTGGATGGAATGTGCATTCTGTATGTAGGGAAGAAGGATGGTTACCCGTGTACAGACACACGCATACATGCACAAACCAACCCAAACGCAATGACAAAACCATACACATGCTCACTCACACGCACACACGCTCGCTCGCATGCAGATGCGCACACGCACGCACACCCCCCCAATCGAAACACACACAGGTCATGGTGTTGACTCTTGAGATATCGTCAATGGGGACTGGAGTGTGGAGGGTTTGCAGGGCTTGATACAGTCATTTGTTATGACTGGACTGGGAATTATAGGGTGTTCTATTCTTAGGCCTAGAGGGGTAGACTCCTGGTCAGACACAGCATGTATTGTACCTGTAGGAAGGTGATGGAAGGTGGGGTGTGTGTGTGTGTGTGTGTGTGTGTGTGTGTGTGTGTGTGTGTGTGTGTGTGTGTGTGTGTGTGTGTGTGTGTGTGTGTGTGTGTGTGTGTGTGTGTGTGTGTGTGTGTGTGTGTGTGTTCCACCATCAGAGTAAGACCTCAGACCTCTGTTCCTCGGGAGGAAGAGGGGAGGATGAGGATGATTTATGAGTTTCACTGTGCCAAGCCATATGCCATCCACACACACACACACACAGACACAGACTGGTAACGAGACGCTCCTAACATCAGGGTCAGGCCCTAGCCAGATAAAATATTCTAACCACCAGATAAAAGATAAAGCAAGATAGCATCACATCTTAGTGGTAGCTCTAAGTATAGCAGATCTGAAGCCCATTGTCAAGTGTATCAGAGTGTCAAGCTTAGACAAAGCTACTGATACGGTGTGGTAGGCTGTACACTCTTAGTATCTAAAAGGGTTCTTCTGCTGTAACCATAGGAGAATTGAACCCTTTTAGTTTCAGGTATAACCTTCTACCTGGAACCAAAAAGGTGCTCCTATGGGGACAGACAAAGAACCCTTTTGGAACTGTTTTTTCTTCTAAGAGTGTAGTTTGGAAGGTTTGGTGCTTTTCAATTAGGAAAATGTTGAATTGGAATTGGGATTTGGTTTACTTTCTGAATAGACTCGAATTGAAATGGAATGAACCCTAACCCTGGTAGTTTATTAGACTGTGGTCTTCTCTAACAACAGTATAGCTGTCTCAGTGTTTGCCTAGCTGAAAATAAAATACAGTAGACCTACTCACTGCGGTATATATAATGAGCAATATGTCTGATAACAAAATGTATTTAATTGTCTTTTTAGGAAATAGTATGCATTAATTGGTCAAATGTGACAATGCAAGTTTGTGTCACTATCTAACCTTGATCCCCACACTGTGGTCTTTGAAAAGTCCCTAAAGGGATTTGTGCTTCAGTCAGCTGCTCCTCAATCACAGCTTATCAGTGACTTTATCGGAGCTCCTGACGTCGGCCTAAAAAGTGCTGCGCTGTTCAACAACACCACTTAATGGATTTCCTCAAAGAAAATTCTGACGACATCACAGACGACGTTCCTGGCATTCCCTCTCCCTCCCTGCTTCCCACGCCTCTCCCTCCCTGCTTCCCACGTCTCTCCCTCCCTGCTTCCCACGTCTCTCCCTCCCTGCTTCCCACGCCTCTCCCTCCCTGCTTCCCACGTCTCTCCCTCCCTGCTTCCCACGCCTCTCCCTCCCTGCTTCCCACGTCTCTCCCTCCCTGCTTCCCACGTCTCTCCCTCCCTGCTTCCCACGCCTCTCCCTCCCTGCTTCCCACGCCTCTCCCTCCCTGCTTCCCACGCCTCTCCCTCCCTGCTTCCCACGCCTCTCCCTCCCTGCTTCCCACGTCTCTCCCTCCCTGCTTCCCACGTCTCTCCCTCCCTGCTTCCCACGTCTCTCCCTCCCTGCTTCCCACGCCTCTCCCTCCCTGCTTCCCACGTCTCTCCCTCCCTGCTTCCCACGTCTCTCCCTCCCTGCTTCCCACGTCTCTCCCTCCCTGCTTCCCACGTCCTAAGTGCTTTTCTGGAGGTACACGAGCGGCGCACCATCTCCCAAGATGTCAGGTTTAAATTTAGCCTGGGACCGTCGTCGGTCGGAACAAGACCCGGTTCTGAGGACCACTTTATATTCATGGTCTTGACAGTGTGTGTTTGGTCCTGTCGGATCTGGGCTCCTCAAACCAAGTCAGTCAGAAAGAATCCAGTCAGACAGTCCATACTGTGCAGCCACGCCCCTCTCTCCTATGAATGAACTAGAGGGACTAGCCAGTAGCCACATATAGCATTAATGTCAACCAAGATGATGGCTTGACAATGATAATGCACAAGAGATATTGCACGGCTGAAATAAACACACACACACTACCTATAACTACTATCTATAATTTTGGACCTATCACTACCTCTACCTTCTCTAGGTGCCCTCCTCCCTGAGTACTAGTAGCAGAGGCTTCCTGAGTAGCGGTTGTGATCGGATCTGGTTCTGGTGTGGTAGTGGGGGTTATGGCTGTAGTTTCAGGTTCACTTTGACTTTCAGTTATGGAGGTAGTAGTGGGGGTTGAAGGTGGTCAAAGGCAAAGGTTCTGAAAGTTCTGTGAGAAAGAAGATTCCAAGTTGACGAACAAACAAAACATCCCCCTCCCACCCAAAACATCCCCCTCTCCACCCAAAACGTCCCCCTCTCCACCCAAAACATCCCCCTCCCCAACCAAAACATCCCCCTCCCCAACCAAAACATCCCCCTCCCCAACCAAAACATCCCCCTCCCCAACCAAAACATCCCCCTCTCCCAACCAAAACATCCCCCTCTCCACCCAAAACATCCCCCTCCCCAACCAAAACATCCCCCTCTCCACCCAAAACATCCCCCTCTCCAACCAAAACATCCCCCTCTCCAACCAAAACATCCCCCTCTCCACCCAAAACATCCCCCTCTCCAACCAAAACATCCCCCTCCCACCCAAAACGTCCCCCTCTCCACCCAAAACATCTCCCTCCCCAACCAAAACATCCCCCTCCCCAACCAAACATCCCCCTCCCCAACCAAAACATCCCCCTCTCCAAACAAAACATCCCCCTCTCCACCCAAAACATCCCCCTCTCCACCCAAAACATCCCCCTCTCCAACCAAACATCCCCCTCCCCAACCAAAACATCCCCCTCCCCAACCAAACATCCCCCTCCCCAACCAAAACATCCCCCTCTCCAAACAAAACATCCCCCTCTCCAACCAAAACATCCCCCTCCCCAACCAAAACATCCCCCTCTCCACCCAAAACATCCCCCTCTCCACCCAAAACATCCCCCTCTCCAACCAAAACATCCCCCTCCCACCCTGTTTCAACCGAAACAACATTGGAAGCAGTAAGACTAGTCTAAAAGCATACAGTATGTCATATATTTAAATCAATAAATAGTTTTAAAACAAATCGAATATAGATCTGCAAGTTTTACAAGTCTGTTTTAACCACTGTCCCCCATTCAGTCCTATAGGGTGCCGGTTATAACATGCAATATTTTGTGAAAAATTAGTTCCTTGTCACAAAAAGTAACGGCAGCCCAGTCAGCCTGTAGACTAACTAATGAGAGACCAGTGAGAGACCAGTGCTGTCTGTCAGGTCTGATGTTGCCACTTTGCCCATGGTTTCCATCTAAACGCTCGGAGCAGAGAGTGTCTCCACAGAGAGAATCCCTAATCAAATTCCCTTTTATTCATTCCTCTAGGAGTTCCTCTCCCGGAATCACACCGCATTACAGCACACTTAAACATTCACACTCACTCCCTCCTCTCTCTCTCTCTCTCTCTCTCTCTCTCTCCCCTCTCTCTCACAGCACACACTCCGGGCCTGCGCTCGGTCTCTGTGCTCGTCTCTCTGCTGCTGTCGTCTGCTGTCGTCTGCTGTCGTCTGCTGCTGTCTGTCTGTCTGTCTGTCTGTCTGTCTGTCTGTCTGTCTGTCTGTCTGTCTGTCTGTCTGTCTGTCTGTCTGTCTGTCTGTGTCTCCCTCTCTCTCTCATCCTTTTCCCCTGCCTCTGCTTTACCACCCACACACTTGTTCCCCACCCCCCCTCTTCTCTTTCATTATCTCTTTCTCTTCCATGCTTCTCCACCAGTGCGACTTCAGTCCAACATAAGTAAGAAAGAACTGTGGAAAGATTCCTCCAGTGGAAGCTAACGTAGCTGGGATGAAAAGGACATAACGGTGCCGACAGTACAGGGAGGCCTATCAATAATATAGAAGACAAGACCAGCGCTGCAACCAACAAAGAAGAACAGAGGGAGCTGGATGAAGAACAGAGAGATGGAACGATGCGTTAGATGGAGGGATAAAGGGATAAATAAAAGAGAGAAGGGGGTGAGAGATAGAGGAGACAGAGAAAGTGGATGCAGCATCCTCTGCTTGGCTTGTTTTAACTTACTAGAACCACCGCCCATGGGGGCACCAGCGACTGCACCTGAAAAGGAGGGAGGGGGGGAGGAACAAAAGAAAGAGGATAAGTATCTGTTTATTTATGCATTCATTTGACAGTCGTCCCTCCCTCATTTATCATACTCTGTAGAAAGAGCAAGTACATCAGCGTTCTTCAAATCTGGCCTAACCTGAGTGGGTGCAGGCTTTTGCTCCAACCCAGTACCAAACACACCTAATTCAACCAATTAACTACCATTAATAATTTGTCCATTAATCAGTTAAATCCGTTGTGTTGGTGTTGGACGGGAACAAAAGCCTGAACATTCCGTGGGACCAGGACAGAGGAACACTGATCTATATGCAGTTAGTGGCAGGATGGGAGTAGCTGGCCTAGATGATTATTTTATGATCACACTACACAGCTTTGTTCTCTGCTCTTAGGTAAAGGGGAAAGAACTCTGCATCTCGATTTCTCTCTCTCTCTTTTCTTCCCCCTGTCCTTCTCTCTGTTTTTACATAACTCATCACTCTCTAATTCTCTCCTTTCATTCAGGACATTGGATGGAGACGTCTGGGGATTCCACATGCATCCTTCATACATGTTTCAAATAAATATTTATTATCAAAAATTACACAAGAACCTAACCCATTATGCATAAAGGATCCAACATAATGTAACAATCCCAGTAAAAAGTGTCTGCTAAATGGCATATTTATTACATATTATATATAATACAATTTGTGTTTCAGAATACTTCATCCCTTGAAATCAATTGATTACCAATCAGTTTTAGTAATTACATAGTTGTTACACTGTTACAGATCAACAACAGTGCATAATACAAACCATTTTCGGTGACTTGACTTGACAAAACTACAGTAAGTTGGAAAAGTAAAACTCGCAAACATTTATTGTTACCAGGTACAGCAGCAGTTTTCTTTCTATTCAGCGTACCTATAGTAAGTAGACATATATTAGAATAGAATATTCTAGAATGAACTTTCTGTATGAGTGAGCTGTATAAGAGGGACCTGTTCAAAGGGAACATAGAATAGAACTGGGATAGAAGTGGGGCACATACAGGTGTTGGGGGATCCGTTGGGTGTGGGCAGGTATGATCCAGCCTTCCAGGACTTGGCCTTGAAGCCCTTCTTGCAGCGTTGACAGTCCTGTCCCGTGGTGTTGTGTTCACACTGACACTGGAGGTCTCCCTCCTGCAGCAGGCACAGCGATGCATGTAGGTTACACTTACACCTGGGTACAGAAGACAGGAGGAAGGATGTGAGTGTGTGAAAGGAGAGGTGCGTGTGTGTGTGACTGTTTATGCATGTGCCAGATGTTTACACCAAGAGGGGATGACAAGTGAGTGTCTGTGATTGAGTGTGTATGGGTGTGTGGGGTGTGTGAAAGGGTAGCAAAGGCACAGGAGTGAGTGTGTACTATATTGTATATTGCAGCGACCTTGATCCAACACCTAGGCACCTCGTCAACAGATTTACATCCCTTGACGTAACAGTAAAGGTGTTGGGTTCAAGCCCCAGTCGTGGCTACCTACTGACTCCCTAACAATATTTTAAATTAAACAATAACAAAGTTGACCTAAACCAGAAGAATGACAAGTTTTGTATTATATATCACAGAAACGTTTGCAGGTTACATTTAGACACCTGAGTGAGAGGGGAGAGAAGAGCAGTAGGAGGTCTCTTGCATACTGACTAGACCGGTTGTGAGCGTGCTGATTTTGTCCATACACACCAGACGTGATCAGGACACGCAGGTTGAAATATCAAAAGGAACTCTGAACCAACTATATTCATTTGGGGACACGTCGAAAAGTATTTAACATTCATGTCAATTTAGCTAGCTAGCTTGCTGTTGCTAGCTAATTTGTCCTGGCATATAAACATTGGGTTGTTATTTTACCTGAAATTCACAAGGTCCTCTACTCTGACAATGAATCCACAGATAAAAGGGTAAACCGAGTTTGTTTCTAGTAATCTCTCCTCCTTCAGGCTTCTTCTTCTTTTGACTTTATATGGCGGTTGGCAAACAACTTTAAGGTGCGTTACTGTCACGTCCTGACCAGTAAAAGGGGTTGTTTGTTATTATAGTTTGGTCAGGGCGTGGCAGGGGGTGTTTGTTTTATGTGTTTCGGGGTTTTTTGGTTAATGTTCTATGTTAGTATATTTCTATGTTCGTTCTAGTTTTTCTATTTCTATGTTTAGTTTATTGGGTTGACCTTCAATTGGAGGTAGCTGTTCCTCGTTGCCTCTAATTGAAGGTCCTATTTAGTAGGGGTGTTTTTCCATGGGTTTTTGTGGGTAGTTGTTCCGTGTGTAGCTGTGTGCCTCACAGGACTGTTTTTCGTCGTTGTTTTGTATTAAGTGTTTGTTTTGGTTTTCTTCGTAATAAAGAAGATGAGTATTCACATTCCCGCTGCTTTTTGGTCCAATTCCTACGACGAACGTTACAGTTACCACTACCAACTGGACTGGAGTGTGGACTTCAGTTCATCTTTCAATCACCCACGTGGGTATATGCTCCTAAAAACCAATGAGGAGATGGGAGAGGCGGGACTTGCAGTGCATCAAACGTCACAAATAGAACCAAGTTCTATTTTAGCGTCTGGCTACGCAGACGCACGCGAGCAGTTTGGATGCAATGATTAAATAGCATGTACAGAATGTGTACATTTATTTTGCAACGCTTGCGCATGTAAAGCGAGTGGTGTGGCCGGCATGTTAGACACCTGGGTGGAGGGGAGAGAGGAGCAGCAATAGTAGGTGTGTGATCTCTAACTTGATTATAGTGAACACTTGGCAAAGTGTGATTTTTGATTATTACACACTTGCATTCAAGAGACAATAAGGATGAATACAATGTGGATCTGGTACCATAACATCATTGACAGACAGCTCTGAACTCTCACTGATGCACACTCAAAACTACTGCTTGTTGTTCAAGAATAAATCTGCTCAGTTTGGTTCCTAATTGCCAGGAAAGCCGGGCTGATAGGTTTGTGTGTTGGAGTGTGCATGTTTGCGTACGTGCGTGCATGCGTGTTGTGTGCGCACATATTTATGTGTGTGTGTGTGTTTGCGCGCATGCTTGTGTGTGTGTGACAAGGGGCAGAGCCCAGGTGGGTTATTCCAGCAATAAGAATCATGAGACAGGAAATGAGGATCTTGAGGATGTCATGGCGGCTCTGACTTTAAATTACAGTCTTTTCCAGATGAGCGGCTGGATTCCAATCTGGTTTGTTCCGCTGGAGTGGACAGCTATCCATCTGCATCAAATATTCAATGAATGGGCCCTGTACACTGGCAAAATTTCTACTTCAAGCTTCCTTCATCACTTCTCTGTCTCTCTCTCTCTCCATCTGGCCTCTTTCTCTCTCAATCTCCCCTCTCTCTCTCAAATCAAATAAAATTGTATTAGTCACATGCGCCGACTACAACAGGGGTAGACCTTACAGTGAAATGCTTACTTACAAGCCCCTAACCAACAATGCAGTTTAAAAAATACAAATGAGAATAAGAAATTAAAATTACAAGTAGATAAAGAGCAGAGGTAAAATAACAATAGCGAGTCTATATACAGGGGGTATCGGTACAGAGTCAATATGCGGGGGCACTGGTTAGTCGAGGTAATTGAGGTAATATGTACATGTTATTAAAGTGACTATGCATTGATAATAAAAGAGAGTAGCAGCGGTGTAAAAGAGAGGGGGGGAGGGCAATGCAAATAGTCTTGGTAGCCATTTGATTAGATGTTCAGGAGTCTTATGGCTTGGGGGTAGAAGCTGTTTAGAAGCCTCTTGGACCTAGACTTGGTGCTCCGGTACCACTTGCCGTGCGGTAGCAGAGAGAATAGTCCATGACTAGTGTGGCTGGAATACATTTTTAGGGCCTTCCTCTGACACCGCCTGGTATAGAGGTCCTGGATGGCAGGAAGCTTGGCCCCAGTGATGTACTGGGCCGTACACTCTCTCTCTCTCTCTCTCTCTCTCTACCTCGTCTCTCTAGTTTCAGATGTACACCTCCCTCCCTGCGTCACCAGTCCTCTCCTTTAACTGCATTTCCTTTCGTTCCATTATAGCACCTAACTCCAGCACATAGTGGAGGAATGTACAGTAACACCCCAATCCACAAAGCATCTCAGAGTACGAGTGATAGGATCTAGGATCTGTCCATATAATATTATTCATTATGATCTAAAAGGAAAATCTGACCCCAGATCAGCACTCCTACTCTGAGACGCTATGTGGATACGGACCCTGGACCAAAACTTTATAGATGAAACATCCTGGACCTGAGCTTTATAGATCACCGTGAATCACTGAATCCATTCAGAGAGAAGCACAGCCCCATATTCACTTAGACACATGCAGGCACACACATGCAAACAGATGCATATACATTGAGTATACCAAACATTCGGAACATCTTCCTAATATTGAGTTGCACCCCTGACTTTTTTTCCTAAATTCATCGGGGCATGGACTCTACAAGGTGTCGAAAGCATTCCACAGGGATGGGGGCCCATGTTGACTCCAATGCTTCCCACAGTTGCATCAAGTTGGCTGGATATCCTTTGGGTGCTGGACCATTCTTGATACACACGGAAAACTGATTAGTGTGTAAAACCCAGCAGCTTTGCAGTTCTTGACACAAACCGGTGTGCCTGGCACCGTTCCCCGTTCAAAGGCACTTATATTTTTTGTCTTGCCCATTCACCCTCTGAATGGCACACATACAGTCCATGTCTCAATTGTCTCAAGGCTTAAAAATACTTATTTTATCTTAAAACTTCTTTGGGCTAGGGGGCAGTATTTTCACATCCGGATAAAAAACTTACCTGATTTAATCTGGTTACGACACCTGCCCAGTAACTAGAATATGCATATAATTATTGGCTTTGGATAGAAAACACCCTAAAGTTTCTAAAACTGTTTGAATGGTGTCTGTGAGTATAACAGAACTCCTATGGCAGGCAAAAACCTGAGAAGGTTTCATGCAGGAAGTGGCCTGTCTGACAAGGTGTTGTTGTTCTTGCTTCTGTGTATTGAAGAGTCAGGATCTTAGCTGTAACGTGACATTTCCTAGGGCTCCAATAGGCTCTCAGAGCCCGGGAAAAACCTGAACGATGACGAGGCAGCCTCAGGCTGAAACACATTACCGCCTTTTCCAAGTGGCCCATCAGAGGACAATGGAATTAGGCGTGTGCCCGATTCGACCCCGTGCAGTATTTTCCTTCGGCTGTTTAGCTAATTGCAGATTCCCGGTCGGAATATTATCGCTTTTTTTACGAGAATATTGGCATAAAAATTGATTTTAAACAGCGGTTGACATGCTTCGAAGTACGGTAATGGAATATTTAGAATTTTTTTGTCACGAAATGCGCCATGCGCACGACCGTTATTTAGCATTTCGGATAGTGTCTGGGACGCACGAACAAAACGCCGCTATTCGGATATAACGATGGATTATTTTGGACCAAACCAACATTTGTTATTGAAGTAGCAGTCCTGGGAGTGCATTCTGACGAAGAACAGGAAAGGTAAGACCATTTTTGTTATAGTAAATGCGATTTTGGTGAAGGCTAAACTTGCCGGGTGTCTATATAGCTAGCCCAGAATATTGCAAAATGTGCTTCATCCGAAAAGCTATTTTAAAATCGGACATATCGAGTGCATAGAGGAGTAATGTATCTATAATTCTTAAAATAATTGTTATGCTTTTTGTGAACGTTTATCGTGAGTAATTTAGTAAATTGTTAGTAAATTCCCCGGAAGTTTGCGGGGGGTATGCTTTTTCTGAACGTCACATGCTAATGTAAAAAGCTGGTTTTTGATATAAATATGAACTTGATTGAACAAAAAATGCATGTTTTGTATAACATAATGTCCTAGGTGTGTCATCTGATGAAGATCATCAAAGGTTAGTGCTGCATTTAGCTGTCTTCTGGGTTTTTGTGACATTATATGCTAGCTTGAAAAATGGGTGTCTGATTATTTCTGGCTGTGTACTCTGCTGACATAATCTAATGTTTTGCTTTCGTTGTAAAGCCTTTTTGAAATCGGACAGTGTGGTTAGATTAACGAGAGTCTTGTCTTTAAATAGCTGTAAAATAGTCATATGTTTGAGAAATTGAAGTAATAGCATTTCAAAGGTTTTGAAAATCCCGCCACAGGATTCAACTGGCTGTTACGTAGGTGGGACGAATTCGTCCCGCCGGTCCCATAGAGGTTAAGGATCCGCCCCCTTTAAAAAAATTGTTTGCCTAAAATTACATACCCAAATCTAACTGCCTGTAGCTCAGGACCTGAAGCAAGTGTCACAGGCCGGCTCATAGCCTGTGGCAAAAATGAGGGGACATCAACAACAGGTATAGGCCAATTCAAAAAGGTTCTTTATTGTAAACAAAACTATTAACTTTAAACAAAGAAAAAAGGAATGAGGTGTGGAAATGTCATAATGTAGGGTGTATGTAAGGTGCATGGATGCCTGAATATGTGTGTGTGAACATGACTGAGTAGTAACTACATAAAACTACAAAGGCACAAACAAAACAATACCTGGAGGAGCAGGGAGAGAGAGAGAGAGAGAGGTTAGTGGAGCAGTTTTATACCCTAAGCCCAGGTGGCTCCAATCACGCCAGCTCCAATCACTAACGACCCTCCTCTGCCTGCAGGAGGAGCCACCCCTGCACTGCAGAGGAGGAGCCGTGACACAAGGATATGCATATTCTTGATACCATTTGAAAGGAAACACTTTGAAGTTTGTGGAAATGTGAAATGAATGTAGGAGAATATAACACATTATATCTGGTAAAAGATAATACAAACAAAAAACATGTGTTTTTTTTTCTCCATCATCTTTGAAATGCAAGAGAAAGGCGCAATTTAGATTTTGGCAACCGGATGGCAGCATTGTATGTGCAAAGTTTTAGACTGATCCAATGAACCATTGCATTTCTGTTCAACATTTGGTGCTAAGACTGCTCAAATGTGCCTAATTGGTTTATTCATCATTTTTAAAGTTCATAACTGTGCCCTCTCCTCAAACAATAGCATGGTATTATTTCACTGTAATAGCTACTGTAAATTTGACAGTGTAGTTAGATTAACAAGAATGTATCCTTTCTGCCAATATCAGATATGTCTATGTCCTGGGAAATGTTCTTGTTACTTACAATGTCATGCTAATCACATTAGCATACATTAGCTCAACCGTACCGAGGGTGGGACATCAATCTGTAGAGATCCCTAAGAGGATTTATTAACCTGCCTCCTCCCCTTCATCTACACTGATTGAAGTGGATTTAACAAGACACATCAATAAGGGATCATAGCTTTCACCTGGATTCACCTGTTCAGTCTATGTCATTGAAAGAGCAGGTGTTCTTAATGTTTTGTATACTCAGTGTACGCATGCACACTGGACATCTCTCTTTCTATGGGCCAGGTTTACTGGACATTTCTCTTTCTATGGGCCAGGTTTACTGGACATTTCTCTTTCTATGGGACAGGTTTACTGGACATCTCTCTTTCTATGGGCCAGGTTTACTGGACATCTATCTTTCTATGGGGCAGGTTTACTGGACATTTCTCTTTCTATGGGCCAGGTTTACTGGACATTTCTCTTTCTATGGGACAGGTTTACTGGACATCTCTCTTTCTATGGGCCAGGTTTACTGGACATTTATCTTTCTATGGGCCAGGTTTACTGGACATCTCTCTTTCTATGGGCCAGGTTTACTGGACATCTCTCTTTCTATGGGCCAGGTTTACTGGACATCTCTCTTTCTATGGGCCAGGTTTACTGGACATCTCTCTTTCTATGGGGCAGGTTTACTGGACATCTCTCTTTCTATGGGCCAGGTTTACTGGACATCTCTCTTTCTATGGGCCAGGTTTACTGGACATCTCTCTTTCTATGGGGCAGGTTTACTGGACATCTCTCTTTCTATGGGCCAGGTTTACTGGACATCTCTCTTTCTATGGGCCAGGTTTACTGGACATCTCTCTTTCTATGGGCAAGGTTTACTGGACATCTCTCTTTCAATGGGCCAGGTTTACTGCGTTCCCCAATGAGCCATCCTGGTGCATTACTCAGAGAGAGGATGTGACAGAGGACAGATCAGAGAGAGGGGGTGTTTGTGTGTGTGAGTATGTGTCTGTGACTACAGTAAAGGGATCCAGGGATGACTAAAAAAAGATCTCACAGTTTGACCAATTTAACTTCAGATTCCGACGTTTGTCCACATTTCTCCAAACGTCAAATTTCAAAGTTGCTCCAAACATGACATTTCTAAGTGTTTTGGACAACCTGGGTTACTCCGCTGCTGTTTCCGGCGCCTCGCAGCCGTTCAAGTTTAGGCATTAATTTCGAATGGGTAAATTAAGGGTTAATGTTTGGGATATGGTAAAAAAAATGCTGCCTGTCACTGGGATTGAATACGTGACCCTCGGAGCCGGAGCTCGCAGTTTACGTGTCACGTTCGTCGTAGTGAATGGACCAAGGCGCAGCGGGTCGAGTGCTCATCTTAACTTTATTAGTGAACACTTAAATAAACAAAGCAAGAAACGAACGAACTAACAGTCTTGCAGGCTAAATACAGCAGTGCTAAGAACAACCTCCCACAATACCCAAAACAAACATACTCCTAATTATAGGACCTTCAATCAGAGGCAACAATAAACAGCTGCCTCCAATTGAAGGCCCCAAATCCCAATTACTTAAACAAAGCTCTAAACACCCTAGAATAGACATAGAAATATACAAACATAGAACAATGACCAAAACCCTGGAATAAATAAATCAAACACCCCTCTACATAAACACACACTCAAAACCATATAAAACAAATGGCCTGACTGACTGACTGACAGGCTACCCCATTACTGTACCTTATCAGCACCTGTGGATTTTTTTATCTTCAGGAATAAATCTTAGTAGGAAAATAGAGTAGAGTAGATCTGGAATTTGTATGTCTTGATCAAAACAATGAGTGGTTTGCCAGGTCCTGTGTGGTTCCGGTAATGATGGTGTACCGGTCAGAGTGTATAGAGGATTATAGGCTTCCGTTACGTCAATTAGAGTCATGTCAACGGAAGAACATACAACCACGTGTTGATACATGCGTTTAGCAAGGGAAAATGTCTGTCATCCTTCTCTCGCTCTCGTTCTATTGCTCTCGCAAACACACACTTACATGTAGTGCTCCCACTCCCGCATGCACTCACACACACACACACACACACACACACACACACACACACACACACACACACACACACACACACACACACACACACACTAAAGCCCCAAAAATTATAATTGGACAAGTATAGGTACAGTAGTGTTGAAAAATTCCAGGAACTTTCAATGAATTCCCTAGTTTTCCAGAAATCCTGGTTGGAGGATTTATTCCCTCCTGATTCCGGGAATCCTCCAAGCGGGATTTCGGGAAAACTAGGGAATTTATTGAACGTTACCCTAAATCTACATAATCCCACCCTTTTCCAGTGCTTTTTCTTTTATTTGCAGCCTAATGAACATGACCCAGGGCTGGTTAAAGCCCAAACCAAAACTTGTAGCAAGATGCTGCAGCCCACCCTTAACCTGCTTTCCCCAACTCCTGACATACACACACCTTCCCCCTCTCCCATCTCCACCCCGGAACTACTGTCTTTTTCCAGATGAGTGATTCTAACACTCAGGCTTTTGAAGAGTGGGACTTCTCCTTCTCTCTACTCACAGTCCCTCTGCACACTAATAATACATGGGCCACAATCACAATATGTTCATGTCTGACTGCTGCATCTCCCCCACTGCAGTCATCAAACTGAAGTGAGTGGAGCAGGGAGGGAGGGAGGGAGGGAGGGAGGGAGAGAGGGAGAGAGGGAGGGAGCTCTTAGCTGAGGACAGGACATCAGGATCCATCAGAGAGAGAGAGAGAGACTGTACAGAGAGAGACTGTACAGAGAGAGAGAGAGACGGTATAGAGAGAGACTGTACAGAGAGAGAGAGAGACTGTACAGAGAGAGACTGTACAGAGAAAGAGAGACTGTACAGAGAGAGACTGTACAGAGAGAGACTGTACAGAGAGAGAGAGAGACTGTACAGAGAGAGAGAGAGAGTGTATAGAGAGAGACTGTACAGAGAGAGACTGTATAGAGAGAGAGAGAGAGAGAGACTGTACAGAGAGAGAGAGACTATAGAGAGAGAGAGACTGTACAGAGAGAGAGACTGTGCAGAGAGAGAGAGAGACTGTACAGAGAGAGAGAGAGAGAGAGACTGTACAGAGACAGAGAGACTGTACAGAGAGAGAGAGACTGTACAGAGAGAGAGAGACTGTATAGAGAGAGACTGTACAGAGAGAGACTGTACAGAGAGAGAGAGACTGTACAGAGAGAGACTGTACAGAGAGAGAGACTGTACAGAGAGAGAGACTGTACAGAGAGAGAGAGAGACTGTACAGAGAGAGACTGTACAGAGAGAGAGAGACTGTACAGAGAGAGACTGTACAGAGAGAGAGAGAGACTGTACAGAGAGAGAGAGAGAGACTGTACAGAAAGAGAGAGACTGTACAGAGAGAGAGAGAGACTGTACAGAGAGAGAGAGACTGTAGAGAGAGAGAGAGACTACAGAGAGAGAGAGACTGTGCAGAGAGAGAGAGAGACTGTACAGAGACAGAGAGACTGTACAGAGAGAGAAACTGTACAGAGAGAGAGAGAGACTGTACAGAGAGAGACTGTACAGAGAGAGACTGTACAGAGAGAGAGAGAGAGAGAGAGACTGTACAGAGAGAGACTGTACAGAGAGAGAGAGAGACTGTACAGAGAGAAAGAGAGAGAGAGACTGTACAGAGAGAGAGACTGTACAGAGAGAGACTGTACAGAGAGAGAGAGAGAGAGAGAGACTGTACAGAGAGAGACTGTACAGAGAGAAAGATAGACTGTACAGAGAGAGACTGTACAGAGAGAGACTGTACAGAGAGAGAGAGACTGTACAGAGAGAGAGAGACTGTACAGAGAGAGACTGTACAGAGAGAGAGAGAGACTGTACAGAGAGAGAGAGAGACTGTACAGAGAGAGAGAGAGACTGTACAGAGAGAGACTGTACAGAGAGAGAGAGAGAGAGACTGTACAGAGAGAGACTGTACAGAGAGAGAGAGAGAGACTGTACAGAGAGAGAGAGAGACTGTACAGAGAGAGAGAGAGACTGTAGAGAGAGAGAGAGACTGTACAGAGAGAGACTGTACAGAGAGAGAGACTGTACAGAGAGAGACTGTACAGAGAGAGAGAGAGACTGTACAGAGAGAGAGAGACTTTACAGAGAGTAAGAGAGAGAGAGAGAGACTGTACAGAGAGAGACTGTACAGAGAGAGACTGTACAGAGAGAGAGAGAGAGACTGTACAGAGAGAGAGAGACTGTACAGAGAGAGAGACTGTACAGAGAGAGACTGTACAGAGAGAGAGAGAGACTGTACAGAGAGAGAGAGACTGTACAGAGAGAGAGAGACTGTACAGAGAGAGACTGTACAGAGAGAGAGAGAGACTGTACAGAGAGAGACTGTACAGAGAGAGAGAGACTGTACAGAGAGAGAGACTGTACAGAGAGAGAGAGAGAGACTGTACAGAGAGAGAGAGACTGTACAGAGAGAAAGAGAGAGAGACTGTACAAAGAGAGGCTGTACAGAGGGAAAGAGAGACTGTACAGAGAGAGACTGTACAGAGAGAGACTGTACAGAGAGAGACTGTACAGAGAGAGAGAGACTGTGCAGAGAGAGACTGTACAGAGAGAAAGAGAGACTGTACAGAGAGAGACTGTACAGAGAGAGAAAGACTGTACAGAGAGAGACTGTACAGAGAGAGAGAGACTGTACAGAGACTGTACAGAGAGCGAGAGAGACTGTACAGAGAGAGAGACTGTACAGAGAGAGAGAGACTGTACCGAGAGAGACTGTACAGAGAGAGAGACACTGTACAGAGAGAGAGAGAGACTGTACAGAGAGAGAGAGAGAGACTGTACAGAGAGACTGTACAGAGAGAGAGAGAGACTGTACAGAGAGAGAGAGACTGTACAGAGAGAGAGAGAGACTGTACAGAGAGAGAGAGACTGTACAGAGAGAGAGACTACAGAGAGAGAGAGACTGTGCAGAGAGAGAGAGAGAGACTGTACAGAGACAGAGAGACTGTACAGAGAGAGAAACTGTACAGAGAGAGAGAGAGACTGTACAGAGAGAGACTGTACAGAGAGAGACTGTACAGAGAGAGAGAGAGAGAGACTGTACAGAGAGAAAGAGAGAGAGAGACTGTACAGAGAGAGAGACTGTACAGAGAGAGAGAGAGAGAGACTGTACAGAGAGAGACTGTACAAAGAGAGACTGTACAGAGAGAAAGATAGACTGTACAGAGAGAGACTGTACAGAGAGAGACTGTACAGAGAGAGAGAGAGAGACTGTACAGAGAGAAAGAGAGAGAGAGACTGTACAGAGAGAGAGACTGTACAGAGAGAGACTGTACAGAGAGAGAGAGAGAGAGAGAGACTGTACAGAGAGAGACTGTACAAAGAGAGACTGTACAGAGAGAAAGATAGACTGTACAGAGAGAGACTGTACAGAGAGAGAGAGACTGTACAGAGAGAGAGAGACTGTACAGAGAGAGAGAGACTGTACAGAGAGAGACTGTACAGAGAGAGAGAGAGACTGTACAGAGAGAGAGAGAGACTGTACAGAGAGAGACTGTACAGAGAGAGAGAGAGAGAGAGACTGTACAGAGAGAGAGAGAGACTGTACAGAGAGAGAGAGAGACTGTAGAGAGAGAGAGACTGTACAGAGAGAGAGCGACTGTACAGAGAGAGACTGTACAGAGAGAGAGACTGTACAGAGAGAGACTGTACAGAGAGAGAGAGAGACTGTACAGAGAGAGAGAGAGACTTTACAGAGAGTAAGAGAGAGAGAGAGAGACTGTACAGAGAGAGACTGTACAGAGAGAGACTGTACAGAGAGAGAGAGAGAGACTGTACAGAGAGAGAGAGACTGTACAGAGAGAGAGACTGTACAGAGAGAGAGACTGTACAGAGAGAGACTGTACAGAGAGAGAGAGAGAGAGACTGTACAGAGAGAGAGAGACTGTACAGAGAGAAAGAGAGAGAGACTGTACAGAGAGAGACTGTACAGAGAGAAAGAGAGAGAGACTGTACAGAGAGAGACTGTACAGAGAGAGAGAGACTGTACAGAGAGAGAGACTGTACAGAGAGAGAGAGAGACTGTACAGAGAGAGAGAGAGACTGTACAGAGAGAAAGAGAGAGAGACTGTACAAAGAGAGACTGTACAGAGAGAAAGAGAGACTGTACAGAGAGAGACTGTACAGAGAGAGACTGTACAGAGAGAGACTGTACAGAGAGAGAGACTGTACAGAGAGAGACTGTACAGAGAGAGAGAGAGACTGTACAGAGAGAGAGAGAGACTGTACAGAGAGAGAGAGAGACTGTAGAGAGAGAGAGAGACTGTACAGAGAGAGACTGTACAGAGAGAGAGACTGTACAGAGAGAGACTGTACAGAGAGAGGGAGAGACTGTACAGAGAGAGAGAGAGACTTTACAGAGAGTAAGAGAGAGAGAGAGAGACTGTACAGAGAGAGACTGTACAGAGAGAGAGAGAGAGACTGTACAGAGAGAGAGAGAGACTGTACAGAGAGAGAGAGAGACTGTAGAGAGAGAGAGAGACTGTACAGAGAGAGACTGTACAGAGAGAGAGACTGTACAGAGAGAGACTGTACAGAGAGAGAGAGAGACTGTACAGAGAGAGAGAGAGACTTTACAGAGAGTAAGAGAGAGAGAGAGAGACTGTACAGAGAGAGACTGTACAGAGAGAGACTGTACAGAGAGAGAGAGAGAGACTGTACAGAGAGAGAGAGACTGTACAGAGAGAGAGACTGTACAGAGAGAGACTGTACAGAGAGAGAGAGAGACTGTACAGAGAGAGAGAGACTGTACAGAGAGAGAGAGACTGTACAGAGAGAGACTGTACAGAGAGAGAGAGAGACTGTACAGAGAGAGACTGTACAGAGAGAGAGAGACTGTACAGAGAGAGAGAGACTGTACAGAGAGAGACTGTACAGAGAGAGAGAGAGACTGTACAGAGAGAGACTGTACAGAGAGAGAGAGACTGTACAGAGAGAGAGACTGTACAGAGAGAGAGAGAGAGACTGTACAGAGAGAGAGAGAGACTGTACAGAGAGAAAGAGAGAGAGACTGTACAAAGAGAGGCTGTACAGAGAGAAAGAGAGACTGTACAGAGAGAGACTGTACAGAGAGAGACTGTACAGAGAGAGACTGTACAGAGAGAGGAGACTGTACAGAGAGAGACTGTACAGAGAGAAAGAGAGACTGTACAGAGAGAGACTGTACAGAGAGAGAAAGACTGTACAGAGAGAGACTGTACAGAGAGAGAGAGACTGTACAGAGACTGTACAGAGAGCGAGAGAGACTGTACAGAGAGAGAGACTGTACAGAGAGAGAGAGACTGTACCGAGAGAGACTGTACAGAGAGAGAGACACTGTACAGAGAGAGAGAGAGACTGTACAGAGAGAGAGAGAGAGACTGTACAGAGAGACTGTACAGAGAGAGAGAGAGACTGTACAGAGAGAGAGAGACTGTACAGAGAGAGAGAGAGACTGTACAGAGAGAGAGAGACTGTACAGAGAGAGAGACTACAGAGAGAGAGAGACTGTGCAGAGAGAGAGAGAGAGACTGTACAGAGACAGAGAGACTGTACAGAGAGAGAAACTGTACAGAGAGAGAGAGAGACTGTACAGAGAGAGACTGTACAGAGAGAGACTGTACAGAGAGAGAGAGAGAGAGACTGTACAGAGAGAAAGAGAGAGAGAGACTGTACAGAGAGAGAGACTGTACAGAGAGAGAGAGAGAGAGACTGTACAGAGAGAGACTGTACAAAGAGAGACTGTACAGAGAGAAAGATAGGACTGTACAGAGAGAGACTGTACAGAGAGAGACTGTACAGAGAGAAAGAGAGAGAGAGACTGTACAGAGAGAGAGACTGTACAGAGAGAGACTGTACAGAGAGAGAGAGAGAGAGAGAGACTGTACAGAGAGAGACTGTACAAAGAGAGACTGTACAGAGAGAAAGATAGACTGTACAGAGAGAGACTGTACAGAGAGAGAGAGACTGTACAGAGAGAGAGAGACTGTACAGAGAGAGAGAGACTGTACAGAGAGAGACTGTACAGAGAGAGAGAGAGACTGTACAGAGAGAGAGAGAGACTGTACAGAGAGAGACTGTACAGAGAGAGAGAGAGACTGTACAGAGAGAGACTGTACAGAGAGAGAGAGAGAGAGAGAGACTGTACAGAGAGAGAGAGAGACTGTACAGAGAGAGAGAGAGACTGTAGAGAGAGAGAGACTGTACAGAGAGAGAGAGACTGTACAGAGAGAGACTGTACAGAGAGAGAGAGAGACTTTACAGAGAGTAAGAGAGAGAGAGAGAGACTGTACAGAGAGAGACTGTACAGAGAGAGACTGTACAGAGAGAGAGAGAGAGACTGTACAGAGAGAGAGAGACTGTACAGAGAGAGAGACTGTACAGAGAGAGAGACTGTACAGAGAGAGACTGTACAGAGAGAGAGAGAGACTGTACAGAGAGAGAGAGACTGTACAGAGAGAAAGAGAGAGAGACTGTACAGAGAGAGACTGTACAGAGAGAGAGAGAGACTGTACAGAGAGAGACTGTACAGAGAGAGAGAGACTGTACAGAGAGAGAGACTGTACAGAGAGAGAGAGAGACTGTACAGAGAGAGAGAGAGACTGTACAGAGAGAAAGAGAGAGAGACTGTACAAAGAGAGACTGTACAGAGAGAAAGAGAGACTGTACAGAGAGAGACTGTACAGAGAGAGACTGTACAGAGAGAGACTGTACAGAGAGAGAGAGACTGTACAGAGAGAGACTGTACAGAGAGAAAGAGAGACTGTACAGAGAGAGACTGTACAGAGAGAGAGAGACTGTACAGAGAGAGACTGTACAGAGAGAGAGAGAGACTGTACAGAGACTGTACAGAGAGCGAGAGAGACTGTACAGAGAGAGAGACTGTACAGAGAGAGAGAGACTGTACAGAGAGAGACTGTACAGAGAGAGAGAGACTGTACAGAGAGAGAGAGAGACTGTACAGAGAGAGAGAGAGACTGTACAGAGAGACTGTACAGAGAGAGAGAGAGACTGTACAGAGAGAGAGAGACTGTACAGAGAGAGAGAGAGACTGTACAGAGAGAGAGAGAGACTGTACAGAGAGAGAGACTGTACAGAGAGAGACTGTACAGAGAGAGAGAGAGACTGTACAGAGAGAGAGAGAGACTGTACAGAGAGCGAGAGAGACTGTACAGAGAGTAAGAGAGAGACTGTACAGAGAGAGAGAGAGACTGAGACATAGAGAGAGAGAGAGAGAGAGAGAGAGAGAGACTGAGACATAGAGAGAGAGTGAGACAGAGAGAGAGACAGACCGACAGAAAGAGATATATGAAAACGCATCCCTCTGTCCGCTAGGTAGTAGCTCCACCTGCACAGACAGACAGGTGGACAGATGGATGGAGACGGTGGACAGACAGACAGGTGGATGGAGACGGTGGACAGACAGACAGGTGGACAGATGGATGGAGACGGTGGACAGACAGACAGGTGGAGAGATGGATGGAGACAGTGGACAGACAGACAGGTGGACAGATGGATGGAGACGGTGGACAGACAGACAGGTGGACAGACAGACAGGTGGACAGATGGATGGAGACAGTGGACAGACAGGTGGACAGATGGATGGAGACGGTGGACAGACAGACAGGTGGACAGATGGATGGAGATGGTGGACAGACAGACAGGTGGATGGAGACGGTGGACAGACAGACAGGTGGACAGATGGATGGAGACGGTGGACAGACAGACAGGTGGACAGATGGATGGAGACGGTGGACAGACAGACAGGTGGACAGGTGGATGGAGATGGTGGACAGACAGACAAAGCTGAACTGATCTGTTAGTTTCTGTGTTTGAATGTGATTGTGTGTGTCTGTCCGTCTGTCCGTCCGTCTGCCTGTCTATCTGTCTACCTGGCTGTCTGTCAGTCTGCCTACCGGTCTGTCTGTCATTCTGCCTGCCTGCCTGTCTGTCCAAATTAACTTGTGCACCTGTCTAGCTATCTCTAACTCGCGCTCTCACTCTCTCTCGTGGCATTACAGTGTGTGTGTGTGTGTGTGTGTGTGTGTGTGTGTGTGTGTGTGTGGTGTGTGTGTGTGTGTGTGTGTGTGTGTGTGTGTGTTCGTTGTGAGATGCGGGCAGGAGAGCCAGTTGGAGACAGCAGAGAGATGCAGCAATTAGAGAAATAAATACGAATACAAGATAAACAAACATCAAGGGAGCATCATGTGGAGGAGAGGAGAGGAGGAGGCTAGGAGAGGAGGAGGGAGAGATGGAGGCTAGGAGAGGAGGAGGGAGAGATGGAGGAGAGGAGGGAGAGATGGAGGAGATATGGAGGCTAGGAGAGGAGGTAGATATGGAGGCTAGGAGAGGAGGTAGATATGGAGGCTAGGAGAGGAGGTAGATATGGAGGCTAGGAGAGGAGGAGGGAGGAGGCTTTACCACTCGGGGGGGGGGTTATCAAAAGCTGCCAATCAGCCTTGCTCCCTGAGAGGAAGAGGGAGAGATGGAGGCTAGGAGAGGAGGAGGGAGAGATGGAGGAGAGGAAGAGGGAGAGATGGAGGCGAGGAGAGGAGGAGGGAGAGATGGAGGAGAGGAGGAGGGAGAGATGGAGGAGAGGTGGAGGGAGAGATGGAGGAGAGGAGGAGGGAGAGATGGAGGAGAGGAGGAGGGAGAGATGGAGGAGAGGAGAGGAGGAGGGATAGATGGAGGAGAGGAAGAGGGAGAGATGGAGGCTAGGAGAGGAGGAGGGAGAGATGGAGGAGAAGGAGAGGAGAGAGGGAGAGCTGGAGGAGAGGAGGAGGGAGAGATGGAGGAGAGGAGAGGAGGAGGGAGAGATGGAGGAGAGGAGAGGAGGAGGGAGAGATGGAGGAGAGGAGGAGGGAGAGATGGAGGAGAGGAGAGGAGGAGGGAGAGATGGAGGCTAGGAGAGGAGGAGGGAGAGATGGAGGAGAGGAAGAGGAGTTGGAGCTAGGAGAGGAGGAGGGAGAGATGGAGGAGAGGAGGAGGGAGAGATGGAGAGAGGAGAGGAGGAGGGAGAGATGGAGGCGAGGAGAGGAGGAGGGAGAGATGGAGGCTAGGAGAGGAGGAGGGAGAGATGGAGGAGAGGAGAGGAGGAGGGAGAGATGGAGGCTAGGAGAGGAGGAGGGAGAGATGGAGGAGAGGAGAGGAGGAGGGAGAGATGGAGGCTAGGAGAGGAGGGAGAGATGGAGGCGAGGAGAGGAGGAGGGAGAGATGGAGGCGAGGAGAGGAGGAGGAGAGATGGAGGCTAGGAGAGGAGGAGGGAGAGATGGAGGCTAGGGAGAGGAAGAAGGAGAGGATGGAGGCTAGGAGAGGAAGAGGGAGAGATGGAGGAGAGGAGAAAGGAGAGATAGGAGGAGGAGGAGGGAGAGATGGAGGCTAGGAGAGGGGGAGGGAGAGATGGAGGAGAGGAGAGGAGGAGGAGAGATGGAGGCTAGGAGAGGAGGAGGAGAGATGGAGGAGGGAGGAGGGAGAGATGGAGGCTAGGAGAGGAGGAGGAGAGATGGAGGCTAGGAGAGGAGGAGGGAGCGATGGAGAGGAGAAGGGAGAGATGGAGGCTAGGAGAGGAAGAGAGGGAGAGATGGAGGAGATGAGAAAGGAGAGATGGAGGAGAGGAGTGAGAGATGGAGGCTAGGAGAGGGGGAGGGAGAGATGGAGGAGAGGAGGGAGAGATGGAGGCTAGGAGAGGAGGAGGGAGAGATGGAGGAGAGGAGGGAGAGATGGAGGCTAGGAGAGGAGGAGGGAGAGATGGAGGCTAGGAGAGGAGGAGGGAGCGATGGAGAGGAGAAGGGAGAGATGGAGGCTAGGAGAGGAGGAGGGAGAGATGGAGGAGAGGAGGGAGAGATGGAGGCTAGGAGAGAAGAAGGGAGCGATGGAGGAGGGAGAGTTCGAGACTAGGAGAGGACGAGGGAGATATGGAGGCTAGGAGAGGAAGAGGGAGAGATGGAGGCTAGGAGAGGAGGAGGGAGAGATGGAGGCTAGGAGAGGAGGAGGGAGAGATGTAGGAGAGGAGAGGAGGAGAGATAGAGGCTAGGAGAGGAGGAGGGAGAGATGGAGGCTAGGAGAGGAGGAGGGAGAGATGGAGGCTAGGAGAGGAGGAGGGAGAGATGGAGGAGAGGAGAGGAGGGAGAGATAGAGGCTAGGAGAGGAGGAGGGAGCGATGGAGGAGAGAAGAGGAAGAGGGAGAGATGAAGGAGAGGAGAAGGGAGAGATGGAGGAGAGGAGTGAGAGATGGAGGCTAGGAGAGGGAGGGAGAGATGGAGGCTAGGAGAGAATTAGGGAGCGATGGAGGAGGGAGAGTTCGAGGCTAGGAGAGGACGAGGGAGATATGGAGGCTAGGAGAGGAGGAGGGAGAGATGGAGGCTAGGAGAGGAGGAGGGAGAGATGGAGGCTAGGAGAGGAGGAGGGAGAGATGGAGGCTAGGAGAGGAGGGGGGAGATATGGAGGCTAGGAGAGGAGGAGGGAGAGATGGAGGCTAGGAGAGGAGGAGGGAGAGATGGAGGCTAGGAGAGGAGGAGGGAGAGATGGAGGCTAGGAGAGGAGGAGGGAGATATGGAGGCTAGGAGAGGAGGAGGGAGAGATGGAGACTAGGAGAGGAAGAGGGAGAGATGGAGGCTAGGAGAGGAGGGAGATATGGAGGCTAGGAGAGGAGGTAGATATGGAGGCTAGGAGAGGAGGAGGGAGGAGGCTTTACCACTCGGGGGGGGGGGGTTATCAAAAGCTGCCAATCAGCCTTGCTCCCTGACCGCAGGGGGAACACCAGGAGGACGGTCCGCATGGATGCTTCTCTAACCTGGGATGACAGACAGACAGACTGCATCAATGCAGCTTCACACACAGCAGGGGAGATCTCCCTCCTGTCCTCTCTCTCTCTCTCTCTCTCTCTCTCTCACTGTTCATTCATCCATCACAGAGAAAATACTGTAGTGTACATGTTTGCAACTTACCTAGCTATCTTAAGATGAATGTGCTAACTGTAAGTTGCTCTGGATAAGAGTGTCTGTTAAATGACTAACATGCAGAGGTAATGTCTCTCTGTCTTTGCTGTCTGGAAGGAAATGACAGGGTTAGTTCTATTACCATGGTGCTTTTCTCAATGATTATGGCCCAAGTGGCATCCAATTCCCTTTGTAGTGCACTTTTGATCAGGCGGCAGGTAGCCTAGTGGTTAGAGCGTTGGGCCAGTAACCGAAAGGTTGCTGGATTGAATCCCTGAGCGGACAAGGTAGAAATCTGTCGTTCTGCCCCTGAACAAGGCAGTTAACCCACTGTTCTCCTGTAGGCCGTCATTGTAAATAAGAATTTGTTGTTAACTGACTTGGCTGGTTAAATAAAGGTTAAATAAAGAAGAAATAGGCTGCCATTTGGGACATTGTACGTGATCTGATTCTCAGTAGATATACAGTAGAACTCACACTAGATGTCTGTTCTCCTCCTGCTTCATATGCTCTAGGCAAACCAGGTATTGGTGTGCTGTCTGGGACCACAACGCTTTAGACACACACACACACACACACACACGCTCCATAGTGTGGAGACGGGTCATTGATCAGCAGGTCTTATTGGCCTCGCCTAATGTCTTTATCACCTCCCTCCTCCTCTTCCCTGTCTCCTCCCCTCCCTCCTCCTCCCCTCCCTCCTCCTCTTCCCTGTCTCCTCCCCTGTCTCCTTCCCTCCCTCCTCCTCTTCCCTGTCTCCTCCCCTCCCTCCTCCTCCCCTCCCTCCTCCTCTTCCCTGTCTCCTCCCCTGTCTCCTTCCCTCCCTCCTCCTCTTCCCTGTCTCCTCCCCTCCCTCCTCCTCCCCTCCCTCCTCCTCTTCCCTGTCTCCTCCCCTGTCTCCTTCCCTCCCTCCTCCTCTTCCCTGTCTCCTCCCCTCCCTCCTCCTCCCCTCCCTCCTCCTCTTCCCTGTCTCCTCCCCTGTCTCCTTCCCTCCCTCCTCCTCTTCCCTGTCTCCTCCCCTCCCTCCTCCTCCCCTCCCTCCTCCTCCCATCGTAAATTCAGTGGAGCTAATTGGACATGACTGCGTTTATGTTCCTGCTTCATAAATTTCTTGACTCTGAAGGAGGATCGATTTTCCTGGAGTGCAGTGCAGTCTCTTGGAGCAGAGGGGTGTGTGTGTGTGTGTGTGAGAGAGTTTCTTCAAGCGATCTCCGTGATCTCCGACCTCTTGCTCCCTTATCCCTCTCTCTCTCTCTCCCTTATCCTTCTCTCTCTCCCTTATCCTTCTCTCTCTCTTTCTCCCTTATCCTTCTCTCTCTCCCTTATCCTTCTCTCTCTCTCTCTCCCTTATCCTTCTCTCTCTCTCTCCCTTATCCTTCTCTCTCTCCCTTATCCTTCTCTCTCTCTCTCTCCCTTATCCTTCTCTCTCTCCCTTATCCTTCTCTCTCTCTTTCTCCCTTATCCTTCTCTCTCTCCCTTATCCTTCTCTCTCTCTTTCTCCCTTATCCTTCTCTCTCTCCCTTATCCTTCTCTCTCTCTTTCTCCCTTATCTCTCTCTCTCTCCCTTATCCCTCTCTTTCTCTCTCCCTTATCCCTCTCTTTCTCTCTCTCTCCCTTATCCTTCTCTTTCTCTCTCTCTCTCCCTTATCCTTCTCTCTCTCTCTCTTATCCCTCTCTTTCTCTCTCTCCCTTATCCTTCTCTCTCTCTCTCTCTCTCTCCCTTATCCCTCTCTCTCTCCCTTATCCCTCTCTTTCTCTCTCTTTCTCTCTCCCTTATTCCTCTCTCTCTCTCCCTTATCCCTCTCTTTCTCTCTCTCTCTCGATCCGTTATCCCTCTCTCTGCCTCTCTCACCCTTATCCTTCTCTCTCTCTCCCTTATCCCTCTCTCTCTCTCTCCCTTATCCCTCTCTTTCTCTCTCTCTCTCCCTTATCCTTCTCTCTCTCTCCCTTATCCCTCTCTTTCTCTCTCTCTCTCCCTTATCCTTCTCTCTCTCTCTCCCTTATCCCTCTCTCTCTCCCTTATCCCTCTCTTTCTCTCTCTCCCTTATCCTTCTCTCTCTCTCTCTCTCCCTTATCCCTCTCTCTCTCCCTTATCCCTCTCTTTCTCTCTCTTTCTCTCTCCCTTATTCCTCTCTCTCTCTCCCTTATCCCTCTCTTTCTCTCTCTCTCTCTCGATCCGTTATCCCTCTCTCTGCCTCTCTCACCCTTATCCTTCTCTCTCTCTCCCTTATCCTTCTCTCTCTCTCCCTTATCCCTCTCTCTCTCTCTCCCTTATCCCTCTCTCTCTCTCTCCCTTATCCCTCTCTTTCTCTCTCTCTCGATCCGTTATCCCTCTCTCTCTCTGTCTTTCTCTTTTATGGGCTCAGGTAATCTATAACGGAACTCCCCTTCAATGATCTGGTGACCGGGATAATTGTCGGTCTATTCACAGCTCTTCCCTCATTCAGACCAAGGGGTCATTACAGCTCATGAAGTTTGTAATGTAGATGCGATCTAGTCTGTCTGTCTGTTTTCACTGTTGTTTTGGACTTGTATTCCAGATAACATCGGATGGAATCTCTCTCTGTTGTAACGTCTGTGGGAGCATGGGACATGCTAAAGGGAATGTGTTTTTAGGGTAAATACACACACTCCCCTGCTCCCATACACACACACTCCCCTGCTCCCATACACACACACTCCCCTGCTCCTATACACACACACTCCCTGCTCCCATACACACACACTCCCTGCTCCCATACACACACACTCCCTGCTCCCATACACACACACTCCCCTGCTCCTATACACACACACTCCCCTGCTCCTATACACACACACTCCCTGCTCCCATACACACACACTCCCCTGCTCCTATACACACACACTCCCCTGCTCCTATACACACACACTCCCCTGCTCCCATACACACACACTCCCCTGCTCCTATACACACACACTCCCTGCTCCCATACACACACACTCCCCTGCTCCTATACACACACACTCCCCTGCTCCTATACACACACACTCCCCTGCTCCTATACACACACACTCCCCCGCTCCCATACACACACACTCCCCCGCTCCCATACACACACACTCCCCTGCTCCTATACACACACACTCCCCTGCTCCTATACACACACACTCCCCTGCTCCTATACACACACACTCCCCCGCTCCCATACACACACACACTCCCCCGCTCTCATACACACACACTCCCCCGCTCCCATACACACACACTCCCCTGCTCCCATACACACACACTCCCCTGCTCCTATACACACACACTCCCCTGCTCCTATACACACACACTCCCCCGCTCCCATACACACACACACTCCCCCGCTCTCATACACACACACTCCCCCGCTCCCATACACACACACTCCCCTGCTCCCATACACACACACACTCCCCCGCTCCCATACACACACACTCCCCCGCTCCCATACACACACACTCCCCTGCTCCTATACACACACACTCCCCCGCTCCCATACACACACACTCCCCCGCTCCCATACACACACACTCCCCTGCTCCCATACACACACACTCTCCTGCTCCCATACATACACACACTCCCCTGCTCCTATACACACACACCCCCGCTCCCATAATACACACACACTCCCCTGCTCCCATACACACACACACACTCCCCTGCTCCTATACACACACACTCCCCCGCTCCCATACACACACACACTCCCCCGCTCTCATACACACACACACTCCCCCGCTCCCATACACACACACTCCCCCGCTCCCATACACACACACTCCCCTGCTCCCATACACACACACTCTCCTGCTCCCATACATACACACACTCCCCTGCTCCTATACACACACACCCCCGCTCCCATAATACACACACACTCCCCTGCTCCCATACACACACACACACTCCCCTGCTCCTATACACACACACTCCCCCGCTCCCATACACACACACACTCCCCCGCTCTCATACACACACACACTCCCCCGCTCCCATACACACACACTCCCCCGCTCCCATACACACACACACACTCCCCTGCTCCTATACACAGACACTATCCTCGCTCCCATACACACACACTCCCCCGCTCCCATACACACACACACTCCCCCGCTCTCATACACACACACTCCCCCGCTCCCATACACACACACTCCCCCGTTCCCATACACACACACACTCCCCCGCTCCCATACACACACACACACTCCCCCGCTCCCATACACACACACACACACTCCCCCGCTCCCATACACACACACTCCCCCGCTCCTATACACACACACTCCCCCGCTCCCATACACACACACTCCCCTGCTCCCATACACACACACACTCCCCTGCTCCCATACACACACACTCCCCTGCTCCCATACACACACTCCCCCGCTCCCATACACACACACACTCCCCTGCTCCCATATACACACACACTCCCCTGCTCCTATACACACACACTCCCCTGCTCCCATACACACACACTCCCCCGCTCCCATACACACACACACACAGCCCTGCTCCCACACACACAGCCCTGCTCCCATACACACACACTCCCCCTCTCCCATATACACACACACTCTCTTGCTCCCACACACACTCCCCCTCTCCCATACACACACACTCCCCCTCTCCCATACACACACACTCCCCCTCTCCCATATACACACACACTCCCCTGCTCCCATACACATGCACCCATGCACACTAGCACATAGGCACACACGCAAGCACACACATACACACTGCTAAAGGTTTTGGGTTGAGGGTTCACCGACCTTAAACATGACCCAGAGGAAAATGGGAGAGAAATGTCCAGCACTAAGACACTTTAAGTGTTGAAGTCTTTGAAATTACCTTGATTGCCTTAGTAATCTCTCTCTCTCGCTCTCTGTGTGTGTGTGTGTGTGAGAGTGTGAATGAAAGTGAGAGTGAGAGTTGGAGTGAAAGTGAGAGCGTGAGTGTGAGCGTTTGTGTGGCTTACACTGACATCCCCTGTGTCTACAGAAGCAATGGGCAGGGTATCCCTCCCCAGTATCCCTGCCCAGTATCCCTCCCCAGTATCCCTGCCCAGTATCCCTCCCCAGTATCCCTCCCCAGTATCCCTCCCCAGTATCCCTGCCCAGTATCCCTCCCCAGTATCCCTGCCCAGTATCCCTGCCCAGTATCCCTCCCCAGTATCCCTGCCCAGTACCCCTCCCCAGTATCCATGCCCAGTATCCCTCCCCAGTATCCCTCCCCAGTATCCCTGCCCAGTATCCCTCCCCAGTATCCCTCCCCAGTATCCCTGCCCAGTATCCCTCCCCAGTATCCCTGCCCAGTATCCCTGCCCAGTATCCTTGCCCAGTATCCCTCCCCAGTATCCCTGCCCAGTATCCCTCCCCAGTATCCCTGCCCAGTATCCCTGCCCAGTATCCTTTCCCAGTATCCCTCCCCAGTATCCCTCCCCAGTATCCCTGCCCAGTATCCCTCCCCAGTATCCCTGCCCAGTATCCCTGCCCAGTATCCTTGCCCAGTATCCCTCCCCAGTGTCCCTCCCCAGTATCCCTCCCCAGTATCCCTCCCCAGTATCCCTGCCCAGTATCCCTCCCCAGTATCCCTGCCCAGTATCCCTCCCCAGTATCCCTCCCCAGTATCCCTGCCCAGTATCCCTGCCCAGTATCCCTCCCCAGTATCCCTCCCCAGTATCCCTGCCCAGTATCCCTCCCCAGTATCCCTCCCCAGTATCCCTGCCCAGTATCCCTCCCCAGTATCCCTGCCCAGTATCCCTCCCCAGTATCCCTGCCCAGTATCCCTCCCCAGTATCCCTGCCCATTGTAAATATGGTATTGGAACTGATACCAAATATTTCCTCTATATAGTATGCTTAGTTACTTACTGTACTTTATTGTGTATTCATATTTCCTATTCTTATTTCTCATGTGTTTTTTTCTAGTAATACATTGTTATTGATTATTGCATTGTTGTGTTTTGACTTTGCAAGAAAGGCATTTCACTGTACTTGTGCATGTGACTTTAAAACTAGATCTGTCTGTGTGCATGCGGATGTTTGTGTGTGTGTGTGTATCTGTACTGCTGTGTTTGTGTATGTATACCTGTGTAAATAATTCACACAGGATGCATTAAATTGCTTTTGCGTGCCCAGCGCTGGACTGGGCTGGGTGGAAAAAGAGAGAGAGAGAGAGAGAGAGAGAGAGAGAGAGAGAGAGAGAGAGAGAGAGGGAGGTAGGGGAAGAGAAGAGGGAGAGAGGGGGGAGAGAGACCAATGCAGAGTGCAGACTGAAGTAATACAGGACCACTCTACAGTATGTACTGTATGCTGAGCAGCAGCCGCCCTACTGGAAATATATAAATAATGAGATTTTGCCACGGCCTGTTATAAACTCTTCTCTTCTCACGCACAGAGGTGCAGTAGTGTAGAAAAATAGATGGTGGAAGAACATGTCCATCCTAAATGGGACCCTACTACCTATGTAGTGCACTACTTTTGTTCCCTATATACTTCAGTCTGAGACTGACATCATTGAAGTCGTTTGTGGTGACGTCAAAATGAGGCCTGTTGTACAAAACAAAGTCATCAGCGATTGGATCATCTCTAACCAATCAGAGTATCAAAGCAAATAAGGAATTTACAAAAGGCCACTTTACCCACGTGTGTTCTGGCTCTGGCCCAACCCATCGGGTTCTGGAACCAATCATCCGCCCTTGAGTGTTAGTGGATAGATCCATATAGGGCTGTGCTGCTGTGGATATTAGGAAGAGTTTGCCTCTGTGTGTGTGTGTGTGTGTGTGTGTGTGTGTGTGTGTGTGTGTGTGTGTGTGTGTATCTCCAGAGTCCACCACTGCTGAATGTGTTTTAATGAATACTGCAGATGGGATGAGCGCCTGGGGAGGGATGGGGGGATGGAGCGAGAGATGGATAGAGGGGTGAACCAAAGGAGAGGTAGAAGAGAAGAGGGGGGGTCTACACAGATATGGAACGGTTTCAAAAAGAAAAGAGAGAGATGAGAAGAATTGAAAAGAAAGAGAGTAAGAAGTGAGAGCCTGGCCGAGGAAGAGAGGGATGAAAAAATGCTGAAGGACAGCAGCGATGGGGGGATGCGAGTTTTGGCGGGATGCCTCCTCGGTGTATGGGACCCCAGGGTGCTGGTACAGGGTTACTGAAGATCTGCGTGCCTGCAAGGCCTACTGTGTGTGTGTGTCTGTGTATCTTTGTGTGTCTTTGTGTATCTGTGTAGGTGTCTGTGTCTGTGTGTGTGTCTCTTTGTTTCTGTGTGCCTGTTTGTGTGTGTTTCTGTGTGTGCCTGTGTCTGTGTGTGCGTGTCTGTATCTGTGTATGTGTCTGTGTGTGTGTGTGTCTGTGTTTGTGTCTGTGTGTGTTTCTGTGTGTGTTTCTGTGTGTGTTTCTGTGTGTGTTCCTGTGTGTGTGTCTGTCTGTGTGTCTGTGTGTGTGTGTGTGTGTGTGTGTGTGTGTGTGTGTGTGTGTGTGTGTGTGTGTGTGTGTGTGTGTGTGTGTGTGTGTGTGTGTGTGTGTGTGTGTAAAAGGATTGGAAAGAAGCAGGTAAACAGGTTTTCCATCCTTTCCTTCAAGGCGTAATGTCCACCCCATGAACTTTGGATATACAATTTTAACTGTCCCCTTAATGAAATCCCTGATGTGTTAAGAGACTATTTACACGCCAACACATACAGTCACATGCACAGGGTCGCAGATGTAATCACAGGGTACAGTGAAATTCTAATGCCCCGAGCACCAACAGTGAAATACATATTTACAGCTGTAACAGCTGTCCATTGGGGGGGTGGGGGCAGGGTAAATTCTTGTTGTGTGGCGGGAGCAGTTGCCGTACTAGGCCGTGATGCAACCCGACAGTATGCTCTCGATGGTGCTCCTGTAGAACACTGTGAGGGCCCTCGGGGACAGGCTATATTTCTGAAGAGTTGCTGCCGTGCTTTCTTCACCATGGTGTCCATGTGATTTGACCATTTCAACTCATCGGAGATGTGCACGCAGAGGAACTTGAGGTTGTTTACCTGGCACCACGTCGTCAGAGTGCCTACCTCCTCTCTGAAGGCTGTCTCATCGCTGTTAATAATCAGGCCTACTACTGTCATATCGTCAGTGAACTTGATGATGGAGTTGGAACTGTGTGAGGCCAAGCAGTCGTATACAGGGAGTACAGGAGGGGACTGAGGACACCCTTGTGAGGCCCCCGTGTTGAGGATCAGGCTGGAGGAAATAATGTTGCTTACCTTCACCGCCTGGGATGTCGCGCCAGAAAGTCCAGGACCCAGTTCCATAGGGAGGAGTTCAGTCCCAGGGTTGTGAGCTTTGTGATGAGCTTAGAGGGCACTATGGTATTGAAGGCCGAGCTGTATTCGATGTACAGCATCCACACATATGCATACAGTTACTGATTTTGTAGTTTTTACTTAAACCGATAGTCACTGTGAGTCACGCCCCCACTAAGCCATGTCTCCAATATAATTTCCCAGTGTGCCTTGCCTTTCGAGTGAATTGTAGAGTTACCACCCATGACTGTATTTGTTAGTGACATAGACATGCTTGTTGAATTCCTTCATGTTCTGTCCTGTGGCCTTCACCAAATTAGTTCCTAGGTGAATATTATCATTATAATTAAACTCTTTATGACAATACATTACATATCTCATAAGGCCTTATATTGAGGCCTATTTTTACCCTAATACGATGGTCTGAAACTCATGGTTTACAAGCCACATCAGGCCTGCAAGTAGGGTTGCAAAATTGCGGTAACTTTTACCAAATTCCCCCAAAATCCTGTTTGGAGAATTTCCAGGCATCTTCCAACCGGGATTTCTGGAAAATTTGGGAAATGTACATTCATTTTGCAACCCTAGCTGCAAGTCACATTATGCTGGCTTGCAAAGTGATGTGTAATTCCAATTGGAATCCAGCCAGAGTTAGGATATCCAATAGGTGGAATTTTTATTCACCAGCATTCATAATGTCTGCCAGAGTTAGGACCATTATTTTTTTATCTTTATTTAACTAGGCAAGTCAGTTAAGAACAAATTCTTATTTTCAATGACGGCTTAAGAACAGTGGGTTAACTGCCTTGTTCAGGGGCAGAACGACAGATTTTTATCTTGTCAGCTCAGGGATTCGATCTTGCAACCTTCCGGTTACTAGTCCAACACTCTAACCACTAGGCTACCTGCCGCACCATGTGATTACAGGTGCAAAAAATCGAACTAAGGGTCAGTCTAGGGTCAGTTTAGCCTTTTATAACATAACGAAAAAGATTACATGGACAGATCCTAAATCAGCACTCTTACTCTATGTAATAACAAGAAGGAGAGCTATGGTGCACCATCCTAATGCCTAGCATGTACCAACCTGACCCCTCAAACTCTCTTGTGGTTTGCATGCTATAGGAAACATTTCTGCTCGGGGGTTCTACACAAAGTGCAAGGATTGTGTGAGTGTGTGTCTGTGTAACTGTTTGTGTATGCCCGCAAACGTCTGTGTGTGTATACTGTATTTATAAGTGTGTGTGTATTAATTCATAATTCAGGGTTTGCCCGGTGCGGGAAGAGGAGCTGAGATCAGCCAAAGGACAGGGGTTAATGTAATTATCCTGCTAAAACCTTGAGAGGGAGAGAACATCATTAGTCATAGAATAAATGGAGAACAGAGCTACCCCAGCCTCAGGCCTGGGAGAGAGCGGGAGGGACGGAGAGGAGGGAGGGAGGGAAAGAGAGGAGGTGGAGGGAGGGAAAGAGGGAGAGAGAGGAGGGAGAGGGTGCGAGAGAGACAGGCTATGTGCACACTGCCCACAACATGAGGTGGAAACTGAGCTGCTCTTCCTAACCTCCTGCCAAATGTATGACCATATTAGAGACACATATTTCCCTCAGATTACACAGACCCACAAAGAATTTGAAAACAAATCCAATTTTGATAAACACCCATACAGTATCTATTAGGTTAAATACCACAGTGTGCCACCACAGCAGCAAGATGTGTGACCTGTTGCTACAAGAAAAGGTCAACCAGTGAAGAACAGACAGCATTGTAAATACAACCCATATTTATGTTGATTTTTTTCTCCCTTTTGTACTTTAACTATTTGCACATCGTTACAACACAGTACATAGCCATAATATGACATTTGAAATGTCTCTATTCCTTTGAAATGTTTACTGTTAATTTCTGATTGTTTATTTAACTTTTGTTTATTATCTATCTCACCTGCTTTGACAATGTAAACATATGTTTCTCATGCCAATAAAGGGAGGGAGAGGTAGGGAGAGGGTGTGTGTGTGCCCGTGCGTTTTTCTTATTGAAAATATAATTTCACAGCGATTTCGATGATACAATGATTCCATACACTATTCAGTGTTTGTTCTCTCACATAAACTGAAATTGAGCAAACAGTGTCGAATTTTAGCAACCAGGAAATGACACAGCGATTTCCACTAGATAACACAGCCACAAAGTCAGAACAGCTTTCCCAGTTTGACAACAGATGTCGCTCCGCCAATCACAACACTAGTAAAACTGTGAAATATTACCATTCCACTATTAGCGGCAGATATATTCAGCCAGGTCACCCGTGATACAAGTCAGCAGTTGCGACCCGTCACTCAGGGCAGAGCCCCACCTGTTTTGAGCCCACTCCACCTGTTTGTTGCCTGTTTTGCATTTTATTTTGGCATTAATATGTGTCACATATCAGTTTGCAAACAATGTAAAGAAAATAATTGAGTTAATAATAAAGCTGCTGCTTTCTTGAGTAAGGCAGCTCCAAAATGCAAGAGTTTCAGCCAAGCTCAGTGCTTTCTGTGGATGTGGGGCAGCCAGCGGAAAGTACAAGGCATAGGGGTTGGTAATGTTCTCTAGTTGCGCCTTGATTGGCTCAGTGTTCTGTCACCTTGATTGGCTCAGTGTTCTGTCACCCGTTGGGACACTACGTCACCGCAAAATCTACAGGGAGAGCTCTAAAATTCAAGCCCATTGGGTACTGCCATAGATTCGTATTAGAAGTGCCCATCCAAGAAGGCTCAAGGTCATGGGCCACAGATAAAATTACCTCAAATCACGGCCAACTCGGATTTCCAGGTCGGGAACTCTGCCTCTTTCTAGAGCTCCGACCTGAAGATCACTGACGTCATGATTCAACATTGTTTTTTTCCCAGAGTTCCCAGTTGATTACAAAATTTGCCCACAAGATGGACTGCCGCGCCACCTTCCTGTTCAAGTGAGCACAGCACAACAAGGTGAGTCAAAAAATGTATTGTATGCTGCTGCATAAATTATGTAATATGCCAGGGATATATGTATACTGTAGCTAAGAAATTAATACTAAGTGTATGTTGTGTAGTAAGCTGTTAGTAGCCTATGTGCCTCACCCTAATCATTTGGCACCATTCCCCCTCATATCTTAGATTACTGTTCTGACTTGGTGGTGCACATGTAGCCTAGAGCCTGTTTTAGAGAAATGTAATCATAGAATATTGTAAGAGCTTTCATTGTCTGTTTTATGCCTCCTTTATTTATCCTACGGTTCTGAATTGGTGTACAGGGAGAATACTGTAAGAACGGCCCATGTTCTGAATTCTGTCGTTGTACATTTCAAAAGTGCTAAACAAATAGTTATATTAACTACGTCCGTCCTAGCTCGCACATTAATGTCTTAATCTATATTATCCGCTCATCGTTCCCTTATGCCATAGTTTGTACATCTCAATTGTCAGTAGAAATCACATTTGTTTAAGCAAGTCAGCCATTTCAGACAGTAAATAAGGATGAATGAACTGTTTCGCTGCCAGACAAGGCTCCCCTGATAGCCAGGTGTTGCGGTCGTAAGGATTAACTCTATGGTGCTGAAAAGAAAGCTCTGCTGTTAGGACAGCTTTAGGCCCTAACAGTTTATGGGCACCGTTTGTCACCGTTATAGTGCAATTAATGTATTGTTTAGTGTTGTGTTGTGTTGTTTTGTGTAGTGGCTTTGCTGGTCCCACCAAGATTTACATGCTAAAATTGCCACTGCAACTCAGTATTCAACGTCCATCCATGTCTGAGGATGTCGGTAGATGATGTGGAAATCGGCCACTAGGGACAACAGTGAGCGCTGTTACCTTCAAGTAGGTTTTGCTTTTGCTACGGCATTGTGGAGGGGGATGGTGGATGGGTGTAAGTATCTGCCTCTGATTCAGCATCTATCTCTGATTCAGCATCTGCCTCTGATTCAGCATCTGCCTCTGATTCAGCATCTGCCTCTGATTCTAAAAGTTGCAAGTCCTAATCCAGCGTTACAAAGTCGTTTTTTATATTTTTGTTTTAAGCCTATCCCGAACCTTAAAGGGATAATCCACCCCAGAAATAAAAACCATGAAACTTCTTTTAACTTCTAAGTGGTCCGTATGTGAAAATCAGGAAATCTTGTAGGAACGCGTCATAGCTACATAATTCTCTTCACTAGAGATAGGGGATAACACAATATCACATTTCATTACACTTTTAAAACAATTACCTGCACTCCCGATCGGCAAATCAGTCATTAGATGGTATGGGCATACTGTCTAGAACACATTCATCCGTTTATATCCTCATGACTAAGTATGTATTTAGCTTAGATGTGCTCAATCTAAACAGTGTACCAATTTATTCAACTCTGTTTCTCCTTCAAAGTAGAATGTCACAATGCACCCTGTGTCTGTGGGAAACAGAGCTATTACAGAAAGGAGGACATAGGAATCGCATTGGGCAATGAATGGAGAAACGCCCCAACCAACTGACTGTTGACCCATCGCATTCACGTTGTCATGCTGCGTCACATGGCTTCTAAGCTAATTGTCACTCAATCCTTTCAAAAAGTCTGAGTATGTATGGGTATGAGTCGAGAAACATGCCTATTTTCCTCGAAAGTACGTAATGTCACAATTCCAAAGCTATACAATATTACAGAGAACATATTCATTATCTCACATCTTGGTAAAGATTAGTATATTTTTTTTGTATATGTACTTCTTGTTCATGAAATTCATGATCATTTTCATTTTTTGAGCTAGCTCCCAATTGACTCCCATTCAATCCTTGGAGAGCTCTCCTTGTCCCAGAATCACCCAGAATGCACCTTGTGACTTATGGGCGATGTACACAATGGGCGTTAATATGATTCTAATGGAGCATCTCTGTGGGAAAGCAACATTACTGTGCTCTCTCTGGGCAGAGACACCGTTTATAGCTCAGTGGCAGAGACACAAGTTGAACTCGGTGAGACAGACTCCTAAATTGATAGTGCAGTTTTTTAGGCGATTTTTACAGCTAGCTAGTTTCTTCACATGCTGATATTGACTTTGGCATTATTGTGTGTAGCTTTGTTTTCTAGCTAGCTACCTACCTAGCTAGCCAGCCAGGCTAGAGAGAGAGAGAGAATTGAATGGTAGAAAATTACAAGATTATGTTATAATACTGTTTATGCATTGAATAAGGTTTCTCAGTACTGGGGCTTGGCGCTGGCAATTGATTTATGATGGCTTGGTGATAGAACCTACAGACAGCATTCCATTGAATGTTTAGAGTCTGTGAAATGTTGGACTGTCTGCCAGGGTCAGGCAAACCATCCCTCCAGTTTCTCTCTCACATGCAGATGAACACTGGACTTGTTGCATTAGTATCTGTGTGTTAAGGAGCGCGTAACAGAAGATAACCCTGTATAAACAAGTAGTAAATTACCTATAGACAGAAACCTGCCGCAATCTGCATCTTGCTGTCTGTTGCTTGATAGCACAATGTACCTTTGTATAGTTCTACACATCTGTTGTTTGTCATGAACATTCAGGGGGATGTACTTTGCTGTAACCCAAATCTGATCATTGGGCTCTCAGCGATTACCAATGGGTGGTCGTTGACCAGCTCCATTATTGCAGTTCTTAATCGATAATAAAGATTGACTGTTTGAAGAAATAACAATGTCTCGTATCACTTGGTTAGAATTTCCACCACAATTGCATTGTGGGTTTTGCGGTAGACTTGAGCTGCAACAGATTTCCAAAAACTATTTTTACGTTTCTACCAACCTTGTTATAACGACAAAATCAAATATTTCAGAAAAATTATTGTTTTCACATATCAGTATTATTTAACACTCTAAATCATTGGAATTAGGGGTTTGGGGTGGATTAGCACTTGGGGTGGATTATCACTTTAACCATTACCTTAACCTGTTAGGGCTAGGGGGCAGTATTGACACGGCCGGATAAAAAACGTACCCGATTTAATCTGGTTACTACTCCTGCCCAGTAACTAGAATATGCATATAATTATTGGCTTTGGATAGAAAACACCCTAAAGTTTCTAAAACTGTTTGAATGGTGTCTGTGAGTATAACAGAACTCAAATGGCAGGCCAAAACCTGAGAAGATTCCATGCAGGAAGTGGCCTGTCTGACAAGTGGTGTTTCATCTTGGCTCTTTTTATTGAAGACTGAGGATCTTTGCTCTAACGTGACACTTCCTACGGCTCCCATAGGCTCTCAGAGCCCGGGAAAAAGCTGAACGATATCGAGGAAGCCTCTGGCTGAAACACTTTATCGCGTTTGGATAGTGGCCGATCAGAGTACTATGGGCTTAGGCGCGTGCCCGAGTCGACCGAATGCTTTATTTTCTTTTGTCTGTTTACCTAAACGCAGATTCCCGGTCGGAATATTATCGCTTTTTTATGAGAAAAATGGCATAAAAATTGATTTTAAACAGCGGTTGACATGCTTCGAAGTACGGTAATGGAATATTTAGAATTTTTTTGTCACGAATTGCGCCATGCTCGTCACCCTTATTTACCCTTTCGGATAGTGTCTTGAACGCACGAACAAAACGCCGCTGTTTGGATATAACTATGGATTATTTTGAACCAAACCAACATTTGTTATTGAAGTAGAAGTCCTGGGAGTGCATTCTGACGAAGACAGCAAAGGTAATAACATTTTTCTTATAGTAAATGTGACTTTTCTGAGTGCTGAACTTGCTGGGTGTCTAAATAGCTAGCCCTGTGATGCCGGGCTATCTACTGAGAATATTGCAAAATGTTATTTCACCGAAAAGCTATTTTAAAATCGGACATATCGAGTGCAGAGGAGTTCTGTATCTATAATTCTTAAAATAATTGTTATGCTTTTTGTGAACGTTTATCGTGAGTAATTTAGTAAATTCACCGGCAGTGTTCGGTGGGAATGCTAGTCACATGCTAATGTAAAAAGATGGTTTTTGATATAAATATGAACGTGATTGAACAAAACATGCATGTATTGTATAACATAATGTCCTAGGGTTGTCATCTGATGAAGATCATCAAAGGTTAGTGCTGCATTTAGCTGTGGTTTGGGTTTATGTGACATTATATGCTAGCTTGAAAAATGGGTGTCTGATTATTTCTGGCTGGGTACTCTGCTGACATAATCTAATGTTTTGCTTTCGTTGTAAAGCCTTTTTGAAATCGGACAGTGTGGTTAGATTAACGAGAGTCTCATCTTTAAAATGGTGTAAAATAGTCATATGTTTGAAAAATTTAAGTTTTTGCATTTTTTTAGGTTTTTGAATAACGCGCCACGGGATTACACTGGCTGTTACGTAGGTGGGACGATTTGGTGTCACCTATCCTAGAGAGGTTAACCTTAAGAATTTGAAGTTTGGAGTTAATCCCTGAACTTAATCCTAACCTAAGAAATTTGGTTGACAGAGTGAGGAACAATTCTGAACTTTTGAGTTAGTCCCTTATACACTGAGAGAAAGTAGCAGCAGTCTAATCAAAAGCATACATTTGTTTTATAATCATAGGTCATGACTGCATACCTGCGTGTCTGTCTTTATCTGTCTGTGTATGTCTGGAGTGTGTCTGTTGTGTGTCTGATGTATGTTGTCGTGGTTAATTCTAATCAATAATGAGGAGAGACAAGGTCAATCACCAATCAGAATATTACTTTATTCAAAACGTATTAATAACCAATTAATTATTGCAATAATGAAGCTGATCAACATGATCAGCATTTTATAGCAAAGTACATCCTCCTGAATGTTCATGACAAACAACAGATGTATGGAATGGGTCACAAGGTTAGGATTTGTATGAAACATACTAATAATTCACAGCAGACAGTGTAGAAACCCAAACCTGAACCATCTCTCCCTGGTACCTTCCAGTAAAACCGAAGCCATCTCTCCCTGGTACCTTCCAGTCAAACCAGAGCCATCTCTCCCTGGTACCTTCCAGTCAAACTGAAGCCATCTCTCCCTGGTACCTTCCAGTCAAACTGAAGCCATCTCACCCTGGTACCTTCCAGTCAAACCGGAGCCATCTCCCTCACATGAATGGAATGTGACCAGAGTCATCGTAAATCTACTGTCAGCATTAAGCCCCAGAGGCCCACTCTCAGTTCACACAGACACAATATAGTTATAACAACCCACTATTCTGTTGCATAACACAACCATTTGATGCAATAACAGTATTATCTTGTCTTGTAATTTCACCCGCAACAATGTCTGTTGTATGTCTGTTGTGTGTCTGATGTATGTCTGTTATGTGGCAGTTATATGTCTGTTGTGTGTCGTATGTGTGTTGTGTGTCTGCTGTGTGTTGGTTGTATGTGTGATGTATGTCTGTTGTGTGTCTGTTGTGCGGCGGTTGTCTGTCAGTTGTGTGTCTGTTGTGTGCATGTTGTATGTCTGCTGCATGTCTGTTGTGTGTCTAATTTGTGTCTGTTGTATGTCAGATGTGTGTCTGTTGTATGTCAGTTGTGTCTGTTGTGTGTCCGATGTGTGTCTTTTGTGTGTCTGATATGTGTCTGTTGTGTGTCGGTTGTATGCGTGCTGTGTGTCTGATGTGTCTGTTGTGTGTCAGTTGTATGCGTGCTGTGTGTCTGTTGTGTGTCTGTCGTGTGTGTCTATGTTGTGCGTCTGATATGTGTCTGTTGTATTTCCGATGCGTGTCTTTTGTGTGTCTGTTGTGTGTCTGATATGTGTCTGTTGTGTGTCGGTTGTATGCGTGCTGTGTGTCTGTTGTGTGCATGTTGTATGTCTGCTGCATGTCTGTTGTGTGTCTAATTTGTGTCTGTTGTATGTCAGATGTGTGTCTGTTGTATGTCAGTTGTGTCTGTTGTGTGTCCGATGTGTGTCTTTTGTGTGTCTGATATGTGTCTGTTGTGTGTCGGTTGTATGCGTGCTGTGTGTCTGATGTGTCTGTTGTGTGTCGGTTGTATGCGTGCTGTGTGTCTGTTGTGTGTCTGTCGTGTGTGTTTGTTGTGCGTCTGATATGTGTCTGTTGTATTTCCGATGCGTGTCTTTTGTGTGTCTGTTGTGTGTCTGATATGTGTCTGTTGTGTGTCGGTTGTATGCGTGCTGTGTGTCTGTTGTGTGTCGGTTGTATGCGTGCTGTGTGTCTGTTGTGTGTTGGTTGTATGCGTGCTGTGTGTCTGTCGTGTGTCCGATGTGTGTATGTTGTGCATCTGATATGTGTCGTTTGTGTGTCTGTTGTATTTCCGATGTGTGTCTGATGCGTGTCTGTTGTGTGTCTGATGCGTGTCTGTTGTGTGTCTGATGTGTGTTATTTTCTGTGTCTGGTGTGTGTCTGATGTATGTTGTGTGTCTGATGTGTGTTCTTTTCTGTGTCTGGTGTGTGTCTGATGTATGTTGTGTGTAAGGTTATGTTTCCAAGCACATGCATGTTCAGGTGTTTGCTGTCACCAGTGTGTCATTTCCCATCTCTCTCTTCCTTTGTTCCTTACTCTCTAGCCTCCTTCCTTACTCCCTAGCCTCCTTCCTTACTCTCTAGCCTCCTTCCTTACTCTCTAGCCTCCTTCCTTACTCTCTAGCCTCTTTTCTTACTCTCTAGCCTCCTTTCTTACTCTCTAGCCTCCTTTCTTACTCTCTAGCCTCCTTCCTTACTCTCTAGCCTCCTTCCTTACTCTCTAGCCTCCTTTCTTACTCTCTAGCCTCCTTCCTTACTCTCTAGCCTCCTTCCTTACTCTCTAGCCTCCTTTCTTACGCTCTAGCCTCCTTTCTTACGCTCTAGCCTCCTTCCTTACTCTCTAGCCTCCTTCCTTACTCTCTAGCCTCCTTTCTTACCCTCTAGCCTCCTTTCTTACTCTCAAGCCTCCTTTCTTACTCTCTAGCCTCCTTTCTTACCCTCTAGCCTCCTTCCTTACCCTCTAGCCTCCTTTCTTACTCGCACTCTCATTTATCTGGTCATTTATTCCTCCTCTATCTACAATCACAGACAAGCTGATGATAGTAAAGAGGTGAGAAACCCAAAATATAAAAAACCACCAAACTCTGTAATAATATTATGCTAATGAGTGTGGCTTTCAGAGAGAAAATAAACAGTCTTTCCAAGGACACCCTCCACTCCTTCCCCCTACTTCCAATTCCCAGTGTGCATCTCAGCTTTAAAGGCACGCCTCGTGGTATCAAGACAATCCCCTCTTCTCAACAGATGCTGGGTAAGGCGCAGTGCAGGCGGGCGGGAGGCCGGGCTGTGCCGTTAACACCAGGGAGAGAATTATTTATTGTGTGAATTTAAAAGCATATTTATGGAAAGAGGGGGAGGGTGAGAAAGTGTGTGGGGTGTGTCAGACCGGTGGCGGGGGAAGTATGCTCGTGTGTATGTGGCGGGGGAAGTATGCTCGTGTGTATGTGGCGGGGGAAGTATGCTCGTGTGTATGTGGCGGGGGAAGTATGCTCGTGTGTATGTGGCGGGGGAAGTATGCTCGTGTGTATGTGGCGGGGGAAGTATGCTCGTGTGTATGTGGCGGGGGAAGTATGCTCGTGTGTATGTGGCGGGGGAAGAATGCTCGTGTGTATGTGGCGGGGGAAGTATGCTCCTGTGTATGTGGCGGGGGAAGAATGCTCGTGTGTATGTGGCGGGGGAAGTATGCTCCTGTGTATGTGGCGGGGGAAGAATGCTCGTGTGTATGTGGCGGGGGAAGTATGCTCCTGTGTATGTGGCGGGGGAAGAATGCTCGTGTGTATGTGGCGGGGGAAGTATGCTCGTGTGTATGTGGCGGGGGAAGTATGCTCGAGTGTATGTGGCGGGGGAAGTATGCTCGTGTGTATGTGGCGGGGGAAGTATGCTCGAGTGTATGTGGCGGGGGAAGTATGCTCGAGTGTATGTGGCGGGGGAAGTATGCTCGAGTGTATGTGGCGGGGGAAGTATGCTCGAGTGTATGTGGCGGGGGAAGTATGCTCGAGTGTATGTGGCGGGGGAAGAATGCTCGTGTGTATGTGGCGGGGGAAGTATGCTCGAGTGTATGTGGCGGGGGAAGTATGCTCGAGTGTATGTGGCGGGGGAAGTATGCTCGTGTGTATGTGGCGGGGGAAGTATGCTCGAGTGTATGTGGCGGGGGAAGTATGCTCGAGTGTATGTGGCGGGGGAAGAAAGCGAGTTTCACTGAAAAGAGGAGAATAAAGCACATCAGTAAAACAAAAAAACATTTATTTTTTTTTTACAAAAAAAAATTGCTGACTATTTATTTTCGCCTGACTTGGAGGGGAAATAAACCGTGATGATCAAATCAGTTACAACCGTCGTGTCATAAATCACGGCGTATGATAAGAACAATGACACTTTCCTCATTGCCGCTTCGCTCCCCATCCTCTCCTCTTCTTCTTTCTGCATGCCATTTCTTCTGGCAAAGCCCTCTCATGAAGAATTTAAGGAGCAATCTGTTTTTTGAGAGAGAGAGAGCTGTTTTCTGTCATGCAGGAAATTAACCTTTGGGAGGCGGAGCTTGTGTGAGGTAACTTCTAAGGGCGTGTCTTGTGTGAAGAAGGTGTGGTTACTCATCGATCTATGCAAGATACTACAACTTTAATGTGAGGAAATTAATGCATGTGTATTATGTATCTTCCCTAGACACTCCTCACACATAGCATCCAGCTCACACATAGCATCCAGCTCACACATAGCATCCAGTATGTTTGCATTCGTAATTGTATGGAAATATATACACATTAATAGACATAAAAAGTGGAATGATATGTGACCAGATATTTTTATTTAACTAGCCAAGTCAGTTTCAGTGTTTTCAGTGTTTTATTCCAGTGTTTTACTTGCTATATTATTTACTTTGCCACCATGGCCTTTTTTTTGCCTTTACCTCCCTTATCTCACCTCATTTGCTCACATTGTATATAGACTTATTTTTCTACTCTATTATTGACTGTATGTTTGTTTTACTTCATGTGTAACTCTGTGTTGTTATTTGTGTCGAACTGCTTTGCTTTATCTAGGCCAGGTTGTAAATGAGAACTTGTTCTCAAATTTCCTACCTGGTTAAATAAAGGTGAAATAAAATAAAATAAATAAATAAAAAAGTGAAGAAACAAATTCTTATTTTCAATGACAGCCTAAGAACAGTGGATTAACTGCCTTGTTCAGGGGCAGAATGACAGATTTTTATCTTGTCAGCTCAGGGATTTGTTCTTGCAACCTTTCAGTTGCTAGTCCAACGTTCTAACCACTAGGCTACCTACCGCCAGGCTAGCTATCCAGAAATCATTTTATTAACTTACATTTTACATTTTTTTTAGTCATTTAGCAGACGCTCTTATCCAGAGCGACTTACAAATTGGTGCATTCACCTATAATATCCAGTGGAACAACCACTTTACAATAGTGCATCTAAATCTTTTAAGGGGGGGGGTTAGAAGGATTACCTTATCCTAACCCAGGTATTCCTTGAAGAGGTGGGGTTTCAGGTGTCTCCGGAAGGTGGTGATTGACTCCGCTGTCCTGGTGTCGTGAGGGAGCTTGTTCCACCATTGGGGTGCCAGAGCAGCGAACAGTTTTGACTGGGCTGAGCGGGAACTGTGCTTCCTCAGAGGTAGGGAGGCGAGCAGGCCAGAGGTGGATGAACGGAGTGCCCTTGTTTGGGTGTAGGGCCTGATCAGAGCCTGAAGGTACGGAGGTGCCGTTCCCCTTCAATTCATTACCTGATATCTCAACATATTATTGGTAGAACTGTTCACGTACAACAGCAATATCCTTTTTAGAGGTGGAATGCTTCTCTCTCACGATGTAGGCAGCTGAATGTTGGATAACGTTTACAGAGCTTCACATACACACCATCATTCATCACAAAATCACTTAGGCCCAGTCCATCCTACTGGGAGTTCATTCTCTCCTCTCCTCTCCTCTCCTCTCCTCTCCTCTCCTCTCCTCTCCTCTCCTCTCCTCTCCTCTCCTCTCCTCTCCTCTCCTCTCCTCTCCTCTCCTCTCCTCTCCTCTCCTCTCATCTCCTCTCCTCTCCTCTCCTCTCCTCTCGTATGGGTTTCTACCTACTCTCCCATCACCTTCACAAGGTAAATGACACCAAAGAAAACTTTGGCATAACTCAAAACCCAGTTTCCTAAGTCAATGTCCCACTAACTTCAATAATCAAGACCCAAAATATATTAGCGTGAAACAACAAAGTGAGAACAACAAAGGACCAGCTAGCTGCAATCCTTCATTCTCCACGGGAGGTAAACTAGATGGAGCCTTGAGACCTGAAATCACTCACTACTTGGGTCTAACGATCTGTCATTCTCAGAGGCCTTAGCTAGCTGTCATGGAGAAATCACCTGCCTACTTGTACAACACATGTTACTTTTTTCTTTGTTTTTTGCTTTAAATAAATATTTATTTAATATTCAATGGATTTTTGTTGTTGTTGTTTTTTCACAAGTTTTTAGCCTCTCCCTGTCTCACAGATATCTCCCACAGAACTCCCTGTCTCACAGATACCTCCCACAGAACTCCCTGTCTCACAGATACCTCCCACAGAACTCCCTGTCTCACAGATACCTCCCACAGAACTCCCTGTCTCACAGATACCTCCCACAGAACTCCCTGTCTCACAGATACCTCCCACAGAACTCCCTGTCTCACAGATACCTCCCACAGAACTCCCTGTCTCACAGATACCTCCCACAGAACTCCCTGTCTCACAGATACCTCCCACAGAACTCCCTGTCTCACAGATACCTCCCACAGAACTCCCTGTCTCACAGATACCTCCCACAGAACTCCCTGTCTCACAGATACCTCCCACAGAACTCCCTGTCTCACAGATACCTCCCACAGAACTCCCTGTCTCACAGATACCTCCCACAGAACTCCCTGTCTCACAGATACCTCCCACAGAACTCCCTGTCTCACAGATACCTCCCACAGAACTCCCTGTCTCACAGATACCTCCCACAGAACTCCCTGTCTCACAGATACCTCCCACAGAACTCCCTGTCTCACAGATACCTCCCACAGAACTCCCTGTCTCACAGATACCTCCCACAGAACTCTCTGTCTCACAGATACCTCCCACAGAACTCTCTGTCTCACAGATACCTCCCACAGAACTCCCTGTCTCACAGATACCTCCCACAGAACTCCCTGTCTCACAGATACCTCCCACAGAACTCCCTGTCTCACAGATACCTCCCACAGAACTCCCTGTCTCACAGATACCTCCCACAGAACTCCCTGTTTCACAGATACCTCCCACAGAACTCCCTGTCTCACAGATACCTCCCACAGAACTCCCTGTCTCACAGATACCTCCCACAGAACTCCCTGTCTCACAGATACCTCCCACAGAACTCCCTGTCTCACAGATACCTCCCACAGAACTCCCTGTCTCACAGATACCTCCCACAGAACTCCCTGTCTCACAGATACCTCCCACAGAACTCCCTGTCTCACAGATATCTCCCACAGAACTCCCTGTCTCACAGATACCTCCCACAGAACTCCCTGTCTCACAGATACCTCCCACAGAACTCCCTGTCTCACAGATACATCCCACAGAACTCCCTGTCTCACAGATACCTCCCACAGAACTCCCTGTCTCTCAGATACCTCCCACAGAACTCCCTGTCTCACAGATACCTCCCACAGAACTCCCTGTCTCAGATACCTCCCACAGAACTCCCTGTCTCACAGATACCTCCCACAGAACTCCCTGTCTCACAGATACCTCCCACAGAACTCCCTGTCTCAGATTCCTCCCACAGAACTCCCTGTCTCACAGATTCCTCCCACAGAACTCCCTGTCTCACAGATTCCTCCCACAGAACTCCCTTTCTCACAGAAAATTCCCACAGAACTCCCTGTCTCACAGAAAACTCCCACAGAATCCAACCAGCCCTACCAACTCCAACAGCTCGGTAGAAGGAGACTGAGGGACCCAGGAGCTCATCTTACTCTGCAGGGGGCAGGTATTACAGGAAGAAATACTCCAAACAGGCACCATACAACACCTTCATCTGAAAAACACTACTCCCACTCCCAGGACTCAGACATTAGCATTAACATTAATCCTAGGGACATATGGTTTCAGGTAGTTTTAGGTGATTTTGTCTCAAACATGTGTTGGGAAAGTAAAGAGGGGGAAAAGCGGGTCCCTCAACTTGGGAATAGGGCTGTTCAAACTTAACTAAGAAAGTCTTAGGGTGATATTTACCTCAGCTGTGCTGTGAACTAATGCACTGCAAAATTCTACTGTGCCCCAGGATTGCATTGCGTGTGGCGCATTACTTACACTATGCATTAGCTCACAGCGCAACTGTCTTTGCGACAGGAAAATTGTGCCCTCTGTTTGCCTTTTTACAGAGGCATTAATCCTATTGGTTCAAAATAAACACTTTGTGATCTTGCACTCCTCATCAAACCATATTCACAGATACCTCTGAACTCTTCATCATGACCTTTCTGGTCTCCAAAACACTTACCTGTTCCATTATCAAACAATAAAAACATACAGCACTATCCATTCTCCTTTAACAGTAATGGCCTATAGAGTAAAGAAGGATCAGAGAGGGCTCTGTGAGTACTTCATCTCCTCTATACCCCTAAATCTCAGCCAACCAATTCAATCAGACCCTGGAGTTGGTGGCGGTAACATCCTGATTCCACCTATAGCCTGACACCCTGCCCTATGCTTTCTGCCCTATGTCGGATTACCAGGGAGACAAATGTGGGTCTCGCCCTTATCCTCGTCTGTCTCTGGCCCCGACATGGCTCTCAGTCTTGGGCCTGTAATCCACTTAGGTGGCTCTCTCTTCTCTTCCTGTATTGCTCTAAGCCGGGATGTTGATTCCATTATACAGACCTACTCTACGACCTGCCTCCTATTCCATTAGAAAGGTCCAATCCACGACTGTGCACAGTCTTAATCCAAATACATTATACAGTCTAGAACGGTTTAGAATGGTAGCTGTTGGTGGCCCAGAGAGAAGGAGGGGGAGGAAGTGGGAGGGAGAAGGAGAGGGAGAGAGAATGAGATGGTGGGGGAGGGCAGGGTCTTAGAGCTCCAGTCATACAGTGAGTGGGGTACCTCTGAATAGGATTTCACAGATTTGAATGATTTCACTGATGATGTAAATGAAAATGGAGTGCTTCTGTTAGTGTGGTCCTCAACAACGAAGGGATAGCACCGTTTTTATATGACTAGAAAGTACAGTAGGCCCAAGCATGGTATATCTACAGTAGCTGAATAGGACTAAATGTCCTTAAGAAAATAATTTAACCTCACTGGTATTATCTGCCTGGATAATATAGGCCGATAATAAGAGTCAACTATGAGAACTATGCTACTTCAAACATTTGTGTGAGCAAGTCACAAATGAATAGTGAAGAATATAAAAACATGTAGATAGACAGACAGCTACTTCTTCCATCCCTCCATCACCTCTCTCCCACTTCTCCAACCTTCTCACTCCTCCATCCCTCCATCACCTGAGGAGTGCAGGGGACACACAAGCCCTTAAGGAAGTGACTCTACTTCTCTACCTCTCTTGGCCGTCGATATCACTGCCATCATCTCATTACCACGGCGACCTGGACTAAGAAGAGCCCCATTTGGTCTTCTTTTTAATAATATAAACCCATTTCACCTCGAGCGGTCCCAGCTGTGCCTGCGCAACGGGTGAATATTCATTATTCAAATCTTCTCCTGAACAGTTTGGAAAACCCAATATGTTCTGTGCCAGATGAGATGGTTCAGCCTTATTGTCCAGAGGGAGCATTGACTAATCGCCTGGCCTCCAGAAATCGATATCCAACGGTAAGCATCAGACACCTCCGATTATACAGTAGTGTCCGGGAGACCCCCCCGCCGGCCTGCCGGCCCACCGACCTCCCCCCATCACCCAGGCATCCCAGAATAACAGCATTGATTAGTGATTATGTTACGGGCGGTGATGGAGGAAGATGTCATTCCTATGGGGGCTATATTTGGCTCCCCTTGATACCGGATCCAGCAGCACAGACAGTATTGTATTGTTATAGATGGATATTATTATACAGCAGCTTCTCTATGGACATAGATATTAGGGGAGAGACTGAGAGATGAGGTACGTTCTGTAGGTAAGGCAATGATAATATAGTACAGTTATTTAGCTAACAGACGCTTTTGTGCAAAGCAACTTATACAGTAGCTACTGAACATAAGTATTGACTATGTGGCCCTAGTGGAAACTCACAAAATGACTGATAAAGGTATTGTATTTGATTAGGGGAAATTAGGGGGATGTTAGTAAGTGACATATTGGGCAGGGTTAATTGGGTTGGGAGATGGCTACGGTCAGGACTTACATCTAGGCTATACATGGGCAGGATACTAACCAGTATATTAACCAGGGTACTAACCAGGATACTAACCAGGGTACTAACCAGGATACTAACCAGGATACTCTAGGGTCTACATCTAGGCTATACCTGGGCAGGGTACTAACCAGGATACTCTAGGATCTACATCTAGGCTATACCTGGGCAGGATACTAACCAGGATACTACCCAGGATACTCTAGGGTCTACATCTAGGCTATACCTGGGCAGGGTACTAACCAGGATACTCTAGGATCTACATCTAGGCTATACCTGGGCAGGGTACTAACCAGGATACTCTAGGATCTACATCTAGGCTATACCTGGGCAGGGTACTAACCAGGATACTCTAGGATCTACATCTAGGCTATACCTGGGCAGGGTACTAACCAGGATACTCTAGGATCTACATCTAGGCTATACCTGGGCAGGGTACTAACCAGGATACTCTAGGATCTACATCTAGGCTATACCTGGGCAGGGTACTAACCAGGATACTCTAGGATCTACATCTAGGCTATACCTGGGCAGGGTACTAACCAGGATACTCTAGGATCTACATCTAGGCTATACCTGGGCAGGGTACTAACCAGGATACTCTAGGATCTACATCTAGGCTATACCTGGGCAGGATACTAACCAGGATACTCTAGGATCTACATCTAGGCTATACCTGGGCAGGATACTAACCAGGATACTCTAGGATCTACATCTAGGCTATACCTGGGCAGGGTACTAACCAGGATACTCTAGGATCTACATCTAGGCTATACCTGGGCAGGGTACTAACCAGGATACTCTAGGATGTACATCTAGGCTATACCTGGGCAGGGTACTAACCAGGATACTCTAGGATCTACATCTAGGCTATACCTGGGCAGGGTACTAACCAGGATACTCTAGGATCTACATCTAGGCTATACCTGGGCAGGGTACTAACCAGGATACTCTAGGATCTACATCTAGGCTATACCTGGGCAGGGTACTAACCAGGATACTCTAGGATCTACATCTAGGCTATACCTGGGCAGGGTACTAACCAGGATACTCTAGGATCTACATCTAGGCTATACCTGGGCAGGGTACTAACCAGGATACTCTAGGATCTACATCTAGGCTATACCTGGGCAGGGTACTAACCAGGATACTCTAGGATCTACATCTAGGCTATACCTGGGCAGGGTACTAACCAGGATACTCTAGGATCTACATCTAGGCTATACCTGGGCAGGAAAAACTCCAGGCCTTAGCAGGTGCCTTGGTATATTTCATTCCCTCTTTTCTCTGTCTCTGTTTCTCTCTGTCTCTCTCTATATATATAGAGAGCCTCTGAACAGTTGATGTTGAGATGTGTCTGTTACTTGAACTCTGTGAAGCATTTCTTTGGGCTGCAATCTGAGGTGCACTCTAATAAACTTATCCTCTGCAGCAGAGGTAACTCTGGGTCTTCCTTTCCTTTGGCAGTCCTCATGAGAGACAGTTTCATCATAGCGCTTGATGGTTTTTGCGACTGCACTTGAAGAAACTTTAAAAGTTCTTGAAATTTTCCGCGTTAACGGACCTTCCTGTCTTAAAGTAATGATGGACTGTCGTTTATCTTTGCTTATTTGAGCTGTTCTTGCCATAATATGGACTTGGTCTTTTACCAAATAGGGCTATCTTCTGTATACCACCCCTACCTTGTCACAACACAACTGATTGGCTCAAATGCATTAAGGAAAGAAATTCCACAAATTAACTTTTAACAAGGCACACCTGTTAATTGCAATGCATTCCAGGTGACTACCTCATGAAGCAGGTTGAGAGAATGCCAAGCATGTGCAAAGCTGTCATAAAGGCAAAGGGTGGCTACTTTGAAGAACCTAAAATGTAAAATATATTTTGACTTTTTTGGTTAATACATGAATCCATGTGTTATTTAATAGTTTTAATCTCTTCACTATTATTCTACAATGTAGAAAATAGTAAAAATAAAGAAAAACCCTTGAATGAGTTGGTGTGTCCAAACCTTTGACTGGTACTGTATATATATATATATATATATATATATATATATATATATATATATATATATATATATATATATATATATATATCCCCTTACTTTCCCTTTCTCTCTGCCTCTCCATTCTAAGACTGTGGGGCTGAGAGGGACCTGAGAGGGGACTGTGGGGCTGAGAGGGGCCTGAGAGGGGACTGTGGGGCTGAGAGGGGACTGTGGGGCTGAGAGGGTACTGTGGGGCAAAGAGGGGCCTGAGAGGGGACTGTGGGGTTGGGAGGGGACTGGGGGGCTGAGAGGGGCCTGAGAGGGGACTGTGGGGTTGGGAGGGGACTGGGGGGCTGAGAGGGGCCTGAGAGGGGACTGTGGGGCTGAGAGGGGACTGTGGGGCTGAGAGGGGCCTGAGAGGGGACTGTGGGGCTGAGAGGGGACTGTGGGGCTGAGAGGGGCCTGAGAGGGGACTGTGGGGCTGAGAGGGGACTGTGGGGCTGAGAGGGGGCTGAGAGGGGACTGTGGGGCTGAGAGGGGACTGTGGGGCTGAGAAGGGCCTGAGAGGGGACTGTGGGGCTGAGAGGGTACTGTGGGGCTGAGAGGGGACTGGGGGGCTGAGAGGGGACTGGGGGGCTGAGAGGAGACTGTGGGGCTGAGAGGGGCCTGGGGCCTGAGAGGGGACTGTGGGGCTGAGAGGGGACTGTGGGGCTGAGAGGGACCTGAGAGGGGACTGTGGGGCTGAGAGGGGACTGTGGGGCTGAGAGGGGACTGTGGGGCTGAGAGAGAGGACTGTGGGGCTGAGAGAGAGGACTGTGGGGCTGAGAGAGAGGACTGTGGGGCTGAGAGAGAGGACTGTGGGGCTGAGAGGGGACTGGGGGGCTGAGAGGGGACTGGGGGGCTGAGAGGAGACTGTGGGGCTGAGAGGGGCCTGGGGCCTGAGAGGGGACTGTGGGGCTGAGAGGGGACTGTGGGGCTGAGAGGGGACTGTGGGGCTGAGAGGGACCTTAGAGGGGACTGTGGGGCTGAGAGGGGACTGGGGGGCTGAGAGGGGACTGTGGGGCTGAGAGAGAGGATTGTGGGGCTGAGAGAGAGGACTGTGGGGCTGAGAGAGAGGACTGTGGGGCTGAGAGGGGCCTGGGGGCTGAGAGGGGACTGGGGGGCTGAGAGGGGACTGTGGGGCTGAGAGGGGACTGTGGGGCTGAGAGGGGACTGTGGGGCTGAGAGGGGCCTGGGGCTGAGAGGGGACTGTGGGGCTGAGAGGAAACTGTGGGGCTGAGAGGGACCTTAGAGGGGACTGTGGGGCTGAGAGGGGACTGTGGGGCTGAGAGGGGACTGTGGGGCTGAGAGAGAGGACTGTGGGGCTGAGAGAGAGGACTGTGGGGCTGAGAGAGAGGACTGTGGGGCTGAGAGGGGACTGTGGGGCTGAGAGGGGACTGTGGGGCTGAGAGGGGACTGTGGGGCTGAGAGGGGCCTGAGAGGGGACTGTGGGGCTGAGAGGGGACTGTGGGGCTGAGAGGGACCTGAGAGGGGACTGTGGGGCTGAGAGGGGCCTGAGAGGGGACTGTGGGGCTGAGAGGGGACTGTGGGGCTGAGAGGGTACTGTGGGGCAAAGAGGGGCCTGAGAGGGGACTGTGGGGTTGGGAGGGGACTGGGGGGCTGAGAGGGGCCTGAGAGGGGACTGTGGGGTTGGGAGGGGACTGGGGGGCTGAGAGGGGCCTGAGAGGGGACTGTGGGGCTGAGAGGGGACTGTGGGGCTGAGAGGGGCCTGAGAGGGGACTGTGGGGCTGAGAGGGGACTGTGGGGCTGAGAGGGGCCTGAGAGGGGACTGTGGGGCTGAGAGGGTACTGTGGGGCTGAGAGGGGACTGGGGGGCTGAGAGGGGACTGGGGGGCTGAGAGGGGACTGGGGGGCTGAGAGGGGCCTGGGGCCTGAGAGGGGACTGTGGGGCTGAGAGGGGACTGTGGGGCTGAGAGGGGACTGTGGGGCTGAGAGGGACCTGAGAGGGGACTGTGGGGCTGAGAGGGGACTGTGGGGCTGAGAGGGGACTGTGGGGCTGAGAGAGAGGACTGTGGGGCTGAGAGAGAGGACTGTGGGGCTGAGAGAGAGGACTGTGGGGCTGAGAGAGAGGACTGTGGGGCTGAGAGGGGACTGGGGGGCTGAGAGGGGACTGGGGGGCTGAGAGGAGACTGTGGGGCTGAGAGGGGCCTGGGGCCTGAGAGGGGACTGTGGGGCTGAGAGGGGACTGTGGGGCTGAGAGGGGACTGTGGGGCTGAGAGGGACCTTAGAGGGGACTGTGGGGCTGAGAGGGGACTGTGGGGCTGAGAGGGGACTGTGGGGCTGAGAGAGAGGACTGTGGGGCTGAGAGAGAGGACTGTGGGGCTGAGAGAGAGGACTGTGGGGCTGAGAGGGGCCTGGGGGCTGAGAGGGGACTGGGGGGCTGAGAGGGGACTGTGGGGCTGAGAGGGGACTGTGGGGCTGAGAGGGGACTGTGGGGCTGAGAGGGGCCTGGGGCTGAGAGGGGACTGTGGGGCTGAGAGGGGACTGTGGGGCTGAGAGGGACCTTAGAGGGGACTGTGGGGCTGAGAGGGGACTGTGGGGCTGAGAGGGGACTGTGGGGCTGAGAGAGAGGACTGTGGGGCTGAGAGAGAGGACTGTGGGGCTGAGAGAGAGGACTGTGGGGCTGAGAGGGGACTGGGGGGCTGAGAGGGGACTGGGGGGCTGAGAGGAGACTGTGGGGCTGAGAGGGGCCTGGGGCCTGAGAGGGGACTGTGGGGCTGAGAGGGGACTGTGGGGCTGAGAGGGGACTGTGGGGCTGAGAGGGACCTTAGAGGGGACTGTGGGGCTGAGAGGGGACTGGGGGGCTGAGAGGGGACTGTGGGGCTGAGAGAGAGGACTGTGGGGCTGAGAGAGAGGACTGTGGGGCTGAGAGAGAGGACTGTGGGGCTGAGAGGGGACTGGGGGGCTGAGAGGGGACTGGGGGGCTGAGAGGGGACTGGGGGGCTGAGAGGAGACTGTGGGGCTGAGAGGGGCCTGGGGCCTGAGAGGGGACTGTGGGGCTGAGAGGGGACTGTGGGGCTGAGAGGGGACTGTGGGGCTGAGAGGGACCTTAGAGGGGACTGTGGGGCTGAGAGGGGACTGGGGGGCTGAGAGGGGACTGTGGGGCTGAGAGAGAGGACTGTGGGGCTGAGAGAGAGGACTGTGGGGCTGAGAGAGAGGACTGTGGGGCTGAGAGGGGACTGGGGGGCTGAGAGGGGACTGGGGGGCTGAGAGGGGACTGGGGGGCTGAGAGGGGACTGTGGGGCTGAGAGCGGACTGTGGGGCTGAGAGGGGACTGTGGGGCTGAGAGGGGCCTGTGGGACTGTGTCAGCATCCACTCAAGAACTCATCCTCTCCTTCTCTCTTCTGGCAACCAACACCTCCTCAACACAATCCTTTACTCGCACGTTTCTCACTTATTTCCTCATCACGCTAAACACCTCCATCCCACTTCTCCTCTCTTCCCCTCGTCCCTTCCTCCATCCCCTACTTCTCTCCTCCCCTCCATCCCCTTCTCCTCTCCTCCCCCCTCCCTCCCTCCACCCCCTTCTCCTCTCCTCTTCCCTCCATCCCCCTTCTCCTCACCTCCATCCCCCTTCTCCTCTCCTCCTCCCTTTCTCCATCCCCCTTCTCCTTTCCTCCTCCCCTCCTCCCTCCCTCCAACCCCCTTCTCCTCTCCTCTCCTCTCCCTCCCTCCAACCCGTCTCCTCTCCTCTCCCCCTCCCTTCCTCCATCCCCCTTCTCCCCTCCCTCCCTCCCTCCCTCCCTCCCTCCCTCCCTCCCTCCCTCCCTCCCTCCCTCCCTCCCTCCCTCCCTCCATTCCCCTTCTCCTCTCCTCCTCCCTCCCTCCAACCCCTTCTGCCTCCCTCCATCCCAACGTGGATGTTAAATACCATTCAAATGTCACCCTGCCATATTGATTGGAATAATCATTCTGAGAGGTGGGAGAGATGACTTGTTGATGCTAAGCAGGCAGTGCGACGGTGAAAGCCATCCCTCACTGTCACAAAGTTGCAGTGTAAAAGGTTCCCGGTTCCCGCCCGGCACCGCAGCACCACGTTAGATGTGGACGCAGGTTTACGACCACCAAGGCTGTGTGTTAGTGTTGTTCATCATCACGCCGTATTAGACCAATGACAGCGGGTGTAGTAGGATTCACAAAGAGTAAAGAGAGGGTCAGTGTAAAGGACCCAGCATTAGTGTGGTTATGTATGTTAGGGTGTGTGAGAGTGTTTGAATGTCAGAGCGATTTAAACAGCATTCTAAACAGACATCAGAGACGTGTTTGAACTATTTTCTGTGTGTGAACCGTGAAGAGAACTAATTTAGCCAGCAGCCAACACTCTTCCTTGTGAAACACCTAGGTCATGTTCAGAAGGGATGAAAATCAGTGTTCTTATTGGATATAGTTCAGGCAGTACCTCCCAGTTTCACTCCGTATCAAAACGTTTTCTCGCTGAACACTACCCTCTGTTTAGCATGTATTAGTAACTCAATTGTACCCGAAGGAAATTGTAGAACGGCGCAAAGTTCTGTAGCCACTCTTCAAGGTTAATAGATTAAAAGGGAAACGTGTAGCGCTCATAGTCGATAAACTGTATATTGATAACCAATTGTTCTGAGACACGAAGACTACTCCATGGCTATTCTAAATATTACTATATTTCCATAGAGGAGACAAATAATGGAACACCCAATACTATACATGGTAGGGATTGTAATAAAAAAAACTGGAAAACAATCAAATACAACAATTGATAAAGAAATAACTACACCATTCCAGATAGGGAATGTTGTAAAATAATTAGTATTCCACATCTATTTACAGTATTTATAAATAGATAAGACAGCGTTAGAAGAAAGGATAATTATTTAATTAATACATCTTCAAATATAAGGAACTGGAACACAAAAGTACTGAATCAAAATGGTAGATATAAAACACAGCAAACAGAGGACATAGAAGGCACAGTTCCTCTCTTCCCCTTGTCCCTTCCTCCACCCCGTCTCCTCTCCTCCCTTCCTCAATCCCCTTCTCCTCTCCTCCTCCATCCCCTTCTCCTCTCCTCCCTTCCTCAATCCCCTTCTCCTCTCCCTTCCTCAATCCCCTCCTCCACCCCCTTCTCCCCTCCCTCCCTCCACCCCCTTCTCCTCTCCTCCCCTCCTCCATCCCCCTTCTCCCCTCCCTCCCTCCATCCCCTTCTCCTCTCCTCCCCTCCTCCATCCCCTTCTCCTCTCCTCCCTTCCTCAATCCCCTTCTCCTCTCCCTCCCTCCACCCCCTTCTCCTCTCCTCCCTTCCTCAATCCCCTTCTCCTCTCCTCCCCTCCTCCACCCCCTTCTCCTCTCCTCCCCTCCTCCACCCCCTTCTCCTCTCCTCCCCTCCTCAATCCCCTTCTCCCCTCCCTTCCTCAATCCCCTTCTCCTCTCCTCCCCTCCTCCATCCCCTTCTCCCCTCCCTTCCTCAATCCCCTTCTCCTCTCCTCCCCTCCTCCATCCCCTTCTCCCCTCCCTCCCTCCACCCCCTTCTCCTCTCCTCCCCTCCTCCATCCCCCTTCTCCCCTCCCTCCCTCCACCCCCTTCTCCTCTCCTCCCCTCCTCCATCCCCTTCTCCCCTCCCTCCCTCCACCCCCTTCTCCTCTCCTCCCCTCCTCCATCCCCTTCTCCCCTCCCTTCCTCAATCCCCTTCTCCTCTCCTCCCCTCCTCCATCCCCTTCTCCCCTCCCTCCCTCCACCCCCTTCTCCTCTCCTCCCCTCCTCCATCCCCCTTCTCCCCTCCCTCCCTCCACCCCCTTCTCCTCTCCTCCCCTCCTCCATCCCCTTCTCCCCTCCCTCCCTCCACCCCCTTCTCCTCTCCTCCCCTCCTCCATCCCCCTTCTCCCCTCCCTCCCTCCACCCCCTTCTCCTCTCCTCACCTCCATCCCCCTTCTCCTCTCCTCACCTCCATCCCCCTTCCTCTCCCCTCTCCCTTCCTACATCCCCCTTCTCCTCTCCTCCCCTCCTCCCTCCCTCCCTCCCTCCAACCCCCTTCTTCTCTCCTCCCCTCCTCCCTAGAAGGCACAGTATGTGGGTATGTGCGGGTGTATTGTGATAGAAAGTGGGGCGTGTGAATTTGTGTTTGGAAAAGTGTGGAGTTAAGTGAAAAAGGGAAATGGTTGCAAATGGAAGAGCCCATGTGTGTCTGCGAGAAGAAGTTGTGACAGAGAGCTTTCCATTTTGTGCACATATGGGATATACAGTTGAAGTCGGAAGTTTACATACACCTTAGCCAAATACCTTTAAACTCCTCCATCCCCTCCCTCCCTCCCTCCCTCCCTCCCTCCCTCCCTCCCTCCCTCCCTCCCTCCCTCCCTCCCTCCCTCCCTCCCTCCCTCCCTCCCTCTTCTCCTCTCCTCCATCCCCCTTCTCTCCTCACCTCCATCCCCCTTCCTCTCCTCCTCCCTTCCTCCATCCCCCTTCTCCTCTCCTCCCCCCTCCCTCCAACCCCCTTCTCCTCTCCTCTCCTCCTCCCTCCCTCCAACCCCCTTCTCCTCTCCTCCCCTCCTCCCTCCCTCCACCCCCTTCTCCTCTCCTCTTCCCTCCCTCCATCCCCCTTCTCCTCTCCTCTCCTCCATCCCCCTTCCTCTTCTCCTCCATCCCCCTTCTCCTCTCCTCCTCCCTAGAAGGCACAGTATGTGGGTATGTGCGGGTGTATTATGATAGAAGGTGGGGCGTGTGCTTTTGTGTTTGGAAAAGTGTGGAGTTAAGTGAAAAAGGGAAATGGTTGCAAATGGAAGAGCCCATGTGTGTCTGCGAGAAGAAGTTGTGACAGAGAGAGCTTTCCATTTTGTGCACAAATGGGATATACAGCTGAAGTCGGAAGTTTACATACACCTTAGCCAAATACATTTAAACTCAGTTTTTCGCAATTCCTGACATTTAATCCTAGTAAACATTCCCTATCTTAGGTCAGTTAGGATCACCACTTCAATTTAAGAATGTGAAATGTCAGAATAATAGTTGAGAGAATTATTTCTTTCAGCTTTTATTTCTTTCATCACATTCCCAGTGGGTCAGAAGTTTACATACACTCAATTAGTATTTGGTAGCAATGCCTTTAAATTGTTTAACTTCAGATAGCCCAAATGTTTTGGGTAGCCTTCCAAAAGCTTCCCACAATAAGTTGGGTTAATTTTGGCCCATTCCTCCTGACGGAGCTGGTGTAACTGAGTCAGGTTTGTAGGCCTCCTTGCTCGCACACGCTTTTCAGTTCTGCCCACAAATTTTCTATAGGATTGAGGTTAGGGCTTTGTGATGGCCACTCCAATACCTTGACTTTGTTGTCCTTAAGCCATTTTGCCACAACTTTGGAAGTATGCATACACCTTAGCCAAATACCTTTAAACTCCTCCATCCCCTCCCTCCCTCCCTCCCTCCCTCCCTCCCTCCCTCCCTCCCTCCCTCCCTCCCTCCCTCCCTCCCTCCCTCCCTCCCTCCCTCCCTCCCTCCCTCCCTCCCTCCCTCCCTCCATCCCTCCCTCCCTCCCTCCATCCCCCTTCTCCTCTCCTCCATCCCCCTTCTCTCCTCACCTCCATCCCCCCCTCCTCCCTTCCTCCATCCCCCTTCTCCTCTCCTACCCCCTCCCTCCAACCCCCTTCTCCTCTCCTCTCCTCCTCCCTCCCTCCAACCTCCGACAATGACCCCACATTGTCCATTTGGAAGACCCATTTGCGATCAAGCTTTGACTGATGTCTTGAGATGCTGCTTCAATACATCCACATCATTTTCCTTTCTCATGATGCCATCTATTTTGTGAAGTGCACCAGTCCCTCCTGCAGCAAAGCACCTCCACAACATGATGCTCCACCCCTGTTCTTCACGGTTGGGATGGTGTTCTTCGGCTTGCAAGCCTCACCCTTTTTCCTCCAAACATAACGATGGTCATTATGGCCAAACAGTTCTATCAGACAAGAAGACATTTCTCCAAAAAGTACGATCATATTCCCCATGTGCAGTTGCAAACTGTAGTCTGGCTTTTTTATGTCGGTTTTGGTGTAGTGGCTTCTTCCTTGCTGAGTGGCCTTTCAGGTTATGTCGATATAGGACTGTTTTACTGTGGATATAGATACTTTCGTACCTGTTTCCTCCAGCATCTTGTTCTGGGATTGATTTGCACTTTTCGCACCAAAGTACGTTCATCTCTAGGAGACAGAACGCGTCTCCTTCCTGAGCGGTGTGACGGCTGCGTGATCCCATGGTGTTTATACTTGTGTACTATTGTTTGTACAGATGAATGTGGTACATTCAGGCGTTTGGAAATTGCTCCCAAGGATGAACTAGACTTGTGGAGTTCCACAATTTTTTTCTGTGGTCTTGGCTGATTTCTTTAGATTTTCCCATGATGTCAAGTAAAGAGGCACTGAGTTTGAAGGTAGGCCTTGAAATACATCCACCGTTACACCTCCAATTGACTCAAATTATGTAAATTAGCCTATCAGAAGCTTCTAAAGCCATGACATCATTTTCTGGGATTTTCCAAGCTGTTTACAGGCACAGTCAATTTAGTGTATGTAAACTTCTGACCCACTGGAATTGTGATACAGTGAATTATAAGTGAAATAATATGTCTGTAAACAATTGTTGGAAAAATTACTTGTCTCATGCACAAAGTAGATGTCCTAACCGATGTGCCAAAACTATAGTTTGTTAACAAGACATTTGTGGAGTGGTTGAAAAACGAGTTTTAATGACTCCAACCTAAGTGTATGTAAACTTCCGACTTCAACTGTACATTTTAAAATAAATTATAAATAATGTTTATTTATTTATTGTCCTATCATGATGGAACAGTCCCCAACCCTATACCCTAGACACCCACCTGAGCAACCCGTACACTAAGGAGAAGTCCTTATCTGTTTTATGGACTACTGTAGGTAGCCTATACGCAGCAAAGACAGAAAGATAAATGAGGTCAGAGACCCACTAAAGCAGCACCACCCCCTCAAGAGTCTGAGCCTGCCTGGCAGGGTTGGTCCTACAAAGCCAAAGCCCCCTGATGGGAGAGCATAATATACAAGGAATTTCTCAAAGCTGCTAATGAGAACCTTGACGACCTTGTACCTAGCCGGTGTGGAGCCCCCACCAAGGTAGTGGCAGTGCTGGCAACACTAGGTGCAGTAACCCATGAGGAGGGGATCACACTCAGACAATCAGAGAGGGGGCAAGTTATTGTGGTCTGACTGCATAGAGATGGTTGGAAAAATGGTCACAAAGGGACCAGCGTGTGTGTGTTTCAGGGGAAGAGGGTTTTTCTGAGCTCCATCAGCTAGGACTTAACATTGGTTAATCAAATCTCCCCATTCTTATTCAATTTTGCATGCCTTTACAAACAGCTACAAATGTATATGTAACAGTATAGATTCTGTCCCTCTCCTCGCCCCTACCTGGGCTCGAACCAGGGACCCTCTGCACACAACGACAACAGCCACCCTCGAAGCATCGTTACCCATCGCTCAACAAAAGCCGCGGCCCTTGCAGAGCAAGGGGAACAACTACTTCAAGGTCTCAGAGCGAGTGACGTCACCGATTGAAACGCTATTAGCGCGCACCCCGCTAACTAGCTAGCCATTTCACATCGGTTACATATATGCATTCGCACATCAAGTCCTTTCTTGAGTTGGGCTCAGGAATGGAACAACTTGAACATCTGAGCTTGTGGTTGTTTGTGGGGGGAGCGTGTGTGTGTGTGTGTGTGTGTGTATCCCACATCTGTTGCTAGGGGGTCATGATGTTAGGGACAATATAGAATGAATCACAATAATTGTTTGTTAAAACAATAATTGCTTGCCAAAAATGTAATTTTTGTAATGGCAAACCTGGTTATAGGTAGGTAACAATCCTTTGCATGAACTGCCTACATTACTACGCATATTAATCGTTAATTGTGGAAATTAAGATAACAAATCAAAATAGATTTTAGATTATTCAAAGTAGCCACCCATTGCCTTGATGACAGCACTGCAAATTCTTGGCATTTTCTCAAACACTTCATGAGGTAGTCACCTGGAATGCATTTCAATTAACAGGTGTACCCTGTTAAAAGTTAATTTGTGGAATTTCTTTCCTTCTTAATGCGTTTGAGCCAAACAGTTGTGTTGTGACAATGTATGGGTGGTTTAAAGAAGATAGCCCTATTTGGTAAAAGACCAATATTATGGCAAGAACAGCTCAAATAAGCAAAGAGAAACGACAGTCCATCATTACTTTAAGACATGAAGGTCAGTTAATGCGGAAAATTTCAAGAACTTTGAAAGTTTCTTCAAGTGCAGTCGCATAAACCATCAAGCACTATGATGAAACTGTCTCTTATGAGGACCGCCACAGGAAAGGAAGACCCAGAGTTACCTCTGCTGAAGAAGATAAGTTCATTGGAGTTACCAGCCTCAGAAATTGCAGCTCAAATAAATGCTACAAAGTTTAAGTAACAGACACATCTCAACATCAACTGTACAGAGGAGACTACGTGAATCAGACCTTCATGGTCGAATTGCTGAAAAGAAACCACTACTAAAGGACACCAATAAGAAGAAGAGACTTGCTTGGGCAAGAAACACGAGCAGTGGACATTCGACCGGTGGAAATATGTCCTTTGGTCTGATGAGCCCAAATTTGAGATTTTTGGTTTCAACCGCCGTGTCTTTGTGAGGCGCAGAGTAGGTGATCGGATGATCTCTGCATGTGTGGTTCCCACCGTGAAGCATGGAGGAGGAGGTGTGATAGTGTGGGGGTGCTTTGCTGGTGACACTGTCTGTGATTAATTTAGAATTCAAGGCACACTTAACCAGCATGGCTACCACAGCATTCTGCAGCGATACACCATCCCATCTGGTTTTAGCTTAGTGGGACTATCATTTGTTTTTCAACAGGACAATGACCCAACACAACTCCAGGCTGTGTAAGGGATATTTGACCAAGAAGGAGAGTGATGAAGTGCCTGGCCTCCACAATCACCTGACCTCGACCCAATTGAGATGGTTTGGGATGAGTTGGACTGCAGAGTGAAGGAAAAGCAGCCAACAAGTGCTCAGCATATTATGTGGGATCTCCTTCAAGACAGTTGGAAAAGCATTCCATGTGAAGCTGGCTGAGAAAATGCCAAGTGTGTGCAAAGCTGTCATCAAGGCAAAGGGTGGCTACTTTGAAGAATCTAAAATCTAAAATGTATTTTGATTTCTTTAACACTTTGTTGGTTACTACATGATTCCATAGGTGTTATTTCATAGTTGTGATATCTTCACTATTATTCTACAATGTAGAAAATAGTACAAATAAATAAAAACCCTTGAATGAGTAGGTGTGTCAAAACATTTGACTGGTACTGTATATTTAAAAAATAGATATACAGAGCATTTAGAAAGTTTTCAGACCATTTGACATTTTTTTCCCCCCACATATTGTTAAATTACAGCCTTATTCTAAAATTGATGAAATTGCTTTTTTAAGTTGGAATGCCAAGCGTAGCGTCTGGAGGAAACCTGGCACCATCCCTACGGGGAAGCGTTGTGGAGGCAGCATCATGCTGTGGGGATGTCTTTCAGCGGCAGGGACTGGGAGACTAGTAAGGTTTGAGGTCAAGATAAACGGAGCAAAGTACAGAGAGATCCTTGAAGAAAATCTGTTCCAGATCGCGCAGGACTTCAGACTTGGGCGAAGGTTCACCTTCCTACAGGACAACGACCCTAAGCACACAGCCAAGACAATGCATTAGTGGTTTCGGGACAAGTCTCTGAATGTCCTTGAGTGGTCCAGCCAGAGCCCGGACTTGAACCCGATCGAACATCTCTGGAGAGACCGGAAAATAGCTGTGCAAAAACACTACCCATCCAACCTGACAGAGCTTGAGAAGATCTGCAGAGAAGAATGGGAGACACTCCCCAAATATAGGTGTGCCAAGCTTGTAGTGTCATACCCAAGAAGACTGGAGGCTGTAATCATTGCCAAAGGTGCTTGAACAGTGAGGGAAAAAAGTATTTGATTCCCTGCTGATTTTGTACGTTTGCCCACTGACAAAGAAATGATCAGTCTATAATTTTAATGGTAGGTTTATTTGAACAGTGAGAGACAGAATAACAACAAAAAAATCCAGAAAAACGCATGTCAAAAATGTAATAAATTGATTTGCATTTTAATGAGGGAAATAAGTATTTGACCCTTTCTCAATCAGATTTCTGGCTCCGAGGTGTCTTTTATACAGGTAACAAGCTGAGATTAGGAGCACACTCTTAAAGGGAGTGCTCCTAATCTCAGCTTGTTACCTGTATAAAACACACCTGTCCACAGAAGCAATCAATCAATCAGATTCCAAACTCTCCACCATGGCCAAGACCAAAGAGCTCTCCAAGGATGTCAGGGACAAGATTGTAGACCTACACAAGGCAGGAATGGGCTACAAGACCATCGCCAAGCAGCTTGGTGAGAAGGTGACAACAGTTGGTGCGATTATTCGCAAATGGAAGAAACACAAAAGAACTGTCAATCTCCCTCGGCCTGGGGCTCCATGCAAGATCTCACCTCGTGGAGTTGCAATGATCATGAGAACGGTGAGAAATCAGCCCAGAACTACACGGGAGGATCTTGTCAATGATCTCAAGGCAGCTGGGACCATAGTCACCAAGAAAACAATTGGTAACACACTACGCCGTGAAGGACTGAAATCCTGCAGCGCCCGCAAGGTCCCCCTGCTCAAGAAAGCACATATACATGCCCGTCTGAAGTTTGAATCATTCAGATGTTCATTGGCAGAGGACAACTGGGTGAAATTGTTTAGGTCAGATGAGACCAAAATGTAGCTCTTTGGCATCAACTCAACTCGCCGTGTTTGGAGGAGGAGGAATGCTGCCTATGACCCCAAGAACACCACCCCCACTGTCAAACATGGAGGTGGAAACATTATGCTTTGGGGGTGTTTTTCTGCTAAGGGGACAGGACAACTTCACCGCATCAAAGGGACAATGGACGGGGCCATGTACCGTCAAATCTTGGGTGAGAACCTCCTTCCCTCAGTCAGGGCTTGAAAATGGGTCGTGGATGGGTATTCCAGCATGACAATGACCCAAAACACACGGCCAAGGCAACAAAGGAGTGGCTCAAGGAGAAGCACATTAAGTTCCTGGAGTGGCCTAGCCAGTCTCCAGACCTTAATCCCATAGAAAATCTGTGGAGGGAGCTGAAGGTTCGAGTTGCCAAACGTCAGCCTCGAAACCTTAATGACTTGGAGAAGATCTGCAAAGAGGAGTGGGACAAAATCCCTCCTGAGATGTGTGCAAACCTGGTGGCCAACTACAAGAAACATCTGACCTCTGTGATTGCCAACAAGGGTTTTGCCACCAAGTACTAAGTCATGTTTTGCAGATGGGTCAAATACTTATTTCCCTAATTAAAATGCAAATCAATTTATACAATTTTTGACATGTGTTTTTCTGGATTTTCTTGTTGTTATTCTGTCTCTCACTGTTCAAATAAACCTACCATTAAAAGTATAGACTGATCCTTTCTTTGTCAGTGGGCAAACGTACGAAATCAGCAGGGGATCAAATACTTTTTTCCCTCACTGTAAAGGGTCTGAAAACCAATGTAAATGTAATTTTTCTGTTTTTTATTTTTAGATTATTTGCAAACATATCTAAAAACATGTTTTCACTTTGATATTAATGGGTTATTGTGTGTAGATTGTGTAGATTTTTAATCCATTTTAGAATAAGGCTGTAACGTAATAAAATGTGGAAAAAGTCAATGGGTCTGAATAGTTTCCGAATGCACTGTATATATTTACAAAAAATATATTCGGGGGATTGGAAGTGATGCAGAAAATTTCATTGCTGGAACTTGGAACAATCTATCTGCAATTTCAAAGCTGATCCCCCCCCCCCCCCCCCCAAACTGTACAAAAAATAAATAAATACGAAATTATACCCTCTCTTACCTGGCGGGCACCTCAATGTTTGAGATAGCGTAGAAGTACTTGAGCAGGTTGTCTCTCTGCACGTACGTTCCCCCCAGGGCTGGCCGGAGCAGCCTCAGCCGGAGGTTAGTGAAGGTAAAGAAGTCCCTCAAGCCCTTCATACTCTCCATGCGCGTGTACAAGCTGTCCATGTTGAGTAACCTCGGTCCGGCAAACACCGCAAAACGCTCACGAACCTCGAACTTCACATTCTTATCGTTCTTCGACCCCACCCAGCGTGAGAACTGCTCAGTGCAGATGACACGGGTAATATTTGCAGGCAACAGGTCACGGACAAGCTTCGGCGGCATGTTGAAGGCATCTAGACAATCATCGGCGTAGAACTGGTAGGATTGCCAAGTGCGACCATGGTCCATGGACTTGTCCAGCACCATGATGGTGGGGCGGCCGTACTCGAAGGTGATGGCGATGTCATCGGTCAACTCCAGGCTCTTGTTCCAGGCCAGGGATATGTTGGCCAAGAGGGGTTCTGGGTAACGGGACCATGTAACTGTCTGCCAGTAGGTGATGCGGCCTGTGCGCTCGCGGTCCTGCATCAGCTGGGGAGGGTGGGCCAGGTCCGAGTTGGAGGCATCACACTCATCACTGCACAGGTAAGGGTTCTCCTGGAGAGGGGGAGGAGAGACGGGAGTGGAGGGAGGGAGAAGGGGAAAGAGGAGAGAGGGACAAGATAATCAGTTGCTAGTAAAGGGTTGCACTCACATATCAAGTCTCTAGCAGGTAAGTTGGAATATACTGTGACTGAAAAAAAACACACTGCTTCCAAGATATTGGAAAAAACTGATTTTATTACAATAGCAGTTTCAATCTATAGTCAGGCAAAATCATCAAAGCTTAGACTGAAACATTGGGTATCTTGAAACTTTATATGCGCATGAATTTATCCTTCTAATCAAGTCAGTGAACTACACCTGCACAGAAAACTAACCGTCAGTCAAAAGCACACAACCAGCCTATAACAAAAGCAAGTCACAGTTCTGTGGAGGCCGAGTTTATAAATCATCTGATTTATGATGACACTGCGATAATAGAAAAAAACAACAAGCATAAGCAAAACATATTGGACGTAGTTTGTGAAAAGCTATTCTCAGAAGAACCACTACTCAAATCTTAGCCTGAAGATATGTAGTCATACTGGTTGTCTTTCCTGCATAGTACATAGCTGTACATAGCCCATCTGTAAATAGCCCACCCAACAACCTACCTCATCCCCATATTGTTTTTATTTACTTTTTGCACACCAGTATTTCTACTTGCACATCTTCATCTGCTCATCTATCACTTCAGTGTTAATTTGCTAAATTGTAATTACTTCACTACTATGGCTTATTTATTGCCTTACCTCCTTACGCCATTTGCACACACTGTATATAGATGTTTCTATTGTGTTATTGACTGTACTTTTGTTTATCCTATGTGTTACTCTGTTGTTTTTTGTCACACTGCTTTGCTTTATCTTGGCCAGGTTGCAGTTGTAAATGAGAACTTGTTCTCAACCTGTTTAAATAAAGGTGAAATATTATTATTTTTTAAATATAGTAGTTCATTGATTGAATAATGTCACTGACTGGCCCAGAGATTCCAAATCAAATTTAATTGGTCACATATGCGCGATTAGCAGATGTTATTGAGGGTGTAGCGAAATGCTTGTGCTTCTAGCTCTAACAAGTAATATCTAACAAATTACACAACGTATACCCCATACACACAAATCTAAGTAGGAATGAATTAAGACTAGATAAATATGGACGAGTGATGTCAGAAGGGAACGGACTAAGATACAGTAGAATAGTATAGAATACAATATATAAATATGAGATGAGTAATGCAAGATATGTAAACATTATTAAGTAAATGAGATACCGTAGAATAGTTTAGAAAACATTATAACATGAGACGAGTAATGAGTAATGCAAGATATGTAAACATTAAGTGACTAAGATACAGTAGAATAGTATAGAATACAGTATATACACATAAGACGAGTAATGCCAGATATGTAAACCTTATTAAAGTGACTAGTGTTCCATTCCTTAAAGTGCCCATTTCTAGTCTATGCCTACTGGCAGCAGCCTCTAATGTACTAGTGATGACTGTTTAACAGTCTGATGGCCTTGAGAAAGAAGCTGTTTTTCAGTCTCTCGGTTCCATGTTTGATGCACCTGTACTGACCTCGCCTTCTGGATGATAGCGAGGTGATCAGGCAGTGGCTCGGGTGCTGTAGGTGTCCTGGAGGGTGGGTAGTTTGCCCCCGGTAATGCGTTGGGCAGACCACACCACCCTCTGGAGAGCCTTGCGGTTGCGGGCGGTGCAGTTGCCGTACCAGGCGGTAATACAGCCTGACAGGATGCTTTCAATAGTTTGTGAGGGTTTTAGGTGACAAGTCAAATTTCTTTAGTCTCCTGAGGTTGAAGACGCTCTGTTGTGCCTTCTTCACCACACTGTCTGTGTGGGTGGTCCATTTCAGTTTGTCTGTGATGTGTATGCCAAGGAACTTGAAGCTTTCCACCTTCTTCACTGCGGTCCCATCGATGTGGATAGGGGGGTGCACCCTCTGCTGTTTCCTGAAGTCCACGATCATCTCCTTTGCTTTGTTGACATTGAGTGAGAGGTTGTTTTCCAGGCACCACACTCCCTGAGCCCTCACCTCCTCCCTGTAGGCTGTCTCGTCATCGTTGGTAATCAAGCCTACTACTGTTGTGTCGTCTGCAAACTTAATGATTGAGTTGGAGGAGTGCTTGGCCACACAGTCATGGGCGAACAGGGAGTACAGGAGGGGGATGAGCACACACCCTTGTTGGGCCCCAGTGTTGAGGATCAGGAGACTGGAGGTGATGTTTCCTACCTTCATCACCTGGGGGCAGCCCGTCAGGATGTCCAGGACCCAGTTGCACAGGGCGGGGTTAAGACCCAGGGCCTCGAGCTTAATGATGAACTTAGAGGGTAATATGGTGTTGAATGCTGAGTTATAGTCAATATTCAGCATTCTTACATAGGTATTCTTCTTGTCCAGATGAGATAAGGCAGTGTGAAGAGTGATGGCGATTGCATCGTCTGTGGATCTATTGGGGCGGTAAGCAAATTGAAGTGGGTCTAGGGTGGCAGGTAAGGTGGAGGTGATATGATTCTTGACTAGTCTCTCAAAGCACTTCTAGATGACAGTGGTGAGTGCTGCGGGGCGATAGTCATTAAGTTCAGTTACCTTTGCCTTCTTGGGAACAGGAACAATGGTGGCCGTCTTGAAGCATGTGGGAACAGCAGACTGGGATAAGGTTTGATTGAATATGTCTGTAAACACACCAGCCAGCTGGTCTGCACATGCTCTGAGGACGCGGCTAGGGATGCCGTCTGGCCCGGCAGCCTTGCGAGGGTTAACACATTTAAATGTTTTACTGACGTCGGCCACGGAGAAGGAGAGCCTACTGTCCATGGTAGCGGGCCGCGTCGGTGGCACTGTGTTATCCTCACCCAGCTGTGTTGGGTTCAGTAGGGCACACAGTAGAACAAGTTTTTGAAACAGAAATGTATGTTTGTTGTTGTTGGACGATTTATCACACCATTTCAAAATGTTTGTTTCTGCTGAACACGGCCCTAGTGTTCCAGGCCATCAATCCTTGTTAAGAGAGGAAGAATGGAAAAACTAGCAGTACAAGATATCTTGAGGCTACCGAATTGAACAGCCCTGCTATAGAAGATCTAACCGTGTGGGTGGCTATGACTTAATACTGAAACGACTGGGTCTTTCTCCCAACAACAACATTAGATGAGATCCTCCCACTCTCACTAGGGAGACGTGGCACGCTTATTTCCTCTCAGATAACCTCATTAACTACTGCTGATATCACCCTCTTATTAGACGTAACACAACGAGGCACAGACACAACACAGTAAAACAGTGAGAGATGCCTGTGAAACACAACAGCTTGCTACTCCATAATACACAACTAGGGTTGCAAAACCCTAGAAACTTTCCCAAAACTCATTGGAAGATTCCAGGAATCAGCAGGAAATCAGCAGGAAATCAGCAGGAAATCAGCAGGAAAACAGCAGGAAATCAGCAGGAAATCAGCAGGAAAACAGCAGGAAAACAGCAGGAAAACAGCAGGAAATCAGCAGGAAAACAGCAGGAAAACAGCAGGAAAACAGCAGGAAAACAGCAGGAAATCAGCAGGAAATCAGCAGGAAATCAGCAGGAAAACAGCAGGAAATCAGCAGGAAATCAGCAGGAAAACAGCAGGAAATCAGCAGGAAAACAGCAGGAAATCAGCAGGAAAACAGCAGGAAAACAGCAGGAAAACAGCAGGAAATCAGCAGGAAATCAGCAGGAAATCAGCAGGAAAACAGCAGGAAATCAGCAGGAAATCAGCAGGAAAACAGCAGGAAATCAGCAGGAAATCAGCAGGAAATCAGCAGGAAAACAGCAGGAAAACAGCAGGAAAACAGCAGGAAAACAGCAGGAAATCAGCAGGAAAACAGCAGGAAATCAGCAGGAAAACAGCAGGAAATCAGCAGGAAATCCGGAATCCTCCAACCAGGATTTCAAACCGGAATCTGGCCCTAGGTCAAGAAAAGGTACACATTTTTGTCCACCCCTACCTCCTGCTTCCGATGCAGCAACCTACATTGGAGAGGATTTGTGACCTGCCCTAAGGAAACGACCCCTGACCTCCAAATCCTATTGAAAATGATTACACTCAACTGACACTGTCACACTGTCCCAGATACACAAGGACACGTAGGTTACATAGCGGAACTGCAATAATGCAATATACAGGACAGAGTGACGGAGGGTCTGTGTAGAGAATTATGCAAATACAGTGTTTGTGTATTTGTGGTTTTACAAGCACATCTGAAACTGGTGTGGAACTGAGCAGTGATGCACTAAATTATGCACTTGACCTTATTGTCTGACCTCTCTGTTTCTTAGATAATCAGGGAGGGGGGAAGTATTTTGTTGTGTATGGGAGGGTTGCGTGTGAGTGGCTGTGTGTTGGTATTTGTTTAACCCCCCTCTCCCCTCCCTTTCTCTTTCCTTACCCCCTCTCCCCTCCTCTTCTCTTTCTTCTACCCTGCCCCATATAGCTACCTCCTGCCAGCAGTATGTACACACACACACACACACACACACACACACACACACACACACACACACACACACACACACACACACACACACACACACACACACACACACACACACACACACAGATCCCAGCCAACTGCTACAGCAGGTGGCCCGCACCGCTAATCCCATCCAGCATTTATCCTCGCTGGGATCCTGTTGCAGCGACGATGAGCACCACGGCGATGGAACTCTGTCGCCGTAAACATGCGGCAGTAATAAGCAGGTTCCCTTTTTGGGTGGGACGCGTCCCAATCGGAGCAGAAGCTTGCTCATTCCCTTAAGCTTAGGGACCTAGATCTGGCTCAGAATACACAATAACCATGGTCTAGAAACAATCTAACCTAAGTACGAGACTCAGTCAGAACACATGTAGTTAATTTTAGCCAGTTTGCTACAGCAGGAAAATAATCCTGCTGCAACAGCAAATGTGAAATATTATGTGAATTATAATTAACGGCCATTTTTGTAGGGGTTGATACAGTTTTTGTTAGGGAAAATCAAGTCTGAAATTTCAAAGTGGGAATTCCAAACTTTAGAAGCATTTTTAACTCAAATACACTACTGGTTTACATTTAATGCTGTGCAAAACAATTATCAGCAACAAAAGAGTGATCAAATTAAGATCTTACATCTGTAAACAGTATTTTATGAGCTGATATGACGCGTCCCAATTGGAACAAAAGCTTGCTTGAGCCCTCATTCCCTACACCTGAGGGTTCTAGATTTGGATACTGACACTCAATCATAATGGTCTAAAACACTAAAACCTAGGTGTGATACTCTGAATCTGAGAAATATATATTTTTTGTGTGATTTGGAGAATGTATGGAGCAGATGCAAATATAAATGGGCATATCCATCTTTATGAGAGGAAACACTCCAGTAAGTTACAGAGACATCCGAACACTAAACAACTATGTAACAAACATAATATTCAATTCAAACAACTCACAATATCAATACAATTTGTCTGTTTGTCTAAGAAGGAATAGGACTCAATCAAATTCAAATGACCTACATCAAAATTAACAGAAGGCATGCTTTGTAATCTCTCTCTCTCTCTCTCTCTCTCATTCTCCTTGCCAGCAAGGGCAATAAAGTCCAGGACAGCCAAAGAACACAATGTAGTTTCTTTGGAACAATCATCCAATGAAATAACCATCCCATTAAAACAGCCCACAGTGAGACAGAGCCAGGGATATTACTTCCTGGCTCAGTGTGTTTGTTTTGTTGTTTGCTGTGAGTTAAGGTCACCAGAGGACTCTGTCTCCCTTGCCCTGTTGGGGAATGTGATTGTCCCGTACATAAGAAGTGTATGTCTGTTACATTTTAGAAAGTCGCTCTTATCAAGAGCGACTTTAGGTAAAGAGTGCGCACATTTTCATTCGTCCTGGTCCCCAATGGGAATCAAACCCACAACCCTGGCGTTGCAAGTGCCATGCTCTACCAACTGAACCACGTGTGTGTCAGTTATTATGCTGTTGAGTGTGTGAGTGATATTGGGAGTAGTAGTGATAGGATGAGTGATGAATTGTTTGAGCATGTGCGCACGCACGTGTGAGCGTGTGGGTATCAGTGTGTCTATCAGTGTGAGTGGAAGTGTGTGTCTATGTGTCTGCAACATTATGCTAAACCTCTTTGTCACTCAAGATGGTGCAGACAGAGAGGACCGCCTCGCTTCTAGTCCTTATGAAACTTTGCAGTATTTCGTTTTTTTTATGTATTATTTCTTACATTTTTAGTCCAGACAATCTTAAGTGTTATTACATACTATTGGAAGAACTATTGGATATCAGAGCGACATCAACTTACCAGCACTATGACCAGGAATACGACTTTCCCAAAGCGGATCCTTTGTCCGAACCACTCAGGGCATTTGAACTGATTCCAGAGGCTAACCCAAAACAACCCCGCCGGAGAAGAGGAAGACGGAGCGGTCTTCTGGTCAGACTTCGGAGGCGCGCACACCACCCTCCGCTTACGAGTATGTTACTCGCTAATGTCCAGTCTCTAGATAACAAAATCGACGAAATCAGGTGTGGAAGGACCACCAGAGTGCAGGCTGGGCTCACGGATAGTAGCCCAACCAGGCATGTGAGTCAAGGTGACGGTACTAATGACATATTCTCTTTCCCCTACGAGAGAGAGGAGGGAACCAGCAGAGAGGAGAGGAAAAAGAAAGAATAAGAGTGGTTGCTCCGCCAAAGGAGAGGACGTATTTTGGAAGGCGAGGGGAAGAAGAAGATAAACCATCTCTGGAGAATGGCCACCAAGAGAGGGCAGCTATCCACGAAGAACCATTAAGACGGTGACAAACCCGTGATTTTTGTTATAGTTTAAAGATAATCGTCTTGTGTTCCTGTTTCATCTGAAGAAGAAGATGTATGTTGTTCCTTGGGAGATTCTCATTGGTTGTGTTGGAGTGTTTGTATTGACAGAAATCCCTCAATAGAGAACTGTGTTTAATCAAGAAAACCCACTCCTGACTCGTTTATTCCACCTTTCCGCTTTAGAGTGACACCAAATTACTTGGTCAGCTCACACAGGGCAAGGGCTGCTTTCCAGAGAGACATCAGGGATTGTAACATACTCTGTTTCACAGAAACATGGCTCTCTCGGGATATGCAGTCGGAGTCGGTACAGCCACCTGGATTCTTTGTGCGTTGCGCGGACAAAAAATAAACATCTCTCCGGGAAGAATAAGGGTGGTGGTGTATGTTTCATGATCAACGACTCACGGTGGAATTGTAACAACATACAGGAACTCAAGTCCTTTTGTTCACCTGACCTAGAATTCCTCACAGTCAAATGCAGACTGTTTTATCTCCCAAGAGAATTCTCGTCATTTATTGTCACAGCTGTGTATATCCCCCCTCAAGCTGACACCACGACGGCCCTCAAGGAACTTCACTGGACTTTATGCAAACTTGAAACCATATATCCTGAGGCTGCATTTATTGTAGCTGGGGATTTTAACAAAGCAAATTTGAGAACAAGGCTCCCTAAATTCTATCAGCATATCGACTGTAGCTGGAAAAACACTAGATCACTGTTACTCTACCTTCCACGATGCATACAAGGCCCTCTCCCGCCCTCCTATTGGCAAATCTGACCACAAGTCAATTTTGCTCCTCCCTTCCTATAGACAGAAACTCACGGAATCTGACCAATCGGAATCCACGCTCAAGATTGTTTTGATCACGCCGACTGGGATATGTTCCTTACCTGTCACCCTAGACCCACTTCAATTTGCTTACCGCCCCAATAGATCCACAGACGATGCAATCACCCTCATACTGCATACTGCCCTATCCATCTGGAAAAGAGGAATACCTAGGTAAAAATGCTGTTCATTGACTATAGCTCAGCATTCAACACCGTAGTACCCTCCAAGCTCATCATTAAGCTTGAGGCCCTGAACCCCGCCCTGTGCAATTGGGTCCTGCCCCCAAGTGGTGAAGGTAGGAAACAACATATCCACTCCGCTGATCCTCAACACTGGGGCCCGACAAGGGTGCGTGCTCAGCCCCCTCACGTACTCACTGTTCACCCACGACTGCGTGGCCATGCACGCTTCCAACATAATCATCAAGTTTTCAGACAACACAACAGTATTGGGCTTGATTACCAACAACGCCGAAACAGCCTACAGAGAGGAGGTGAGGGCTATCGGAGTGTGGTGTCAGGAAAACAACCTCTCACTCAACGTCAACAAAACAAAGGAGATGATCGTGGACTTCAGGTAACAGCAGAGGGAGCACCCCCCTATCCACATCGACGGGACAGCAGTGGAGAAATTGGAAAGTTAAGTTCCTTGGTGTACACATCACAGACAAACTGAAATGGTCCACTCACACAGACAGCGTGGTGAAGAAGGCGCAACAGAGCCTCTTCAACCTCAGGAGGCTGAAGAAATGTGTCTTGTCAACTAAAACCCTCACAAACTTGTACAGGTGCACTACTGAGAGCATCCTGTCAGGCTGTATCACCACCTGGTACGGCAACTGCACTACCCACAACCACAGAGCTCTCCAGAGGGTGGCGCGGTCTGCACAATGCATCACCGGGGGCAAACTACTTGCCCTTGAGGACACCTACACCACCCGATGTCACAGGAAGGCCAAAAAGATCATCAAGGACAACAACCAGCCGAGCCACTGTCTGTTCACCCCGCTACCATCCAGAAGGCGGGGTCAGTACAGGTGCATTAAAGCTGGGACCGAGAGACTGAAAAACAGCTTCTATCTCAAGGCCATCAGACTGTTAACCTCTCTAGGGTAGGTGGGACGAAATCGTCTCGCACTATTCAACAGCCAGTGACACATCAGAGCGCCAAATTTAAAACGACAAAATGTCATAATTCAAAGTTCTCAAACATAGGACTATTTTACACCATTTGAAAGATAAGACTCTCATTAATCTAACCACACTGTCCGATTTCAAAAAGGCTTTACAGCGAAAGCAAAACGTTAGATTATGTTAGGAGAGTACATAGTCAGAAATAACCACAGCCATTTTTCAAGCAAGCATATATGTCACAAAAACCAAAAAACACAGCTAAATGCAGCACTAACCTTTGATGATCTTCATCAGATGACACTCCTAGGACATTATGTTATACAATACATGCATGTTTTGTTCAATCAAGTTCATATTTATATCAAAAATCTGCTTTTTACATTAGCATGTGATGTTCAGAACTAGCAACTAGCATACACACCGCAAACTTCCGGTGAATTTACTTAATTACTCACGATTAACGTTCACAAAATACATAACAGTTATTTTAAGAATTATAGATACAGAACTCCTTTATACAATCGCGGTGTCAGATTTTAAAATAGCTTTTCGGTGAAAGCACATTTTGCAATATTCTGAGTAGATAGCCCGGCCATCACGGCTAGCTAATTTGACACCCACCAAGTTTGGCCCTCACCAAACTCAGATTTACTATAAGAAAAATTGGATTACCTTTGCTGTTCTTCGTCAGAATGCACTCCCAGGACTTCTACTTCAACAACAAATGTTGTTTTCGTTCGAAATAATCCATAGTTATATTGAAATAGCTCCGTTTTGTTCGTGCGCTCAGGTCACAAGCCGAAGGGTGACGCGCGAGCGCATTTCGTGACAAAAGAGTTCAAAATATTCCATTACCGTACTTCGAAGCATGTCAAACGCTGTTTAAAATCAATTTTTATGCGATTTTTCTCGTAAAATAGCGATAATATTCCAACCGGGCGACGTTGTATTCGTTCAAAGACTGAAAGAACAAAATGGAGAATTCACATGAACGCGCATCTCCAGTGTCACTGTCCCCAGGCAGGCCAGTAACAAACTCTGCTGCTGTTCTTTGTCCAGAGACTGCAGACATCTTATTACACTTTCTGGCGCCTTCTGAGAGCCAATGGAAGCCTTAGAAAATGTCACGTTACAGCACAGATGCTGTATTTTCGATAGAGAGGCTACAGAAGGACAATAAATTGTCAGACAGGGCACTTCCTGTATGGAATCTTCTCAGGTTTTGGCCTGCCATATGAGTTCTGTTATACTCACAGACACCATTCAAACAGTTTTAGAAACTTTAGAGTGTTTTCTATCCAAATCTACTAATTATATGCATATTCTAGTTTCTGGGCAGGAGTGGTAAACTGATTAAATCGGGGTACGTTTTTTTCCGGCCGTGCAAATACTGCCCCCTAGCCCCAACAGGTTAAACAGCCATCACAAACAGAGAGGCTGCTGCCTACATACAGACTTGAAATCATTGGCCACTTTAATAAATGGATCACTAGTCACTTTAATAATGCCACTTTAATAATGTTTACATATTTTGCCTTACTCATCTCATAAGTATATACTGTATTTTATACAATTTATTGCATCTTGCTTATGCCGCTCTGTCATTGCTCATCCATATATTTTTATTTATATATTGTTATTCCATTCCTTTACTTAGATTTGTGTGCATTAGGTAGTTGTTATGGAATTGTTAGATTACTTGTTAGATATTGCTGCACTGTCGGCTCTAGAAGCACAATCATTTTGCTACACTCGCAATAACATCTGCTAAATGTGTGTATGTGACCAATACAATTTGATTTGAAGTTGATGGTGACGAGGGCCGGGGCATCTGGCTACTGCTACATCACAGGACAGTCTGTGTTCAGATTACCAGCAGCCAGGTCTGCTCTAAACAGGTTTGCACTGAACAGGTCTGAACTGAACAGGTCTGCACTGAACAGGTCTGCTCTGTACAGGTCTGCTCTGTACAGGTCTGCTCTGATGCCTAAGAGATGAAGGGAGAGCAACTCTCAGGGGATGGAACTTACATTATAACAGGACAGGAGGGCAGCCAGGAAATCCTGGCCTGCTCTTCAGCTGTACTACGTCCTGAACTCCCTCAGGACACAACCGATGTATACCATGACTATAGGAACACTTAACACTAGACTGTGTTCCATATACAGTTGTCATGACGTGGCCCTCTTTGGGTATAGCGTGCCTTTCCCCTCTCTCTCGCCTACACCCAGGCTGCTGTTATCTCAGGTCGTAAATTCCTGGAGGAGACTCTCTTCCTCATGGCCAGACATTATAGAGAGAGAAAAGGTTTCACAGAGAGAACAAAGGAACTTCTTCCACCTCACAGAACTTGAGAACTGAACAATTTTCATGTTCTGGAGAATGTATAAATGGTCGGTGAAATAGCCAGCTACGAACTGGTCCGCTTTGTACAATTTTGTGAAACTTATGAGAGACAATGCAGCCTCATTACCATAACCCTGTTTATACAAGAGTCTCAGTTGTGAGGCTTGCATCTAATTGTTGTATAAAATGAATGAGTAAAGATGAAACTATTTGTGCAATTATGTAACGTGATTTTAAACAGTTTAATGAAGGAAACTCCAATTCCCTTTGGAGTTGAACTAAATCATTGGCCCGCCCCATGAGCACAGACATTGATCTGGCGTCATGGGACAGCCCCTTTCTGTTCTTCCGAATATAACCCCCACCTTGGGAATTTATCTCGAGACCATGCTTCTCTCAGTTACGAGAGGGCTAAGGTTTGAGTAGAGACCAGCTTACCTCGATAACCACGAGAGGGCTAAGGTTTCAGACGATTGCTGAATTCTTAACCATACCACGTGGTTAAACTCTGAGACTATCGAACCGACAGAATAAGAACAAATCTTTGATACTAATTACTAGTCTGCAGCTAGGAATTCGGTACCATTGAACGCGAAGACCGACAACCGCCGAAACATCTATTCTATAACAACATTGCTGAATGTATCTCTGAACCATTTTAACCACGGCAGAGAGAGAGAGAGAGAGGGCAGACAAACTCTCCAATAGAAACGAACTTTCCAACAGAGATCACGACGACACACTGAGCGTAAATATATATATTGATTGCAATTATTCCCGAATGAGTGAGCGTTCATGTGCAAAGGATTAGCACTTCAATTGTTATAATTATCAACTTTGTAGTGTCTTTTATCTCAGTCGATCCCCACTTCCCTTTTGTCCACCAAGCCGCGATACCGGTTTAACCCACTAAGGCGCATTCCCCTATCATTTCCTTGTTTGTTTGTGCATTTCTGTGATTATTTAGTTAGTTAATAAATAAATGATTTAAGACAATTGATGTATGGATGATTCATAGTGAAGACTGGGTTCGTGCAGATAACCAACAATTTACGACGTTTAGAATGAGACTAACGTGAGGTAAAGAATAATTCATTAATTAGAAGACTAATAGATATTAAAATATCTGAAAGTTATATTAGGAAAATTATAACTTTGTAATCTGAATATTTTCCTTGGTGCCCCGACTTCCTAGTTAATTACAGTTACATGATTAAGTTTGTTTAATCACGTAATAACAATTATAGAGAATTTTTGATGAAAATAAGTCTTCAGTTTAATGATGCCAAAGACACGACACAGTACTCAGTCCAATTACTACTAAAAGAACACTCAGGGGGAACCACTGTTAGTGTACACCTGTTGTTTACGAAGCATGAAACAAAGAATAAACAACAACAATTGATTGGATTCTTATAATCTTTGGGGACATCCTGCCATTCTTGTTTACTGTAATCCCATGAGGGAGGAAATCCTAACTAACTATATAGACTATGTTCCAAATATTGTACTCAATCCAAGGATCAGACAGGTGAAGTGCTATCATCGGGAAGCTTAGAGGTGGTTTGAGTTCTTCACCTCAAGCTGTCTGAGCCTTGCAACAGATCCTCCTTAGTCCCACCTTGAATGGCCCAAGACTCTATTGATATTAGGCCACCAACAAGCCATGTGTACCTAAACAGTATCGCGCACACACGCACTTACTAAACACACACACACACACACACATACACACTGCCTGTGTAAGCTTGTAACATGCATTACCATGAAAGCATAAAGCCTCCTGAAAATTCTCAGCAACGAAACAGTGATTCAAATTAAGAAATTAAATGATGAAACCATTTTTTTTTTTATTATGCCAAGACTATGTTAATACACTGATGATAATTGCCTATGAAGCAGAAGGCCTTTAATGTTGCAGCTATGGGTGTGGTTGGAGGCGTGTCCAACCCACAGGTGCAATCTTGAATTCGACTGCGGGCCCATTGTTTGGAGAGTATTGTTTGCTACTAATTTCAGGCCTTTTTAATCAACATTCCAGATATTTTTTTGTGGAAATATACATTGAATATTTTAGAGCCATCATCTTCCATTGGACCTTTACATTTTCTGTTGGAGTATTGACTGTCTACCTGGGATTGTGTTGGTATTCTCTTTTTGTATTTTTGTAAATGTTTTTTTCATTGGTTTACAAATATTTATTTGGACTTGGGCTTCCATTCAAAGACTTAAAGACTCAACCAGAGGTTCTGGTTGGACTTATAAAACATTATTTATAAAAAAACAACCAACAATATGTTTTTTGAACACTATAATTTGTTTAAAACCATGATAGCTGTACTTTTAGTTTATGGTTGACACAGATTGTTCCATTAGCAAAGCACGTGAATGCATCCAACTCATATTCACAACTTTACAACTGGTAATTAACAACTTACCACTTGGTTATGAACGCAGCATAAGGTTTTCAGTTACATGGTGAATTTTGCTCTTTGGACTTTCGGCTCAGGACTATTCATGTGTTGTTTATGATAGAATCATTATTGTGTTGCTTATGTTGAAACCCTATGATGTTCCTATCAATACACCATTATTGCCCTGACCAATTCCCCCAATCTTATATTTCTAACAAGTTTGTGTGGTTTATGCAAGCTAGTGGTTCTATGTTCCCAGAGTCAGATCCATCTTTAGCTGCCATTATTACTCCTTGTAGAAGGTTTTTGGTGCAGGCTTTATTCCAGCCCAGTACTAACCCATCTGAATTATCTATTCAAGGTCTTGATGATTAGTTGCTCACTGCAGGTGGTAATCAGGTGTGTTACTACTGGCTGGTTTTACAGGAACAAGATAATCAGGATTGAAGACCTAACTCTCTCTAGGGGTTGGCGTCAGTGCCAAGGCCTGCAGGGTTTGGGTGTCCCTAAATGGATCTGTCTGCCGGCGCAGGGCAGGAAAGCTTGAGAAGGGGCAGCAAAGGCAGCATGGGCAGAAGTAGCCAGGGAAGGGGCAACGAGGGTAGCCAGGGCTGAGGTAGCCAGAGAAGGGTTAGCCTGGGATGATGCAAAGAGGGCAGCCAGGAAAGAGGCAGCCAGGGAGAGGCAGTCTGGGAAGGGTTATCTTGGGCAGGGGGAGGCGGCATGGCCTTGGGCCCAGTCTGGGAAAGAAATTATCTACTGACTGTTCTCTACTCCACAACACCACCAGCTGCCATCTTCCTCTCCTTCCAGCTACTCTCTCTCCCTCCCTTTCTCACTCTCGTTCTAACTCTCTCCCCACCTCTCTCCCTCCCTCCGTTTCTCACTCTCTCCCCACCGCTCTCTCTCTCTCTTTCCCCACCTCTCTCTCGCTTTCTCATGTCTATTTTTAGAGCTGGCTGATTTCTACCTTCTAAAACAAACAAACTCTGTTGTGGGACAGGAAGGTTTTTTTCTTCTTTCACACATGCACACACACACCGTCCCTCATCTGTCACTACACAGGCCCATGCACATACATGGAGGTACTCTGTTGGTTTTGGTTCAAACCAAGCCACATGAAAGACGTACTGTACGCTAACGCAGGCTTTTCGTGTGTGTGTGTGTGTGTGACTGTGTGTGTGTGACTGATCCAGCTTGATACAGTACAGGAGCATCGTCCTCAATAGAAAAAGATGGTGACCATGTTTATAGGAACTACTGTACTACTACTACTACTAATTAAAAACAATGTTTTAATTGAGAAGAAGCCATTGGTCCAAAGCTAAAAAATAATGGAAATTCACATGAGCGCCACAATGTCTACAAAACCCATGCTCTACCAAGATTTTCCAGCACACAGCTCTGGCCTACTACAGTAGCTGTGTTGGTCTATTGTACTTCAAACAATGTGTATGCAGGTTGTTTAGGATTCAAACCTTCTCAAACAGCCCAATTCAAATCAAATTGTATTTGTCACATGCGCCGACTACAACAGTGAAATGCTTACTTACAAGCCCTTAAACAACAATGCAGTTTTAAGAAAATACCAACAAAAAAATAAAGAGATAAGAATAACAAATAATTCAAGAGCAGCAGTAAGTAAATATAGCGGGGCTACATACAAAGAATGCCGGTACAGAGTCCCGGTGTCGAGGTCATTGAGGTAATATGTACATGTAGGTAGAGTTATTAAAGTGACTATGCATGGATAATATCAGAGAGTAGCAGCAGCGTAGAGGGGTGGGCAGCGGCAATGCAAATAGTCTGGGTAGCCATTTGATTAGCTGTTCAGGAGTCTTATGGCTTGGGGATAGAAGCTGTTTGGAAGCCTCTTGGACCTAGACTAGGCGCTCCAGTATCGCTTGCCGTGCGATAGCAGAGAGAACACTATGACTAGAGTGGCTGGAGTCTTTGACAATTTTTAGGGCCTTCCTCTGACACCGCCTGGTATAGAGGTCCTGGATGGCAGGAAGCTTGGCCCGGTGATGTACTGGGCAAGTACGCACTACCCTCTGTAGTGCCTTGCGGTCGGAGGCCGAGCAGTTGCCATACCAGGCCGTGATGCAACCCGTCAGGATGCTCTCGATGGTGCAGCTGTAAAACCTTTTGAGGATCTGAGGACCCATGCCAAATCTTTTCAGTCTCCTGAGGGAGAATAGGTTTTGTCATGCCATCTTCACAACTGTCTTGTTGTGGTGGGACCATGTTAGTTTGTTGGTGATGTGGACGCCACGGAACTTCAAACTCTCAACTTGCTCCACTGCAGCCCCATCGATGAGAATGGGCTCTGTCCTCCTTTTCCTGTAGTCCACAATCATCTCCTTTGTCTAGATCCCGATGAGGGAGAGGTTGTTGTCCTTGCACCACACGGCCAGGTCTCTGACCTCCTCCCTATAGGTTGTCTCATCGCTGCCGGTGATCAGGCCTACCACTGTTGTGTCATCGGCAAACTTAATGACGGTGTTGGTGTTGTGCCTGGCCGTGCAGTCATGAGTGAACAGGGAGTACAGGAGGGGACTGAGCACACACCTTTGAGGGGCCCCTGTGTTGAAGATCAGTGTGGCGGATGTGTTGTTACCTACCCTTACCACCTGGGGTGGCCCGTCAGGAAGTCCAGGATCCAGTTGCAGAGGGAGGTGTTTAGTCCCAGGGTCCTTAGCTTAGTGATGAGCTTTGAGGGAACTATAGTGTTGAACGCTGAGTTGTAGTCAATGAATAGCATTCTCACATAGGTGCAATAGAGATTACATCATCTGTGGATCTGTTGGGGCGGTATGCAAATTGGAGTGGGTCTAGGGTTTCTGGGATAATGGTGTTCTGAGCCATGGCCAGCCTTTCAAAGCACTTCATGGCTACAGATGTGAGTGCTACGGGTTGGTAGTAATTTAGGCTGGTTACCTTAGTGTTCCTGGGCACAGGGACGATGGTGGTCTGCTTGAAACATGTTGGTATTACAGATTCAGACAGGGAGAGGTTGAACATGTCAGTGAAGACACTTACCAGTTGGTCAGAGCAAGCTCGGAGTACCTGTCCTGGTAATCCGTCTGGCCGTGCGGCCTTGTGAATGTTGACCTGTTTAAAGGTCTTAATCACATCGGCTGCGGAGAGCGTGATCACACAGTCGTCCTGAACAGCTGATGCTCTCATGCGTGTTTCAGTGTTACTTGCCTCGAAGCGAGCATTGAAGTTATTTAGCTTGTCTGGTAGGCTCGCGTCACTCGGCAGCTCTCGGCTGTGCTTCCCTTTGTAGTCTGTAATAGTTTGCAAGCCCTGCCACATCCGACGACCATCGAAGCCGGTGTAGTGCGATTCGATCTTAGTCCTATATTGATGCTTTGCCTGTTTGATGGTTCGTCGGAGGGCATTGCGAGATTTCTTATAAGCTTCCGGGTTAGAGTCCCACTCCTTGAAAGCGGAAGCTCTACCCTTTAGCTCAGTGCGAATGTTGCCTGTAATCCATGGCTTCTGGTTGGGTATGCACGTACAGTCACTGTGGGGACGACGTCATCGATGCACTTATTGATGAAGCCAGTGACTAATATGGTATACTCCTCAATGCCGTCGGAAGAATCCCTGAACATATTCCAGTCTGTGCTAGCAAAACAGTCCTGTAGTTTAGCATCTGCTTCATGTGATCACTTTTTTATAGACTGAGTCACTGGTGCTTCCTGATTTAATTTTTGCTTGTAAGCAGGAATCAGGAGGATATAATTGTGGTCAGATTTACCAAATGGAGGGCGAGGGAGAGCTTTGCATGCGTCTCTGTGTGTGGAGTAAAGGTGGACTAGAGTTTTTTTTCCCTCTGGTTGCACATTTAACATGCTGATAGAAATTTGGTAAAACTTATTTAAGTTTCCCTGCATTAAAGTCCCCGGCCACTAGGAGCGCCGCCTCTGGATGAGTTTTTTCCTGTTTGCTTATGGCGGTATACAGCTCATTGATTGCGGTTTTAGTGCCTGCATTGGTCTGTGGTGGTACAAAAAATGCAGATGAAAACTCTAGGTAGATAGTGTGGTCTACAGCTTATCATGAGATTCTCTACCTCATATGAGCAAAACCTTGAGACTTCCTTAGATATCGTGCACCAGCTGTTGTTTACAAATATGCATATGCCCCCGCCCTGTGTCTTACCAGAGCCTGCTCTGCTATCCTGTCGATAGAGTTTATAACCTGACAGCTGTGTTATTAATGTTGTCGTTCAGCCACGCCTCGGTGAAACATAAGATATTACAGTTTTTAATATCCCACTGGTAATATATACATGCTTTCAGTTCATCCCATTTATTTTCTATCGATTGAACGTTAGCTAGCAGTAGCGAGGGCAAAGGCAGATTAGCCGCTCGTCGCCTGATCCTCACAAGGCACCCTGATCTCTTCCACGAAATCTCAGTTTCCTTCTCCAGCGAATGACGGGGATGAGGGCCTGTTCGGGTGTTTGGAGTATATCCTTCCCGTCCGACTCATTAAAGAAAAACTCTTCATCCAATTCGAGGTGAGTAATCGCTGTTCTGATGTCCAGAAGCTCTTTTCGGTCATAAGAGATGGTAGCAGCAACATTATGTACAAAACAAGTCACGAACAACACGAAAAAACAAACAAAATAGCATGGTTGGTTAAGAGGCAATAAAACGGCAGCCATCCACTCTGGCGCCATTATTCATACTCTAGAGGAGGTGCACCCACAATAATGTATTTGTACCACATACAGGTGTCCACATACTTTTGTTCATGTGTATATACGGATATATATATATATATACACTACATGATAAAAAGTATGTGGACATCTGCTCATCAAATATCTCATTCCAAAATCAAGAGCATTAATATGGAGTTGGTCCCCCATTTGCTGCTATAACAGCCTCCATTCTTCTGGGAAGGCTTTCCACTAGATGTTGGAACATTGCTGCGGGGACTTGCTTCCATTCAGCCACAAGAACATTAGTGAGGTTGGGCATGGATGTTGGACAATTAGGCATGGCTTGCAGTCGGTGTTCTAATTCATCCCAAAGGTGTTTGATGGAGTTGAGGTCAGGGCTCTGTGCAGGCCAGTCAAGTTCTTCCACACCGATCTCGACAATCCATTTCTGTATGGACCTCACTTTGTGCACAGGGGCATTGTCATGCTGAAACAGGAAAGGGCCTCCTCCAAACTTTTGCCACAAAGTTCAAATCAAATCAAATGTTATTTGTCACATACACATGGTTAGCAGATGTTATTAATGCGAGTGTAACGAAATGCTTGTGCTTCTAGTTCTGACCATGCAGTAATATCTAACAAGTAATCTAACCTAACAATTTGGAAGCAAATAATCATCTAGAATGTCATTGTATGCTGTAGTATTAAGATTTCCCTTCACTAAGGGGCCTAGCCCGAACCATGAAAAACAGCCCCAGACCATTATTCCTCCTCCACTAAACTTAACAGTTTGCACTATGCATTCAGGCAGGTAGCGTTCTCCTGGCATCTGCCAAATCCAGATTTGTCCGTCGGACTGACAGATGGTGAAGCATGATTCATCACTCTAGAGAACGCATTTCCACTGCTCCAGAGTCCAATGACGATGAGCTTTACACCACTCCAGCCGATGCTTGGCATTGCACATGGTTATCTTAGGCTTGTGTGCAGCTGCTTGGCCATGGAAACCCATTTCATGACACTTCCAACGAAAAGTTATTGTGCTGACATTGCTTCCAGTTTGGAACTCGGTAGTGAGTGTTGCAAAATAGGACAGACGATTTTTACGTGCCTCAGCACTCGGTGGTCCCATTTTGTGAGCTTGTGTGGCCTACCACTTCGCAGCTGAGCAGTTGTTGCTCCTAGGCATTTCCACTTCACAATAACAGCACTTACAGTTGACCGGGGCAGCTCTTGCAGGGTAGAAATTTGATGAACTGACTTGATGGTGCAACGTTGAAAGTCACTGAGCTCTACAGTAAGGCCATTCTACTGCCAATGTTTGTCTATGGAGATTGCATGGCTGTGTGCTCGATTTTATACACCTGTCAGCAACGGGTGTGGTTGAAATAGCTGAATCCACTAATTTAAAGGGGTGCCAACATACTTTTATATATATAGTGTATATATATTATTTAAACAGCAGGACACTGTAAAGTCCATTATTCATCTGAAGAGTATGAATTAGGATGCTTGAGAAGATTTGAACTCTAAGCAACCTGCATTGTTTGAAGTAAAAGAGTCCAACATAGCTACTGTTATAGGTCAAGGCTGTGTGCTGGAAAACCTTGGTAGAGCATGGGTGGAGTAAACATTGTGGCGCTCATGTGAATTTACTTTCTTTTTTGGCTTTATACCAATGCCTACTTCTCACTTAAAACATAGCTTTTACACCGGAAGGTGATTATACAACATTTTTACATGCAAAAAAAATGTAAATGTAATTTGCACTCCAGAGCCCGGTTTCCCAAAAGCATCTTAATGTAAATTCATCGTTAGAACCTTCATAGGCGCATCGTTAAATCACAGAGCTGTTTCCCAAAACCCTTGTTACTAAAGTTTCACTTGAAAACACTTGTTATTTACCGACTACCTCAGACCACTTGTAGAACAGCTAACTGCGTTGTTAGATGCTTTTTTGCCCTTCGAGTCCCTTTATACACAGAAGATCTCTGCTAAACCTTCAATCAAGATGTTTATCTGTCCCTCTGTGACCGCTGTTAACTTCAGAACAAAGTTGACTACAATACAAAGACGCCAATGTCTTTGCAATTGTTATAAACAAGCAAAGGGTAAAAATATGCTTCAAATGAAAACCGAGATGACTGCATTAAAAGATAAATACAGTAGGCTACATAGGCCTGAGTGTACAAAACATTAGGAAAACCTGCTCTTTCCATGACATAGGCTGACCAGGTGAATCCAGGTGAAAAATATGATCCCTTGTTGATGTCACCTGTTAACCTGTCTACACTGATTTGAAGTGGATTTAAAGTTGGATTTTTAAGCTTTGAGACAAATGAGACATGGATTGTGTATGTGTGCCATTCAGAGGGTAAATGGGTCAGACAAAAGATTTAAGTGCCTTTGAACGGAGTATGGTAGTAGGTGCCAGGTGCACCAGTTTGAGTGTGTCAAGAATTGCAATGCTGCTGGGTTTTTCACGCTCAACAGTTTCCTGTGTGTATCACAAGTGACCAAACATCCAAAGGACATACAGCTAACAGCAGACCAGTGGTAAAAAAAGCAGGTCATTGATGAAAGAGGACAAAGGAGGCTGACACAAATTGTGTAGAATTCTGGAGTTAGTCCACTGACAGTCCAGTACAACATTGGTACCCAAAGACCCATAAAAGAATGCACAACTTGTTGTACCTTGACACAAATGGTGTATGACATCTGTCGACATTACAGAGTTGCACTTATTTCAGCTCAAAAATAAAACTGCGAGTGCAGTGGGCTACAGAACTGAAACACTGGACAATGTGAAAAACATTGCCTGGTCTGATGAATCCCGGTTCCTGCTGTTACATGCTGATGGAAGGACTAGGGTATGGAGAAAACCACGAGTACATGCATCCATCATGTTGTGATGGAAGGACTAGGGTATGGAGAAAACCACGAGTACATGCATCCATCATGCCGTGTGTCAATATTGCAGGCTGGTGGTGTGTTTTCATGACACACATTGGGCCCCTTGATAAAAGTGGAGCAACGTTTGAATGCCACAGAATATCTGAACATCATTGTCAATCAGGTGCATCCCTTCATGGCAAGAGTGTATCCATCTGCAAATTGATTTTTGCAGCAGGATAATGCCCCATGCCACAAGGTTAGGATTGTCCTGGAATGGTTCCACAAACATGACTGTCACGGTTGTCGTAGGAAGGAGAAGCGGACCAAAGTGCAGCGTGTGTGTCGTTCCACATTTTATTTACACTGTGAAACTATGCAATACATAAATAAACTGAATGACAAAAACAACAAACCGTGACGCAGAGGTGAAACATACACTGACTCAAAGATAATCTCCCACAAACCCAGGTGGAAAAGAACGTACTTAAGTATGATCTCCAATTGGACCAGCTGCCTCTAATTGGAGATCATCCCAAACAAAACCCAACATAGAAATACAAAACTTGAACCTGACAACATAGAAAAACTAAACTAGAAAACCCCCGTCACACCCTAACCTACTTTACCATAGAAATTTACAGCTTTCTAAGGTCAGGACGTGACAGTACCCCCCCCAAAGGTGCGGACTCCGTACGTACCAAAACAACAAAAGAACCAAAAACAAAAAGAGGCTTAGGGAGGGTGACAAATGTCTATGGTGGCTCTGGTGCAGTAAGCAGAACCTTTTCATCCCGCGGATCCTCCAACAGAGGAGGCGGCTCCGGTTCGGGGTGTAACCCCCGCTCCGCCCACTGATCCCTCTGCTTTTGTGCCACCGGACCGTGGATCGTCGAAGGAACCGGACCGTAGATCGTCGCCGGAGGTTCCGGACCGCAGGCCGTCTCAGGAGGTTCCGGACCGCAGGACGTCTCAGGAGGTTCCGGACCGCAGGCCATCTCAGGAGGTTCCGGACGGGGAACTGTCGCCGGAAGCTCCGGACGGGGAACTGTCGCTGGAAGCTCCGGACGGGGAACTGTCGCTGGAAGCTCTGGACTGGGAATGCACACTGGGGGCCTGATGCGTGGGGCTGTCACAGGTGGTGCCAGACTGGTAACATGCACTTCAGGGCGAATGCGGGGAGCAGGAACAGGACACCCCGGACTGGGCAGGCACGCTGAAGGCCTGATGCGTGGGGCTGGCACAGGTGGTGCCAGACTGGTAACATGCACTTCAGGGCAAGTGCGGGGAGCAGGAACAGGACACACCGGACTGGGAATGGGCACTGGAGGCCTGATGCGTTGGGCTGGCACAGGTGGCGCCAGACTGGTAACACGCAACTCAGGGCAAGTGCGAGGAGCAGGCACAGGGCGTACCAGGCTGAATTGACTCACTGGAGGCCGGGTACGTGGGCCAGGCACAGGATATACTGGGCCGTGGAGGCGCACTGGAGATCTCGAGTGTAGAGCTGGCACAACCCGTCCTGGCTGCTCAACCTAGCTCGACAAATGCGGGGCGCAGGCACAGATCGCACCGGGCTGTGAACGCGCACTGGCGACACAGTGCGCATCACCGCATTACACAGTGCTTGCTTCGTCACTCACTCCCCACGGTAAGCACGGGGAGTTGGCTCAGGTCTCCAACCTGACTCTGCCAATCTCCCCGTGTGCCCCCCCCCCAAAAAAAATGTTTTGGGGCTGCCTCTCGCACTTGCCTCGTGGTTGGTATAGTGCCTCGTAATATCGCCGCTCCGCTTCCGCCTCCTCAATGTCTTCTTTAGGACGGCGATACTCCCCAGCCTGCCTCCAGGGTCCTTTCCCGTCCAATATCACTTCCCAAGTCCACTGGGCCATTCCACGCTGCTTGGTCCTTTGGTGGTGGGAGATTCTGTCACGGTTGTCGAAAGGAGGAGCGGACCAAAGTGCAGCGTGTGTGTCGTTCCACATTTTATTTACACTGTGAAACTATGCAATACATAAATAAACTGAATTGACAAAAACAACAAACCGTGACGCAGAGGTGAAACATACACTGACTCAAAGATAATCTCCCACAAACCCAGGTGGGAAAAAACCCTACTTAAGTATGATCTCCAATTAGAGACAATGAGGACCAGCTGCCTCTAACTGGAGATTTACATTTACATTTAAGTCATTTAGCAGACGCTCTTATCCAGAGCGACTTACAAATTGGTGGATTCACCTTATGATATCCAGTGGAACAACCACTTTACAAGGATTACTTTATCCTATCCTAGGTATTCCTTAAAGAGGTGGGGTTTCAGGTGTCTCCCCGCATTCGCCCTGAGGTGCGTGTTACTAACTGTCACGTCCTGACCTTAGATCATCCCAAACAAAACCCAACATAGAAATACAAAACTAGAACCTGACAACATAGAAAAACTAAACTAGAAAACCCCCCTGTCACGCCCTGACCTACTCTACCATAGAAAATAACAGCTTTCTAAGGTCAGGATGTGACAATGTCTATGCTTACTGAAGTGGCCTGCCCAGTCACCAGATCTGAATCAAATTGAGCATCTGTGGGATGAGATTGAATGAAATATTCAGAGTAGAGATCCACTACCAGCCAACTTGACACAACTGTGGGAAGCATTGGAGTCAACATGGGCCATTATCCCCGTGTAACGCTTTCGACACCTTGTAGAGTCCATGCCCAGAGGTATTGAGGCTATTCTGAGTGAAAAAAGGGGTGCAACTCAATATTAGGAAGGTGTTCCTAATGTTTTGTACACTGTGTATTTCAATCATATTTAAATATATGTCATGTTCAATCAACTGAGTTCTATTTAGCTAATTGTAGGCTACCGTCTGTAATTTTTGCCTCAATTTCATGATGTGTAGGCCTAACAACATGTGGTCAATGATGTGCCAAATATTCGATTTAGTGCATAGCCTAAGCATTAGAATAAGCCTCCTCAATATTTGCAGCCATAGGTGATATTTTCTTTCTAGGAGCTGACCCATGGTCAGTATCTAATGTTAACGTAAGATATGAATGGAGAACGCTGATCCGAGAGCAGCGCTGCCTTTCTTTCGATCCTATCAGTATCGACACATGCTCTAACAACGCACTTATTGAAAGTTCTCCCTACGTGGTGTTTTGGGAAACGCATGAGTTCTTTGGCCGTTATAGAAACGATACATTGTTAAAACACTCGTAAGCTTAAGTTCCATCACTATCGGGAAAACGGGCCACGGCTATTTATGCAAAACATGCGGATTCTCCCTTTAAAGAGGGGTGGGGGGTGAATATCAACAGCTGCTTTACATTAAGAACATACCAGTTCCTGTAAGTGACTCTTAAAGTACTGAATATGTCGGCTGAGTGAATATTAGGAAAGAAAACAAAAATTCAGGGCGAGTCCCCACAGACTCCCCTCCAGTTTTTTACTTTTACTTTACTAAGGGGACCTATGTCGACATCTTTTGGGCATCTTTTTCTTTGTTTGGTGCAGTCCGGACTGGCCTCGACTTCAACGTCCAAGACGGGACTCCCAAAAAACAAGTGACTTCATCAGGGGGGAAAGTAGAATTAATTTCTTCCCGGTACGGAACCTCCTATATGTGCACGCACTTCCGTGTGCAACAACATTTTTTATGTGGTAATCATAGAATTTAATTAATTAATTAATTCAATGGGATCTCTGTGGGCCTAGTCATTTATCTTTTAAAATGCATTACCAGTCATGATGTTTTCATCTGATTGTCAGACAATCACGTCAAAGGGCTCCATTACTAAGCTACCTGCACACGTTCATCCACTCACAACATATTACCAGCCTTCAAACAGTGGTGAAAAGGAAAGAGACTGTTACTCAAAACACCACAAAGTGTCATGACATTTGGCGATTGGCATTAAGCCAGAATTTGTGTCCACTGCTATCGGCACACGTCTCGGTCTTGGCCACTCATTCTGCCTTGGCAAAATTCGATCTATTTGTTGAAGCCTATCGCATTTTCTAGTGTAGGCTATACCACCCGTTTTCAAGTCCATTTGATCATTTTTCATGCCTCTGACATGCAGTAATGATAAAAGTGGTGTAATAGCCTACAGTTTTGACATTTTGTTTTAGTTATTGTGTTAGGCTCATGTTTTAACAGTAAGGTGTACAGCCTTACTTTCACCTCTGCTTTAATGTTCCTAACCTGCTGGTATGTTCTCCTAACCTGTTATGAAAAAGTTGTAGCTGTATCGAAGGGGAAAGTTTTTAGGGAATCTCATCCATGGACGTTGATTTTTGTTCTGGTCCGGACCAAATCTGAACCAAACATAGATGTCTATGTTTGTTTCTGATTTGGTGCGATCTGGACTGGCCTTGATTTGTCCCAAACAATGTTTGGTACAGATTTGGTCTAGTCCGTACTGGACCAAATCTGAACCAAGCATAGACATCTATGTTTCCCAAGTTTGGACAGCACCGTACAGTAGAGTAGTGGTTCTCAAACCTATCCATGTGGACCCCAGGTTGTTCCATGTAATTGATCTATTCCAGAGCTAGCACACATGATTCAACTTGTTTACTAATCCTCAAGCTCTTGAATAGTTAGTTCAGAGCTAAAGCAAAAATCTATTTTCCACATACGGAAAATACATATTTTAAACTTCCTGAAAATACTTATTTTCACCTTTCATTCAGAACCTAAAATGAACCTAACTTAAATGTCTGGAAAATGTGTATTTTAATTTTAATAATTTTGCTTACTAAGTTCAGATCTTTGGGAATACACTGAAAAGTAACTTGACACTTGGTCAGTCAGTGCAAATTTGGATTAAAATGGCATGAAGAAAATTGCATTGCCAGAGGAGGGTGTACTGAATTAATGCATCATAATGTAACGGCTGGAATTTTTTGTGGTTGTTCGAATAGCGACATGTCTGTTGATCTAGCTAATTAGCTATACTCACTGTAATGCTCAGCCGATGCGCTACTTGCAAGTGCATTGGCCAGGTTTTTTAGCAAGACAATTTGTTTTATCAGCTACAGTTTGTGTTGTTAGAGGCTGGTCTTGGTTGAGGAAATGTAGGGTAGCTAGCAGGGTTTGTGCTGAAAATGACATCTGGCTGCACACGTAGCTATCTAGCCAGTTTGACTGTAGCATGCCGGAGTAGATAGATGTATTATAAGTTAGCAGCGTGGCAGTTTCCCAAAGTTTGGTGTTGACTATGAACTTTACTTAGCTAGCTAGCTTGCTATGCTGTATGGAAGAATGTAGCTAGCTAGCATATATTGTCAACATTGAGTTGTGGATGGTGCACAATCTATACAGCTATGGAACAGTCTTGTTGGCTTGTAGCTACTGGCTAGTTGGCTAGCTATCTGGCTATAATAGCAGCCAAGGATGTTCGCTAGCTTATTTGTTGGTGCTCTGATTTAGTTTACACAGATGACTTCAACCATATGAAAAACCATCCATAGCAAAATATACCTAGCTACCTAGCTTCTTTTGCTTGTAGCTTTCTTCTCATCTACTGGTGTTAGCTAGCTAGCTACAGCTGCTAGCCTGCAAGCTGCTTCTGTTGCACAGCAACCAAGTTGTTGGTCCTGGTTTTAGAACTCTGGGATTCGGCTGAAAATACATTTGCATTGTTATAAATGCTACAAAAGGCAGCACATCGTTGGTTTTTAATTGACTGAAATGTGCACATGGGAGCGATAAATTAAACATTTTAGAAAAACTGTTGCACCTACTGTAGAAACGTATTCGGTTCAAATGGATCCAAGTCTAATTGTCCCCTTATGGACGCTGTAGTGTCTAGAATTTGAGCAAGGTTTGGGCAAAACAATTGTCTGATAACCTTAATGCTAACAACGCTGTTTAAAATATGTTATAGTGGTTCTCAAAAACGGCCAGACGCATCATGACGAGAGGCGGAGAGTGTGTTGTGTACCTACAATCAAGTTGATTCATTTTCATCAACGTTGGTGTCATATTGGCTTAGATATAATAGTAGGGAGATTTGAATTTAACATTGAGCTTCAATCAATCCTTACTAATAATACATGGGACTATTATAAACTGAGTAGTTCGAGCCCTGAATGCGGAATGGCTGACAGCTGTGGTATATCAGAACTTATACCCCCCCGGGCCTTATTGCTTAAATATAGCGCTTTTCAATGACTGAAAGTCACATTTTGGTTCTGGTCAAGATTCTACCAGCCGTGTTTAGCACTAACTGAAGTTTATTTAGTCCCTTATCCGGGTAGCCAGAGAGTAGAGCATTACAGTAGTCTAATCTAAAAGTGACATAAGCATTGATTAGCTTTTCTGCATCAATTTTGGACAAAAGGTTTCAGATTTTTGCAATGTTACGAAGATTGAAAAAAGCTGTGCTTGAAATATTCTTGATATGTTCAGCAAAAGAGAAATCGGGGTCCAGAGTAACGGCAAGTTTTTTTTGAGACGACTGTAAAAGCATCAAGATGAATTGTCAGATCCAACAGAATATCTCTTTGTTTCTTGGGACCTAGAACTAGCATCTCTGTTCTGTCCGATCTTTAAAATAAAATGTTTGTCTAAAACACAGGCCTCCAGGGTAGGCAATTTTGGGGCTTCACTGTGTTTCATCGAGATGTACAGCTGTGGGTCGTCCGCATAGCAATGAAAGATAACATTGTGTTTCCGAATGACATCACCAAGAGGTAAAATATGTAGTGAAAACAATAGTTGTCCTAAATTGAAACCTTGAGGAACACCGAAACATACAATTGATTTGTCAGAGGACAAACCACACACACACACACACGGCCAGATCAGCCAGGTAACCCGTGATACAAGTCAGTATTTGAGTATTCCAAAGGTTGCCAGTTTGAATCCAGCAATAGAAAGTATTTTTTTTAACATGTATTTTTATTTTAAGCCTATTTGGACTGAATGCCTAACCTTAAGATTCCTGAGTTAATACCTAACCTTAAGATTCCTGAGTTAATACCTAACCTTAAGATTCCTGAGTTAATACCTAACCTTAAGATTCCTGAGTTAATACCTGACCTTAAGATTCCTGAGTTAATACCTAACCTTAAGATTCCTGAGTTAATACCTAACCTTAAGATTCCTGAGTTAATACCTAACCTTAAGATTCCTGAGTTAATACCTAACCTTAAGATTCCTGAGCTAACCTTAAGATTCCTGAGTTAATACCTAACCTTAAGATTCCTGAGTTAATACCTAACCTTAAGATTCCTGAGTTAATACCTAACCTTAAGATTCCTGAGTTAATACCTAACCTTAAGATTCCTGAGTTAATACCTAACCTTAAGATTCCTGAGTTAATACCTAACCTTAAGATTCCTGAGTTAATACCTAACCTTAAGATTCCTGAGTTAATACCTAACCTTAAGATTCCTGAGTTAATGCCTAACCTTAAGATTTCAGAGTTAATGTCTGAACTTAAGTTAATGCTTCAACCTTAAACACTTTGAAATTTGACTATTGGAACAACTTCTAAATTTTATGTTTTAGAAACGTCTAATTCTGACTCGAGACTGTGAGAGCTGGTAGGACCAGATAGCTAGCAACATTGACAAGAAGCTCACGTGGTGAATGATGAGTGGCTCATTTAATCATGTTCTTGATACCATGTCTTGTTTTTAGGTATTGTGACTGATGTCACGTCTATGCTAACATAGCTAAAGTTCACTAGTTAGCTAACCAACAACTGTAACGATGTATTTGAGAGACAACAAGTGCTCATTGTGCAACTTTATATATGTTTTCAATAAACATTGGAGACAAAATATGGTTGTCAACAATCTAAGCCAACCCTGTTTTGCCCCATAGTTGCACACGCGTTGGTTTTGTTTCTAAACAACCAACCCATCTATGGGACTCAAACCATTTCAGCCCCACAGCGCTGTCCACCAATGCATACACGTAGGCACATGCCGAACTGCCCTAACACACGCACACACACACGCACCAACATATACTGTAGACAAACAGATTCTCAGTTTGTTACTTATTCCAATGAACACCAAGATGGCATTTTTTTACTTATCTAAATAAAGGATTTTGAGAGAGTGAACGAGTGCACACTTCGGGGAAGGAAGGAAGTATGCAGAATGGTAAACCCAGAAGAAAGGCTTCACCGTAGCCTTTACATAAGAATTTGTTCTTAACTGACTTGCCTAGTTAAATAAAGGTTAAATAAATAAAAAAGTTAATAAATAAAGATCCCAGCCGGTACTAGAAATGGCTGACTAAGAAGAATCTGATTTCAATAAAAATTTCACTCAATCAAATGTATTTATAAAGCCCTTTTTACATTAGCAGATGTCACAAAGTTCTCAAAGATGCTGCATGGTCATTCTGATGTCTGCATTGGTCATGCAGAATTTAAGGTGACAATGCCTCTGCAGAAGTCTGGGCATTCATACTTCTTGCGCTTCGCAAGTAGTGCAGCGCTGTTGAGCAGAGCTGTTGTGAAGGAAGTTGTCAAAGAAGTGAGTTTGTGTTAACACAGGACCTCCCGCCCCCACCTACCGTCAACCAATCACGTCAATGCGGAGGTATATGGAGCCCTCCGCATTGTTAAAACTTTCGGGAGGCGCACGGCAAGAGCAGCCTCTGCGTGCCTCTGGAGGCACCGCAATTGCATCACACCCTCAAGCGTAAATTGGCTTTTATACAGAAACCTCAAAGAGCACGCAATGCAGATGTAGAAGCACGGTGGCTAGGAAAAACTCTAGAAAGGCAGGAACCTAGGAAGAAACCAGGCTCTGAGGGGTGGCCAGTCCTCTTCTGGCTGTGCCGGTGGAGATTATAAGAGTACATTGCCACTAAGGCTAGATCGTTTGCGTTGGTTATCAACGGCACAGCGCAAACAGAAAGGACATCTGAGGAAATAGGCATCATTCTGAGTGCAGCTACCCCCCCCCCCCCCCCCCCCCACTCCTCCCCTATGAAACATTCCGGGAGAAGGGAAGAAGCCTACGGATGGGGAATGGAATGTACCATGGTGGCTAGCATCCTGGGGTCCTTGTAAGGTAGAAGCCCATTAAGGAGAGCATCAATATTTCATTGCTCAGAAACATAATTGTAGAAGTTTCCAGCAGCAGGCCCGAGCTGGGCCCTGCCATTAGGGGCAAGATACAGGACACCCAAGCATTTCTTTCCCTCTCTCTCTTCTTCCTCTCTCTCTCTCTCCTGAGGAGTGATCACTGGAGAGGGCTTTCTCAGGCCATCAGCGGTTACCGCTACTTCTACATTAAACAAATGATTAACCATTTGGTATCCGAGGAAGGAGCATATCTGCTCTGCTTCACATTGTTAAATGATCCCGGAGTCCTGTTGTTAGTCTCAATAGTGGGAGGGCCTCTACTGTGTGTGTGTGTGTGTGTGTTTCTGAGACATCAGTGAATAATGAGTGAATCTATTAAATTCCTGTATCTCTGCCTTTGGTTGGAAGTCATCGCTCATCTGATTACCTCACTGACTCATTGACTGGGCAGCTAACAGAGACTGCCCAGCCAGGTGGTACTGAACCCAACACATTAAGTAAACACATCTCAGATCGTGTCAAGTTGTGACAATTAAAAGGAAGCGGTATGCTGTAGCTCAGCCAAAGATGGCCTAAGTCTCAAACGTTCAAATCGTCCTACTTTTAGAGTTTCATTCCACTAAACAACCGAGGTGGGAAATACACATTGAGACTTGCATAGTAATGCCCACTATTCTCCTGCAGTTCTCCACCCTCACCCAGTGAGTGTTCTTGAAATGAGAGGTACTCCCCCCTCTCAATACTTTATGCCCTTTACCAGGCGAAATTTGAAGTCCTTCGAAAACCCAATCAAGCCGGATGACAGTCTGCCAACACAATGCAAACAACACCCCGGGACCATTCTCAGTGAGCTCCAGCCCATTGCCAAGTAATTTCACTGGTGTCATGACTTTTGGAGCCCGCCAAACTTGGCCAAAGCCCACCCGAGCCCGCTTGAATTCACGCCGCATCAGGAGGTTCCGACCTGCCTAAGCCAAATAAAATTGTATTTCTTTCCTCCAGCTCTTTCCTTTGAGTGAAAATTCAGCTATCACCTTCTACTGTGTTATTTAACACCTCCAACAAACTAGGCTTTCCCAAAGTCATGCTGAGATAGGCTAGTGTTGATTGCAAATGACACACAATGTGATAAGTTACGCCTTTCTCAGATGTTCACTGGATTCTAGTGGGTGGGGGTGTGTGGGGGGGTACTACCCACCCCTGAAATATGATTGGCCACCCTTGGTTGATGAAAGCAGCGCAGAGGTGTAAGATGGCCAGGTAACTACTGTTTGATTTGACAGGAAACTAAACTAGGGTTTTTAATTACGGTGCTAAGATAGTGTGTAGCAGCTAGTTGCTGTATGGCATGTGTTTGTCCTAGAATTGTATGCATGTCCCTTATCGACTGACGTGAATGAAGCTACAGTACACCGAGGTGATCATGGATGCAGTCATTTTGGCTTGTTTTTGTCACTCTCTAAATAGCATTGTTTTTGCCGCTCTCTAAATAGCATTGTTTTTGCCGCTCTCTAAATAGCATTGTTTTGTCGCTCTCTAAATAGCATTGTTTTTGCCGCTCTCTAAATAGCGTTGTTTTTGCCGCTCTCTAAATAGCGTTGTTTTTGCCGCTCTCTAAATAGCGTTGTTTTTGCCGCTCTCTAAATAGCGTTGTTTTTGCCGCTCTCTAAATAGCGTTGTTTTTGCCGCTCTCTAAATAGCGTTGTTTTTGCCGCTCTCTAAATAGCGTTGTTTTTGCCGCTCTCTAAATAGCGTTGTTTTTGCCGCTCTCTAAATAGCGTTGTTTTTGCCGCTCTCTAAATAGCGTTGTTTTTGCCGCTCTCTAAATTGCGTTGTTTTGCCGCTCTCTAAATAGCGTTGTTTTGCCGCTCTCTAAATAGCGTTGTTTTTGCCGCTCTCTAAATTGCGTTGTTTTTGCCGCTCTCTAAATAGCATTTTAGAACTTTATTTAGAAATGCAGTAGGACCTAATTCAGCTTTCTATAAATTCCTTGGGTGGGAAAAACAATTCCTTGGAGGGGGCGTTAGCACTGAACATGATGTATCTAACTTGAATATTTTCATTTTCAAATGGATTAATTTGAATAAATTAGGGCAGATACAAATTAAGAGTTGAAACAGTTATTCAATGCAATTGTGGCAGAGCCTGGGGAGAGGCCACTGTCATGGACCAGAGCTAAGAGGGTCTCAGGGTACAGAGGCTCAGTGAGGCAGAGTAAATGCTTCAAACTTAGGCTCTATTACATAATTTACCAAACACAAATGCTTATAAATAAGGAACTTAAAGTATAACTTTAATAACAAAGGTTATCTTAAACTCAAAGTATTTTTATCCGTAACCTATCTTCTTCTTATTTAAGGCAGACTGTATTTCCGCCACCTACTTACTATACGGGGTATTGAAACAACAAAACAAAAATCAATTTGCGGGAATGGAGGGTGGGACCCGGCAACATACATAAAAATAATAAAAACCATCCCACTCCTTCAGTCACAGTTCAAATCACATCCCTAAACAGGTGCCTGTGAGGACAGAGCATTCATCGACAGGATTCCTTGTAATGCCTCTGCTGTAAAATCCCTGAGTCCCAAAAAACGTTCAGCTGCACTCAGAATGATGCCTATTTCCTCAGATGTCCTTTCTGTTTGCGCTGTGCCGTTGATAACCAACGCAAAAAATGCTACAAAGTCCACCTTCTTAACATGCAACATGTCAGGATCCCTCTGACAAGGAATATTCTCTGGTGCCTCTACTCCTACTACCATTACTTCCTCAACCACACTCCTTTCTTCCACTCTTCTCACCGCCTCCAGATAGGAGACATGCTGGACAGCCCTTATTCTTACCACCTCCGTCTCCTTCACCCTAACAGGACACTTCAGAAATGTGGGTGCATGTTCACCACCACAATTGCGGCATTTGGCTCAGCTGGTATACGATACCCCTCCTGTCTACATACACTTGACACATTACCAAATATTTTGCATTTATCACACTGCATGGGTTTGGGCATGAAGGCTCTCACAGGGTATCTCATAAAACCTAAATGCATGTGAGAAGGGAGAGACTCTTCATGAAAAAACTATAGAATGGATGGAGTGGGCTTCCTCACTCCACCCATCATGCAGGTCAGTCAGTGTGCACCAACCACTCGATCCAATTCTTCACATATGCTTTGCATTCACTTCTAGTGCCACCCCAGAGATAACACCCTTGATAGGCACCCTGCTTCGAAGATCCACACACGACACATTCCAATCCGATTTCTTGTTGAGGCGCAGAGCAAGCTCCTTCTGTTCCATAGATTCACAACAACAACAATACTCTCATCAACGCCACCTCATGCAATGCATCCACCATTTTTATAGAGACTTCAATCGGATCTCCCAGGTAACATCGATCCAAAAGACCTTACTCTGACCAAAAAATAATCAGAACTAGGCTTGGATTTACTAGATTCCACTACCACTTCACTTCTCTTGTTTCCTTTTGTATTCTCCACTGGAATGCAATCCTTCTCTCTCATCTCCTCTTGACATGCCATCTGATTCAAACGGAACATCCGCTTCTGCCATTTTCCCCCTCCAATCATCTCAGGACACAGCATTATCTGCTGCTGTCTCTTTTTCCCCCAAATGTGAGCAGCTGCAGCCTAGACAACTGTTGGGGCTGATTGACCAGTGTTAGTTTAAGACAATTTTCAAAGCTATTTCTGATACACGTTGCTGATTTCCCATGTCCACCCAGAACTTGTGCTTGGTCCCCCCTAGGCCTCCAAACTAAACAAATCATTGCCCCTGCTCACAGCAGCAACTTCAGACATCAAGTTCAGTGCAATCCAATAAACCAACCACGCCACTTATTCAACTTACCAGAGTGCAGAATCTCTCAGGTGGGTTCCCACAGGTGATGCCTGGCGGGTCCACCTTGACCCGCATGTAGTCCTTCATGGACTGGGCCTTGGGCTGGCATGCATACTGCTCCCACACCGCGCCATCGTCCGTGCTCACCAGGGACTTGCACAGGTCGTACTGGCCCAGTGTCAAGGAGGCGAAGCAGTGCAGGAGGAGCAACACGGCCTGACAGAGCATGGCAGGTCCTGGGAAATCCACGAGCGGGGTCCGACGATGAGTGGGGTCTGGCGGTGAAGGGCAAGGGGGGCAACGGTAGTCAGAGCTTGGGCGAAAAGCATGGAATGCGACTAGGGATCATACGGAGACAGAAAGTAACTTTGGTATCACCATGATGAGTCTGCGCGCTCAACTGAGCGATAGGGGACGGTTCAGTGATGATGGACAACAAATACAAATGCACTAAGATAAATAACTGTAGAGCCGTTCAATTGAAGTGGACACACAAATAATCACGGCTTCTTTAGGAAATTACACTTTATTGTTTTGACGCCTGGTTTGGAAAAGACTGACAAAAAATGGACCAGGGGGAGGCGAAAGTCACCATGAAACTTCACATCTAGTTCAACCATAGTGGTGCCAGTGCTGCGGTGGTGGTGGCGGTAGGGGTCGTTGGGATATCAGCAGAACAAATCCATACTTCAGAGGTCCTTTTCCGCTGGGAGAGACAGGAGCTGTCCGCTACGAGGGATGATGAGGGAAAGGTGACTACGTACTTAGATACATCCATCAGGTCGTGGCACACCGATCCGGCGCCTTGCCTCAGTGATAGTCCTGGGAAAATGAAGGGGAATTATGAAAATATTAGATATTATAGAGCGAAAGAGAGAGAATATTATATACTACAGATATTATTGAGAGAGGGAGGTAGAGAGAGAGAGAGAGAGAGAGAGAGCACACACTACAGTATACCTATCAGTGAGTAGGTCTAGTTTATCTTGATCATCCCATTTTTCTAATTTTCCGAGATGGGACATTTCGTTTCTTATATTTACTATCTGAATTTCCAAGAAATAGATCAAAACCATGAAGACTGATAAGGATGAGATTTGTAGCAAACAGATGTTTGTATGTAATGCTGTATGTCATCGTGCATGTAACATATTTCAGAGAGAATATTTCGAGAGTTACACAAGAGCTTTTAAGTCATACAGGGTTTGATGCCACGTTTCAAAAGTTGCGTGTGTGAGTGTGCTTTGGGGTGAGCTGTATCGGATTGTTCATTATAGAGTGGAAAGTTCGTCCCCTTCCTTTGAAAAATAAGTCTGTATGCGTTATATACATGGGAAAGGGGGGGCGGGCGTAAACTAGCAAAGTGAATGTCACCCCACCACTTATTTCATTCGTTCCATGAAACATGAAGCGTCCTAGCGTCAACTGCATCACCATGCATTAATTTAAACACGTTTATTGCTGACATGGCGCTTAGTAAATTATTACGCACACCTCTGCTGTCCTGGTTGCGCCGCTGCGTAAATACACGTGCCGGTGCCGCCTATGCGTGAGAGTTTGAATTGGCATCCAAATGCTAGAAGACCAGAGGTCACAAAATGCGTTTAATGGGAATGACAATGACCCTCTTCACTGACTGGCTACGATGTGGCCAGAATCCCCAAAATATGTATTCCACGAAAATTAGGTGAAGCTTTGTTCAGTTTATAGTTTTGAAGTGCCAAAAGCGGTTCTCTGGCTCGAAATACCTTATAGGGTGTGTCTGACAGACTGCTGCTTCTGCTCGCTTCAGCAGCCCGAATCGAAAGAAGCAACCGTTCAGGCTGCATTTAATTTGGTCATACATAACATTATTTCTAAACATTTATATAAAGTGACAACTTTGGAATTTATTATAGAGTAGGCCTAACAATATTTAGAGTAGTGAGTGACAATTTAGTCAAATAGTCTCGAAGTGAGCGTTGCGTTTTAGTCTCACTCCGAATAGGTCTCGTAATCTCCTCAGAATTTATTTTAACAGTCAAACATTCTGAAGCGGGTCAGATTTATTAGATAAAACACTTAGCCTACTTACTTCGAAGGTTCATCTGGGAGAGCCACTCCGTGTCCCATTATTATACGAACGCCCCTCTGCCATAAGCCCCGCACGGCTCCATTCACTACCGGGCTCCCGTCGTGGTGTAGGCTACTGTACTCCACTCTGGTTATCTGATGCGGTCTCCTTGTTAGTTTTTTCTCGTGCCGGTTACTTTTTTATTACACCACGGATGACCGTGTCCTAGATCTGGAAATGGGAATTGGAGAAAAAAAGCGAAAGCGTGAATTCCAGCTTGAAGGAGTATCAAAAGTATGCAAATATTGACTTTGATGATGGTCTGGTGCTCGAACTTTCCCACTTTACAAGCTCAGCTTTACCTGGGATGTTAAAGCACAGAAAGATGTTCCACGCAGAAAGAAAAAAAGCTTTCTGGAAAATCTCCCCCTTGCGCGCTCTCTCTTCTCTCCTCTTTTCTCTCTCTCTCCTCTCCTCTCTCTCTCTCTCTCTCTCTCTCTCTCTCCTCTCTTCTTTCTCTCTCTCTCTCTCTCTCTCTCTCTCTCTCTCTCTGTTAATGCCTGTGCTAAATCCTTTTTACCATCTCTTTCAATCACTATCCGGGCTTTTATCTGCTAGCCTGAGCCAGGGCGGGTTGCGCAACTTCTTACCCGCTCTCGACGCTCTCTCTCACCGGCCAAGCGGCACCAAACTGAACCGTCCCACCATCTGATCAGCAAGCGCTGCTTAAAGGAACAGCGGAGAAGTGGCGGTATAGCCTACTGTGTCATCCACTGCGTCCGAGCGTTCAGAGAGTTGTATCAGAAATGTTTAGCAGCAGATAAGCCAGAGTTGTTTGCTCACGTTGAAGGAAGTGGTGGATAGAGGGCGGTTTAGATACAGGACATAAACCACCGTTCGGGTTTACAGAGCCATTTTTGTTGGCTATTAAAGCTGTCTGTGCAAAAGAGAAGGCGCGTACCGCTATTACAATCAGCCATACATAGCACGTTGGATCAATTGGATCAATTGCAAAATGCAGCGCTGCCTATACACGTTTTGTAATGTAATACATACCAGAATCTATTACTTTAATTTAACAAATACTACTGTTTAGTTTTTTTTTAGGCCAATGAGAATAATGGCAAGATAATCACAACACATTGAAGCGCCCATGAAGTCTAGGCCTAGTTAAATTGTTTGCATAACAAAATTGTAAGCTATTTCAGAATATATTTAAATAGCTTCATAAACTTAATTGAAATGGATTATATATTGATACGTTATCAAACGATTTGACTCAATCATTAATCATAAATATGAAGCAGCTTTGAGGACAACTTCAGACGGGAATTTGATACTGCTTGGCACTTCCTCCCAGCTGCCCACTGCACTGAGGCTAGGAAATACTGTCACCACCGATAAATCCATGACAATTGCAATAAGCATTTTTCTACATCTGGCCATGCTTTCCACCTGGCTACCCTTACCCTGGTCAACTGCCCTGCCCCCTCTACAGCAACTCGCCCAAGCCTCCCCATTTCTCCTTCACCCAAATCCAGATAGCTGATGTTCTGAAAGAGCTGCAAAATCTGGACCACTACAAATCAGCCGGGCTAGACAATCTGGACCCTCTCTTTCTAAAATGATCTGCCGAAATTGTTGCAACCCCTATTACTAGCCTGTTCAACCTCTCTTTCTTATCGTCTGAGATCCCCAAAGATTGGAAAGCTGCCGCGGTCATCCCCCTCTTCAAAGGGGGAGACACTCTAGGCCCAAACTGCTACAGACCTATATCTATCCTACCCTGCCTTTCTAAGGTTTTCGAAAGCCAAGTTAACAAACAGATCACCGACCATTTCAAATCCCACCGTACCTTCTCCGCTATGCAATCTGGCTTCCGAAATGGTCATGGGTGCACCTCAGCCACGCTCAAGAACCTAAAATATCATAACTGCCATCGATAAGAGACAATACTGTGCAGCCGTATTCATCGACCTGGCCAAGTCTTTCGACTCTGTCAATCACCACATTCTTATCGGCAGACTCAACAGCCTTGGTTTCTCAAATGACTGCCTCGCCTGGTTCACCAACTACTGTTGTGGAAAATATTGAATCAAATACTTCTCATATACCGGAGCTTGTGAATTCAAATAGACTTTATTACAGAGAGTAGCAAAGCCGAGCAATTCCATGGAAGTACTGAATCTTCATTCTTAGTACTTGGCTTTTATACAGTCTTACCCTTACATAACATCGTCACTCCACTTTACGAATCTTGTTGTCTTACTTAGTTTCAATTCTCTTATTGGCTCAGACATTGGGGCATAGATTATATTGGTGGCGTGACATGCACACTCCTACTGGTGCCTATCACGGATTAGCTAATGTTCCTGTCTAAAGGTCTTCACTAAGTTCAGGCCGATGTTGTCGATGTATGATTAACCCATGTGCGTCTCCAGTAGCCTTCACAAGATCAGATATGGCCAGAACAGTCAGGTCTTGTTGGTCTACCTTGCCTCATCCACACGGATTCTGCTTACGTTCTGTTTTTTACATGTCTAATGGTCAATTCGAAGTAGACCCAGCTTTGTACACTCACATGGGCTCAGCCTTCATTCCGCTTACACATATCTATTAATTAACCCTATGTTTTCTGTCTCAATACTTCTGGGAGAACAGTCTAGATACTGGAAAATCAACCATAGTCATGCATTTTCACCTACACTACTTCTCTGATAGAGTTCAGTGTGTCAAATCGGAGGGCCTGTTATCCAGACCTCTGGCAGTTTCTATGGGGGTGCCACAGGGTTCAATTCTCGGGCCAACTCTCTTCTCTGTATACATCAATGATGTCGCTCTTGCTGCTGGTGATTCTCTGATTCACCTCTACGCAGACAACACCATTCTGTATACTTCTGGCCCTTCTTTGGACACTGTGCTAACTAACCTCCAGACGAGCTTCAATGCCATACAACTCTCCTGCCGTGGCCTCCAACTGCTCTTAAATGCAAGTAAAACTAAATGCATGCTCTTCAACCGATCGCTGCCCGCACCTGCCCGCCCGTCCAGCATCACTACTCTGTACGGTTCTGACCTAGAATATGTGGACAACTACAAATACCTAGGTGTCTGGTTAGACTGTAAACTCTCCTTCCAGACCCACATTAAGCATCTCCAATCCAAAATTAAATCTAGAATCGGCTTCCTATTTCGCAACAAAGCATCCTTCACTCATGCTGCCAAACATACCCTCGTAAAACTGACTATCCTACTTGATCCTCGACTTCGGCTATGTCATTTACAAAATAGCCTCAACTCTCCTTCCAGACCCACATTAAGCATCTCCAATCCAAAATTAAATCTAGAATCGGCTTCCTATTTCGCAACAAAGCATCCTTCACTCATGCTGCCAAACATACCCTCGTAAAACTGACTATCCTACTCGATCCTCAACTTCGGCGATGTCATTTACAAAATAGCCTCCAACTGAGACATTTACAAAATAGCCTTCAACTCTACTCAACAAATTGGATGCAGTCTATCACAGTGCTATCCGTTTTGTCACCAAAGCCCCATATACTTCCCACCACTGCGACCTGTACGCTCTCATTGGCTGGCCCTCGCTTCATACTCGTCGCAAAACCCACTGGCTCCAGGTCATCTACAAGTCTTTGCTAGGCAAAACCCCGCCTTATCTCAGCTCACTGGTCACCATAGCAGCACCCACCCGCAGCACGCACTCCAGCAGGTATATTTCACTGGTCATCCCCAAAGCCAATTCCTCCTTTGGCCGCCTTTCCTTCCAGTTCTCTGCTGCCAATGACTGGAACGAACTGCAAAAATCGCTGAAGCTGGAGACTCTTATCTCCCTCACTAACTTCAAGCACCAGCTGTCAGAGCAGCTCACAGATCATTGCACATGTACATAGCCCATCTGTAAACAGCCCATCCACCTCATCCCCATACTGTATTTATTTATTTATTTTGCTCCTTTGCACCCCAGTATCTCTACTTGCACATTCATCTTCTGCACATCTATCACTCCAGTGTTTAATTGCTATATCTTAATTTCCTCGCCACTATGGCCTATTTTATTGCCTTACCTCCCTTATCTTACCTCATTTACACTCACTGTATATATACCTTTTTTTCTACTGTATTATTGACTGTATGTTTGTTTATTCCATGTGTAACTCTGTGTTGTTGTATGTGCCGAACTGCTTTGCTTTATCTTGGCCAGGTCGCAGTTGTAAATGAGAACTTGTTCTCAACTAGCCTACCTGGTTAAATAAAGGTGAAAAAAAAGACAAAATAAATTGGCGCTTGCTATCTGTTGTAAAGTCGCTGTCCGTTTCGCTGAAATAGACTGACTGCTTCTCTTGTACTTTCACAAGGCAGGGTCTACAATATATGCTGCAGCCCCGCTAGTGACAGCTGCGTGGCACTCCAAACATTTGAAAGCTGTCAAATGCATTACAAAAGAAGAAACTGAAGCTTCAGTATGTTGTCAACAATGTTATGGGGGTTTCTGTGATTTTTTGAGGTGATTTTGGGAAGAGAGAGAGAGAGCGAGAGAGACGTGTGATTCCGAACGGAATTCTGAACCTCTGTCTGGGTGGGAACACTGACAGTACAGCATGGAGTCGATAGATAGTTTGTCCTTGCAGCGTCTCCTCTGTCTTTCTTAAGTCTTTCAGATTCCTCTTAACCCTTGCAGTGCCTACCTAAACCCCCTTCACCCCCCCAAAATTATATCTACCTACCTTATATATCTACCTACCTCATTTATCTACCTAGCTTATATATCTACCGAGGTCTTCAAAGAAACATATTACAGTGGGAAACTAAAATGATTACTAAATTGACCCTTGTTAGCTTGGAGTCACATATGAAATATGCATTATAAGATCTGACATTCATCAAAGTTAGAAAAGCTGGTCATTTGTTATGTATGAATCCGGATGTCTTTCTCAAAGCCCCACAAATGATTTAGCGTTGGCCAGTTGAGTGGTAATTTCCCTGACGCCAGACAGTGCTAGACCGTTTACTGGCCTGACGCCAGAACTAGGGGCGAAAATCTGATATCAACTTTGGAGGGGACAATAACATGAAATTTTCTCAAGAGCTATTCCTGAGGGGGACACCAAAAGTAGTGCTGTAACACATAGCCTACATTGTAATATGGTAAATGTATATTGAGAAGCCAAAGAAATAAGGTGTTTGCCGTACTCCTAACTACCGGTACCCAAAACTACACAACTAATCACAACAGCAATACCATTGCCTTCAACAAATCTTAGTTCAGTCACCAGTTTAAGTTGAGAGTGGGGGTATCCATGGCATTTTCCAATTATGTTCCTATTTTACAAGTCAAAAAAATTGAGAACCTTTCATAATGTTGCCAAACAAAGACTCAACAAACTTACCTGAGACTCCCTGTCTCTGCCAGTCTGTCCCTGCATATCTGTCCCCAACTCTGCTGTCTGTGTGCCATCTGTTGCCTGCTCTGCCTAATGACATCATTGTGAAACATTTCCATTAGAATTTCATTTCTTTCTTATGAACATTTTATCAACTAGTCTTTGAGATATTAGGCTACTAGGGTTCTTACTTTGCGTTTTGGTGTACTGAAAAATACTCTGATGTCCGTCTTTTATTTTTCTGCCATTTTTCTACCTGGCTGGCTGGCTGGCTGGCTGGCTGGCTGGCTGGCTACACACACACAGTGTGTAGGTTATTTACAGTAGGAGATGGGCTTCTATCATCTTATCTTTTATCATTCTATTTGGGCTTCGATCTAAAAGGTAGCTAGCAAATGTGAAACGGATTAAAATGACAAGAGTTGACAGCTGTATGAGTTCACCATTTACACAACATATGCTGCAACCTTTTGTAATTTTAATAGTTTGTTTCATATTGGCTGGCTTCCAACAATAGCTGAATTTGCAATGCTAGCGAGCACCAATTCCGTTTCAGTGGTGTTTGCTATAATCTTTGCTACCCGGGTTAAATAAAGGTGAAATAAAATAAATAAATAAAAGTTCCCTTGCGACAATTTAGCTTTTGCAACGAGACCATTAAATATATTTAAGACAATGGTAGAAGAGAGTGTAGTTCTGTTCAGTTTGGACTTCAGTTTATCGCTAACCTTATCACAGGGACTTTGAAGCACTAACTTACATCATCTGCATGCTGATCTTGGAATAAATTGACGATAGCAAAGATTCCATCTTTGACGAGGCCACATAAATGGAATAGGTACTAGCTAGCTTAATAGTTAATATTTGCCCGCTAGCTCTGCATATTCAGCTAGTGTGTGTGCGCGATTGACTGGATTAACCTCACGTCAGTTACGTTCATTGAGTGCCTTTCAGACAGTGGATACCACCCCTCTGTTACCTTGCCAAATAAGGAACTGGCAGTGGATCAAACCATTGTGAAGCAAAGGGTGGGGGGGTTGCAATCTTTTGAAACTTAAAAACGCGCTATTAAGTGTCTATCATCAGTACAATTGCTTTCATTGCGTATTATTAATATTATTTAAATTACATAGTTATGTTTCAGTGATATATTGGGGGGGACAAATCATATTTTTTCCAGGATGGGGGGGTCGTGTCCCCCCCGTCCCCCCCGGGATTTCCGCCCCTGGCCAGAACACGTCACTTATATTAGTTAGGATGGTGAAATGTAATCCAGTTCTATCACTTGAAAAGAGACTTGGCATCAAAAAATTTCAGCATCAAAACGTATATGAATGATCTCACTTTAGATATTGTTTACTTGTATGTTTTTGTATTCAACTTTCTGGATTGTAGTGAATTTATTGGGCTTTTATATTGCTAATTAAAGTATGCTAAAGTATGTTATATCTTTCTGCAGGTGCCCTCGATTGTGTCTTGATATTTGCTTTTGTATTATCTGTGTCATTGATACTTGTCTTGTCCTTGTAATCCTTGATGATGCTTCAAGTGACAAAAACATTTCCCAAGTTTGGATCAATAAAGTAATACTCTACTCATTCTACTCTAATGCATGTCATTGTATTTTCTGGTCTTTGGTCTGGCTTGTGATGGCTAGGCCTTTGGCTAAGGCTATATGGAAACAATGCATCACATCTATTGCATCCCTAAACTGCATCTTTTATAACATCAGGTGGGAATTATTTAATAATACCACCCTCCCAATTTACAATAAGGTTGAACTGTACAATGGTGATCACAAACAGGTAAAACCAGGTAAAATATGTAATATTGTATATTCCAATAGTTTTACATTCTTCTAGATCCACTTCAATGTACATCAATATAACCTGACAGAAAAGTCAGCTGTGATGATGGGGATGAATGAGGGGCTTGATATTTTGGAATTCAATTATGCCTACCCTCATCCCCCTGCATCTGCCTCCCATTATCACGGTGCATCTGCCTACCCTCATCCCCCTGCATCTGCCTCCCATTATCACGGTGCATCTGCCTACCCTCATCCCCCTGCATCTGCCTCCCATTATCCCTGTGCATCTGCCTACCCTCATCCCCGTGCATCTGCCTACCCTCATCCCCGTGCATCTGCCTACCCTCATCCCCGTGCATCTGCCTACCCTCATCCCCGTGCATCTGCCTCCCATTATCACGGTGCATCTGCCTCCCATTATCCCTGTGCATCTGCCTACCTACATCCCCGTGCATCTGCCTCCCCTCATCCCCGTACATCTGCCTACCCTCATCCCCGTACATCTGCCTACCCTCATCCCCGTGCATCTGCCTACCCTCATCCCCGTACATCTGCCTACCCTCATCCCCGTGCATCTGCCTACCCTCATCCCAGTGCATCTGCCTACCCTCATCCCCGTGCATCTGCCTACCCTCATCCCCCTGCATCTGCCTCCCATTATCCCTGTGCATCTGCCTACCCTCATCCCCCGTGCATCTGCCTACCCTTATCCCTGTGCATCTGCCTACCCTCATCCCCCGTGCATCTGCCTACCCACATCCCCGTGCATCTGCCTACCGACATCCCCGTGCATCTGCCTACCGACATCCCCGTGCATCTGCCTACCCTCATCCCCGTGCATCTGTCTACCCTCATCCCTGTGCATCTGCCTACCCACATCCCGTGCTTATCCCCGTGCATCTGCCTACCCCCATCCCCGTGCATCTGTCTACCCTCATCCCTGTGCATCTGCCTACCCACATCCCGTGCTTATCCCCGTGCATCTGCCTACCCTTATCCCCGTGCATCTGTCCACCCTCATCCCCGTGCATCTGACCACCCTCATCCCCGTGCATCAATAACAATGTAACACCCCGTCGAAGCACACGGCTAATAGAGCTACACGTTGCATCCCAAATGACACCCTATTCCCTCATCCCAAACGGCACCCTATTCCCTCATCTCAAATGGCACCCTATTCCTTATGTAGTTCGCTACTTTTGACCAGACGCAGACTAAAAGACCTAACACATTTCTGGCACTACTATACTATCATTTACACTTACAATGCTGAGACTGAGCTTGACGTGTTCAAAAAGTCACTATCAAATCATAGTATTGTTGTATGGCAACTGCTCGGCATCAGACCGTAAGGCACTACAGAGGGTAGTGTGTACGGCCCAGTACATCACTGGGGCCATGCTTCCTGCCATCCAGGACCTATACACTAGACGGTGTCAGAGTGAGACCCTAAAAATTCTCAAAGACTCCAGTCACCCGAGTCATAGAGTGTTCTCTCTGCCAAAAGGCTCCTTAACAGCTTCTACCCCCAAGCCATTAGACTGCTGAACAACTAATCAAATGGCCACCCGGACTATTTACATTGACACCCCACCCCACCTTTGTTTTTACACTGCTTCTACTCGCTGTTTATTATCTATTCATAGTCACTTTACAAATTACCTCAACTAACCAGTACCCCCGCACATTTACTCGGCACCGGTACCCCCTGTATATAGGCTCGTTATTGTTATGTCATTTTCTTGTTACTTTTTGATTGATTCGATTTTTTTTATACTGTAGTTTATTTAGTAAATATTTTATTAACTCTATTTATTGAACTGCAGTGTTGGTTAATGGCTTGTAAGCATTTCACGGTAAGGTTTACACCTGTTGTATTCAGAGCATGTGACAAATAACATTTTATTTGATTTGAATCTGCCAATAGACTGTTCTCCTAAGCTGTTGATCAGAACATAGTCTTACTGAATATACTATAAAGGTCCATTTGGGATGTATTAGGCTGTATTACACACATTTGGTCATTTGGGTCATTGTCAACTATCTGGGTCATGTTCAGTAGGTCCGAAATGAAAGAAAGTGCTCTGAAACAGGGAGGTACTATCTCAACTTGTCCAATAAGAAACACATATTTTCATTTTCCATTGCAAAACATTTTAATACGGTGTGCGCTTATGAACACAACCCCTTAACCCATGTTGTAGTTTGCTTACACAGGCAGCCCAATTCTGATATTTTGCCCATTTACAGTATTGGCAAAAGATCTGATTGGTCAAAAGACCAAGAATTGGACAAAAGATCAGAATTGGGTTGCCTCCGTAAACGCAGCCCATGACATCATAGAAGTGTGCAAAATGCTGAGTATGAAATTGTGGTGAGGGCAGATGAGTACTATCCCAGCAAACCAGGAACATTTCCAGATCAATAAGTAAGATTGCAAGTAGCCCTTTCCTGCAGTCAAATGACCTAGTGGCCTCATGGATGGAATGTTATTAATATTCTTCTTAATTTCATAATTAATATATACAGTTGAAGTCAGAAGTTTACATACACTTAGGTTGGAGTCATTAAAACTTGTTTTTCAACCACTCCACAAATGTCTTGTTAACAAACTATAGTTTTGGCACGTCGGTTAGGACATCTACTTTGTGCATGACAAGTAATTTTTCCAACAATTGTTTACAGACTGTCACGTAGAGCAGGCCAGAAGGCTAAACTGGAAAACCTAACTTCTATAAAAAATAAAAAGATGGCGGAGCCGCAAAAGTTCTTCTGTGCAAAGGTGTTTATTTACATAGTGATTCCAGAACAAAAACAACAGTACTGCCATCAAACGTATACCTTATGGGACAGCTTAAAAACAAAGCTGCCCCACCTACAGCTCAATCCAAAATGCCTCTCAATGAACTGAAAGAGAGGCTCCTTTTGTAGGGGTAGCCCCTCCCCTCAGAACAATTAACACTAATTAATTAAGCAATTACCTATTCAACCTACAGTTTCCATTTATCTAAACAAACCAAAATATATACATTGCAACACATTTATGAAACAACATCACAATATAACATTTACAAAATTACATCACTACTGACAGTGTCTTCCAATATGCCCATTTACATTAATGAGCCATTCCGGACAGGCACTACAAAGTAAGCCCAATTCCCTTAGCTCGGGTCCTTATCCAGCATAGCCGGAAGCTACAGAGATGGAGAGAGAGAGGAACAGAACAAACAACGCGCTCATCCATAACATCTAAGTATAATAAATATTGCTTATATTAAATATGAACACTTGTCTGTTTATTTCTTTATACCCTAACCGGTTACTGACGTAAGTGTGAAATGTATGTACTAAGATAGAGAAGTTAACTTGTGTGTCGACCCACATTGTTAACTTATCTGATAATGGAGCAGGGAGGAGTGATGAATGTGTGCGTGCGTTAAAGTACCAAATGCTGCCCGCGGCCAGTGACGGACTTCTACGTCACACAGACATATTAGTTCACTTATAATTCACTGTAGCACAATTCCAGTGGGTCAGAAGTTTACATACACTAAGTTGACTGTGCCTTTAAACAGCTTGGAAAATTCCAGAAAATGATGTCATGGCTTTAGAAACTTCTGATAGGCTAATTGACATAATTTCAGTCAATTGGCGGTGTAACGGTGGATGTATTTCAAGGCCTACCTTCAAACTCAGTGCCTCTTTGCTTGACATCATGGGAAAATCTAAAGAAATCAGCCAAGACCTTGTAGACCTCCACAAGTCTGGTTCATCCTTGGGAGCAATTTCCAAACGCCTGAAGGTACCACGTTCATCTGTACTAACAATAGTACGCAAGTATAAACACCATGGGACCACGCAGCCGTCATACTGCTCAGGAAGGAGACGTGTTCTGTCTCCTAGAGATGAACGTACTTTGGTGCGAAAAGTGCAAATAAATCCTAGAACAACAACAAAGGACCTTGTGAAGATGCTGGAGGAAAAAGGTACAAAAGTATCAATATCCACAGTAAAACGAGTCCTATATCGACATAACCTGAAAGGCCGCTCAGCAAGGAAGAAGCCACTGCTCCAAAACTGCCATAAAAAAGCCAGACTACGGTTTGCAACTGCACATGGGGACAAAGATCGTACTCTTTGGAGAAATGTCCTCTGGTCTGATGAAACAAAAATATAACTGTTTGGCCATAATGACCATCGTTATGTTTGGAGGAAAAAGGGGGAGGCTTGCAAGCCGAAGAACACCATCCCAACCGTGAAGCATGGGGGTGGCAGCATCGTGTTGTGGGGGCTGCTTTGCTGCAGGAGGGACTGGTGCACTTCACAAAATAGATGGCATCATGGGGAAGAAAAATTATGTGGATATATTGAAGCAACATCTCAAGACATCAGTCAGGAAGTTAAAGCTTGGGCGCAAATGGGTCTTCAAAATGGACAATGATCCCAAACATACTTCCAAAGTTTAAAAAAAATGGCTGTAGGACAACAAAGTCAAGGTATTGGAATGGCCATCACAAAGCTCTGACCTCAATCCTATAAAAAATGTGTGGGTAGAACTGAAAAAGCGTGTGCGAGCAAGGAGGCCTACTCAGTTACAAACCTGACTCAGTTACACCAGCTCTGTCAGGAGGAATGGGCCAAAATTCACCCAACTTATTGTGGGAAGCTTGTGGAAGGCTACCCAAAACGTTTGACCCAAGTTAAACAATTTAAAGGCAATGCTACCAAATACTAATTGAGTGTATATGCACTTCTGACCCACTGGGAATGTGATGAAAGAAATAAAAGCTGAAATACATCATTCTCTCTACTATTATTCTGACATTTCACATTCTTAAAATAAAGTGGTGATCCTAACTGACCTAAGACAGTGAATGTTTACTAGGATTAAATGGCAGGAGTTGTGAAAAACGGAGTTTAAATGTATTTGGCTAAGGTGTATGTAAACTTCCGACTTCAACTGTATATATGTATTTTTAAAGCCGAAAAATCCGGTGTTTTTTTATGTGAAATATGACAAAACTGTTTGAGTCTTCTGTGATGTATATAAAGTATAATTTTGGGACGCAAACTCAACATTTAATACATTTCAACTCTATATCTGACATGGTACACGGGTTCTTCTTTTTTAAGCCCATAACCATGTGTGAGGTGTATACTTTTGTTTCAAGGTAGATTTGTTGAAGACTACCAATAAACACTTTGTGCGACCCTGATTTAGCCCACTGCAGTACAATGTTAAATTCTCGTTAGGGTTTTATCTAACATTAGCATGAAAACATCCCAAAAACATAACAAAATCTTCTTTAAAAACATGTTTTTAAGGAAATATCCTTGGAATGTTCTCCTAACATTCACAAAATGTTGTGCACAACATCTGTAACAACCACCACAAAAGTTCTCATTAGGTTTCCACGTAATGTAAAAACACATTGTACCTGCAAACCAAAATTGGTCCTGTGAAAGTTCCCAGAACATTAGTTAGGTTGCGGCAAATACTCTCATTACACAGCAACTGTCCAGTTGTGCTGATGATTATACAATGTTTGTATAAAACGCCTGATGTTGCAAGAACGTTCCCAGAACACATGTTGTGAGTTCTTCAATGGTTCCCAGAATGTTACGTTACTTTTTAATGTTTCTTTTAGGGTGCAAAAAAACATTTACCTTATATTACAAGAGCATTCTCAGAACACATTTTGTCTGTCCTTTAAAGTTTCCTAGAATGTTTCATTAGGTTGTGGGAACAGTCTGGTGGGAACATTGTGGGGACATCATAAAAGATGTGTTCCCAAAACACAAACACTGTCCAGCTGTGCGTATGATTCTACAACGTTTATTTTTGGGTGAAAAAAACATTCACCTGATGTTGTAAAAATGTTCCTAGAACACATTTCGTCTGTTCTTTAAAAGTTCCTAGAATGTTTTATTAGGTTGTGGGAACAGTCTGGTGGGAACATTGTGGGGACATCATAAAAGATGTGTTCCCAAAACACAAACACTGTCCAGCTGTGCGAATGATTCTGCAATGATTCTATTCTATTCCTAGAATGTTTTTTTAGGTTCTGGGAACAATGTGCGAATATGACAATAGATAGGTTCCCAAAACAATTAAACTGTCCAGTTGTGCTGACATTCAGATAATGTTTGTATCAGGGTGCACAACAATTCATTTGATGTTGCAAGGATGTAGACAGAACAGCCTTACTGAGTTCTTTAAAAGTTCCCAGAACATTTAATTAGGTTGTAGGAACAGTGTAGAATCATTGTAGAGTTTTCGTTTTTTGGGAAAATATATTTTGTGATGTTCCCACAATATTTCCACCAGACTGATCCCACAACCTAATGAAACATTCTGGGAACCTTTAAAGAACATATCAAATGTGCTCTAGGAACATTCTTGCAACATCTGGTGAATGTTTTAAACAAACATTCTAAAATGATCAGCACGACTGGACCATTTTTGTGTTACGTGAACATACATTTACCACGACCTAACAAATGTTCTGGGAACTTACACAGAACCAACTGTGTTGTCTCTAGCTGTGTCTGAAATGGCACTCTATTCTATATATAGTGCACTACTTTTGACCGGAGACAATATATTCCCTCTTTAGTCTACTACTTTTGACTAAAGAGGATATTTCCTTAAAAACATGTTTTTAAAGAAGATTTTGTTATGTTTTTGGGATGTTTTCATGCTAGTCTACTAAAATTAGTGCACTAAATAGGTAATAGACTGCTATTTGGGATGCAGGCTCTGTGTGTCCATGTGTCTGGCAGAGGGTTGGGGTGGCTGAGTAGCCTCGTTGGCAGACCTTGATAAAAAGATATACCCTTCATCATGGCGGCATGCAGTTTGGACTGAGTTCAGGATGATACCCACCCACCCATCTCTCTCTCTCTCTCTCTCTCTCTCTCTCACTGTCTCTCTCTCTCACTGTCTCTCTTTCTCTCCTTCTCTCTTTCACTTTTATATCCCATCTCTCTCTGTCTCTCTACTTCTGTCACTCTTTCTCTCTCTCTCATCCCCCCTCTCAGTTTACTGACGTCAACTTGTGTGGGAGTCGTGCTTGTGCATGAAGCAATCTGGAAATTTGGTATGGCCCCAACGAAGTGGTGCATGATCTGCAATGTAATGCGGCTGTCCAGCACAGCCCATGGACACTGTCTTGACCAGACGGACAGAAGACACATACACACACTATGTTTGCTTTGTTTGTACAGAGAAAGTGACACGTTTAAAAAAAACAGAGGGTCCCCCAGGGACTGTGTTGTCATGGCCAGAATTCAGTTGAGGATCCTGGATGGAGAAAGAGGACAGAGGCCCGCCATACCGTGGAGAAACGGTCCATACTGTGGAGAAATGCTCCATACCGTGGAGAAATGGTCCATACCGTGGAGAAATGGTCCATACCGTGAAGAAATGGTCCATAATGTGGAGAAATGCTCCACACCGTGAAGAAATGGTCCGTACCGTGGAGAAATGGTCCGTACCGTGGAGAAATGGTCCATAACGTGGAGAAATGGTCCATACCGTGGAGAAACGGTCCGTACCGTGGAGAAATGCTCCATACCGTGAAGAAATGGTCCGTACCGTGCAGAAATGGTCCATAACGTGGAGAAATGGTCCATACCGTGAAGAAATGGTCCGTACCGTGGAGAAATGGTCCATACCGTGGAGAAATGGTCCGTACCGTGGAGAAATGGTCCGTACCGTGCAGAAATGGTCCATAACGTGGAGAAATGGTCCATACCGTGAAGAAATGGTCCGTACCGTGGAGAAATGGTCCGTACCGTGGAGAAATGGTCCGTACCGTGGAGAAATGGTCCGTACCGTTGAGAAATGGTCTATGTACTATTAACATAAATCCTTTGAGTTGTAGTGAACTGGCTGTAATTTGCTGGATGCCCCGACACTGTGCTCAGGTGTATTAGCGTGTGTGCAAAACTGCAGTACCACAAGATAATCAGCTACTGGAATATTGGTGTTTCTTTAGTTGTAAAGCAGAAGTTTGTGTAGTCTGTTTACTTATTTATGTGTCCGCTCTTCATCTTCAAAAGTGCAATTAATGAAAGCATCCGCCTTTTAGAATGTATGTCAATGTTCATATCTTCTTGTTGGGTCCTTTCCAGTGGTTTGATGTCTTTTTAAGCTAGATAGGGTTGCCTATTCCTCCTGTTTCTCCTATTCCTCCTGTTCCTCCTATTCTTTCCTGTTTCTCTTATTCCTCCTGTTTCTCCTATTCCTCCTATTTCTCTTATTCCTTCTGTTTCCCCTATTTCTCCTATTCCTCCTATTTCTCCTGTTTCTCCTATTCCTCCTATTCCTCCTGTTCCTCCTGTTCCTCCGATTCCTCCTATTCCTCCTGTTTCTCCTATTCCTCATGTGCCTCCTGTTTCCCCTATTCCTCATATTTCTCCTATTCCTCCTGTTTCCCCTATTCCTCTTATTCCCCCTATTCCTCCTATTTCTCCTATTTCTCCTGTTCCTCCTATTCCTCCTGTTTCTCATATTTCTCCTATTCCTTCTGTTTCCCCTATTCCTCTTATTCCCCTTATTCCTCCTATTTCTCCTGGTTCTCCTATTCCTCATATTTCTCCTATTCCTCCTGATCCTCCTGGTTCTCCTATTCCTCCTATTCCTCCTATTTCTCCTATTCCTCCTATTTGTCCTATTTCTCCTATTCCTCCTACTTCTCCTATTCCTCCTATTTCACCCTCTAGTGCGCTACTGTACAGTGATTCAGGTCAAAAGGTTTGGACAGTAAATGTTTCTTCAGTTTGTGGCCAAGAATTATAGATCACCTGTCATTTTTAACATAATGGCATTAATGAACAAGCTTGTATGTTCACACAACCTGATGACACCCTGGCTGTGTCCCTCACACGACAACTGGATACACACACACACACAGGCACACGCACGCACACCACACACACACACACACACACACACACACACAAAGGCACACACACACAGGAACACACACACAGGAACACACACAAAGGCACACACACGTGCCTCTATGTTTTCTTTGTCATAAAGGATGAAGGGTAGTATCATCTCCCTTCGAGATTTCACTCCTTTGCTTGTTAGTGGAAAGATGGAAACTTGTAGTATATACGTGAAATAAGTGGCGGTAATCATATGAAGCCTAGGGGTTTTCATTTGTACAGGGATTGAGTTGATGATTATGAAATCCAATAGTAGCCAATTACTGGTAATTAGCCCAGTAGGTGCTTCACACAGATTGAGTTAGGAGAGTTATTTACTGAGTGTATGTGTCTGTGTGTCTGTATGGAGTGGCCTCTTTTGTGCTCGGCAGCCTGTGCTTGAGTGAATCTCCTTGTGTGATCTGGTGATCGATGCATGTCCTCTGGAGGTACCTTTCACACACACTCCCCTGCTCTCTAGACTACATCACGTCTGTCTCCACTGAAGGTTACTCACACACACCCACACACATGCGCGTACTCACACACACCCACACACATGCGCGTACTCACACACACCCACACACATGCGCGTACATGCGTGCGCGCTAAAGAGAGAATATCATAAATCCCCCCCACTTGGATCAGTGAAGCCTGTGTCTTCAGTTTAGGGTTACATGTAAAACTCCCTCTCCCTTAAACAATATAAGGTTATACACTAGCAAACTGTACACAAAAGGGCTACAGGTTCTTCTCAATGGACTCCTCATGACAATCTTTTGGAATCAGTATTTTTAAGAGGATCTTTAGGTACTGTACAGCAGTGACTGGTTCTGATTCACGGAGGTAATGTACACTAGAAATAAAGGTGGTATCTAGAAGATAAAACGGTTCTTCGGCTGTCCTCATAGGAGAAACCTTTGAAGAACCCTTTTTGGTTCCAAAAAGTGTTCTCCTATGGGGACAGCCCCAAAAAACCTTTGAAACCCTTAGTTTTTTTATCGTGATACTATCCATGCTATAGTATAGTTCCTCGGAGTGAAATCGGATACATTATGATACACAACTTGCAGACTTGTTTACGAGCTGCTGTGCGTTTTGTTGCCAATCTTACTTTGCTACCTGACTACTTCACGGTTTTTACTTTTTGATTACAGTATATTTTTAGTTTTTCCCTCACTCAACTTTTTTCATTCAACTTTTTCACCCCGGAGGTTTTATCTGGACATGGTTCGTCAGGACTTCAAACAGCCGAAGCTAAGTAACATTAACATGATGCCTTCTAATTGCAGTCGTTGTTCTTATAATATACAGGAGAACGATCGCCTTACGGCGAGGATAGCTGTGCTGCAAGCCCAGCTTCAGACGCAATCGTTAGGCAAGGGCAATTTCAGTGTAGAAAAGGATGAAACAGCGTCTGTGCCACCAGTAAGTACAGATAGTAACGTTAGTATAAATCCCCTCGCACGGTCCCCGCAGCCGGACAACTTTCTCATGGCTTCTGGAGGGAAATGCTGTAGGAATGCTCAACAGGTGTCGCTCATTCAGCCGACAGAAACTTTCAACCGGTTCTCCCCATTAAGCAGCGGGTCGGAGTCTGAGGCCGAGCCTTCTCTGGTCTCTCCTCCTCCCGTTACTGGGGTCTGAGACGCCGAAGCCTCTCACCATTAGCTCTGACAAATTGAAAACCCTAGTCATTGGCGACTCCATTACCCGCAGTATTAGACTTAAAACGAATCATCCAGCGATCATACACTGTTTACCAGGGGGCAGGGCTACCGACGTTAAGGTTAATCTGAAGATGGTGCTGGCTAAAGCTAAAACTGGCGAGTGTAGAGAGTATAGAGATATTGTTATCCACATCGGCACCAACGATGTTAGGATGAAACAGTCAGAGGTCACCAAGCGTAACATAGCTTCAACTGTGTAAATCAGCTAGAAAGATGTGTCGGCATCGATTAATTGTCTCTGGCCCCCTTCCAGTTAGGGGGAGTGATGAGCTCTACAGCAGAGTCTCACAACTCAATCGCTGGTTGAAAACTGTTTTCTGCCCCTCCCAAAAGATAGAATTTGTAGATAATTGGCCCTCTTTCTGGGACTCACCCACAAACAGGACCAAGCCTGGCCTGTTGAGGAGTGACGGACTCCATCCTAGCTGGAGGGGTGCTCTCATCTTATCTACGAACATAGACAGGGCTCTAACTCCTCTAGCTCCACAATGAAATAGGGTGCAGGCCAGGCAGCAGGCTGTTAGCCAGCCTGCCAGCTTAGTGGAGTCTGCCACTAGCACAGTCAGTGTAGTCAGCTCAGCTATCCCCATTGAGACCGTGTCTGTGCCTCGACCTAGGTTGGGCAAAATTAAAGATGTCGGTGTTCGCCTTAGCAATCTCACTAGTATAAAGACCTCCTCCATCCCTGCCATTATTGAAAGAGATTGTGATACCTCACATCTCAAAATAGGACTACTTAATGTTAGATCCCTCACTTCAAAGGCAGTTATAGTCAATGAACTAATCACTGATCATAATCTTGATGTGATTGGCCTGACTGAAACATGGCTTAAGCCTGATGAATTTACTGTGTTAAATGAGGCCTCACCCCTTGGTTACACTAGTGACCATATCCCCCGCGTATCCTGCAAAGGCGGAGGTGTTGCTAACATTTACGATAGCAAATTTCAATTTACAAAAACCCCCCGATGTTTTCATCTTTTGAGCTTCTAGTCATGAAATCTATGCAGCCCACTCAATCACTTTTTATAGCTACTGTTTACAGGCCTCCTGGGCCATATGCAGCGTTCCTCACTGAGTTTCCTGAATTCCTATCGGACCTTGTAGTCATCGCAGATAATATTCACATTTTTGGTGACTTTAATATTCACATGGAAAAGTCCACAGAACCACTCTAAAAGGCTTTCGGAGCCATCATCGACTCAGTGGGTTTTGTCCAACATGTCTCTGGACCTACTCACTGCCACAGTCATACTCTGGACCTAGTTTTGTCCCATGGAATAAATGTTGTGGATCTTAATGTTTTTCCTCATAATCCTGGACTATCGGACCACCATTTTATTACGTTTGCAATCGCAACAAATTATCTGCTCAGACCCCAACCAAGGAGAATTAAAAGTCGTGCTATAAATTCTCAGACAACCCAAAGATTCCTTAATGCCCTTCCAGACTCCCTCTGCCTGCCCAAGGACGTCACAGGACAAAAATCAGTTAACCACCTAACGCAATACCCTAGATGCAGTTGCACCCCTAAAAACTAAAAACATTTGTCATAAGAAACTAGCTCCCTGGTATACAGAAAATACACGAGCCCTGAAGCAAGCTTCCAGAAAATTGGAACAGAAATGGCGCCACACCAAACTGGAAGTCTTCCGACTAGCTTGGACAGACAGTACCGTGCAGTATCGAAGAGCCCTCACTGCTGTTCGATCATCCTATTTTTCCAACTTAATTGAGGAAAATAAGAACAATCCGAAATTTATTTTTGATACTGTCGCAAAGCTAACTAAAAAGCAGCATTCCCCAAGAGAGGATGGCTTTCACTTCAGCAGTAATACATTCATGAACTTCTTTGAGGAAAAGATCATGATCATTAGAAAGCAAATTACGGACTCCTCTTTAAATCTGCGTATTCCTCCAAAGCTCTGTTGTCCTGAGTCTGCACAACTCTGCCAGGACCTAGGATCAAGGGAGACACTAAAGTGTTTTAGTACTATATCTCTTGACACAATGATGAAAATAATCATGGCCTCTAAACCTTCAAGCTGCATACTGGACCCTATTCCAACTAAACTACTGAAAGAGCTGCTTTCTGTGCTTGGCCCTCCTATGTTGAACATAATAAACGGCTCTCTATCCACCGGATGTGTACCAAACTCACTAAAAATGGCAGTAATAAAGCCTCTCTTGAAAAAGCCAAATCTTGACCCAGAAATTATAAAAAACTATCGGCCTATATCGAATCTTCCATTCCTCTCAAAAATTTTTGAAAAAGCTGTTGCACAGCAACTCACTGCCTTCCTGAAGACAAACAATGTATACGAAACGCTTCAGTCTGGTTTTAGACCCCATCATAGCACTGAGACTGCACTTGTGAAGGTGGTAAATGACCTTTTAATGACGTCAGACCGAGGCTCTGCATCTGTCCTCGTGCTCCTAGATCTTAGTGCTGCTTTTGATACCATCGATACCATCGATCACTACCCGGATAAAGCACTAAATAAACTTTAGTTAGTGCTAAATACGGCTGCTAGAATCCTGACTAGAACCAACATTTTTTATCATATTACTCCAGTGCTAGCCTTCCTACACTGGCTTCCTGTTAAGGCTTGCTCCTACCTATCTTTCCGATTTGGTCCTGCCGTACATACCTACACGTACGCTACGATCACAAGACGCGGGCCTCCTAATTGTTCCTAGAATTTCTAAGCAAACAGCTGGAGGCAGGGCTTTCTCCTATAGACCTCAATTTTTATGGAATAGTCTGCCTACCCATGTGAGACGCAGACTCAGTCTCAACCTTTAAGACTTTACTGAAGACACATCTCTTCAGTAGGTCCTATGATTAAGTGTAGTCTGGCCCAGGGGTGTGGGGATGAACGGAAAGGCTGGAGCAACGAACCGCCCTTGCTGTCTCTGCCTGGCCGGTTTCCCCTGTCTCCACTGGGATTCTCTGCCTCTACCCCTATTACAGGGGCTGAGTCACTGGCTTACTGGTGTTCTTCCATGCCGTCCCTGGGAGGGGTGCGTCACTTGAGTGGGTTGAGTCACTGACGTGGTCTTCCTGTCTGGGTTGGCGCCCCCCCTTGGGTTGTGCCGTGGCGGAGATCTTTGTGGGCTATACTCGGCCTTGTCTCGGGATGGTAGGTTGGTGGTTGGAGATATCCCTCCAGTGGTGTGGGGGCTGTGCTTTGGCAAAGTGGGTGGGGTTATATCCTACCTATTTGGCCCTGTCCGGGGGTTTCATCGGATGGGGCCACAGTGTCTGCTGACCCCTCCTGTCTCAGCCTCCAGTATTTATGCTGCAGTAGTTTATGTGTCGGGGGCTAGGGTCAGTCTGTCACATCTGGAGTATTTCTCTTGTATTTTCCGGTGTCCTGTGTGAATTTAAATATGATCTCTCTCTTTCTCTCTTTCTCTCTTTCTCTCTCTCGGAGGACCTGAGCCCTAGGACCATGCCTCAGGACTACCTGGCTTGATGACTCCTTGCTGTCCCCAGTTCACCTTGCCGTGCTGCTGCTCCAGTTCCAACTGTCCTGCCTGCGGCTATGGAACCCTGACCTGTTAACCGGACGTGCTACCTGTCCCAGACCTGCTGTTTTCAACTCTCTAGAGACAGCAGGAGTGGTAGAGATACTCTCAAAGATCGGCTATGAAAAAGCCAACTGACACTTACTCTTGTGTTACTGACTTGTTGCACCCTCGACAACTACTATGATGATTATTATTATTTGACCATGCTGGTCATTTATGAACATTTGAACATCTTGGCCATGTGCTGTTATAATCTCCACCCAGCACAGCCAGAAGAGGACTGGCCACCCCTCATAGCCTGGTTCCTCTCTAGGTTTCTTCCTAGGTTTTGGCCTTTCTATGGAGTTTTTCCTAGCCACCGTGCTTCTACACCTGCATTGCTTGCTGTTTGGTGTTTTAGGCTGGGTTTCTGTACAGCACTTTGAGATATCAGCTGATGTAAGAAGGGCTATATAAATAAATGTGATTTGATTTGATTATTCAACTAATATGTTAATATGTTCGACTAATATGTTTGACTAATATTGTCACAGGCGTCAAAATGAGTAGACCAAGGTGCAGCGGGCCTGGAATGGATGCCTTCATGCTGCGCCGCGCTGTCGGCCCCGAGCCTCCCCCCCGGCGGCTGCCGTGGCCAACGAGCCGGACAGCGCCTCGGAGGCCAACTCGCCCCGCCGTCCCACCCCACACCCTGACCTAACCACATAGAGGAACAAACCCTCTCTCCAGGTCAGGGCGTGACAGTACTCCCCCCCCCCCAAAGGTGCGGACTCCCGGCCGCAAACCTGAACCTATAGGGGAGGGTCCGGGTGGGCATCTATACTTTGCGGCGGCTCTCGTTCGGGGCGTAGCCCCCACACCGCCCGCTGATCCCCCCGCTTCTGTGTCGCCGGAGGAACCCGACCGTGGATCAGCGCTGGAGGCTCTGAACTGCCGACTGCCGCTGAAGACTCTGGGCTGCAGACCGTCGCAGACGACTAGGGGCTGAGGGGCGTCGCTGGAGGCTCCGGGCTGAGGGGTGTCGCTGGAGGCTCCGGGCTGATGGGTGTCGCTGGAGGCTCCGGACTGGTGAGTATCGCTGGAGGCTCCGGGCTGAGGGGTGTCGCTGGAGGCTCCGGACTGGTGAGCGTCGCTGGAGGCTCCGGACTGGGGAGCGTCGCTGGAGGCTCCGGAGTGGGGAGCGTCGCTGGAGGCTCCGGAGTGGGGAGCGTCGCTGGAGGCTCCGGAGTGGGGAGCGTCGCTGGAGGCTCCGGAGTGGGGAGCGTCGCTGGGGGCTCCGGACTGGAGAGCGTCTCTGTAGGTTCCGGACTGGTTCCGCGCCATGGATCATCACTGGAGGCTTTGTGCCATGGATCATCCTTACAGGCTCCGGGCCATGGATCATCCCTACAGGCTCTGGGCCATGGATCATCACTGGAGGCTTCGTGCCATGGATTATCACTACAGGCTCCGGGCCATGGATCATTACTGGAGGCTTCATGCTATGGATTATCACTGGAGGCTTCGGACCATTGATCATCACTGGAGGCTTCCTACGGGGAGCTGGACCCGGTCTCACCAGACTGGGGAGACGCACAGGAGACTGGGTGCGCAGAGCAGGCACAGGGCACACTGGGCCGTGGAGGTGCACCGGAGGTCTGGCGCTTAGGGCTGGCACAACCCGTCCTGGCTCGATGTTGACTTTAACCCGGCAAGGGCGGAGCGCTGGTACAGGACGAACTGGGCTGTGCTGGTGAATGAGGGGTACCGTGCGCAGAGCAGGCGCAGGATAACCTGGGCCGAAGAGACGCACTGGAGACCAGATATGTTGAGCCGGTGCACTTCTCCCTGGCTGCCGGCCAACTCTAGCACTGCAACGGTGAGGAGCTTGCACCGAGCGCACCGGGCTGTGAGTACGCACTGGCGACACAGTGCGTGTCACCGCATAACACGGTGCTTGCTCGGTCACTCGCTCCCCACGGTAAGCACGGGGAGTTGGCTCAGGTCTTAAACCCGCCTTTGCCAATCTACCCGTGTGCCCACCCCAAATTGTTTGGGGGCGCTGCCTCTCGGGCTTCCGTTGTTGCTTTCTTGCCTGTTCCTCCCAGTATCGCCGTTCCGCTTTCGCCGCCTCGATCTCTCATTGCGGACGGCGATACTCCCCAGGCCTTGTCCAGGGTCCTGCCTCATCCAGGATCTCCTGCCAGGTCCAGTCATCCTGCCCACGCTGCTTGGTCTTCTTGTGGTGGGTAGTTCTGTCACAGGCGTCAAAATGAGTAGACCAAAGTGCAGCATGGAATATGTTCATCTTGTAGTTTAATGGAAAAATGAACTCTTTACAAATGAAACAAAAATGACAGCCATCAGTTCTGTCAGGTACTTACAACTAAACAGAAAGCAACTACCCACAAAACCCAAAGGAAAAACAGGCTGCCTAAGTATGGTTCCTAATCAGAGACAACGATAGACAGCTGCCTCTGGTTAGGAACCATACTCGGCCAAACACAAAGAAATACAAAACATAGAATTCCCACCCCACACCCTGACCTAACCACATAGAGGAACAAACCCTCTCTCCAGGTCAGGGCGTGACAAATATGTTAATATGTTCAACTAATATGTTTGACTAATATGTTAATATTTTCGACTAATATGTTCAACTAATATGTTAATATGTTTGACTAATATGTTTGACTAACATGTTAATATGCTCAACTAATATGTTTGACTAATATGTTTGACTAACATGTTAATATGCTCAACTAATATGTTTGAATAATATGTAGACTAATATGTTAGTCTAATATGTTTGACTAATATGTAGACTAATATGTTAATATGTTCGTCTGATATGTTTGACTAATAAGTAGACTAATCGACTAAAATGTTGTGGCGCCCAATTAAGATTCCCTGTCTCATTCACCAACAGTTCCTCATACCGGCTGTCACTTTCTTATAGCCTTAATATTTTCAGTCACAGTCCTTCATCAAGGGAGAGGTTCAATAGTAAGGAATTAGTTACTGTTATTCACAGGCCACTGTCTCCCCTTCAGAAAGACAGACACACACACACATACGCACACACATAAAGACAGATGGACACTCTTGACAACAGACATTGGAAGGATAAAACTTCTTCAGAATCAATAGAAGCTTTTCTTCCCATCGATCGTTATGTCTGTTCAACCTCGGCCTCGCCCGCCCCATGCCAGTTTCTTTCTGATCCGCTGACCCTCCTCTCCTCCGTCACCCTCCTCCCGTTCTGTCCATCCATCTATACAGCGTTTTCAACAACACGTATCTTGTATGACCTTCTGTAGTGTTTCTTATTCAACTAGATGATTTTTTAAAGAGGTTATTATTGTTAGAGGTGATTGTATTTTATATAACCAGATCCTAGCCTGTGTATCACATCTGTTTGTGCTCACTTGGTGTGTGTGTGTGTGTGTGTGTGTGTGTGTGTGTGTGTGTGTGTGTGCGCGCGTGCGTTTGTGTGTGCGCGTGCACGCCTGTATATGTGTGTGTGTGTGTGTGTGTGCGCATACATGCGTGTGTGTACATGCGTGTGTGCGCTTGTTCTCTGTGTGTTCTCTGTATGTCTTGACATACCAGATCAAATTATAACACTATTAAGATGCCCTCTTCCCTTCCCATTCACTTCCCAACCATCTAATACAGATGTGAGATCTTAATTTGATCATCCCGTTGTTGCAGGAAATGCAAACATGTAATGTATTCAAGATTTAAAAAGGCTTCTAAAGTTGTAAAATTCCACTTTAAAATGTCAGACTTGATTTGGCCAAACAAAAAATGTATCAAAAGGTCCATTAATTATAATCCACACTATAAATCACATTTCCTTTTGCAGCAGGATTATTTTCCTCCTGTGAGAACTTGTCAAATTAAGATCCTACATCTGTAGGGCGTAATTGTTCCTATTGACACGGATCTTGTTGCCCTATCCTCCCCGTACGTAAACCATAACACTTGACCCCGTATCTCTAGTTAAATAAAGGTCAACAAAAATGTTTTACAAAATAAATCTCGACTGATGATCTCTAATAGCATGGTCTGATTATCATAGAGATAATAGGTCCCTAACGATGCCCAGCTAATGAGCGTTCACTAACAATGCCCTGCTAACGAGTGCTCACTAACAATGCCCAGCTAACGAGTGTTCACTAACCGGATAACCCAACTTGGACCAAAGCCTTACACATCGTTTAAAATAATTATATTTCCCCTCTTTGATTCTGATCTTCCTTATAAGCCAGAGAAATATTACTGCAATTCCCATGCAATTATTTTCACTGACCCCACCAACGGATGAAGAGTATAAGGAATCACACGTTTATTTGTCTCTCTGCTAGTTGTGTGTGTGTGTGTGTGTGCCAGCGGGTTTGTGTGTTTGTGCGCCCGTGTACGTGTGTGTCGAAATATTATTTTCCCACAGCATGTTGGGTAAAGGTGATGGGGCCAGGGAGAGTTTGCCACCCCTTCTGTCGGTGAGAGGAGTAGCTCTCACCCCTCTCTCCCCCCATACCCCCCGTCTCTCTCCCTCCCTTTCTCTTGTCTATCTCCTCTTAGTCCTCTCTGGTACTTAGGGTGGGAATGGAGAAAAGAATGGAGATAAGGAGTGGGTGGAGGTCTGGACCAGGATTAGTCCAGCTCAGTGCAGTGGAGATCCCTGGACTGCAGCACTAGGGCTAGGCAAGGCCAAGCTGGGCCACTCCTCACCTCCTGGAGCTCAGGACTTCTCTGTTAATGTAAACACGATCAATGTATTTGTTCTCCTCAACCCCACAGAACTATATGGAGAGGAGAACTCAGGCCAGCCAACACTTAAATAATTTTCCTCTTTCTTTTCCTCTGGCTCTGTCTCTCTCCCTGTACAGAAGAGACTGCATTGTATTCTCCTTCTCTTTCTCTTTCTCATACCTTGTCTTTCCTTCTGTCTTGATGTCTGTAGCTTGTTGTATACTCTGTGATCTATATAGCTTGTTGTATACTCTGTGTCTGTATAGCGTGTTGTATACTCTGTGTCTATATAGAGTGTTGTATACTCTATGATCTCTATATCTTGTTGTATACTCTGACGTCTATAGCATGTTCTGTACTCTGTGACGTCTATAGCATGTTCTGTACTCGGATCTCTATAGCATGTTCTGTACTCTGATCTCTACAGCATGTTCTGTACTCTGTGACATCTATAGCATGTTCTGTACTCTGATCTCTATAGCATGTTCTGTACTCTGATCTCTATAGCATGTTCTGTACTCTGTGATCTCTATAGCATGTTCTGTACTCTGTGATGTCTATAGCATGTTCTGTACTCTGAGCTCTATAGCATGTTCTGAAACTCTGTGATGTCTATAGCATGTTCTGTACTCTGAGCTCTATAGCATGTTCTGGACTCTGTGATGTCTGTAGCATGTTCTGTACTCTGATCTCTACAGCATGTTCTGGACTCTGTGATGTCTATAGCGTGCTGTGTACTCTGATCTCTACAGCATGTTCTGGACTCTGTGATGTCTGTAGTGTGCTGTGTACTCTGATCTCTATAGCATGTTCTGTACTCTCTGATGTCTATAGCATGTTCTGTACTCTGATCTCTATAGCATGTTCTGTACTCTGATCTCTATAGCATGTTCTGTACTCTGTGATCTCTATAGCATGTTCTGTACTCTGATCTCTATAGCGTGCTGTGTACTCTGATCTCTATAGCATGTTCTGTACTCTGTGATCTCTATAGCATGTTCTGTAGTCTGATCTCTATAGCGTGCTGTGTACTCTGATCTCTATAGCATGTTCTGTACTCTGTGATCTCTATAGCATGTTCTGTACTCTGTGATCTCTATAGCATGTTCTGTACTCTGTGATGTCTATAACGTGCTGTGTACTCTGATCTCTATAGCATGTTCTGAAACTCTGTGATGTCTATAGCATGTTCTGTACTCTGATCTCTATAGCGTGCTGTGTACTCTGATCTCTACAGCATGTTCTGTACTCTGATCTATATAGCATGTTCTGTACTCTGTGATGTCTATAGCATGTTCTGCACTCTGATCTCTATAGCATGTTCTGTACTCTGATCTCTATAGCATGTTCTGTACTCTGATCTCTATAGCGTGCTGTGTACTCTGATCTCTATAGCATGTTCTGTACTCTGTGATGTCTATAACGTGCTGTGTACTCTGATCTCTATAGCATGTTCTGTACTCTGTGATGTCTATAGCATGTTCTGTACTCTGATCTCTATAGCATGTTCTGTACTCTGATCTCTATAGCATGTTCTGTACTCTGTGATGTCTATAGCGTGCTGTGTACTCTGATCTCTATAGCATGTTCTGTACTCTGATCTCTATAGCATGTTCTGTACTCTGATCTCTACAGCATGTTCTGTACTCTGATCTCTATAGCATGTTCTGTACTCTGATCTCTATAGCGTGCTGTGTACTCTGATCTCTATAACGTGCTGTGTACTCTGATCTCTATTGCATGTTCTGTACTCTGATCTCTACAGCATGTTCTGTACTCTGATCTCTATAGCATGTTCTGTACTCTGTGATGTCTATAGCGTGCTGTGTACTCTGATCTCTATAGCATGTTCTGAAACTCTGTGATGTCTATAGCATGTTCTGTACTCTGATCTCTATAGCGTGCTGTGTACTCTGATCTCTATAGCATGTTCTGTACTCTGATCTCTACAGCATGTTCTGTACTCTGATCTCTATAGCGTGCTGTGTATTCTGATCTCTACAGCATGTTCTGTACTCTGATCTCTATAGCGTGATGTGTACTCTGTGATGTCTATAGTGTGCTGTGTACTCTGATCTCTACAGCATGTTCTGTACTCTGATCTCTACAGCATGTTCTGTACTCTGTGATCTCTATAGCATGTTCTGTACTCTGATGTCTATAGCGTGCTGTGTACTCTGATCTCTACAGCATGTTCTGTACTCTGATCTCTATAGCGTGATGTGTACTCTGTGATGTCTATAGTGTGCTGTGTACTCTGATCTCTACAGCATGTTCTGTACTCTGATCTCTACAGCATGTTCTGTACTCTGTGATCTCTATAGCATGTTCTGTACTCTGATGTCTATAGCGTGCTGTGTACTTTGATCTCTATAGCATGTTCTGTACTCTGTGATCTCTATAGCATGTTCTGTACTCTGTGATGTCTATAGCGTGCTGTGTACTCTGATCTCTACAGCATGTTCTGTACTCTGTGATCTCTATAGCATGTTCTGTAATCTGATCTCTATAGCGTGCTGTGTACTCTGATCTCTATAGCATGTTCTGTACTCTGTGATCTCTATAGCATGTTCTGTACTCTGTGATGTCTATAGCGTGCTGTGTACTCTGATCTCTACAGCATGTTCTGTACTCTGATCTCTACAGCATGTTCTGTACTCTGATCTCTATAGCATGTTCTGTACTCTCATCTCTATAGCATGTTCTGTACTCTGATCTCTATAGCGTGCTGTGTACTCTGATCTCTATAGCATGTTCTGTACTCTGATCTCTATTGCATGTTCTGTACTCTGATCTCTATAGCATGTTGCTCCGCCCACAACCGTAAGGCTCTCCAGAGGGTAGTGAGGTCTGCACAACGCATCACCGGGTGCAAACTACCTGCCCTCCAGGACACCTACACCACCCGATGTCACAGGAAGGCCAAAAAGATCATCAAGGACAACAACCACCCGAGCCACTGCCTGTTCACCCCGTTATCATCCAGAAGGCGAGGTCAGTACAGGTGCATCAAAGCTGGAACCGAGAGACTGAAAAACAGCTTCTATCTCAAGGCCATCAGACTGTTAAACAGCCATCACTAACATTGAGTTGTTGGCTGCTGCCAACATACAGATTCAATCTCTAGCCATTTTAATAATTAGTAATTGGATGTAATAAATGTATCACTAGTCACTAAACAATGCCACTTTATACAGTGTTTACATACCCTGCATTACTCATCTCATATGTATATACTGTACTCTATACCATCTACTGCATCTTGCCTATGCCGCTTGGCCATCGCTCATCCATATATTTATATGTACATATTCTTAATCATTCCTTTACACTTGTGTACAAGGTAGTTGTTGTGAAATTGTTAGATTACTTGTTAGATATTACTCCACGGTCGGAAGTAGAAGCACAAGCATTTCGCTACACTCACATTAACATCTACTAAACATGTGTATGTGACCAATAAAATTTGATTTGATTTGATTTAAGAACAAATTCTTATTTTCAATGACGGCCTTGGAACAGTGGGTTAACTGTCTTGTCCATTTTTACCTTGTCAGCTTGGGGATTCTTTCTTACAACCTTACGGTTACTAGTCCAACGCTCTAACCACTAGGCTACCTGCCGCTCCATAGTGTGCTGTGTACTGTGTGATCTCTATAGTGTGCTGTGTACTCCGTGATCTCTATAGTGTGCTGTGTACTGTGTGATCTCCATAGTGTGCTGTGTACTGTGTGATCTCCATAGTGTGCTGTGTACTGTGTGATCTCCATAGTGTGCTGTGTACTGTGTGATCTCTATAGTGTGCTGTGTACTGTGTGATCTCCATAGTGTGCTGTGTACTGTGTGATCTCCATAGTGTGCTGTGTACTGTGTGATCTCTATAGTGTGCTGTGTACTGTGTGATCTCCATAGTGTGCTGTGTACTCCGTGATCTCTATAGTGTGCTGTGTACTGTGTGATCTCCATAGTGTGCTGTGTACTGTGTGATCTCTATAGTGTGCTGTGTACTGTGTGATCTCTATAGTGTGTTGTGTACTGTGTGATCTCCATAGTGTGCTGTGTACTGTGTGATCTCCATAGTGTGCTGTGTACTGTGTGATCTCTATAGTGTGCTGTGTACTGTGTGATCTCTATAGTGTGCTGTGTACTCCGTGATCTCTATAGTGTGCTGTGTACTGTGTGATCTCCATAGTGTGCTGTGTACTGTGTGATCTCCATAGTGTGCTGTGTACTGTGTGATCTCCATAGTGTGCTGTGTACTGTGTGATCTCTATAGTGTGCTGTGTACTGTGTGATCTCCATAGTGTGCTGTGTACTGTGTGATCTCCATAGTGTGCTGTGTACTGTGTGATCTCTATAGTGTGCTGTGTACTGTGTGATCTCCATAGTGTGCTGTGTACTCCGTGATCTCTATAGTGTGCTGTGTACTGTGTGATCTCCATAGTGTGCTGTGTACTGTGTGATCTCTATAGTGTGCTGTGTACTGTGTGATCTCTAGGGGGTACGGGCCCTGTGTGCTGTGTACTGTGTGCCCAGGGCGGTCGGGTCCATAGTGTGCTGTGTACTGTGTGCCCAGGGCGGTCGGGTCTCATAGTGTGCTGTGTACTGTGTGATCTCCATAGTGTGCTGTGTACTGTGTGATCTCCATAGTGTGCTGTGTACTGTGTGATCTCTATAGTGTGCTGTGTACTGTGTGATCTCCATAGTGTGCTGTGTACTGTGTGATCTCTATAGTGTGCTGTGTACTGTGTGATCTCCATAGTGTGCTGTGTACTGTGTGATCTCTATAGTGTGCTGTGTACTGTGTGATCTCTATAGTGTGCTGTGTACTGTGTGATCTCCATAGTGTGCTGTGTACTGTGTGATCTCTATAGTGTGCTGTGTACTGTGTGATCTCCATAGTGTGCTGTGTACTGTGTGATCTCCATAGTTCGTTGTGTAGCTTGTTTCTCATCATTTTTTTCTTATCCTCTCTGTGTACTACTCTTCTCTCTCTTCAGTGGACCATTGTGAGTTTCTACAGTGATCTCTCTCTCTCTCTCTCTCCCCCTCTCTCTCCCTCTCCTTCCCTTCCCGTTGTGAAATGGACCCTGTTCAGGCCTTTCCAGTGTTACCCAACACTCTGAGAGATGTAGGGAAGCTTCTCTCTGTCATCTCTCCTGACAAATCAATGAGCAACTTTAGCCCGCTAATTGAGTTGACTGTGTGTGTTTGTGATGCAGAGAGATCACTCCAGATTCAAGTCAAAATTAGAAGTTTTTGCATGTACGCTATTACCATCAAGTCGGCTTGGGTTTTGTTAGGGCGTTGTGGACGGGGTGGCGGACAGGTGTAATCCGCCAGCGCCGGCTCCGAGGGTTGACTGCTTAAATCCCAGTGATAGGCACTTATTTTGCAAATTCGAAATTTGACGTTTCATCACAAACACTTTGAAAATTGACATTTGGAGAAACACGGAAAAATGTCTAATTCTGCAGTGAGACTGTGAGAGCTTGTTGCGTGATGTGGATCTCGTTTTTCCACATCTTCAACGACCCCGTTTCACTCTTCAGTATCCCTCCTCTTTCTCTCCTCAGTATCCCTCTTTCTCTCCTCAGTATCCCTCCTCTTTCTCTCCTCAGTATCCCTCCTCTGTCTCTCCTCAGAACTCCAATAATGCCTCACCCGGCTTTGTCGCGTTGCATTTTTAATGACATGTGCATGTGCGCACGCAAGTGACACACAGTTTTGGACCGTTGAGGGAGATTCAAATTCACATTTTATAAGGTTTTCAATGATTGGTCGCTGCATGTAAAGGCTACACATGTTTTATTTTAGCTATCGAGACACGACCTGAGGTTTTTGTGCATCTCTCTCTCTCTCTCTCTCTCTCTCTCTCTCTCTCTCTCTCTCTCTCTCTCTCTCTCTCTCTCTCTCTCTCTCTCTCTCTCTCTCGAATGTTTTTGGGAACTTATTTTCATGTCCTTGGTGACAAGCCTAAGCTTTTCTGAACACGGATTGCATTCTTCATGCATCGTCCATATCTTGTAAGTGGATGAATGAAGAGGTTTGAGAGCACCATACAAAGGATTTAGAAGGACATTTTGATCTTAATCTTGCTCCATTTTCCTTTAGCTATTAACCCTTCGCTGTGTAACAGGCATGAGTGACTGAGTCTCTCTAGCTGTGTCCGAAATCTGTCTTGCCTACTTAAACTAAATACTGTGTAGTAATCGTACTACATACTATTTAGGACGTACTGTTTAGTAAAAATGATTGCAGTAAGCAAGAAATATCAACATACTAGGCTCACCCTGAGAATGCATCCTGGCTACTCGTTCAATCGTCACCTGATTGTCAGCTGTGACTCTATATCTACTGCCCTTCTCCTTAGCACTCTGGGAGGAGGACACAATGGAGTTGTCAAACCTTCTCCTTAGCACTCTGGGAGGAGGACACAATGGAGTTGTCAACCCTTCTCCTTAGTACTCTGGGAGGAGGACACAATGGAGTTGTCAACCCTTCTCCTTAGCACTCTGGGAGGAGGACACAATGGAGTTGTCAAACCTTCTCCTTAGCACTCTGGGAGGAGGACACAATGGAGTTGTCAACCCTTCTCCTTAGCACTCTGGGAGGAGGACACAATGAAGTTGTCAACCCTTCTCCTTAGCACTCTGGGAGGAGGACACAATGGAGTTGTCAACCCTTCTCCTTAGCACTCTGGGAGGAGGACACAATGGAGTTGTCAACCCTTCTCCTTAGCGCTCTGGGAGGAGGACACAATGGAGTTGTCAAACCTTCTCCTTAGCACTCTGGGAGGAGGACACAATGGAGTTGTCAACCCTTCTCCTTAGCACCACTTTCGAACAATGGAATCTTATTGCAGTACATCATTGAGTTGTCACTAGGTACCACAACCACAAAGTCATAAAACCCGTCAATTTCTACAATGTATCTTCTTAAAATCTGATGTTAGACCTAACCCTAGCCTTAACCACACTGCTAACCTTATGCCTACACTAACCTTAAAATAAAATAAAAAAATCAGCCAATTTTTACTTTGTGACTGTGGTAACTAGTGGAAACCACATCATTGCTATATCGTTCTAGCTCATCTCTCACAGTCTCTCATTCACATCTCATCATCTTCTTGAGTGTTATCACGTGAGAATATCACACACACCCATTAGGAGAATAATCACAGCATGCACACACACACACACACACACACCACACACACACACACACACACACACACACACACACACACACACTCCCCAGTGTCAGTGCTGTCCTTCCTCTGAGGAGGTGTTGTATAACATGTTATCACAGGCCTTCCAGATAACAGGCTGACAGAACACACTGATGACAGATAGACAGATGTTATCACAGGCCTTCCAGATAACAGGCTGACAGAACACACTGATGACAGATAGACAGATGTTATCACAGGCCTTCCAGATAACAGGCTGACAGAACACACTGATGACAGATAGACAGATGTTATCACAGGCCTTCCAGATAACAGGCTGACAGAACACACTGATGACAGATAGACAGATGTTATCACAGGCCTTCCAGATAACAGGCTGACAGAACACACTGATGACAGATAGCAGGAACCAGAAGATCTCCACGGGTCTGCTCTGGTAATTGTCCCCCTTAGGGGAGTATTTTACACACATACACGAGTGAACGCAGTGGGGTCTGGAATTATTGACACCCTTGATAAAGACGAGCAAAAATGTATAAAATAAATAATTCTAATACTGATCTATATTGTATGCAGAAAATTATTGGGAAATGTATACTAATACAATTTGTGAAAGAAAGAGATTTTGTTTAACAAGTAATAATAAAATAAAATGAAAAGTAGGGCTCAAAATGATTGACACCCCTGTTTTGAATACCTTTAAATACCTCACCATGTGAGGATAATTGCACTGAGCCTGTTTCTAAAATGTTTTATGAGTTGGAGAACACATTGGGGGGGATCTAAGGTACACACTCACACATGCACTGTACATACACATACATGTACACGAAAGTACATACATTTTATGCAGGCATTACACACACACACACAGGGTTAATTCTGCGTGGTTGCAGGGTTAATTCAGCGTGGTTACAGGGTTAATTCTGCGTGGTTACAGGGTTAATTCAGCGTGGTTACAGGGTTAATTCTGCGTGATTACAGGGTTAATTCTGCGTGATTACAGGGTTAATTCAGGGTGGTTACAGGGTTAATTCTGCGTGGTTACAGGGTTAATTCTGCGTGGTTACAGGGTTAATTCTGCGTGGTTACAGGGTTAATTCTGCGTGGTTACAGGGTTAATTCTGCGTGGTTACAGGGTTAATTCCACGTGGTTACAGGGTTAATTCCACGTGGTTACAGGGTTAATTTCACGTGGTTACAGGGTTAATTCAGCGTGGTTACAGGGTTAATTCAGCGTGGTTACAGGGTTAATTCCACTTGGTTACAGGGTTAATTCCACTTGGTTACAGGGTTAAACACAACTCAAAGGGTTAAGTTTAGGTATTCATTCCGAGGGGTTAAGGTTAGGGCTATGGTTTTGGGAAGGCTTAAACAAAATAATAAAAAAACGACCCACTATTACCATCCAGTATCACCAAGTATTCTTGCAGCTTGTCAGAACATTGTGAAGTGTGGTAGCGCAGTGGTCTAAGCAGAACACTCTAGCTCCGAGCATCACGAGCCTGTTAGCAGTGCTGGGCAATCTGTTTTGTTTTTGTGAGTGTGGAAGAATGCATATATCCTTTTCAAACGTCTATTTCTAGTGATCAGTCTGGCTTTTTTTTGTGCTCCTAGTGAATAGTTTTGACTGTGTCTCTCAACATCCTGGGGATCTACAAAAACGTCAAATTTTGCATCGAATCTGGAGTGATCTCCCTGGTGTGTGTGTGTGTGTCTGTGTGTGTAGTGGCAGGGAACACGGTGATTAACTCTGGGTGCGCAGTAACGGTTGCCCCTGGCGCTGGCACTAGTCGTAGGGGAGCGCTGAGCCGTGTAAGCACCTGCTTTATCCCCTCCTAGAGAGACGCCACAATAAAGACATCAAGTAAAACACACACACACACAAGTATGTGCATATACAGACACCAGACAGCTCTCTCTCTCTCTCTCTCTCTCTCTCTCTCTCTCACACAAACACATTCTATCTTTCCCTCTCATACACACCCCGGCTGTTAACGCAACGACTGGAGATATTTAGACTGCTTGGCGCCATGCCAACCAGAAGGGAAACATATCACCCTGCTGTATATCAGTCAGGTTGCTAAGGGCTCTGCTGGGCCGGAACCAGAGAGACGTAAATGGACCAAAGGGCTCTGCTGGGCCGGAACCAGAGAGACGTAAATGGACCAAAGGACTCTGCTAGGCCGGAACCAGAGATGTAAATGGACCAAAGGGCTCTGCTGGGCCGGAACCAGAGAGATGTAAATGGTCTGTTAGTCAGGGCCAGTGGAGATCGTGCCCTGGCTCTGTTCTGTTGTACCAGAATCAGCAAGGGCCCGGCTTGGGTGTGCATCAATCTTTTGCTTGTCCAACAGTCCCTGGCAGTGTGTGCATGTGTGCATGTGTGTGTGTGTGTCTGTCTGGGTGTCTGTGTTTGTGTCTGTGTGTGTCTGTGTCACAAGGCGTACTGCATACATCACAGGGTGCAAAGTCTGAGACAACAGGCTCAGTTGTGGTGGCTCTGAACAGTAGGTTTACAATGGGGGAGCCACAATGTCTTCCCAGCTTCCATCTGTTCCATAGACAGACTGAACACAACAGAGGCAACTGAAACACGAGACAAAAAAAACTAACAAGTCACTAATGGCCCAATATTTACTGCCAACTTCCTCTAAGATATAATCCTATTTGGAACCGTCTTTATTTCTTCAGTCATTCTGTTGCTTTTGGCTTTTTATTCTAAATGATTTGTATGGTATTGAGAGAGATCCATTGATGTAGAAAGTAGATTAAGAAAATATGTTTTGTTAGAAAAACCAGATGCTGTTGATGTTCTAAGGAGATGACAATTTAAACTATATCGTCCTCAACTGACTTTTCCTGATTAGTGTCTTTGAATGACGAGAACTCAGGTCACGTTTATGAATATACGTATAGATTATGTCTTCATTTTGCCAACACAGAGACAACAGCATACTTTGTTGAGGACAACAACATGGAATAGATACAGATTACCACAATGAGAACCTTTTCACTTTATTTTTCCCTTTTCAAAATCCATCAAATAGTAAACACAAGACATCAGAATGACAATCTACAGAAAATAAAGTCGTAGTCATTAGCAAGAACTTTCTTGGTTAAGTTTGAATTGAGGTAAACTTTGACACTGACCTGAGACTCCAGTAGAATCGCTGACTGACTGTCACCCCCAGTACGGCCCAGTTACATCCTGAGTTCCAGGAAATTCTTTATCTGATACAGAGATGTGTCACTAAAAGCTGTCACCACACAATTTGATACAGCCCAGATGGTTCTACAAATACTAACAGTTGAGCCATTCAGAATGAGTCGATTCAATGAATCTGATCTGCCCATTGAATTTCTTACTGTACTCTGATAGAGGTTAATCCATTGGTGAATAATAATATAAATAATACATTTGATTTGTAACAGGATTTTTCCAAAACCCAAAGTGCTAAATGAATGATCTACAATGGGAGTTGAGTTACCAACTGTATTCTATTGGAAGTACGTTTTCATGAATGATCCCACTGGCATAACCATCTCTTCAGAATCCCTTTCACCTTTACTGTACCAGGAAGTTGACCTGGGTGTCTCAGAGTAGGAGTGCTGATCTAGGGTCACTTTGGCCTTTCCGATTATAATTGATAAGATTATATGGACAGGTGGGTCCTGATCCTAGAACAGCACTCCTGTGTGGATACGGGCCCTGGTGAAATGGTGCTGACAGCAATAAATGATCTCTTTTAGACATCAGTGATGGACCTTTCCACAGTGGACGATATCCCTGTGATCTCTCATCTCAAAACAATAGTATGACTCCTCTTTAGACATAACTCCATTTTATAATTCAATGATCTCCCTATCACAGATACATATTAGAATTCACTTCCTTGTCCTATCAATCACTGGTAGTTGCATCAGCATCGGAGTTGTGTGTGATAGACTGAGGTTGGTAGAGATCAATCGTGTCAGAGGCACTATTCCCCTGGCCTTTCTGTATCCCAGAAGGTCACTTTGCCGCAGGCGCTCCTCCTCTCTCCTTCCCGCTCTGAGGGGAGCATGGAGCTCATATGGCAGTGAGAGAGAGTTACTCCACATTCGGTTTTGTATATTTCTACACCAGGTGCTGTTTGTACAGGGTACAGTGCTGTATACCAGTCCAAACTAAAGCCCCCCTCGTCATAATGAGCAAACAGGATACTGGGTAGGGTGTGAGTTGTTTCCTGAACACTGATCAAAAGCTGATGATTTGTCTGTTTGCTTTGTGTGGATGTTTGTGCAGTGTGTGTGTGTGTGTGTGTGTGTGTGTGTGTCAGACCCGGCACCAGGATAAAGTAACTAAGGGGGAAGTTGAAACTGGTGAGGTGGCACAATTCGGGGGAGTTCTTGCATTGGAATAATATAGCATTTTGCTTATATCACACTATATCACACTAAAAATACTGTAAACTTCAAATGCCGAGAATCCAAGACCGTTGAGTAATTTTGAAGGCACAGGTTGGCGCGAAATCTGTATCATCATAATGGACAGCGCCCTACACACTAAAGCAAGGTCGTTTTGGTCATGAATATAGGCTACAAGATAGACAGGGTAATTCACCTACAAACAGCCTATGTGAATGCAGCTGTACACACAGCTGTCTTACCAAAATAATGCATACTAAATGCTGAAAGTAGTAGCCTGGTTATTAATGCATGCAAACTAAAAAACTGAGTAGTGGTTTGGCTTAGAATACCGACACAACTGTGAATGCGAAGGAATGAATGTGAACAGAACAAAACAGAGCTACCAAGTAGTAGGCCAAGTCAACAAAATATCAGCTCGATAAAGGCACGATAAAGGCATGACATTAACAGTAAACAAACACACGCAGTAAACATAAGGTGAATGGAGATCCAAATAAACAAAACAGTCTACAGCCTACTACAGTGAGATGGAGCCTACAGCCTACTACAGTGAGATGTAGCCTACGGCCTACCACAGTGAGATGCAGCCTACAGCCTACTACAGTGAGATGCAGCCTACAGCCTACTACAGTGAGATGCAGCCTACAGCCTACTACAGTGAGATGTAGCCTACAGCCCACTAGAGTGAGATGTAGCCTACAGCCTACTAGAGTGAGATACAGCCTACTACAGTGAGATGCAGCCCACAGCCAACTACAGTGAGATGGAGTCTACAGCATACTACAGTGAGATGTAGCCTACAGCCTACTACAGTGACATGTAGTCTACAGCCTACTACAGTGAGATGGAGCCTACAGCCTACTACAGTGAGATGGAGTCTACAGCCTACTACAGTGAGATGGAGCCTACGGCCTACTACAGTGAGATGGATTCTACGGCCTACTACAGTGAGATGGAGCCTACGGCCTACTACAGTGAGATGTAGTCTCCAGCCTACTACAGTGAGATGTAGCCCACAGCCTACTACAGTGAGATGTAGTCTACAGACTACTATAGTGAGATGGAGCCTACGGCCTACTACAGTGAGATGTAGCCTACAGCCTATTACAGTGAGATGGAGCCTACAGCCTATTACAGTGAGATGTAGCCTACGGCCTATTACAGTGAGATGGAGCCTACAGCCTATTACAGTGCGATGTAGTCTACAGCCTACTACAGTGAGATGGAGCCTACGGCCTACTACAGTGTGATGGAGTCTACGGCCTACTACAGTGAGATGTAGCCTACAGCCTATTACAGTGAGATGGAGCCTACAGCCTATTACAGTGAGATGTAGCCTACAGCCTATTACAGTGAGATGGAGCCTACAGCCTATTACAGTGAGATGTAGCCTACAGCCTACTACAGTGAGATGCAGCCTACAGCCTACTACAGTGAGATGTAGTCTACAGTCTACTACAGTGAGATGGAGCCTACGGCCTACTACAGTGAGATGGAGGCTACAACCCACTAGAGTGAGATGTAGCCTACAGCCTACTACAGTGAGATGTAGCCTACAGCCCACTAGAGGGAGATGTAGCCTACAGCCTACTAGAGTGAGATACAGCCTACTACAGTGAGATGCAGCCTACAGCCTACTACAGTGAGATGTAGCCTAAAGCCTACTAGAGTGAGATGTAGCCTTCCAGCCTACTACAGTGAGATGTAGTCTACGGCCTACTACAGTGAGATGGAGCCTACGGCCTACTACAGTGAGATGGAGCCTACGCCCTACTACAGTGAGATGGAGCCTACGGCCAACTACAGTGAGATGGAGCCTACGGCCTACTACAGTGAGATGTAGTCTTCGGCCTATTACAGTGAGATGTAGCCTACAGCCTACTACAGTGCGATGCAGTCTACAGCCTACTACAGTGAGATGTAGTCTACAGCCTACCACAGTGAGATGTAGCCTACAGCATACTACAGTGAGATGTAGACTACAGCCTACTACAGTGAGATGTAGTCTACGGCCTACCACAGTGAGATGCAGCCTACAGCCTACTACAGTGAAATGGAGCCTACAGCCTACTACAGTGAGATGTAGTCTACGGCCTACCACAGTGAGATGCAGCCTACAGCCTACTACAGTGAGATGGAGCCTACGGCCTACTACAGTGAGATGGAGCCTACGGCCTACTACAGTGTGATGGAGCCTACGGCCTACTACAGTGAGATGGAGGCTACAACCCACTAGAGTGAGATGTAGCCTACAGCCTACTAGAGTGAGATACAGCCTACTACAGTGAGATGCAGCCTACAGCCTACTACAGTGAGATGTAGCCTACAGCCTACTTTAGTGAGATGTAGCCTGCAGCCTACTACAGTGAGATGTAGCCTACAGCCTACTGCAGTGAGATGTAGCCTACAGCCAATTACAGTGAGATGTAGCCTACAGCCTACTACAGTGAGATGAAGTCTACAGCCTACTACAGTGAGATGTAGCCTACAGCCTACTACAGTGAGATGTAGCCTACAGCCTACTACAGTGACATGTAGTCTACAGCCTACTACAGTGAGATGTAGCCTACAGCCTACTACTGTGAGATGTAGTCTACAGCCTACTACAGTGAGATGTAGCCTACAGCCTACTACAGTGAGATGTAGCCTACAGCCTATTACAATGAGATGTAGCCTACAACCTATTACAGTGAGATGTAGACGTACAGCCTACTACAGTGAGATGTAGTCTACAGCCTACTACAGTGAGATGTAGTCTACAGCCTACTACAGTGAGATGTAACGTACAGCCTACTACAGTGAGATGTAGTCTACAGCCTATTACAGTGAGATGTAGCCTACAACCTATTACAGTGAGATGTAACGTACAGCCTACTACAGTGAGATGTAGTCTACAGCCTACTACAGTGAGATGTAGTCTACAGCCTACTACAGTGAGATGTAGTCTACAGCCTACTACAGTGAGATGTTGTCTACGGCCTACTACAGTGAGATGTAGTCTACGGCCTACTACAGTGAGATGGAGCCTACGGCCTACTACAGTGAGATGGAGTGTACGGCCTACTACAGTGAGATGGAGCCTACAGCCTATTACAGTGCGATGTAGTCTACAGCCTACTACAGTGAGATGGAGCCTACAGCCTACTACAGTGAGATGGAGCCTACAGCCTACTACAGTGTGATGTAGCCTACAGCCTATTACAGTGAGATGGAGCCTACAGCCTATTACAGTGAGATGTAGCCGACAGCCTACTACAGTGAGATGTAGCCTACAGCCTACTACAGTGAGATGTAGCCTACAGCCTACTACAGTGCGATGCAGTCTACAGCCTACTACAGTGAGATGTAGTCTACAGCCTACCACAGTGAGATGTAGCCTACAGCCTACTACAGTGAGATGTAGACTACAGCCTACTACAGTGAGATGTAGTCTACGGCCTACCACAGTGAGATGCAGCCTACAGCCTACTACAGTGAGATGGAGCCTACAGTCTACTACAGTGAGATGGAGCCTACGGCCTACTACAGTGAAATGCAGCCTATTGCAGTGAGATGTAGCCTACAGCCTAAAAAAAACATATGTTACTTTTGCCTGGAGTATTTAGTTTGGAGGATCAAGAAGACTGAGGATTCTGTGCACCATGATGGCTGTAAACTTAAATCCAGGGTCCGTCACTGTCTTCAGCAGCCAAATAGCCTTGAGTCTTACTTCTGTTTTGTATGACCACGTGCCTTTGATGTCAGAGAGGAACTTCACAATGCTGTCACGTCTTTTAACATCCACTGACACAGCCAGGTATCCCCTTCTCCTTCGGCTTTGTTTGGGTACTTTGTCGAAGCCTATTTCTGATATCCATTGTGGCAGGGGCAAATCAACTGGTTTGAGCTAGCTAAATACGCTAATGCTAATAACACTAACGCTAATAACACAGCTAGCTAAGAAGCTAACTAAACTCTGTAGTGGTGGGGCTTGAGGCAGAGTTGAGTGAAGCAGCTTCAACTGTAAACTTGACCCGTTTATAAATCAAAATCAAATATTACAGGTGGAGGCATATCACGTTATTAACTTTTTTCTTGTTTTTATGGAAACCCAAAGGAGTCATACCTAACCACCCGTGGTTTTCCATAGCCCCCCTACACACGCTCTATCCATTGTGCTGACACAGCGCAGTGGAGATACAGATTTTGCGGCAACTTGTCACTCAAGCGTTTGAAAATGTTTGCTATTTTTATATAGGGACATAAAACTAAAACTAAGGTGGCACAACTTTCAACTGAGTGGGCTAAGCCCCCTTTTGGACCCTCGTGGAGCCGGAGCGGTGTGTGTGTGTGTGTACAAGGAGTTGAAGGCTGTTGTCTCTGTGTGTCTTTTCTCAGTTGTCTTTAATTACCTGTTGAGCGAGGCCGTAGGCAGAACCCAGTAGTGATCCTCCACTACTGCTTGCCCACACTAATCCCTATGAGTGTGTTTGCATATGTGTGTGTGCTTGTGTGCTTGTGTGTGTGTGTGTGTGTGTGTGTGTGTACGTGCATGTGTGTGGTGTGTCCCGCTATGCCTACTAACGACCTAAAGGAAAATACTCTCTCTGTGCTGTAATGACAGAGAATACATCCTCCCTGACGCTCTGCTCCTCACTAATAACTTGGTCAATCTGACACCAAAAAGTGATATCACCCCCACAAAAATATATGAGAGAAAGAAAGTAAAACGACCAGAACAGAACCCTTAGAGACAACAGAACCCTTAGAGACACCAGATCCCTTTAGAGACACCAGAACCCTTAGAGACAACAGAACCCTTTAGAGACAACAGAAACCGTTAGAGGACAACAGAACCCTTTAGAGACAACAGAACCCTTAGAGACAACAGAACCCTTAGAGACAACAGAACCCTTTAGAGACAACAGAAACCGTTAGAGACAACAGAACCCTTTAGAGACAACAGAACCCTTAGAGACAACAGAACCCTTTAGAGACAACAGAACCCTTTAGAGACAACAGAACCCTTAGAGACAACAGAACCCTTTAGAGACAACAGAACCCTTAGAGACAACAGAACCCTTAGAGACAACAGAACCCTTTAGAGACAACAGAACCCTTTAGAGACAATAGAACCCTTTAGAGACAACAGAACCCTTTAGAGACAATAGAACCCATTAGAGACAACAGAACCCTTTAGAGACAACAGAACCCTTTAGAGACAACAGAACCCTTTAGAGACAATAGAACCCTTTAGAGACAACAGAACCCTTTAGAGACAACAGAACCCTTAGAGACAACAGAACCCCTTAGAGACAACAGAACCCTTTAGAGACAACAGAACCCTTTAGAGACAACAGAACCCTTTAGAGACAATAGAACCCATTAGAGACAACAGAACCCTTTAGAGACAACAGAACCCTTTAGAGACAACAGAACCCTTTAGAGACACAAAAAGCCCAGAAACTTTAGCGGTGCAAGAAACTTTGACTTTGAGATCTTTCAGATGTGTGTTTATTCTTTTGATGGGGCAGGGGGTCCACGGAACAGAACGAAACGCAACTGAGTGGCAGAATCACAGTTTGTTTATTTATCTTTTAAACGGCTAATTCCTCATTAAAACCGGTCTGAGGCGGCAGGAGACCTTTGATAAAAAGCGGTGCCGTGTTTGCGTTACTTCTTCCACCACGCTGTCGTCTGGCTTCATCTGCTCAGCCTACTGTGTGTGTTGGCTGCAGACACCAGGAGACTATTGATTTGGCATGAAAACATGTATCATTTTTGTATAATGTTCATAAAATTATCATTATCATCTGTGAGAGGTTTTTCGTTCCAACACCCTTATAATTTACTGCATGAGAACATTCAGTGCTTGGTCAGGAGCTGAAAAGCCCAAAGGTTGGCAACGTGCTACATGAAATATGTTACAAAACACTACCGCCACCTCCCCTCTGCCCTCTCTCACTCTCACACCAAAAGGTCCCTTTCATCTAATTACTTCACTGCGGCACGTGTGTGTGTGGGTGTGTGTGTGTGTGTGTGTGTGCGCTTGCCGGGCGTGTCTGTGTGTGCTCTGTTCTTGCGCATGTGTATGTGCATCACTGTGTGAAACCAGAGCAATGCTGTTTCATTGGTCATCCCCCCTCTGTACCTGAACAAACCACGTCCATCAGACTACAGATTGACTCCAACTCATTTTTCAACTCTGCTACCTCATGTACACTTTCTAATAAAGCCAGTGGATGAAGAGAATTAGGAGAGAGGGGAAGGTGGGGAACGGGAGAAGGGAGGGCAAACACCACTAATTCCAGTTGCGGCCGGTGTTGGTTTGCGATCTCATTAACGCACTGTTGGACTGTCAAACACACGCGTCCACTTGTTCAATCACTGGGGGCAATGCAGGCGGCTTTAAATCCAAAATGAGTTTCATGACTAGGAACCTGTCCCCTCACGTCCGCATATCCCGCGGAGGCTGATTTATAAGGGCCCGACCCAGGAAATACCACAGACCTCAGTCTCATTGGCCCTTTCTTCAAAGTTCGGAGATTGATTTCTTTGTTACTCCATTACTCTGGTTCAAGTTTCTCTCTTCAAATCAAATCAAATTGTATTTGTCACATGCGCCAAATACAACAGGTGTAGACCTTACTTACAAGACTTTAACCAATAATGCAGTTTTAAGAAAAAAAGTGTTAAAGTATTTACTAAAATAAACTGAAGTACATCTTCTTTTACAAAAAATGACAACAAATAATTAAGGAGCAACAATAAAATATACAGGGGGAACCGATACAGAGTCAATGGGCAGGGGCACCGGTTAGTTGAGGTAATTGAGGTAATATGTACATGTACTGCAGGTAGAGGTAAAGTGACTATGCATGGAAAATAAACAGAGAGTAGCAGCAGTGTAAAAACTAGTCCGGGTAGCCATTTGATTAGCTGTTCAGCTGTCTTATGGCTTGGGGGCAGAAGCTTTTAAGAAGCCTTTTGGACCTAGACTTGGCACTCCGGTACTATTTGCTTTGCAGAGAGAACAATCTATGACTAGGGTGGCTGGAGTCTTTGACCATTTTTAGGGCCTTCCTCTGACACCGCCTGGTATAGTGGTCCTGGTATAGTGGTCCGGAAGCTTGACCCCAGTGATGTACTGGGCCATACGCACTACCCTCTGTAGTGCCTTGCAGTCGGAGGCCAAGCAGTTGCCATACCAGGCGGTGTTGCAACCAGTCAGGATGCTCTCGATGGTGCACTTTCAATGGTGTACTTTTTGAGGATCTGAGGATTCATGCCAAATCTTTTCAGTCTACTGAGGGGGAATAGGCATTGTCGTGTCCTCTTCACGACTGTCTTGGTGTGTTTGGACCATGATAGTTTGTTGGTGATGTGGACACCAAGGAACTTGAAGCTCTCAACCTGCTCCACTGCAGCCCCGTCGATGAGAATGGGGGCGTACTCAGTCCTCCGTTTCATGTAGTCCACAATCATCTCCTTTGTCTAGATCACATTGAGGGAGAGGTTGTTGACCTGGCACCACACTGACAGGTCTCCGACCTCCTCCCTATAGGCCGTCTCATCGTCGGTGATCAGGACAACTGTTGTGTCGTTGGCAAGCTTAGTGTTGGAGTCGTGCTTGGCTATGCAGTCATGGGTGAACAGGGAGTACAGGAGGGGCCTTCGTTTTGAGGATCAGCGTGGTGGATGTGTTGCTACCTACCCTTATCACCTGAGGGTGGCCCTTCAGGAAGTCCAGGATCCAGTTGCAGAGGGAGGTGTTTAGTCCCAGGGTCCTTAGCTTAGTGACGAGTTTTGAAGCCACTATGGTGTTGAACGCTGAGCTGTAGTCAATGAACAGCATTCTCTTACACTCCTCTTTTTATAGCACTCTCCTTCCTGCCACTCTCTCCATTGCTCCCCAGTCTCTAGCCCCCTTTTCCTTCTTTCTGTACATTCAGATACTCTCCTCTTCAAACCTCACACCTATTCTCCAGTCTGTTGTCCATCCCCCTCTCCACTCTGTTGTCAATTTTTTTCAGTCATCTGTTCCTTCTCTACCCATCAACTGGCACCTTCTGTCCCTGAGCTACACCTTTAGGGACGATGTCCTACATTATTTATATTCCTGGACTAAAAAGCCCTTTCAATAGAGATTCTCTGTCCGGCATGCTTGTACAGGTTTCCTCAATTGCTTAGACACAATTCCTGGAACAACTCAACATTTTCTCAAATCTTCACACACAATTTTAAAAACTCACACCCAACAGTACAAACATTTAACTTCTGGGTCCCAGTTCAAACTTTGCCCTCAGACAACACACACAAGCTGTCAAAAACACAGACTACATGACTGTTAGTTACACACTGGAGGGATTAATTCAAAACAGTGATACCAAAATGTTTAGAAAAGGTTTCAGATAAAGAATTTGGAACTTTGTAAAATGATAGCGCTGACTATCCAGATGACCCTTTCAGGAACACCCTGGTGAGAGAACTTCAAAACAGTACTGTAATAAATACCTCTTACATTAGTGGATAAGGGAATACTACTGTATATGCTGTTTTGGTCAAAAACCTTTGAAATGTCACACTGACAAAACATGTAAGGAAGAGTCCACGCACAGTAAAATACCCAATTTCCGAAAGCTTCATTTCCAAATGCAGCAAATGTACAGGTTACTCAGCATCAGCGTTCTCATCATCTCGTCTCAGGTCTGGGTCAGGCCATAATATCTCATCAACGTCACACATTATGTTTTCTCTTGCCAGGCAGCGTGGGAAAAATGCCCTTGTGTGCCTTAGAAAACCCTGGATAGACTCCACAGACACATCACCACAGGTGTCCACCATTGCCTCCAGGAGGTTTTGCTGTGCGTAGGGGTTTTAGTCATACACTCTCCAAAACCTTGCTGAGAAAAATTCTTCAATCGGATTCAGAAATGGGGAATATGCTGGCAAAAAAAGAATGGTGAACCTGGGGTGGTCATTGAACCAGGCGCGAACCAGAGCAGCCCGATGCAAACTCACGTTATCCCAAATGACAACATATTGGACTTGGTCTGGTTTCCCTGGCTCCCCTTCCTGTTGTAGAACGTTATTGTGCAGCTGATCTAGAAATTGAAGGAGTTGTGCCGTGTTGTATGGACCAACTTTGACATGGCGGTGGAGGACGCCACGATTGCTGATGGCTGCACATAGGGTGACGTTGCCTCCCCTCTGGCCAGGAACTTGTATGATGACCAATGATGTTGCACCCTCTTTTGCGCCTTTTTGTCAGGTTGAACCCTGCCTCGTCGATGAAGATGTACTCCTGTAGGTCAGCCATGGCATCCAGCTCAAAGATTCTCTACTGTACTGAAATGAAAGATTGTGTACTGCAGTTACTGTATCACATTACTATACAGTACTGTACTGATATGCTGGAGAGATGGGCCATACTCTACATACTGTAAAAATTCTGTACAGTATAGCAATTACCTGCACATATTGGAATCGTTGCTCCTTAACTCTGTTTGAATTCCTTTCAAAAGGCCCACGGTACAGCTGCTTTGTCCTTGTGGTTCTTCTGAACGATCCGATCAATGGTGGAAATGCTGATGCTGTCAATTTATTGGAAGACTACCTGGTCTTCAATTATATGGGTTTGAATTTCCCTCAAAGGGATGGAATTATTGGCAATCACCATATTCACCAGGGCAGTCTCCTGCTCAGCTGTGAGAAGTCTCCGCCTACCTCCAATAGAGGGCCGCCTCTCAGTTCTGCAAAAATGAAATTTGACCATTATTGACCTATGGTCATCCATTACTGTGGTAAAAACTACATTGAGAACAAAGTGGAGATTCAGTCTATATGCACTAGAACATTACATGTATCACAGTAACAACAAGGCAAATGACCTGTTTTCCCTTCTGAAAGTACGGACAATGGATGCAACCGTGTAATGGGTTAGGTTGGGTTGCACTAGCTGTCCAGCTTCTCATAGTCCTCCCATGTATGAGCACATGATGAACTAGGGTGGCATGGATTTCACCTGTTGTTGTTGTTGTTGTTGTCGTCCTCATCCTCTTCCTCTCTGTTGTCTTGCAACTTCGGCATTGTTAGGATCCATTGTTCCAAAGCACATGGACATGCCTCTTGGCCCTATTTATTGATCCTGCAATTCTGATTGGTGTGTTAACAATTTTGAGGATTAGTGTTTGCACCTGGAGAAAGGTGTGCTCTTTGAGTTTAGGTTGTGATGACTTTAGTTAATTATATTTAGAGCATGTGTTTGCTGAATGAATATATAGTGCAATGAATGATTTATTTGGCCACTTGTGTGTAAGGTTTTGCAGAAAGAGTTTTGAATATTGAAACATGTGGAAACAGGTGAATAGTGTTGACGGTTATGGGAAATGTGTGTTTTTGGGAATGATGTAAGGGTATGGGTTTTTGATCTACAGGAACCAGTTTTTGTGTTTAAGCAAACGATAAAAACTGTCATTAAAGGAGTGGGTTTAATCTGCTTTCTGGGAATCCAGCCCTTAAAGGGGAAATCTGCAGTTCAAATGACAACAAAGCAGATGATGCATGTATAAGTTGTTATCTTATTATATTAATCATTTAAAAGTTCCATAAAAGGATGTATCTATCACAGATTGCCCCTTTAAACGTTTACTGTGTATGTGTGTACTATTCCATGCTAGTACAGTATTCAGTACGATATTCCTCTCCCCTCATTAAGAGTTCACTCTCTGTTCCTCCCAGGAGGGTTTGATCATTAGGACATGTACGGACCGGTACAGATCAGATCAATCCTTCAAGCCGATTCAAATCACCTCCATGGCTTCAATGACCTTGACTGCTGGCCTATCCTTGTGGAGATATGAGGTAGGTAGTGTGATATAGAGCATGTGATGTGTAGATGAGGTGTTGCATATTAAAGGAAATAGTGAGATGGGAGAACTGAACACTAATGAATCTTCAACCAGGTTCAACCAGCTTGACTAATTCAAAGGTACGGTAAGACGTTTCAGTAATCAAGAGACATTTCTGGGAAGCTCGGGTGGCAGGTTTCTAGGTTCTCTGGTAATAGCATTGGTAGTCTCTTATGAGATGTGAGTGACAGACTGGTTCCGGGTACTGAGAATATAGCGTTGGTGATGGGAGCTGCAGTATTGTACAGCCAGAGTTGGATCACTGATTGGGCTTGTGGAACCAGGATAGTGTGTGCAGGGCTGATTCTCTGCTGGGTGTCAGTAACTGACATCTACGACCAAGTGATTATGCCCTCCTGGATCGTGCATGCTCTTGTTATCTTCAAGTAACAAAAAATACTTAATTAAGCTGAGTGGGCCATGACTCTTAGTTAGACTATGTGTTTGTCACTCTGAGTAGATACAGGCAGACGGTAGTTACCCATTAGATCTGATCGTGTCATCTGCGTGCGTCTCAGATATTTGCCTGTAATTAAGATGAGATCTCCATAGCCAGCAGTTCTACAGGCAAGATGCAGGTGGCTGGAAGGTATCTAGATGAATGTGTCCCAGACTGGGGCAAATGTCAGTACTACACAACTGAAGAGTAATGACTAGCTATGTGGGCCAGCTCCTCTTTCCACTGTGCAGAGACAGAGGAAAGTAATACCGGGCCATGCTGTTTCAGGCTTCTTCTTCTCTTCTTACAGAGGAGAGAGACACCGGGCCATGCTGTTTCAGGCTTCTTCTTCTCTTCTTACAGAGGAGAGAGACACCGGGCCATGCTGTTTCAGGCTTCTTCTCTTCTTACAGAGGAGAGAGACACCGGGACAAGCTGCTACAGGCTTCTTCTTCTCTTCTTACAGAGTAGAGAGACACCGGGACATGCTGCTACAGGCTTCTTCTTCTCTTCTTACAGAGGAGAGAGACACCGGGACAAGCTGCTACAGGCTTCTTCTTCTCTTCTTACAGAGGAGAGAGACACCGGGACATGCTGCTACAGGCTTCTTCTTCTCTTCTTACAGAGGAGAGAGACACTGGGACATGCTGTTTCAGGCTTCTTCTTCTCTTCTTACAGAGGAGAGAGACACCAGGACATGCTGCTACAGGCTTCTTCTTCTCTTCTTACAGAGGAGAGAGACACTGGGACATGCTGTTTCAGGCTTCTTCTTCTCACAGAGGAGAGAGACACCAGGACATGCTGCTACAGGCTTCTTCTTCTCTTCTTACAGAGGAGAGAGACACCAGGACACTCTGTTTCAGGCTTCTTCTTCTCTTCTTACAGAGGAGAGAGACACCAGGACACTCTGTTTCAGGCTTCTTCTTCTCTTCTTACAGAGGAGAGAGACACCAGGACATGCTGCTACAGGCTTCTTCTTCTCTTCTTACAGAGGAGAGAGACACCAGGACATGCTGTTTCAGGCTTCTTCTTCTCTTCTTACAGAGGAGAGAGACACCAGGACACTCTGTTTCAGGCTTCTTCTCTTCTTTTCTCACTGAACCAGAGGCAGAGAAGAGAGGGAACAAGATAAGAGAAAGTGTCTCTCTTTCACCATCAGACTGGAGATGTTTCTCTTTTTTAATCATGACACTGAGATTCATAGTGGGAGAGATGTGCCTACCTCTTCAAAGAGTATCTTAAAAGAATCCCCCCCAATCATAAAAATATATACAGTACCAGTCAAAAGTTTGGACACTCATTCAAGTTTTTTTTTAAAATTTGTACTATTTTCTATATCGTAGAAAAATAGTGAAGACATCAAAACGATGAAATAACACCTATCGAATCATGTAGTAACCAAAAAAGTGTTAAACAATTCAAAATAGTTTATTTAGATTCTTCAAAGTAGCCACCCTTTGCCTTCATGACAACTTTGCACACTCTTGGCATTCTCTCAACCTGCTTCACCTGGAATGCTTTTCCAAAAGTCGTGAAGGACTTCCCACATATGCTGAGCACTTGTTGGCTGCTTTTCCTTCACTCTGGTGTCCAACTCATCCCAAACCATCTCATTTGGGTTGAGGTCGAGTGATTGTGGAGGCCAGGTCATCTGAGTAGCATTCCATTACTCTCCTTCTTGGTAAAATAGCCCTTACACAACCTGGAGGTGTGTTGGGTCATTGTTCTGTTGAAAAACAAATGATAGTCCCATTAAGTGCAAACCAGATGGGATGGCGTATTGCTGCAGAATGCTGTGGTAGCCATGCTGATTAAGTGTGCCTTGAATTCTAAATAAATCCCTGACAGTGTCACCAGTAAAGCACCATCACACATCCTCCTCCATGCTTCACGGTGGGAACCACACATGCGGAGATCATCTGTTTACCTACTCTGCGTCTCACAAAGACATGGCGGTTGGAACCAAAAATCAGAAATTTGGACTCATTAGACCAAAGGACATATTTCCACCGGTCTAATGTCCATTGCTCGTGTTTCTTGGCCCAAGCAAGTCTCTTCTTATTAAAGGTCTTTACTTCTTTACTTATCTCTTCAGTAGGTCCTATGATTAAGTATAGTCTGGCCCAGGAGTGTGAAGGTGAACGGAAAGGCTGGAGCAACGAACCGCCCTTGCTGTCTCTGCCTTGCCGGTTCCCCTCTTTCCACTGGGATTCTCTGCCTCTAACCCTTTTACAGGGGCTGAGTCACTGGCCTACTGGTGTTCTTCCATGCCGTCCATGGGAGGGGTGCGTCACTTGAGTTGGTTGAGTCACTGACGTGGTCTTCCTGTCTGGGTTGGCGCCCCCCCCCTTGGGTTGTGCCATGGCGGAGATCGTTGTGGGCTATACTCGGCCTTGTCTTAGGACGGTAAGTTGGTGGTTGGAGACATCCCTCTAGTGGTGTGGGGGCTGTGCTTTGGCAAAGTGGGTGGGGTTATATCCTGCCTGTTTGGCCCTGTCCGGGGGTATCATCGGATGGGGCCACAGTGTCTTCTGAACCCTCCTGTCTCAGCCTCCAGTATTTATGCTGCAGTAGTTTATGTGTCGGGGGGCTAGGGTGAGTCTGTTACATCTGGAGTATTTCTCTTGTCTTATCCGGTGTCCTGTGTGTATTTAAATATGCTCTCTCTAATTCTCTCTTTCTCTCTTTCTGTCTTTCTCTCGGAGGACCTGAGCCCTAGGACCATGCCTCAAGACTACCTGGTATGATGACTCCTTGCTGTCCCCAGTCCACCTGGCCGTGCTGCTGCTCCAGTTTCAACTGTTCTGCCTGCGGCTATGGAACCCTGACCTGTTCACCGGACGTGCTTGTTGCACCCTCGACAACTACTATGATTATTATTATTTGACCATGCTGGTCATTTATGAACATTTTAACATTTTTAAATTTGACCATGTTCTGTTATAATATCCACCCTGCACAGCCAGAAGAGGACTGGCCACCCCTCATAGCCTGGTTCCTCTCTAGGTTTCTTCCTAGGTTTCTGGCCTTTCTAGGGAGTTTTTCCTAGGGAGTTTTTCCTAGCCACCGTGCTTCTTTCACATGCTTTGCTTGCTGTTTGGGGTTTTAGGCTGGGTTTCTGTACAGCACTTTGAGAATATCAGCTGATGTACGAAGGGCGATATAAATAAATTTGATTTGATTTGAAGGTGTCCTTTAGTTGTCACGCCCTGATCTGTTTCACCTGTCCTTGTGATTGTCTCCACCCCCTCCAGGTGTGGCTGATTTTCTCCAGTGTATTTATCCCTGTGTTTCCTGTCTCTCTGCACCAGTTTGTCATGTTTGTTTCCAAGTCAACCAGCGGTTTTCCCGTTCTCCAGCTTTTTGCATTCTCCTTTTTCTAGTCCTCCCGGTTTTGACCCTTGCCTGTTTCTGGACTTTGTACCTGCCTGCCTGACCATTCTGCCTGCCTTGACCACGAGCCTGTCTGCCACTGTATCTCCTGGACTCTGATCTGGTTTTGACCTATTTGCCTGTCCACGACCATTCTCTTTGGATTAATAAACATTGTAAGACTCCAACCATCTGCCTCCTGTGTCTGCATTTGGGTCTCGCCTTGTGCCTTGATATTATTGGTTTCCTGGCAGCAATTTGACCATGAAAGCCTGATTCACACAGTCCCCTCTGAACAGTTGATGTTGAGATATGTTTGTTATTTGAACTCGGTGAAGCATTTATTTGGGCTGCAATCTGAGGTGCAGTTTACTCTAATGAATTTATCCTCTGCAGCAGAGGTAACTCTGGGTCTTCCTTTCCTGTGGCGGTCCTCATGAGAGCCAGTTTCATCATAGAGCTTTATGGTTTTTGCGACTGCACTTGAAGAAACTTTCAACATTTTTGAAATTTTCCGCATTTACTGACCTTCATGTCTTTAAGTAATGATGGATTGTCCTTTCTCTTTGCTTATTTGAGCTGTTCTTGCCATATTATGGACTTGGTCTTTTACCGAATAGGGCTATCTTCTGTATACCACCTCTACCTTGTCACAACACTAATTATTGGCTGAAACGCATTAAGAAGGAAAGAAATTCTACAAATTAAATTTTTACAAGGCACACCTCTTAATTGAAATGCATTCCAGGTGACTACTTCATGAATCTGGTTGAGAGAATGCCAAGAGTGTGCAAACACCAAATCAAACTTTATTTGTCACTTGCGCCGAATACAAGTGTAGATTTGACTGTGAAATGCTTACAAGCCCTTAACCAACAGTGCAGTTCAATAAGAGTTAAGAAAATATTTACCAAGTAGACTAAAATAAGTAACACAATAAGAATAACAATAACGAGGCTATATGCTGGGTGCACCGATACCGAGTCAGGTTAGAAAATATGTCATCAAGGCAAAGGGTGGCTACTTTGAAGAATCTCAAATATAAAATACAATTTGTTTTGTTTAACAGTTTTTTTGGTCACTACATGATTCCATATGTGGTATTTCATAGTTTTGATGTCTTCACTATTATTTTACAATGTAGTAAAAATAAAGAAAAACCATGGAATGAGTAGGTGTCCAAACTTTTGACTGGTACTGTACATGTTTCTAGTAGCACTGACTTTGTTAACTACTTTATTGAGGGAAAATGTACTTGCTATGACTGTGATGTGTGGTTGTCTCACCCAGCTATCTCAAGATGAATGCTTTGTATAATAGTGTCTGCTAAATGACTAAAATGGAAAAATGTAATGTGTCATCAGACTGTGATTTGGCGGCTCAGGCTATTGTTAGAGCCAAAATCTCTCTCACTCTAACTCTCTCTTTTTCGTTGTCTCTCTCTCTCTCACACTCCCTCGCTCTGGCCTTGGTATTTGGACATCAGGCATTCCTTATTCTTCGGGCCAGCACATTTATTCCTGTCTAACTCTCTGTGTTTCCTAGTCATAAGCTGTGTTCGAATAGTCATTCCAACCACACTAACCGTACTATGTGTGACGTAAATTGAGTATACAGTATGCTTCTTGGTCATAGTATGGATATAGTTAGTATGCCAAAAGTTCCCGGATGTCGTACTACATTCGGCAAAATACAAAGTATACAAGCAGTGGGCACTATTTCCAGGCTTTTAGGGCCTATAATGCAATTCTTCAGAAAATGGGCGTGGCTTCATAACACTTTCAGATTTGAAGAAAATTGAGGAAAATATGCAGCCGAAGTATATCGAGAGCGGATACAAATTCATTGCTTTAACTAATTAAGACAAATGTTAAGAAAATGTTGAGCAATAAAGTAATGACTTATGTTACGCTATCAAGCTAGCAAGAGGTTGCATAGCAACAGCATAAACCTCCGGTAGACAGGCGTAGCACTAGTACGCTCAACTGAAAGGATACCATTCGTTTACAGTATACTAAAATGAACTAACAGTATTTAGTATGTAGTATATTCTCATTAAGTATGTAGTATACAGTATGTTAGAATGGGTATTTGAACACAGAGAACTGTAGCATAGACTAGTTCTTCCGGGACTGGCCACATGGTCAGGACATCCTCCTGAAGGTATCACCCTCTGCCTCTGAGTGAGCCCTACCACTGCATAGCATTTTAAACATGCTTGTTTATTCATACATTTCTTCTACTTATTTTTTCACCATTTTATTTATTTATCTATACATTTTGTTTTAGGAGCATGCGAACCCTCCCTCCCTCTGAACACACATGGTGATATGGCTAGATGTCGGCTTGTTTTAACTAGGCTCATTACCCGCTGGGAAACCACTCCAGTTAATTCAAATCATTTGCTGTTATCGCGGCTGCTGCTCTTGCTGCTTTGGCTAGCCACATGTTACCGGGGGAGTGCTGTGCAGAGGCAGCCTGCTCCTCTCTCTCTCCCACCCTGCCTGGCGAACGCTGCTCCTCTGCCGCCGCCGTTTCTCAGGCTAATTATCGACGTAGGAGGAATATTTTACCGCCATATTAACATGCCGTGCTTTGGCCCGCTTCTGTGGGTGGGAGGAGGAGGAGAAAAAGAAGAAGAAGAAGCAGAGAAGAACAGAGAACGAGTGTAGAAACATGCCCTGAATGTTGAGGGGTTTCGTAATTAGCAGGTATCAAGAAAGCTGCTGGTTTAGCAGGTCTAGTTTGGTGGATTTTTATATGGGTTATGTATTTACTGATTCGGTTATGTATTTAAATGACCTCACACTCATTGCATAAATGAAAGAGGAGCGTAAGAAGTGCATGGTTGAGGTTAGGTAGGCTGCTGTAGTAACTATATCCCCAGTACACTGCCTATCAACCCTCAAATTCATACAAATGCCAAATTTGGCTAGTTTCGTCGCAGTAGTAAAATAGTCCTGCAGCAGGAGGATCTGATTATTAAAAAGAAAAGGTGATCATTTCAACTGGAAATTTGTTTTGATAGGTGTAGCCTATGGCTGCATTTCTGAAACACTTGTATGTCGTAGTGGAGACCAATATCTATCTTGTGTTATTAAGCTATATAAAACGACAGTTGTTGATGTGTATGGCTTTACTTCAGATACATTTTTGAATGTCGCAGTAGTAGGACCCACAGTAGTAGGACCCACAGCAGTAGGACCCACAGTAGTAGGAACCACAGTAGTAGGACCCAAAGTAGTAGGACCCACAGTAGTAGGACCCACAGTAGTAGGACCCACAGTAGTAGGACCCACAGTAGAAGGACCCACAGTAGTAGGACACACAGTAGTAGGACACACAGTAGTAGGACCCACAGTAGTAGCACATTTACTATCTCTGGTGTTTTACCGTTTGAGCGCGAGAGAAAGAAAAAGAGAACTGCAGGTTTTCAGTGAATTTATGTAAATCATGACTCATTAGAATTTTCTGCGGTGCGGAGTGATCAAATTAAGATACATCTGTACTAATGAATATGACCTAATATGTCTTCTTGGGTGACATACAACTACAATGGTTAAATGTCATTATGTTTTCATATTTTAACAAGACCAAGGACCTTGGCAATACATAGTACATACACCCCTATACTGCTTCATTCAGCTCTGAATCAGGGTATCAAACATCAACAACAGACAGTCATTGTTGCTCAATAGCCTAACTCAGAATTGATAATGCTGACAAGACATACATACGTCTATGGTCCCCAGTCTGAACATCAGCCATTGTTGTTCCTGAGAAAATGAAACTTAAATGACATTGAGAGGGGTAGTAAATGAGAAATAGTGAAAATGAGATATTTAATGAGTGTGGCAAGTCTCTCCAGTGATAAGCTGATCCAGACACTGGGGAGCCCGTACCCGGAGATGAGGGCTCCTCCTGGGGTTGACTATCGACCTGTAAAGCCCCTCCTGAATCTGGATTCTGGATCTCCATGTTGTACGTTTATCTATATTGGAGAATGTGGATAACGAGTCGTGTTGTGCGTGGGTGGGAGAAACGGGTACAGTAGATGTCTGTATGAGATTGGGAGATGGGGGAAGGGTGCAAAGCTACTGTGGGGGTTGATACAGTAAGAAGTTGGGGAAAGGGTGATATCTTCTCCTCCTTCATATCTCGGAATGTTGCTGATATTAAAAAAAGTATCAAAAGTCCATTTACGATGTGAAAGGCACCCTCATTAAATTTTGGCAGAGAGAAACCCAAATGGTTGGTTACAGTTTTTCTCAATTGCTTAGACACAATTCCTGGAACAACTCAACATTTTCTCAAATCTTCACACACAATTTTAAAAACTCACACCCAACGGTACAAACATTTAACTTCTGGGTCCCAGTTCAAACTTTGCCCTCAGACAACACACACAAGCTGTCAAAAACACAGACTACATGACTGTTAGTTACACACTGGAGGGATTAATTCAAAACACTGCTACCAAAATGTTTAGAAAAGGTTTCAGATAAAGAATTTTGAACTTTGTAAAATGATAGCGCTGACTATCCAGATGACCCTTTCAGGAACACCCTGGCGAGAGAACTTCAAAACAGTACTGTAATAAATACCTCTTACGTTAGTGGATAAGGGAATACTACTGTATATGCTGTTTTGGTCAAAAACCTTTGAAATGTCACACTGACAAAACATGTAAGGAAGAGTCTATGCACACGTAAAATACCCAATTTCCAAAATGCTTTATTTCCAAATGCAGCAAATGTACAGGTTACTCAGCATCAGCGTTCTCATCATCTCGTCTCAGGTCTAGGTCAGGCCATAATATCTCATCAACGTCACACATTATGTTTTCTCTTGCCAGGCAGTGTGGGAAAAATGCCCTTGTGTGCCTTAGAAAACCCTGGATAGACTCCACAGGCACATCACCACAGGTGTCCACCATTGCCTCCAGGAGGTTTTGCTGTGCGTAGGGGTTTTAGTCATACACTCTCCAAAACCTTGCTGAGAAAAATTCTTCAATCGGATTCAGAAATGGGGAATATGCTGGCAAAAAAAGAATGGTGAACCTGGGGTGGTCATTGAACCAGGTGCGAACCAGAGCAGCCCGATGCAAACTCATGTTATCCCAAATGACAACATATTGTGGTTGGAGATATCCCTCCAGTGGTGTGGGGGCTGTGCTTTGGCAAAGTGGGTGGGGTTATATCCTACCTGTTTGGCCCTGTCCGGGGGTTTCATCGAAAGGGGCCACAGTTTCTCCTGACCCCTCCTGTCTCAGCCTCCAGTATTCATGCTGCAGTAGTTTATGTGTCGGGGGGCTAGGGTCAGTCTGTCACATCTGGAGTATTTCTCTTGTCTTTTCCGGTGTCCTGTGTGAATTTAAATATGCTCTCTCTAATTCTCTCTTTCTCTCTTTCTTTCTTTCTCTCTCTCTCTCGGAGGACCTGAGCCCTAGGACCATGCCTCAGGACTACCTGGCTTGACGACTCCTTGCTGTCCCCAGTCCACCTGGCCGTGCTGCTGCTCCAGTTCCAACTGTTCTGCCTGCAGCTATGGAACCCTGACCTGTTCACCGGACGTGCTACCTGTCCCAGACATGCTGTCCCAGACCTGCTGGAACCCTGACCTGTTCACCGGACGTGCTACCTGTCCCAGACCTGCTGTTTTCAACTCTCTAGAGACAGCAGGAGCGGTAGAGATACTCTCAAAGATCGGCTATGAAAAAGCCAACTGACACTTACTCTTGTGTTACTGACTTGTTGCACCCTCGACAACTACTATGATGATTATTATTATTTGACCATGCTGGTCATTTATGAACATTTGAACATCTTGGCCATGTGCTGTTATAATCTCCACCCGGCACAGCCAGATGAGGACTGGCCACCCCTCATAGCCTGGTTCCTCTCTAGGTTTCTTCCTAGGTTTTGGCCTTTCTATGGAGTTTTTCCTAGCCACCGTGCATCTACACCTGCATTGCTTGCTGTTTGGGGTTTTAGGCTGGGTTTCTGTACAGCACTTTGAGATATCAGCTGATGTAAGAAGGGCTATATAAATAAATTTGATTTGATTTGATTGGGCTTGCTCTGGTTGCCCTGGTTCCCCTTCCTGTTGTAGAACGTTATTGTGCAGCTGATCTAGAAATTGAAGGAGTTGTGCCGTGTTGTATGGACCAACTTTGACATGGCGGTGGAGGACGCCACGATTGCTGATGGCTGCATATAGGGTGACGTTGCCTCCCCTCTGGCCAGGAACTTGTATGATGGCATGGTGACCAATGATGTTGCGCCCTCTTTTGCGCCTTTTTGTCAGGTTGAACCCTGCCTCGTCGATGAAGATGTACTCCTGTAGGTCAGCCATGGCATCCAGCTCAAAGATTCTCTATTGTACTGAAATGAAAGATTGTGTACTTCAGTTAGAGTATCACATTACTATACAGTACTGTACTGATATGCTGGAGAGATGGGCCATACTCTACATACTGTAAAAATTCTGTACAATATAGCAATTACCTGCACATATTGGAATCGTTGCTCCTTAACTCTGTTTGAATTCCTTTCAAAAGGCCCACGGTACAGCTGCTTTGTCCTTGTGGTTCTTCTGAACGATCCGGTCAATGGTGGAAATGCTGATGCTGTCAATTTCTTGGAAGACTACCTGGTCTTCAATTATATGGGTTTGAATTTCCCTCAAAGGGATGGAATTATTGGCAATCACCATATTCACCAGGGCAGTCTCCTGCTCAGCTGTGAGAAGTCTCCGCCTACCTCCAATAGAGGGCCGCCTCTCAGTTTTGAAAAAATGAAATTTGACCATTATTGACCTATGGTCATCCATTACTGTGGTAAAAACTACACTGAGAACAAAGTGGAGATTCAGTCTATATGCACTACAACATTACATGTATCACAGTAACAACAAGGCAAATGACCTATTTTCCCTTCTGAAAGTACGGACAATGAATGCAACCGTGTAATGGGTTAGGTTGGGTTGCACTAGCTGTCCAGCTTCTCATAGTCCTCCCATGTATGAGCACATGATGAACTAGGGTGGCATGGATTTCACCTGTTGTTGTTGTTGTCGTCCTCATCCTCTTCCTCTCTGTTGTCTTGCAACTTCGGCATTGTTTGAATCCATTGTTCCAAAGGACAATGACACGCCTCTAGGCATGTCCATGTGATTGGTGTGTTAACAATTTTGAGGCTTAGTGTTTGCACCTGGAGAAAGGTGTGCTCTTTGAATTTAGGTTGTGATGACTTGAGTTAATTATATTTAGAGCATGTGTTTGCTGAATGAATATATAGTGCAATGAATGATTTATTTGGCCACTTGTGTGTAAGGTTTTGCAGAAAGAGTTTTGAATATTGAAACATGTGGAAACAGGTGAATAGTGTTGACGGTTATGGGAAATGTGTGTTTTTGGGAATGATGTAAGGGTATGGGTTTTTGATCTACAGGAACCAGTTTTTGTGTTTAAGCAAACGAGAAAAACTGTAATCGTGTCAAACAACTTGTTGGTGAGTGACGGTGCCACATTTTATGTCGTTGTTATTTCTTCTTTTAGTATCTCTGGGTGTGTTTGTTCTTTGCTTGTTAATCCACCAGTCAACACAGTGTAATCCCAGTGATGAGGATTTATAGTCGGCCAGGCATCCCTCGTTGTGTTTGATCACAGCACCGCTGCCTGCTGAGCCCATAGCCCCTATAGTGTGTGTGTGTTTGTGTGTGTGTCTCCGTGACTGCACTTTACATACACATTATATACTACTAAGGCACACACATATGCATGGAGACACACACCCACACAGATACATACACACCAGTGGAGCCCCCCCCACCTTTTGCCCTCAGAACAGCCTCAATTCGTCAGGGCATGAACACTACAAGGTGTCAAAAGCAGGGATGCTGGCCCATGTTGACTCCAATGCTTCCCACAGTTGTGCCAAGTTGGCTGGATGTCCTTTGGGTGCTGGACCGTTCTTGATACACACAGGAAACTGTTGAGCGTGAAAAACTCAGCACCGTTGCCGTTCTTGACACAAACCGGTGCACCTGGCACCTACTACCATACCCCGGTAAAAGGCACTTCAATCTTTAGTCTTTCCAATTCACCCTCTGAATGGCACAATCACACACAATCCATGTCTCGTTTGTCTCAAGGCTTAAAGATCTTTCTTTATTCCGTTCCTCTCCTTCCTCTACACTGATTGAAGTGGATTTAACAGGTGACATCAATAAGGGATCATAGCTTTCACCTGGACTCACCTGGTCTGTCTGTCATGGACTTAGCAGGTGTTCATAATGTTGTGTACATGTACATGTGAAGGTTCTCTCATAGAGACACGTTCTCTGACACAGGCAAGCAGTCCTACACACACACAAACACACACACACACACACACACACACACACACACACACACACACACACACACACACACACACACACACACACACACACACACACACACACACACACACACACACACACGCACACTGGAGCCCACTCCCTGACACAGACGTAGAGCCTCCATGGGCCTGGGGGAGCACTAATGGCCTTGTACAGTGCAGTCAGGGAGAGTGAGGGTGAAGAGCAGAGCAAGGTGAAGGCATGCAGCTTCCCCAGTTAATCACTCCCACACATACACACACACACTTACTAAAACGCACAAACAAACACACACAGACTCACTCATACACACACACACACTTACTAAAACGCACAAGCAAACACACACAGACTCACTCATACACACACACACTTACTAAGACGCACAAGCAAACACACACAGACTCACTCATACACACACACTTACTAAAATGCACAACCCCCCCCCCCCCCCACACACACATACACAGAGCATCTCTCCAGTCAAACAGGCCTATCCTGATGAAGCTGCCGTTTCTAAAAGGAGCAGAGCATGAATTATGCAGTTCAGTCTTCACATGAGGCTTTTTTCTTCCTCTCCACTGCGTTTCTCTTAGCCAGCTGTTTTCTCCCTCATCTTTCTCTCTATCCTCCCCACTCTTAACCTCTTCTTCATCTTACTGTCCTGTAACTTAACCACCGCTGCTCTGCTCACTACTGTACCTTCTACACTTGACTTTACCTCTCTCTTTCTTACTCTCACTCTCGCTCTCTTTCTCTCCCTCTTGGTTTCCATCCCTCTCTCTCTCTCTCTCTCTCTCTCACTCACTCTCTCTTCGTCTCTTATCTTTCTCCCACTTTCTTTCCATCCCCATCTCCTCTTTCTCTTTCTCTCCCTCTCTCTCCCCATATCTCCCTCTACTCCCTCTCTCGTTCGTTCTCTCGCTCCCAATCTTTATCTGTTCCTCTCTCTCTCTTTATACCCCCCTCCCCTCCTCTCTCTATCTCCCTCTCTCTGTTGCTGGATGGAGTACTGGGTAGATGAAGGTGAAGGAGACTCATCTGCTGGTAATAGTGTGTAAGAGGAAAAGTGGAAGCTTCACGTCATATAATATAATCTGCTCTGTCATCATATAATATAATCTGTTCTGTCATCATATAATATAATCTGTTCTGTCATCATATAATATAATCTGCTCTGTCATCATATAATATAATCTGTTCTGTCATCATATAATATAATCTGTTCTGTCATCATATAATATAATCTGCTCTGTCATCATAAAATATAATCTCCTCTGTCATCAACAAAATATAATCTGCTCTGTCATCATAAAATATAATCTGCTCTGTCATCATATAATATAATCTGTTCTGTCATCATATAATATAATCTGTTCTGTCATCATATAATATAATCTGTTCTGTCATCATATAATATAATCTGCTCTGTCGTCATATAATATAATCTGCTCTGTCATCATATAATATAATCTGTTCTGTCGTCATATAATATAATCTGTTCTGTCATCATATAATATAATCTGTTCTGTCATCATATAATATAATCTGTTCTGTCATCATATAATATAATCTGTTCTGTCATCATATAATATAATCTCCTCTGTCATCATATAATATAATCTCCTCTGTCATCATAAAATATAATCTCCTCTGTCGTCAACAAAATATAATCTGCTCTGTTGTCATAAAATATAATCTGCTTTGTCATCATATAATATAATCTTCTCTGTCATCATATAATATAATCTGCTCTGTCGTCATATAATATAATCTGCTCTGTCATCATATAATATAATCTGCTCTGTCATAATATAATATAATCTGTTCTGTTATCATATAATATAGAGAGGAGGTCAGAGACCTGGCAGTGTGGTACCAGGACAACAACCTCTCCCTCAACGTCAGCAAGACAAAGGAGCTGAACGTGGACTACAGGAAATGGAGGGCCAAGAACGCTACCGTTCACATTGACAGGGCTGTAGTGAAGTGGGTCGAGAGCTTTAATTTTCTCAGTGTCCACGTCACTAAGGATCTATCATGCTCGACACAAATTAACACAGTCGTGATGAGGGCACGTCAATGCCTCTTCCCCTCAGGAGGCTGAAAATATTTGGCATGGGTCCTCAGATCCTAAAAAAGTTCTACAGATGCACCATTGAGTGCATCGAGACTGGCTGCATCACCGCTTGGTATGGCAACTTTTGCAAGGCGTTACAGAGGGTAGTGCATACAGCCCAACACATCATTGGGGCTGAGCTCCCTGCCGTCCAGGACCTTTATACCAGGCGTGTCAGAGGAAGTCCCTAAAAATTGCCAAAGACTCTAGCCACCAAAGTCATAAACTGTTCTCTCTGCTACCGCACGGTAAGCAGTACTGATGCACTAAGTCTGGAACCAGTGGGACCCTGAACAGTGTCTACCCCCAAGCCATAAGACTGCTAAATAGTTTGTTAAATAGTTAACCAAATAACTACCAGGACTATCTACATTCACCCTTTTTGCACCGTTTTTTTGACTCATCACATACGCTGCTGCTACTGTTTATTATCTATCCTGTTATCTCACTTTGTGCCCGGGGTTATTGTCATGCTCAAAAACAACTAAATCTCAAAAACAACTTTTTATTCAAACATGAAACCTTTTGCACCAGAGGCAGATGCTCACGTTCATCTGCCAGGCCCTAGCAAAACCAAAACCTACTTGAAGGTAACAACGCTCACTGTTGCCCCTAATGGCCGGTTTCCTCGTCATCTCCCAAGGTCCTCAGACATGGATGGACGTCTAATACTGTGTCACGTTCTTCGTAAGAAGGAGACCAAGGTGCAGCGTGGTAGGTGAACATTTTTACTTTATTAAAAATGAACACCGTCAAAACAAAGAAAATACAAAAATGAACGTAAAGTTCTGCAGGCTTCAAAGCAGCTATACAAAAACAAGATCCCACAAAAACCAAGTGGGAAAAGGCTGCCTAAATATGATCCCCAGTCAGAGACAACAAAAGACAGCTGCCTCTTGGGAACCATATCAGGCCAACATAGAAATATATAATCTATAATGCCCACCCAAATCACACCCTGACCTAACCAAATAGAGAAATAAAAAGGTCAGGGCGTGACAGTACCCCCCCCAAAGGTGCGGACTCCAGCCTCAAAACCTGACTCAATAGGGGAGGGTCCAGGTGGGCATCTAGCCTCTAGCCTCCGGTACATAGACCCCGCTCTGCTCGCGGATCCGCCATCCTCGGTGGCGACTCTATTTCGGGGGTCGTTGCCGAAAGCTCCGGACCGTGGATCGTCCGCCGGAGGATCTGGACCATGGATCGTTGCCGGAGGCTCTGAACTGGGAACTCCCACTGGAGGCTCTGAACTGCCGACCATCGCTGGAGGCTCCGAACTGCCGACCGTCGCTGGAGGCTCCGGACTGCGGACCGCCGCTGGAGGCCCGGACTGCAGACCGCCGCTGGAGGCTCTGGACTGCGGACCACCGCTTGAGGCTCTGGACTGCGGACCGCTGCTGGAGGCTCCGGACTGCGGATCGCCGCTGGAGGCCCGGACTGCAGACCGCCGCTGGAGGCTCCGGACTGCGGACCGCCGCTTGAGGCTCTGGACTGCGGACCGCTGCTGGAGGCTCCGGACCGTCGCTGGAGGCTCCAGACTGCGGACCGTCGCTGGAGGCTCTGGACTGCGGACCGTCGCTGGAGGCTCCGGACTGCGGACTGTCGCTGGAGGCTCCGGACTGCGGACCGCTGCTGGAGGCTCCGGACTGTCGCTGGAGGCTCCGGACTGCGGACCGTCGCTAGAGGCTCCGGACTGCTGACCGTCGCTGGAGGCTCCGGACTGCGGACCGTCGCTGGAGACTCCGGCCTGCGGACCGTCGCTGAAGGCTCCGGACTGCGGACCGTCGCTGGAGGCTTCGGACTGCTGACCGTCGCTGGAGGCTCCGGACTGCGGACCACTGCTTGAGGCTCTGGACTGTGGACCGCTGCTGGAGGCTCCGGACCGTCGCTGGAGGCTCCAGACTGCGGACCGTCGCTGGAGGCTCTGGACTGCGGACCGTCGCTGGAGGCTCCGGACTGCGGACTGTCGCTGGAGGCTCCGGACTGCGGACCGCTGCTGGAGGCTCCGGACTGTCGCTGGAGGCTCCGGACTGCGGACCGTCGCTGGAGGCTCCGGCCTGCAGACCGTCACTGGAGGCTCCGGACTGCGGACCGTCGCTGGAGGCTTCGCTGGACCGTCGCTGGAGGCGAACATTTTTACTTTATTAAAAATTAACACCGTCAAAACAAAGAAAATACAAAAACGAACGTAACGTTCTGCAGGCTTCAAAGCAGCTATACAAAAACAAGATCCCACAAAAACCCAGTGGGAAAAGGCTGCCTAAATATAAACCCCAATCAGAGACAACGAAAGACAGCTGCCTCTGATTGGGAACCATATCAGGCCAACATAGAAATATTTAATCTATAATGCCCACCCAAATCACACCCTGACCTAACCAAATAGAGAAATAAAAAGGCTCTCTACATTCAGGGCGTGACATACTGACTTGTATCACGGGTGACCTGGCTGTGTTTACGAAGAATCATGTATTCTGTTGGCTCATGTTTCTCAATGAGAGTCACTATGGCAAAAGTCCTCCGTAATTGGGGGTGGCAGGTAGCCTAGTATTTAGATCGTTGGGCCAGTAACTGAAAGGTTGCTAGATCGAATCCCTGAGCTGACAAGGTAGAAATCTGTCGTTCTACCCCTGAACAAGGCAGTTAACCCACTGTTCCTAGGCCGTCATTGTAAATAAGAATTTGTTCTTAACTCACTTGCCTAGTTGAATAAAGCTTAAGAAAAAAAAGAAAATGACCCATACGAACTGCACCAAGGGATGTACTACTGTACGCCTACAATATGTGTGTCAGTGTATGCGCGTGTGCATGGGTGCCCACACGAGCACGCCTGTGTGTGTGTCACAGAAAGTAAGAGAGAGGGAGAGAAATAGTGACGCAAGAGAGAGAGATAGAGTGTCATAGCTGGAAACACACCAAGCACAACAAGGTCACCTCCCCCAGATCAGAAACATGGTGGGAAGTCTCAGTTTAGCCAATCAGAGAGTCCATCTCTCTTTGAGCTTTACTGTGTCCTTGAGGACTGGATCCAGAGTAACCTTGCTGTCCTGTTCTGTCATGTCACTACTGCCATGTTACTGTCACCAGGGAAGCCAGGCATGGATAACTATAGAAACTCACATGGTCAAATATCCTGGGCAGCTGCACCCTTTAGGGCTGGTTCTAATGGTGGAACTGTGGAACCCATTGCCATTCATAGGCTATGCTGTACTATCAGCATGTCTGTAATTATTGGGGCTACGGTGTGTGTGTGTGTGTGTGTGTGTGTGTGTATGTGTACAGTACCAGTCAAAAGTTTGGAGACACCTACTCATTCAAGGGTTTTTCTTTATTTGTACTATTTTCTACATTGTAGAAAAATAGTGAAGACATTAAAATGATGAAAAAACACATATGGAATCATGTAGTAACCAAAAAGTGTTAAACAATTCAAAATATATTTTATTTCGATTCTTCAAAGTAGCCACCCTTTGCCTTGATGACAGCTTTGCACACTCTTGGCATTCTCTCAACCAGTTTCACCTGGAATGCTTTTCCAACAGTCTTGAAGGACTTCACACATATGCTAAGCACTTGTTGGCTGCTTTTCCTTCACTCTGCAGTCCAACTCATCCCAAACCATCTCAATTAGGTTGAGGTCAGGTGATTGTGGAGGCCAGGTCATCTGAGCAGCAATCCATCACTCTCTTTTTGGTCAAATAGCCCTTACACAGCCTGGAGGTGTGTTGGGTCATTGTCCTGTTGAAAAACAAATGATAGTCCAACTAAGCGCAAACCAGATGGGATGGTGTATCGCTGCAGAATGCTGTGGTAGCCATGCTGGTTAAGTGAGCCTTGAATTCTAAATAAATCACAGTGTCACCAGCAAAGCAACCCCACACCATTACACCTCCTCCTCCATAATTCACGGTGGGAACCACACATGCGGAGATGATCCGTTCACCTACTCTGCGTCTCACAAAGACACGGCGGTTGAAACCAAAAATCTCAAATTTGGGCTCATCAGACCAAAGGACAGGTCTAATGTCCATTGCTTGTGTTTCTTGGCCCATGCAAGTCTGATCTTCTTATTGGTGTCCTTTAGAAGTGGTTTCTTTGCAGCAATTCAACCATGAAGGCCTAATTCACACAGTCTCCTCTGAACAGTTGATGTTGAGATGTCTGTTACTTGAACTCTGTGAAGCATTTATTTGAGCTGCAATTTCTGAGGCTGGTAACTCAAATGAACTTATCCTCTGCAGCAGAGGTATCTCTGGGTCTTCCTTTCCTGTGACGGTGTCACGTCCTGACCAGCAGGTGGAGTAGGTGTATAAGTTTTGGTCAGGGCGTGGCAGAAGGAGTTGTGTTTTGTATGTTCTGTCTAGGTTGGGTTGTTCTATGTATAGTTAATTGGGGTGGACTTCCAATTGAAGGCAGGTGTGTGGTGTTGCCTTTGATTGGGAGTCCTATATTAGTTGGGTGTGTTTGTCTGTGTATTTGTGGGGAATTGTTTGTGAGCACTGTGTTGATTGAGCCTGCTACACTGTCTAGTCGTGAGTACTGTTTATTGTTTTGTTTTTCCTGTGGATGCTGTTCGCTTTTTCCCATTAAAAGAATGAGTATCCACATACCCGCTGCATTTTGGTCTTCCCTTCAACACCACGACGAAATCCGTGACAGACGGTTCTCATGAGAGCCAGTTTCATCATAGAGCTTGATGGTTTTTGCGACTTCACTTCAAGAAACTTTACAAGTTCTTGAAATTTTACGGCTTGACTGACCTTCTTGTAATAAAGTAATGATGGATTGTCGTTTCTTTTTGCTTATTTGAGTTGTTCTTGCCATAATATGGACTTGTTCTTTTACCAAATAGGGCTATCTTCTGTATACCACCCCTACCTTGTCACAACAACTGATTATCTGAAACGCAGAAGGAAAGAAATTTCACAAATTAACTTTTAACAGGGCACACCAGTTAAATGAAATGCATTCCAGGTGACTACCTCATGAATCTGGTTGAGAGAATGCCAAGAATGTTCTAAGCTGTCATCAAGGCAATGAGTGGCTACTTTGACGAATCTCAAATATCAAATGTATTTAGATTTGTTCAGCACTTTTTTGGTTTCTACATGATTCCATATGTGTTATTTCATAGTTTTGATCTCTTCACTTTGGTCCTGCCGTACATACCTACACGTACGCTACGGTCACAAGACGCAGGCCTCCTAATTGTCCCTAGAATTTCTAAGCAAACGGCTGGAGGTAGGGCTTTCTCCTATAGAGCTCCATTTTTATGGAATGGTCTGCCTACCAATGTGAGAGACGCAGACTCAGTCTCAACCTTTAAGTCTTTACTGAAGACTTATCTCTTCAGTAGGTCCTATGATTAAGTATAGTCTGGCCCAGGAGTGTGAAGGTGAACGGAAAGGCTGGAGCAACGAACCGCCCTTGCTGTCTCTGCCTTGCCGGTTCCCCTCTTTCCACTGGGATTCTCTGCCTCTAACCCTTTTACAGGGGGTTAGAGTCACTGGCTTACTGGTGTTCTTCCATGCCGTCCATGGGAGGGGTGCGTCACTTGAGTGGGTTGAGTCACTGACGTGGTCTTCCTGTCTGGGTTGGCGCCCCCCCCCCCCCTTGGGTTGTGCCATGGCGGAGATCGTTGTGGGCTATACTCGGCCTTGTCTTAGGACGGTAAGTTGGTGGTTGGAGACATCCCTCTAGTGGTGTGGGGGCTGTGCTTTGGCAAAGTGGGTGGGGTTATATCCTGCCTGTTTGGCCCTGTCCAGGGGTATCATCGGACGGGGCCACAGTGTCTTCTGATCCCTCCTGTCTCAGCCTCCAGTATTTATGCTGCAGTAGTTTATGTGTCGGGGGGCTAGGGTCAGTCTGTTACATCTGGAGTATTTCTCTTGTCTTATCCGGTGTCCTGTGTGAATTTAAATATGCTCTCTCTAATTCTCTCTTTCTCTCTTTCTGTCTTTCTCTCGGAGGACCTGAGCCCTAGGACCATGCCTCAGGACTACCTGGTATGATGACTCCTTGCTGTCCCCAGTCCACCTGGCCGTGCTGCTGCTCCAGTTTCAACTGTTCTGCCTGCAGCTATGGAACCCTGACCTGTTCACCGGACGTGCTTGTTGCACCCTCGACAACTACTATGATTATTATTATTTGACCATGCTGGTCATTTATGAACATTTTAACATTTTAACATCTTGACCATGTTCTGTTATAATATCCACCCTGCACAGCCAGAAGAGGACTGGCCACCCCTCATAGCCTGGTTCCTCTCTAGGTTTCTTCCTAGGTTTTTGGCCTTTCTAGGGAGTTTTTCCTAGGGAGTTTTTCCTAGCCACCGTGCTTCTTTCACATGCTTTGCTTGCTGTTTGGGGTTTTAGGCTGGGTTTCTGTACAGCACTTTGATATATCAGCTGATGTACGAAGGGCTATATAAAAATACATTTGATTGATTGATTTGATTCACTATTATATTCTACAATGTAGAAATTAGTAAAATAAAGAAAAACCTTGAATGAGTAGGTGTGTCCAAACTTTTGACTGGTACTGTATGTGTGCGTGCGTGTGTGTGTTCGTGCGTGCGTGCGTGCGTTCGTGACAAGGGACTCAGGGTGGGCACTCTGACCTTGTTCGTACCTGTAGAGAAACAGAAGGCTCTCACAAGAGGTGGCTGAACCATCACAATCGAGGGGAACAAAGTTTGTCATTCTTTTTCAAACTCAGCATCTGTGACATTATGGTCCAGGATAGAATGTTGTTTAATGTGTTGAGGTTGTTTTGCTCTCACACAACCTCCACACAACCTCAAAATAACCATCTGATCACTCCATTCAATACTCCATGTATTCAAAAAACAAAGCATCCATATCAAATCAAATCAAATTGTATTAGTCACATACTTGCGAGCCCCTAACCAACAATGCAGTTAAAAATATATATGGATAAGTATAAGAAATAACAGTAACAAGTAATTAAAGAGCAGCAGTAAAATAACAATAGCGAGACTATATACAGGGGTACCGGTACAGAGTCAATGTGCAGGGGCACCGGTTAGTTGAGGTAATATGTACTGTACATGTAGGTAGAGTTATTAAAGTGATTATGCATCGATGATAACAACAGAGTAGCAGCGGTGTAAAAGAGGGCGGTGGAGGGCAATGCAAATAGTCTGGGTAGCCATTTGATTAGATGTTCAGGAGTCTTATGGCTTGGGGGTAGAAGCTGTTTAGAAGCCTCTTGGACCTAGACTTGGCGCTCCGGTATCGCTTGCTGTGCAGTAGCAGAGGGAACAGTCTATGACTAGGGTGGCTGGAGTCTTTGACAATTTTTAGGGCCTTCCTCTGACACCGCCTGGTATAAAGGTCCTGGAAGACAGGAAGCTTGGCCCCAGTGATGTACTGGGCCGTATGCACTACCCTCTGTAGTGCCTTGCGGTCGGAGGCCGAGCAGTTGCCATACCATCTGAGGACCAATGCTAAATCTTTTCAGTCTCCTGAGGGGGAATAGGTTTTGTCGTGCCCTCTTCACAACTGTCTTGGTGTGCTTGGACCATGTTAGTTTGTTGGTGATGTGGACTCCAAGGAACTTGAAGCTCTCAGCCTGCTCTACTGCAGCCCCGTCCATTAGAATGGGTGCGTGCTTGGTTCTCTTTTTCAAGTAGTCCACAATAATTTCCTTTGTCTTGAGGGAGACTAAGGTTATTACAGGGGCATGAGTTAACAATGACATTCCATTCCATAGAACAGGCATGGATGAACTATGCAATTCATTGTATTTCTATGGGATGAAGTACAGAACAGATATGAAGGTTTCTTAAACCTCTGATAAACCCTTAACCCATCGTTCTGAAAAAAAAATCTATTAATTCTCCTTTTCTTTGGTTAATATTTTTCTTTTTCTACTTGTCCTCTTTCTGATCCTCAACCTACAACCTCCCTTCCCCTCCCATCAGAGTAGAATGTATACTGCGGTGCTGGCCTGTTGCGTAACCTCTGTGCTGTTTCCTGCTCTTGTCAGGGACATCTTTTTGTGTTTAATCGTGGGAGATTGAGGAGATTAGATTATGTACGGACGGATTACACTGACCCCGATATCAGGAGGGTTGGCGGATGGGTGAGAGGGGGGAAGAGACAGGGGAGGGAGAGTAGGGTGGGGGGAGCCCAGGGGGAGGGGGTGAGAGGGTAGAGCTGTGGGAGGTGGGAAAAGAAGGGAGGGGTGGGGGGGCGATGGTGCAAGGCTAATAAAGAGAAAGGGGGAAGGATGGGTGGAGGACAGAGGGAGGGCTGGGCTGGGGGAAGGATGGGTGGAGGACAGAGGGAGGGCTGGGGGAGGATGGGTGGAGGACAGAGGGAGGGCTGGGCTGGGGGAGGATGGGTGGAGGACAGAGGGAGGGCTGGGCTGGGGGTGGATGGGTGGAGGACAGAGGGAGGGCTGGGCTGGGGGTGGTTGGGTGGAGGACAGAGGGAGGGCTGGGCTGGGGGAGGATGGGTGGAGGACAGAGGGAGGGCTGGGCTGGGGGAGGATGGGTGGAGGACAGAGGGAGGGCTGGGCTGGGGAAGGATGGGTGGAGGACAGAGGGAGGGCTGGGGGAGAATGGGTGGAGGACAGAGGGAGGGCTGGGCTGGGGGTGGTTGGGTGGAGGACAGAGGGAGGGCTGGGCTGGGGGAGGATGGGTGGAGGACAGAGGGAGGGCTGGGCTGGGGGAGGATGGGTGGAGGACAGAGGGAGGGCTGGGCTGGGGGTGGATGGGTGGAGGACAGAGGGAGGGCTGGGGGAGGATGGGTGGAGGACAGAGGGAGGGCTGGGCTGGGGGTGGTTGGGTGGAGGACAGAGGGAGGGCTGGGCTGGGGGAGGATGGGTGGAGGACAGAGGGAGGGCTGGGCTGGGGGAGGATGGGTGGAGGACAGAGGGAGGGCTGGGCTGGGGGTGGATGGGTGGAGGACAGAGGGAGGGCTGGGCTGGGGGTGGTTGGGTGGAGGACAGAGGGAGGGCTGGGCTGGGGGAGGATGGGTGGAGGACAGAGGGAGGGCTGGGCTGGGGGAGGATGGGTGGAGGACAGAGGGAGGGCTGGGCTGGGGAAGGATGGGTGGAGGACAGAGGGAGGGCTGGGGGAGGATGGGTGGATGACAGAGGGAGGGCTGGGCTGGGGGAGGATGGGTGGAGGACAGAGGGAGGGCTGGGCTGGGGGTGGATGGGTGGAGGACAGAGGGAGGGCTGGGCTGGGGGTGGATGGGTGGAGGACAGAGGGAGGGCTGGGCTGGGGGAGGATGGGTGGAGGACAGAGGGAGGGCTGGGCTGGGGGAGGATGGGTGGAAGACAGAGGGAGGGCTGGGCTGGGGGGGATGGGTGGGTGACAGAGGGAGGGCTGGGCTGGGGGAGGATGGGTGGAGGACAGAGGGAGGGCTGGGCTGGGGGAGGATGGGTGGAAGACAGAGGGAGGGCTGGGGGAGGATGGGTGGAGGACAGAGGGAGGGCTGGGGGAGGATGGGTGGGTGACAGAGGGAGGGCTGGGGGAGGATGGGTGGAAGACAGAGGGAGGGCTGGGGGAGGATGGGTGGGTGACAGAGGGAGGGCTGGGGGAAGGATGGGTGGAGGACAGAGGGAGGGCTGGGGGAAGGATGGGTGGGCAAAGGGATAGGTTGTTGTCAGACCAACAAGCAGACAGTGAGATCTATTGGTTTCTCTACTTGGCCTGCAACCTATAGTGGTTGTTTTATTAACCACATGTTGTTCTGGAAAATTTTTGGTGTAGCATGTCATTCCCTCCCCCAATTCAAGGGAAGTTTAGTAGTGGTCAACAGAATGCAACTGAGGAAGATTTAAAGCCACAATTTGTAATTTCTGAGCATTTTGATGAAACCCTTCTGGGATGTAACATCAATGTTGTTATAATAATGAACTGATCGTTGGCAGTTTTCTGTGATGCAGGGTTTTGTATGTTATAGCGGAAAGCCAATTGACCACAAGTCACCTTTATTTCCTGTAATGCAGTGAGTCACACACACACAGACACACACACACACACACACACACACACACACACACACACACACACACACACACACACACACACACACACACACACACACACACACACACACACACACACACACACACACACACACACACACACAGGTTTATTCAGTAGATTTGATGTCATTTCCTCTTGTCCATGTTTTATTATATTAACAATGTCATGTCATGTTTTATTGCATGTCACATCAGGTTTAGACATGGCTGAGTCATGGTGAGAAAGGAGGTGAGAGGGAGGGAGGACAAAGAGAAAGAACGAGAGAGGAGTGAACGAGAGGAGTGAACAAGGGAGAGAGGGAGGGAGAGCGGGAGAGAAGGGGAGAGGAAGAGAGGGAGAGAGAGAAACTCGGAAGAGAGAGGGTTGTGTGTGAAAAGAGAGAAGGGAAGTCCTTAAAGTTAGTGCCTCTAGGGCAGGGCTCTCCAACCCTGTTCCTGAAGACCTACCATCCTGTAGGTTTTTGCTCAAACCCTAATCTAGCACACCTGATTTTAATAAATAGCTGGTTGAATCAGGTTAGTTACAACTGGGGTTGGAGTGAAAACCTACTGGAGGATAGCTCTCCAGGAACACGGTTGGAGTGAAAACCTGCTGGAGGATAGCTCTCCAGGAACACGGTTGGAGTGAAAACCTGCTGGAGGATAGCTCTCCAGGAACACGGTTGGAGTGAAAACCTGCTGGAGGATAGCTCTCCAGGAACACGGTTGGAGTGAAAACCTGCTGGAGGATAGCTCTCCAGGAACACGGTTGGAGTGAAAACCTGCTGGAGGATAGCTCTCCAGGAACACGGTTGGAGTGAAAACCTGCTGGAGGATAGCTCTCCAGGAACACGGTTGGAGTGAAAACCTACTGGAGGATAGCTCTCCAGGAACACGGTTGGAGTGAAAACCTACTGGAGGATAGCTCTCCAGGAACACGGTTGGAGTGAAAACCCACTGGAGGATAGCTCTCCAGGAACACGGTTGGTGAGCCCTGAATGTTTGTTTCATATGATGGTGTTTTGCTTTTCGTATTTTGTGTTTTCTTTTCATGTATTGTGTAATTGATATGTATATAGATATGTATAGTGTAATTGATATGTATATAGATATGTATAGTGTAACTGGTATGTATATAGATATGAATAGTGTAATTGATATGTATATAGATATGTATAGTGTAACTGGTATGTATATAGATATGAATAGTGTAATTGATATGTATATAGATATGTATAGTGTAATTGATATGTATATAGATATGTATAGTGTAACTGGTATGTATATAGATATGTATAGTGTAATTGATATGTATATAGATATGTATAGTGTAACTGGTATGTATATAGATATGAATAGTGTAATTGATATGTATATAGATATGTATAGTGTAATTGATATGTATATAGATATGTATAGTGTAACTGGTATGTATATAGATATGTATAGTGTAATTGATATGTATATAGATATGTATAGTGTAACTGGTATGTATATAGATATGTATAGTGTAACTGGTATTTATATAGATATGTATAGTGTAATTGATATGTATATAGATATGAATAGTGTAATTGATATGTATATAGATATGAACAGTGTAATTGATATGTATATAGATATGAACAGTGTAGTTGATATGCATATAGATATGTATAGTGTAACTGATATGTATATATATAGATATGTATAGTGTAATTGATATGCATATAGATATGAATAGTGTAATTGATATGTATATAGATATGTTTAGTGTAATTGATATGTATATTGATATGTATAGTGTAATTGATATGCATATTGATATGTATAGTGTAATTGTTGTTTATTGATGTGTTTGTGCAGGGCTCAACTGTAAAAGAGTCTGTGGTCTCCACATGACTCTCTGATTAAAAAAAGTGAAATGAATAAAAATACAGTAGATTTTAGTAGATACAGTAGATTCAGTACATACCTGGAAATCCAGGAGATACCAGGAAATACAGTAGATACCAGGAAATACAGGAGATACCAGTAAATACAGGAGATACAATTAAATACAGTAGATAAAAGGAAATACAGGAGTTACCAGGAAATACAGGAGATGCCAGTAAATACAGGAGATACCAGTAAATACAGTAGATACCACTAATGACAGGAGTTACCAGTACATTTCAGTAGATACCAGGAAATACAGGCAATACCAGAAAAAACAGGAGATACCTGGAAATACAGGATTCCTGGAAATACAGGAGATTCAAATCAAATGTTATTTATCACATGCGCCAAATACAACTGGTGTAGACTTTACCGTGAAATGCTTGCTTGCAAAGCTTTCCCAATGATGCAGAGTAAAAAATTTAATAATATACAATAAAATAGCAACTAACATAGGAGGAATAAATACACAAGAATGGGAGCCATATACAGGGAGTACCAGTACCAGATCAATGTGGAGCTATATACAGGGAGTACCAGTACCAGATCAATGTGGAGCTATATACAGGGAGTACCAGTACCAGATCAATGTGGAGCTATATACAGGGAGTACCAGTACCAGATCACTGTGGAGCTATATACAGGGAGTACCAGTACCAGATCAATGTGGATCTATTTACAGGGAGTACCAGTACCAGATCAATGTGGAGCTATATACAGGGAGTACCAGTACCAGATTATGTGGAGCTATATACTGGGAGTACCAGTACCAGATCAATGTGAGGCTATATACAGGGAGTACCAGTACCAGATCAATGTGGAGCTATATACAGGGAGTACCAGTACCAGATCAATGTGGAGCTATATACAGGGAGTACCAGTACCAGATCAATGTGGAGCTATATACAGGGAGTACCAGTACCAGATCAATGTGGAGCTATATACAGGGAGTACCAGTACCAGATCAATGTGGAGCTATATACAGGGAGTACCAGTACCAGATCAATGTGGAGCTATATACAGGGAGTACCAGTACCAGATCAATGTGGATCTATATACAGGGAGTACCAGTACCAGATCAATGTGGAGCTATATACAGGGAGTACCAGTACCAGATCAATGTGGAGCTATATACAGGGAGTACCAGTACCAGATCAATGTGGAGCTATATACAGGGAGTACCAGTACCAGATCAATGTGGAGCTATATACAGGGAGTACCAGTACCAGATCAATGTGGAGCTATATACAGGGAGTACCAGTACCAGATCAATGTGGAGCTATATACAGGGAGTACCAGTACCAGATCAATGTGGAGCTATATACAGGGAGTACCAGTACCAGATCACTGTGGAGCTATATACAGGGACTACCAGTATCAGATCAATGTGGAGCTATATACAGGGAGTACCAGTACCAGATCAATGTGGAGATATATACAGGGAGTACCAGTACCAGATCAATGTGGAGCTATATACAGGGAGTACCAGTACCAGATCAATGTGGAGCTATATACAGGGAGTACCAGTACCAGATCAATGTGGAGCTATATACAGGGAGTACCAGTACCAGATCAATGTGGAGCTATATACAGGGAGTACCAGTAGCAGATCACTGTGGAGCTATATACAGGGAGTACCAGTACCAGATCAATGTGGAGCTATATACAGGGAGTACCAGTACCAGATCAATGTGGAGCTATATACAGGGAGTACCAGTACCAGATCAATGTGGAGCTATATACAGGGAGTACCAGTACCAGATCAATGTGGAGCTATATACAGGGAGTACCAGTACCAGATCAATGTGGAGCTATGTACAGGGAGTACCAGTACCAGATCAATCTGGAGCTATATACAGGGAGTACCAGTACCAGATCAATGTGGAGATATATACAGGGAGTACCAGGAAATGCAGTATATACCAGGAAATACAGTACCACAGATAGACGTCCCACTTTCCCTTCCATTCTCATCTCCGTCTTCTTCCTCCTCCCTTTTTATTCCAATGCTTCTCTCTCTCCTGCATTGGCTATGATACCTTGATGTGGCTCATCAATTGTCAGCACTTAGAGCCACGAAGCACCAAGGCCCTGATTAGCATACAATTAGGATTGCCCCGCAGCCCCTGGGAGAGGGATGGGCTGGAGGATGGAGAGACAGCACGGCTGACACGGTGGCTCCTCTTTCTGCTGACGCGAACTGGCCGGGACAGAGGTGGGGTCTCAGAGGGCGCAGGCGGGGCGAAGCATGTGCCAAGCTTGTATTGACGTCTGGGGGGAGGAGGGTGAGAGGTGTCGTCTCTGGCGCTGACAGTGGCGCTGACGGAGCCACTGTCACCCGCCTTAATGACCGGAGTGGGAGAGAGGGGGGGAGAGGTGTTGTCTCTTAATGACCGGAGTGGGAGAGAGGGGGGGAGAGGTGTCGTCTCATAATGACCAGAGTGGGAGAGAGGGGGGGAGAGGTGTCGTCTCATAATGACCAGAGTGGGAGAGAGGGGGGGAGAGGTGTCGTCTCATAATGACCGGAGTGGGAGAGAGGGGGGGAGAGGTGTCGTCTCATAATGACCAGAGTGGGAGAGAGGGGGGAGAGGTGTCGTCTCATAATGACCAGAGTGGGAGAGAGGGGGGAGAGGTGTCGTCTCATAATGACCGGAGTGGGAGAGAGGGGTGGAGAGGTGTCGTCTCATAATGACCAGAGTGGGAGAGAGGGGGGAGAGGTGTCGTCTCATAATGACCAGAGTGGGAGAGAGGGGGGGAGAGGTGTCGTCTCATAATGACGGGAGTGGGAGAGAGGAGGGGAGAGGTGTCGTGTCATAATGACCAGAGTGGGAGAGAGGGGGGGAGAGAGGGGGGGAGAGGTGTCGTCTCATAATGACCAGAGTGGGAGAGAGGGGGAGAGGTGTCGTCTCATTATGAGACGACACCTCTCCCCCCCTCTCTCCCACTCTGGTCATTATGAGACGACACCTCTCCCCCCTCTCTCCCACTCTGGTCATTATGAGAGTGGGAGAGAGGGGGGGAGAGGTGTCGTCTCATAATGACCAGAGTGGGAGAGAGGGGGGGAGAGAGGGGGGGAGAGGTGTCGTCTCATAATGACCAGAGTGGGAGAGAGGGGGGGAGAGGTGTCGTCTCATAATGACCAGAGTGGGAGAGAGGGGGGGAGAGGGGGGGAGAGGTGTCGTCTCATAATGACCGGAGTGGGAGAGAGGGGGGGAGAGGTGTCGTCTCATAATGACCAGAGTGGGAGAGAGGGGGGGGAGAGGTGTCGTCTCATAATGACCGGAGTGGGAGAGAGGGGGGGAGAGGTGTCGTCTCATAATGACCGGAGTGGGAGAGAGGGGGGGAGAGGTGTCGTCTCATAATGACCAGAGTGGGAGAGAGGGGGGGAGAGGTGTCGTCTCATAATGACCAGAGTGGGAGAGAGGGGGGGAGAGGTGTCGTCTCATAATGACCAGAGTGGGAGAGAGGGGGGAGAGGTGTCGTCTCATAATGACCGGACTGGGAGAGAGGGGGGGAGAGGTGTCGTCTCATAATGACCAGAGTGGGAGAGAGGCTGGGAGAGAGGGGGGGAGAGGTGTCGTCTCATAATGACCAGAGTGGGAGAGAGGCTGGGAGAGAGGGGGGAGAGGTGTCGTCTCATAATGACCAGAGTGGGAGAGAGAGGGGGAGAGGTGTCGTCTCATAATGACCAGGGTGGGAGAGAGGGGGGGAGAGGTGTCGTCTCATAATGACCAGAGTGGGAGAGAGGGGGGAGAGGTGTCGTCTCATAATGACCGGACTGGGAGAGAGGGGGGGAGAGGGGGGGAGAGGTGTCGTCTCATAATGACCAGAGTGGGAGAGAGGGGGGGAGAGGTGTCGTCTCATAATGACCAGAGTGGGAGAGAGGGGGGGAGAGGTGTCGTCTCATAATGACCAGAGTGGGAGAGAGGGGGGGAGAGGTGTTGTCTCATAATGACCAGAGTGGGAGAGAGAGGTGTCGTCTCATAATGACCAGAGTGGGAGAGAGGGGGGGAGAGGTGTTGTCTCTTAATGACCAGAGTGGGAGAGAGGGGGGAGAGGGGGGGAGAGGTGTCGTCTCATAATGACCAGAGTGGGAGAGAGGGGGGGAGAGGTGTCGTCTCATAATGACCAGAGTGGGAGAGAGGGGGGGAGAGGTGTCGTCTCATAATGACCGGAGTGGGAGAGAGGGGGGGAGAGGTGTCGTCTCATAATGACCGGAGTGGGAGAGAGGGGGGGAGAGGGGGGGAGAGGTGTCGTCTCATAATGACCAGAGTGGGAGAGAGGGGGGGAGAGGGGGGGAGAGGTGTCGTCTCATAATGACCAGAGTGGGAGAGAGGGGGGGAGAGGTGTCGTCTCATAATGACCAGAGTGGGAGAGAGGGGGGGAGAGGTGTCGTCTCATAATGACCAGAGTGGGAGAGAGGGGGGGAGAGGTGTTGTCTCATAATGACCAGAGTGGGAGAGAGGGGGGGAGAGGTGTCGTCTCATAATGACCAGAGTGGGAGAGAGGGGGGGAGAGGTGTCGTCTCATAATGACCAGAGTGGGAGAGAGGGGGGGAGAGGTGTCGTCTCATAATGACCAGAGTGGGAGAGAGGGGGGGAGAGGGGGGGAGAGGTGTCGTCTCATAATGACCAGAGTGGGAGAGAGGGGGGGAGAGGTGTCGTCTCATAATGACCAGAGTGGGAGAGAGGGGGGGAGAGGTGTCGTCTCATAATGACCAGAGTGGGAGAGAGGGGGGGAGAGGTGTTGTCTCATAATGACCAGAGTGGGAGAGAGAGGTGTCGTCTCATAATGACCAGAGTGGGAGAGAGGGGGGAGAGAGGGGGGGAGAGGTGTTGTCTCTTAATGATCAGAGTGGGAGAGAGGGGAGGAGAGGGGGGGAGAGGTGTCGTCTCATAATGACCAGAGTGGGAGAGAGGGGGGGAGAGGTGTCGTCTCATAATGACCAGAGTGGGAGAGAGGGGGGGAGAGGTGTCGTCTCATAATGACCGGAGTGGGAGAGAGGGGGGGAGAGGTGTCGTCTCATAATGACCAGAGTGGGAGAGAGGGGGGGAGAGGGGGGGAGAGGTGTCGTCTCATAATGACCAGAGTGGGAGAGAGGGGGGGAGAGGTGTCGTCTCATAATGACCAGAGTGGGAGAGAGGGGGGAGAGGGGGGGAGAGGTGTCGTCTCATAATGACCAGAGTGGGAGAGAGGGGGGAGAGGTGTCGTCTCATAATGACCAGAGTGGGAGAGAGGGGGGGAGAGGTGTCGTCTCATAATGACCAGAGTGGGAGAGAGGGGGGGAGAGGTGTCGTCTCATAATGACCAGAGTGGGAGAGAGGGGGGGAGAGGTGTCGTCTCATAATGACCAGAGTGGGAGAGAGGGGGGGAGAGGTGTCGTCTCATAATGACCAGAGTGGGAGAGAGGGGGGGAGAGGTGTCGTCTCATAATGACCAGAGTGGGAGAGAGGGGGGGAGAGGTGTCGTCTCATAATGACCAGAGTGGGAGAGAGGGGGGGAGAGGTGTCGTCTCATAATGACCAGAGTGGGAGAGAGGGGGGGAGAGGTGTCGTCTCATAATGACCAGAGTGGGAGAGAGGGGGGAGAGGTGTCGTCTCATAATGACCAGAGTGGGAGAGAGGGGGGGAGAGGTGTCGTCTCATAATGACCAGAGTGGGAGAGAGGGGGGGAGAGGTGTCGTCTCATAATGACCAGAGTGGGAGAGAGGGGGGGAGAGGTGTCGTCTCATAATGACCAGAGTGGGAGAGAGGGGGGGAGAGGTGTCGTCTCATAATGACCAGAGTGGGAGAGAGGGGGGGAGAGGTGTCGTCTCATAATGACCAGAGTGGGAGAGAGGGGGGGAGAGGTGTCGTCTCATAATGACCAGAGTGGGAGAGAGGGGGGGAGAGGTGTCGTCTCATAATGACCAGAGTGGGAGAGAGGGGGGGAGAGGTGTCGTCTCATAATGACCAGAGTGGGAGAGAGGGGGGAGAGGTGTCGTCTCATAATGACCAGAGTGGGAGAGAGGGGGGAGAGGTGTCGTCTCATAATGACCAGAGTGGGAGAGAGGGGGGGAGAGGTGTCGTCTCATAATGACCAGAGTGGGAGAGAGGGGGGGAGAGGTGTCGTCTCATAATGACCAGAGTGGGAGAGAGGGGGGGAGAGGTGTCGTCTCATAATGACCAGAGTGGGAGAGAGGGGGGGAGAGGTGTCGTCTCATAATGACCAGAGTGGGAGAGAGGGGGGGAGAGGTGTCGTCTCATAATGACCAGAGTGGGAGAGAGGGGGGGAGAGGTGTCGTCTCATAATGACCAGAGTGGGAGAGAGGGGGGGAGAGGTGTCGTCTCATAATGACCAGAGTGGGAGAGAGGGGGGGAGAGGTGTCGTCTCATAATGACCAGAGTGGGAGAGAGGGGGGGAGAGGTGTCGTCTCATAATGACCAGAGTGGGAGAGAGGGGGGGAGAGGTGTCGTCTCATAATGACCAGAGTGGGAGAGAGGGGGGGAGAGGTGTCGTCTCATAATGACCAGAGTGGGAGAGAGGGGGGGAGAGGTGTCGTCTCATAATGACCAGAGTGGGAGAGAGGGGGGGAGAGGTGTCGTCTCATAATGACCAGAGTGGGAGAGAGGGGGGGAGAGGTGTCGTCTCATAATGACCAGAGTGGGAGAGAGGGGGGGAGAGGTGTCGTCTCATAATGACCAGAGTGGGAGAGAGGGGGGGAGAGGTGTCGTCTCATAATGACCAGAGTGGGAGAGAGGGGGGGAGAGGTGTCGTCTCATAATGACCAGAGTGGGAGAGAGGGGGGGAGAGGTGTCGTCTCATAATGACCAGAGTGGGAGAGAGGGGGGGAGAGGTGTCGTCTCATAATGACCAGAGTGGGAGAGAGGGGGGGAGAGGTGTCGTCTCATAATGACCAGAGTGGGAGAGAGGGGGGGAGAGGTGTCGTCTCATAATGACCAGAGTGGGAGAGAGGGGGGGAGAGGGGGGGAGAGGTGTCGTCTCATAATGACCAGAGTGGGAGAGAGGGGGGGAGAGGTGTCGTCTCATAATGACCAGAGTGGGAGAGAGGGGGGGAGAGGTGTCGTCTCATAATGACCAGAGTGGGAGAGAGGGGGGGAGAGGTGTCGTCTCATAATGACCAGAGTGGGAGAGAGGGGGGGAGAGGTGTCGTCTCATAATGACCAGAGTGGGAGAGAGGGGGGGAGAGGTGTCGTCTCATAATGACCAGAGTGGGAGAGAGGGGGGGAGAGGTGTCGTCTCATAATGACCAGAGTGGGAGAGAGGGGGGGAGAGGTGTCGTCTCATAATGACCAGAGTGGGAGAGAGGGGGGGAGAGGTGTCGTCTCATAATGACCAGAGTGGGAGAGAGGGGGGGAGAGGTGTCGTCTCATAATGACCAGAGTGGGAGAGAGGGGGGAGAGGTGTCGTCTCATAATGACCAGAGTGGGAGAGAGGGGGGGAGAGGTGTCGTCTCATAATGACCAGAGTGGGAGAGAGGGGGGAGAGGTGTCGTCTCATAATGACCAGAGTGGGAGAGAGGGGGGGAGAGGTGTCGTCTCATAATGACCAGAGTGGGAGAGAGGGGGGGAGAGGTGTCGTCTCATAATGACCAGAGTGGGAGAGAGGGGGGAGAGGTGTCGTCTCATAATGACCAGAGTGGGAGAGAGGGGGGGAGAGGTGTCGTCTCATAATGACCAGAGTGGGAGAGAGGGGGGGAGAGGTGTCGTCTCATAATGACCAGAGTGGGAGAGAGGGGGGGAGAGGTGTCGTCTCATAATGACCAGAGTGGGAGAGAGGGGGGGAGAGGTGTCGTCTCATAATGACCAGAGTGGGAGAGAGGGGGGGAGAGGTGTCGTCTCATAATGACCAGAGTGGGAGAGAGGGGGGGAGAGGTGTCGTCTCATAATGACCAGAGTGGGAGAGAGGGGGGGAGAGGTGTCGTCTCATAATGACCAGAGTGGGAGAGAGGGGGGGAGAGGTGTCGTCTCATAATGACCAGAGTGGGAGAGAGGGGGGGAGAGGTGTCGTCTCATAATGACCAGAGTGGGAGAGAGGGGGGAGAGGTGTCGTCTCATAATGACCAGAGTGGGAGAGAGGGGGGAGAGGTGTCGTCTCATAATGACCAGAGTGGGAGAGAGGGGGGGAGAGGTGTCGTCTCATAATGACCAGAGTGGGAGAGAGGGGGGGAGAGGTGTCGTCTCATAATGACCAGAGTGGGAGAGAGGGGGGGAGAGGTGTCGTCTCATAATGACCAGAGTGGGAGAGAGGGGGGGAGAGGTGTCGTCTCATAATGACCAGAGTGGGAGAGAGGGGGGGAGAGGTGTCGTCTCATAATGACCAGAGTGGGAGAGAGGGGGGGAGAGGTGTCGTCTCATAATGACCAGAGTGGGAGAGAGGGGGGGAGAGGTGTCGTCTCATAATGACCAGAGTGGGAGAGAGGGGGGGAGAGGTGTCGTCTCATAATGACCAGAGTGGGAGAGAGGGGGGGAGAGGTGTCGTCTCATAATGACCAGAGTGGGAGAGAGGGGGGGAGAGGTGTCGTCTCATAATGACCAGAGTGGGAGAGAGGGGGGGAGAGGTGTCGTCTCATAATGACCAGAGTGGGAGAGAGGGGGGGAGAGGTGTCGTCTCATAATGACCAGAGTGGGAGAGAGGGGGGGAGAGGTGTCGTCTCATAATGACCAGAGTGGGAGAGAGGGGGGGAGAGGTGTCGTCTCATAATGACCAGAGTGGGAGAGAGGGGGGGAGAGGTGTCGTCTCATAATGACCAGAGTGGGAGAGAGGGGGGGAGAGGTGTCGTCTCATAATGACCAGAGTGGGAGAGAGGGGGGGAGAGGTGTCGTCTCATAATGACCAGAGTGGGAGAGAGGGGGGGAGAGGTGTCGTCTCATAATGACCAGAGTGGGAGAGAGGGGGGGAGAGGTGTCGTCTCATAATGACCAGAGTGGGAGAGAGGGGGGGAGAGGTGTCGTCTCATAATGACCAGAGTGGGAGAGAGGGGGGAGAGGTGTCGTCTCATAATGACCAGAGTGGGAGAGAGGGGGGGAGAGGTGTCGTCTCATAATGACCAGAGTGGGAGAGAGGGGGGGAGAGGTGTCGTCTCATAATGACCAGAGTGGGAGAGAGGGGGGGAGAGGTGTCGTCTCATAATGACCAGAGTGGGAGAGAGGGGGGGAGAGGTGTCGTCTCATAATGACCAGAGTGGGAGAGAGGGGGGGAGAGGTGTCGTCTCATAATGACCAGAGTGGGAGAGAGGGGGGGAGAGGTGTCGTCTCATAATGACCAGAGTGGGAGAGAGGGGGGGAGAGGTGTCGTCTCATAATGACCAGAGTGGGAGAGAGGGGGGGAGAGGTGTCGTCTCATAATGACCAGAGTGGGAGAGAGGGGGGGAGAGGTGTCGTCTCATAATGACCAGAGTGGGAGAGAGGGGGGGAGAGGTGTCGTCTCATAATGACCAGAGTGGGAGAGAGGGGGGGAGAGGTGTCGTCTCATAATGACCAGAGTGGGAGAGAGGGGGGGAGAGGTGTCGTCTCATAATGACCAGAGTGGGAGAGAGGGGGGGAGAGGTGTCGTCTCATAATGACCAGAGTGGGAGAGAGGGGGGGAGAGGTGTCGTCTCATAATGACCAGAGTGGGAGAGAGGGGGGGAGAGGTGTCGTCTCATAATGACCAGAGTGGGAGAGAGGGGGGGAGAGGTGTCGTCTCATAATGACCAGAGTGGGAGAGAGGGGGGGAGAGGTGTCGTCTCATAATGACCAGAGTGGGAGAGAGGGGGGGAGAGGTGTCGTCTCATAATGACCAGAGTGGGAGAGAGGGGGGAGAGGTGTCGTCTCATAATGACCAGAGTGGGAGAGAGGGGGGGAGAGGTGTCGTCTCATAATGACCAGAGTGGGAGAGAGGGGGGGAGAGGTGTCGTCTCATAATGACCAGAGTGGGAGAGAGGGGGGAGAGGTGTCGTCTCATAATGACCAGAGTGGGAGAGAGGGGGGGAGAGGTGTCGTCTCATAATGACCAGAGTGGGAGAGAGGGGGGGAGAGGTGTCGTCTCATAATGACCAGAGTGGGAGAGAGGGGGGAGAGGTGTCGTCTCATAATGACCAGAGTGGGAGAGAGGGGGGGAGAGGTGTCGTCTCATAATGACCAGAGTGGGAGAGAGGGGGGGAGAGGTGTCGTCTCATAATGACCAGAGTGGGAGAGAGGGGGGGAGAGGTGTCGTCTCATAATGACCAGAGTGGGAGAGAGGGGGGGAGAGGTGTCGTCTCATAATGACCAGAGTGGGAGAGAGGGGGGGAGAGGTGTCGTCTCATAATGACCAGAGTGGGAGAGAGGGGGGGAGAGGTGTCGTCTCATAATGACCAGAGTGGGAGAGAGGGGGGGAGAGGTGTCGTCTCATAATGACCAGAGTGGGAGAGAGGGGGGGAGAGGTGTCGTCTCATAATGACCAGAGTGGGAGAGAGGGGGGGAGAGGGGGGGAGAGGTGTCGTCTCATAATGACCAGAGTGGGAGAGAGGGGGGGAGAGGTGTCGTCTCATAATGACCAGAGTGGGAGAGAGGGGGGGAGAGGTGTCGTCTCATAATGACCAGAGTGGGAGAGAGGGGGGAGAGGTGTCGTCTCATAATGACCAGAGTGGGAGAGAGGGGGGGAGAGGTGTCGTCTCATAATGACCAGAGTGGGAGAGAGGGGGGGAGAGGTGTCGTCTCATAATGACCAGAGTGGGAGAGAGGGGGGGAGAGGTGTCGTCTCATAATGACCAGAGTGGGAGAGAGGGGGGGAGAGGTGTCGTCTCATAATGACCAGAGTGGGAGAGAGGGGGGGAGAGGTGTCGTCTCATAATGACCAGAGTGGGAGAGAGGGGGGAGAGGTGTCGTCTCATAATGACCAGAGTGGGAGAGAGGGGGGGAGAGGTGTCGTCTCATAATGACCAGAGTGGGAGAGAGGGGGGGAGAGGTGTCGTCTCATAATGACCAGAGTGGGAGAGAGGGGGGAGAGGTGTCGTCTCATAATGACCAGAGTGGGAGAGAGGGGGGGAGAGGTGTCGTCTCATAATGACCAGAGTGGGAGAGAGGGGGGAGAGGTGTCGTCTCATAATGACCAGAGTGGGAGAGAGGGGGGGAGAGGTGTCGTCTCATAATGACCAGAGTGGGAGAGAGGGGGGGGGAGAGGTGTCGTCTCATAATGACCAGAGTGGGAGAGAGGGGGGGAGAGGTGTCGTCTCATAATGACCAGAGTGGGAGAGAGGGGGGGAGAGGTGTCGTCTCATAATGACCAGAGTGGGAGAGAGGGGGGGAGAGGTGTCGTCTCATAATGACCAGAGTGGGAGAGAGGGGGGAGAGGTGTCGTCTCATAATGACCAGAGTGGGAGAGAGGGGGGGAGAGGTGTCGTCTCATAATGACCAGAGTGGGAGAGAGGGGGGGAGAGGTGTCGTCTCATAATGACCAGAGTGGGAGAGAGGGGGGGAGAGGTGTCGTCTCATAATGACCAGAGTGGGAGAGAGGGGGGGAGAGGTGTCGTCTCATAATGACCAGAGTGGGAGAGAGGGGGGGAGAGGTGTCGTCTCATAATGACCAGAGTGGGAGAGAGGGGGGGAGAGGTGTCGTCTCATAATGACCAGAGTGGGAGAGAGGGGGGGAGAGGTGTCGTCTCATAATGACCAGAGTGGGAGAGAGGGGGGAGAGGTGTCGTCTCATAATGACCAGAGTGGGAGAGAGGGGGGGAGAGGTGTCGTCTCATAATGACCAGAGTGGGAGAGAGGGGGGGAGAGGTGTCGTCTCATAATGACCAGAGTGGGAGAGAGGGGGGGAGAGGTGTCGTCTCATAATGACCAGAGTGGGAGAGAGGGGGGGAGAGGTGTCGTCTCATAATGACCAGAGTGGGAGAGAGGGGGGAGAGGTGTCGTCTCATAATGACCAGAGTGGGAGAGAGGGGGGGAGAGGTGTCGTCTCATAATGACCAGAGTGGGAGAGAGGGGGGGAGAGGTGTCGTCTCATAATGACCAGAGTGGGAGAGAGGGGGGGAGAGGTGTCGTCTCATAATGACCAGAGTGGGAGAGAGGGGGGAGAGGTGTCGTCTCATAATGACCAGAGTGGGAGAGAGGGGGGGAGAGGTGTCGTCTCATAATGACCAGAGTGGGAGAGAGGGGGGGAGAGGTGTCGTCTCATAATGACCAGAGTGGGAGAGAGGGGGGGAGAGGTGTCGTCTCATAATGACCAGAGTGGGAGAGAGGGGGGAGAGGTGTCGTCTCATAATGACCAGAGTGGGAGAGAGGGGGGGAGAGGTGTCGTCTCATAATGACCAGAGTGGGAGAGAGGGGGGGAGAGGTGTCGTCTCATAATGACCAGAGTGGGAGAGAGGGGGGAGAGGTGTCGTCTCATAATGACCAGAGTGGGAGAGAGGGGGGGAGAGGTGTCGTCTCATAATGACCAGAGTGGGAGAGAGGGGGGGAGAGGTGTCGTCTCATAATGACCAGAGTGGGAGAGAGGGGGGGAGAGGTGTCGTCTCATAATGACCAGAGTGGGAGAGAGGGGGGGAGAGGTGTCGTCTCATAATGACCAGAGTGGGAGAGAGGGGGGGAGAGGTGTCGTCTCATAATGACCAGAGTGGGAGAGAGGGGGGGAGAGGTGTCGTCTCATAATGACCAGAGTGGGAGAGAGGGGGGGAGAGGTGTCGTCTCATAATGACCAGAGTGGGAGAGAGGGGGGGAGAGGTGTCGTCTCATAATGACCAGAGTGGGAGAGAGGGGGGGAGAGGTGTCGTCTCATAATGACCAGAGTGGGAGAGAGGGGGGGAGAGGTGTCGTCTCATAATGACCAGAGTGGGAGAGAGGGGGGAGAGGTGTCGTCTCATAATGACCAGAGTGGGAGAGAGGGGGGGAGAGGTGTCGTCTCATAATGACCAGAGTGGGAGAGAGGGGGGGAGAGGTGTCGTCTCATAATGACCAGAGTGGGAGAGAGGGGGGGAGAGGTGTCGTCTCATAATGACCAGAGTGGGAGAGAGGGGGGGAGAGGTGTCGTCTCATAATGACCAGAGTGGGAGAGAGGGGGGAGAGGTGTCGTCTCATAATGACCAGAGTGGGAGAGAGGGGGGGAGAGGTGTCGTCTCATAATGACCAGAGTGGGAGAGAGGGGGGGAGAGGTGTCGTCTCATAATGACCAGAGTGGGAGAGAGGGGGGGAGAGGTGTCGTCTCATAATGACCAGAGTGGGAGAGAGGGGGGGAGAGGGGGGGAGAGGTGTCGTCTCATAATGACCAGAGTGGGAGAGAGGGGGGGAGAGGTGTCGTCTCATAATGACCAGAGTGGGAGAGAGGGGGGGAGAGGTGTCGTCTCATAATGACCAGAGTGGGAGAGAGGGGGGGAGAGGTGTCGTCTCATAATGACCAGAGTGGGAGAGAGGGGGGGAGAGGTGTCGTCTCATAATGACCAGAGTGGGAGAGAGGGGGGGAGAGGTGTCGTCTCATAATGACCAGAGTGGGAGAGAGGGGGGGAGAGGTGTCGTCTCATAATGACCAGAGTGGGAGAGAGGGGGGGAGAGGTGTCGTCTCATAATGACCAGAGTGGGAGAGAGGGGGGGAGAGGTGTCGTCTCATAATGACCAGAGTGGGAGAGAGGGGGGGAGAGGTGTCGTCTCATAATGACCAGAGTGGGAGAGAGGGGGGAGAGGTGTCGTCTCATAATGACCAGAGTGGGAGAGAGGGGGGGGAGAGGTGTCGTCTCATAATGACCAGAGTGGGAGAGAGGGGGGGAGAGGTGTCGTCTCATAATGACCAGAGTGGGAGAGAGGGGGGAGAGGTGTCGTCTCATAATGACCAGAGTGGGAGAGAGGGGGGAGAGGTGTCGTCTCATAATGACCAGAGTGGGAGAGAGGGGGGGAGAGGTGTCGTCTCATAATGACCAGAGTGGGAGAGAGGGGGGGAGAGGTGTCGTCTCATAATGACCAGAGTGGGAGAGAGGGGGGAGAGGTGTCGTCTCATAATGACCAGAGTGGGAGAGAGGGGGGAGAGGTGTCGTCTCATAATGACCAGAGTGGGAGAGAGGGGGGGAGAGGTGTCGTCTCATAATGACCAGAGTGGGAGAGAGGGGGGGAGAGGTGTCGTCTCATAATGACCAGAGTGGGAGAGAGGGGGGGAGAGGTGTCGTCTCATAATGACCAGAGTGGGAGAGAGGGGGGGAGAGGTGTCGTCTCATAATGACCAGAGTGGGAGAGAGGGGGGAGAGGTGTCGTCTCATAATGACCAGAGTGGGAGAGAGGGGGGGAGAGGTGTCGTCTCATAATGACCAGAGTGGGAGAGAGGGGGGGAGAGGTGTCGTCTCATAATGACCAGAGTGGGAGAGAGGGGGGGAGAGGTGTCGTCTCATAATGACCAGAGTGGGAGAGAGGGGGGGAGAGGTGTCGTCTCATAATGACCAGAGTGGGAGAGAGGGGGGGAGAGGTGTCGTCTCATAATGACCAGAGTGGGAGAGAGGGGGGGAGAGGTGTCGTCTCATAATGACCAGAGTGGGAGAGAGGGGGGGAGAGGTGTCGTCTCATAATGACCAGAGTGGGAGAGAGGGGGGGAGAGGTGTCGTCTCATAATGACCAGAGTGGGAGAGAGGGGGGAGAGGTGTCGTCTCATAATGACCAGAGTGGGAGAGAGGGGGGGAGAGGTGTCGTCTCATAATGACCAGAGTGGGAGAGAGGGGGGGAGAGGTGTCGTCTCATAATGACCAGAGTGGGAGAGAGGGGGGAGAGGTGTCGTCTCATAATGACCAGAGTGGGAGAGAGGGGGGGAGAGGTGTCGTCTCATAATGACCAGAGTGGGAGAGAGGGGGGGAGAGGTGTCGTCTCATAATGACCAGAGTGGGAGAGAGGGGGGGAGAGGTGTCGTCTCATAATGACCAGAGTGGGAGAGAGGGGGGGAGAGGTGTCGTCTCATAATGACCAGAGTGGGAGAGAGGGGGGGAGAGGTGTCGTCTCATAATGACCAGAGTGGGAGAGAGGGGGGGAGAGGTGTCGTCTCATAATGACCAGAGTGGGAGAGAGGGGGGGAGAGGTGTCGTCTCATAATGACCAGAGTGGGAGAGAGGGGGGAGAGGTGTCGTCTCATAATGACCAGAGTGGGAGAGAGGGGGGGAGAGGTGTCGTCTCATAATGACCAGAGTGGGAGAGAGGGGGGAGAGGTGTCGTCTCATAATGACCAGAGTGGGAGAGAGGGGGGGAGAGGTGTCGTCTCATAATGACCAGAGTGGGAGAGAGGGGGGGAGAGGTGTCGTCTCATAATGACCAGAGTGGGAGAGAGGGGGGGAGAGGTGTCGTCTCATAATGACCAGAGTGGGAGAGAGGGGGGGAGAGGTGTCGTCTCATAATGACCAGAGTGGGAGAGAGGGGGGAGAGGTGTCGTCTCATAATGACCAGAGTGGGAGAGAGGGGGGGAGAGGTGTCGTCTCATAATGACCAGAGTGGGAGAGAGGGGGGGAGAGGTGTCGTCTCATAATGACCAGAGTGGGAGAGAGGGGGGGAGAGGTGTCGTCTCATAATGACCAGAGTGGGAGAGAGAGGGGGAGAGGTGTCGTCTCATAATGACCAGAGTGGGAGAGAGGGGGGGAGAGGTGTCGTCTCATAATGACCAGAGTGGGAGAGAGGGGGGGAGAGGTGTCGTCTCATAATGACCAGAGTGGGAGAGAGGGGGGAGGGGGGGAGAGGTGTCGTCTCATAATGACCAGAGTGGGAGAGAGGGGGGGAGAGGTGTCGTCTCATAATGACCAGAGTGGGAGAGAGGGGGGGAGAGGTGTCGTCTCATAATGACCAGAGTGGGAGAGAGGGGGGGAGAGGTGTCGTCTCATAATGACCAGAGTGGGAGAGAGGGGGGGAGAGGTGTCGTCTCATAATGACCAGAGTGGGAGAGAGGGGGGGAGAGGTGTCGTCTCATAATGACCAGAGTGGGAGAGAGGGGGGAGAGGTGTCGTCTCATAATGACCAGAGTGGGAGAGAGGGGGGGAGAGGTGTCGTCTCATAATGACCAGAGTGGGAGAGAGGGGGGGAGAGGTGTCGTCTCATAATGACCAGAGTGGGAGAGAGGGGGGGAGAGGTGTCGTCTCATAATGACCAGAGTGGGAGAGAGGGGGGGAGAGGTGTCGTCTCATAATGACCAGAGTGGGAGAGAGGGGGGGAGAGGTGTCGTCTCATAATGACCAGAGTGGGAGAGAGGGGGGAGAGGTGTCGTCTCATAATGACCAGAGTGGGAGAGAGGGGGGGAGAGGTGTCGTCTCATAATGACCAGAGTGGGAGAGAGGGGGGGAGAGGTGTCGTCTCATAATGACCAGAGTGGGAGAGAGGGGGGGAGAGGTGTCGTCTCATAATGACCAGAGTGGGAGAGAGGGGGGGAGAGGTGTCGTCTCATAATGACCAGAGTGGGAGAGAGGGGGGGAGAGGTGTCGTCTCATAATGACCAGAGTGGGAGAGAGGGGGGGAGAGGTGTCGTCTCATAATGACCAGAGTGGGAGAGAGGGGGGGAGAGGTGTCGTCTCATAATGACCAGAGTGGGAGAGAGGGGGGAGAGGTGTCGTCTCATAATGACCAGAGTGGGAGAGAGGGGGGGAGAGGTGTCGTCTCATAATGACCAGAGTGGGAGAGAGGGGGGGAGAGGTGTCGTCTCATAATGACCAGAGTGGGAGAGAGGGGGGGAGAGGTGTCGTCTCATAATGACCAGAGTGGGAGAGAGGGGGGGAGAGGTGTCGTCTCATAATGACCAGAGTGGGAGAGAGGGGGGAGAGGTGTCGTCTCATAATGACCAGAGTGGGAGAGAGGGGGGAGAGGTGTCGTCTCATAATGACCAGAGTGGGAGAGAGGGGGGGAGAGGTGTCGTCTCATAATGACCAGAGTGGGAGAGAGGGGGGGAGAGGTGTCGTCTCATAATGACCAGAGTGGGAGAGAGGGGGGGAGAGGTGTCGTCTCATAATGACCAGAGTGGGAGAGAGGGGGGGAGAGGTGTCGTCTCATAATGACCAGAGTGGGAGAGAGGGGGGAGAGAGGTGTCGTCTCATAATGACCAGAGTGGGAGAGAGGGGGGGAGAGGTGTCGTCTCATAATGACCAGAGTGGGAGAGAGGGGGGGAGAGGTGTCGTCTCATAATGACCAGAGTGGGAGAGAGGGGGGAGAGGGGGGGAGAGGTGTCGTCTCATAATGACCAGAGTGGGAGAGAGGGGGGGAGAGGTGTCGTCTCATAATGACCAGAGTGGGAGAGAGGGGGGAGAGGTGTCGTCTCATAATGACCAGAGTGGGAGAGAGGGGGGGAGAGGTGTCGTCTCATAATGACCAGAGTGGGAGAGAGGGGGGGAGAGGTGTCGTCTCATAATGACCAGAGTGGGAGAGAGGGGGGAGAGGTGTCGTCTCATAATGACCAGAGTGGGAGAGAGGGGGGAGAGGTGTCGTCTCATAATGACCAGAGTGGGAGAGAGGGGGGGAGAGGTGTCGTCTCATAATGACCAGAGTGGGAGAGAGGGGGGGAGAGGTGTCGTCTCATAATGACCAGAGTGGGAGAGAGGGGGGGAGAGGTGTCGTCTCATAATGACCAGAGTGGGAGAGAGGGGGGGAGAGGTGTCGTCTCATAATGACCAGAGTGGGAGAGAGGGGGGGAGAGGTGTCGTCTCATAATGACCAGAGTGGGAGAGAGGGGGGGAGAGGTGTCGTCTCATAATGACCAGAGTGGGAGAGAGGGGGGGAGAGGTGTCGTCTCATAATGACCAGAGTGGGAGAGAGGGGGGGAGAGGTGTCGTCTCATAATGACCAGAGTGGGAGAGAGGGGGGGAGAGGTGTCGTCTCATAATGACCAGAGTGGGAGAGAGGGGGGAGAGGTGTCGTCTCATAATGACCAGAGTGGGAGAGAGGGGGGGAGAGGTGTCGTCTCATAATGACCAGAGTGGGAGAGAGGGGGGGAGAGGTGTCGTCTCATAATGACCAGAGTGGGAGAGAGGGGGGGAGAGGTGTCGTCTCATAATGACCAGAGTGGGAGAGAGGGGGGGAGAGGTGTCGTCTCATAATGACCAGAGTGGGAGAGAGGGGGGGAGAGGTGTCGTCTCATAATGACCAGAGTGGGAGAGAGGGGGGAGAGGTGTCGTCTCATAATGACCAGAGTGGGAGAGAGGGGGGGAGAGGTGTCGTCTCATAATGACCAGAGTGGGAGAGAGGGGGGGAGAGGTGTCGTCTCATAATGACCAGAGTGGGAGAGAGGGGGGGAGAGGTGTCGTCTCATAATGACCAGAGTGGGAGAGAGGGGGGGAGAGGTGTCGTCTCATAATGACCAGAGTGGGAGAGAGGGGGGGAGAGGTGTCGTCTCATAATGACCAGAGTGGGAGAGAGGGGGGAGAGGTGTCGTCTCATAATGACCAGAGTGGGAGAGAGGGGGGAGAGGTGTCGTCTCATAATGACCAGAGTGGGAGAGAGGGGGGGAGAGGTGTCGTCTCATAATGACCAGAGTGGGAGAGAGGGGGGGAGAGGTGTCGTCTCATAATGACCAGAGTGGGAGAGAGGGGGGGAGAGGTGTCGTCTCATAATGACCAGAGTGGGAGAGAGGGGGGAGAGGTGTCGTCTCATAATGACCAGAGTGGGAGAGAGGGGGGGAGAGGTGTCGTCTCATAATGACCAGAGTGGGAGAGAGGGGGGGAGAGGTGTCGTCTCATAATGACCAGAGTGGGAGAGAGGGGGGAGAGGTGTCGTCTCATAATGACCAGAGTGGGAGAGAGGGGGGGAGAGGTGTCGTCTCATAATGACCAGAGTGGGAGAGAGGGGGGGAGAGGTGTCGTCTCATAATGACCAGAGTGGGAGAGAGGGGGGGAGAGGTGTCGTCTCATAATGACCAGAGTGGGAGAGAGGGGGGGAGAGGTGTCGTCTCATAATGACCAGAGTGGGAGAGAGGGGGGAGAGGGGGGGAGAGGTGTCGTCTCATAATGACCAGAGTGGGAGAGAGGGGGGGAGAGGTGTCGTCTCATAATGACCAGAGTGGGAGAGAGGGGGGGAGAGGTGTCGTCTCATAATGACCAGAGTGGGAGAGAGGGGGGGAGAGGTGTCGTCTCATAATGACCAGAGTGGGAGAGAGGGGGGGAGAGGTGTCGTCTCATAATGACCAGAGTGGGAGAGAGGGGGGGAGAGGTGTCGTCTCATAATGACCAGAGTGGGAGAGAGGGGGGGAGAGGTGTCGTCTCATAATGACCAGAGTGGGAGAGAGGGGGGAGAGGTGTCGTCTCATAATGACCAGAGTGGGAGAGAGGGGGGGAGAGGTGTCGTCTCATAATGACCAGAGTGGGAGAGAGGGGGGGAGAGGTGTCGTCTCATAATGACCAGAGTGGGAGAGAGGGGGGAGAGGTGTCGTCTCATAATGACCAGAGTGGGAGAGAGGGGGGAGAGGTGTCGTCTCATAATGACCAGAGTGGGAGAGAGGGGGGGAGAGGGGGGAGAGGTGTCGTCTCATAATGACCAGAGTGGGAGAGAGGGGGGGAGAGGTGTCGTCTCATAATGACCAGAGTGGGAGAGAGGGGGGGAGAGGTGTCGTCTCATAATGACCAGAGTGGGAGAGAGGGGGGGAGAGGTGTCGTCTCATAATGACCAGAGTGGGAGAGAGGGGGGGAGAGGTGTCGTCTCATAATGACCAGAGTGGGAGAGAGGGGGGGAGAGGTGTCGTCTCATAATGACCAGAGTGGGAGAGAGGGGGGGAGAGGTGTCGTCTCATAATGACCAGAGTGGGAGAGAGGGGGGGAGAGGTGTCGTCTCATAATGACCAGAGTGGGAGAGAGGGGGGGAGAGGTGTCGTCTCATAATGACCAGAGTGGGAGAGAGGGGGGAGAGGTGTCGTCTCATAATGACCAGAGTGGGAGAGAGGGGGGGAGAGGTGTCGTCTCATAATGACCAGAGTGGGAGAGAGGGGGGGAGAGGTGTCGTCTCATAATGACCAGAGTGGGAGAGAGGGGGGAGAGGTGTCGTCTCATAATGACCAGAGTGGGAGAGAGGGGGGAGAGGTGTCGTCTCATAATGACCAGAGTGGGAGAGAGGGGGGGAGAGGTGTCGTCTCATAATGACCAGAGTGGGAGAGAGGGGGGAGAGGGGGGGGAGGTGTCGTCTCATAATGACCAGAGTGGGAGAGAGGGGGGGAGAGGTGTCGTCTCATAATGACCAGAGTGGGAGAGAGGGGGGAGAGGTGTCGTCTCATAATGACCAGAGTGGGAGAGAGGGGGGGAGAGGTGTCGTCTCATAATGACCAGAGTGGGAGAGAGGGGGGGAGAGGTGTCGTCTCATAATGACCAGAGTGGGAGAGAGGGGGGAGAGGTGTCGTCTCATAATGACCAGAGTGGGAGAGAGGGGGGAGAGGTGTCGTCTCATAATGACCAGAGTGGGAGAGAGGGGGGGAGAGGTGTCGTCTCATAATGACCAGAGTGGGAGAGAGAGGGGGAGAGGTGTCGTCTCATAATGACCAGGGTGGGAGAGAGGGGGGGAGAGGTGTCGTCTCATAATGACCAGAGTGGGAGAGAGGGGGGAGAGGTGTCGTCTCATAATGACCAGAGTGGGAGAGAGGGGGGAGAGGTGTCGTCTCATAATGACCGGAGTGGGAGAGAGGGGGGGAGAGGGGGGGAGAGGTGTCGTCTCATAATGACCAGAGTGGGAGAGAGGGGGGGAGAGGTGTTCGTCTCATAATGACCAGAGTGGGAGAGAGGGGGGGAGAGGTGTCGTCTCATAATGACCGGAGTGTTAGAGAGGGGGGGAGAGGTGTCGTCTCATAATGACCAGAGTGGGAGAGAGGGGGGGAGAGGGGGGGAGAGGTGTCGTCTCATAATGACCAGAGTGGGAGAGAGGGGGGGAGAGGTGTCGTCTCATAATGACCGGAGTGGGAGAGAGGGGGGGAGAGGTGTCGTCTCATAATGACCAGAGCGGGAGAGAGGGGGGGAGAGGGGGGAGAGGTGTCGTCTCATAATGACCAGAGTGGGAGAGAGGGGGGGAGAGGTGTCGTCTCATAATGACCGGAGTGGGAGAGAGGGGGGGAGAGGTGTCGTCTCATAATGACCAGAGTGGGAGAGAGGGGGGGAGAGGTGTCGTCTCATAATGACCAGAGTGGGAGAGAGGGGGGGAGAGGTGTCGTCTCATAATGACCGGAGTGGGAGAGAGGGGGGGAGAGGTGTCGTCTCATAATGACCAGAGTGGGAGAGATTGGGTGAGAGGGGGGAGAGGTGTCGTCTCATAATGACCAGAGTGGGAGAGAGGGGGGAGAGAGGGGGGGAGAGGTGTCGTCTCATAATGACCAGAGTGGGAGAGAGGGGGGGAGAGGTGTCGTCTCATAATGACCAGAGTGGGAGAGAGGGGGGGAGAGAGGGGGGAGAGGTGTCGTCTCATAATGACCAGAGTGGGAGAGAGGGGGGAGAGGGGGGGAGAGGTGTCGTCTCATAATGACCAGAGGGGGGGGAGAGGTGTCGTCTCATAATGACCAGAGTGGGAGAGAGGGGGGGAGAGGTGTCGTCTCATAATGACCAGAGTGGGAGAGAGGGGGGAGAGGTGTCGTCTCATAATGACCAGAGTGGGAGAGAGGGGGGAGAGAGGGGGGGAGAGTTGTTGTCTCTTAATGACCAGAGTGGGAGAGAGGGGGGGAGAGGTGTCGTCTCATAATGACCAGAGTGGGAGAGAGAGGGGGAGAGGTGTCGTCTCATAATGAACAGAGTGGGAGAGAGGGGGGGAGAGGGGTCGTCTCATAATGACCAGAGTGGGAGAGAGGGGGGGAGAGGTGTCGTCTCATAATGACCAGAGTGGGAGAAAGGGGGGAGAGGTGTCGTCTCATAATGACCAGAGTGGGAGAGAGGGGGGAGAGGTGTCGTCTCATAATGACCAGAGTGGGAGAGAGGGGGGGAGAGGTGTTGTCTCATAATGACCAGAGTGGGAGAGAGAGGGGGAGAGGTGTCGCCTCATAATGACCAGGGTGGGAGAGAGGGGGGGAGAGGTGTCGTCTCATAATGACCAGAGTGGGAGAGAGGGGGGAGAGGTGTCGTCTCATAATGACCAGAGTGGGAGAGAGGGGGGAGAGGTGTCGTCTCATAATGACCGGAGTGGGAGAGAGGGGGGGGAGAGGGGGGGAGAGGTGTCGTCTCATAATGACCAGAGTGGGAGAGAGGGGGGGAGAGGTGTTCTCTCTTAATGACCAGAGTGGGAGAGAGGGGGGGAGAGGTGTCTTCTCATAATGACCGGAGTGTTAGAGAGGGGGGGAGAGGTGTCGTCTCATAATGACCAGAGTGGGAGAGAGGGGGGGAGAGGGGGGGAGAGGTGTCGTCTCATAATGACCAGACTGGGAGAGAGGGGGGGAGAGGTGTCGTCTCATAATGACCGGAGTGGGAGAGAGGGGGGGAGAGGTGTCGTCTCATAATGACCAGAGCGGGAGAGAGGGGGGGAGAGGGGGGGAGAGGTGTCGTCTCACAATGACCAGAGTGGGAGAGAGGGGGGGAGAGGTGTCGTCTCATAATGACCGGAGTGGGAGAGAGGGGGGGAGAGGTGTCGTCTCATAATGACTAGAGTGGGAGAGAGGGGGGGAGAGGTGTCGTCTCATAATGACCAGAGTGGGAGAGAGGGGGGGAGAGGTGTCGTCTCATAATGACCGGAGTGGGAGAGAGGGGGGGAGAGGTGTCGTCTCATAATGACCAGAGTGGGAGAGATTGGGTGAGAGGGGGGAGAGGTGTCATCTCATAATGACCAGAGTGGGAGAGAGGGGGGAGAGAGGGGGGGAGAGGTGTCGTCTCATAATGACCAGAGTGGGAGAGAGGGGGGGAGAGGTGTCGTCTCATAATGACCAGAGTGGGAGAGAGGGGGGGAGAGAGGGGGGAGAGGTGTCGTCTCATAATGACCAGAGTGGGAGAGAGGGGGGGAGAGAGGGGGGAGATGTGTCGTCTCATAATGACCAGAGGGGGGGAGAGGTGTCGTCTCATAATGACCAGAGTGGGAGAGAGGGGGGAGAGAGGGGGGGAGAGGTGTTGTCTCTTAATGACCAGAGTGGGAGAGAGGGGGGAGAGGTGTCGTCTCATAATGACCAGAGTGGGAGAGAGGGGGGGAGAGGTGTCGTCTCATAATGACCAGAGTGGGAGAGAGGGGGGAGAGGTGTCGTCTCATAATGACCGGAGTGGGAGAGAGGGGGGGAGAGGTGTCGTCTCATAATGACCAGAGGGGGAGAGAGGGGGGGAGAGGTGTCGTCTCATAATGACCAGAGTGGGAGAGAGGGGGGGAGAGAGGGGGGAGAGGTGTCGTCTCATAATGACCAGAGTGGGAGAGAGGGGGGAGAGATGGGGGAGAGGTGTCGTCTCATAATGACCAGAGTGGGAGAGAGGGGGGAGAGATGGGGGAGAGGTGTGAGGACCTTTTCACACCGCCACCTTTGTTTTCAACTCTCCTCTGCTCTATAACCATATATACGAGAGGAAACACACACACACACACACACACACACACACACACACACACACACACACACACACACACACACACACACACACACACACACACACACACACACACACACACACACACACACACACACACACACACACACACACACACACACACACACACAGAGATGCTTGCTAATACACGCATACAAGCTTGAACAAACCTATGCGTATAACTACACCCCTCCTCATTCAAACAGAGACACAGAGACACAGAGACAAACAGAGACACAGAGACAAGCAGAGAAACAGAGACAAACAGAGACACAGAGACAAACAAAGACACAGAGACAAACAGAGACAAACAGAGACAAACAGAGACACAGAGACAAACAGAGACACAGAGACAAACAGAGACACAGAGACAAACAGAGACAAACAGAGACACAGAGACAAACAGAGACAGAGACAAACAGAGACACAGAGACAAACATAGACACAGAGACACAGAGACAAACAGAGACAAACAGAGACAAACAGAGACAAACAGAGACACAGAGACAAACAGAGACAAATAGAGACAAACAGAGACAAACAGAGACACAGGGACAAACAGAGACACAGAGACAAAGAGAGACACAGAGACAAACAGAGACAAACAGAGACAAACAGAGACACAGGGACAAACAGAGACAAACAGAGACACAGGGACAAACAGAGACACAGGGACAAACAGAGACAAACAGAGACACAGGGACAAACAGAGACAAACAGAGACACAGGGACAAACAGAGACAAACAGCGACAGACAGAGACAAACAGAGACAAACAGAGACACAGGGACAAACAGAGACAAACAGAGACACAGGGACAAACAGAGACAAACAGTGACACAGAGACAAACAGAGACAAACAGAGACACTGAGACAAACAGAGACACAGAGACAAACAGAGACAAACAGAGACACAGAGACAAACAGAGACAAACAGAGACACAGAGACAAACAGAGACACAGAGACAAACAGAGACACAGAGACAAACAGAGACACAGAGACACAGAGACAAACAGAGACAAACAGAAACAAACAGAGACACAGAGACAAACAGAGACAAACAGAGACAAACAGAGACAAACAGAGACACAGAGACAAACAGAGACAAATAGAGACAAACAGAGACACAGAGACAAACAGAGACAAACAGAGACAAACAGAGACACATAGACAAACAGAGACAAACAGAGACAAACAGAGACAAACAGAGACAAACAGAGACACAGAGACAAACAGAGACAAACAGAGACACAGAGACAAACAGAGACAAACAGAGACAAACAGAGACAAACCGAGACACAGGGACAAACAGAGACACAGAGACAAACAGAGACAAACAGAGATAAACAGAGACACAGAGACAAACAGAGACAAACAGAGACACAGAGACAAACAGAGACAAACAGAGACACAGAGACAAACAGAGACACAGAGACACAGAGACAAACAGAGACACAGAGACACAGAGACAAACAGAGACAAACAGAAACAAACAGAGACACAGAGACAAACAGAGACAAACAGAGACAAACAGAGACACAGAGACAAACAGAGACAAATAGAGACAAACAGAGACACAGAGACAAACAGAGACAAACAGAGACAAACAGAGACACATAGACAAACAGAGACAAACAGAGACAAACAGAGACACAGAGACAAACAGAGACAAACAGAGACACAGAGACAAACAGAGACAAACAGAGACAAACAGAGACAAACCGAGACACAGGGACAAACAGAGACACAGAGACAAACAGAGATAAACAGAGACACAGAGACAAACAGAGACAAACAGAGACACAGAAACAAACAGAGACAAACAGAGACAAACAGAGACAAACAGAGACACAGGGACAAACAGAGACACAGGGACAAACAGAGACAAACAGAGACACAGGGACAAACAGAGACAAACAGAGACAAACAGAGACAAACAGAGACACAGGAACAAACAGAGACAAACAGAGACACAGGGACAAACAGAGACAAACAGAGACAAACAGAGACACAGGGACAAACAGAGACAAACAGAGACACAGGGCCAAACAGAGACAAACAGAGACAAACAGAGACACATAGACAAACAGAGACAAACAGAGACAAACAGAGACACATAGACAAACAGAGACAAACAGAGACAAACAGAGACAAACAGAGACAAAGAGACAAACAGACAAACAGAGACACAGAGACAAACAGAGACAAACAGAGACAAACAGAGACACAGAGACAAACAGAGACAAACAGAGACAAACAGAGACACATAGACAAACAGAGACAAACAGAGACAAACAGAGACACAGGGACAAACAGAGACAAACAGAGACAAACAGAGACAAACAGAGACACAGGGACAACCAGAGACAAACAGAGACATACAGAGACACAGGGACAAACAGAGACAAACAGAGACAAACAGAGACACAGGGACAAACAGAGACAAACAGAGACACAGGGACAAACAGAGACACAGGGACAAACAGAGACACAGGGACAAACAGAGACAAACAGAGACACAGGGACAAACAGAGACAAACAGAGACACAGGAACAAACAGAGACAAACAGAGACAAACAGAGACAAACAGAGACAAACAGAGACAAACAGAGACACAGGGACAAACAGAGACAAACAGAGACACAGGGACAAACAGAGACAAACAGAGACAAACAGAGACACATAGACAAACAGAGACAAACAGAGACAAACAGAGACACATAGACAAACAGAGACAAACAGAGACAAACAGAGACAAAGAGACAAACAGAGACACAGAGACAAACAGAGACAAACAGAGACAAACAGAGACAAACAGAGACAAACAGAGACACATAGACAAACAGAGACAAACAGAGACAAACAGAGACACAGGGACAAACAGAGACAAACAGAGACAAACAGAGACACAGGGACAACCAGAGACAAACAGAGACATACAGAGACACAGGGACAAACAGAGACAAACAGAGACACATAGACAAACAGAGACAAACAGAGACACAGAGACACAGGGACAAACAGAGACAAACAGAGACACAGAGACAAACAGAGACAAACAGAGACACAGAGACAAACAGAGACACAGGGACAAACAGAGACAAACAGAGACACAGAGACAAACAGAGACAAACAGAGACACAGGGACAAACAGAGACACAGAGACAAACAGAGACAAACAGAGACACAGAGACAAACAGAGACACAGGGACAAACATAGACACAGAGACAAACAGAGACAAACAGAGACACAGAGACAAACAGAGACACACAGAGACACAGAGACAAACAGAGACACAGGGACAAACAGAGACAAACAGAGACACAGAGACAAACAGAGACAAACAGAGACACAGAGACAAACAGAGAAAAACAGAGACACAGAGACAAACAGAGACACAGGGACAAACAGAGACACATGGACAAACAGAGACACAGAGACAAACAGAGACAAACAGAGACACAGAGACAAACAGAGACAAACAGAGACACAGGGACAAACAGAGACACAGAGACAAACAGAGACAAACAGAGACAAACAGAGACACAGAGACAAACAGAGACACAGGGACAAACAGAGACACAGAGACAAACAGAGACACAAAGACAAACAGAGACAAACAGAGACACAGGGACAAACAGAGACAAACAGAGACAAACAGAGACACAGAGACAAACAGAGACAAACAGAGACACAGAGACAAACAGAGACAAACAGAGACACAGAGACAAACAGAGACACAGAGACAAACAGAGACACAGGGACAAACAGAGACAAACAGAGACACAGGGACAAACAGAGACACAGGGACAAACAGAGACAAAGAGACACAGGGACAAACAGAGACAAACAGAGACAAACAGAGACACAGAGACAAACAGAGACACAGGGACTAACAGAGACAAACAGAGACACAGGGACAAACAGAGACAAACAGAGACAAATAGAGACAAACAGAGACAAATAGAGACAAACAGAGACACAGGGACAAACAGAGACAAACAGAGACACAGGGACAAACAGAGACAAACAGAGACACATAGACAAACAGAGACAAACAGAGACACAGAGACAAACATAGACACAGGGACAAACTCATGTATCTTGTGTACAGGGTGTTTTCTCCTTCTGGTCTGCTGAGGACATACAGTACAGTGCTAGGCAACAGTACAGTGCTAGTCCACCTGGCCTTGCTGCTGCTCCAGTTTCAACTGTTCTGCCTGCGGCTATGGATCCCTGACCTGTTCACCGGACGTGCTTGTTGCACCCTCGACAACTACTATGATTATTATTATTTGACCATGCTGGTCATTTATGAACATTTTGACATCTTGACCATGTTCTGTTATAATATCCACCCTGCACAGCCAGAAGAGGACTGGCCACCCCTCATAGCCTGGTTCCTCTCTAGGTTTCTTCCTAGGTTTTTGGCCTTTCTAGGGAGTTTTTCCTAGGGAGTTTTTCCTAGCCACCGTGCTTCTTTCACATGCATTGCTTGCTGTTTGGGGTTTAAGGCTGGGTTTCTGTACAGCACTTTGAGATATCAGCTGATGTACGAAGGGCTATATAAATACATTTGATTTGATTTGATTTGACTTCAAGTGGAACTGACAGCATTTTAGCAACATTAAATATTATTAAAGTCTGTACATATACACCCCCAGGAAGAATATTACACTTTTTAAAATATTTTCTGACAAGTGCTGTCATGTTTTCATAAATTCTTAGAATGTTTGGGAATGACGTATACTAGTGATGCACAAGTTGACTCATGAAGTAACAATGTACATATTGCCAAAACTTACTTTGGAGATTTACAATATTATCATCATTAATATAATAATGATCAATATTGTCAATGGGACAACAGTAACAACAATAATCAAGGGTCAAAATAACCATACATTGAACAATAACAATAAGCATAGAGGACATGTGCAGGTTGGTTGGTCTGTCAGACACTGTCCCTCATCTTATGGCAGGCAGCAATGTAGTGCGCTGCCAACACACAGCTCTCTGCGGGTAGCCTATTCTCATCAGAGAGGTCTTTGAAACCTTGAATAAGGGTTTCAAATTTGGGGAAATTACATACTCTATTTTATTTTTTTATTTTTTTACATTTTGTCAGGAAATGCAGCTCCGTCTCAGGTTCTGCTGTTGTGCAGTGGTCGCACAGCCTTTCCTCTACGGGGAGCCAGGTTTTCCCGTGTCTACCCTTCTCAATAGCAAGGCTGTGCTCACTGAGCCTGTACTATGTCAAGGTTTTGATCAGCAATCATGGTCAAATAGTTTGCCATGGCGTACTGTCGATTTAGGGCCAGATAGCACTACATTTTGCTTTGTGCTTGTGCTTGTGTTTCCCAATAGGTAATGGTAATAGGTAATATCACTTTCCTCTCTCTCTCTCTCTCTCTCTCTCTCTCTCTCTCTCTCTCTCTCTCTCTTGCTCTCTCTTTCACTCTCTCTTGCTCTCTCTCTTGCTCTCTCTCTCGCTCTCTCTCTCTCTTCCTCCCACCCTTCCTGTCCCTCTCCCCCTCTCCCTCTCTGCAGTAAGACCCAGACAGAGGCAACAGACCAGCAGAATCCAAGGCCTTAATCAGTAAACACCTATCAATGCTGTTGACTCCTGTAACCCCTCTGGTGGCCTGTACATTTGTTCTGATGCATTGACGCGCTATTGACGAGAAGCGGGACGGGGAACAGTGACAAATTAAAATGTCAACGGTGGCAAAGGTGAGTCCCCTCTCCTCCCCTTGCTTTCTCTCTCTGCGTCCTTAAGGTGGGGTGATGGGCCCATGGTTCCAACGATTGCCGATGAAAATGCTGACACCAGAAACAACAAGGACATCAGAAAGAGAGAGACAGGGAGAGCGAGAGAGACAGGGAGAGAGAGAGACATAGAGAAAGAAAACAGTGTTAGAAAAGGGGGGAGCGAGACATAGACAGATGAAAGAGAGATGGAGAGAGAGCGAGAAATGGGGAGAGAGAGCGAGAGAGAGATAGACAGATGAAAGAGAGATAGAGAAAGAGAAATGCGGAGAGAGAAAGAGAGAAGGAGAAATAGAGAAAGAGAGCAGAGCTAGAGATGCGTTTTACATTTACAAAACTCTTCTAACCAGGACACCTTCTCAGTGTCTTCTATCCAGGACACTGTCTGGGTGTCTTCTAACCAGGACACTGTCTGGGTGTCTTCTAACCAGGATAATTTCTGAGTATCTTTTAGTCAAGACACCTTCGGAGTGGCTTCTAGCCAGGACACCTTCTGAGTGTCTTCTAGCCAGGATATAGATTCAGGAAGTTGACGGGTGGGTCGTTGACAGCCGCCTGGCCTACCCGAGCGCAGCGGCAGAGGAAGTCTGGCCACAGAGGAACCCCTGTCAGCCAACCAGAGTTAAGGAGAGCTTGTGATTGACAGCTCTGTCTCGGTTGCCTCAGTTACATCTACATGAAGTCATTTCTGTTTGCATGACATGCATTTTAATACTAGAGATATATCATTATAATGGGAACCGCTATAATTGGGTATTCAATAGTTTTTGTCTGGCCTGACGTGGTATCATGTTGTTTTAAGTAGTAGAATGTTAGCAGTAGTTTCATTTGGGGCCTGTATTGATAAATTGTCTCAGAGTAGGAGTGCTGACCTACAGTAGGACCAGTTTTGAATGAATGGATAGGGGGATCTGATTCTAGATCACCATTCCTACTCTGAGATATGGACCCTGATGTCAGATACAGATGTACCACAGTTGTTTGTTATATCTAGTCAGCTTCACCTGTACTGTAAGTGTGGTGGCGTGAGTCCGGCCCCCGGGGAGGGCAGTGTTAAGTCCAGTAGCTTCACCTATACTGTAATGTTGTGAGTGGCAGTGTTAAGTCCAGTAGCTTCACCTATACTGTAATGTTGTGAGTGGCAGTGTTAAGTCCAGTAGCTTCACCTATACTGTAATGTTGTGAGTGGCAGTGTTAAGTCCAGTAGCTTCACCTATACTGTAATGTTGTGAGTGGCAGTGTTAAGTCCAGTAGCTTCACCTATACTGTAATGTTGTGAGTGGCAGTGTTAAGTCCAGTAGCTTCACCTATACTGTAATGTTGTGAGTGGCAGTGTTAAGTCCAGTAGCTTCACCTATACTGTAATGTTGTGAGTGGCAGTGTTAAGTCCAGTAGCTTCACCTATACTGTAATTGCCACGCCCTGATCTGTTTCACCTGTCTTTGTGATTGTCTCCACCCACCTCCAGGTGCCACCAGTTTTCCCCATTAGTCACTGGATATTTATTCCGGTGTTCCCTGTTTGTCTGTTGTCAGTTCGTCTTGTCAAGTCAAGTCAAGCAGTGTGTTTTTCTGTGCTCCTACTTTTTCTTATCTCTCTTTTGCTAGTCCTCCTGGTTTTGACCCTTGCCTGCCTTGACTCTGTACCCCCCTGCCTGACCATACTGCCTGCCCTGACCTCGATCCTGCTTGCCACTCTGTACCTCCTGGACTCTGACCTTGTTTACGATCATTTGCCTGTCCCTTGGATTATAAGAAATATCAGAGACTGAACCATCTGTATCTGGGCCTCGCCCTGTGCCCTGTGCCCTGTGCCCTTATAGTAATGTTGTGAGTGGCAAATATCAAATTCCCAGTTTGTGCTACAAAACCAACTTCATAAGAGGCTTTAAAAATGGTTCTATTTGATTAAACGTTCCATGACATACAGTAATAGATGGATGCATGATTAATACAATTCACCAATACATTTCGTGGTAGTCCCAAAACATATTGCTATCAGGTTGTAAATCTGTACCAGCTGGTCTGGTACATTGTTTGCTGCCTCCATTCAGGATGCACTGTCAGTTTCAATGACTCAATATTTTGGACAAAAACTGACGAATATCACTAAGGCTGTGAATGTCAACATAATCAAACTAGCAAGGGCAATGATCACAAGTCAGTCATAATGTGGCTAATAGACTAGCATATTTTTTTAGCTTGCTAAAAACACAGAGCCTAATGTTAGATGGCTACAGTAGCTAGCTAGCGGAGGATGTCATGTCTTTGGAGGTGTGAGTGAGTGACTTTTTCCCCTCATATACATTTTCAGTGGCTACCCTTACAAAAAAAGATAGCAGAGTACAGTATAACTGCAGTACACTAAAGGATAATTAAGAAATAAGGCGGTGTGGTATGTGGCCAATATACCACGGCTAAGAGCTGTTCTTAGGCACAACGCAATGTAGCCTGCAGCATATAAATTGCACAATAATTATACGTCCTTCAGCCATACGATATATAATGAGCCTAAACCAGTCCGGCCTGCGGATATAACCACTGATATAACCGCTGGGACTGCAGGTTATGAGTCAACTCGCACATCACTACTATATGTCATTCCCAAACATTCTAAGAATTTATGAAAACGTGAAAATGACCATATCTAAGTGCTCGCTTGTCAGAATTAAAAAAAAAAAGTGTAATATTCTTCCTGGGGGTCCATATTAACAGATTTGAATAATATTTACTGTTACTAAAATGCTGTCAGTTCCACTTGAAGTCTAGTAGCCTAGCACTGTACTGTTTGTCCTCAGCAGACCAGAAGGAAAAAACACCCTGTACACAAGCCACAACTGATACAGCTGCCTCAGGAAAATAGTTGTGTTTTATCCCTCCTTCTCTCCCTCCCTCTTCGTCTCTCTCCTCCTCTCTCTCCATCCCCAGATTCCCCACCCCTCAATCCTCCAGACAATTATATCCTCTCCCTCCCTCCCTCCCTCCCTCCCTCCCTCCCTCCCTCCCTCCCTCCCTCCCTCCCTCCCTCCCTCCCTCCCTCCCTCTCTCCATCCTTCTCCTCAACCTTTCCCTCTCTCCTCCCTTCCTCTCTCTCCTTCCCCCTCTCTCTCTTTTCCGGTGGTGGATGATTGGCCCAGACCCGTGAGCTATAGTCTTCCAGATGGCCGGACTGGCACACCGACCACAACAACTGACTCAAGAACAGCTGATCTGCTATCCAACACATAACTTAATGGATGTTACTCCAAGAAACTGATCTAAGGTCCATTGCATTCCCTCCCTAATGGTTAGGGGTTGGATTAGGGAGGGGAAGCTGGCCCTAGGTCAGTGTCAATGGTCACAGAGGAGAGAGATTCACAAGAGGAGAGAGACTGAAACAGGGACTTTTTGAGTATTTGAGTCTACATTATCCCTAAAATGTGTTGTGTTTTTTAAAAGTGAAAATAGAGATGTACAGCCTATGTGTGTGTCCCAAATGGCACCCTATCTCCTATATAGTGCACTACTTTAGACCAGCGTTCATAAGAACACACCCTATCCCCTATATAGTGCACTACTTTAGACCAGCGTTCATAAGAACACACCCTATCCCCTATATAGTGCACTACTTTAGACCAGCGTTCATAAGAACACACCCTATCCCCTATATAGTGCACTACTTTAGACCAGCGTTCATAAGAACACACCCTATCCCCTATATAGTGCACTACTTTAGACCAGCGTTCATAAGAACACACACCACCCCCTATATAGTGCACTACTTTAGACCAGGGCTCCTAAGAACACACCCTATCCCCTATATAGTGCACTACTTTAGACCAGGGCTCCTAAGAACACACCCTATCCCCTATATAGTGCACTACTTTAGACCAGGGCTCCTAAGAACACACCGTATCCCTCCAGGGTTGTTTAAGGTCAGGAGACCTGTGAAGAGAGAGAGAAAGAGATGGAGAGAAGGAGAGGAGACCGATAGAGTGCTCACCAGAGCACGGCTGACAGCTTGTGATGCCACATTAGTCATGGGTTGCGTCTCAAATGACACCCTCTTCTCTCACCCTATTCCCTTTATATATAGTGCACTACTTCTGACCAGAGCCGTATAAGTCTAGGTCAAAAGTAGTGAACTAAATAAGGAATAGGATGCGATTTGGGATGCATCCATTGTGTGAGGAGTGGTGAAGAGTCTTCTGGGTGTGTGTGTGTGTGTGTGTGTGTGTGTGTGTGTGTGTGTGTGTGTGTGTGTGTGTGTGTGTGTGTGTGTGTGTGTGTGTGTGTACGGCCTGTTTAGCAGCCATCTACACTGTCCGTCTCTCTTAATGAACGTGTTGGAGCAGGAGCAGAGCTGATGGCCCGTGTCGTGTTACTTCACAGACACACACAGACACACACACAGACACACACACACACACACACACACACACACAGACACACACACACAGACACACACACACACACACACACACACACACACACACACACACACACACACACACACACACACACACACACACACACACACACACACACACACACACACACACACACTTACATAATGAGTGTGTTGGAGGAGTAGAGTGGATGGCCATGTTCCTTCACGCCTCTCTCTGTGTTTAGAGTCTGTTTAGTAAATGATTAGAGGGGGAAGGGGAGAGAGAGATCTGGTAGAGGGGGGAGGGGAGAGAGAGATCTGGTAGACGGGGGAGGGGAGAGAGAGATCTGGTAGAGGGGGGAGGGGAGAGAGAGATCTGGTAGAGGGGGAAGGGGAGAGAGAGATCTGGTAGAGGGGGGAGGGGAGAGAGAGATCTGGTAGAGGGGGGAGGGGAGAGAGAGATCTGGTAGACGGGGGAGGGGAGAGAGAGATCTGGTAGAGGGGGGAGGGGAGAGAGAGATCTGGTAGAGGGGGAAGGGGAGAGAGAGATCTGGTAGAGGGGGGAGGGGAGAGAGAGATCTGGTAGAGGGGGAAGGGGAGAGAGAGATCTGGTAGAGGGGGGAGGGGAGAGAGAGATCTGGTAGAGGGGGGAGGGGAGAGAGAGATCTGGTAGACGGGGGAGGGGAGAGAGAGATCTGGTAGAGGGGGGAGGGGAGAGAGAGATCTGGTAGAGGGGGGAGGGGAGAGAGAGATCTGGTAGAGGGGGGAGGGGAGAGAGAGATCTGGTAGAGGGGGGAGGGGAGAGAGAGAGAGAGAGAGAGAGCGGTAAAAGATGGAGAGAGGGAGGGAAAGAGAGTGAGACAGTGGAAGAGCGAGAGAGTGAGTGAAAGATGGAGAGAAAGGGAGCAGGGCAATGCTAATTGGGCCAGAAGAGGCCAGGATCAAGAGAAGGAGAGAATGAAGGAGAGAAGGAGAGAGAGAGGAGTCCTCATCGTTTTGCTTAATGACACGTCTCCGAGGTAATTAGCAGACTGTAATTAACGCCTGGATGACCCAGGTCTCTCTGGCTCTGGTCTCTCTCTCTCTCTCTCTCTCTCTTTATCTCTCTCTCTTTCTTTATCTCTCTCTCTCTTTCTTTATCTGTCTCTCTGACACTCTGCCTCCACCTCGGACTGGCATGGACACCACAAACAAACCCAGGTGCCAACCTATGGTTTAATAACAGCATTGTTCTCTTAGGAGTGTGTGTTAAGGATGTGTGTGTGTGCGTGTGGCTGTGTGTGTGTGTGTTGTGCGTGTGTGTGTGTTGTGTGGGTGTGGGTGTGTGTGTGTGTGTGCGTGTGTGTGTATACGTGCATGTGTGTGTATGGCAGGCAGGCAACCAGTGTTTGGTACACATGGTCTATTATTGGCGTGTTGAAGTGGGTCTGACTCCAGGCTATTTTAAATATTAAGACTGAGTGGTGTCTCCACATGTATATTTAACACACAGGCCTTTGTGCTGATGGAGAAGTAGCACAGGTCCTTGTGCTGATGGAGAAGTAGCACAGGCCCTTGTGCTGATGGAGAAGTAGCACAGGTTCCAAACACAACTAACTTACCAACTAGCTCTCACAGTCTCACGTCAGAATTAGATGTTCAACCATGTTTCTCTAACGTCAAATGTCAAAGTTGTTGCGAACATCAAATTTCAAAATGTTTAAGGTTAAGTTTAGTCATTAACTCAACATTTTTAAAGGTTGGGGTTAAGTTTAGGCATTAACTCGGAATGGTAAAGGCTAAGGTTTGGGATAGGCTTAAAACAAACAACAAAAAACGACTTTCTATTGCTGGATTCAAACCGGCAGCCTTTGAAATCAGAGGCAGATGCTTACGCCTATCCGCCATCCCCCTCCACAATGCCGTAGCAAAACCTGAAAACTACCTGAAGGTAACAGTGCTCACTGTTGTCCCTAGTGGCCGATTTCCACATCATCTACCGACATCCTCAGACATGGATGGACGTTGAATACTGACTTGTATCACGGGTGATCTGGAGGGACTTACAGCCTCAACATATGTCATACTCTACAGTATCTTTCTCTCTTTTTCTTTCTCTAAACACAATACATTTCATTTTAGATACAGTATAAGCTTGTTAAACATAACCTTTCTGTATGCTGTTGTGTACACTTTATAAGACACATATTGAGTAAAAGATTGTTGGAGACAGACACACCTTTCAATGCACAAATGGGCACACACACACATAGACTCACACAAACACTCTCCTCTCTATCCCCCTCTCTTCCTCTTGTCCCCTTCTTCCTCTCTCCTCTTTATCCCCCTCTCTTCCTCTCTTCCTCTTGTCCTGTCTGTTTCTGTCCCCTTCTTCCTCTCTCCTCTCTATCCCCCTCTCCTCCTCTTGTCCCCTTCTTCCTCTCTCCTCTCTATCCCCCTCTCTTCCTCTTGTCCCCTTCTTCCTCTCTCCTCTCTATCCCCCTCGCTTTCTCTCATTCCATCTGTTTCTGTACCCCTCTTTATCCCCCTCTCTTCCTCTTGTCCCCTTCTTCCTCTCTCCTCTCTATCCCCCTCTCTTCCTCTTGTCCCCTTCTTCCTCTCTCCTCTTTATCCCCCTCTCTTCCTCTTGTCCTGTCTGTTTCTGTCCCCTTCTTCCTCTCTATCTCCCTCTCCTGCAGTGAGATTGGGTTATGTAGGGGCTGCTCCATTACCCGTTCTAGTAATTCTATGTCTTTGGCCTGCTCCTTCAGGGGTGGTGAGGGGCACTGGGGATGTAATGTTGATCACTACTTAGTTATTAATTGAATTTTAAAGTGACCTTGCGCTGCTATTGATCTGCATTCATAAAAATATGACAAACACACACACACCCTCCACAGACTCAAGGTTACCGCATTAGCCAAGTAGCTAAGCGCAGTATCAGAATGCTTGGGTCTGTGGCAATGCTGTTGGGGTTTGGTGACGGCTGAAGTTTCAGAGTTTTGCTGAGCAGAGCAGTTAGGTAAGGGAGGGGAGAGGAGAGGAGGAGAGAGGAAAGAGGAGGAGAGGAGGAGAGGAGAAAACAAAGAGCAGAAAGGTGTAAACATAGAGAGGAAGTGGAATGGTATTAATGAAGGCTGGAATAGGGGGATAAAGAGATGGAAAAGAGTGTGTATGTGTATGCATGTGTGTGTGTGTGTGTGTGTGTGTGTGTGTGTGTGTGTGTGTGTGTGTGTGTGTGTGTGTGTGTGTGTGTGTGTGTGTGTGTGCCTGCATGTGTGTGTGTCTGTGTGTAGGCAAAAGTGCCTGATAGTTCTCTGACCTATTTTACTGAAGTGGGAATGTATCTGGCCTGAAGACACACACTGAGACGCTCCCTCTGCTGTTTCACACTAGCACTGCAGCACAAACTGTCTCCCTCGTCAAACTCAACTCCTGGGCTCTGACTGAAAACGTTATGTAGCACTATATTAGATCACTCCAATATGCTATCCTTCAGCATGGCAGGATACATTCCGAGAAAGGTTTTCAGATTGGTCCCATGTAACGGGTAGTGCTTAGGCTGTGGTTGACCCCCGCACTACTTCCACCTCTTCCTTTTCTTGGCTCATAGGATTCGTTTGGTAAGAGCTCTATTAGAGTGTACAAGAGCAGAAGTATACCCACAGCTATTCAATAGCTTGTAGCAGCTAGCTAGCTAGCCTCTCCATCAGAAGAGTCTATCAGAAGTATACCTGCAACTATTCAATAGCTTGTAGCAGCTAGCTAGCTAGCCTCTCCATCAGAAGAGTCTATCAGAAGTATACCTGCAGCTATTCAATAGCTTGTAGCAGCTAGCTAGCCTCTCCATCAGGGTGCTCTACTGTCCCCCCACTCGGTTTGGCTTGTGCCATTTCGTTTGGGTTTTGTCCTTGTTTTAATTACTTGTTACAGTCTACCAACCTGGGCGGTATTGGTTTGGTGGCGCCGAGGGTTTGTCCTAGTTGTCTGTGTAACTTGTCTGTCCGCCGGAACCCTCCCAGTTTAGCCTTCGGGCTCTGGCACCGTGCCTACCCAGCAAAATCGGGAAACTGTGTATGCTTTGCTGTGTTTTTCCCATTCTTTTTGCAGTTCTCCCCTAGGAGTAAGCTAGGTGTTGCGAGGCGCACCACGTTTCATCTCTCACAGGGCACAGCCATCTTGCCTAGACTCTTGTGTGTTCCACGGTGAATGAGCAATGCAGGACTAGGTACAGTTATTAACACTTCCCCTTAAGTCCTGCCAACCTGAACCCCCACCTATATAATGGAGATAAGCTATGTGAGGTATGTGAGGTAGAATGTATGTGAGGTAGAATGCCCTGTCCCTTCACCGTCAGGCAGTTCACACTGGGTTGAGTTTATGCTAGCCTCGCCATAGTGAGATTACACAATTGCTGGATTGCAATACTTTCTATTACACTATCTGACAGTGCAGACAGTAACTATCATAGTTTCCCATAGAAACACATCTCAGCTCTATTACACTGGGTTTACTGTAGTTCTGTTGCAATACTTTACAGTACAGACAGTAACTATCCCTTCATTGGAAAATGATAGCACTATTACACTACAGCTTCTTTCACACAGTGTGTAGCTGGGTTTACTATAGTGTTTCTGTTGCACTACTTTACAGTACAGACAGACACGATCCTAGCTAGTTTCCCTTGGAAACTCACAACTCAGCTCTGTGACACTGAAGGTTTCAGGTTATAGCTGGGTTAACTCTAGTTCTGTTACAATACTTTACAATACAGACAGTAACTATCCTAGTTTCCCTTAACTCCCCTAACAGCTCGATTATACTGCTGTTCTCACTCAGTGTGTATCTGGGGTTGACATCTGTTTCTGTTACACTGCAGGGTGTACACTACCCTTCTCTTCTTCCCACAGAGAGAAACTACCATTTCCAGTATGGCGTTTCGCCCACAGGCAGTGGACCGCGTCTCAGAACGGTGGCACCCGGCAGTCATCTTGAGGTGCTTGCCACCGGGATTGGCAGTTTTTCACAGGCCCAAAGGCCAAACTGAGAGAGGTAAGTGGTGTCCCCATAGGTACTGAATACAGTGATGGAAGGCTACGAAGGCTACGAATTCCGATGCCAGCCACAGTTATAGTTCTGGCTCCTCTAATGTCTCAGGGTCTTCTTGTGTTGAAGCCCTGGTTGACTGAATGTTTCTGAATGACATCGGATGAATGGAGTGTCAACCTACTACCTAACGCTTCATTCTGGCCAAGGGTTCTGTATGACAACCACATTAACTGCTCATTACAGTTGTCCACATACACCACTCTCGCTGTTGCGGGTGAACTAGGGGCTTCCCCCAGTGTGTTGTGCCTGGCTAGCGCAATGGGCACCTAGTTTTCACAGACAATACGAAAGCTTTATCAGTTTTTGTTTACTATGGTGAGAGAGTTCTAGACCATTGCCTATTCGACCAGACTCTTACATTGCATGGTGAACACTGTTATTGCAGAATTTCGATTGGCCTACCGGCTTTTGCCTTTTGCTGTGGTGGCACATTCTACTGGAGGAGTAACTGCCTTACCTGGACGATTGGATATTCTGCCCCATCCAGGAAACAGGCCACAATGGACAATAGTATATTCTGGGCCTCACGCTAAACGAGGAGAAGAGTCACCTGACCCCTACCTTTTAATTTTAATTTTTTTATTTAACCTTTATTTAACTAGGCAAGTCAGTTAACTTGTTATGGATAGGGGGCAGTATTTTCACGGCCGGATAAAAAACGTACCCGATTTAATCTGATTATTACTCCTGCCCAGAAACTAGAATATGCATATAATTATTAGCTTTGGATAGAAAACACTCCAAAGTTTCTAAAACTGTTTGAATGGTGTCTGTGAGTATAACAGAACTCATTTGGCAGGCCAAACCCTGAGAAGATTCCAAACAGGAAGCGCCCTCTCTGACTATTTCTTGGCCTTCTTGATCATCTCTATCCAAAACAGGGGATCTCTGCTGTAACGTGACATTTTCTAACGCTCCCATAGGCTCTCAGAAGGCGCCAGAACGTTGAATGATGACTTTGCAGGCCATGGCTGAAAAACAGTAGCGCATTTGGTAAGTGGTCGATCTGAGAACAATGAGACTGGTGCGCGTGTGCACGAGATGACTCCATGTTTTCATTTTCAGTCTTTGAACGAAAACAGGGTTTCCCGGTCGGAATACTATCGCTTTTTTTACGAGAAAAATTGCATAAAAATTGATTTTAAACAGCGTTTGACATGCTTCGAAGTATGGTAATGGAATATTTTGAAATATTTTGTTACGAAACGCGCCAGGCGCGTCACCCTTCTTTACCCTTCGGATAGTGTCTTGAACGCACAACAAAACGCCGCTATTTGGATATAACTATGGATTATTTGGAACCAAACCAACATTTGTTATTGAAGTAGAAGTCCTGGGAGTGTATTCTGACGAAGAACAGCAAAGGAAATCCAATTTTTCTTATAGTAAATCTGAGTTTGGTGAGTACCAAAGAGGGTGGGTGTCAAAATAGCTAGCCATGATGGCCGGGCTATCTACTCAGAATATTGCAAAATGTGCTTTCACCGAAAAGCTATTTTAAAATCGGACACCGCAATTGCATAAAGGAGTTCTGTATCTATAATTCTTAAAATAATTGTTATGTTTTTTGTGAACGTTTATCGTGAGTAATTTAGTAAATTCACCGGAAGTGTTCGGTGGGAATGCTAGTTCTGAACGTCACATGCTAATGTAAAAAGCTGTTTTTTGATATAAATATGAACTTGATTAAACAAAACATGCATGTATTGTATAACATAATGTCCTAGGAGTGTCATCTGATGAAGATCATCAAAGGTTAGTGCTGCATTTAGCTGTGTTTTTTTTTTGTGACATTATATGCTAGCTTGAAAAATGGGTGTCTGATTATTTCTGGCTCGGTACTCTGTTGACATAATCTAATGTTTTGTTTTCGCTGTAAAGCCTTTTTGAAATCGGACAGTGTGGTTAGATAAAGGAGAGTCTTGTCTTTAAAATGGTGTAAAATAGTCATATGTTTGAAAAATTGAAGTTTTCGGATTTTTGAGGAGTTTGTATTTCGCGCCACGCCTATCATTGGATATTGGAGCAGGTGTTCCGCTAGCGGAACGTCTAGATGTAAGAGGTTTTAAGAACAAATTCTTATTTACAAAGACGACCTACCCCGGCCAAACCCTAACCCCGATGACGCTGGGCCAATTGTGCACCACCCTATGGGACTCCCAATCACGTCCAGTTGGGATACAGCCTGGAATCGAACCAGGGTCTGCAGTGACGCCTCTAGCACTGAGATGCAGTGCCTTAGACCACTCGGGAGCCCCTACCTTTACCTCGGGATGTCCATAGACTCGCCTCTCATGAGGGCACGTCTCCCTCAGGTGAGAGTAACAAAATGGAGCCATGCCGGTGTTAGAGTGCTAACAGTTACTCGGCCTACTGACGGTGGCTTCACTGTTGGTTTGGCTGGACATTCTCCATCAGGCCACTCCAGTGATGGTTCAACTCCCACAATCGACACACAACACAACACAGACACCGTCAACTGTTGGTGATGAGTGCATGTTTGAGGACCCTATCGAAGTGGCTATCCCACTCCTTGCTATTAAAGGGGGTGAGCCTTTATCATGAAGTGCTTTGAGAGACTAGTCAAGGATCATATCACCTACACCCTACCTGTCACCATAGACCCACTTAAATTTTCTTACCTCCCCAGTAGGTCCAGAGACGATGCAATCGCCATCACCCTGCACACTGCCCTATCACATCTGGACAAGAGGAATACCTATGTAAGAATGCTGTTCATTGACTACAGCTCAGCATTCAACACCATAGCACCCTCCAAACTCATCATTAAGCTTGAGACCCTGGGTCTCGACCCTGCCCTGTGCAATTGGGTCCTGGACTTCCTGACGGGCCGCCCCCAGGTGGTGAAGGTAGGAAACATCTCCACTCCGCTGATCCTCAACACTGGGGCCACACAAGGGTGCGTTCTCAGCCCCCTCCTGTACTCCCTGTTCACTCACGACTGTGTGGCCGTGCACGCCTCCAACTCAATCATCAAGTTTGCAGACGACACTACAGTGGTAGGCTTGATTACCACCAACGACGAGACAGCCTACAGGGAGGAGGTGAGGGCCCTCGGAGTGTGGTGTCAGGAAAAGAATCTCTCACTCAATGTCAGCAAAACAAAAGAGATGATCGTGGACTTCAGGAAACAGCAAAGGGAGCACCCCCCTATCCACATCGACGGGACAGCAGTGGAGAAGGTGGAAAGTATTAAGTTCCTTAGTGTACACATCACAGACAAACAGAAATTGTCCAGTGTGGTGAAGAAGGCACAACAGCGCCTCTTCAACCTCAGGAGGCTGAAAAAATGGGGCTAACTTTTTCACTAACTTTTACAGGTGCACTACTGAGAGCATCCTGTCGGGCTGTATCACTGCCTGGTATGGCAACTGCACCGCCCACAACCACAGGGCTCTTCAGAGGGGGGTGCGCTTTGCACAAAGCATCACCGGGGGCAAACTACCTGCCCTCCAGGACACCTACAGCACCTGATGTCACAGGAAGGAAAAAAAGATCATCAAGGAAAATAACCACCCGAGCCACTGTCTGCTCACCCTGCTATCATCCAGAAGGCGAGGTCAGTACAGGTGCATCAAAGCTGGGACCGAGAGACTGAAAAACAGCTTCTATCTCAAGGCCATCAGATTGTTTAACAGCCATCACTAACACAGTGAGGCGGCTACCTACTTACAGACTTGAAATCATTGGCCACTTTAATAAATGGAACACTAGACACTTTAATAACGCCACTTTAATAATGTTTACATATCTCACATTACTCATCTCATATGTATATACTGTATTCTGTATCCTTCACTATCTATTCTTTACTATCTATTGCATCTGCTCATCCATATATTTTATACTTATATATTCTCATTCCTTTACTAGACTGTGTGTATTAGGTTTTGTTGTGGAATTGTAGATATTACCTGTTAGATGCTGCTGCACTGTCGGATCTAGAAGCATAAGCATTTCGCTACACTCGCAATAACATCTGCTAACCATGTGTATGTGACCAATAACTTTTGATTTGATTTGATTTTAGAAACGTTGTCAGACAGCCCTGAATGGCTACAGTCTTTCTTTCTGATTAGTTTCTAATTTAGACATTTAAAACCAGCCAATAAGTAATGTGCATTGCCAGAGGGGAGATGAAAACCCACCTGCAGTCCTCAATGAGTATAGTCAGAGAAGGAAAAGGAAGCGAGACATCTCCTTCGCTCCTTTCTTCTGGTTTATACCAGTCAATGAAGTTGACCAGACCAAGCTGCTATCACATTGGTGTCTACCGGAGACCCACCCCTTAAGTAGACCGGAACGGTCTGAGTAAGACATCTTCATTTATCCACCATCTTTGGTACAGTTTGATACCCCCACCCCCCATCTTTGGGATATATTATTTTGGCAAGTTAATGCAATGCAAAATTCACTCTAATGTGTGGAGCCCGTCTCTCTACTCAGTCAACTTGATTCCCCAACTGTGTATCCCTCCCTATGCATCTGTGCCAGAGGGCTCTGGTTAAAAATATATAACGTACGCTGTGCATACTCACGCAATTTCCCTCCTCTACCTCAGAGCAGTCACAAGCTTGCCGGGGACAACATGAAGTGAGACACATGCTCAAGAGAAAGTGGGGGAACGACCTCCCAATCTCAGGTGTGTCTCACTACAGTATCTTTCTCTCTTTTTCTTCCTTTCTTTCTTTTCTACCCAGCAGCCGGCCACCTCCCCATCTTGCTCCTTGTCTACTAAAACTTAGCAGTAGAGTATTGTTTGACTATTTGTCGTCCATTTTGAATCAATAGCCTATATTTGCCTTGCGGATTACTAAGCGCTTTTTAAATGGATAAGGGACCTCACCAACTGATAGTTAACTCAAACGTTTGAGGATTATATTAACAGTGGACTAATGACCAAAATTCCAAAGTTGAGTTTTTGAGTAGTTATACTTTAAGTAGGATAATTTCACGAGTTGCCTGAAATCTGTTTGCTGTCATGTTTTACATAATCTATTAACTGTAGAAACGCTGGGACTCGATGGACCCCCCTTCAAGATAATGAGTAGTGATTCTGACTGCAACATTCTAACAGGTTAATATTATGCAGCTGCCCAGCCTGCTCATCAGGAAGGATTATGCAGCTGCCCAGCCTGCTCATCAGGAAGGATTATGCAGCTGCCCAGCCTGCTCATCAGGAAGGATTATGCAGCTGCCCAGCCTGCTCATCAGGAAGGATTATGCAGCTGCCCAGCCTGCTCATCAGGAAGGATTATGCAGCTGCCCAGCCTGCTCATCAGGAAGGATTATGCAGCTGCCCAGCCTGCTCATCAGGAAGGATTATGCAGCTGCCCAGCCTGCTCATCAGGAAGGATTATGCAGCTGCCCAGCCTGCTCATCAGGAAGAATTATGCAGCTGCTCAGCCGGCAGATTGATGAGAGCAGCATTTTCTGAGCTAAACTGACAAAGACACACCTCCAACAACACATAAAACCTCACATAATTCTGCCCAAAAACAATGACAATTTCTCTCAACCAGTGACATATGGGCTTTTAAGGTGAGCACTGATGCCACCCTGTGATAAGCAGCGCCAACTTTGTCAAAGGTACAGTGGTTGCGCAACTAAAAGTTAAGCGATTATGCTGCGGAATTTAGAGGTAATTTTTGGTTAGTATGGTACCCTGCGTCACTACTTATTTGCTCCAGACCAGCGCAAGGGGGAGTTAGAGCACTGATTAGTATTTATGCTGCAGTAGTTTATGTGTCGGGGGGCTAGGGTCAGTCTGTTATAACGGAGTATTTCTCCTGTCTTATCCGGTGTCCTGTGTGAATTTAAGTATGCTCTCTCTAATTCTCTCTTTCTCTCTCTCTTTCTCTCTTTCTCTCTCTCGGAGGACCTGAGCCCTAGGACCATGCCTCAGGACTACCTGGCATGATGACTCCTTGCTGTCCCCAGTCCACCTGGCCGTGCTGCTGCTCCAGTTTCAACTGTTCTGCCTGCGGCTATGGAACCCTGACCTGTTCACCGGACGTGCTACCTGTCCCAGACCTGCTGTTTTCAACTCTCTAGAGACAGCAGGAGCGGTAGAGATACTCTCAATGATTGGCTATGAAAAGCCAACTGACATTTACTCTTGAGGTGCTGACTTGTTCCACCCTCGACAACTACTGTGATTATAATTATTTGACCATGCTGGTAATTTATGAACATTTTAACATCTTGGCCATGTGCTGTTATAATCTCCACCCGGCACAGCCAGAAGAGGACTGGCCACCCCTCATAGCCTGGTTCCTCTCTAGGTTTCTTCCTAGGTTTTGGCCTTTCTAGGGAGTTTTTCCTAGCCACCGTGCTTCTAGACCTGCATTGCTTGCTGTTTGGAGTTTTAGGCTGGGTTTCTGTACAGCACTTTGAGATATCAGCTGATGTAAGAAGGGCTATATAAATACATTTGATTTGATTTGATTATGCTTTTGGGTCCCAAGGCGCTACTGTGTCTCTAACTGACAATGAATTGGCAACATAAACCAAATAGAAACTGATAATTGTGCACGTCTTCAAAATTGAATTTCATTGAACTGAATGAGGAGGATGAAGAAGGTGATTGAATTTAGAACAATAGTGTAAGAATTTCATACGCACACCCTGAAAAAGACACACATTTTTTTGTTTCTACTCATCAGTATTACTTACTAAAACGGTTGTTACTCTAAGGTTTTTATTCTAAGAGAAAATAAAATGTTCAATTAAAGTCCATGATATTCTTAAGGTATATGTGTTGACTGAATATAATCAAGTGATGTCTGCTAAATAATCAAGTTGATGGCACAGTCATATTGCCTCGGCACCTACATAAAGCTGAGTGACTCACTCATTCATGGCTTTGGATCAAAATAAATAAGTACCAACATTTCTGATAGTCTTTAATAAAGAACTGTTTTGGTTGTCCTGACCTGGACACCATGTATTATACTTGCCCATTATGGGCTATTAGCACGACAATAGACTCTTGCCAACACCTCTCTGTATTTTCATACTTTGTGTAAGGCATTAAAAACTTTGTGAATGGGGCCTCCCGAGGGGTGCAGCGGTCTGAGACACAAACTGCATTGCTACAAATGCTGGTTGAAGACCCGTGCCAGCAGTGGCGGTTCTAGCTTGTATGGCTCCCTGGGCGAAACCCCCCCCCACCCCCCACCCCCCAGAACAACAAAAAAAGGCACCATTCTGCACTCCTTTATAATTTTTATTCAGACATTTGGAACAACACAAATAAATAATCATAACTTTTAAAAACTATATAAATATAAAAATATATACAAAAAAAGAAGTAAAGAAGTAACGAAGACAAATAGAAACAAATTGTAGTATATAAATACAAATAAAATAGAGAATTTTATTATTACACTATTACCCTATTGCTAAAAAAAACACAAATAAAACTAAATTTCTCAAATCCTATATCACACGAATACACAAATAGAATAACACACTTATAAAGAAGAGAACCTGATTATTACACTATTGCACTTCAGACAAGAAACACTAATTAAATTACACAACTGCCATCTAAACCCTGACCTTTCTTGCCTTCCTTGATGCAAAGCCATCAATTACATCGTCATAAGAAATCTGCCCAGCAATTACATGGTTAATACTGATGACAGCAAGGCCACTAAGGTGGACCTCAGGTAGGATTTGATGAGCTTCACCATTGAAAAGCTCCTCTCTGCTTCAGCTACGGTCACTGGAAGAGAAAGACACATTCTTAGAGCTTCCTATGCAAGCTGTCTGTCTCCAAGTCTGAGTGTTCTTTATAGTGCAGCGTCATACTAAGGGCCTCACATTGTTTTGTCAGCTCCTCATTTTAGAGACTTTGGAAGGTTGACAGCACTCCAAACTTCTCTACCACATTTTCCAATGTGGAAAATCTTTCCTGAAGGGCTGAGGTTGCAGCATCAACAACGACATTGAAAAATGTTACCTCCAGCTTCTTCAGGGCATCACTCAAAGGCTCATCAAATGATTCGTATGAAAAGTGCCGCTTTGTGGACCTCCGCCTTTTTTGTTGTAGAACGGCCTCTACATTCATACCCTCGCAAATATCATTGGCTGATGTTTGTGCAGTCATAAAGCTTGTTGCCCTGTAGTTGCTGAGACCTCTCTGTCTTTCTGAGAAGACTGACTGCAACATCCACATGCATACTGGGAGACGGCATTAGCTTGCTCACATGTTGGATCTGGCTCAAGATGTAATACCACACCATTGTACAGATGCTGAAGAGATATGGTCCCACTTCCTCTGACAAGGAATGGGCCTCAATCTTTATCACAGGGTCTTTGGTTTGATCCCTCACCTCAATCAGTGCCTCTCTCACCGCTGCTGCCTGATACCTCAGTGGCTCGACACTCTTAACTTTACTCTCCAATCTTGTCTCAGCCCACATCTTCAAAGTGATGTCCACATGTTTTTTTCAGGATGGTCACCAAAGCCCCGACTTGTATGCTCTTGTCGGCTGGCCCTCGCTACATAATCGTCGCCATACCCACTGGCTCCAGGTCATCTATAAGTCTATGCTAGGTAAAGCTCCGCCTTATCTCAGGTCACTGGTCACCATAACAACACCCACCCTGTGTAGCTTTGTGTTGTTGTTTTTTGTTGCACTGCTTTGCTTTATCTTGGCCAGGTCGCAGTTGTAAATGAAAACTTGTTCTCAACTGGCCTACCTGTTTAAATAAAGCTGAAATAAAAAAATAAAAAAATACAATTGAGAATCTGTGGTATGATTTAAAGACTGCTGTACACCAGCAGAACCCATCCAACTTGAAGGAGCTGGAGCAGTTTTGCCTTGAAGAATGGGCAAAAATCCCAGTGGCTAGATGTGCCAAGCTTATAGAGACATACCTAAAAAGCAGCATTCCCCAGGAGAGGATGGCTCTCACTTCAGCAGTGATGAATTCATGAACTTCTTTGAGGAAAAGATCATGATCATTAGAAAGCAAATTACGGACTCCTCTTTAAATCTGTGTATTCCTCCAAAGCTCCGTTGTCCTGAGTCTGCACAACCCTGCCAGGACCTAGGATCAAGGGAGACACTAAAGTGTTTTAGTACTATATCTCTTGACACAATGATGAAAATAATCATGGCCTCTAAATCTTCAAGCTGCATACTGGACCCTATTCCAACTAAACTACTGAAAGAGCTGCTTTCTGTGCCTGGCCCTCCTATGTTGAACATAATAAACGGCTCTCTATCCATCGGATGTGTACCAAACTCACTAAAAGTGGCAGTAATAAAGCCTCTCTTGAAAAAGCCAAATCTTCACCCAGAAATTATAAAAAAACTATCGGCCTATATAGAATCTTCCATTCCTCTAAAACATTTTTGAAAAAGCTGTTGCGCAGCAACTCACTGCCTTCCTGAAGACAAACAATGTACACGAAACGCTTCAGTCTGGTTTTAGACCCCATCATAGCACTGAGACTGCACTTGTGAAGGTGGTAAATGACCTTTCTGCGTCTGTCCTCGTGCTCCTAGATCTTAGTGCTGCTTTTGATACCATCGATCACCACATTCTTTTGGAGAGATTGGAAACCCAAATTGGTCTACATGGACAAGTTCTGGCCTGGTTTAGGTCTTATCTGTCGAAAAGATATCAGTTTATCTCTGTGAATGGTTTGTCCTCTGACAAATCAACTGTAAATTTCGGTGTTCCTCAAGCTTCCGTTTTAGGACCACTATTGTTTTCACTATATATTTTACCTCTTGGGGATGTCATTCGAAAACATAATGTTAAATTTCACTGCTATGCGGATGACACACAGCTGTACATTTCAATGAAACATGGTGAAGCCCCAAAATTGTCCTCGCTAGAAGCCTGTGTCTCAGACATAAGGAAGTGGATGGCTGCAAACTTTCTACTCTTAAACTCGGACAAAACAGAGATGCTTGTTCTAGGTCCCAAGAAACAAAGAGATCTTCTGTTGAATCTGACAATTAATCTGGATGGTTGTACAGTCGTCTCAAATAAAACTGTGAAGGACCTCGGCGTTACTCTGGACCCTGATCTCTCTTTTGAAGAACATATCAAGACTGTTTCAAGGACAGCTTTTTTCCATCTACGTAACATTGCAAAAATCAGAAACTTTCTGTCCAAAAATGACGCAGAAAAATTTATCCATGCCTTTGTTACTTCTAGGTTGGACTACTGCAATGCTCTACTTTCCGGCTACCTGGATAAAGCACTAAATAAACTTCAGTTAGTGCTAAATACGGCTGCTAGAATCCTGACTAGAACCAAAACATTTGATCATATTACTCCAGTGCTAGCCTTCCTACACTGGCTTCCTGTTAAGGCAAGGGCTGATTTCAAAGTTTTACTGCTAACCTACAAAGCATTACATGGGCTTGCTCCTACCTATCTTTCCGATATGGTCCTACCGTACATACCTGCACGTACGCTACGGTCACAAGACGCGGGCCTCCTAATTGTTCCTAGAAATTCTAAGCAAACAGCTGGAGGCAGCGCTTTCTCCTATAGAGCTCAATTTTTATGGAAAAGTCTGCCTACCCATGTGAGAGACGCAGACTCAGTCTCAACCTTTAAGTCTTTACTGAAGACATATCTCTTCAGTAGGTCCTATGATTAAGTGTAGTCTGGCCCAGGGGTGTGAAGGTGAACGGAAAGGCTGGAGCAACGAACCGCCCTTGCTGTCTCTGCCTGGCCGGTTTCCCCTCTTTCCCTGCCTCTACCCCTATTACGGGGGCTGAGTCACTGGCTTACTGGTGTTCTTCCATGCCGTCCCTGGGAGGGGTGCATCACTTGAGTGGGTTGAGTCACTGACGTGGTCTTCCTGTCTGGGTTGGCGCCCCCCCCCCCTTGGGCTGTGCCGTGGTGGAGATCTTTGTGGGCTATACTCGGCCTTGTCCCGGGATGGTATGTTGGTGGTTGGAGATATCCCTCCAGTGGTGTGTAGGCTGTGCTTTGGCAAAGTGGGTAGGGTTAAATCCTACCTGTTTGGCCCTGTCCGGGGGTTTCATCGGATGGGGCCACAGTGTCTCCTGACCCCTCCTGTCTCAGCCTCCAGTATTTATGCTGCAGTAGTTTATGTGTCGGTGGGCTAGGGTCAGTCTGTCACATCTGGAGTATTTCTCTTGTCTTTTCCGGTGTCCTGTGTGAATTTAAATATGCTCTCTCTAATTCTCTCTTTCTCTCTTTCTCTCTCTCGGAGGACCTGAGCCCTAGGACCATGCCTCAGGACTACCTGGCTTGATGACTCCTTGCTGTCCCCAGTCCACCTGGCCGTGCTGCTGCTCCAGTTCCAACTGTTCTGCCTGCAGCTATGGAACCCTGACCTGTTCACCGGACGTGCTACCTGTCCCAGACCTGTTGTCCCAGACCTGCTGGAACCCTAACCTATTCACCGGACGTGCTACCTGTCCCAGACCTGCTGTTTTCAACTCTCTAGAGACAGCAGGAGCGTAGAGATACTCTCAAAGATCGGCTATGAAAAAGCCAACTGACACTTACTCTTGTGTTACTGACTTGTTGCACCCTCGACAACTACTATGATTATTATTATTTGACAATGCTGGTCATTTATGAACATTTGAACATCTAGGCCATGTGCTGTTATAATCTCCACCCAGCACAGCCAGAAGAGGACTGGCCACCCCTCATAGCCTGGTTCCTCTCTAGGTTTCTTCCTAGGTTTTGGCCTATCTAGGGAGTTTTTCCTAGCCACCGTGCTTCTACACCTGCATTGCTTGCTGTTTGGGGTTTTAGGCTGGGTTTCTGTACAGCACTTTGTGATATCAGCTGATGTAAGAAGAGCTATATAAATACATTTGATTTGATTTGATACCCTAACAGACTTGCAGCTGTAAAAGGTGGCTCTACAAAGTATTGACTTTGGGGAGGTGAATAGTTATGCACGCTCAAGTTTTCTGTTTGTTTCACAATAAAAATATTTGCATCTTGAAAGTGGTAGGCATGTTGTGTAAATCAAATGATGCAAACCCCCCAAAAAAGCGATTTTAATTCCAGGTTGTAAGGCAACAAAATAGGAAAAATGCCAAGGGGGTGAATACTTTCGCAAGCCACTGTACATCACGTTTACATAAATGAATTATATCTAACAAGCATTCAACATTAATTCCCTTGGTTCCCTATCTTGGACATTTATCATACACATCGCTCCCAACTGTCTGCTTAAACATGCAGGCACGCACGCACGCACACACACACACACACACACACACACACACACACACACACACACACACACACACTTGTCCAGCAAGAGGTTAATGGTGGATTGATCAGCTGTTGTTAATCACCAAGCTTTGTGATTACCTGGCAGGGTACTATTGATCCTACATCGATCGGCCATCTTTGCTCCATCTCCCTGTCCCTTAGCTCACTGTCATTTAGCGCTTCGCAGGCACAATATTGTAATTATGTCACCCCAGGCGTCTGCTCTTGGTCAATGACTCCCTGGCTGATAGTTGTGTTATTATGAGCTGTGTCCACTCAGCTAAAGTCAGATTTGCAGAGCCATGTCAGAGGATTGAGTGTGAGTTGTAAATATTGGAATGAGGTAACTTTCTGTCTCTTAGGGAAACCTTGGATCTCTTTTTGTCTTTCAGACCTTACTGTCACTGATAATGGTGTGGTTTTGCACACCCAATTGTAGAAAAGAGGCTGGACAAGAAAAATGTCAATGTTGCCATCCCAGAAGTTTCCTTCCACCACGTTCAGACAGGCCAGGTAAGACACACAATGTGGTGTCCAACAGTTAAGTAATTTTCACGCTTTCTTAATGCTCCTGTGATATCTATCTATCTATCTATCTCTCTCTCTCTCTCTCTCTCTCTCTCTCTCTCTCTCTCTCTCTCCTGGTGGTGCTTTGGCTCCAGCCTCCATTAAAAGCCTGTCTGAAGTAATGACTTTAAACTCAGAGCACCTGTCTCAGGACAGGAGGGAGAGATAGAGGTGTGTGTGTGTGTGTGTGCACGTATGTGCGTTTGTGTGTATGTGCTTGTGTGTGTGTGTGTATGCACATACATGTATGTGCATGTCTGTGTGTGTGTGTGTTTCAGAGCTTTGAGTGTGTTTGCGTGTGGGTGTGCAGCAAGGCTTTGAGGTATGCTTTGACAGCTGTGAATTTAATAAGCAAACGTTATAGGTAGAAGGGAGGGAAAGAGGGAGGGAGGGATGCGTGGGGTCTTGCATATGAAATATTAATGACTGTTTCTGCATTTTCCTCAACGCTGCTTGATAATGTCTCTAGTTTCCAATTCTCCTGTTTCACCCTGAGCAGGATATACTTTAGAGATATCTTTCTTTTGTTGTGTCAGTTCAAACTGTTCAGCTGTTAAGTATGTGTGTATTCTTGGCAGCTTTGTATGGCATAAGGAATGATGTTTTGGTGCCTTTTCAGGTGACTGTGTCTATGATCATTTGTGTTTGAAAGAAGTATGTCAACATCAGCCTATGATGTAAAATAGAGAAAATAATGACTCCTAATCCAGCGTAAGGGAAAAGTTGAATATATATTTTTTAAGATGTTTTTGAAGATATTTAAATATGTACACATTTGTGTTGGTGCTATCTCAGTGCTCTATCTATCTCTATGGTGCTATCTCAGTACTCTATTTATCTCCATCGTGCTATCTCGGTACTCTTATCTTATTGAGTGGATGTTCACTCAGAGGAAAAGTCTAATTTGTTTTCGATCACAGAAATCATTTTCCTGGCTAATTTATTGGGCACTTGGGCACTATGACGCTAAGCTCTATCTCTCCCTCCCTCCTTCACTCCATTCCTCCTTTCCCTCTATCCCTCCCTGCTTTCCCTCCATATCCATCTCAATCTTTATCTATTTTTCTCACTCTGTCACAGACACACATGCACACTCCTCACTGGATGCATCCTAGTGAGAAAGCGAGAGAGAGAGAGAGAGAGCGAGAGTGAGAGCGAGAGAGAGAGAGAGAGAGAGAGAGAGAGAGAGAGAGAGAGGAATATTGTATTTTCTCTCACTTCCTCTGCTAGTCATCTTCATCCCTTTAGAGTGTGTTCAGTGATCATCTCTCCAGTTATCTTGAGACAAGATAGGCCCTTTCATAGCTTCTGACCAGCTAGTGGGTTTCCAGCACCAGTTACACAGGACTAAATCAGGTGTGTGGAACAGCAAGATGCTCCTCCTTTTAGGATCTGCTGGACCTAGTGCATATGCATATGTTCTGCATCAGCATCGAATAGCCCCTGTGATATGCAACTTTTCAGGGAAGTTAGGAACCAATATACACAAGCAGTTAGGAAAGCTAAGGCTAGCTTTTTCAAGCAGAAATTGGCATCTTGTAGCACAAACTCAAAAAAGTTCTGGGACACTGTAAAGTCCATGGAGAATAAGAGCACCTCCTCCCAGCTGCCCACTGCATTGAGGCTAGGAAACACTGTCACCACCGATAAATCCACTATAATTGAGAATTTCAATGAGCATTTTTCTACGGCTGGCCATGCTTTCCACCTGGCTACCCCTACCCCGATCAACAGCCCTCCACCCCCCACAGCAACTCGCCCAAGCCTCCCCCATTTCTCCTTCACCCAAATCCAGATAGCTGATGTTCTTAAAGAACTGCAAAACCTGGACCCCTACAAATCAGCCGGGCTAGACAATCTGGACACTCTCTTTTTAAAATTATCAGCCGAAATTGTTGCAACCGCTAGCCTTACTAGCCTGTTCAACCTCTCTTTTGTATCGTCTGAAATTCCCAAAGATTGGAAAGCTGCAGCGGTCATCTCCCACTTCAAAGCGGGAGACACTCTAGACCCAAACTGCTACATACCTATATCCTACCCTGCCTTTCTAAGGTCTTCAAAAGCCAAGTTAACAAACAGATTACCGACCATTTCGAATCCCACCGTACCTTCTCTGCTATGCAATCTGGTTTCAGAGCTGGTCATGGGTGCACCTCAGCCACGCTCAAGGTCCTAAACGATATCATAACCGCCATCGATAAGAGACATTACTATGCAGTCATATTCATCAACCTGGCCAAGGCTTTCGACTCTGTCAATCACCACATTCTTATCGGCAGACTCAACAGCCTTGGTTTCTCAAATGATTGCCTCGCCTGGTTCACCAACTACTTCCGGATAGAGTTCAGTGTGCCAAATCGGAGGGACTGTTGTCCACACCTCTGGCAGTCTCCATGGGGATGCCACAGGGTTCAATTCTCGGGCCGACTCTTTTCTCTGTATACATCAGTGATGTTGCTCTTGCTGCTGGTGATTATCTGATCCACCTATACGCAGACGACACCATTCTGTATACCTCTGGCCCTTCTTTGGACACTGTGTTAACTAACCTCCAGACCAGCTTCAACGCCATACAACTCTTTTTCCGTGGCCTCCAACTGCTCTTAAATGCAAGTAAAACTAAATGCATGCTCTTCAACCGATCGCTGCCAGCACCTTCCCGCCCGTTCAGCATCCCTACTCTGGACGGTTCTGACTTAGAATATGTGGACAACTACAAATACCTAGGTGTCTGGTTAGACTGTAAACTCTCCTTCCAGACCCACATTAAGCATCTCCAATCCAAAATTCAATCTCGAATCGGCTTCCTATTTCTCAACAAAGCATCCTTCACTCATGCTGCCAAACATACCCTCGTAAAACTGACTATCCTACCGATCCTCGACTTCGGCGATGTCATTTACAAAAAGCCTCCAACACTCTACTCAACAAATTGGATCCAGTCTATCACAGTGCCATCCGTTTTGTCACCAAAGCCCCATATACTACCCACCACTGCGACCTGTACACTCTCATTGGCTGGCCCTCGCTTCATACTCGTCGCCAAACCCACTGGCTCCAGGTCATCTACAAGTCTCTGCTAGGTAAAGCCCCGCCTTATCTCAGCTCACTGGTCACCATAGCAGCACCTACGTCACCCCCAAAGCCAATTCTTCCTTTGGCCGCTTTTCCTTCCAGTTCTCTGCTGCCAATGACTGAAACGAACTGCAAAAATTACTGAAGCTGGAGACTCACATCTACCATTCCAGTATTTAATTGCTATATTGTAATTACTTCGCCACCATGGCCTATTTATTGCCTTACCCCCCTTTTCCTACCTCATTTGCACATACTGTTTATAGACTTTTTTTCTACTGTATTATTATCTGTATGTTTGTTTAGCCATGTGTAACTCTGTGTTGTTGTATGTGTCGAACTGCTTTGTTTTATCTTATCTCATTTGCATTTGCAAATGAGAACTTGTTCTCAACTAGCCTACCTGGTTAAATAAAGGTGAAATAATTAAAAATAAAAAAATATCAATATGATAAAAAGAGAATTGTAAATAAATGTAGTATTTTTGTAATTGCGTTGTATTTCCATTGTAATGGAGTTCATTGATGTTAATACAATTTTGTGACTGTAGTACAGCGTAACTGAACAGATATAAGATCAACATGATATAATATATGACTGGATCACATTTACTAATAGGAAACTATGACATTGCTAAATTGTAGGCCTATACACACTGACACAGCAACATTTCAGAGGACCACAAAGCTTTAAAACTACAGTAGCGATACGTGGGTAAAATCACTGGGGAAGCCAAGCCAGAAAAAAAGCGATATTACCACCTATGTGTTGTGATAATTGCATTGTTTGCTCTATAACCTGTTAGTTTATATGCCTTGCCACCATGACATATAGGCCTAAGGCTGAGACAATAAGAAGACACAGTGGTAGAATAAATTCAACCACACCTTTATCACAAAACCGGAGAGCAACCTCTGTCCAGTGAAGTCCACAAAGCATATTACATGTTACAAACAGTTACATGACCTACAGCATGGTCAAGCAAGTTCATGTTTTCGTCATTTTCGGACTACTAAACTATTGATTTAGAACTACCAAGAGTTACTGCAAGTCGCAAAGAAAACAGGAGCTGCATCCACTATTCCAGCACCATTTTAACTTCAACATCATCAAATCACCTCTGCTTAGTCTAATACAGTAACAACTAAAAGATACCAAAAACTATTTAGTGTGTGTGTGTGTGTGTGTGTGTGTGTGTGTGTGTGTGTGTGTGTGTGTGTGTGTGTGTGTGTGTGTGTGTGTGTGAAGTAACACTACACGGGCCATCAGCTCTGTGCAAATGGGAAAAAAACATGTTGATCACCCTACTTGTGTAGAAATGCCATCCTTCTCTTTCATGAATGAAGAAACTGCCTATGACTCTGTAATAATGTACATGCTTTTAGTTTTTGTTGTCCTGGGCTACCTGGCTAAAATGCTTTCTTGCTTGCCTAACTTCCTTTCATGGGCAACAATGAGCCAGCTAGTTAACATTAGACTACTACATTTAGCTACATATTGAACTTCCATCCTCTCAAGTCGGGGGCACAATGTAGGAATTTATGGTTGGATGAGAATCGCCGTTTTAATCACTGGTCAGTTCGGAGAATTAAGTAAAACCACAAGTCCAAATCCCATTCTCCATCATGGCTAATTTAGGAAAGGGCCAGTTTTAGCTAGCTAGCCACCTTACCAGCGCTCACAGTCTCACATCAGAATTAGATGTTCATCCATGTTTCTCAAACATCAAATTTCGAAGTTGTTCCAAACATCAAATTTCAAAGTGTTTAAGGTTAAGTTTAGGCATTAACTCAGAATTTTTAACCTCTTGAGGATACCGTAGGATAGGGGGCGCCACAGCGCATTTTGAAAAAAAATCGTTCCCATTTTCAACGGCCTACTAATCAAACTCAGAAGATAGGGCATGCATATACTTATTATATATGGATAGAAAACACTCTAAAGTTTCTAAAACTGTTTGAATGGTGTCTGTGAGTATAACAGAACTCAAATGGCAGTCAAAACCCCGAGACCGATTGAAACAGGAAGTGGAATTCTGAATTGTGGACTCGACTTCTCATCTTTCCTTATTAATCACACCGTTAACCATGGTTCAGTGAGCACTTCCTATTGCTTCCACTAGATGTCGCCAGTCCTTTCACAGTGGTTTGAGCCTTATAGAGTCAAAACTCAGTGAATGACACGAGTTTGAAATTGGTCACAGTGGATGGGCCATCACCATTATGACGCCGGCGGCCATGTCTGCCCCCACCTTTGGATACGGTTTTAAAGGCCATGACATCATCCCCCTCGAATCTTATTGGCTCTCTTGGTGTTAGAGGCCCTGAAGATTTATTTTATACAACGTTTGACATGTTTGAACGAACCTACATGCGCGAGCATTGCATTTATTCTGAACTTCAGCCCTGCGCTTGGAGAGAGCCATAGGACGCGCTACCAACATCAGGCTAATGGAACGTGAAGTATGGACTTTTTGACCGAAAATACATCTGTTGTGGACCTGGGATGCTTTCTGATGAAGACAACTAAAGGTAGGCGATTATTGACAATATTATACAAGATAAGATGTGACATGCGATTCTTTCCAAGATGGCGCCGAGCTCTGTATATTAGCTAATTTTCTGAGTATCGCAAAGTGTGATTACCCAGTAAAGTTAATTTAAAATCTGGTATGACGGGTGTTCTCAAGAGATATTCATCTATAAATGTTAGATTGACAATATACATTTAAAAAATCGTTATAGGATAGTAATTTAGGGAAATGTAGCATTGTTTACCGGGACGCTTTTGAGGGGAAATTATGTAGTCAACCTCAGACAGAGATGTAAAATGCTGTTTTTATATATAAATATGACCTTTATTGAACAAAAGAATGCATGCATTGTATAACATGATGTCCTAGGGGTGCCATCTGATGAAGTTTGTAAAAGGTTAGTGCTGCATTTAGCTGTTTTTTGATTATATGTGATGCAAGTGGTTGGTCGGAAAATGGCTATGAAGCTGCTTTTTACGATGGACTCATCTAATATAATCTAATGATTTGCTTTTCCTGTAAAACCTTTTTGAAATCGGACGACGTGGGTCGATTCAGGAGAGGTGTATCTATAAAAAAAAATATATATATATTAGTTTTTTTTTTTTTTAATTATGATTTTTTTTTAATGCTAATTGGCGATATGATTTTTCGCTGGATTTTGATCCCGCTAACGGGATCAGACGCTGAAGAGGTTTTTAAGGTTAGGGTTAAGGTGCTGTCACGATTCCCACCGACGGTGGCGCCCCCTCCTGCTTGGGTGGCGCTCGGCGGTCGTCGTCACCGGCCTATTAGCTACCACTGATTCCCTTTTTTGGTTTTCCCTTTTTTTGGTTTTGTGCACCTGTGTTTAGTTTGGGTAATTAGCGGGGCTATTTAATTTATCTGGTCCGCTTCCGTGTTGTGCGGGATTATTTCGTTACTGACGGCTCATGTTCGTGTCGGCGCTGTTTTACGCCGTGTGTGTTTTCTCCCCTGTGTTTGGGAATATTTGTTTTGTGTGTGAGTTTACATTAAATACGCCACTACCCTGTGCTCGCTGCTTCCTGTGCCTCATTCCTTCACCACGACTACCAAGCCATTACAGAATCCCGCACCACGAAAAGGCATGGAATCAGCAGGAGCAGCGGCCACCCCTCTTCCCTCGATGGAGGAACGCGTACTCCACCACACTACGGTCCTCCATCGCATCGGATCCGCGATGGACCGGATGAGTGGGCTAATGCGGTCTGGAATGGCCCAGACTCGGCGAGGGACCACTATCCAGAGTTCACCTGCCGCTTTCGGGCAGTGTTCGACCACCCTCCAGAAGGAAGAGCGGCGGGTGAACGGCTGTTCCACCTCAGGCAGGAGACGAGGAGCGCTCAGGACTTTGCGTTGGAGTTCAGGACCTTGGCTGCTGGGGCGGGGTGGAACGACAGGGTCCTCATAGACCACTACAGATACAGTCTCCGGGCGGACGTCCGCAGGGAGCTGGCCTGTCGAGACGCCGCTCTATCCCTGGACGAGCTCATCGACATGTCCATTCGCCTGGACAATCTGCTGGCTGCCCGCGGGCGTTCGCGTGCACCCCCGCCCCTACCCCTATGGAGGTAGGGGGGGCCGTGCCAAGGGGCACCGGAGGAGGTGGCTCCTCCTGCACCAGCTGTGGTCGGAGAGGACACACGGCCGACCGGTGCTGGAGGAGCCAGTCTGGGAGTCGAGAGCACAGGCAGAACACTTCTCGGTCACCCCAGGTGAGTCAGCACCAGATTCACCCAGAACCCCCTGTTGGTCACGTGTTCTTACCTGTTTTGTTTTCAACATTTTTCCCCTCTTCCCAGCATAGGGCGCTAGTCGATTCAGGCGCAGCTGGGAACTTTATGGATCGTGGACTTGCCATTAAGCTGGGCATTCCGCGGGTGCCTATAGATCCCCCCTTCCCCGTGCACTCCCTCGATAGCCGACCATTAGGGTCAGGGCTAATCAGGGAGTCTACGGTGCCACTGGACATGGTAACGCAGGGGAATCATAAGGAACGCATTCGTTTTTTCCTTATTGATTCGCCTGCGTTTCCGGTGGTGCTGGGGGTCCCCTGGCTGGCTGGTCACAATCCCCGTATTTCGTGGAAACAGGGGGTTCTCCAGGGGTGGTCAGAGGAGTGTTCAGGGAGGTGTCTAGGAGTTTCCATAGGTGCCACGTCGGTGGAGAGTCCAGACCAGGTGTCCACCGTGTGCATTCCCCCCTGAATACGGCGATTTGGCGATCGCCTTCTGTAAAAAGAGGGCGACTAAATTACCACCTCATCGACAGGGGGATTGTGCGATAGATCTCCAGGTTAACGCTGCGCTTCCCAAGAGTCACATGTACCCCTTGTCACAGGAGGAGACGGCGGCTATGGAGACATATGTCACGGAATCCCTGGGACAGGGGTACATTCGGCCCTCCATCTCACCCGCCTCCTCGAGTTTCTTTTTTGTGAAGAAAAAGGAGGGAGGTCTGCGTCTGTGCATTGATTACAGAGGTCTAAACGCTATCACGGTGGGGTTTAGTTACCCACTACCTCTCATCGCTACGGCGGTGGAATCATTTCACGGAGCAAAGTTATTCACAAAACTGGATCTCAGGAGCGCGTATAACCTGGTGCGTATCAAGAAGGGAGACGAGTGGAAAAACCGCCTTTAGTACCACATCGGGCCATTATGAGTACCTCGTCATGCCGTATGGGTTGAAAAATGCTCCAGACGTCTTTCAATCCTTTGTTGATGAGATTCTCAGGAACCTGCACGGGCAGGGCGTGATTGTCTATATCGATGACATTCTGATATATTCCGCCACCTGCTCCGCGCATGTGTCCCTGGTGCGCAAGGTGCTTGGTAGACTGCTGGAGCATGACCTATACGTTAAGGCTGAGAAATGTGTGTTTTCCAAACGAGCCGTTTCCTTTCTGGGTTATCGCATTTCCACCACGGGGGTGGTGATGGAGTGTGACCGCGTTAAGGCCGTGCGTAATTGGCCGACTCCAACCACGGTGAAGGAAGTGCAGCGGTTCTTAGGCTTTGCCAATTACTACCGGAGGTTTATCCGGGGTTTTGGCCAGGTAGCGGCTCCCATAACCTCACTGCTGAAGGGGGGGCATTTGCGATGGTCGACGGAGGTGGACGGAGCCTTCAAGAAGTTGAAGACGCTGTTCACCGACGCACCCGTGTTGGCGCACCCGGACCCGTCTCTAGCATTCATAGTGGAGGTGGACGCATCCGAGGATGGGGTGGGTGCCGTGCTATCACAGCGCTCGGGTACGCCATTGAAACTCCGCCCCTGCGCTTTCTTTTCGAAGAAGCTCAGTTCGGCAGAGCGTAACTATGACGTGGGGGACAGGGAGTTGCTAGCGGTGGTAAAAGCCTTGAGGGTGTGGCGGCACTGGCTTGAGGGGGCTAAGCACCCCTTTCTCATCTGGACCGACCACCGAAACCTGGAGTACATCCGGGCAGCGAGGAGACTGAATCCATGTCAGGCAAGGTGGGCCATGTTCTTCGCCCGGTTTAGGTTCACTATCTCCTATAGACCGGGTTCCCTGAACACTAGAGCCGACGCGCTGTCCCGTCTCTATGACACGGAGGACCGGCCCATCGATCCAACTCCCATCATTCCAGCGTCTAGGCTGGTGGCACCGGTGGTATGGGAGGTGGATGCGGACATCGAGCGGGCATTAGTGTTGGAACCTGCGCCTGCGCAGGTTCCCGTGGGTCGCATGTATGTACCGCTCGGTGTTCGTGATCGATTGATTCAATGGGCGCACACGCTACCTACTGCGGGTCATCCTGGTGTGGCGAGGACAGTGCGGAGCCTCAGGCGGAAGTACTGGTGGCCTGCCTTGGCTAAGGACGTGAGGTCCTATGTCTCTTCCTGTTCGGTGTGCGCTCAGAGTAAGGCTCCTAGGCATCTACCGAGAGGGAAGTTACAGCCCCTCCCCGTTCCACAACGGCCATGGTCGCACCTGTCTATAGATTTCTTGACAGATCTTCCCCCCTCTCAGGGGAACACTGCGATTCTGGTGGTTGTGGATCGGTTCTCTAAGTCCTGCCGTCTCCTCCCGTTGCCCGGTCTCCCCACGGCCCTGCAGACTGCGGAGGCCCTATTTACCTACGTCTTCCAGCACTACGGGGTGCCGGAGGACATTGTCTCTGATCGAGGTTCCCAGTTCACATCCAGGGTCTGGAAAGCGTTTATGGAGCGGCTGGGGGTCTCGGTCAGTTTGACCTCCGGTTATCACCCCGAGAGCAATGGGCAGGCGGAGAGGGTGAACCAGGAAGTGGGCAGGTTTCTGAGGTCGTATTGCCAGGACCGGCCAGGGGAGTGGGCGAGGTACATTCCTTGGGCTGAGTTAGCCCAGAACTCACTTCGCCACTCCTCTACTAACATGTCACCCTTTCAGTGTGTTTTGGGTTACCAGCCGGTCCTGGCACCATGGCACCGGAGCCAGACCGAGGCTCCTGCGGTGGAGGACTGGGTACAGCACTCCAAGGAGACCTAGAGAGCCGTCCAGGACTCCCTGAAGGAGGCCAGTGGACGGCAGAAGAGGTGTGCTGACCGCCACCGCAGTGAGGCACCCGTGTTCGTACCGGGAGACAGGGTCTGGCTCTCGACCCGGAACCTGCCCCTCCGCGTGCCCTGCCGGAAGCTGGGGCCGCAGTGTGTGGGGCCCTTTAAAGTCCTGAGGAGGATAAACGAGGTGTGTTATCGGTTACAACTCCCTTCCTATTACCATATTAACCCCTCGTTTCATGTGTCTCTCCTCAGGCCGGTGGTAGCTGGTCCCCTGCAGGAAGGTGAGGTACCGGAGGTCCCTCCACCCCCTCTGGACATCGGGGGGTCCCCGGCGTACAGCATACGGGCCATTCTGGACTCGAGACGCCAGGCGAGGGGCCTGCAGTACCTCGTGGACTGGGAGGGGTACGGCCCGGAGGAGAGGTGCTGGGTGCCGGCGGAGGACATCTTGGACCCATCCATGTTGAAGGATTTCCATCGCCTCCGTCCGGATCGCCCTGCGCCTCGCCCTCCGGGTCGTCCTCGAGGCCGGTGTCGGCGCGCTGCGGGAGCCGCGCGTCAGGAGGGGGGTACTGTCACGATTCCCACCGACGGTGGCGCCCCCTCCTGCTCGGGTGGCGCTCGGCGGTCGTCGTCACCGGCCTATTAGCTACCACTGATTCCCTTTTTTGGTTTTCCCTTTTTTTGGTTTTGTGCACCTGTGTTTAGTTTGGGTAATTAGCGGGGCTATTTAATTTATCTGGTCCGCTTCCGTGTTGTGCGGGATTATTTCGTTACTGACGGCTCATGTTCGTGTCGGTGCTGTTTTACGCCGTGTGTGTTTTCTCCCCTGTGTTTGGGAATATTTGTTTTGTGTGTGAGTGTACATTAAATACGCCACTACCCTGTGCTCGCTGCTTCCTGTGCCTCATTCCTTCACCACGACTACCAAGCCGTTACAGGTGCGTGAGTGAGTGTGTGCGTGAGTGTTACTAAAGTTATCTGTCCCCGTCTAAGAATCAAATCCTTCAATTAGTCACATGTGCCGAATACAACAGGTGTAGTTAGACCTTAGAGTGAAATGCTTACTTACGAACCCCTAACCGAATTTAAAAAAAATATGGCTAAGAATAAGAGATAAAAGTAACAAGTAATTCAAGAAGAGCAGTAAAAAATAACAATATATACAGGGGATGCTGGTACAGAATCAATGTGTGGGGGCACCAGTAAGTTGAGGTAGTATGTACATATAGGTAGATTTAATTAAAGTGACTATGCATAGATGACAACAGAGAGTGGCAGTGGTGTGGAGAGGGAAGGGGGTGGGGAAATGTGAATAGTCTGGGTAGCCATTTGACTAGATGGTCAGGAGTCTTATGGCTTCGGGGTAGAAGCTGTTTAGAAGCCTCTTGGACCTAGACTCCGGTACCGCTTGCCGAGTGGTAGCAGAGAGAACAGTCAATGACTATGGTGGCTGGAGTCTTGGACAATTTTCAGGGCCTTCCCCTGACACCGCCTGGTATAGAGGTCCTGGATGACAGGAAGCTTGGCCCCAGTGATGTACTGGGCCATTTGCACTACCCTCTATAGTGACTTGCGGTTGGAGGCCGAGCAGTTGCCATACCAGGCAGAGATGCAACCAGTCAGGATGCTCTCAATGGTGCAGCTGTAGAACCTTTTGAGGATCTGAGGACCCATGCCAAATCTTTTCAGTCTCCTGAGGGGGAATAGGTTTTGTCGTGCCCGCTTCATGACTGTCATGGTGTGCTTGGACCATGTTAGTTTGTTGGTGATGTGAACACCAAGGAACTTAAAGCTCTCAACCTGCTCCACTGCAGACCCGTCGATTAGAATGGGGGCGTGCTCGGTCCTCTTTTTCCTGTAGTCCACAATCATCTCCTTTGTCTTGATCATGTTGAGGGAGAGGTTGTTGTCCTGGCACCACACGGCCAGGTCTCTGACCTCCCTATAGGCTGTCTCGTTGTTGTCGGTGATCAGGCCTACCACTGTTGTGTCATCGGCAAATTTAATGATGGTGTTGGAGTCGTGCCTGGCTGTGCAGTCATGAGTGAACAGGGAGTACAGGAGGGGGCTGAGCACACACCCCTGAGGGGCCCCTGTCTTGAGAATCAGTGTGGCAGATGTGTTGTTATCTACCCTCACCACCTGGAGGCGGTCCGTCAGGAAGTCCAGGAACCAGTTGCAGAGGGAGGTGTTTAGTCCCAGGGTCCTTAGCTTGTTGATGAGCTTTGAGGGCACTATGGTGTTGAACGCTGAGCTGTAGTCAATGAATAGCATTCTCACATAGGTGTTCCTTCTGTCCAGGTGGGAAAGGACAGTGTGGAGTGCAATAGAGTCTGCATCATCTGTGGATCTGTTGGGGCGGTATGCAAATTGGAGTGGGTCTAGGGTGTCTGGGATGATAATGTTGATGTGAGCCATGGCCAGCCTTTCAAAGCACTGCATGGCTACAGACGTGAGTGCTACGGGTCGGTAGTCATTTAGGAAGGTTACCCTGTTCTTGGGCACAGGGACTATGGTGGTCTGCTTAACCTCTATGGGCTAGGTGGGACGCTTGAATATGTAGCGAGGGCCAGCCGACAAGAGCATACAAGTCGGGGCTTTGGTGACCATCCTGAAAAAAACATGTGGACATCACTTTGAAGATGTGGGCTGAGACAAGATTGGAGAGTAAAGTTAACCTCTATGGGCTAGGTGGGACGCTTGCGTCCCACCTACGTAACAGCCACTGCCAGCCTGTGGCGCGATTTTCAAAACCTTAAAAATCCTATTACTTCAATTTCTCAAACATATGACTATTTTACAGCCATTTAAAGACAAGACTCTCGTTAATCTAACCACACTGTCCGATTTCAAAAAGGCTTTACAACGAAAGCAAAACATTAGATTATGTCAGCAGAGTACCAAGCCAGAAATAATCAGACACCCATTTTTCAAGCCAGCATATAATGTCACCAAAACCCAGAAGACAGCTAAATGCAGCACTCACCTTTGATGATCTTCATCAGATGACAACCCTAGGACATTATGTTATACAATACATGCATGTTTTGTTCAATCAAGTTCATATTTATATCAAAAACCAGCTTTTTACATTAGCATGTGACGTTCAGAACTAGCATACCCCCCGCAAACTTCCGGGGAATTCGCTAACATTTTACTAAATTACTCACGATAAACGTTCACAAAAAGCATAACAATTATTTTAAGAATTATAGATACAGACCTCCTCTATGCACTCGATATGTCCGATTTTAAAATAGCTTTTTGGTGAAAGCACATTTTGCAATATTCTAAGTACATAGCCCAGGCATCACGGGCTCGCTATTTAGACACCCGGCAAGTTTAGCACTCACCATAATCATATTTACTATTATAAAAGTTTGATTACCTTTTGTTGTCTTCGTCAGAATGCACACCCAGGACTGCTACTTCAATAACAAAATGTTGGTTTGGTCCAAAATAATCCATCGTTATATCCGAATAGCGGCGTTTTGTTCGTGCGTTCCAGACACTATCCGAAATAGTAAAGAAGTGTCGCGCGCATGGCGCAATTCGTGACAATAAAATTCTAAATATTCCATTACCGTACTTCGAAACATGTCAACCGCTGTTTAAAATCAATTTTTACGACATTTTTCTCGTAGAAAAGCGATAATATTCCGACAGGGAATCTCCTTTTCGGCAAACAGAGGAAAAAATCCCAAAGGCGGGGGCGGTCGGGTCACGCGCCTAAGCCCAGTGTCCCTTGATCGGCCACTTGAGAAAGGCGATAATGTGTTTCAGCCTGGGGCTGGAATGACGACATTCTGTTTTTTCCCGGGCTCTGAGCGCCTATGGACGACGTGGGAAGTGTCACGTTAGAGCAGAGATCCTTAGTAAATGATAGAGATGGAAAAGAAGTTCAAGAAATGGTCAGACAGGCCACTTCCTGTAAAGGAATCTCTCAGGTTTTGACCTGCCATTTGAGTTCTGTTATAATCACAGACACCATTCAAACAGTTTTAGAAAATTTAGGGTGTTTTCTATCCATATGTAATAAGTATATGCATATTCTAGTTACTGTGTAGGAGTGGTAACCAGATTAAATCGGGTATGTTTTTTATCCAGCCGTGTCAATACTGCCCCCTAGCCCTAACAGGTTAAAACATGTTGGTATTACAGACTCAGACAGGGAGAGGTTGAAAATGTCAGTGAAGACACTTGCTAGTTGGTCAGCGCATGCTCGCAGTACACGTCCTGGTAATCCGTCTGGCCCTGCAGCCTTGTGAATGTTGACCTGTCTAAAGGTCTTGCTCACATCGGCTGCGGAGAGCGTGATCACACAGTCTTCCGGTACAGCTGGTGCTCTAATGCATGTTTCAGTGTTATTTGCCTCGAAGCGAGCATAGAAGTAGTTTAGCTTGTCGGGTAGGCTCGTGTCCCTGGGCAGCTCTCGGCTGTGCTTCCCTTTGTAGTCTGTAATAGTTTGCAAGCCCTGCCACATCCGACGAGCGTCAGAGCCAGTGTAGTACGACTCGATCTTAGTCCTGTATTGATGCTTTGGCTGTTTGATGGTTCGTCAGAGGGCATAGCGGGATGTCTTATAAGCTTCCTGGGTTAGAGTTCCGCTCCTTGAAAGCAGCAGCTCTAGCCTTTAGCTCAGTGTGGATGTTGCCTGTAATCCATGGTTTCTGGTTGGGGTATGTACGTACGGTCAATGTAGGGACGATGTCATCGATGCACCTATTGATGAAGCCAATGACAGATGTGGTGTACTCCTCAATGCCATTGGAGGAATCCCAGAACATATTCTAGTCTGTGCTAGCAAAACAGTCCTGTAGCTTAGCATCTGTTTCATCTGACCACTTTTTTATTGATCTAGTCACTGGTGCTTTCTGGTGCAGATTTGCCAAATGGAGCGCGAGGGAGAGTATTGTATGCATCTCTGTGTGTGGAGTATAGGTGGTCCAGAGTTCTTTTCCCTCTAGTTGCACATTTAACCTGTTGGGGCTACAGGTTAGCAATGAACCCCGAGTCGGGATTGCTAACAAGGCTGGAAATTCAAAACATCAAAAATCTAATAATTTCAATTTCTCAAACAATCAACTATTTTACACAATTTAAATGATAAACATCTCCTTAATCTAACCACATTGTTCGATTTTCAAAGAGGCTTTACGGCAAAAGCATAAAGTTAGATTATGTTAGGACAGTACATAGCCACAAAAGTACAAACATCCATTTTCAATTCAAGGTCAGGCGTCACCAAAAGCAGAAACCAGCTAGAATTATGCACTAACTTTTGTCAATCTCCATCAGATGACACTCCTAGGACATTATGTTATACAATACATGCATTTTTTGTTCCATCAAGTTCATATTTATATCCAAAAACAGCATTTTACAGTAGCGTGAAATTCAGATTTTTTTCTTCTCTGAAATGCTTCCGGTGAACATAACAAAATTACTATTCGAAAACATTGGTAAATTATAATATTGTCATTCAAAGAATAATATATTATCATCTCGTAATTGCTACCGAATGGCCAGATCTCAAAATAACTTTACTGGGAAATCACATTTTGCAATAAACGGGGTGCTATGCTAAGAACAACAGGCTATGCTATACAGTTAGCATCATCTAATATCGATAATAACATTGTAAATATCCCCTTACCTTTGATTATCTCCATCAGAAGGCAGGCATCCCAGGTCCGGAAGGCATCCCAGGTCCGGAACAAATGTGGTTTCTTTTGACAAAGTTCATAATTTATGTCCAAATAACACCAAGTACTTAGCGTTCATTATGCTCCCACAAAACGTGGTGGGGGGGAGTGTAAAATCACGCCGAAAAGCTAAAAAAACCTAGTAAATAATCTATTTACGTCCGTTCAAACATGTCAAATGTTGTTTAGCATTAATCTTTTGGTCCATTTTTAACGTTAAACATCAGTAATATTTTCACACAACCTATCCTATGTCTAGATAAACAATGATGACAAACTCACGTTTCTCAGATTTATGCGCAGGCGCAAAAAAATGAAGTGATGACATGTCAACTTCCTTGGATTCTAATTTGCTCTCTGTTTATCATAGACGCTTCAAACAACTTTATAAAGATCGTTGACATCTAGTGGAAGCCGTAGGTGTTGCGAAATGAATCCTTTCTCACTATGGTATCTATAAAACAATGACACTAAATAGTACAGTCACAAAATTCACATTTTTTTTGGATCTATTTTTCACAGGTTTTTGCCTGCAATATGAGTTTTGTTATACTTACAGACACCATTCAAACTGTTTTAGAAAATTCAGAGTTTTTTCTATCCGAATGTGTTAATAATATGCATATCCTAGCTTCTGAGTTGGTGTAGGAGGCAGTTAAAAATGGGCACATATTTTTTTCAAAATGTCTCAATACTGCCCCCGAGCCCCAACAGGTTTTAACATGTTGATAGAAATGAGGTAAAACTGATTTAAGTTTCCCTGCATTAAAGTCCCCGGCAACTAGGAGCGCCGCCTCTGGGTGAGCGTTTTCTTGTTTGCTTATGGCAGAATACAGCTCCTTCAATGCTGTCTTAGGGCCAGCCTCTGACTGTGGTGGTATGTAAACAGCTACAAAGAATATAGATGAAAATTCTCTCAGTAGGTAATGTGGTCTGCAGCTTATCATGAGAAACTCTACCTCAGGCGAGCAATGGCTCGAGACTTCCTTAGATATCGTGCACCAGCTGTTGTTTACAAAAATACATAGACCACCGCCCCTTGTCTTACCAGACGCCGCTGTTCTATCCTGCCGGTACATCGTATAACCAGCCAGCTGTATGATGATATTGTCGTCGTTCAGCCACAACTCCATGGAGCATAAGATGTTACAGTTTTTAATGTCCTGTTGGTAGTTTAATCTTCCCAATAACTTGTCCATTTTATTGTCCAAAGATTGCATGTTTGCGAGCAGAATTGAGGGGAGTGGGGGTTTATTCGATGGCCTCCTACTCCCCAGAAGGCAGCCCGCTCTCCGGCCTCTCTTTCTCCTCCTCCTCTTCACGCAGATTACTGGGGTCAGGGCCTGTTCCCGAGGGAGCCGTATATCCTCCGCCTCGGATTCGTCAGAGTCGTGAAAGAAGAAAAAGGATTCTGCTAGTCCGTGGTAAGTAATCACAGTCCTTATTTTCGGTCGTAAGAGCAACATTATGTACAAAAATAGTAAAAAAATAAGTTACAAACAATGCAGATAAACAAACAAAAAAACGTTGGGGGCACGTAAAATCAAATCAAATTTCAAATCAAATCAAATCAAATTTATTTTTATATAGCCCTTCGTACATCAGCTGATATTCTCAAAGTGCTGTACAGAAACCCAGCCTAAAACCCCAAACAGCAAGCAAAGCATGTGAAAGAAGCACGGTGGCTAGGAAAAACTCCCTAGGAAAAACTCCCTAGAAAGGCCAAAAACCTAGGAAGAAACCTAGAGAGGAACCAGGCTATGAGGGGTGGCCAGTCCTCTTCTGGCTGTGCAGGGTGGATATTATAACAGAACATGGTCAAAATGTTAAAATGTTAAAATGTTCATAAATGACCAGCATGGTCAAATAATAATAATCATAGTAGTTGTCGAGGGTGCAACAAGCACGTCCGGTGAACAGGTCAGGGTTCCATAGCCGCAGGCAGAACAGTTGAAACTGGAGCAGCAGCACGGCCAGGTGGACTGGGGACAGCAAGGAGTCATCATACCAGGTAGTCCTGAGGCATGGTCCTAGGGCTCAGGTCCTCCGAGAGAAAGACAGAAAGAGAGAAAGAGAGAATTAGAGAGAGCATATTTAAATACACACAGGACACCGGATAAGACAAGAGAAATACTCCAGATGTAACAGACTGACCCTAGCCCCCCGACACATAAACTACTGCAGCATAAATACTGGAGGCTGAGACAGGAGGGATCAGAAGACACTGTGGCCCCATCCGATGATACCCCCGGACAGGGCCAAACAGGCAGGATATAACCCCACCCACTTTGCCAAAGCACAGCCCCCACACCACTAGAGGGATGTCTCCAACCACCAACTTACCGTCCTAAGACAAGGCCGAGTATAGCCCACAACGATCTCCGCCATGGCACAACCCAAGGGGGGGGGGGGGCGCCAACCCAGACAGGAAGACCACGTCAGTGACTCAACCCACTCAAGTGACGCACCCCTCCCATGGACGGCATGGAAGAACACCAGTAGGCCAGTGACTCAGCCTCTGTAAAAGGGTTAGAGGCAGAGAATCCCAGTGGAAAGAGGGGAACTGGCAGGGCAGAGACAGCAAGGGCGGTTCGTTGCTCCAGCCTTTCCGTTCACCTTCACACTCCTGGGCCAGACTATACTTAATCATAGGACCTACTGAAGAGATAAGTCTTCAGTAAAGACTTAAAGGTTGAGACTGAGTCTGCGTCTCTCACATTGGTAGGCAGACCATTCCATAAAAATGGAGCTCTATAGGAGAAAGCCCTACCTCCAGCCGTTTGCTTAGAAATTCTAGGGACAATTAGGAGGCCTGCGTCTTGTGACCGTAGCGTACGTGTAGGTATGTACGGCAGGACCAAATCGGAAAGATAGGTAGGAGCAAGCCCATGTAATGCTTTGTAGGTTAGCAGTAAAACCTTGAAATCAGCCCTTGCCTTAACAGGAAGCCAGTGTAGGGAGGCTAACACTGGAGTAATATGATCAAATTTTTGGGTTCTAGTCAGGATTCTAGCAGCCGTATTTAGCACTAACTGAAGTTTATTTAGTGCTTTATCCGGGTAGCCGGAAAGTAGAGCATTGCAGTAGTCCAGCCTAGAAGTAACAAAAGCATGGATTAATTTTTCTGCGTCATTTTTGGACAGAAAATTTCTGATTTTTGCAATGTTACGTAGATGGAAAAAAGCTGTCCTTGAAACAGTCTTGATATGTTCTTCAAAAGAGAGATCAGGGTCCAGAGTAACGCCGAGGTCCTTCACAGTTTTATTTGAGACGACTGTACAACCATCCAGATTAATTGTCAGATTCAACAGAAGATCTCTTTGTTTCTTGGGACCTAGAACAAGCATCTCTGTTTTGTCCGAGTTTAAAAGTAAAAAGTTTGCAGCCATCCACTTCTTTATGTCTGAAACACAGGCTTCTAGCGAGGGCAATTTTGGGGCTTCACCATGTTTCATTGAAATGTACAGCTGTGTGTCGTCCGCATAGCAGTGAAATTTAACATTATGTTTTCGAATGACATCCCCAAGAGGTAAAATATATAGTGAAAACAATAGTGGTCCTAAAACGGAAGCTTGAGGAACACCGAAATTTACAATTGATTTGTCAGAGGACAAACCATTCACAGAGACAAACTGATATCTTTCCGACAGATAAGATCTAAACCAGGCCAGAACTTGTCCATGTAGACCAATTTGGGTTTCCAATCTCTCCAAAAGAATGTGGTGATCGATGGTATCAAAAGCGGCACTAAGATCTAGGAGCACGAGGACAGATGCAGAGCCTCGGTCTGACGTCATTAAAAGGTCATTTACCACCTTCACAAGTGCAGTCTCAGTGCTATGATGGGGTCTAAAACCAGACTGAAGCGTTTCGTATACATTGTTTGTCTTCAGGAAGGCAGTCAGTTGCTGTGCAACAGCTTTTTCTAAAATTTTGGAGAGGAATGGAAGATTCGATATAGGCCGATAGTTTTTTATAATTTCTGGATCAAGATTCGGCTTTTTCAAGAGAGGCTTTATTACTGCCACTTTTAGTGAGCTTGGTACACATCCGGTGGATAGAGAGCCGTTTATTATGTTCAACATAGGAGGGCCAAGCACAGGAAGCAGCTCTTTCAGTAGTTTAGTTGGAATAGGGTCCAGTATGCAGCTTGAGGGTTTGGAGGCCATGATTATTTTCATCATTGCGTCAAGAGATATAGTACTAAAACACTTTAGTATCTCCCTTGATCCTAGGTCCTGGCAGAGTTGTGCAGACTCAGGACAATGGAGCTTTGGAGGAATACCCAGATTTAAAGAGGAGTCTGTAATTTGCTTTCTAATGATCATGATCTTTTCCTCAAAGAAGTTCATAAATGTATTACTGCTGAAGTGAAAGCCATCCTCCATTTGCGAAGGCTGCTTTTTAGTTAGCTTTGCGACAGTATCAAAAAGAAATTTCGGATTGTTCTTATTTTCCTCAATTAAGTTGGAAAAATAGGATGATCGAGCAGCAGTAAGGGCTCTTCGATACTGCACGGTACTGTCTTTCCAAGCTAGTCGGAAGACTTCCAGTTTGGTGTGGCGCCATTTCCGTTCCAATTTTCTGGAAGCTTGCTTCAGAGCTCGTGTATTTTCTGTATACCAGGGAGCTAGTTTCTTATGACAGATGTTTTTAGTTTTTAGGGGTGCAACTGCATCTAGGGTATTGCGCAAGGTTAAATTGAGTTCCTCGGTTAGGTGGTTAACTGATTTTTGTCCTCTGACGTCCTTGGGTAGGCAGAGGCAGTCTGGAAGGGCATCAAGGAATCTTTGGGTTGTCTGAGAATTTATAGCACGACTTTTAATGCTCCTTGGTTGGGGTCTGAGCAGATTATTTGTTGCAATTGCAAACGTAATAAAATGGTGGTCCGATAGTCCAGGATTATGAGGAAAAACATTTAGATCCACAACATTTATTCCATGGGACAAAACTAGGTCCAGAGTATGACTGTGGCAGTGAGTAGGTCCAGAGACATGTTGGACAAAACCCACTGAGTCGATGATGGCTCCGAAAGCCTTTTGGAGTGGGTCTGTGGACTTTTCCATGTGAATGTTAAAGTCACCAAAAATTAGAATATTATCTGCTATGACTACAAGATCCGATAGGAATTCAGGGAACTCAGTGAGGAACACTGCATATGGCCCAGGAGGCCTATAAACAGTAGCTATAAAAAGTGAGTGAGTAGGCTGCATAGATTTCATGACTAGAAGCTCAAAAGACGAAAACGTCATTGTTGTTTTTTTTTTTGTAAATTGAAATTTGCTATCGTAAATGTTAGCAACACCTCCGCCTTTGCCGGATGCACGGGGGGTATGGTCACTAATGTAACCTGGGGGTGAGGCCTCATTTAACACAGTAAATTCATCAGGCTTAAGCCATGTTTCAGTCAGGCCAATCACATCAAGATTATTATCAGTGATTAGTTCATTGACTATAACTGCCTTGGAAGTGAGGGATCTAACATTAAGTAACCCAATTTTGAGATGTGAGGTATCACAATCTCTTTCAATAATGGCAGGAATGGAGGAGGTCTTTATACTAGTGAGATTGCTAAAGCGAACACCGCCATTTTTAATTTTGCCCAACCTAGATCGAGGCACAGACACGGTCTCAATGGGGAAAGCTGAGCTGACTACGCTGACTGTGCTAGTGGCAGACTCCACTAAGCTGGCAGGCTGGCTAACAGCCTGCTGCCTGGCCTGCACCCTATTTCATTGTGGAGCTAGAGGAGTTAGAGCCCTGTCTATGTTCGTAGATAAGATGAGAGCACCCCTCCAGCTAGGATGGAGTCCGTCACTCCTCAACAGGCCAGGCTTGGTCCTGTTTGTGGGTGAGTCCCAGAAAGAGGGCCAATTATCTACAAATTCTATCTTTTGGGAGGGGCAGAAAACAGTTTTCAACCAGCGATTGAGTTGTGAGACTCTGCTGTAGAGCTCATCACTCCCCCTAACTGGGAGGGGGCCAGAGACGATTAATCGATGCCGACACATCTTTCTAGCTGATTTACACGCTGAAGCTATGTTGCGCTTGGTGACCTCTGACTGTTTCATCCTAACATCGTTGGTGCCGACGTGGATAACAATATCTCTATACTCTCTACACTCGCCAGTTTTAGCTTTAGCCAGCACCGTCTTTAGATTAGCCTTAACGTCGGTAGCCCTGCCCCCTGGTAAACAGTGTATGATCGCTGGATGATTAGTTTTAAGTCTAATACTGCGGGTAATGGAGTCGCCAATGACTAGGGTTTTCAATTTGTCAGAGCTAATGGTGGGAGCCGTCGGCGTCTCAGACCCCACAACGGGAGGAGTAGAGACCAGAGAAGTCTCGGCCTCCGACTCCGACTCGCTTAATGGGGAGAACCGGTTGAAAGTTTCTGTCGGCTGAATAAGCGACACCGGTTGAGCATTCCTACAGCGTTTCCCTCCAGAAGCCATGAGAAAGATGTCCGGCTGCGGGGACCGTGCGAGGGGGTTTATACTAACGTTACTATCTGTACTTACTGGTGGCACAGACGCTGTTTCATCCTTTCCTACACTGAAATTACCCTTGCCTAACGATCGCGTCTGAAGCTGGGCTTGCAGCACAGCTATCCTTGCCGTAAGGCGATCGTTCTCCTGTATATTATAAGTACAACGACTGCAATTAGAAGGCATCATGTTAATGTTACTTAGCTTCGGCTGTTTGAAGTCCTGACGAACCATGTCCAGATAAAACCTCCGGGGTGAAAAAGTTGAATGAAAAAAGTTGAGTGAGGGAAAAAGTAAAAATATACGGTAATGAAAAAGTAAAAAACCGTCAGGTATCAAAGTAAGACCGGCAACAAAAACGCACAGCAGCGTAAACAAGTCTGCAAGATGGTGGTTGTGTTATTGGTAACCAGGTAAAACGTCTGCCTTCTGCTCCGGTGCCATTTTTACATCACTGTCACCAATGCATCCCTGTTTGCCGAGCTCACATACAGGTTGTTGTGTTCACTATGTTGTATCAACATACTCAAGTGTTGTGTGGTGCTGCAACTGTTCAATGATATACTAATGTTCATTGAAACAGGATTGTACAGTGAAATAGGGTATGTAGATGATTGTTTGATTTGGGATCTCTGGAAAACCATTCCATAGATGCGGGGAATGGGGGGCACACTTTAACTTCCTTTGTTTATATAAAATAAGTCAGATTCCAGGCCCCATACTTACACTACTCCTGATTGGATGTGATATGAGCGCGTGTGTGTGTAGCTTTCCTTTCGACTCAGGCCAGGGAGTTTGAGTCCTTTTGAATAGACGATAATAGGCGATAAACTATGACAGCTGGGACGGCCCTTGATCATTGTGCATTACGGGAGGGGACGTGAGGCCCCGAAACTACTAGAGTATGGTAATGTGTGACTGTGAGGAAGGGAGAGGGGGGAATGTGTGGGAGAGGGAAAGTGGGGGGGGATGTGTGGGAATGTGTGTACGTGCATTTGTGCATGTAATTATTAGGCATTAACTCCAAATGGTTAAGATAAGGGTTAAGGTTTGGGATAGGCTTAAAAAAAAAAAAAAAATATAATAAATATTTTGCTGGATTCGAACATGCAACATTCACAACGCCCGGGTAAAACTGCCCAAGCAACAGCGCTCACTGTTGCCCCTAATGGCCGGTTTCCACTTCATCTCCCGACAACCAGGGACATGGATGGACATTGAATACTGACTTGTATCACGGGTGACCTGGCTGAGCCACCGGAGGGCAACACCGGAGAGCAACTGTATATAGACTTTCTTTTTTTTCTATTGTGTTATTGACTGTACACTTGTTTATTCCATGTGTAACTCTGTGTTGTTGTTTCTGTCGCACTGCTTTGCTTTATCTTGGCCAGGTCGCAGTTGTAAATGAGAACTTGTTCTCAACTATCTTACCTGGTTAAATAAAGGTGAAAAAACAACACAACGAGATGCAACAATTCAAGTTTTTTCAGTCAATGACGTTTTGCTTTTGATGTGATATGATTGGTGTGAAGCCAAATCCATACTGGCTTCCCTTGACACTTTTTTTTCGGTGTGCCAGGACCATTCACAGTTGAGCTCACTCAGTTCAGCTCAACGCTGATTGGCCATTATTTTATACTTTTTTTACTAAGTGGGATAGATCAGATAGATGGGGTACACATACAGAGAGAGAGCGGCGCTGTTTCACTTGCTCGGATGCTTTCTCCGGTGAGATACATTCAACCTCTTGCGAATTGAAAGACAATTATGGAACACAGAGAGATGAAAGATTAATTATTTTATATGTATTTTTCTTTTTTTCTTGGTAAATTGTTGGGGGAAGCCTGGCTTCCCTTGACATTCATGAATACATGCCACTATAAAACTAAGCATCCAACTTAAAATTAATAAATAAATAAAACACTTTCTGCACACAAGTAAAAGGAAGGCTAACAAGGTCATAAGACAATTAATTTAGTTTGTTTTCCCATCCTATTCCCCCATTCCTAATGTACATTAGGCATTAATTCCACCCCCTCAACCCTAAGATTAGACTTCCCAACATGTCCCAGTAGGGGCGCCCACCCCCTTTCCCACTTCCTGCATCACACCACAATAATAATACAAAAAATCCACTGTCCTTCTCTCTCATTTCCCAGATGCCCCAGCGCGGTCCCCCATAGTGTCCGTGTGTACCGTCTCTCTCCTCTATTCGTATAATACCGAAAACTGGCAGTGAGCCTAATAATATTGTAAGGCAGTGAATAGACGCTTCCACTCAAACACAAAAGCCCTCATTAGTAATCTCACAGCACTAAGACAGCAGATAAAAAGCTCTGGTGTGCCTGTGTGTGTTTAGTATTGTTTTATGCTGAGCTTACGCTATGCATTACACCACTCATCATCTCAACAGAGTTAGGAGGCGTTGTGATTGTTGTTGAAGCGCTGTTCGTAGAGACGAGGCGACGTGGAGCAGAGGGGAGGATGGGAGGGTGTGTGTGTGCATTAGTGATGGAGGAAACAAGTCGATACGGTGACAAATCAAAATATAATTATTGACGATATATCGTAATCTTATAGTTTTGGCAATATCGCAATATCATTTTTGTCTGCAATATAATTGTTGTCTGTGCCAAAACTCCAGTATTTTCCTTCATAGCTTGTTCTCCATCTTCTTTTTAAAAAGGGAGCCAATTTGGTTTCAGCACTTTTATGTTCATGACTGATCAAAACTTGTTGTCTCATGGTTCCCTCTTGTCACTGTGCAGCAGATATATGATGAGCAGTATGTTTGGAACCTCGAATCGAAATAAAACCACAGAATCGAATCGCAATACATATCGTATCGGCACCAGAGGAGGCTGGCTGGAGGAGCAATAGGAGGACGGGCTCATTGTAATGGCTGGAATGGAATAAATGGAACGGTATCAAACACATCAAACATATGGAAACCACATGTTTGACTCTGTTCCATTTATACTATTACAGACATTACAATGAACCCTTCCTCCTATAGCTCCTCCCACCAGCCTCCTCTGATCGGCACCAAAGTATCATGATAACATCGTATGGTGAGGGCGCTGGCAATTCCCAGCCCTAGCTTGTGTGTGTGTGCGTGTGTGCGTGCATGTGTGTGTGTGTGTGTGTGTGAGAGAGCACAGTGAGGATGGGAAGGCCCACTGAGAGGCTTTTGTCTCTGGAATGTATGTGACGAAGAGAATGTATGAATAAAAAGAGGGAAGAAAAGATAAATGAAGTAAAGAAATAAAGATTAATTTGCAGGTGTCTAGGGCTCAGTGAATGTTCCAGAAGACAACGTTTGTGTAGTTAGTGATTGACACTGTAACAGTCGATCTGCATCAGATCATAGTCCTACCCCTGTATCCACAGAAACCTGAAAGTTAACATAATCTGCAATATGTCATTTTCATATTTTGTTAATTGGATTGCCACAATCTTCCAGAAACTGAGTTCATCCTTTTTGATCTATCAGTAAGTAGATTTTTGTGGAAACCAACCCCAGAAATGTGAGTCATTTTTTTCCCTAATTTACTCTTTCTATCTGTCTGTCTGTGACTGTTTTACTCCCTTTCTCTCACTCACACACGTGCGCGAACACACACACACACACAGACACCAAGACACTCAGACAAACACACACACACATATATACAAACACACACAGACATATACACACAAACACACACCTCTTTAGAGGTGTAAAAGCCATTGTGGTGATTGGGTGGCTGTTGATCAAGCGGCTGATCAGAAGACCATACGTTGTACCCTCGTACTGGGGTCTTTGACAAGTGAGTGAGTGAGTGAGTGAGTGAGTGAGTGAGTGAGTGAGTGAGTGAGTGAGTGAGTGAGTGAGTGAGTGAGTGAGTGAGTGAGTGAGTGAGTGAGTGAGTGAGTGAGTGAGTGAGTGAGTGAGTGAGTGTGTGTGTGTGTGTGTGTGTGTGAGTGTTCGTGAGTGTGTGTGTGTGAGTGTTACTAAAGTTATCTGTCCCCATCTAAGAATCACTGTCCTTACCGTCACCAATGCATCCCTGTTTGCCGAGCTCACATACAGGTTGTTGTGTTCACTATGTTGTATCAACATACTCAAGTGTTGTGTGGTGCTGCAACTGTTCAATGATATACTAATGTTCATTGAAACAGGATTGTACAGTGAAATAGGGTATGTAGATGATTGTTTGATTTGGGATCTCTGGAAAACCATTCCATAGATGCGGGGAATGGGGGGCACACTTTAACTTCCTTTGTTTATATAAAATAAGTCAGATTCCAGGCCCCATACTTACACTACTCCTGATTGGATGTGATATGAGCGCGTGTGTGTGTAGCTTTCCTTTCGACTCAGGCCAGGGAGTTTGAGTCCTTTTGAATAGACGATAATAGGCGATAAACTATGACAGCTGGGACGGCCCTTGATCATTGTGCATTACGGGAGGGGACGTGAGGCCCCGAAACTACTAGAGTATGGTAATGTGTGACTGTGAGGAAGGGAGAGGGGGGAATGTGTGGGAGAGGGAAAGTGGGGGGGGGGGGTGTGTGGGAATGTGTGTACGTGCATTTGTGCATGTAATTATTAGGCATTAACTCCAAATGGTTAAGATAAGGGTTAAGGTTTGGGATAGGGAATGTGTGGGAGGGAAGAATGTGTGGGAGGGAAGAATGTGTGGGAGGGGGGAATGTGTGGGCATGTGTGTACGTGCATTTGTGCATGTAATTATCAGCAAATAAACCAGGTTTTCCCATTCACCACTTCATACACACAGATAATACACACAAATGCAAACATACTCGTACAGCAACACACACATTTACATAAGCACATAAGCTGTCACATACATGCAGTATGCACACACAAAAAACAACAGGGTTTTAACGATACAAAATATACTAGGTGAATAATGAAAGAGTTTAATATTCAAAGTATAACAGAGTATTACACTGAGATTTAAAGTGGTTGCATCATCTACAACAGGGATGTCAAACTCATTCCATGGAGGGCCTCATGTCTGTGGGTTTTGGGTTTTTCCTTTCAATTAAGATCTAGACAACCAGGTGAGAGAAGTTCTTTACTGATTAGTGACCTTAATTCATCAATCAAGAATAAGGGAGGGGCAAAAACCCGCAGACACTTGGTCCTCTGTGGAATGAATTTGACACGTGATCTACAAGGAGCTGAACAGTGTTTGGAATGAGAAACTGAAACTTTACTGAAACTGAAGAAGAGGAAGACTATCAACTAGACCATCAACTAGATTATCAAATATTTTGTTTGCCTTTCAAACTTGTTTGTCAGCGTTTTGTCACCTATCTTTGTTTCTCGTGAATCAATGGTACATTAGTATGCGTTCAAATAGTGTTCAGTGATAACAATCAAAGTAAATTATACACTACAGGCCAATGATCAGAACATGGATCAGTATGTCGATGGTCAGTACATCGATGGTCTCAGGTGTCCTTGGGACTTGGACGTCGATGAACGTGACAGATTATTAATTTAAATCTATCTTAATTTTCCGCACATGGGGAGAATGTAGCTGTGCACCTTCCTCCCTCCCTTACTTCCTTCTGTCTTTCCTTTCATACTTAATTTTGTACTTATTTTCTTACTTCTTTCTTATTCCATCCTTCACTGATCTGGCATGACTGAATAGGTGAAAGCTATGTTGTGAAACCCTTCCATTCACCCATCCAGTGTTGTATCAGATAGTATTCAAGACGAGGTTTCAACATCTCTGTAGCAAAAGCTGGAGCAACTTAAATCTCTACTACGTACCTATGTGTGTACAGGTGTTTTTTGGAGATCTGTCTGGCGAGAAGATCTAGATTTGAACATGATATTCCAGAAACAAAAGAGCTGTATTTGAAAACTCATACCAACATACTGTACACTATACTGTCACACTCATACTACATACTACAGTTGAAGTCGGAAGTTTACATAAAATTAGGTTGGAGTCATTAAAACTCGTTTTTCAACCACTCCAAAAAATGTCTTGTTAACAAATTATAGTTTTGGCAAGTCGGTTAGGAAATCTACTTTGTGCATGACTGTAACGCCCTGGCTATAGAAAGGTTTTTTTTGTTCGTTATTTTGGTTAGGCCAGGGTGTTACATTGGGTGGGCGTTCTATGTTAATTTTTCTATGTTTTTGTATTTCTTTGTTTTGGGCCGTGTGGCTCCCAATCAGGCACAGCTGTAGTTCGTTGTTGCTGATTGGGAGTCACACATAAGTAGCCTGGTTTTCCTTTGGGTTTTTGTGGGTAATTGTCTTCTGTTAGTGTGTTTTCCTGACAGGACTGTTTTGCTGTCGTTTTTGTTTATTTTTGTAGTGTTCTCTTTTCATTCAAATTCTAATGATGAACACATCCTCCGCTGCACCTTGGTCTAATTCTGACGACGGCCGTTACAATGACACAAGTCATTTTTCCAACAATTGTTTACAGACATATTAGTTCACTTATAATTCACTGTATCACAATTCCAGTGGGTCAGAAGTGTACATACACTAAGTTGACTGTGCCTTCAAACTGCTTGGAAAATTCCAGAAAATGATGTCATGGCTTTTGAAGCTTCTGATAGGCTAATTGACATAATTTCAGTCAATTGGAGGTGTACCTGTGGATGTATTTCAAGGACTTCCTTCAATCTCAGTGCCTCTTTGCTTGACATCATGTGGAAATCAAAAGAAATCAGCCAAGACCTCAGAAAAAGAATTGTAGACCTCCACAAGTCTGGTTCATCCTTGGGAACTATTTCCAAACGCCTGAAGGTACCACGTTCATCTGTACAAACAATAGTAAGCAAGTATAAACACCAAGGGACCACGCAGCCGTCATACCGCTCAGGAAGGAGATGCGTTCTGTCTCCTAGAGATGAACGTACTTTGGTGTGAAAAGTGCAAATCAATCCCAGAACAATAGCAAAGGACCTTGTGAAGATGCTGGAGGAAACAGGTACAAAAGTATCTATATCCACAGTAAAACGAGTCCTATATCGACATAACCTGAAAGGCCGCTCAGCAAGGAAGAAGCCACTGCTCCAAAACTGCCATAAAAAAGCCAGCCTACGGTTTGCAACTGCACATGGGGACAAAGATCTGACTTTTTGGAGAAATGTCCTATGGTCTGATGAAACATAAATAGAACCTTTTGGCCATAATGACCATCTTTATGTTTGGAGGAAAAAGGGGAGGCTTGCAAGCCGAAGAACACCATCCCAACTGTGAAGCACAGGGGTGGCAGCATCACATTGTGGGGGTGCTTTGCTGCAGGAGGGACTGTTGCATTTCACAAAATAGATGGCATCATGAGGCAGGAAAATGGTGTGGATATTTTGAAGCAACATCTCAAGACATCAGTCAGGAAGTTAAAGCTTGGTTGCAAATGGGTCTTCCAAGTGGACAATGACCACAAGCATACTTCCAAAGTTGTGGCAAAATGGCTGAAGGACAACAAAGTCAAGGTATTGGAGTGGCCATCACAAAGCCCTGACCTCATTCCTGTAGAAAATTTGTGGGCAGAACTGAAAAAGCATGTGCGAGCAAGGAGGTGTCACGTCCTGACTAGTAAAGAGGTTATTTGTTATTGTAGTTTGGTCAGGACTTGGCAGGGGGTGTTTGTTTAATGTGTTTTGGGGTTTGTTGGGCAATGTTCTATGTTAGTCTATTTCTATGTCTGTGTCTAGTTTTTGTATTTCTATGCTTTATTGGTTTGGTTTGACCTTCAATTGGAGGCAGCTGTTTCTCTTTGCCTCTAATTGAAGGTCCTATTTAGTAGGGGTGTTTTTTCATGGGTTTTTGTGGGTAGTTGTTACGTAAGTGTCGCTGTGTGCCTCACAGGACTTTCTCGTCGTTGTTTTGTTTAAGTGTTTGTTTTGGTTTTCTTCATTGGGGCTAGGGGGCAGTATTTTCACGGCCGGATGAAAAACGTACCCAATTTGAACAGGTTACAACTCTGGCCCAGAAACAAGAATATACGTATTATTAGTAGATTTGGATCTTTTCGATTGAGCAGTTGTTTATGTTCAAAGTATAGGCATTTCCATGAGTGTAGTGTAGTCAACTGTATGTACTTTAATCCGCTCTGAGTTTCCCACCCCCTTTTCTTTTGTCTACCAAGCCATCATATCGGTTTCGTCCACTAGGGACTTTTTCTTTATATCATGTAGTAACCAATGTATGACCTATTGTGTGTGTTTATGTAATTCTGTGATTGACCAAGTTAGTTAGTAAATAAATAATTAAGCCAATTTGTTTATCGCTGATTCATAATTCTATGCTAGGGTTCGTGCAGATATCCTGTCACGTCCTGACCATAGAGTGCTCTTATTTTCTATGGTAGAGTAGGTCAGGGCGTGACTGGGGGGTTTTATCTAGTTTCTTTTTTCTATGTTGTGTTCTAGTTTCTTTTTTCTATGTTGGGGTTTTTGTATGATTCCCGATTAGAGGCAGCTGGTTATCGTTGTCTCTAATTGGGGATCATATTTAAGTAGTTGTTTTTCCCACTTGGTTTTGTGGGAGATTATTTTGAGTTAGTGCATGTTGCACCTCTGTCGTCACGGTTTGTGTTTTGTTTATAGTTTATTGTTTGTCTTGCAAAGTTTCACATTATAATAAAAGATGTGGAACAATACCCATGCTGCACCTTGGTCTCCTTCCTACGACGAGCGTGACATATCCAAGGGTTTGCGACGTTCAATAATGAGACTGATGAGGTCAAATTCATTAATAAGCGACTGTTTTGATAAGATGAAAATATCGGAAGAGTTAATTAATTTGGGAAATAAAGACTCTTTAAACATTTTCCCGTGGTGCCCCGACTTCCTAGTTAATTAACGTTACATGATTAGTTTAATCGCATAATTAAATTACACATAGAGAATTGATTTGATAATAAACAGTCTTCACATTTAATGATATTCAACGACACGACTGTGGGAATTTTAATATGATTTATTATAATGAGACTGATACTTTAGATTGCCCCATAGGCCTAACATTGGTGTGAACAAATTAGTGAATTTCTGCCAAAGCCTGGACTTAATTGACATATGGAGAGTTAAAAACCCTGGAGAGAAACAGTACACATTGAGTAATAGAGATCATTCACTACAATCAAGAATTGATTTGTGGGTGATAACCTCTAGTCTTGAGCCCAACACTGTAGAGGTAAAAATACTGCCTGCAGTCCTGACGGATCATAAAGTCATATGGCTGACTGTAAGAATGTGCAGTAATGATGATAAGACATATTCTGGTGGTTATTGGAAATTAAATAACTAATTGTTATTGCATGATGATTTAAAAAAATGTGATTAAGAATATTTTTCTGTTTACTGGAATTTAGCTACCTCTAATGCAGAATATGGGAAATATTGGGAACTGCTGACATTTAAAATCCACTCAACCTGCATTACTTATGGAAAACGGCTTGTTTTAAGAAGGAAAGGGAAACACCTAGTCAGTTGCACAACTGAATGCATTCAACTGAATCAGAGAGGTGTGGGGGGCTGCCATAATCGACATCCGTGTCTTCGGCGCCCGGGGAACAGTGGGTTAACTGCCTTGCTCAGGGGCAGAATGACAGATTTTTACCTTGTCAGCTCGGGGATTCAATCTAGCAACCTTTCGGTTACTGGCCCAACGCTCTAACCACTAGGCTACCTGCCACCGAGCTGTGAGGTAGCCAAGATATCTAAGAACATTTCTGAAATCACAGAGATTGAGCATCTTGATCTTATTGAGAAAGCTAAATTGAACGATTTACAGAATCAACTAAATACATTTTATGTGGAAAAGGCTAGAGGAGCCTTCATAAGATCCAGAAAACAATGGCTTGAAAAAGTCAAAAAGAACAGTAGATACTTTTTTAATTTGGAAAAGATGAGAGGGGAACTCAACACACTTCGGAAACTTAAGATTAATGAGTTAACCTCTGTGGATAGAGAGTTGTTATTAGACTTTACCAACAAGTTTTATGTGAATCATTACTCCTTAGATAACAGTTTGAGTGACTCTAAGGATCTCCTTGATTCTATAGAGAATAACTTGCTTAGTGAAGAATTAAAATCGGTCTTGTTGTCACGATTTATCAATTATGGACTTCCAATATGGGGTTGCTAAATAAAAATATAACAACAAATCTCCAGGTTGTGATGGATTAACCTCTGAATTTTACAAAACCTCTGAAGAAATACGACAAGGTTTACTTGAAACCTTTAAGGAGGCTATAAAGAAGGGAAAACTACCTGCCTCTCTGAAGCAAGGGGTTATTACACTTATCCCTAAACCACACAAGGTTCTTGTAATTCTTGATAATTGGCGTCCAATCACACTCCTAAATAAGGACTAGAAAATTATAGCCTCAATCTTTGCAAAAAGTCGTGCTTGATCTAATTGATGAATGTCAATCAAGGTTTATGAAAGGGTGCCATATATATAATAATCTGAGGCTGGTGTTAGATTTTGGTGGAGTATCTTGGATTTTCAGAAAGCATTTGATACCGTAAGTCACAATTTTATCTTTGATTGTCTTAAGCATTTGAAGTTTGCTAGTTTTTTTGTTGATGCTATTAGAACTCTGTATAATGGTGGCAATAGCTGTATCAATCTCTGCCTTGGAATATCCTCAAGGTTTAACATTTACAAAGGAATACGACAAGGTTATCCAATCTCACCTTCTTTATTTTTGTTAGTATCTCAAACCTTATGCTCATTAGTTTATCAAAGTCAATTTGAAGGCACTACATTCCAGGCCAGAGAAATCAAGATATCCCAACTGGGGGATGACACCTCACTTTTTTTGAATAATGTGTCACAAACTTGATTAGCATTGGATATTGTGAAGCAGTTCTCCAAAATCTCAGGTCTGGTATTAAATCTTTCCAAATGTGAGATGTTTGTTCTGAAAGGAACTGTCAATCCAGCAGATGGTAACATCTCTGAAAAAAGACTATATCCTACCTCGGTGTAAAGATCACCAAAAATCTTAAGGCTGTGAATGATCTTAATTTGAATCCTGTAAATGAATCTATGAATATATCAAAAATAAATGATCCTCGTGGTTAGGGAGGGATTTAAGTCTTCAAGGGAGGGTGCTTATATCCAAAGCTGAGGGACTACCTCGTGTATCCTATATTTTTTCATCTATTGATATTCCCAAATCCACTTGCTTACCTTAGATAGGCTATTGTAGAAATCCACATAAGATAAAAAAGAGATGTTATCACCAACAGGGTTTGTGACGGAGGTCTAAATGTCTTAGACTTCACTCTCTTTATTCAGACATCAAAAGTCAACTGGGTTAAAAGGTACTTAAAAAATCCTCATAGTTTCTGGAATATTATACCTCTTTTTTTTCAGAAGCTCGGAGGGCTTAATTATTTACTACAATGTCTCTATATTGTGGGTAAATCTCCTGTGAAATTGGTGGCTTTTCACAAACAGGCTTTAATGTGGTGGGCTTTGCTGTATAAACACAACTGTTCACCTCATGAATGTTTTATATGGAATAATGGGTCGATATTACAATATTACATAGATGTTAATTTACCGTAACTGGTCTCGAAAAACATTGTCCTTGTCAGCCAATTAGTTAGTATTAGTGGGAATCCATTTACGCAGAGATAATTTATAGAAGGAATATGACACTGTTATAAAAGCTATACCTAGTGGGATACAATCGTTACTTCAGAATAATTGTCACGTCCTGACCAGTATAAGGGTTATTTGTTATTGTAGTTTGGTCAGGACGTGGCAGAGGGTATTTTGTTTATGTGGTTCGGGGTGGTGATTTATTTAGTAGGGTGTTGGTTTAGTTAGTTCCGGGTTTTTGGGGTTATGTTCTAGGTTTGTATTTCTATGTGGTCTCTAGTCTTTTGTATTTCTATGTCTAGTTTATTGGGGTTGGACTCTCAATTGGAGGTAGGTGTTTTCTAGTTGCCTCTGATTGAGAGTCCTATATATGGGTATGTGTTTGGTTAAGTGTTTGTGGGAGATTGTTTCTTGTTTTGCCTGTGTGAGCATGACAAGACTGTTTTGTTGTTCGTGCGTTCTTCATTTTGTTATTTTGGTGTTCTCTTTATTTTAAAATAAATACAAGATGAGCATCCACATTCCTGCTGCGTTTTGGTCCTCTATTCCCAACGACAACCGTTACAATAATGCATATTTTGGAACATCTCCTATTGTAAGCGATATCCAGGTGAATGGCATAGGTTTACTAGATAAGAAATTCAACAATCGTTTAGTAAGGGATATTTTCTACAGGAATTCTATTCCTTCTGCTATATTTTGTTGGGCATCATTGTTTGATGTAAACTGGCGCCGTGCTTGGCTCACTCCACACACATTTATGGTGACCAATAAAATAAAGGATATCTCCTTTAAGATTATCCATAGATTCTACTAGTGTAATAGCTTGATTTCTAAATATATACCTGATGTTAACAATGAATGCAGTTTTTGTGAACTAGAAACTGAATCTATTGAACACTTATTTTGTCATTGTTTACATAGTGAGGTGTTCTGGACTGATGTAAAACTATATCTTGGCAATAAAATGCATTGAAATATCTAAGTTTGACATATTATTTTACTACACTGATTCCACAATTGAACATCAGTATGTCATCAATCTCTTTATTTTATTGTGAACGTTTTTCATACACAAATCAACATTTATGACGAAAAGCCAATTATTATTATTTTTTAATCTGATTTGGAAAACTATTTAGAATCATTAAAACGTATACAAAACAAAATGTCCAAAAATGTATTCGCTACATGTGTCACGTCCTGACCATAGTAAGTTGTTATTTTCTATGGTAGAGTTGGTCAGGGCGTGACAGACGGTGTTTGTCAGTTTTTGTATTTCTATGTTTAGTTTCTAGTTTTGTATTTCTAGGTTAGTTTTTGTTTGGCATGACCTCCAATTAGAGGCAGCCGGTTGTCGTTGTCTCTAATTGGAGGCCATATTTAAGTTGATGTTTGTCCCACTGGTGTTTTGTGGGTGATTCATTTTGTGAGTAGTGTATGCCTGCTCTGCGTCACGGCTTTCTTGTTTTTTGTATTTCAAATGTATTGTTTATTGCATGAGTTTCACGATTGAATAAAGATGTGGAACTACGATCACGCTGCGTATTGGTCCGATCTGTCTGAAAGCCCTGACAACATGTCTGTATTTGATTTGATATTATGTGGATTTGTATTTTATTTTACATTTTAGTATTTCTTTGTGTAATCTCTCTGGCTGTTCTGTTTTTTGTGTTTTGCATGTTACTGTTTAATATTTAAAAAAATATATCATAGTCGCCGCTGGGATGACGTTGCATCAACAGCCGCTCTGAGACTTTGTGGCTGTCTTATCTAGTGGAAACCCAGTGTGTTGCCAATTTGAATTTGTGGCTGTGGTAACTAGTGACAACCCAACAGAGTTGGGAAATTTGAGACTGTTGTATGCCAATGCAATAACAGTTACATGCTGACCAGACCGCACGCGTGCGTCTGCATGCGCCATCGCGAGCTTGCTGATTTTGTCCCCCTACACCAGATCAGCGATCAGGACACACAGGTTGAAATATCAAAACAAACTCAGAACCAATTATATTAATTTGGGGTCAGGTCGAAAAGCATTAAACATTTATGGCAATTTAGCTAGCTAGCTTGCTGTTGCTAGCTAATTTGTCCTGGGATATAAACATTGGGCTGTTATTTTGCCTGAAATGCCACAACCAACCGGAGTATGGACCTCAGTTCATCTTTCAATCGCCCACATGGGTATATGGTCCTAAAAACCAATGAGGAGATGGGAGAGGCGGGACTTGCAGCACATCGGGCGTCACAAATAGAACCAAGTTCTATTTTAGCGCCTGGCCACACTGACACGCGTGAGCAGTATGGGTGCAATTATTGAATAACATGTATGTGTACATTTATTTTGCAATGCTCGCAAACGCGAAGTGTCCGGTCTGGTCAGCATGTTATGGACAAGATTGAAGATAACTTGATTCCATTTTAGCTGTAACGACGTGCACTGAGAGTCAGGAAGCAAGTTCAGGGAGTGAGTGTTTGAAATAAATAAAAGGAACATAATACAAAACAAGAAACTCGAACAGCACACAGACAAGAAACAGAAACAGAAACAATGACACCTGGGGAAGGAAAGGGAGTGACATATATAGGGCAGGTAATCAAGGAGGTGATGGAGTCCAGGTGAGTGTCATATTGCGCTAATGCGCGTAACGACAGTGAGAGGTGTGCGCCTTAACGAGCAGCCTGGTGACCTAGAGGCCGGAGAGGGAGCACACGTGACATTAGCAACAATGTCTTCAGAACAGGCACAAATGTATACATGTTACAATAGTCACGTTGTCAGCCAGAAAGGTAACTAACGTTAACAATGTCAAGGTAGCTAGCTAACGTAGCTAGCTACATGGTTGATAATAGCTACCATGAATTTCCCTGCCTGTTACAAGATAGCAATATGACAATAGCTTTAGTACATTAGTAAAAAAGCAGTGAAAAATAATGCATTTTGACTCATAGGTCAGCATTCATGGAAAATAACTTTGGCACTGTCATGCATTCAAACCGTTGCCCTTCTGACTCCTAGCTATACTAACTAGCTAATAACATTACTGGGATGGCCCCTTGATTCTCGAGAGCTATGGCTATGAAGATGTTGTGTACGTATTCTGCATTAAAATCCTTATTGGTTATACATAAATTACCATGTAGTGAATATTACAATCCAATCCTAAGTGTTGTGTACATGTTTTTTCAGTAGGATTCCAGTTTTGAAGAGCCACAGACCGTCCAGGGGCACAGACAGGGGTGGAGAAGGAATTGGACAGGATAACCTTGAAAGGGCTGCCCGACTGCAAGAAGAGGGTTTTTAAAAATCTTTAATCTGTGGTACTGTTTAACCGTTTCACAACATTATAATCATATCACACAACATTTGGCTGCATTCTGTAATTTCATGTTGGCTTTATTCTTATCATTACAGGCTAAATTGCAAGAGCTGTCCTTTGAAGAAAGGGAAGAGGTGCAGGAGCTTGCCGCTTCCCGTCTACCTGGAGTGATTGTTTGACATCATGGAGTACCAGAGAGCTATCCCAGGGTATCTGGACAACCTCGCTGGTGCACTTGCATGAATTGCAGGGAGACTCCTGCATCTTACAACACACAATTGCTACCATTTTACCACTGCAATATTCCATTTATTTATTACCAAGCATGTTTACATAACAGGTTAACACTTTCCATGACTACACAGTAATTTATTCTTCATTTGGATCCCAATTAGGAAAAATACTCAATGGGGATGTCTTTGTAAGTTGTTTTTTGTGAATTTTTCCTTGGTCTGGGTGATATCACTTTGTTAGAATGTTTCCCTTACATTGTGCTTTTGTTATTTTGAGGAAGGTTACAGAGACTACCTTGTATTCTTGTTTATCTTTCTAATAAAACTATTTGAGCTGATCTGTATAATCAGACCGACTTGTTATGAACTGTATTTACATAAGGGTAGTCCATCCATCTTTCTGGATATCAACCTATTTGTAGGTCTGCTAATTTGAAGTGTAAACCGTCAAGAGCAGAGCTATCTAGGAAAAGAGAACAGTTTAGTAAATCCTTCTAAGAAATATTCTAAAAGTACAATAATGATTGTACTTATTGTACTCTAAAAGTACAATAATGATGAATAATGATACTTTTAAAATATAACTATATGCTAGATAAAAAATGCACAAATATTGTTTCTTACACAAGTTTATTGTTTCCCACACAAACTTCCCTTTTTTATATGATTCATATATTTGGTTGTAGGCTCACCTCATTCAACAACATTTCTGAGTATTCTGTAGGTTTTCACACTTCCCGAGAACCACCAAATCTGACAACTGGAAAAGCTCTGGTCCTTCCTAGCTCAAAGGTGTACTTACTGCACCCTGTGTTGCATGTCTCCTGGAAGTTGTAGCATTACTATCAGTGCAGAACTGTAGTGTTGACATATAACAGCGATAACATGTATAATATTGTAATGAGTTCTAATAAACTTTTTTGTTTTTTTGTTTTACATTATTCAAATATTTTTCACAACCGAGAGGACAACTAACACTTACATCTTGTTGCCCTATGCATTCTCCAAGGCTGGACAATGGTTACAAAGGTTGTAGTCAAGTGCTAACAGTAGGGTTCCAGCCTCATAGACTGGAGGAGGGAAAGCAAACCGAGTACATGAGTATGTGATTCTGGAAGAACTCCAGCTCAGATGTAGACCTGGATCAGGGATGGTCAACTCCAATCCTCGGGGGGGGCTTGATTGGTGGCATACTTTTGCCCCAGACCCAGCTAACACATGACACCAATAATCAACTAATCATGGGCTTCAGTGTGGAATGCAATTAGTTTAATCAGGTGTGATAGTTATGGGGCTGGGGGAAAGTGTGACACCAGGTGTATGAGTACTTTCCGAATGCACTGTATATCTAGTAAGATATATTACCTAGTTAACTATGTCTTACCTTTCCAGCAGAAAGCAAATTCAAAAAAAGCACATTCTGGTTCGGTTTTGAATCCCTTCAGTTCTCTTAGTACTCTCCACTGTGTGAACACAAATCTGAGGTTTACTCTCTTCTTCACCCGGGCTATATAGCTTTTCCTTTTTGCCTGTCTGCTTCCAATTCTTTTCTGTTTCTTTGGCTTAGATGGAAGAGTAAAGCTAGTTGCTGCTTGGTCAGGTCATTTGCCCATCACGTCTGCCATATCTGTAAGCTCTGCTAGTCTTTAGCCAAGTGTTGGCCATGGACTGAAGGAAAACACATCACTCATTTTGCGCCCCATAAAATCTGGCGGGAAAATCCGACCCGACAGGGAAAATGAAAACCAATTAATAAAGTGGTTCTTAGGCAGACTAGAGGCGCAATATTGTTACTGTTGCATCACATTGGATGACCACTAGCGACTTATTGGAGCTTTGGAACATAAAAAAAGACTAAAAGTTACATATTGCAACTTTAAATGAATAGTACTAATGGGTAGTGAGAATGTTGTAATGGGCATTTCATCGTACAATACTCCAGAGAGACTTCTGCCCACTCCTCCCCATGCTACAGGCTGTGTTCAATGGATCATAATTCCCAGTTTCCCTGAGTATTCCCTGGTTCATCACTGTCAGTGGGTTTACTAATGCTGCTTGGAGGGCTGCTCCGGCACCCCACTATGTCCATATCCCTAGGGTCATATTTAGTACAGTGATTAAAAAGCTAGCGTGTGTGTGTGTCTGTTCACATGTATGCATGGGTGTGTGTTTGGAAACCTCGTTGTGTATGGAGAGAGGGAGCGAGGAATTGAGAGAGAGAGATGGAGAGGGAGCAGAGAAAAGAGCGCTATCAAATGAGGACTTCAAAGACTATCAGCCGCGTCTCCAGGGTAATTTGAGATCCTGCATTCTTTCGAACATCAAAGGGTCCACTGCGTGTTGGAATACTGCGAAGGGGGGGGGGGGGGGGGGGGGGGATAGAGGGAGGGGGTGAGAGAATCTGATTTCTCTAATAAATGCTGACACCAGGCCTGTTTGATATTAGGTTCAGGGAACAGTTTGATTTGTTATAGCCTTTTGAAAGTGTTCGGATGTCCTTCAGAGAAACAGTCTGACTAGTAGAGTACAACCGAGCTGCCAAGGAGGAAGAAAAGGCAGGTAGGAAGAGAGAGAGAGAGAGAGAGAGTGGATAAACTGATCCATTACGATACCCAGAACAAAAATGACTAGTAAATACATTTGATCAACCGATCAGTGTAACTAATTGATTGAATAATTAGCACAAAATCAATTGACCATATTGACAGTAGTCTTGATAAATCTTTGTCTGGAGTCCTTGATGAGGAATAAGCACAAGAAACACACATGCAAGCAAGCACACACTCACTCACACACACACAAGAGATGGATGGACTTTCCCAAAAAGAGATTCTGAATATGATTTGAATTGATTTGAGAGGCATTAATTATAATTCTGTGCAGAGAAAATGGGCACACATAAACACACACACACACACACACTTTCAAACACAAGCACACACACACGCACGCACGCACACACACACACACACACACACACACACTTCTAAAGTGATTCAAAGTGAAAAAGTATATAGATAGTTTTCCTTTCTTAACTTCCTTCTCTATTTCTTTCCTTCCTCAACATGACAAATTAGGCTTGAAAATGATGCCTAATCGGCAGCAATACACTCCTATGAATGCTAAAAATCCAAACACACACACGCACACACACACACACACACACACACACACACACACACACACACACACACACACACACACACACACACACACCTAATCTTGCAGTCTCATTAGTGTTACAATGTGAACACAGAGCCATATGGGTGCTGCTACCTGCCAGCTCAGGTGGGTCTTTACAGGGGGAAAAGGCTGTGTTTTCCTCAACATCTGTTTCAACTGGATCAAAGAACCTTCTGTTTACTTCTCCGTCCCCCTCCCTCTGTCACCACTAAAACCTCCCTCATAGACACTTACAGACTAAACCTGTGTGTGTGTGTGTGTGTGTGTGTGTGTGTGTGTGTGTGTGTGTGAAAATGTCTGTCTCCTCCCCTCTGTCACTTTCCTCGTTCCTTTCTTCCCTTCAGGGTGTCACAAGCACTCTTCCACTCTAGTTTGTTTTGGTTCATTTCTTTGTAGTGAATGTGTTTGACGTGATTTGGTAATTGATCTCCTTTTTCGTACCTCAGTTGTCATTTGAAGTCTAAATCTTCAAATGTTTGTCTCCTGTTTTGGGTTGGTGCAGATCTTCAAGTGGGAGAAAACTGATTTTTCTTCCAATTACAGTACATTTGCATTGTGTGTGTGTGTGAGTGCATGTGGGTATTTCTATGTCTCTGTAGGCATGTGTGTGTCTCATGATTGTCATATCAGTCTGGGAGCACATCGGTGTGTTTTCTCTGTCCAAACCACCCATGTCTACTTAGCGATTACTACACATGAAACCCTAAGCCTTACAGTCTACTTAGCGATTATTACACATGAAACCCTAAGCCTTACTGTCTACTTAGTGATTACTAGCAGTTGAGGCTGCTGAGGGGAGAATGGCTCATAATAACGTCAGGAACTTAGCAAATGGAATGGCATCAAACACCTGGAAACCATGTGTTTGATGTGTTTGATACCATTCCACTGACTCCGCTCCAGTCATTACCACAAGTCCGTTCTCCCCAATTAAGGTGCCACCATCCTCCAGTGATTACCACACATATGAAACCCTGAGCCTTACTGTCCAGCCAGCGCGGAATCATCCTCCAGATGTGCAGCTTGTAATCAGATGCAAATGGCTCCCTTGCTGCGCTGCGAGAACCAAGTAAAACAGGACTATAGATATGTCGTCCACTTTTAGAAAATGATCACGTTTGCTTTCGACTCGGTAACATAGCTGTTATGACATAGTGGTATTCAGCTCCTGTATTCTCTCCTTGGAGTCCAGTAGCATAACCTTTAAGCCAGGTGCTGTTGATCAACAAGCTCTGTTCCCGCTGACGGAAGGTTTTCCCTGCATGAAAACACTGTTTACACAGTACACTGTTAGCACATGTATCCGACTTGGTAGAGGAGCTAAAGACTGTAGATAAAGCTTTAAAGAAAGCTTTAGTGACATAGTAATCTCCTGGAGGGATAAATCTAATTTTTGTCTTAATCTATTGTTGTCTAGTACTGTCTTTTTGCTAGTTAAGACCATCTACTTTAAGTGCTGCCTGTCTTCCCTGCTGCCTACTCATAACTTGCAGATGATTGATGACGCATCAACCAGGATTAAGGGGTTGGGCAATTTGTGATTGTTGTGGTTTTGGTAATCAGTGTCAGCCTTTCCCAGTTCACATTCAAGTCCCTAGATTTTTTGGCCCTGACGGAGACATGAATCACCCCAGAGAACACTGCTACTCCAGCTGCTCTCTCTTCATCTGACTATGTTTTCTCTCATAGTCTGAGAGCATCTGCTCGTCGCGGTGGTGGCACAGGGCTGCTCATTTCTCCTAAATGGAGATTTTCTCTTTTGTCTCTCACTCACCTGTCCTTCTCCTCATTTCAATTCCATGCTGTCACTGTCACTTGTCCACTCAAGCTTAACATTGTTGTCGTTTATCGCCCGCCAGTTGCCCTTAGAGAGTTCCTCAAGGAGCTTGACACCTTGATAAGCTAATTTCCTGACGATGGTTAACCGCTCTTTGTACTACGCGACTTCAACCTCCTGACATCTTCCTTCAATGAATTTCTTTCCAACTCTTTCTTTCCCCTCCTTGCCTATTTTGACCTCACCCTTTCCCAGTCCTCTCCCATGCACAAGGCAGGCAATATGCTTGTCCTCATCTTTACTAGAGGCTGTTCTCCTACTAATCTCACAGCAACCCTTCCTTTTCTGTCTCCCAACCCTAGCCACTTAGCCCCTACCCAGATTGTCATACGCCGTCGCAATCTTTGCTCCCTCTCTCCCACTACTCTCTCTTCTTCTCTCCTATCATCTCTCCCTTCTGCTAAATCCTTCTCTTTCCTGTCACCTGATTCTGCCTCATCGACACTACTTTCCTCCCTTTCCGCATCCTATGACTCGCACTGCCCCCTTTCCTCCCGATCGGCTCGGCCCTCCACTCTTGCTCTGTGACTGAGTGACTCATTGCGAGCTTACAGAACAGGGCTGTGGGAAAACTAAACTTCTGGAGGAGCTATCATCCTTTCACTCTCTCCTCTCTACCGTATCTTCCACTGTATCCACTGCTAAAGCCACTCTATCACTCAAAATGCCAAGCTTCGGCCTAACCCTAAGAAACACTTTTCTACCTTCACCTCCCTCCTTATTCCTCCACCCCCTTCCTCTCCGCGGACGATTTTGACAACCATTTTGAAAAGAAGGTTGACGACATCCGCTCCTCATTCACTCAGCCTATTGCGTCCACTAGACCCACTCACACAGAACTACGCTATGCCTTGACCTCTTTCTCCCCTCTCTCTCCAGATGACATCCTGTGACAAATGAGGTCTGGCTGCCTGACAACCTGCCCATCTCAACCCCATCCCCTTCTCCAGACAATCTCTGGAGACCTTCTCCCACTCCTCACTTCCCTCATCAACTCATCCCTGACCACTGACTACGTCCCCTCTGACTTCAAAATGGCCAGAGTTGCTCCCTTCCTCGGGAAACCAACTCTCCACTCCCCTGTAAAAAACTACAGACCGGTACCCCTTCTTTCTTTTCTTTCCAAAGCACTCTGATCAACTCTCTTTTTCTCTCACAGAACGATCTTCTTGACCCTAACCAGTCAGGCTTCAAGACGGGTCACTCAACTGAGACTGCTCTTCTCTGTGTCACGGAGGCTCTCCCCATTGCCAAAGCTGACTCTCTCTCCTCTGTTCTCATCCTCCTAGATCTATCCGCTGCCTTCAACAATGTGAACCATCAGATCCTCCTCTCCACCCTCGGAGGGCTGGGCTTCTCAGGCTCTGCACACTCTTGGATTGCATCCTACCTGGCAGGCCGCTCCTACCGTGGAGAGGATCTGTGTCTGCGTCACGTACTCTCACTACTGGTGTCCCCCAGGGCTCGGTTCTATGCCCTCTTCTCTCTATACACCAAGTCACTTGGCTCTGTCATATCCTCACCTGGTCGCTCCTATAATTGTTATGCAGATGACATTCAACTACTTTTCTTCTTCCACCCTACTCACACCCATCTCTGGCAGATATCTCAGCTTGGATGTCAGCCCACCACCTCAAGCTCAACCTCGACAAGGTGGAGCTGCTCTTCATCCCGGGCAAGGCCTGCCTGCTCCAAGACCTCTCCATCACAGTTGGCCACCTCTGGCCTCTTGGGATCTCACAGCACTAAATAAAAAAGCCTTTCGTGAACTACCACTCGCATTTGAATCTTTTCCCCCTTACTAGCTGACTTTATTGGGAAAAAGATGTAGTTACTATGACTATAATGTGTGGTTGTCCCACGATGAATGAACTAACTGTAAGTCGCTCGGGATAAGATTGTTTCCTAAATGACTAAAATGTAAATGATCCACTACAAGGGTCACTCTCTCTCTCTCTCTCTCTCTCTCTCTCTCTCTCTCTCTCTCTCTCTCTCTCTCTCTCTTCCTCCCCCCCTCAGGTCCAGAAGCTAGGATATGCATGTAATTGGATTTGGATAGAAAACACTCTAAAGTTTCCAAAACTGTTATAATAATGTCTGTGAGTATAACAGAACTGATATGGCAGGCGAATACCTGAGGAAAATCCATCCAGGAATGCTTTTATTTTGAAATGGCTGTTATTCCATTGAAAGCCTATCCACCATACAAAGACTTATGACCCAGTTCACGATCTCTATGGCTTCCACTACATGTGGCCAGTCTTTAGGTATTGTTTCAGGCTTTTGCTCTGAAAAATGAGGGAGAAACAGCACTTTCAATGAGAGGACAGTGGAAATTTCCAGACATGAGTCCAGCGCATGACCAGGAGCATGCCTTTCTTGTTTTTCCTTTTCTATTGACGAAGTTATTGTCCGGTTGAAATATGATTGATTATTTATGACAAAAACAACCTGAGGATTGATTATAAACATCGTTTGACATGTTTCTAAGAACTTTTATGGTACTTTTTTGATTTTTGTCTGTCTGTTGTGAACGCACTTTGTTCCTTTGGATTATTGAACAAAACACACCAACAAAACAGAGGTTTTTGGACATAAAGAGGGACATTATTGAACAAAATGAACATTTATTGTGTAACATGGAGTCTTCAGAGTGCAACCATATGAAGATCATCAAAGGTAAGTGATACATTTAATCGCTATTTCTGACTTTTGTTACTCCTCTTCTTGGCTGCTAACTGTTTGTAATGATTTGTCTGCTGGGCACTGTTCTCAGATAATCACATGGTTTGCTTTCGCCGTAAAGCCTTTTTGAAATCTGACACAGCGGTTGGATTAACAAGAAGTTTATCTTTAAGCTGGTGTATAACATTTGTATCTTTTATGTATGTTTATTATGAGAATTTCTGTTTTGTTGAGTTTCACGCTCTGCAATTTCACCAGATGTTGTTTGAGACAGTGGATTACTGAACAAAACGCGCTAACAAAATGGAGGTTTTTGGATATAAAGAGGGACTTGGTCGAACAAAACAAACATTTATTGGGTAACTGGGAGTTTTGTGAGTGTAACCATATGAACATCATCAAAGTTAAGTGATTAATTTTATCGCTATTTCTGACTTTTGTTACTCGTCTACTTGGCTGGTTACTGTTTGTAATGATTTGTCTGCTGGGCGCTGTTCTCAGATAATCGCATGGTTTGCTTTCGCCGTAAAGTCTTTTTGAAATTTGACACCGTGTGTCACGTTCACTATCTTCAAACTCCCTGTCGTAAATCAACCAAGGCGCAGCGTGCTTGTAATTCCACATCTTTTATTGAAGTGAAACCGAACAAAACAGGTAAACAGGTAAACAGCAATGAACGTGACGCAACTGAGGCGCACACAAAACACACACAGAAATAATAATTACCCACAAACACAGGTGGGGAAAAGGCTGCCTAAGTATGATTCCCAATCAGAGACAACAATAGACAGCTGCCTCTGATTAGGAACTATACTCGGCCAAAACAAAGAAATACACAACATAGAATGCCCACCCCACATCACACCCTGACCTAACCAAAATAGAGGAAATAAAACGTCTCTCTAAGGTCAGGGCGTGACACCGTGGTTGGATTAACAAGAAGTTAATCTTTAAACCGATGTATAACACTTGTATATTTCATTAATTTTTATAATGAGTATTTCTGTTTTTGAATTTGGAGCTCTGCAATTTCACTGGATGTTGGCCAGGTGGGACGCTAGCGTTGTAGCCAAATTGCTTAAGGACAACAAAGTCAAGGTATTGGAGTGACCATCACAAAACCCTGACCTCAATCCTATAGAACATTTGTGGGCAGAACTGAAAAAGCGTGTGCGAGCAAGGAGGCCTACAAACCTGACTCAGTTACACCAGCTCTGTCAGCAGGAATGGGACAAAATTCACCCAACGTATTGTGGGAAGCTTGTGGAAGGCTACCCGAAATGTTTGCACCAAGTTAAACTATTTAAAGGCAATGCTACCAAATACTAATTGAGTGTATGTAACACCTTTAACCCTCTGGGAATGTGATGAAAGAAATAAATGCTGAAATAAATCATTCTCTCTACTACTCTTCTGACATTTCACATTCTTAAAATTAAGTGGTGATCCTAACTGACCTAAGACAGGGAAATTTTACTATGATTAAATGTCAGGAATTGTGAAAACCTGAGTTTAAATGTATTTGGCTAAGGTGTTTGAAAACTTCTGACTTCAACTGTATATGTATGTATGTATGTATGTATGTATGTATGTATGTATGTATGTATGTATGTATGTATGTATGTATGTATGTATATGTATGCATGTTTATATTGGAAATTGTTTTGGAAAGACGGCGCCGAAAGAGGATCACTGATGTTTTACATGCTCCTAACCAACTGTGCTATTTTGTTAGTTTTTTTGCGATGTTTTTAACTTATTTTGTACATAATGTTGCTGCTACTGTCTCTTATGATCGAAAATAACTTCTGGACATCAGAACAGAGATTACTCAACACAAACTAGAAGAATATTTTTCCTTTACCGAGTCCGACGAGAAGGATATACTGCTTTCCCGGGAACAGGCCCAAATCCCCGTCATTTGCGTGAAGAAAAGACAGAGGAAAGTCAATAACAGCGAGCGAGTCAATAACAGCTGGTGCGCGATGTCTAATATTAAAGAAGTCTTGAGGTATTGCTCGCCTGAGGAAGAGTACCTTATGATAAGCTGTAGACCACACTACCATCGTTCTACTGGCTAACATGCAATCATTGGAAAATAAAATTGATGACGATTATGATTATCCTACCAACGGGACATTAAAAACGGTAATATCTTATGTTTCACCGAGACGTGGCTGAACAATGAAACAGATAATATAGAGCTGGCGGGATTTTTCTATGCTCCGGCAGAACAGAGAAGAAGCTACATCTGGTAAGACGAGGGGTGGGGGTGTGTGTCTCTTTGTCAATAACAGCTGGTGCGCGATGTCTAATATTAAAGAAGTCTTGAGGTATTGCTCGCCTGAGGAAGAGTACCTTATGATAAGCTGTAGACCACACTATCTAACAAGACAGTTCTCATATATATTATTTGCAGCCGTCTATTTACTTCCACAGACCGATGCTGGCACTAAGACCGCACTCAACTGCATTGTTTGCTGTTTGGGGTTTTAGGCTGGGTTTCTGTACAGCACTTTGTGACATCAGCTGATGTTAGAAGGGCTTTATAAATACATTTGATTGATATAAGGCCATAAGCAAACAAGAAAATGCTCATCCAGAAGCGGCGCTTCTAGTGGCCGTGTACTTTAATGCAGGCAAACAAATCAGTTTTATCAAATTTTTACCATCATGTCACATGTGCAACCAGAGGAAAAAAACTAGACCACCTTTACTCCACGCACAGAGATGCATACAAAGCTCTCCCCCACCCTCCATTTGGAAAATCTGACTATAATTCTATCCTCCTGATTCTTGCTTACAAGCTAAAACTAAAGCTGGAAGTACCAGTGACTCGCTCAATACGGAAGTGGTTTGATGACGCGGATGCTACGTTACAGGATTGTTTTGCTAGCACAGACTGGAATATGTCCCGGGATTCATCCAATGGCATTGAGGAGTATACCACCTCAGTCATCGGCTTCATCAATAAGTGCATCGACGACGTCGTCCCCACAGTGACTGTACGTACATATCCCAACCAGAAGCCATGGATTACAGGCAACATCCGCATCGAGCTAAAGGCTAGAGCTGCCGCTTTCAAGGAGCGGAACACTAATCCGGAAGCTTATAAGAAATCCCGCTATGCCCTCAGATGACCCATCAAACAAGCAAAGCGTTAATGCAGGATTAAGATAGAATCCTACTACACCAGCTCTGACACTCGCATGCACGAGAGCACCAGCTGTTCTGGATGACTGTGTGATAACGCTCTCGGTAGCCGATGTGAGCAAGACCTTTAACCTCTCTGGTATCATTGGGACGCTAACGTCCCACCTTCGACAACAGCCAGTGAAATTGCAGGGCGCCAAATTCAAACAACAGAAATCCCATAATTAAAATTCCTCAAACATACAAGTATTATACATAATTTTAAAGATAAACTTCTTGTTAATCCAACCACAGTGTCCGATTTCAAAAAGGCTTTACGGCGAAATCACACCATGCGATTATGTTAGGACAGCGCCTAGCCACAAGAAACCATACAGACATTTTTCAGCCAAGGAGAGGACTCACAAAAGTCAAAAATAGCGATTAAATGAATCACTAACCTTTGATGATCTTCATCTGGTGGCACTCCCAGGACTCCATGTTACACAATAAATGTTTGTTTTGTTCAATAAAGTCCCTCTTTATGTCCAAAAACCTCAGTTTAAATTGGTGCGTTATGTTCAGTAATGCATTGTTTCAAATAACATCCTGTGAAATTGCAGAGAGCCAAATCAAATTACAGAAATACTCATCATAAACATTGATGAAAAATACAAGTGTTATACATAGGATTAAAGATAAACGTCTTGTTAATCCAGCCGCTTTCTCAGATTTCAAAAAGGCTTTACGACGAAAGCAAACCATGTGATTATGTTAGGACAGCGCCGAGCCACAAAACACCATACAGACATTTTCCAGCCAAGGAGAGGACTCACAAAAGTCAAAAATACCGATTAAATTAATCACTTACCTTTGATGATCTTCATCTGGTGGCACTCCCAGGACTGCATGTTACACAATAAATGTTCGTTTTGTTCGATAATGTCCCTCTTTATGTCCAAAAACCTCAGTTTTGTTGGTGAGTTTAGTTCAGTAATCCAAAGGCACAAAGCGCACTCTCAACATCCAGACGAAAAGTCAAAAAAGTACAATAAAAGTTTATAGAAACATGTCAAAGTGCTTTGAAAGGCTGATCATGGCTCACATCAACAGCATCCTCCCGAATACCCTAGACCCACTCCAATTCACATACCGCCCAAACAGATCCACAGATGACGCAATCCCCCCCCCCCTCGTTTGTTTTGTATACTGCTGCTTCTCCCTTTCCCACCTGGACAAAAGGAACACCTATGTGAGAATGCTTTTCATTGACTACAGCTCAGCATTCAACACCATAGTACCCAAAAAGCTCATCACTAAGGTAAGGACCCTGGGACTAAACAACTCCCTATGCAACTGGATCCTGAACTTCCTGACTGGCAACCTCCAGGTGGTAAGGGTAGGCAACAACACATCTGCCACGCTGATCCTCAACACTGGGGCCCCTCAGGGGTGTGTACTTAGTCCCCTCCTGTACTCCCTGTTCACCCACGACTCCGTGACCAAACACGACTCTGACACCATCATTAAGTTTGCTGATGACACGACAGTAGTAGGCCTGATCCCTGACAACAATGATACAGGAGATCAGAGAACTGGCAATGTGGTGCCAGGACAACAACCTCTCCCTCAATGTGAGCAAGACAAAGGAGCTGATTGTGGAATATAGGAAAAGGCAGGCCGAACAGGCCCCCATTAACATTGACAGGGATGTAGTGGAGCGGGTTGAGAGTTTCAAGTTCCTTGGTGTCCACATCACCAACAAGCTATCATGGTCCAAGCACACCAAGACAGTCGTGAAGAAGGCACGACAAAACCTTTTCCCCCTCAGGAGACTGAAAAGATTTGGCATGGGTCCCCAGATCCTCAAAAAGTTCTACAGCTGCATCATCGAGAGCATCCTGACCGGTAGCATCACCGCCTGGTATGGCAACTGCTCGGTATCTGACCGTAAGGCGCTACAGAGGGTAGCGCGTACGGCCCAGTACATCAATGGGGCCAAGCTTCCTGCCATCCAGGACCTATATAATAGGCGGTGTCAGAGGAAAGCCCATAAAATTGTCAGAGACTCCAGTCATCCAAGTTATAGACTGTTCCCTCTGCTACCGTACCGCAAGCGGTCTAGGAACAACAGCTTCTACCCCCAATCCATAAGACCGCTGAACAATTAATGAAAAGGCCACCGGACTATTTACATTGACAGCCCCCCCCATTTGTTTTGTATACTGCTGCTTCTCGCTGTTTATTATATATGCATAGTCACTTCACCCCTACCTACATAAACAAATTACCTCAACTAACCTGTACCCCCACACATTGACTCGGTACCGGTACCCCCTGTATGTAGCCCTGTTATTGTTATTTTATTGCGTTACTTTTGATCTTTTTTACCTTATTTGGTCAATATTTAGGCGTCCCGCTAGCGGGACAACTTCCGGTGAGACTGGCGGGCGCGCAATTCAAATAAATAATCATAGAAATTATGGACATTAAACATTTAGGAACATACAAGTGTCTTATATCAGTTTAAAGCTTAAATTATTGTTCATCTAACTGCACTGTCCGATGTACAATAGGCTTTACAGCGAAAGAATGCCATGCGATTGTTTGAGGACGGCGCCCCACATCAAAATATTTTTCCACCAGCACAGGTTTCATAAATTCACAAATAGCGATTAAATATTCACTTACTTTTTGAAAATCTTCCTCTGATTTGTCATCCAAAGGGTCCCAGCTGCAACATTTAGTGTTGTTTTGTTAGATAAAATCCTTCTTTATATCCCAGAAAGTCTGTTTAGTTGGCGCCATCGATTTGAGTAATCCACTCGTTCAACATGCAGAGAAAGGAAACCAAAAAGCTACCTCTAAACTTTGTTAAAACATGTCAAAATACATTTCTATTTAATCCTCAGGTACCCTAAAATGTAATTAAACTATAATAATTCATACGGAAAGAAGTATGTAACAGGCAGTTTACTTTGGGTATGTCAGTCAGGCGGAAATTGAGAAAACAGGACTCTATCCTGAAGAAGTTTTAACTCTTCTTGAACTGCACTGTTGGTTAAGGGCAATTAAGTAAGCATTTCATGGTAAGGTCTACAATTGTTGTATTCGGCGCATGTGACAAATAAAGTTTGATTTGATTTGATATATATGTGGGTATATGTATACATATATATATAAATATATATATTACCCCAAAAATATATGGTGGATTGGAAATGATGTAGACAATTAGATTGATGGAAGCTTCAATCTATCCGCAATATTAAAGCTGATCCACCCCATAAAAAAAATATATTCAAAAAATAAACGATCATACACGTAGCTAGCTAACAGTACACTTTAACTTGCAATCAAAATGATTTTCTGACTAAATTAGAAACTTGTAATATCTGAAAATGTAGCTAGCTAGACTCTTACCCGTATACATGGATGGACGCTTCTCCCTCTCTGTCACAGATGCCATGGTTGCCCTTAGTTTGAAGATGTAATCTGGAGAGAGGTGTTTTATATAACAGCCTTCTGTGTTCTCTTTCGACTCTCTCCGCATATTTCCAATCAAACGCCAGAATTTTCTCCATCTTATATGCTATCATACTTTGTTTTCACTGGGTATTCCACTGATTTCAAAACTCTGTCAACTTCTTCCATGACAACAACACTGTTGATCGCCATTTCTTCCCCCATCACTGTCATCAGAAGACTCTACAATGTTGGGTTCAACGAAAATGTTTTTGCCTAAATCAAGGATTTCCTCATCGTTTGATCATCATAGTCCATCACTACTTTTTCCCACTGATCTTTGTCTACACGATAGCGCCTGTTAAATTCAGGGCAGCACTTTTGCAGTTCTTCATGATTTCTTTAAAAAAAGCCACATTAGAAATGATTATCTAACCATACTGAGCATGTTACATGGCAGACCAATCCGAACTCATCTCCCGGCATGTCCTGCCCATCCATTATCTCAGCCAATCATTGCTAGCGGGAAGGTTCCTGACTTTTTCTGTGGCTTAACCAACTAGGCTCGTAATTTAACAATTTTATTAATGTAACGCAGAAGCTGGGAGTCAGGAAGCAAGTACAGGGGGTGAATTTAATAATAAATAGAACATGGATCAATATTCAATAAGAGTAGCATCTGGACATGAAAACATAACTAATACTGCCTGGGGAAAGAACCAAAGGGAGTGACAGATATAGGGGAGGTAATCGTAGAAGTGATGGAGTCCAGGTCATATTTACAGATGGCATACAAGTTTGTTATTAAGGCACATGAAAGTTCACATTTTCCAGAAGGCATTTCTGATAAAAACGCATTTTGATAAAAAAGATTATGTTAATGTTTAAATGCCTCCACTGTGAAGTAGTGACATGCGACATACTCTTAGTTTCCTGAAACTAGTCACATTTTGGTTACGCCTGTTTGTTTGTTTGGGAGGGTGCGCTCTGAACAATGGTCAAGCTATTCTTTATCGTATCGGTCTGGATAGTGAGGGTTTCCGCCTGAAATCCTCCAGTTTAAGAACAATTGCCAGGGTGCATGTCCTCAAAGCCACACAGAACAGCAGGTCCCTCAGACCCACCCCCCTTTTACAGTAATACAGTACCACTACCCCTCCCAAACATCACAATAACAATACTAATACTGAACAATGATGTGGTATAAAAGGATATGTCACAATACAGTATTACACACATGACACAGAATGATATGACACCATACAGAAAAGTTAACACCATTGATATTGCATTATGTCATCACTCCTTCTGAATGTTCAGTACTTCAGCAGTATGTAACCGAACAATAAACTCTATTCAGTAAGTAAACTGGACAAAACCATTCCGCTTCTAAACAGCCCCCTTTAGCCCCCACAGCCCATGCACACCCTACCCTCCTCAGGGAGTGAACATTATTTATAATAAGGGTTACATGGAGAAAATGTTACTTACCTCTGATATGACAATGGATGGCTCTCCCTTCAGCAAAATATATTTTACCTAAACCCTCCCTGAACACTTGAAAAAAAACAAGTGACCCTCCCCTATACCCAAAATAATAATTACAACTTAAAGTGGATAGCAGATAACATGGCTACTGTTTACCCTCACGTGCAGTTTTAGAAGCTTTTCTTTGTCCTGTAAGTATTACATGGCAACACAGGGCTGCGGGCCAGACGATTGTGGGTTCGCAGACCACTGTGGACAAGAGTAGAGGTGGAAAGATCTCCTTTATAGTAAAAGCATTGTATGAATCTAACATTGTATTTGCAGATCAGAAAAAAATTGCCTTTTATAAAAATGTCATACAATTATACCTCATTTTACATATTAGCAGAATATTTTTTAATACCACACACATTACTGAAATGACTGGCTAAGAATGGACAGAGAGATAGGCCTATGTGTTCATCTGATCATATTTATCCAATGCCAAATCAGTGTGTCTTGTTTCCAAGGAAACTGTCCCTGTTTGCAAATAATTTAATCTGAAACACCATTAGGTATCTGAGCATGGTACTATCAAAAGTTAGGCCTACTTTTCCACCCCAGACAGAGTAGGCCTACCGACACAGAAAAATGTAAGCTTTAACTGCTGGTTACACTTCTTCCATAGCTGAACCCAAGGACAGGTCACAAGTGTTTCCCTAAAAGCTTTCTGAGTTTAAACATCTTCTATTGTACAGAAAGTGAATAGCTTAATCCATTTCTGTACAAGCAAAGTCCATTTTTTAGAAGGTTGTAGCTCAGCCTCTGAATGTCAAATAAGTAAAACAAAAGTATTTTTCTAGGCCTATATTAAAGCTTGTTTATACCTTAAAGCATTAAGGACCAAAGCGCTGGTATAGATCACTTTAAATCTTATCAAATCACATTTTATTGGTCACATACACATGGTCAGCAGATGTTAATGCGAGTGTAGCGAAATGCTTGTGCTTCTACAATGCCTTGCAAAAGTATTCATCCCCCTTGGCGTTTTTCCTATTTTGTTGCATTACAACCTGCAAAGCTCCACAGAGGAGATTGGAGTATCTGCCCATAGGACCACTTTAAGCCATACACTCCACAGAGCTGGGATTTACGGAAGAGTGGCCAGAAGAAGCCATTGCTTAAAGAAAAAAATAAGCAAGCACGTTTGGTGTTTGACAAAAGGCATGTGGGAGACTCTCCAAAAATATGGAAGAAGGTACTCTGGTCAGATGAGACAAAAATTTAACTTTTTGGCCATCAAGGAAAACACTATGTCTGGCGCAAACCCAACACCTCTCATCACCCCGAAAATACCATCCCCATAGTGAAGCATGGTGGTGGCAGCATCATGCTGTGGGGATGTTTTTCATCGGCAGGGACTGGGAAACTGGTCAGAATTGAAGGAATGGTGGATGCTGCTAAATACAGGGATATTCTTGCGGGAAACCTGTTTCAGTCTGCCAGAGATTTGAGACTGGGACGGAGGTTCACCTTCCAGCAGGACAATGACCCTAAGCATACTGCTAAAGCAACACTCTAGTGATTTAAGTGAAACATTTAAATGTCTTGGAATGGCCTAGTCAAAGCCCAGAACTCAATCCAATGTCTGTGGTATGACTTAAAGATTGTTGTACACCAGGGGAACCCATCCAACTTGAAGGAGCTGGAGCAGTTTTGCCTTGAAGAATGGCCAAAAATCCCAGTGGCTAGATGTGCCAAGCTTACAGAGACATACCCCAAGAGACTTGCAGCTGCAAAAGGTGTCTACAAAGTATTGACTTTGGGGGGTGAATAGTTATGCATGCTCAAGTTTTCAGTTTTTTTGTCTTATTTCTTGTTTGTTTCACAATAAAAAAAAATATTTTGCATCTTCAAAGTGGTAGGCATGTTGTGTAAATCAAATGATACAATCCCCCCCCCCCAAAATCCATTTTAATTCCAGGTTGTAAGGCAACAAAATAGGAAAAATACCAGGGGGGTGAACACTTTCAGTAGCCACTGTAGTTCCGACAGTGCAGTAATATCTAACAAGTAATCGAACAATTCCACAACAACTACCGAATACACACAAAGCTAAAGGATGGAATAAGAATATGTACATATAAATATATGGATTGGATCCATTTATTTTCTTAAAAATCTTAAGCTAACAAGTGGTAGGCCTGTGCAATTTTCTTTAATTAAAGGTAGGCCTATGGCATACCCTCTCTTAACCCCCTCAATTTGAGTCTTGGTTTGAACTTAACAGCCCTTCACTGACACAGAGGTAGGCTATATAAAGAGTGCATGGTGGGTGGAGGAATTGACTGACAAATCTATGGATATAGCTGTCTAAAGCCTAATTTCTTTGGTCAAACATGTAGGCCTACCCGTTATTTCTTAAATGGAAGAAATAGGCTCCAACACAAAGTCCTCTTGTTGTTAGTAAAGTTCAATTAAAATGAAGACGGTTTAAATGAATAATGCCTACTCGAATGTGCCTACTTTCAGCATTTTTGAACTCTCCTTCTCAAACTGAACAGAACATAGGCTATAGGCTAGTCCGCACGCAAGTGCATTTTTTGGAGCAGGCCTGATCCTAACAATAATCGGAAGAAGCCTTTGACTCTCCTCCTGAACTACCACTGTAGGCCTTACACAGCACAGTCATTGGTTAGGCAGCACACCAAAAAGCTTTTGATTAGCAAGAGCAGAGCAGTCCGGAGCTCAGGGTTGGAATATTCATTGCAGTATGTAATACAGCCTAGTTTTATTTAAACCCTCCCAGCAGCTATCTTAGAAATATCAGTTTGCTCTGTGCTTCTCTTCATAGTTTATAGCCTATAGATCATGTGATTGAGACCACGCCAAATAGCCTATAGGCACACTTGATATTGCACACCTAGCAAAGAATCAGAGATGAAGGGCAGCACAGGGCACACATCAATATATAGCCTAATAAGCAACTAATTCTAAAACTCAGAGAAATATAGAAATGTAATCTATTAAAAATTATAAAACCCTTCCCTGGACTAGATTTTAAAAATGCTAACCCCTCCCTGTGACTGAAATTAAAAAGGCATGACACTCGCCCATTTTCCTCCCGGTTCCCATTATGTCAATTTCTATGTCAATTTCGATCCATCCCTTAATCTCTGGGCCCAACCACACCCTAGCCTCCTTACCCCCTGGAGCTCACCCAGGCTCTAGCCTCTTTAAGCCCTGGGGTCCACCCATACCTTACCCTCTTTAGCCCTGACATCCTACCCATCTTTCTTTAGCCCCCAGGGACCACCCCTCTTTAACCCCCGGTGACCACGCACACCCTAGCCTCCTTAACCCGCCCCCTAGCCTCCTTAACCTGCCCCCTAGGCTCTAACCTACACCCTAGCCTCCTTAACCTGCCCCGTAGACTCCTTAATCCATACCCTCCTTAACCCGCCCCCTAGACTCCTTAATCCACACCCTCCTTAACCCGCCCCCTAGCCTCCTTAATCCACCCCCTAGCCTCCTTAACCTACACCCTAGTCTTTTTACTACACTAGTGGACCCATCCACTCATTGTCCAGTTGCCTCAGCATCATGTTCAGCAGGAGACAGACAGCTGAAGTGTAAAACAAGGCTGCGGTGTCCAGTCTGCAGTCTGCTACCCACCACTTCCGTCTGAGCTCACCTGCCAGTAAATTCACTGTGACAGGTGCGATCACAGCAACTCGGCAGGTGGCTGCAGGCTGTAGTCTCCCGACGGTGAGGGAAAAGGAAGGTTGGAGTCATAGCTATGAGAGAGGGGCTCCCGCAGCTGTAGCTTGGAGGTACAGTATATTCTACCCAGCCAATGGAATAGGACAGTGAACATTGACTACAATGCTGCAAAAGCTTTTGCCTGCTGTTGAATGCCTTTAGTCAGGTCTGTCTGGCTTGGGCTATCTTGGGAGTTGGGACAACGCTCCCTTGGAAAGGGATTATTATAAATGTGCTTATTTCTTTTTTGAGGGGGGGTAGATCAGCTTTAATATTGCAGATACATTGTAGTTTCCATCAATGTAATTGTCTGCGTCATTTCCAATCCCCCATTTATTTCTTTGTAATGTAGAGATATATATACTGTAGATGTCTCCTTTAAACATATTTTCCTTTATTATTTTCCCCTAACACTACCACCCCTCCCCTAATTGGAGTAAACTAATAGACAACAACACTTAGGCTTCTACTTCCAGCTTATACATACTATATACATTTTATGACACAATGTATTTTTACAATAGTTATATTTTGTTTGTTTTTAATCCCATCCTCAACCCCTGAAGACCATCCAGTTTGAGTTCTATTTTCCATATATTTTTAAATGTGCTGTTTCACAAAAGTTCTGGACCTATATACATTTTACAGACATAGCATATTTTTACATTAGTTATCTTGTTGTTTTTAGTCCCACCCTTCAGCTCCACTCAACCCCTCCCATCTATCTCTTAACACCATGGATTTTTTATTTCTATTTGTCATATATTTTTCAACTGTGCAGTGATGTTTCACAAAAGTTCTCAACCTTTCTATTCTCATAGTTTCTACAGATTGTAAATTAAAGATAAACCTTTTTAATAAAAGTATTATTAAGTTATGGATCGATTAACTATAACTTTTCAAATCACCCAGCAGTGCTATTTACCTGCAGTTAGCTCCAGGTAAATGTTGCAGTTCTTCAGCCATTCCTGGACCTGTGACCAAAAACAAGCTACATATGGACAGTACCAAAATAAATGATCTAATGATTCTGTCTCTTCGCAGCAAAATCTGCAGAGCTGGGAAGATTGTATCCCCCATATACCGTAAATAACGTTCTATTGGTTGCAATCATTTTGTATAATAATTTCAAGTGAAAGTCTCAGTCTTAGCCTCAGTCTCACTTGTACGGATAAAGGACAAAAAAAGAACAGTCAAAACCTAATTACCTACAATAAGGTAACCTGATGAGAAGTGGGGTCAAGGGGTCATATTGAATGTTGTCCCACTGCCATTTCATGACTATAGATCTTAAGCGTCGACCCCCAGTAAAAACTCACTGAGGGGATTAACAGAATAGATTGTTTTGGTCAATCTCCCTTTCCTCTCTATAATTACAAAAGCAACTCTGAATGAAAGACTGAAGATGACTTCAATCTGTGATGTTACTGCTGAGTGAACAGTTGCATTGGACAGTTTGTTCTTATTAAAATCCACTTTGTGGTTGAATCAAACTGGTGCTTCATTGCTACAACCTTATACAGGTCTCAAATGGGATAGAAGTCTCATATGAAATACTGTTGAAGTAATATGGTACAGGTTCATCTGCCTCACCTAAAGCCCATTCTTGTGGGAAGCTGCTATAGACCAAGTGCTAACAGTCAGTATCTGGATAACATGTGTGAAATGCTTGATAATGTATGTGATATCAACAGAGAGGTATATTTTCTGGGTGATTTAAATATTGACTGGCTTTCATCAAGGTGCCCACTCAAGAAAAGCTTCAAACTGTAACCAGTGCCTGCAACCTGGTTCAGGTTATCAGTCAACCTACCAGGGTAGTTACAAACAGCACAGGAATTAAATCAGTAACATGTATTGATCACATCTTTACTAATGCTACAGAAATGTGCTTGAAAGCAGTATCCAGATCCATCGGATGTAGTGATCACAATATAGTAGCCATATCTACGAAAACCAAAGTTCCAAAGGCTGGGCTTTTACTTCCATACAATACGTTTTGTAGTGATTCCTATGTTGTTTATGTAAAGAATATTTGTTGGTCCGTGGTTGTAATGAGGAGGCTGCACTTGACACATTTATGAAATTGCTTATTCCAGTCACTAATAAGCATGTCACCCATTAAGAAAAAGACTGTAAAAACTGTTAAATCCCTGTGGATTGATGATGAATTAAAAAATTGTATGGTTGAGAGGGATGAGGCAAAAGGAATGGCAAAGAAGTCTGGCTGCACAACCGATTGGCAAACATATTGCAAATTGAGAAATCATGGGACTAAACTGAATACCGTAATTTCCGGACTATTGAGCGCACCTGAATATAAGCCGCACCCATTTTGAACATAAATAAGCCGCACATGTCTATAAGCCGCAGGTGCCTACCGGTACATTGAAACAAATTTACTTTACACAGGCTTTAACGAAACACGGCTTGTAACAAAAATAAATAGGCTTTAACGAAACACGGCTTGTAACAAAAATAAATAGGCTTTAATGAAGCACGGCTTGTAACAAAAATAAATAGGCTTTAACGAAACACGGCTTGTAACAAAAAATAAAAAATTTGCAGTAAGCTTTAGTTGTCTTTTTGCACTGAGTCAATTCCTCACGCTGCTGTTTCCAACGTCTTATCATCGACTCATTAAGACCAAGCTCCCGTGCAGCAGCTCTATTTCCTTTTCCAACAGCCAGATCAATCGCCTTCAACTTGAAAGCTGCATCATATGCATTTCTCCGTGTCTTTGCCATGATGTGGGTGACAAAATGACTACCATCAGAATGATGGGAAGTTTGAGAGCGCTCGATTTAATCTAAACAGTAAACAAAAAAGTTTTTGACCGTAACCCGTTCGTCAATTTCATTGGTCTAATGAAAGCTTCATGCCGCCAAAAAACCGAGCATGTCACAGAATGTGTTTTTTTGGAGAATTTTTTTTTTGAAAGCGGGAATAATCCATATATTAGCCGCGTCATTGTTTAAGCCGCGAGGTTCAAAGCGTGGGAAAAAAGTTGCGGCTTATAGTCCGGAAATTACGGTAATAATAATAAGAAACTACACTATGAAACAAATATAAATGACATAAAGACTGATAGTAAAAAGCTTTGGAGCACCTTAAATGACATTTTGTGAAAAAAGGCAAACTCAGCTCAGCTCATTCATCACAAAACTACGTTAATTATTTTTTCATTAGCAAGATTAGCAAATTAGGCATGACATGCCAGCAACAAACGCTGACACTACACATCCAAGTACATCTGACCAAATTATAAAAGACAAGCATTGTCATTTTCAATTCAGTAAAGTGAGTGTGGAAGAGATAAAAACAATATTGTTGTCTATCAAGATAATAGCGACGATATTGCCACTCCTATTTGCCATATTTTCAATGTAAGCCTACTAGAAAGTGTGTGCCCTCAGGCCTGGAGCGATGCAAAAGTAATTCCCCCAAAAGCCCCCTTTACTGGCTCAAATTGCCAACCAATCAGCCTGTTTTTTGGTAACAGGCTGTTTTTTGGTAACAAGTACGGTGCTGGAAAACATGGTGTTTGACCAGATACAATGCTGTTTTACAGTAAACAAATTGACAACAGACTTTTAGCATGCTTATAGGGAAGGACATTCAACAAGCACTTACACAAATGACTGATGATTGGCTGAGAGAAATTGATGCAAAAAATATTGTGGGGGCTGTTTTGTTAGACTTCAGTGTGGCTTTTGACATTATCTGTTATAATCTGCTGCTGCGGTGTTATGGCTTTACACCCCCTGCTATATTGGGGATAAAGAATTACCTGTCTAACAGAACACAGAGGGTGTAATTTGTCGTATTTTCTTTTGTATTTTACCCCTTTCATCTCCCCAATTTTGATCTTGTCTCATCACTGCAACTCCCCAATGGGCTTGGGAGATTAAGGTTGAGTCATGTGTCCTCCGAAACATGACCCGCCTAACCTCACTTCTTAACACCCGCCTTCCTAACCTGGAAGCCAGCTGCACCAATGTGTCAGAGGAAACACCGTTCAACTGACGACCGGGGTCAGCCTGCAGGCGCCTGGCCCGCCACAAGGGGTCGTTAGATGAGCAATGAGCCAAGTAAAGCCCCCCGGGCAAACCCTGCCCTAACCTGGACGACTCTGGGCCATTTGTGTGGCACCCTATGGGACTCCCAATCACGGCCAGTTGTGATACAGCCCGGGATCGAACCCGGGTCTGTAGTGACACCTCTAGCACTGCGATGCAGTGGCTTAGACCACTACGCCACTCGGGAGGCCCGCAGAGGGTGTTCTTTAATGGAAGCTTCTCCAACAATCCAGGTAGAATCAGGAATTCCCAAGGGCAGCTACCGTACTTTTTTCAATCTTTACTAATGACATGCAATTGGCTTTGAATAAAGCCAGAGTTTCTATGTATGCGGATGACTCAACACTATACACGTCAGCTACAACAGCGACTGAAATGACTGCAATACTTAACAAGGAGCTGCAGTTAGTTTCAGAGTGGGTAGCAAGGAATAAGTTAGTCCTAAATATTTCAAAAAATAAAAGCATTGTATTTGGGACAAATCATTCACTAAACCGTGAACCTTAACTAAATCTTGTAATAAATCATGTGGAAATTGAGCAAGTATACTGCTTGGAGTAACCCTGGATTGTAAACTGTCATGGTCAAAACATGTTGATACAACAGTAGCTAAGATGGGGAGAAGTCTGTCCATAATAAAGCGCTGGTCTACCTTCTTAACAGTGCTATCAACAAGGCAGGTTCTACAGGCCCTTGTTTTGTTGCACCTGGACTACTGTTCAGTCTTGTGGTCAGGTGCCAAAAAGAGGAACTTTGGAAAATTGCAATTGGCTCAGAACAAGGCAGCACGGCTGGCCCTTGGATGTACACAGAGAGCTAACAATAATATGCATGTCAAAGTGAAGGAGAGATTGACTTCATCCCAACTTGTATTTGTGAGAGGTATTGACATGTTGAATGCGCCGAGCTGTCTGTTTGAACTACTGGTGCGCAACTTCTACACCAATGCATACCCCACAAGACATGCCACAAGAGGTCTCTTCACAGTCCCCAAGTCCAGAACAGACTATGGGAGGCGCACAGTACTACATAGAGCCATAACTACATGGAACTCTATTCCACATCAAGTAACTGATGCAAGCAGTAAAATGTGATTTAAGAAATAGATAAAAATACACCTTATGGAACTGCAAAGACTGTGATGCAACACAAACAGAGGCACAGACACATGCATACACACACACAATAACATACGCACTATACACACACATGCACATGGATTTAGTACTGTAGATATGTGGTAGTGGTGGAGTAGGGGCCTGAGGGCACACAGTGTGTTTATGAAATCTGTGAATGTATTGTAATGTTTTTAAAATTGTATAACTGCCTTAATTTTGCTGGACCCCAGGAAGAGTAGCTGCTGCCTTGGCAGCCGCTGATGGGGATCCATAATAAATACAAATGGAAACATTCTGACCTCAATAATGGCACTTCCTAGTTAAATAAAGGTTCATTTAAAAAAAGTGAATATTTATCAGGTTTGTTGGAGTGTAAACATGTATTTTGAGCGGTTCTTAAATATGTCATGACCCAGTGGGATGGAGGAGAGGCGTTCTGGTCTTTGCAGGGAGGGAATTAAGAGTAGGTTTCTAAAAATAGAGCCTGGAGCTCGGGGTCAGTCCAAATGTTTGGACGCTGGTGGTGGTGGTGGGGGTGGGGGGGGGGTGGGGGGGGGCACGTGTGTGTGCACGTGTGTGTGTTTGTGTGTTTGTGTGGAGGGGGCATAACTAGGCTTATGGCTGGGGTTTATATCTCATCAACCGGGTACCAAAGTCAGTGGCCCAAAAACAACAAAACCCATTGCCCCCACTGCTTAGTGTTATACTCTTTCACCAAATGAAAAAATAAAGGAATAATCCCTTTGTTTATATTTTTTCCCTTTTTTTCTGCCTCTGGCCTGCTTTTCCAAATCGAGTTGAGGATGATGATGATGATGAAGAGAGACTGAAATGAAACAAGAGGAAAGTTGAGCATTGCATTCCATTACACCATTGTGTTCCTCTGTTAAACTTTGTTGTGTAGAGTTACTTCTCTCACCTTTCCTTCCCGTTGCCAATGGAAGTGTTTTTTACTTCACCCAGGTACAAACACACTGGGGAGGGAAACCGCTTATCCCCTCCCACTCCACCCTCCCCACTTCCCCACCCCATCTTAGCTCCACCACCATTGCAACTCAGCAAATGTAGCAGAGATTGGTTTCATTTTCTGGCCCCCGCCTCAGCTCACAGACTCATGCATGTTTCATCACATCAGCCAAGCCCCACCCCACCTCCTCACCCCTCCCACTCCCCACCCCCCATACCCTAAAGCCGCTGCTGCACAATGCTATTGATTGGGGTGATTAAGCTATCAAACTGTTATAAAGAGTTTAATATTTTAAAGGTGTTACCGCTTTTTCCACGTTTACGGTAGGGTAACCTGCTAGAAGGGTTTGTTAGTTTCCACTTCGACTTCCAGTCCCATAGGAACGTGATGAAGACAGACATCTTCTTATGCGATCATATGCCTATTGCAGTACCTGTACTTAGTTTGATCAGCCAATCAGCTGACTTTGCCGAAAGGTTCAAACTCATTAGCGAGAACGAGAGGTTCATATAGGTAACCATCTAAAACTGGGATGTCTGATTAGTTGACCTATTTGTTGACGGTAATTTTTATAGATCTCTGGAGACCGGCATTATTGACAGTTCAGCTGTAATTGTAAGGAGTGCAGCTTGGAATCTGGAGTTCCCATTTGTAATGGATTTACTTTTTAGAAGTTAACCCCTGAGATAGATTCCTCTCTTCTCTTATCCTCCCCAGTGTGATATGTCTTCAGTTAATGGCACGGTATTCATAATAAATGACATTTTCCCAAATTTTTTAAAGATCTATTTTGAATTATTTTCTGATTTAGAGGATGACTGTGGAGAAAGATAGAAATAAATTGGGTCAAAGGGCAGTAGAGCAGATTCAAACTGTTTCTCTATTCAACTACAAGTGTGTGCGTGTGTGTGTGCATACGTGTGTTACACGTTAGTAAAGGCTATAAAGGAATACAGGACATACAGAACTATTTCAGGTCACATACAGATTGTAATAATAGTAAGGAAATGCCCATCCACCAGCTGAATGGCTTAGGTTAGTACAGAGAGGTGACGCATATAATAAGACTGTTCTACATTAGTACCAGACCATTGGCCTTGATTCAGTTATTCTGGTGTTCTACTTCAGGGCAGAAACACACACACACACACACACCTGGTTAACACGCTTGAGCAGTGCCCCGATCACTGTGATCACATGTGACAAACCGCAGCGTCACCCAATCAATATACTATTGTTCTGGGGTAGAGGGATTAATGCTCTGCCGGAGAGTGTGTGTGTGTGTGTGTGTGTGTGTGTGTGTGTGTGTGTGTGTGTGTGTGTGTGTGTGTGTGTGTGTGTGTGTGTGTGTGTGTGTGTGTGTGTGTGTGTGTGTGCGTGTGGGTGTGTGTGTGTGTGTGTGTGTGCGTGTGGGTGGGTGGGTGTGCATGTGTGTGCGTCCCTCTGGACCCGTTTATACCTTGCACTGTATCCTGATTTGGTGCACATTAGGATTGTGTCTATATTTTATGTACACAATAAAACAATTGTGATACATTGTATCTGGATAGATAAAGACAGGCTCTGGAGGTTCCACCCCCAGTTGCCATGGGGTACTGTGTGGTCCGGAGGCTCAACACCCCATTGCCATGGGGTACTGTCTGGTCCGCAAGCTCAACCCCTTGTTGCGATGGGATAATGTGTGGTCCGGAAGCTCAACCCCCCGTTGCCATGGGGTAATGTGTGGTCTGGAGTCAGGAGCATTACCACTGCACCAGACTCCTTCAAATGGTTCCTGTCCCCATCTGTCCTCCATGGTTCCTGTCCCCATATGTCCTCAAAAAAAATCCAAGATGGCGTAGCAGTCAGGCGTCTTTTGTCTTCGTCTTGTCGTGTCCCATGTATACAGTTGAAGTCGGAAGTTTACATACACTTAGGTTGGAGTCATTAAAATTGTTTTTCAACCACTCCACAAATTTCTTGTCAACAAACTATAGTTTTGGCAAGTCAGGTTAGGACATCTACTTTGTTATTGACACAAGTAATTTTTCCAACAATTGTTTACGGAAAGATTATTTCACTTATAATTCACTGTATCACAATTCCAGTGGGTCAGAAGTTCACATACACTAAGTCGAATGTGCCTTTAACCAACTTGGAAAATTCCAGAAAGTGATGTCATGGCTTTAGAAGCTTCTGGTAGGCAAATTGACATCATTTGAGTCAGTTGGAGGTGTACCTGTGGATGTATTTCAAGGCCTACCTTCAAACTCAGTGCCTCTTTGCTTGACATCATGGGAAAATCAAAAGAAATAAGCCAAGACCTCAGAAAAAAATTGTAGACCTCCACAAGTCTGGTTCATCCTTGGAAGAAATTTCCAAACGCCTGAAGGTACCACGTTCATCTGTACAAACAATAGTATGCAAGTATAAACACCATGGGACCACGCATGCCGGCCCTTACTTTCATTGCGCCCCGGGGTGTGTTCGGAGAAAACCCTCTGACTTGCGCGTGCGTTAGACTCCTTGGTCCGTGTTCAAAGATGGGTCGGGTGGGTTGCCGACGTCGCCGCTGACCCCTGGCGCCAGTTTATGTGAGCCGATCCCTGCCCTGGCGATGCAACGTGGTCGGGTGCGCACTGAGGATAGTCCGACCCGGTTGACAGTCACGCCGGGGGCAAGGGGCGTGACGCAGCGGGTACTAAGTCCTCGGCCCTGGGAAGCGGCGAGTACGGAGCAGGGGCGCTGTAAAGCTCATGGCTGGAACCGGTAGCCACCTTCGCCCCAAGCCCTTCCAAGCCGACCCAGAGCCGGTCACGGCGTACCACCGACGGAGGAAATGTGCCTGGCAGGGGCCGAGCCCGACTGGGGGTCAGTCCCACAAGGGGATCCGACCACACCGGAACAGCCGACCCTGACCCGCCGAGTTGAATCCTCCAGGCAGACTGCGCGGACCCCACCCACTTACCTCTCAACGGTTTCACGCCCTCTTGAACTCTCTCTTCAAAGTTCTTTTCAACTTTCCCTTATGGTACTTGTCGACTATTGGTCTCGTGCCGGTATTTAGCCTTAGATGGAGTTTACCACCCGCTTTGGTCTCCATCCCAAGCAACCCGACTCCGAGAAGCCCGGACCCCGGCACACCGTCCACGGGCTGAGCCTCGATCAGAAGGACTCAGGCCCCCGATCGACACCGGGCAAAGCGGTCTTCTATACGCCACATTTCCTGTGCCCGCTGGCCGGACAGGGATTCGGCGCTGGGCCCTTCCCTCTTCGCTACTGAGGGAATCCTGGTTAGTTTTGTTTCCTCCGCTTTGTAATATGCTTAAATTCAGCGGGTTGCCTCGTCTGATCTGAGGTCGTAGTCGAAGTGAATGGAGTGTGGCCGGGCGCTCGGGCTCACCTTCTCAATCCGGTTCAGGACGGCGGTCGGAGCTCCGTGGCCCAAACCTAACCCCGAGCGCTAACCCCGAGAACCTCATGCGTAACGCGGGCAGCACGGAATGACAGAGTCCACCGGCAGCCGCGCCCAACCATGCGGGGAAAGTGGGCGCCTCCCGCTGAGGCGGGAAGGGAAAGGAAGGCCGCACGGGGGAGAGGAGAGAGAGCCGAGGCCCTTCCTCAACACTCCCACTGAGCCGTCCTGCTCTGCACTTAGGAGGACGAAGGCGGCCTGCGACTGCCCCAGCCGCGGAAACCTGGAGGTTGTGATGGATGGCAAAGCGACCCTCAGACAGACGTAGGAGGAACCTGAGGCCGCAAAGTGCGTTCGAAGTGTCGATGATCAATGTGTCCTGCAAATCACATTAGTTCTCGCAGCTAGCTGCGTTCTTCATCGACGTACGGGCCGAGTGATCCACCGCTAACAGTTGTACTCTTGTTTTTTGTTGTACGCAGAGGCTAGTGGCTAGGCAGAGTTGGGAAGTTTGCCCTCCTTTCCCCCGCCCGCCCTTCGCCAGAGCAAGAGGCCACAGTTCACAGACAAATAGGTTTAAGGTTAGGGGGGCCTCCGGGTGCTCCGCCACCGCTGTCGCCGAAGCGCCGGGAGGGCTGGGGAGGCATTAATCCCCCGCCTGTGCCGGGGCGCAGAGCGGTTGACTAGGTTCCCAGTGCCGCGTGAGGATACTGGGGAATACTCAAGCCGCTTAAAAATGGGAGACCATGTCGGGAAGTCCCGGTCCCCTTCGGTAGTGGCTGACTCACCCGCCCATAGGTGCGCCATGTGGCCGTGGCTAACGGGGAAAGGGGATGAGCAGAGTTTGGTTTCTGGAGCACAGCCCCATGTTGGCGGTTGGCAACCCGTTAAATGATCCTTCCACAGGTTTACCTATGGAAACCTTGTTACGACTTTTACTTCCTCTAGATAGTCAAGTTTGATCGTCTTCTCGGCGCTCCGCCAGGGCCATGACCGACCTCGGCGGGGCCAATCCAAGGACCTCACTAAACCATCCAATCGGTAGTAGTGACGGGCGGTGTGTACAAAGGGCAGGGACTTAATCAACGCGAGCTTATGAACCGCGCTTACTGGGAATTCCTCGTTCATGGGAAATAATTGCAATCCCCAATCCCTATCACGAGAGGGGTTCAGCGGGTCACCCACGCCTCTTGGCGAAGGGTAGACACACGCTGATCCGCTCAGTGTGGCGCGCGTGCAGCCCCGGACATCTAAGGGCATCACAGACCTGTTATTGCTTAATCTCGTGTGGCTAAACGCCACTTGTCCCTCTAAGAAGTTGGACGCCGACCACTCGGGGCCGCATAACTAGTTAGCATGCCGAAGTCTCGTTCGTTATCGGAATTAACCTGACAAATCGCTCCACCAACTAAGAACGGCCATGCACCACCACCCACAGAATCGAGAAAGAGCTATCAATCTGTCAATCCTTTCCGTGTTACTTCCAGAAAATCCCTCTCACTGAACATCGTCACTGGGGATCGTCTAGTGCCATTAAATACAGCCAACCTGCTGGTCATGAGAGCCGCAAACCTACGTCTGTCAGAGCAAGTTGCTCGGACCTCCAGTCTGCTGAGAACCGAAGGAATAGCTTGAGCACTTAACTCGACAAACCACCTTAACTCTGCAGCGCTGAGCACCTCGTCTCTGCAGTGCCTGCGAAATTGTGCTCTGTACTTTGCCTGGGCCTGCCGGGAATCACGATCCATCTTTGCCAAGTAGAGTAACACCAATCTAATTGCACTGGCTTCAGCCCGCAGACTTTTCGGCTTAAATAAAATAAGATATTTCAGGAAACTTCGAACATCGGCACGGTACATTTTTAATGTGGATGGGGCTAAACCACGGTCTTCAACTTGGCTATACCACCCAGAAACACGTCTGTAATTATCCAGGGAACACAGTCCTTCATGGGCCTTGCCCTCTGACATAACAATTCATTTCAATGAAGAGTTTTTACCCAGAATAAAGTGCTCATATTCAGTCAAAATTGCATTCCCCTCACCCTTAATGCTGGATGACTCACTCTCGCTGTTTGATGAAGTCTCCCCGACGCAGACTTGCTCCATCGGTTCCAAACGTGGTTCACTGGGCTGCCCTGATTCGGCCTGCTCTCTTGCGGTAGAATACTGGCTAGTTAGCAGAGCTTGCTTCCATTTGATAGTCCCATACTTAAGAGAATGGGCGGACTTTAAATGTTTGTCTATCCGCACAATATTCTGCTTGGAACAGAGCCCACAATCACGTTTTTTCTTGCTCTTCATAGCTTCTTTTTCCTGCCTTCCCGCGCTTCCCTTTGTTTACTCCAACGGCCGCCAACGAACTAACCCTAACAAGGGCTTAATGAGCCCCAGGTGTGGGCCAAGGTGGGGCTAATTGGGCTCGGGCGCCACCTGGGATTAACTGCTGGTTTTTTTTCTCTTAAAGGCACAGCTTCAAGCTAACCTTATAGCCCAAAGGACCAAAGGACCAAAGGCACACATGCCCAGGCCCAAATGAGACTAAAGACCCAGCGCTGCCCTGGAGAGAGCTTTGCTGAAAAACGACAAAAAAAAAGTCCATAATTCTCAGAAATCGCACTATGTTCAACTTTCGCTCCAGAGACTATGTCCAGCTGTGGGCCTGGTGATTGAACGGGTTACCAGGTGGTGATGGGGGAAATGGCTCCAGGGGCCATCCCTCACCCAGAAGATGCGTTCCATCTCATAGAGATTAACATACTTTGGTGCGAAAAGTGCAAATCAATCGCAGAACAACAGCAAAGGACCTTGTGAAGATGCTGGAGGAAAAAGGTACAAAAGTATCTATATCCACAGTAAAACGAGTCCTATATCGACATAACCTGAAAGGCTGTTCAGCAAGGAAGAAGCCACTGCTCCAAAACCGCCATAAAAAAAGCCAGACTATGGTTTGCAACTGTACATGGGGACAAAGGTCGTACCTTTTTGAGAAATGTCCTCTGGTCTGATGAAACAAAAATAGAACTGCTTGGCCATAATGACCATCGTTATGTTTGGAGGAAAAAGGGGGAAGCTTGCAAGCCGAAGAACACCATCCCAACTATGAATCAAGGTGGATGCAGCATCATGTTGTGGGGGTGCTTTGCTGCAGGAGGGACAGGTTCACTTCACTTCATGTGGATATATTGAAGCAACATCTCAAGACATCAGTCAGGAAGTTAAAGCATTGTCACAAATGTTTTTTCCAAATGGACAATGACCCCAAGCATACTTCCAAAGTTGTGGCCAAATGGCTTAAGGACAACAAAGTCAAGGTATTGGAGTGGCCATCACAAAGCCCTTATCTCAATGTTATAGAACATTTGTGGGCAGAACTGAAAAAGTGTGTGCGAGCAAGGAAGCCTACTAACCTGACTCAGTTATTCCAGCTCTGTCAGGAGGAATGGGCCAAAATTCACCCAACTTATTGTGGGAAGCTTGTGGAAGGCTACCTGAAACGTTTGACTCAAGTTAAACAATTTAAAGGCTATGTTACCAAATACTAATTGAGTGTATGTAAACTTTTGACCCACTGGGAATATGATGAAAGAAATAAAAGCTGAAATAAATCATTCTCTCCACTATTATTCTGACATTTCACATTCTTAAAATTAAGTGGCGATCCTAACTGACCTAAGACAGGGAATTGTGGATTAAATGTCAGGAATTGTGAAAACCTGAGTTTAAATGTAGTTGGCTAAGGTGTATGTAAACTTACCACTTCAACTGTATATCTTTATATATATATATTTTTATATCTTTTTTCTTTGCATATATTTTTTATATTTTTCTTAACCCCAACTTCAACATACTCTCCTGCAAACCGCCTCACCCAATGTGGTATGGATCTGCTATTTTCTTTACTTTAGAACGGGAACCCCCAAGAGCAGCTAGCCAGCTAACTAGCTACTAGCTAGTGGTCAGCTAGCCACTGCTAGTGGTCATCAGCTAACCTTTAGCCCGGACAACTCCTGCCAGTCTACACAGTGCGATTCAACTCAGAGCATATTGGACTTCTTTTTCTCCATATCCCCGGATTCCTACTGCAAGCTCTGAATCTCTACATCTAGATCATCGCAGCTAGCTAGCTGCTATCCGATTGGCTTCTCCTGGCTAACGTCTCTGTCCCGAAGCAAGTACCAATTAGCCTGGAGCTAGCCTATGCTAGGCCCATCTCCCAGCTAGATGAAGAGGTCCATTAGCCACTCCTTGGGCTACAATACCTATTTTGCCATGTTGGCCTGGACCCCTTTTATTGCCGATACGGAGCCCCGCGGACCATCACGACTGGACTACCGACGTTTTCAATAGACTCCTCTGTCCCCTGAATGCCCATCTGTTAGCCTGCTAGACACAGCCCGCTAGCTGTCAAGAGCATACCGGACTGTTAGCTGTTAGCTGAAGAGGTCCATCAGCCAATTTCTTGGGCTACTATACCTATTTTGACAATTGGCTTGGAACCTTTTACTACACGGACCCCTGCTGACCAATAACAACTGGTTTGGTGATGTAACCGCACGAGGGGGCAACAACAGACTTCTTCCGTCGCGACGTCCCTCTAAGGCCCTTCTGCTAGCATGCTAGCCCCGACATCCTACCATACCTTTGTCTGTACATTATGCATTGAATCTATTCTACCGCACCCAGAAACCTGCTCCTTTTACTCTCTGTTCCAAACATACTAGACAACCAGTTCTTATAGCCTTTAGCCGTACCCTTATCCTACTCCTCCTCTGCTCCTCTGGTGATGTAGAGGTTAATCCAGGCCCTGCGGTGCCTAGCTCCACTCCCATTTCCCAGGCGCTCTCATTTGTTGACTTCTGTAACCGTAAAAGCCTTGGTTTCGTGCATGTTAACATTAGAAGCCTCCTCCCTAAGTTTGTTTTATTCACTGCTTTAGCACACTCTGCCAACCCGGATGTCCTAGCCGTGTCTGAATCCTGGCTTAGGAAGACCACCAAAACCCCTGAAATTTCCATCCCTAACTATAATATTTTCTGACAAGATAGAACTGCCAAAGGGGGCGGAGTTGCAATCTACTGCAGAGATAGCCTGCAGAGTTCTGTCTTACTATCCAGGTCTGTGCCCCAAAAATTTGAGCTTCTACTTTTAAAAATCCACCTTTCCAGAAACAAGTCTCTCACCATTGCCGCTTGCTATAGACCACACTCTGCCCCCAGCTGTGCCCTGGACACCATATGTGAACTGATTTCCCCCATCTATCTTCAGAGCTCGTGCTGCTAGGTGACCTAAACTGGGACATGCTCAACACCCCAGCCATCCTATAATCTAAGCTTGATGCTCTCAATCTCACACAAATGATCAATGAACCCACCAGGTACAACCCCAAATCCATAAATACAGCCACACTTATAGATATCATCCTAACCAACCTGCCATCCAAATACACCTCTGATGTCTTCAACCAGGATTTCAGAAATCACTGTCTCATTGCTTGTGTCCGTAATGGGTCTGCGGTCAAATGACCACCCCTCATCACTGTGAAACGCTCCCTAAAACACTTCTGTGAGCAGGCCTTTCTAATCAACCTGGCCCAGGTATCCTGGAAGGATATTGATCTCATTCCGTCAGTAGAAGATGCCTGGTTATTCTTTAAAAGTGTTTTCCTTACAATCTTAAATAAGCATGCCCCATAAAAAAAATGGAACCAGGAACAGATATAGCCCGTGGTTCACTCCAGACCTGACTGCCCTTGACCAGCAGAAAAACATCCTGTGGCGTACTGCATTAGCATCGAATAGCCCCGCAATATGCAACTTTTCAGGGAAGTTAGGAACCAATATACAGTACACAGGCAGTTAGGAAAGCAAAAGCTAGCTTTCTCAAACAAAAATGTGCGTCCTGCAGCACAAACACAAAAAAGTTCTGGGACACTGTAAAGTCCATGGAGAATAAGAGCACCTCCTCCCATCTGCCCACTGCATTGAGGCTAGGAAACACTGTCACCACCAATAAATCCATGATAATTGAGAATTTCAATAAGTATTTTTCTACGGCTGGCCATGCTTTTCACCTGGCCACCCCTACCCTTATCAACAGCCCTGCACCCCCAACAGCAAAATGCCCAAACCTCCCCATTTCTCCTTCACCCAAATCTAGTCTGTTCAACCTCTCTTTCGTATCGTCTGAGATCCCCAAAGATTGGAAAGCTGCAGCGGTCATCCCCCATCCTACCCTGCCTTTCTAAGGTCTTTGAAAGCCACGTTAACAAACAGATCACTGACCATTTCTAATCCCACCACACCTTCTCCGCTATGCAATCTGGTTTTCGAGCTGGTCATGGGTGTACCTCAGCCACGCTCAAGGTCGTAAATAATGTCATAACCTCCATCGATAAGCGACAATACTGTGCAGCCGTCTACATAGACCTGGCCAAGGCTTTCAACTCTGTCAATCACCACATTCTTATCGGCAGACTCAACAGCCTTGGTTTCTCAAATGACTGCCTCGCCTGGTTCACCAACTACTTCTCAGACAGAGTTCAGTGTGTCAAATCAGAGGGCATGTTGTCCACACCTCTGGCAGTCTCTATAGGGGTGCCACAGGGTTCAATTATCAGGCCGACTCTTTTCTCTGTATACATCAATGATGTCGCTCTTGCTGCTGGTGATTATCTGATCCACCTCTACGCAGATGATACCATTCTGTATACCTCTGGCCCTTCTTTGGACATTGTGTTAACTAACCTCCAGACCAGCTTCAATGCCATACAACTCTCCTTCCGTGGCCTCCAACTGCTCTTAAATGCAGTAAAATTAAATGCATGCTCTTCAACCGATCGCTACCAGCACCTGCCCGCCCGTCCAGCATTACTACTCTGGACGGTTCTGACTTAGAATATATGGACATCTACAAATACCTAGGTGTCTGGTTAGACAGTAAACTCTCTTTCCAGACTCACATTAAGCATCTCCAATCCAAAATTAAATCTAGAATCGGCTTCCGATTTCGCAACAAAGCATCCTTCATTCAAGCTGCCAAACATACCCTCGTTAAACTGACTATTCTACCGATCCTTGACTTCGGTGATGTCATTTACAAAATAGCCTCCAACACTCTACTCAGCAAATTGGATGCAGTCTATCACAGTGCCATCCGTTTTGTCACCAAAGCCCCATATACTACCTACCGCTGCGAGATGTATGTCCTCGTTGGCTGGCCCTCGCTTCATATTCGTCGCCAAACCCACTGGCTCAAGGTCATCTATAAGTCTTTGCGAGGTAAAGCCCCGCCTAATCTCAGCTCACTGGTCACCATAGCAGCACCCACCCGTAGCACGTGCTCCAGCAGGTATATTTCACTGGTCATCCCCAAAGCCAATTCCTGCTTTGGCCACCTTTCCTTCCAGTTCTCTGCTGCCAATGACTGGAATGAATTGCAAAAATCACTGAATCTGGAGACTCATATCTCCTTCACTAACTTTAAGCACCAGCTGTCAGAGCAGCTCACAGATCACTGCACCTGTACATAGCCCATCTGTAAATAGCCCATCCAACTACCTCAACCCCATTCTGTTATTTATTTTTTTGCTCCTTTGCATCCCAGTATCTCTACTTGCACATTCATCTTCTGCACATCTATCACTCCAGTGCTTAATTACTAAATTGTAATTATTTCGCCACTATGGCCTATTTATTGCCTTACCTCCCTTATCTTACCTAATTTGCACAAACTGTATATAGACTTTTTTCTATTGTGTTATTGTTATGTTTGTTTATCCCATGTGTAACTCTGTGTTGTTGTTTGTGTTGCACTGCTTTGCTTATCTTGGCCAGGTCGCAGTTGTAAATGAGAAATTGTTCTCAACTAGCCTACCTGGTTAAATAAAGGTGAAACAAAAAATATAAAAATAATTTTGTCAAGAGGGTGATCCTGTGCCAATAAACAACTCAGACTGCCTTTGAGAGTTTTCCTTAAAGCATAATTTCAAGGAAGGTGTCTGAAGGGAATTACATTCAAATCAACCTGTCAACCTGCTTTATAATCTTACAGATGAAACAGTTTCCTTTTACACAAAAAAACACAACTATGGCTTCTGATTACAGTATTGTCCTAATCAGTGAAAACCTGCTGGAAGGTTAGATTGGGAGATTTAGGCCTACAGTAGAAAAAAAAGAAGAAAAACAGAAAACATGGAAGCTAAGACCGAAAGAATGAAGAAAAGACAAAAATAAAGAAATAGGAGAGAAGGTAGGAGAGGTGGGTAGCTTGGTAGAGAAAGTTAGAGATCGTGAGTGAGAGAGTGTGTGGGAGACATACTGTATACCGCTTGGTTCAGGCAGGGGGGAGTTGCAGAACTCAGCCGGTTTCTCCTGGGGGAGAATGTTCACAGCTATATTCACACAACTCAGAGGGAAGATTTAGAGATGGCTTTGTTTGTCTTGGGCTACCTCCCCCTCGCCACGATAATAGTTCTGTCAATATGGGAGAAGAAGAAGCTTGGAGAGGTTTTAGCAGATATTCTGTACAGGTGTGTTGTGATTGGGGTAGTACATTTGGATCATGTTGTTTTTATTTATTACTTTCATTTTTTATTTTTATTTTATTAATGAGTTAGGGTTTTATTCAATGTAACCATCAGATATTATATTTTAAAGTAATAATAAAAACCCAGTCTAGTGTATTCAGTTTAGTACAAACAGTCTAGTGTATTCAGTCTAGTACAAACAGTCTAGTGTATTCAGTCTAGTACAAACAGTCTAGTAAAATCAGTCTAGTACAAACAGTGTAGTAAAATCAGTCTAGTACAAACAGTCTAGTAAAATCAGTCTAGTACACTCAGTCTAGGAAAATCAGTCTAGTACAGTCAGTCTAGTAAAATCAGTCTAGTACACTCAGTCTAGTAAAATCAGTCTAGTACAGTAAACCAGATGTTTAATCTCTTGAATAAACGTCTCTCTTCCCTCTTATTTTTTGATTTTTATTTAAGCTTTATTTAACTAGGCAAATCAGTTAAGAACAAATTCTTATTTACAATGACGGCCTACCAAAAGCCAAAAGGCCTCCTGCGGGGCTGGGATTAAAAAATTTAAATAAGAATATAAATGTAGGACAAAACACACATGACGACAAGAGAGACAACACAACACTACATAAAGAGATACCTAAGACAACAACATAGCAAGGGAACAATACTTGACAACACAGCATGGTACAAACTTCAATGGGCACAGAATTTTACATTTTAGTAGACGCTCTTATCCAGAGAGACTTACAGTAGTGAATACATTTCATACATTTTTTTTCTTTTTTCCCCCCCGTGGGAATCGAACCCACAACCCTGGCGTTGCAAACACCATGCTCTACCAACTGAGCCACAGGGGACTACAACACAAAGGGAAAGAAGGTAGAGACAACAATACATCACGCAAAGCAGCCACAACTGTCAATAAGTGTCCATGATTGAGTCTTTGAATGAAGAGATTGAGATATCCTTCTGCGTAGATTTTACTCTTCCTCTGTTTCTTCTTCTTCCTCCTAACCGCTCTTTCAATAATCTGCTCTTTGCTGTTTAATCTCTCTCTTCTCTTCTCCCTCCATCTCTTTACCATTCTGTTTAAGCCATCCCGATGCAGTCGCCTCAACCCTCCCCTCCCACTCCTCTACCCCTTCCAAGAGTTTGTCCCTCATTATCCGACGATCCAATCCCTTATACACCCCCTACTAGCCCCCCCCCCCCCCCCCCACCAGCATGGTGTCATCACTACCGTACTGTACTATAAAGTAGAATCATTCATGGACACCACTGCTGCTAGCTAGATAGATAGATACAGTAGATACAGTGCCTTGTAAAAGTATTCACCCCCTTGGCGTTTTTCCTATTTTGCTGCATTACAACCTGTAATTTAAATGAATTTGTATTTGTATTTCATGTAATGGACATACACAAAATAGTCAAAATGAGTGAAGTGAAAATAAAAAAATTACTTGTTTCAAATAATGATAAAAAATTTAAAACGGAAGCCCCTAAATAAGATCTGGTGCAACCAATTGCCTTCAGAAGTCACATAATTAGTTAAATAAAATCCACCTGTATTCAATTTGTGTCACATGATCTGAGTATATATATATAGACCTGTTTTGAAAGGCCCCAGAGTCTGCAACACCACTAAGCAAGGGGCACCACCAAGCAAGCATTTTTTAAAACATTTTAGTCATTTAGCAGACGCTCTTATCCAGAGCGACTTACAGTAGTGAATGCATACATTTCATAATTTTTTTTCCCCCGTACTGGTCCCCCGTGGGAATCAAACCCACAACCCTGGCGTTGCAAAAACCATGCTCTACCAACTGAGCAACACAGGACCGCGGCTCCATGGGACCGCGGCACTATGAAGACCAAGGAGCTCTCCTAACAGGTCAGGGACAAAGTTGTGGAGAAGTACAGATCAGGGTTGGGTTATAAAAAACTATCAGAAACTTTGAACATCCATGGAGCACCATTAAATCCTTTATTAAAATATGAAAAGAATATGGCACCACAACAAACCTGCCAAGAGAGGGCCGCCCACCAAAACTCATAGGCCAGGCAAAGAGGGCATTAATCAGAGAGGCAACAAAGGGACCAAAGATAACGCCACAGCGGAGATTGGAGTATCTGTCCATAGGACCACTTTAAGGCCGCTTTATGGAAGAGTGGCCAGAAAAACATAAACAAACATGTTTGGTGTTCGCCAAAAGGCATGTGGGAGACTCCCCAAACATATGGAAGAAGGTACTGGTCAGATGAGACTAAAATTGAGCTTTTTGGCCATCAAAGAAAACACTATGTCTGGCGCAAACTCAACACCTCTCATCACCCTGAGAATACCATCCCCACAGTGAAGCATGGTGGTGGCAGCATCATGCTGTGGGGATGTTTATCATTGGCAGGGACTGGGAAACTGGTCAGAATTGAAGGATTCTGATGGATGGCGCTAAATACAGGGATATTCTTGAGGGAAACCTGTTTGTCTTCCAGAGATTTGAGTCTGGGACAGAGGTTCACCTTCCAGCAGGACAATGACCCTAAGCATACTGCTAAAGCAACACTCGAGTGGTTTAAGGGGAAACATTTAAATGTCATGGAATGGCCTAGTCAAAGTCCAGACCGCAATCCAATTGAGAATCTGTGTTATGACTTAAAGATTGTTGTATACCAGTGGATCCATCCAACTTGAATGACATGGAGCAGTTTTGCCTTGAAGAATGGACAAAAATCCCAGTGGCTAGATGTGCCAAGCTTAGAGACATACCCCAAGAGACTTGCAGCTGTAATTGCTGCAAAAGGTGGCTCTACAAAGTATTAGATTTTTTTTTTTGGTCTTATTTCTTGTTTGTTTCACAAGAAAAAATATTTTGCATCTTCAAAGTGGTAGGCATGTTGTGTAAATGAAATGATACAACCCCCCCAAAATCAATTTTAATTTATTGTAATTAGGTTGCCAAGGGGGGTGAATACTTCTGCAAGTCACTGTATAATGGGATGTGAGACACTCCCTCTTTGTTACAGAGACGCAGGACAGAGCCAACAGGTGATCAAATCAAATCACATTTTATCACATACCCATGGTTAGCAGATGTTAATGATCACATACCCATGGTTAGCAGATGTTAATGGTCACATACCCATGGTTAGCAGATGTTAATGGTCACATACCCATGGTTAGCAGATGTTAATGGTCACATACACATGGTTAGCAGATGTTAATGGTCACATACACATGGTTAGCAGATGTTAATGGTCACATACCCATGGTTAGCAGATGTTAATGGTCACATACCCATGGTTAGCAGATGTTAATGGTCACATACACATGGTTAGCAGATGTTAATGCGAGTGTAGCGAAATGCTTGAGCTTCTAGTTCCGACCATGCAGTAATATCTAACAAGTAATCTAACAATTTCACAACAACTACCTTATACAGAATATGTACATATAAATATATGGATGACCGATGGCCGAACGGTATAGGCAAGAAGCAGTAGATGGTATAGTGTACAGTATATACATATGAGATGAGTAATGTAGGGTATGTAAACATTATATAAAGTGGCATTGTTTAAAGTGACTAGTGATACATTTATTACATCCAATTTTTTATTATTAAGTGGCTAGAGATTTGAGTCAGTATGTTGGCAGCAGCCACTCAATGTTAGTGATGGCTGTTTAACAGTCTGATGGCCTTGAGATAGAAGCTGTTTTTCAGTCTCTCGGTTCCAGCTTTGATGCACCTGTACTGACCTCACCTTATGGATGATAGCAGGGTGAACAGGCAGTGGCTCGGGTGGTTGTTGTCCTTGATGATCTTTTTGGCCTTCCTGTTGACATTGGGTGGTGTAGGTGTCCTGGAGGGCAGGTAGTTTGTCACCGGTGATGCGTTGTGCAGACCTATGTTTTTCCTGGCCCCACCATCTGACCAGGGGAAAATTCTGAACCCAGATGATTTTCTTGGTCTGGCCACAGCCAAGAGGGGGGCCGTAGTAACGATGGCATTATGTGCCTGAGTTTAGTGTGGGAAGCTACAGTAGTGTGACACTGCCATTGGCTTACGCCTCATTATAACAGGAAGTTATTGACTCTGCTTAACAGACAATAAATTAGTCAAATCCATGTGTTGTGAGGATTTCGGAACTAATCAGTGACTGACTGGAGCATAAACTGGTGTCATTGGTGTCAGTGATAAAGAGGTGAGAGATTATGAGGTGGGATACAGTCAGAGATACACCATTTGTGAGTCAGATCTTGACATTGACATCACAGAGCCACCTGTTGCATGGGAAAGAGTTTACAGGGACAGGAGAAGTTCATTTCCTGGGAAGTTCATGTCAGCAGGAAAAACTCAGGGCCCTAACTATAATAGTATTGAATCAAAGTAACAGTAACAAGTAAAATTACAGAAAGTATCTTTATGTCTACGAGATAATATCCTTCTCCTCACTGAGTCATAGTCATCACTCTACTCCAACATGATCCTGAGTCCCCTCTGTTCACCAAACTAACACTCACCATCACATAACTGTTGCTCTGCTCCGTGCGTCTTCGCTCTTCACCATGGAAGGAGGCGGGCGGCGGGCGGCAGGGGAGAGGGTTGGTGGGAGGGGGGGTTGGAGTCTGTCCCTGGGAGACAGATGGCATAGGGCTCCTATATGTGCCAGGCTGTGGAAGGTTCTGGAAGCGCTCCACGTGCTGGATAGCCGGTAACTGGTGCCCGGGGCGATCGTGGGCGTCACTCTGCTCCGCAGCTCCACAGTACAGTTCCTCAGGCGCAGGAGCCCTGCTTCCCCCGCCCCATCTGTTCCCCAAGTGTGTCCACACACACACACACACACACACACACACACACACACACACACACACACACACACACACACACACACACACACACATGAACATACCCATGCACACACACGCATGCACACACACACACGTCAAAGACCGCTCCCCACTAATAAACAAGACAGTGCTGAGTTCAGTCACAGTGCAGCCGGAATCCCCCCTCCACCACTTCCCTTCTGATGGCATCATATCCCCCACTTGTTTTGTAGCCTTAAACTTTAGTCTAGAAAGCTATCCCCACAGAATAATTTACCCACCAAATTATCATCAGAGAATCCCACTATGACCAGAGCAGCCTAATCCAAATGTCAGGACCGTAATTGGATTGTTGGCATCTGGGTAGTGTTCAGTAGAAATATAACATTTTGAAATCGAGTGAAACGGGAAGGTTCTACCTGAATTTGTCTAATCCATGGTAACAGTCTAGTAAAATGTGTACCCTACTGAACACGACCCTGGACCCAGATTTCAGATGAGCTACTCCTGGATGGATGATATGTAGCATAGGGACTTCCAGTAAATAGGATAGGTGGGTGGGGGGGCTGAAACTGGAGGCTCCAGAGCCCTGATGGAGTCAGAGGAGAAACAGGAAGTCTCCATGTGTTTGGATCTGAACAGCAGACCAGAATGGCCGCCATAAGGCAGACACGTCTGAGGATGACAAGGCTCTATCTGTCACAGTCACAGTGACGATCGTCTCAAGATCATGGGCCAACAAAGGTTTATCAAAATGACATTTTTAGACTGACTCATATTTATGATTATACATATACAAAACAAGATTGTTATATTAAAGACAATGAGACGATAAAACTCATGTTTCAAAATCGGGTCATTGTACTGATTTCTAGTTAGAGATTTCATGACACTTCACAAGAACATTCAAACTGGATAGTGGCATTGAGTTGTACAAATTGTATTTAAAACGTTGCACCCCTTTTTGCCCTCAGATCAGCCTCAATTCGTCGGGCATGGACTCTAGAAGGTGTCAATAGCGTACCACAGGGATGCTGGCCCATGTTGACTCCAATGCTTCCCACAGTTGTGTCAAGTTGGCTGGATGTCCTTCGGTGGTGGGCCATTCTTGATACACACGGGAAACTGTTGAGCGTGAAAATCCCAGAAGCGTTGCAGTTCTTGGCACACTCAAACTGGTGCACCTGGCACCTACAACCATACCCCGTTCAAAGGCACTTAAATATTTTGTCTTGCCCATTCACCCTCTCTCTGAACGGCACATATACACAATCCATGTCTCAATTGTCACAAGGCTTAAAAGTCCTTCATTAACATGTCTCCTCCCCCTCATCTACACCGATTGAAGTGGATTTAGCAAGTGACATCAATAAGGGATCATAGCTTTCACATGGTCAGTCTATGTCATGAAAAGAGCAGGTGTTCCTAATGTTTTGTACACTCAGTGTATGAACAGTATGTACATATCTACTTCAATGACCTCGTGCCCCTGCACATCGACTCAGTACTTGTACCCCGTGTGTATAGCCAAGTTACTATTACTCATTGTGTATTCATTCATTGTGTTATTATTTTTCTCTCTGCAATGTTATGAAGGGTTGTAAGTAAGCTTTCACTGTTAGTCTACACCTGTAGTTTACGAAGCATGTGACAAATATGGTTCTGAGCGAGCACTGCTAGTCCGGGTCCTAACGTTGCTGGTCCAGGTCCTAACGTTGCTGGTCCGGGTCCTAACGTTGATGGTCCGGGTCCTAACGTTGCTGGTCCGGGTCCTAACGTTGCTGGTCCGGGTCCTAACGTTGCTGGTCCGGGTCCTAACGTTGCTGGTCTGGGTCCTAACGTTGCTGGTCCGGGTCCTAACGTTGCTGGTCCGGGTCCTAACGTTGCTGTTCCAAGTCCTAACGTTGCTGGTCCGGGTCCTAATGTTGCTGGTCCGGGTCCTAACGTTGCTGGTCCGGGTCCTAACGTTGCTGGTCCGGGTCCTAACGTTGCTGGTCCGGGTCCTAACGTTGCTGGTCCAAGTCCTAACGTTGCTGGTCCGGGTCCTAATGTTGCTGGTCCGGGTCCTAATGTTGCTGGTCCGGGTCCTAACGTTGCTGGTCCGGGTCCTAACGTTGCTGGTCCAGGTCCTAACATTGCTGGTCCGGGTCCTAACGTTGCTAGTCCGGGTCCTAACGTTGCTGGTCCAGGTCCTAACGTTGCTGGTCCGGGTCCTAATGTTGCTGGTCCGGGTCCTAATGTTGCTGATCCGGGTCCTAACGTTGCCGGTCCGGGTCCTAACGTTGCTGGTCTGGGTCCTAACGTTGCTGGTCCGGGTCCTAAAGTTGCTGGTCCGGGTCCTAACGTTGCTGGTCCGGGTCCTAACGTTGCTGGTCCGGGTCCTAACGTTGCTGGTCCAGGTCCTAATGTTGCTGGTCCGGGTCCTAATGTTGCTGTTCCGGGTCCTAACATTGCTTTTAGCGCCGTCTGTCTGGCAGTTAGAAAAACATCAGACCTGAAATAAGAACGTTGCAACATGACATTGGACTGCTCACTGAGCTGTGGTCTCCAGGCCTACTGGCAGCATGACATTGGACTGCTCACTGAGCTGTGGTCTCCAGGCCTACTGGCAACATGACATTGGACTGCTCACTGAGCTGTGGTCTCCAGGCCTACTGGCAACATGACATTGGACTGCTCACTGAGCTGTGGTCTCCAGGCCTACTGGCAACATGACATTGGACTGCTCACTGAGCTGTGGTCTCCAGGCCTACTGGCAACATGACATTGGACTGCTCACTGAGCTGTGGTCTCCAGGCCTACTGGCAACATGACATTGGACTGCACACTGAGCTGTGGTCTCCAGGCCTACTGGCAACATGACATTGGACTGCTCACTGAGCTGTGGTCTCCAGGCCTACTGGCAACATGACATTGGACTGCTCACTGAGCTGTGGTCTCCAGGCCTACTGGCAACATGACATTGGACTGCACACTGAGCTGTGGTCTCCAGGCCTACTGGCAACATGACATTGGACTGCTCACTGAGCTGTGGTCTCCAGGCCTACTGGCAACATGACATTGGACTGCTCACTGAGCTGTGGTCTCCGGGCCTACTGGCAACATGACATTGGACTGCTCACTGAGCTGTGGTCTCCAGGCCTACTGGCAACATGACATTGGACTGCTCACTGAGCTGTGGTCTCCAGGCCTACTGGCAACATGACATTGGACTGCACACTGAGCTGTGGTCTCCAGGCCTACTGGCAACATGACATTGGACTGCTCACTGAGCTGTGGTCTCCAGGCCTACTGGCAACATGACATTGGACTGCACACTGAGCTGTGGTCTCCAGGCCTACTGGCAACATGACATTGGACTGCTCACTGAGCTGTGGTCTCCAGGCCTACTGGCAACATGACATTGGACTGCTCACTGAGCTGTGGTCTCCAGGCCTACTGGCAACATGACATTGGACTGCTCACTGAGCTGTGGTCTCCAGGCCTACTGGCAACATGACATTGGACTGCTCACTGACATTGGACTGCTCACTTTTTCTACTGGCAAAATCTGTCACACTCCAGAAAGTGCACTCCTAAAGGCAAGAAGAAAAATTACTTCCAAGAAGAGATGAGAGCCGAACTGGAATGTGCCACCATGACCAGAATGACCTCACGGCCAATAGAGAGGCCACGGCCAATAGAGAGGTCTCGGCTTTTAGAGAGGTTATGGCCAATAGAGAGGTCTCGGCTTTTAGAGAGGTCACGGCCAATAGATAGGTCTCGGCTTTTAGAGAGGTCACGGGCCAATAGAGAAGTCACAGCCAATAGAGAGGTCACGGCCAATAGAGAGGTCATGGCTATTAGAGAGGTCACGGCCAATAGAGAGGTCTCGGCTATTAGAGAGGTCACAGCCAATAGAGAGGTCACGGCCAATAGAGAGGTCACGGCTATTAGAGAGGTCACGGCCATTAGAGGGGTCACGGCCAATAGAGTGGTCACGGCTATTAGAGAGGTCACAGCCAATAGAGAGATCACGGCCAATAGAGAGGTCACGGCTATTAGAGAGGTCACAGCCATTAGAGGGGTCACGGCCAATAGAGTGATCACGGCTATTAGAGAGGTCACAGCCAATAGAGAGGTCACGGCCAATAGAGAGTTCACGGATATTAGAGAGGTCACGGCCATTAGAGGGGTCACGGCCAATAGAGTGGTCACGGCCAATAGAGAGGTCTCGGCTATTAGAGAGGTCACGGCTATTATAGAGGTCACGGCCATTAGAGAGGTCACGGCCATTAGAGAAGTCTCGGCAATTAGAGAGGTCACGGCTATTATAGAGGTCACGGCCATTAGAGAGGTCACGGCGATTAGAGAGGTCTCGGCAATTAGAGAGGTCACGGCTATTATAGAGGTCACAGCCATTAGAGAGGTCTCGGCCATTAGAGAGGTCTCGGCTATTAGAGAGGTCACGGCTATTAGAAAGGTCACGACCATTAGAGAGGTCGTATTACACTAGTGATGTAACCTCTCTCCTTCCTTCCTTCCTCTATCATTTCTTTCTGTTTCTTTCTCCTCCTCTCCTCCTCCATCCTATGTCCTCCTTGTGTGCTGTGTTTGTTGTCTTTTACAGGTACGTATAGGCTATAGCCTCTAGTTAAATCAAAAATAAAAACATTAAATGATCTAGGCCTGGGTTGCATACTGTACATTAGGGCACACCGTAGCAAAACATTTCAAAACTTTGTGCAATGGAAAACAAGTGTTTCTTATCAGAAAAGTCCAGATAGAACCTCCTCGTTTGAGCCTGTTTTCATCCATTTCGTGCCCAGTGAAAACAACCCAGTTTATTCGCATTTTCCTTGAAATGCCTTAAATGCTGATTTAAAATAACCAAAGGCTTGTTTTAACAGTAATTGTAGATACAACAACGAGTTAGATGAATGAGACACTTTGTACCGTTTCGCTCTGTGAATAACTCTCAGCAACAGATGGCCGAGGGAGAGAGAGAGCAGCAACACGTTTATTTTCTCTGTCCTTGATATCCACACTAATTCTGCCTAATTGGATCCCCGTCATAACCCACATATTCCGGTTGCATTTTGATGTCTGTCCAACAGAAGATATTTTCATCTCTTTGACATCTCCATGACCAGATATCTGAAGGAAGATCCTTAATTGGCATTTGGAATCTTAGTTGTTTCTTGACAATTTTCTACTGAAATATAGAGAATATGCAAGGCAAGGTCATTAGGGACATCATCATCATCATCATCATCATCATCAACGTTGTCATCATCCTTTCCATCATTGTTAACCACCATGGTTACTTCATGTTCAGTCTCCTCTTCATCATAAGCACCGGCATTGTCCTCATGATCATTGTTCCTCAACTCCATCTTCCTCAGCCTTACACAGGAGGTAGCTGGGTAAGGTATGAATTATTCATCCCCCCCTCCTTCAATCCCCCATAACAACTTTCTCAGTAAAAGAAAAGTGCTCACTTTTTTATTGAACGAACACACACACAAAGCCCCCTGCTCTCTCTCTTTACTGTCTCTGCTATCTCTCTCTTTACTGTCTCTTCTCTCTCTCTCTACTGTCTCTGCACTCTCTACTGTCTCTGCTCTCTCTCTCTCTCTTTACTGTCTCTGCTCTCTCTCTCTCTCACTCTACGGTCTCTCCTCTCTCTCTCTTTACTCTCTGCTCTCTCAACTTTCTCTCTCTCTCCACTGTCGCTGCTATCTCTACTGTTTCTACTCTACTGTCTCTGCTCTCTCTCTCTCTCTTTAAAGTCTCTGCTCTATCTCTCTCTCTCTCTGTCTTTACTGTCTCTGCTCTCTCTCTCCACTGTCTCTGCTCTCTCTCTCTTCACTGTCTCTGCTCTCTCTCTCTACTCTCTCTCTCTCTCTCTCTCTACTGTCTATGCCCTCTCTCTCTCAATTCAATTCAATTCAATTCGCTTTATTGGCATGACGTAACAATATACATATTGCCAAAGCTTATTTTGGATATTTACAATATAAAAATAAATAAAAAATGAGAATCAAAAATTGTCAACGGGACAACAGTAACAACAATAACCAAGGGTCAAAATAACCATACATTCAACAATAACAATAGCCATATAGTAGAGTACATGTGCAGGTTGATTGGTCTGTCAAACACTGTCCCTCAACTTATGGCAGGCAGCAATGTAGTGCGCTGCCAACCCACAGCTCTCTGTGTCCTCCCCCAACAGGACGGGTAGCCTATCCTCATCAGAGAGGTCTTTGAAACCTTGAATAAGGGTTTCAAATTTGGGGAAATGACACTCTCTAATTGTTTTATATTTTTGACATTTTGTCAGGAAATGCATCTCCGTCTCAGGTTCTGCTGTTGTGCAGTGGCTGCACAGCCTTTCCTCTACAGGGAGCCAGGTTTTCCTGTGTCTACCCTTCTCAATGGCAAGGCTGTGCTCACTGAGCCTGTACTTTGTCAAGGTTTTTCTAAGGTTTTGATCAGTAACCATGGTCAAATATTTAGCCATAGTGTACTGTCGATTTAGGGCCAGATAGCACTGCATTTTGCTTTGTGTTTGTGCTTGTGTTTCCCAATAAACAATGTAGTTTTGTTTTGACTGTGTTGTAATTTGGTTTATTCTGATTGATTGGATGTTCTGGTCCTGAGGCTTCAGTGTGTTAGTAGAACAGGTTTGTGAACTCAGCCCCAGGACCAGCTGGATGAGGGGACTCTTTTCTTTGCTCAGCTCTTGGCATTGCAGGGCTTGGTAATGATATGAGAGGGGGTCACTGTATTTTAGATGTTTACAAAACTGAATTGCTCTTTTTTGAGTTTTTATTATTAGTGGATATTGGCCTAATTCTGCCCTGCATGCATTGTTTGTAGTTTTCCTCTGGACACGTAGGAGAATCTTACAGAACTCTGCATGCAGGGTTTCAATGGGGTGTTTGTCCCATTTGATGAAATCTTGTTTTGCAAGTGGACCCCACACCTCGCTGCCATAAAGTGCAATTGGTTCAATGACATATTCAATTAGTTTTAGCCAAATTTTAATAGGTATTTCAATTTGAATTTGCTTTTTAATGGCGTAGAATGCCCTGCGTGCTTTCTCTCTCAGTTCATTCACTGCCTCATTAAGGTGTCCAGTTGAGCTTATTTTTAAACCTAAGTAATTGTAGTGTGTACAGTACTCTATATATTTTGTACCAATTGAGAACTTTGGTCTAATTCCCTGAGATCTGGATCTTCTCTGGAAAATCATTATTTTAGTCTTTTTGGGGTTTACTGCCAGGGCCCAGGTCTGGCAGTACTGCTCTAGCAGGTCCAGGCTCTGCTGTAGGCCAGGTGCTGTGGGTGACAGCAGGCATAGGTCATCTGCGAAGAGTAGGCATTTAACTTCTGAATTGTGGAGACTAACACCAGGGGCTGAGGATTTTTCTAGAATAGTGGCCAATTCGTTAATGTAAATATTGAAGAGTGCAGGGCTCAGATTGCAACCCTGACGAAGGCCCCGCCCCTGGTTAAAGGATTTTGTTATTTTCTTACCAATTTTAATGCTGCACGTATTGCCAGTATACATTGATTTAATTATGTCATATGTTTTACCCCCTACACCACTTTCAATAACTTTGTAGAACAGTCCTGTATGCCAAATAGAATCAAATGCTTTTTGGAAGTCGATAAAGCAAGCGTATATTTTGGTATTATTTTGGTGGACATGTTTATCTATCAGGGTGTGTAAGGTGTAAATATGATCAGTTGTGCGATGTTTTGGTATAAATCCAATTTGGCTTTTATTCAAGACATTGTGCTTATTAAGGAAGTTTAGAACTCTTACATTGATGATACTACAGAAAACCTTCCCCAGGTTACTGTTCACACAAATGCCTCTGTAATTGTTAGGGTCAAATTTGTCTCCATTCTTAAAGATTGGGGTTATGAGTCCTTGATTCCAGATGTCAGGGAAATAACCTACACTCAGGATCAAATTAAACAGTTTTAATATAGCCAATTGAAATTTTGCACTAGTGAGTTTGAGCATCTCATTTAGGATGCCATCAGGTCCGCATGCTTTTTTAAATTTGAGAGCCTGAAGTTTCTTATAGAGCTCCTGGTCAGTAATTGGGGAGTCCAATGGGTTTTGATTGTCCTTTATAGCTTTTTCTAATCCATTCAACTTCTCATGAATTTGGCGTTGTTCTGCATTTGTGTCAATTTGAACGGTGTTGTAGAGTGTTTTGAAATGGGTTGTCCATATGTCACCATTTTGTATCGCTAATTCCTCTTGTTTAGATTGTTTTAGTTTTTTCCAATTTTGCCAAAAGTTTTTTGTGTTTATGGACTCCTCAATTAGTGTCAGCTGCTTGCTGTTGTACTGTGCTTTTTTGGTTCTGAGTGTACGTTTATAGAGTTTTAAAGTCTCACAGTAATGAAGGCGTAATTCACCATTATTTGGGTCTCTGTGCTCTCTCTCTCTCTACTGTCTATGCTCTCTCTCTCTCTACTGTCTCTGCTCTCTCTCTCTCCCTCTACTGTCTCTGCACTCTCTCTTTATTGTCTCTGCTCTCTCTCTTTACTGTCTCTGCTATCTCTCTCTTTACTGTCTCTTCTCTCTCTCTACTGTCTCTGCACTCTCTACTGTCTCTGCTCTCTCTCTCTCTCTTTACTGTCTCTGCTCTCAATTCAATTAAATTCAATTCGCTTTATTGGCATGACATAACAATATACATATTGCCAAAGCTTATTTTGGATATTTACAATATAAAAATAAATAAAAAATGAGAATCAAATATTGTCAACGGGACAACAGTAACAACAATAACCAAGGGTCAAAATAACCATACATTCAACAATAACAATAATCATAACGTAGAGGACATGTGCAGGTTTATTGGTCTGTCAGACACTGTCCCTCAACTTATGGCAGGCAGCAATGTAGTGCGCTGCCAACACACAGCTCTCTGCGTCCTCCCCCAACAGGACGGGTAGCCTATCCTCATCAGAGAGGTCTTTGAAACCTTGAATAAGGGTTTCAAATTTGGGGAAATGACACTCTCTAATTGTTTTATATTTTTGACATTTTGTCAGGAAATGCAGCTCCGTCTCAGGTTCTGCTGTGGTGCAGTGGTTGCACAGCCTTTCCTCTACAGGGAGCCAGGTTTTCCTGTGTCTACCCTTCTCAATGGCAAGGCTGTGCTCACTGAGCCTGTACTTTGTCAAGGTTTTTCTAAGGTTTTGATCAGTAACCATGGTCAAATATTTAGCCATAGTGTACTGTCGATTTAGGGCCAGATAGCACTGCATTTTGCTTTGTGTTTGTGCTTGTGTTTCCCAATAAGCAATGTAGTTTTGTTTTGACTGTGTTGTAATTTGGTTTATTCTGATTGATTGGATGTTCTGGTCCTGAGGCTTCAGTGTGTTAGTAGAACAGGTTTGTGAACTCAGCCCCAGGACCAGCTGGATGAGGGGACTCTTTTCTTTGCTCAGCTCTTGGCATTGCAAGGCTTGGTAATGATATGAGAGGGGGTCACTGTATTTTAGATGTTTCCAAACCTTAATTGCTCTTTTTTGAGTTTTTATTATTAGTGGATATTGGCCTAATTCTGCCCTGCATGCATTGTTTGTAGTTTTCCTCTGGACACGTAGGAGAATCTTACAGAACTCTGCATGTAGGGTTTCAATGGGGTGTTTGTCCCATTTGATGAAATCTTGTTTTGCAAGTGGACCCCACACCTCGCTGCCATAAAGTGCAATTGGTTCAATGACATATTCAATTAGTTTTAGCCAAATTTTAATAGGTATTTCAATTTGAATTTGCTTTTTAATGGCGTAGAATGCCCTGCGTACTTTCTCTCTCAGTTCATTCACTGCCTCATTAAGGTGTCCAGTTGAGCTTATTTTTAAACCTAAGTAATTGTAGTGTGTGCAGTACTCTATATATTTTGTACTAATTGAGAACTTTGGTCTAATTCCCTGAGATCTGTATCTTCTCTGGAAAATCATTATTTTAGTCTTTTTGGGGTTTACTGCCAGGGCCCAGGTCTGGCGATTTCATGTTGCAAAAAGAAAGAATAGCAGTCAGAAACACAGTAACTACTAACTAATAAGTTGTTAAAACCTCTTGAGGATACCCTAGGATAGGGGGCGCCACAGCGCATTTTGAAAAAAAATCGTTCCCATTTTCAACGGCCTACTAATCAAACTCAGAAGATAGGGCATGCATATACTTATTATATATGGATAGAAAACACTCTAAAGTTTCTAAAACTGTTTGAATGGTGTCTGTGAGTATAACAGAACTCATTTGGCAGGCAAAACCCTGAGACATTTTCTGACAGGAAGTGGATACCTGATGTGTTGTATTGACTTTAAACCTATCCCATTGAAAAACACAGGGGTTTAGGAATATTTTGGCACTTCCTATTGCTTCCACTAGATGTCGCCAGTCCTTTCACAGTGGTTTGAGCCTTATAGAGTCAAAACTCAGTGAATGACAGGAGTTTGAAATTGGTCACAGGGGATGGGCCATCACCATTATGACGCCGGCGGCCATGTCTGCCCCCACCTTTGGAAACGGTTTTAAAGGCCATGACATCATCCCCCTCGAATCTTATTGGCTCTCTTGGTGTTAGAGGCCCTGAACATTTATTTTATACAACGTTTGACATGTTTGAACGAACCTACATGCGCGAGGATTGCTTTCATTATGAACTGCAGAGCTGCGTTTGGAGAGAGCCATAGGACGCGCTACCAACATCAGGCTAATGGAACGTGAAGTATGGACTTTTTGACCGAAAATACATCTGTTGTGGACCTGGGATGCTTTCTGATGAAGACAACTAAAGGTAGGCGATTATTGACAATATTATAGAAGATGAGATGGTTCATACTGTTGCGTCCAAGATGGCGCCGAGCACTGTATATTAGCTGATTTTCTGAGTATCGCATCTCCTTTTATCGCAAAGTGTGATTACCCAGTAAAGTTAATTTAAAATCTGGTATGACGGGTGTTCTCAAGAGATATTCATCTATAAATGTTAGATTGACAATATACATTTAAAAAATCGTTATAGTATAGCAATTTATTGAAACGTAGCATTGTTTACCGGGACGCTTTTGAGGGGAAATTAGGTAGTCAACGTCAGACAGAGATGTAAAATGCTGTTTTTATATATAAATATGACCTTTATTGAACAAAAGAATGCATGCATTGTATAACATGATGTCCTAGGGGTGCCATCTGATGAAGTTTGTAAAAGGTTAGTGCTACATTTAGCTGTTTATTGATTATATGTGATGGAAGTGGTTGGTCGGAAAATGGCTATGAAGCTGCTTTTTACGATGGACTCATCTAATATAATCTAATGATTTGCTTTTCCTGTAAAACCTTTTTGAAATCGGACGACGTGGGTCGATTCAGGAGAGGTGTATCTATAAAAAAAAAAAATATATATTTTTAATTTTTGTAAAAAATTATGATATTTTTTTAATGCTAATTGGCGATATGATTTTTCGCTGGATTTTGATCCCGCTAACGGGTCCAAAGCCAATAATTATATGCATATTCTAGTTACTGGGCAGGAGTAGTAACCAGATTAAATCGGGTACGTTTTTTATCCAGCCGTGAAAATACTGCCCCCTAGCCCCAACAGGTTAATGTGAGAGAATTGTATTTCTGTTCAAAACTTGTGTACTACTCCTGCCCAGAAACTAGAACATGCATATAATTATTGGCTTTGGATAGAAAACACCCTAAAGTTTCTAAAACTGTTTGAATGGTGTCTGTGAGTATAACAGAACTCATATGGCAGGCCAAAACCTGAGAAGATTCTGTACAGGAAGTACCCTCTCTGACCATTCCTTGGGCTTCTTGGCTCTGTTTATTGAAAATGTAGGATCTTTGCTGTAACGTGACACTTCCTACGGCTCCCATAGGCTCTCAGAACCCGGGAAAAAGCTGAATGATGTAATTCCAGCCGCTGGCTGAAAAACTTTAGCGCCTTGGGTAAGTGGTCTATCAGAGGACCATCAGACTGAGGCTGGTGCACGAGGGGATCCCATGTTTTTATTTTCTCTCTCTTTGAACGTAAACACTCTTTCCCGGTCGGAATATTATCGCTTTTTTACGAGAAAAATGGCATAAAAATTGATTTTAAACAGCGGTTGACATGCTTCGAAGTACGGTAATGGAATATTTAGATTTTTTTGGTCACGAAACGCGTCGTGCGCGTCACCCTTCTTGCAGGGCTGTTGACCGGGGTAGGGGTAGCCAGGTGGAAAGCATGGCCAGCTGTAGAAAAATGCTTATTGAAATTCTCAATTATAGTGGATTTATCGGTGGTGACAGTGTTTCCTAGCCTCAGTGCAGTGGGCAGCTGGGAGGAGGTGCTCTTATTCTCCATGGACTTTACAGTGTCCCAGAACCTTTTTGAGTTTGTGCTACAGGATGCAAATTTCTGTTTGAAAAAACTAGCCTTAGCTTTCCTAATTGCCTATGTATATTTGTTCCTAACTTCCCTGAAAAGAGGTATATTTGGAGGGCACGTTGGTTAGGATGATATCTATGAGGGTGTCCATGTTTACTGATTTGGGGTTGTACCTGGTGGGTTCATTGATAATTTGTGAGAGATTGAGGGCATCGAGCTTAGATTGTAGGATGGCCGGGGTGTTAAGCATGTCCCAGTTTAGGTCACCTGAAGATAGATGGGGGAAATCAGTTCACATATGGTGTCCAGGGCACAGCTGGGGGCAGAGTGTGGTCTATAGCAAGCGGCAACGGTGAGAGACTGTTTCTGGAAAGGTGGATTTCTAAAAGTAGAAGCTCGAATTGTTTGGGTACAGTCCTGGATAGTAAGACAGAACTCTGCAGGCTATCCCTGCAGTAGATTGCAACACCGCCCCCTTCGGCAGTTCTATCTTGTCGGAAAATGTTATAGTTAGGGATGGAAATTTCAGGGGTTTTGGTGGTCTTCCTGAGCCAGGATTCAGACATGGCTAGGACATCCATGTTGGCAGAGTGTGCTAGGGCAGTGAATAAAACAAACTTAGGGAGGAGGCTTCTAATGTTAACATGCATGAAACCAAGGCTTTTATGGTTACAGAAGTCAACAAATGATAGCACCTGGGTGTCGGAGAGGAGCTAGGCACTGCAGGGCCTGGATTAACCTCCACATCACCAGAGGAACAGAGGAGGCGCAGGATAAGGGTATGGCTAAAGGCTAAAATAACTGGTTGTCTAGTACGTTCAGAACAGAGAGTAAAAGGAGCAGATTTATGGGCACGGTAGAGTAGATTCAAGGCATAATATACAGACAAAGGTATGGTAGGATGTGGATACAGTGAGGGTAAACCTGTGCATAGAGTAACGATGAAAGAGATATTGTCTCTAGAAATAGCATTTAAACCAGGTGATGTCACCGCATGTGTGGGAGGTGGGACTAAAGTGTTAAATAAGGCATATTGAGCAGGGCTAGAGGCTCTACAGTTTAATAAGGCAATAAATACTAACCAAAACAGCAATGGACAAGGCATATTGATGTTAGCGAAAGGCATGCGTAGCCGAGGGATCATAGGAGTCCAGTGAGTGGCTTCAGGCAGCTTGCAGGCCGGGGCTAGCAAGCTAACAGAAGGGCCTTGGAGGGACGTCGTGACGGAAGAAGGTATGTTGTGGCCCCCTCGTGCTGTTACATCGGCAGACAGATCAGCAGGGTTCCGTGTGGTAAACCAGGCCAATTGGCAGAATAGGTATAGTGGCCAAAGAATTTGTCCGGTGGGCCTCTTAAGCTAACAGTCCGATGTGCTCTGGACAGCTAGCAGGCCGCGGCTAGCATGCTAGCGGATGGGATTTCAGGGGACGAAGCGACGGCTGAGCCAGTTGAAAAAAAAACATTGGGCGAATCACGTCAGTGGTCCAGTCGTGATGAGTCGGCGGGGGTCCAAGTCAGTTGGCAAAAAGAGGTATTGTAGCCCAAGTAGTGGCTGATGGACCTCTTTGGCTAGCCGGGAAATTGGCCTAGCAAGGCTAGCTCCAGGCTAATTGGTTCTTGCTTCGGGACAGTGACGTTAGCCAGGAGTGGCCACTCAAATAGCACATAGCTAGCTGCGATGATCCAGGTGAAGAAAAAAAACGTTCAGAGCTTGCAGTAGGAATCCGGAGATATGGAGAAAAATAAGTCTGATTTGCTCTGGTTTGAGTCGCGCTGTGCAGACTGGCGAGAGTTGTCTGTGTTAGAGGTGGCTGATGACCGCTAGCAGTGGCTAGCTGACTAACTAGCTAGTAGCTAGTTAGCTGGCAAGCTTCTGTTGGGGTTCCGGTTCAGGCGACTGTTCAGACGACGGATCAGCAAGGGTATAGTGGCCAAAGAATTTGTCAGATGGGCCTCTTAAGCTAACAGTCCGATGTACTTTAGACAGCTAGCGGTGCGTGGCTAACTAGTAGCCAGTTAGCTGGTAGCCAGTCAGCTGGCTAACTTTTGATGAGTTCTTAAGTATAAAAATATCCGTACCACATTGGGTGAGGCAGGTTGCAGGAGAGTATATTCAGTCCGTAGATAGAAAGTGATATTAAAATATGAAATATACACTGCTCAAAAAATAAAGGGAACACTTAAACAACACAATGTAACTCCAAGTCAATCACACTTCTGTGAAATCAAACTGTCGACTTAGGAAGCACCACTGATTGACAATAAATTTCACATGCTGTTGTGCAAATGGAATAGACAACAGGTGGAAATTATAGGCAATTAGCAAGACACCCCCAATAAAGGAGTGGTTCTGCAGGTGGTAACCACAGACCACTTCTCAGTTCATATGCTTCCTGGCTGATGTTTTGGTCACTTTTGAATGCTGGCGGTGCTTTCACTCTAGTGGTAGCATGAGACGGAGTCTACAACCCACACAAGTGGCTCAGGTAGTGCAGCTCATCCAGGATGGCACATCAATGCGAGCTGTGGCAAGAAGGTTTGCTGTGTCTGTCAGCGTAGTGTCCAGAGCATGGAGGCGCTACCAGGAGACAGGCCAGTACATCAGGATACGTGGAGGAGGCCGTAGGGGGGCAACAACCCAGCAGCAGGACCGCTACCTCCGCCTTTGTGCAAGGAGGAGCAGGAGAAGCACTGCCAGAGCCCTGCAAAATGACCTCCAGCAGGCCACAAATGTGCATGTGTCTGCTCAAACGGTCAGAAACAGACTCCATGAGGGTGGTATGAGGGCCCGATGTCCACAGGTGGGGGTTGTGCTTACAGCCCAACACCGTGCAGGACGTTTGGCATTTGCCAGAGAACGCCCTGTGCTCTTCACAGATGAAAGCAGGTTCACACTGAGCACGTGACAGACGTGACAGAGTCTGGAGACGCCGTGGAGAATGTTCTGCTGCCTGCAACATCCTCCAGCATGACCGGTTTGGCGGTGGGTCAGTCATGGTGTGGGGTGGCATTTCTTTGGGGGGCCGCACAGCCCTCCATGCGCTCGCCAGAGGTAGCCTGACTGCCATTAGGTACCGAGATGAGATCCTCAGACCCCTTGTGAGACCATATGCTGGTGCGGTTGGCCCTGGGTTCATCCTAATGCAAGACAATGCTAGACCTCATGCGGCTGGAGTGTGTCAGCAGTTCCTGCAAGAGGAAGGCATTGATGCTATGGACTGGCCCGCCCGTTCCCCAGACCTGAATCCAATTGAGCACATCTGGGACATCATGTCTCGCTCCATCCACCAACGCCACGTTGCACCACAGACTGTCCAGGAGTTGGCGGATGCTTTAGTCCAGGTCTGGGAGGAGATCCCTCAGGAGACCATCCGCCACCTCATCAGGAGCATGCCCAGGCGAGGTAGGAAGATCATACAGGCACATGGAGGCCACACACACTACTGAGCCTCATTTTGACTTGTTTTAAGGACATTACATCAAAGATGGTAGTGTGGTTTTCCACTTTAATTTTGAGTGTGACTCCAAATCCAGACCACCATGGGTTGATAAATTGAATTTCCATTGATTATTTTTGTGTGATTTTGTTGTCAGCACATTCAACTATGTAAATAAAAAAGTATTTAATAAGATTATTTCTTTCATTCAGATCTAGGATGTGTTGTTTAAGTGTTCCCTTAATTTCTTTGAGCAGTATATATACGAAGAAAAAAAAACAAGGAAAAACAATGTTGACAAAGGACAGGAAGGGACAAGACAAAAACACATGTCAGACTGCAATGCCATTTTGGAATCTAATGACAATATCTCTTTCATCGTCTCCCTTGCTCTCTCTGCTCTTTCTTTCTCTCTTTACTGTCTCTGCTCTCACTCTCTCTTTACTGTCTCTGCTCTCTCTCTTTCTCTCTCTCTCTCTCTCTCTCTACTGTCTCTGCTCTCTCCCTCTTTCTCTCTCTACTGTCTCTGCTCTCTCTCTCTCTCTCTCTACTGTCTCTGCTCTCTCCCTCTTTCTCTCTCTACTGTCTCTGCTCTCTCTCTCCACTGTCTCTGCTCACTCTCTCTCTACTGTCTCTGCTCTCTCTCTCTTTCTCTCTCTACTGTCTCTGCTCTCTCTCTCTTTACTGTCTCTTAAACTGCATCCCTGTCTCACCCCATGGCCCTGTGGGAAGAAATGTACATGTTTTTTGTCTATTTTAACCACACACTTGTTGTTTGTGTACATGGATTTTATAATGTTGTACATTTTCCCCCCAACACCACTTTCCATCAATTTGTATAGCAGACCCTCATGCCAAATTGAGTTGAAGGCTTTTTTTAAATCAACAAAGCATGAGAAGTCTTTCCCTTTGTTTTGGTGTGTTTGTTTGTCAATTAGGGTGTGTAGGGTGAAAATGTGGTCTGTCGTACGATAATTTGGTAAAAAGCCAATTTGACATTTGCTCAGCACATTGTTTTCACTGTCTGCTGATAATGATAGTGCAGAGGATTTTCCCAAGGTTGCTGTTGACGCATATCCCACGGTAGTTATTGGGGTCAAATTTGTCTCCACCTTTATGGATTGGGGTGATCAGTCCTTTGTTCCAAATATTGGGAAAGATGCCAGAGCTAAGGATGATGTTAAAGAGTTTAGGTATAGCCAATTGGATTTTTTTGTCTGTATATTTTATCATTTCATTGAGGATACCATCAACACCACAGGCCTTTTGGGGTTGGAGGGTTTTTATTTTGTCCTGTAGTTCACTCAAGGTAATTGGAGAATCCAGTGGGTTCTGGTAGTCTTCAATAGTTGATTCTAAGATTTTTATTTCTTCATGTATATGTTTTTGCTGTTTGCCAAAAAGATTGGAGAAGTGGTTTACCCATACATCTCCATTTTGGATAGATACTTCTTCGTGTTGTTGTTTTAGTGTCTTTCCATTTTCCCAGAAGAGGTTAGAGTCTATGGATTCTTTAATTACATTGAGCTGATTTCTGACATGCTGTTCCTTCTTTTTCCGTAGTGTATTTCTGCATCGTTTTAGTGATTCGCCATAGTGAAGGCATAGACTCAAGTTTTCTGGGTCTCTATGTTTTTGGTTGGACAGGTTTCTCAATTTCTTTCTTAGGTTTTTACATTCTTCATCAAACCATTTGTCATAGTTGTTCATTTTCTTCGGTTTTCTGTTTGAAATGTTTAGATTTGATAGGGAAGCTGAGAGGTCAAATATACTGTTAACATTTTCTACTGCCAAATTTACACCTTCACTATTACAGTGGAACGTTTTTTCCAGGAAGTTGTCTAGAAGGGATTGAATTTGTTGTTGCCTAATTGTTTTTTGGTAGGTTTCCACACTACATTCCTTCCATCTATAGCATTTCTTAATATTACTTAGTTCCTTTGGCTTTGATGCCTCATAGTATTGCTCTGTTCAAGTAGACTGTGATTTTTCTGAGGTCTGATAGGAATGTCAGACCTCACTGACTGTGAACACTCTGAGAGACTCTGGGTTGAGGTCAGTGATAAAGTACAGTACTACTGCCAAGAGATGAGTTATAGGTGTACCTAACATAGGAGTCCCCTCGAAGCCTACCATTGACTATGTACATACCCAGCGTGCGACAGAGCTGTAGGAGTTGTGACCTGTTAGGTAGGTAGGTGTTTGTCCCCCTGTGTGCTGAGGAAGTCAGGTTCTTGTTCGGTTCTGGCATTTAGGTCGCCACAGACTAGTATATGTCCCTGGGCCTGGAAATGATTGATTTCCCCCTCCAGGATGGAGAAGCTATCTTCATTAAAGTATGGGGATTCTAGTAGGGGGATATAGGTAGCACAAAGGAGGACATTTTTCTCTTCTTCAGCGTCTGATCCCGTTAGCGGGATCAAAATCCAGCGAAAAATCCAGCCAATTAGCATTAAAAAAATATCATAATTTAAAAAAAAATATATATATATATATATATATATTTTTTTTTTATAGATACACCTCTCCTGAATCGACCCACGTCGTCCGATTTCAAAAAGGTTTTACAGGAAAAGCAAATCATTAGATTATATTAGATGAGTCCATCGTAAAAAGCAGCTTCATAGCCATTTTCCGACCAACCACTTGCATCACATATAATCAAAAAACAGCTAAATGCAGCACTAACCTTTTACAAACTTCATCAGATGGCACCCCTAGGACATCATGTTATACAATGCATGCATTCTTTTGTTCAATAAAGGTCATATTTATATATAAAAACAGCATTTTACATCTCTGTCTGACGTTGACTTCATTATTTCCCCTCAAAAGCGTCCCGGAAAACAATGCTGCATTTCCCTAAATTACTATACTATAACGATTTTTTAAATGTATATTGTCAATCTAACATTTATAGATGAATATCTCTTGAGAACACCCGTCATACCAGATTTTAAATTAACTTTACTGGGTAATCACACTTTGCGATAAAAGGAGATGCGATACTCAGAAAATTAGCTAATATACAGAGCTCGGCGCCATCTTGGAAAGAATCTCATGTCACGTCTTATCTTCTATAATATTGTCAATAATCGCCTACCTTTAGTTGTCTTCATCAGAAAGCATCCCAGGTCCACAACAGATGTATTTTCGGTCAAAAAGTCCATACTTCACGTTCCATTAGCCTGATGTTGGTAGCGCGTCCTATGGCTCTCTCCAAGCGCAGCTCTGAAGTTCATAATAAATGCAATGCTCGCGCATGTAGGTTCGTTCAAACATGTCAAACGTTGTATAAAATAAATCTTCAGGGCCTCTAACACCAAGAGAGCCAATAAGATTCGAGGGGGATGATGTCATGGCCTTTAAAACCGTATCCAAAGGTGGGGGCAGACATGGCCGCCGGCGTCATAATGGTGATGGCCCATCCCCTGTGACCAATTTCAAACTCGTGTCATTCACTGAGTTTTGACTCTATAAGGCTCAAACCACTGTGAAAGGACTGGCGACATCTAGTGGAAGCAATAGGAAGTGCTCACTGAACCATGGTTAACGGTGTGATTAATAAGGAAAGATGAGAAGTCAAGTCCACAATTCAGAATTCCACTTCCTGTTTCAATCGGTCTCGGGGTTTTGACTGCCATTTGAGTTCTGTTATACTCACAGACACCATTCAAACAGTTTTAGAAACTTTAGAGTGTTTTCTATCCATATATAATAAGTATATGCATGCCCTATCTTCTGAGTTTGATTAGTAGGCCGTTGAAAATGGGAACGATTTTTTTTCAAAATGCGCTGTGGCGCCCCCTATCCTACGGTATCCTCAAGAGGTTTTAAGATCATTTCATTTTGAATTTCTAGCCAAATGTAAAATGTTCCTGTTCTGATTATTTAATGGAGTGATCATAAAGGCTGTTCAAGTCCAGGGTGGAGTGGTGGGCCAGGTTAAACATTTGGTTTTGAGGCACAGTCACAGGAAATACTTGCGTTTACCCGCTGTATGGTAGCAGGATGGAAGTATCTTTGTGGTAGCAGGGTGGTTATAACCACTTGTCCATTGGGGAAAGTAGAAGATTTTTCAATCACTCCCTTGAGTGCTATGGCCACCCTGTCCTGCTGTGCTCTCAGGTTGTTTGTGCCTGCGTGTATTATTATGCGGCTAGGTGAACCTAGTTGGTCCTCAGACAGAAGGTCTAGGGCGCACTGAGTGTTTGGACACCAGAGTTTAGACTCACTGTGTTTGGGGGAAGAAAAAAAAAATATTGTACAGTGGCTTGCGAAAGTATTCACCCCCTTAGTATTTTTCCTATTTTGTTGCCTTACAACCTGGGATTAAAATAGATTTTTGGTGGGGTTTGTATAATTTGATTAACACAACATGCCGACCACTTTGAAGATGCAAAATATTTCTTATTGTGAAACAAACAAGAAATAAGACAAAAAATATAAAACTTGAGCATGAATAACTATTTACCCCCCCCAAAGTCAATACTTTGTAGAGCCACCTTTTACAGCTGCAAGTCTCATGGGGTATGTTTCTGTAAGCTTGGCACATCTAGCCACTGGTTTTGCCCATTATTCAAGGCAAAACTGCTCCAACTCCTTCAAGTTGGATGGGTTCCATTGGTGTACAACAATCTTTAAGTCATACCACAGATTCTCAATTGGATTGAGGTCTGGGCTTTGACTAGGCCATTCCAAGGCATTTAAATGTTTCCCCTTAAACCACTCAAGTGTTGCTTTAGCAGTATGCTTAGGGTCATTGTCCAGCTGGAAGGTGAACCTCCGTCCCAGTTTCAAATCTCTGGAAGACTGAAACAGGTTTCCCTCAAAAATGTCCCTGTATTTAGCGTCATCCATCATTCCTTCAATTCTGACCAGTTTCCCAGTCCCTGCCGATGCAAAACATCCCCACAGTATGATGCTGCCACCACCATGCTTCACTGTGGAGATGGTGCTCTCGGGGTGATGAGAGGTGTTGGGTTTGCGCCAGACATAGCGTTTTCCTTGATGGCCAGAAAGCTCAATTTTAGTCTCATCTGACCAGAGTACATTCTTCCATATGTTTTGGGAGTCTCCCACATGCCTTTTGGTGAACACCAAACATGTTTTCTTATTTTTTTCTTTAAGCAATGGCTTTTTTCTGGCCACTCTTCCGTAAAGCTCAGCTCTGTGGAGTGTACGGCTTAAAGTGGTCCTATGGACAGATCCTCCAATCTCCGCTGTGGAGCTTTGCAGCTCCTTCAGGGTTATCTTTCGTCTCTTTGTTGTCTCTCTGATTAATGCCTTTCTTGCCTGGCCCGTGAGTTTTGGTGGGCGGCCCTCTCTTGGCAGGTTTGTTGTGGTGCCATATTCTTTAAAACATTTTATAGTGGATTTAATGGTGCTCCATGGGATGTTCAAAGTTTCAGATATTTTTTGTAACCCAACCCTAATCTGTACTTCTCCACAACTTTGTCCCTGACCTATTTGGAGAGCTCCTTGGTCTTCATAGTGCTGCTTGTTTGGTGGTGCCCCTTGCTTAGACTCTGGGGCCTTTCAGAACAGGTGTATATATACTGAGATCATGTGACAGATCATGTGACACTTAGATTGCACACAGGTGGACTTTATTTAATGAATTATGTGACTTCTGAAGGTAATTGGTTACACCAGATCGTATTTAGGGGCTTCATAACAAAGGGAATACATATGCTGTCACGACTCCTACCGAAGGTGGCTCCCCCTCCTGCTCGGGTGGCGCTCGGCGGTCGTCATCACCGGCCTACTAGCTGCCACTGATTCCCTTTTGTTTTCCCCCCTTTTCGTTATTAGGTGCACCTGTTCTTAGTTGGGCTAATTAGCGGGCTTTATTAGCCAGCAGGCCCGCCTGCTCTTTGTGTGGGATTATTTCCATTGTATGCTGTGCGTGATTACATGCTGTTTGTTGCACATTTTTCAGTGGTGCGTATGTTTGCGCAAGCTGTGTTTTGTCCCGTGTGTTTGGGGCACTTTGCTTTGTAGTGCGCTCTGTGCGCTTTTTGGGTTTGCTGTCGTTTGGTCTGTAAGCCTATTAAAGCCAATACCCTGAATCGCTGTTTTCCTGCACGTGATTCCTCGTCAACAAACACCCACGCCTTACATATGCACGCACCACTTTTCCGTTTACATTTTTTTTAAATTTTTTGAAACAAGTTATTTTTTTCATTTCCCTTCACCAATTTAGACTATTTTGTGTATGTCCATTACATGAAATCCAAATAAAAATCTATTTAAATTACAGGTTGTAATGCAACAAAATAGGAAAAACTCCAAAGGGGGTGAATACTTTTGCAAGGCACTGTATATATTTCCCGTTTTATGTCATAAGGAGTACAATCTATGTCTTGTGTATGTCCTCAGTGGGTGTGGAGGGGTTGTCAGGAGGGCTATCAGGGTGGCTGATGGGGGGTGCTCAGAGGGGGTGAGATCCCCTGGGCTTGGGGTTCTTCATTTGTCTGTCCCACTCTGATGTCGACGTGGTCAGGGTGGACTGTTCTGCTGTGGTGTCGAGACTTTTGTCGGGAGCTGAGGTGGGCTGTTCTGCTGGCTTCTCTGTGGGGGTGGCCACCTCTCTAGTGGGTTGTTCTCTGTCACACGCCATCCCCCTCACCCTCTCCTCCAGTAGTCTGATCCTCTCCCTCCATCCCCCTCACCCTCTCCGCCAGCAGTCTGATCCTCTCCACCATCCCCCTCACCCTCTCCTCCTGTAGTCTGATCCTCTCCTCCATCCCCCTCACCCTCTCCTCCAGCAGTCTTTTCCTCTCCTCCATCCCCCTCACCCTCTCCTCCAGCAGTCTGATCCTCTCCTCCATCCCCCTCACCCTCTCCTCCAGTAGTCTGATCCTCTCCCTCCATCCCCCTCACCCTCTCCTCCAGCAGTCTGATCCTCTCCACCATCCCCCTCACCCTCTCCTCCAGCAGTCTGATCCTCTCCTCTAGTGCTCTGTTCTTCTCCTGCTCCTGCTTTTTATCCTGTTGTCTCACCACAGTCCAGAGTGCAGATATGTCTCTCTCCACCTCCAGCTCTCCAGGTCTGGTTAAGGGGGAGTTGTGTGTATTCACCTGCTGTTCCAGCTCTACCTGCCATACCTCCAGCTTGGTAAATGTATCCTTCATTTCAATGAGGGAGTAGTACTCTGAGCTGTGAGGTTGACTTTCTGCTTGGGGTTGCTAGTCTGTGGGGTTATTTAATGAAGAGGTCTGGTCTGACCCACTCGGGGTGGGGATATCTTTCTCAACGGAGAGGTTCTCCTCCTGAGATAATTCTTTGATTAGGTGAAAGTCCAGCTGAAACTGTTTGGTGTTGCCCTGTACCGATACTGTTCTAGACTTATAGAGATTTATATTAGCTGACTCAGAGGCCTCGTTGTCTAGTATCCTGAGTTTCCACGCCTCGTTAACACCCCCCGACTTAACAGAGGGGTAGTGTGCTAATATAGCACTGTGCCATGCCAGGGGATGGTCTGTGTGGAAGATGAGGTTGCTGATGTTTCCATTTTTATAATAGTCAACAAAAAGTGTCTCTTATCATTCTTGACATACACAGGGTACTGTATTTTAATTACCGCTGAACAGTGGGAGGCCGAATCTAAGGCTTCTCCATTTGGTTGGAGTAGACAGAGCGACTCTCCTGCCATTGTTGGGCTAAAGGGCTTTGACATCTCTCACTTGACACGTCAGTGCTAATTTAAGTTATATCAAGCTTGGCAGCCATAATTTAGCATTCAGTCCTTATAAAGTAATGTAATGTATTTTTCTTCTTGGCTTTTAGAAATAAAATATAGCTTCAGACTAAACATTACTCACTTAGTTTCCAGAGCATTTGCTGTATAGCTTTGGAATAATACTCTTTGGTAGTTGTAAGCCTTCCAGGTGATTCCGTAATTCCATCCACAATCAGGTTGTAGGTTCTGTGTTTTGATTTGGAGTGAATGTTATGTTGTAAAGGGTAGCATCCTGTATATGTCCCTGACAAAAAGTTAATCTAACTCTAAATCTATCTTTTTTCAAGATCATGCTGAAAAATGCAGGAGCTCATCTGCTCATGACCTCTCTCTCTCGCTGAGTTATCTTTACTGTCTCCGCTCTCTCGCCTCTCTCTCTCTCTCTCTCTCTCTCTCTCTCTCTCTCTCTCTCTCTCTTTACTGTCTCTGCTCTCTCTCTCTCTTTACTGTCTCTGCTCTCTATTTAGTGTCTGCGCTCTCTCTCTCTCCCTCTCTTTACTGTCTCTGCTCTCTCTCTCTCTCCCTACTGTCTCTGCTCTCTCTCTCTCTCCCTACTGTCTCTGCTCTCTCTCTCTCTTTACTGTCTCTTCTCTCTCTCTCTCTCTCTTTACTGTCTCCTCTCTCTCTCTTTTTTACTGTCTCTGCTCTCTCTCTCTCCCTACTGTCTCTGCTCTCTCTTTACTGTCTCTGCTCTCTCGCTCTCTCTTTACTGTCTCTGCTCTCTCGCTCTCTCTTTACTGTCTGCTTTCTCTCTCTCTACTCTCTCTCTCTTTTCACTGTCTCTGCTCTCTCTCTTTACTGTCTCTGCTCTCTCTCTCTACTGTCTCTGCTCTCTCTCTCTCTTTACAGTCTCTGCTCTCTCGCTCTCTCTCTCTTTACTGTCTCTGCTCTTTCTCTCTCTAGTCTCTCTCTCTCTGCTCTCTCTGTCTCTGCTCTCTCTTGCTCTCTGTATCTCTCTCGCTGCTCTCTTTCTGTCTCTCTGTCTCTCTCTCTCTGTCTCTATCTATCTCTGACTGTAATGTAATGAAGTCAACCTTGGAGACGCCCTGTGGTGCTCCATGTATGGAGAGCAACGCTGGCATTGATGTGTGCTGTGCATCCTCCTCTGACTCTGTTCTGCAGGGTATTAGAAGAGAGAGAGAAGAAACCAGGAAGCCACCGATACTCTAACTGGAAGTTCCACCCAAGAAAGAGATTGGGGGTTAGGAGAAGTCTGTGGGCCCATAATAGAGACAATATTGAGTGTGTGTGGAGGGTGGGGGGCGGTGTGTGTCTAGGTGTGCATATGCGTGTGTGTGCACCCCCCTGCCTGTCTGCATGCATGTGTGTGTGTCTGTGTGTGTGTGCGCATCACATTACGTTGTTACACTACATCGTAGCCAGATAGCCAGCCGATCAGGCAGTTATGTAAAGAAATGCAAATATGAGAGGGGGGTTGAGACAGGGGGCCACCCAAAGTGACTGTAGAAAGTGCTGTGGTGGGTTCCGTGGAGAGGTTGGGGGGACGTGTGGGGGGTCAATGATGTGATTCCCATCGATCCCGGGCCCCCTGACAAGTGTTCAGTGATTTCCTGTCCCTGGCAGAAATATTGTGCTTGTTAATCCATTTGAGTCGGAGCACCATGGGGCTTGGGAGGAGGGGTGAGGAGAGACGGGTAAGGGGGGTGTAAAAGGCTACAGCGGGTGGGTGAAGAGGGGGGTGAGGGACGAAGCGCAGGTCAACGCTAACAAGACGCTAATGAGCCTGCGCTAATCAATGTGTGCTTAATCAGCCATTCAGCACGGGAGGGAGGGGAGAGAGGGAGGGATGGGGTGAGGAGGAGGAGGAGTTCATGAGAAAGTGCAGGCCCAGAACCCTTCACTCTGATTCATTCTCTCTTCTTTTTTGAGAATGTTCATCCTCCACTTCTTTCCCCTTTCCATCGCCGCCCGTGAAGGCAGGTTTCTCAATTCACTCCGTTTCCTATGGACTTGATAATAGGTTGATTTATGAGTCATCCCATTAGTGATCCTCTAGTTTAACTATTGCAATCGGACCGAATCTACTGCAGCATGATGATGTCATTATTGTTCATTCATTGGTCAATAGACAGGTCAATCAATAGTCATTAGCCAATAGATTGCCAAGGTCAGGAAAACCAGCATAAATTAAGTTGATTGATCACATTGGCAATGTAACTCCTCTTTTCCACTCCCTCTTATATTCCAGGATTTTATCTCCTGAACGTCCCATTTAGGCTGATCGAGCTAAGCCAGTTGATGAATGGAGGGCTCCAGTGATAATCTTATCTTAGTCATGTGCCAACCAGGGGGGGCACTTACGGGGGGGGGGGGGGAATTGGTTTGAGTGACTGTGAGTTTAGTCCTGCTAGACAAAGCATCAGTTAAACGTGGGACGGAGCGATGCGTAGAATGCTGCATTGATCTTGTGGCTCTTTATCCCTTGTGGCTCTTTATCCTTGAGGTGCATTAAGGCAATTTCGGTTACCAAGTTATATAGTCATAATTTACCTACAAGTATCCATGTCACGTCCTGACCATAGAAAGCTGTTATTTTCTATGGTAGAGTAATTCAGGGCGTGACAGGGGAGTTTTTCTAGTTTAGATTTTCTATGTTGTTATGTTCTAGTTTTTGTATTTCTATGTTGGGTTTTGTTTGGGATGATCTCCAATTAGAGGCAGCTGGTCATCGTTGTCTCTAATTGGAGATCATACTTAGGTAGGTGTTTTTCCCACCTGGGTTTGTGGGAGATTGTTTTTGAGTTAGTGTATGTTTCACCTCTGTGTCACGGTTTGTTGTTTTTTGTTCTTTAGTTTATGTATTGCATAGTTTCACATTTCAATAAAATATGTGGAACGATAATCACGCTGCATTTTGGTCCGCTTCATCCTACGACAGCTGTGACAATCCACCTGTACAGAGGTATCGCAAGTCAGTCATTCAACCTTTTGTAAAGTTATTTTAGACATGGGAGAAACACTTCTTTATCACCTCTCATCAGATTTTTGTTTAATCCATGACACAAACACACCTACCCCCCACACACCAGCGAGTAAGGGTGTATTTACATTACATCAGACTCCTGGCCTAATCTAAAGTCATTTGCTTTTGTTGATCAACTACTATTATTTGACAATCCTTTTGCCTGTATGGCCTGCTTTACACGGCTGTGTTTTCCAGGGAGATGTTTCTAGTGGTTGCACATTAATCCTGTTCTTTACCCACTCAGAAAAAGCCCACAACTCAATCAGTCTCCGTCCTCGGCAACGGCGGCCTGTAAAAAATGACTCAAAACCTGAAGTTGACAGCTTAGAGATGGGAAGAGAGAAATTAACCTGCTGAAAGATCCAGAATAAAAAAAAGGGAAAATAACCTTAAACTGCAGCGGGACAGCAGAGCTGCCACGTGTTTCAAGTACACACCCGCATGTGTGCACACACACCAATGCACAGTGACAGACACACAGTCTTGCACATCTAGCCACACACAAACACACACACCAGCACCCCTGTGTGTGGAGATGAGTGCACTGCAGTGAGCTGTAGGGTTCTGTCAGGGCCTGTCCACAATATGCTCTAATCTTTTATCACCCTGGGAAACAGGGAACACGGGGGCAGGGCAGTTTATGAAGTGATGTCAACATGGTCTGATCCCAGAACAGCCGTAGAAATACTCCTGGTATGTTCAGGTGTTAATATTCTAGAGCAGATCTACATAGACATCCCAGTGAAGATGAGTGGTTCAACTCACGCTGGTACAGTACCAATGGAATCCATTATTTGGTTTCTTTCCTCTGCTAAATGGGATATGAACTGGAGTGATGGTGGAGGGCAACAACTGTGGTCAGGTTTGGATGTGGGGGGATGGGGGGGGGTGTGTGTGCATGCGTGCGTGCGTGCGTGCGTGCATGTGTACCTGCGTGCGCATACGTGTGTGTTTGTGCACCTCCGTGCATGTGTGTGTATATGTATGTGTGGCTGTGTGTATCCCATTCAGGCATTGTGCCAGCTCAAGTTCAGTGCTTGCACCTAAAGTGAGTGTGTGGGGTCTGTATTGGAATCTGGAAAGAGAAGAAAGAAAGAGATGGAGAGGCCGATTGGGGGAGAGATAAATGGAGGGAGAGATACGCTACATGACAAAAAATGTGGGACACCTGCTCGTCGTACATCTCATTCCAAAATCAAACTGTAGTTTACATCAATTATAATTTCTAAAGTGGAAGTTGGAAAAGTTTATTTGAGTGTTTCAGTGAATGGTTAGTGAGGGAGGCCCTGCTCTCTCGCTTCCCCAGTTGTTTAGTTAATTTTCATTCCAATCTCCTTTGCATTAGCGTAGCCTCTCCTGTAGCCTGTCAACTATGTGTCGGTCTATCCCTGTTCTCTCCTCTCTGCACAGGCCACACAAACGCTTCACACCGCATGGCCGCTGCCACTCTAACCTGGTGGTCCCACGCGCACGACCCATGTGGAATTCCAGGTCTCCGGCAGCCTCTGGAACTGCCGGTCTGCGGCCAACAAGGCAGAGTTCATCTCAGCCTATGCTACCCTCCAGTCCCTCGACTTCTTGGCGCTGACAGAAACATGGATTACCACAGAAAACACTGCTACTCCTACTGCTCTCTCCTCGTCTGACCACGTGTTCTCGCATACCCCGAGAGCATCTGGTCAGCGGGGTGGTGGCACTGGAATCCTCATCTCTCCCAAGTGGACATTCTCGCTTTCTCCCCTGACCCATCTGTCTATCTCCTCCTTTGAATTCCATGCTGTCACAGTCACTAGTCCATTCAAGCTTAACATCCTTATCATTTATCGCCCTCCAGGTTCCCTTGGAGAGTTCATCAATGAGCTTGACGCCTTGATAAGTTCCTTTCCTGAGGATGGCTCACCTCTCACAATTCTGGGTGACTTTAACCTGTTATGGCAAGGGGGCAGTATTTTCACGGACGGATAAAAAACGTACCCGATTTAATCTGATTAGTACTCCTGCCCAGAAACTAGAATATGCATATAATTATTAGCTTTGGATAGAAAACACTCCAAAGTTTCTAAAACTGTTTGAATGGTGTCTGTGAGTATAACAGAACTAATTTGGCAGGCCAAAACCTGAGAAGATTCTGTACAGGAAGTACCCTGTCTGACCATTTCTTGGCCTTGTTGATTATCTCTATCTATTACAGGGGATCTCTGCTCTTACGTGACACTTTCTACGGCGCGTTTGGATAGTGGCTGGTTACAGTACTGTGAGACTCAGGCTCGTGCCCGCGTCGACCGAAAGCTTTGTTTTCTTTCCTCTGTTTAGCTAAACGGAGATTCCCGGTCGGAATATTATCGCTTTTTTACGAGAAAAATGGCATAAAAATTGATTTTAAACAGCGGTTGACATGCTTCGAGGTACGGTAATGGAATATTTAGAAATCTTTTGTCACGAATTGCGCCATGCTCGCGACCCTGATTTACCATTTCGGATAGTGTCTTGGAACGCACGAACAAAACGCCGCAATTTGGATATAACGATGGATTATTTTGGACCAAACCAACATTTGTTATTGAAGTAGCAGTCCTGGGAGTGCATTCTGACGAAGACAACAAAGGTAATGAAACTTTTGTAATAGTAAATCGGAGTTTGATCAGGGCTAAACTTGGTCGGTGTCTAAATGGCTAGCCGTGATGGCTGGGCTATCTACTGAGAATATTGCAAAATGTGCTTTCACCGAAAAGCTATTTTAAAATCGGACATATCGAGTGCATAGAGGAGTTCTGTATCTATAATTCTTAAAATAATTGTTATGCTTTTTGTGAACGTTTATCGTGAGTAATTTAGTAAATTCACCGGATGTTTGCGGGGGGTATGCTAGTTCTGAACGTCACATGCTAATGTAAAAAAGCTGGTTTTTGATATAAATATGAACTTGATTGAACAAAACATGCATGCATTGTATAACATAATGTCCTAGGGTTGTCATCTGATGAAGATAATCAAAGGTTATTGCTGCATTTAGCTGTGGTTTTGTTTTTTGTGACATTATATGCTAGCTTGAAAAATGGGTGTCTGATTATTTCTGGCTGGGTACTCTGCTGACATAATCTAATGTTTTGCTTTCGTTGTAAAGCCTTTTTGAAATCGGACAGTGTGGTTAGATTAACGAGAGTCTTGTCTTTAAAATGCTGTAAAATAGTCATATGTTTGAAAAATGGATGTTTTCGGATTTTAGAGGAATTTGTATTTCGCGCCACGCCCATCATTGGATATTGGAGCAGGTGTTCTGCTAGCGGAACGTCTAGATGTAAGAGGTTAACCTCCCTACGTCTACCTTTGACTAATTTCTCTCTGCCTCCTTCTTTCCACTCCTCTCCTCTTTTGACCTCACCCTCTCACCGTCCCCCCCTACTTACAAGGCAGGCAATACGCTTGACCTCATCTTTACTAGATGCTGTTCTTCTACTAATCTCACTGCAACTCCCCTCCAAGTCTCCGACCACTACCTTGTATCCTTTTCCCTCTCGCTCTCCTCCAACACTACCCACTCTGCCCCTACTCAGATGGTATTGCGCCGTCGCAACCTTCGCTCTCTCTCTCCTGCTACTCTCTCTTCTTCCATCCTATCATCTCTTCCCTCTGCTCAATCCTTCTCCAACCAATCTCCTGATTCTGCATCCTCAACCCTCCTCTCCTCCCTTTCTGCATCCTTTGACTCTCTATGTCCCCTATCCTCCCGGCCGGCTCGGTCCACCCCTCCTGCTCCGTGGCTTGACGACTCATTGCAAGCTCACAGAACTGGGCTCCGGGCAGCCGAGCGGAAATGGAGGAAAACTAGCCTCCCTGCGGACCTGGCATCTTTTCACTCCCTCCTCTCCACATTTTCTTCCTCTGTTTCTGCTGCTAAAGCCACTTTCTACCACTCTAAATTCCAAGCATCTGCCTCTAACCCTAGGAAGCTCTTTGCCACTTTCTCCTCCCTCCTGAACCCTCCTCCCCCTCCCCCCTCCCTCTCTGCGGATGACTTTGTCAACCATTTTGAAAAGAAGGTTGACGACATCCGATCCTCGTTTGTTAAGTCAAACGACACCGCTGGTCCTGCTCACATTGCCCTACCCTATGCTTTGACCTCTTTCTCCCCTCTCACTCCAGATGAAATCTTGCGACTTGTGACGGCCGGCCGCCCAACAACCTGCCCGCTTGACCCTATCCCCTCCTCTCTTCTCCAGACCATTTCCGGAGACCTTCTCCCTTACCTCACCTCGCTCATCAACTCATCCTTGACCGCTGGCTACGTCCCTTCCGTCTTCAAGAGAGCGAGAGTTGCACCCCTTCTGAAAAAACCTACACTCGTTCCCTCCGATGTCAACAACTACAGACCAGTATCCCTTCTTTCTTTTCTCTCCAAAACTCTTGAGCGTGCCGTCCTTGGCCAGCTCTCTTGCTATCTCTCTCAGAATGACCTTCTTGATCCAAATCAGTCAGGTTTCAAGACTGGTCATTCAACTGAGACTGCTCTTCTCTGTGTCACGGAGGCTCTCTGCACTGCTAAAGCTAACTCTCTCTCCTCTGCTCTCATCCTTCTAGACCTATCTGCTGACTTTGATACTGTGAACCATCAGATCCTCCTCTCCACCCTCTCCGAGTTGGGGATCTCCGGCATGGCTCACTCTTGGATTGTGTCCTACCTGACAGGTCGCTCCTACCAGGTGGCGTGGCGAGAATCCGTCTCCGCACCACGTGCTCTCACCACTGGTGTCCCCCAGGGCTCTGTTCTAGGCCCTCTCCTATTCTCGCTATACACCAATTCACTTGGCTCTGTCATATCCTCACATGGTCTCTCCTATCATTGCGACGCAGACGACACACAATTAATCTTCTCCTTTCCCCCTTCTGATAACCAGGTGGCGAATCGCATCTCTGCATGTCTGGCAGACATATCAGTGTGGATGACGGATCACCACCTCAAGCTGAACCTCGGCAAGACGGAGCTGCTCTTCCTCCCAGGGAAGGACTGCCCGTTCCATGATCTCGCCATCACGGTTGACAACTCCATTGTGTCCTCCTCCCAGAGTGCTAAGAGCCTTGGCGTGACCCTGGACAACACCCTGTCGTTCTCCGCTAACATCAAGGTGGTGACCCAATCCTGTAGGGTCATGCTCTACAACATTCGCAGAGTACAACCCTGCCTTACACAGGAAGTGGCGCAGGTCCTAATCCAGGCACTTGTCATCTCCCGTCTGGATTACTGCAACTCGCTGTTGGCGGGGCTCCCTGCCTGTGCCATTAAACCCCTACAACTCATCCAGAACGCCGCAGCCCGTCTGGTGTTCAACCTTCCCAAGTTCTCTCACGTCACCCCGCTCCTCCACACACTCCACTGGCTTCCAGTTGAAGCTCGCATCTGCTACAAGACCATGGTGCTTGCCTACGGAGCTGTGAGGGGAACGGCACCTCCGTACCTTCAGGCTCTGATCAGTCCCTACACCCAAAGAAGGGCACTGCGTTCATCCACCTCTGGCCTGCTCGCCTCCCTACCTCTGCGGAAGCACAGTTCCTGCTCAGCCCAGTCAAAACTGTTCGCTGCTCTGGCACCCCAATGGTGGAACAAGCTCCCTCACGACGCCAGGACAGCGGAGTCAATCACCACCTTCCGGAGACACCTGAAACCCCAACTCTTTAAGGAATACCTGGGATAGGATAAAGTAATCCTTTTAACCCTCCCTACCTACCCTCCCCCCCCAAAAAAAAAGATATAGATGTATTATTGTAAAGTGGTTGTTCCACTGGATATCATAAGGTGAATGCACCAATTTGTAAGTCGATAAGGATAAGAGCGTCTGCTAAATGACGTAAATGTAATTGTAAATGTCCCCCTTTTGCTGCTAGAACAGCCTCCACTCTTCTGGGAAGGCTTTACACTGATGTTGGAACATTGCTGTGGGGACCTGCTTCCATTCAGCCACAAGAGCATTAGTGAGGTCGGGAACTGATGATGGGCGATTAGGTCTGGCTCGCAGTCGGCGTTCCAATTCATCCCAAAGGTGTTCGATTGGGTTGAGGTTAGGGCTATGTGCAGGTCAGTCAAGTTCTTCCACACCGATCTCGACAAACCATTTCTGTATGGACCTTGCTTTTTGCACAGGGGTATTGTCATGCGGAAACAGGTAAGGGCCCTCCCCAAACTGTTGCCACAAAGTCGTAAGCACAGAATCATCTAGAATGTCATTGTATGCTGTTGCATTAAGATTTCCCTTCACTGGGCCTAGCCCAAACCATGAAAAACAGCCCCAGACCATTATTTCTCCTCCACCAAAATGTACAGTTGGCACTATGCATTGGGGCAGGTAGCGTTCTCCTGGCAGCCGCCAAACCCAGATTCGTCTGTCGGACTGCCAAATGGTTAAGCGTGATTCATCATTCCAGAGAATGTGTTTCCACTGCTCCAGAGTCCAATGGCGGCGAGCTTTACACCACTCCAGCCGACGCTTGGCATTGCACATGGTGATCTTAGGCTTGTATGCAGCTGCTCGGCCATAGAAAACCATTTCATGATGCTCCAGACAAACAGTTCTTGTGCTGACTTTGCTTCCAGAGGCAGTTTGGAACTCGGTAGTCACTGTTGCAACCGAGAACAGATGATTTTTACACGCTACAGCACTCAGAGGTTCCGTTCTGTGAGCTTGTGTGGCCTCCCACTAAGCTGCTGAGCCATTGTTGCTCCTAGACGTTTCCACTTCACAATAACATCACTTCCAGTTGACCGGGGCAGCTCTAGCAGGGCAGAAATTTGACGAACTGAGTTGTTAGAAAGGTGGCATCCTATGACGGTGCCACGTTGAAAGTCAATGAGCTCTTCAGTAAGGCCATTCTAATGCCAATGCTTGTCTATGGAGATTGCATGGCTGTGTGCTGGATTTTATACACCTGTCAGGGTGTGGCTAAAATAGCCGAATCCACTATTTTGAAGGGGTGTCCACATAGTTTTGTATATACACAGTGTAGATTCCTAAGATCCAAGCCAAAAGCACAGGTCTTTGTAGAGGCAGCTGGGTGGGAGAACCCCCCCCACAAACACACTCACCCTGACACACCTTTACGCACACACACCCTCACACAAACACTCTCACACACAGAGGCAGTTTATCAATTGTGAATCATAACCTTCAATGCTCCAATGTCTATTTGTCACTCATTAAACATATATTGCATACACACAAACACACACACACACACCAGTCTATCATGCTTTTATAACAGTATGCATCTTCAGTCATTTCCTCACAACCACATAACATTGTGAAATTTGTCAAGTCATTTGTCTTACTAAGCCGAGCCTGATTATAATACCAAACACTCTGTGTTGAGAACATCTGATGAGAGAACATCGTTACTGAGGAACTGACGGCTTTGTGAAGAAACAAATGAGCCAAGCTCTGGGATGTGTTTGAGAGAGAGAGCTTAGCCATCATTAGCGAGTGTCCACAAATACACACACACGCGCGCACACACACATGTGCACGCACACACACCTCTAATGATGCTTAAGCAGGCCCTGGCTTCACACACACACACACAGAACACATACACACAAATGCAACCACCCACCCACACACTTACACACACTGACGGAGTCGTTTGATGACCATGAAAAATATATATCTGAAGGAGTGTTTGAAAAGGTGCATGTCCTAAGGTCTCCCATCCAGTACATCTAGTGAGGCTGATGACATTTTGTTGATGAAGCATGAGGGCTTTTTTAATTAATTCACTTACAAAGAAGACAGGGTTTAACATGCCACACCGAGTCTGATATCCTGTCAAGATGTTCTTTGAGGTCTTGCTGCTTCTGCAGCTTTTGAGGGGGTTTGAGTTAGAGTATCACCATTAAGGACTTTCAATGAGTCACGGGTTAAGACCAATCCTTCCACTAACGGTTTCATCATTTTTTACATTTGAGTCATTTAGTAGATACGCTTATCCAGAACGACTTACAGGAGTAATTAGGGTTAAGTGCCTTGCTCAAGGGCATATCAACAGATTTTTCACCGGGATTCAAACCAGCGACCTTTCAGTTACAGGACCAACGCTCTTGACAACTAGTCCACCTGCCGTCTCATCCTCAGTATAAGAGACTTGGCTGTCCGCTCTTTTAAAGGGAAGTTGAGTTCTATGGGTTTTGTCCATTAGTGACCTAACATTTGCCAAATGTTACTGTTCTTTGATTGGTCCACAACACCATTGTTGGTCCCCTTTAGTTTTAGAGGCCGTGTCATTGTTCATGCCTGTGACTTGATGTATTGTACAGGCGTCCATTTTCTAGGCATCTTAGTATTGAACACTACAGTAGTATTTGCCTGTCACCTGATAAATTTGAGAACACACACGCCCACACACACACACACACACACACACACCACACACACACACTAGCATTCCGTACTTGGAATCCGAACGAGGCGGAACACATTAAATATTCCTTTTGACTGGATCTCCAGCCGCATATTTTTACACAGAGGGATTTTGCTTTGCTGCTTTAACTCAATGTGCTGTACACAAGCACTTTCGTTGGCTGAACAAATATTTCCCCCCTGGCAATGTCTCTGCCCACCGGTGGTTTAGCACTTAATCCAACCCCTACAAATCCATCCGACACATTTACAGCGAGGTGGGCGTGGGGCGGCGTTTTGCTACAAAGAGAATTATTGACATTGTTAAGTTGTGTTTACAGTATACAACAAGCCTATTTACTTCTTACACAAGCGTGTGTGTGTGTGTGTGTGTGTGTGTGTGTGTGTGTGTGTGTGTGTGTGTGTGTGTGTGTGTGTGTGTGTGTGTGTGTGTAATTTTCATTTCAGAATTATGAAAATTACCTGAAATTCAGTGGATTGGATAGATCGGCCAGTTCTTGAGAATACTAATGTTTGTAGTAGAGGCATCGTCTTGCAATGTGGTTCTCATATACCCCAGGTCTTCCCCCAGAATCAAGGGTCCGTTTGAAAAGCATTGGTCTTCTCATCTCTGGCTCCGTTTTGAACACTCATTAGGAGCAGAGATCAAAGACTGGGGCAGAGGGGCCTGTGAATTGGGAAACTGTGGGGTCATTATCTATTTATTACTCACGGCTGCCATTTTGGCTCTGAAATGGCAGGCAATCTGCATCCAGATTTAATTCCCTCTGCTCTCTCTGTGTGGCTGCCATTTTGGGGAAGGCCTGCAGTAGTGGCACTGTCCGGTTGCAGTGAGTTAGTTCATTGATTCAATGCCCATTTTAATGGGATGCTGGACTGAACATGAAGAGTTGACCCGCCGTTTGGGGCCACAAAAAAAACTCTGTTCCTGGCAGTCTCACCATCCTGACTGGTCGAGACTTGTGAGGCTGTGGTGGGTAATGGCTGTGGTGGGTATTACTTTTTGTTATCTTGCTGTACAGTCGAAAAATGTGAAAAGTGATAAGACGTGATGTAATGATGATATGCATAGAGTATCGGTATAAACAACCCTGGTCCTGTAGTGCAGGGTTTAGTTCCAACCAGGCACCACTTGACTCTATAATAATAATAATAATAATAATAAATTTTACCAACTGAGTTAATTGATCAATATCAGTGACTAGCCAAAGGTGCCTGTGGTCCCCGAAACCAGGGGTGGAAGCAGAGTGCGAATTATGGGGAAGTTATTTTTTTGTGCAAACGTGAGACTCTCCCGAATGTCACGGTATAATTCGCACTCTGGGTGGAAGATCTTTACGCCACTAAATGAGTGGTGAGTGGGAGGGGATGTTCCACAGGGATGCGTCTTGAGGCCATTGCCATTCTGAGATCACTGAGGTGGCCTATTCTCCCCTGTCTCTTTGTCTGGGTCCTACACCTGATATACAGTATCTCCTATGTATGTATAACTGTCACTCATATGGGGTCTTGTACCTGTCGTCCCCTGCTCCTGTGTTATTTATGGATTTACTGACAACTCAAAACAACCGCCTTGAGGATTACTCCTCTGCCTCTGAAATCACTGCACATCTATGTTCCAGCTATTGATCCTTCTCTAATCCCCTTTTCTACCACTCCTGATGATAATCTGCCTTTGTTCCAGTGGATGGATGGAGTGTTCAGATTAACGCTGGATCTAGGTGACTTTTAAGCCCTACTACTCTCTAGACCCATTTGCCGCTCTAATACCCCTTTCACAGTATCATGCTGACTGGAAACATAATGTGCTGGCTGGCTCTGATATTTTCTTTTAACATAAAGAACCAGGCCAGCGCAGTACAGCTAGGCTCAGCTCAGTAGTGAAAAACGGGTCTACCGGACTGTAGGAATGAAGCAGCGGGTAATGGTTTTTATATGGGTCTGTCTGGGTCACTCAAACACACACACACACACACACACACACACAGTCCCAGGGCAGTGATCTCAACCCGAGTAAAGAGCAAACACGTAGACAAGCCAGCATACATCCTTCTTCAGCCATGGAGTTTGGGCTTTGTAGACAGAGGGCAATTCCCTGTAATAGAATGACGCTAAGACTTCGATTTTCCACTTTAAAAGTATGCCAAATAAAAAAAACATTTTATTGCAAAGTTAAACAAACCATAGAACTACATGCACAACTTTTACAGTTTTTCTCGTTTGCTTAAACAAAAACTGGTTCCTGTAGATCAAAAACCCATACCCTTACATCATTCCCAAAAACACACATTTCCCATAACCGTCAACACTATTCACCTGTTTCCACGTTTCAATATTCAAAACTTCAAACAGTCTTCTAAGGCTCATACACGCTAGACAAGAAACAATCTCCCACAAAAACCAACACCAAACAATTACCCATATATAGGACTCTCAATCAGAGGCAACGAGGAAGCACCTGCCTCCAATTGAGAGTCCCAAACCCCAATCAACCTAACATAGAAATACATTAACCAGACTACACATAGAAATACATAAACATAGACCATAAACCAAAAACCCGGAAATAATAAATCAAACGCCCTTTTACCAAAACACCACCCCGAACCACATAAAACAAATACCCTCTGCCACGTCCTGACCAAACTACAATAACAATTAACCCTTATACTGGCCAGGACGTGACACACATGCTTTAAATATAATTAACTCAAGTCATCACAACCTAAACTCAAAGAACACACCTTTCTCCAGGTGCAAACACTAATCCTCAAAATTGTTAACACACCAATCAGAATTGCAGGATCAATAAATAGGGGCTAGAGGCATGTCCATGTGCTTTGGAACAATGAATCCTAACAATGCCGAAGTTGCAAGACAACACGGGGGGGGGGGGGGAGGAGGAGGGGAGGAGGAGGAGGAGGAGGAGGAGGAGGAGGAGGAGGAGGAGGACGCGACGCGCGACGAGTAACCTCGGGTGAAATCCGTGCCACCCTAGTTCATCATGTGCTCATACATGGGAGGACTATGAGAAGCTGGACAGCTAGTGCAACCCAACCTAACCCATTACACGGTTGCATCCACTGTCCGTACTTTCAGAAGGGAAAACAGGTAATTTGCCTTGTTGTTACTGTGATACATGTAATGTTGTGGTGCATATAGACTGAATCTCCACTTTGTTCTCAGTGTAGTTTTTACCACAGTAATGGATGACCATAGGTCAGTAATGGTAAATTCAAACCCCAAAATAGCTGAAGACCGGGAAGTCTTCCAAGGAATTGACAGCATCACCATTGACCGGATCGTTCAGAAGAACCACAAGGACAAAGCAGCTGTACCGTGGGCCTTATGAAAGGAATTCAAACTGAGTTAAAGAGCAACGATTCCAATATGTGCAGGTAATTGTTATACTGTACAGAATTTTTACACTATGTAGAGTATGGCCCATCTCTCCAGCATATCAGTACAGTACTGTATAGTAATGTGATACTCTAACTGAAGTACACAATCTTTCATTTCAGTACAGTAGAGAATCTTTGAGCTGGATGCCATGGCTGACCTACAGGAGTACATCTTCATCGACGAGGCAGGGTTCAACCTGACAAAAAGGCGCAAAAGAGGGTGCAACATCATTGGTCACCATGCCATCATACAAGTTCCTGGCCAGAGGGGAGGCAACGTCACCCTATATGCAGCCATCAGCAATCGTGGCGTCCTCCACCGCCATGTCAAAGTTGGTCCATACAACACGGCACAACTCCTTCAATTTCTAGATCAGCTGCACAATAACGTTCTACAACAGGAAGGGGAACCAGGGCAACCAGAGCAAGCCCAATATGTTGTCATTTGGGATAACGTGAGTTTGCATCGGGCTGCTCTGGTTCGCGCCTGGTTCAATGACCACCCCAGGTTCGCCATTCTTTTTTTACCAGCATATTCCCCATTTCTGAATCCGATTGAAGAATGTTTCTCAGCAAGGTGGTGGAGAGTGTATGACAGCAACCCCTACGCACAGCAAAACCTCCTGGAGGCAATGGTGGACACCTGTGGTGATGTGTCTGTGGAGTCTATCCAGGGTTTTCTAAGGCACACAAGGGCATTTTTCCCACGCTGCCTGGCAAGAGAAAACATGTGTGACGTTGATGCGATATTGTGGCCTGACCCAGACCTGAGACGAGATGATGAGAACGCTGATGCTGAGTAACCTGTACATTTGCTGCATTCGGAAATAAAGCTTTTGGAAATTGGGTATTTTACGTGTGCATAGACTCTTCCTTACATGTTTTGTCAGTGTGACATTTCAAAGGTTTTTGACCAAAACAGCATATACAGTAGTATTCCCTTATCCACTAATGTAAGAGGTATTTATTACAGTACTGTTTTGAAGTTCTCTCGCCAGGGTGTTCCTGAAAGGGTCATCTGGATAGTCAATGCTGTGTTTTACAAAGTTCCTAATTATTTTATCTGAAACCTATTCTAAACATTTTGGTAGCAGTGTTTTGAATTAATCCATCCAGTATGTAACAAACAGTCATGTAGTCTGTGTTTTTGACAGCTTGTGTGTGTCTGAGGGCAAAGTTTGAATTGGGACCCAGAAGTTAAATGTTTATACCGTTGGGTGTGAGTTTTTAAAATTGTGTGTGAAGATTTGAGAAAATGGTGAGTTGTTCCAGGAATTGTGTCTAAGCAATTGAGAGAAACTAATCATTTCAACTGAACGTTTTACAAAAACACACTTACTCAAGGAACAGTGCAGATGTAAATTTAGATAACAGAATGACTGTAAAATATACAGTACCAGTCAAAAGTTTGGATATACCTGCTCATTCAAGAGTTTTTATTTCGTACTATTTTCTACATTGTAGAATAATAGTGAAGACAAACTATGAAATAACACATATGGAATCATGTAACAAAGTGTAAAACAAAATGTTTGATTCTTCTAAGTAGCCACCCATTGCCTTGACAGCTTTGCACGCTCTTGGCATTCTCTCAACCAGCTTCACCTGGAATGCTTTTCCAACAGTCTTGAAGGAGTTCCCACATATGCTGATCACTTGTTGGCTGCATTTCCTTCACTCTGCAGTTCACTACGTCATGTGCAGTTCAAGACTAGAGATTTGGTTTGTTTTACAGACTCGGTTTGTTTTACTTCAACAAACTACCTAGTTGGCTAATAAAGTTTAATAGTTTTCCTATTTATATCTGGATCCTGCGATACAACTCTCCTTCCGTGGCCTCCAACTGCTCCTAAATACAAGTAAAACTAAATGCATGCTCTTCAACCGATCGCTGCCTGCACCTGTCCAGCATCACTACTCTGGACGGTTCTGACTTAGAATATGTGGACAACTACAAATACCTAGGTGTCTGGTTAGACTGTAAACTCTCCTTCCAGTCTCACATCAAACATCTCCAATCCAAAGTTAAATCTAGAATTGGCTTCCTATTTCGCAAAAAAGCATCCTTCATTCATGCTGCCAAACATACCCTCGTAAAACTGACCATCCTACCGATCCTCGACTTCGGCGATGTCATTTACAAAATAGCCTCCAATACCCTACTCAACAAACTGGATGCAGTCTATCACAGTGCCATCCGTTTTGTCACCAAAGCCCCATATACTACCCACCACTGCGACCTGTACGCTCTCGTTGGCTGGCCTTCGCTTCATAATCGTCGCCAAACCCACTGGCTCCAGGTCATCTACAAGACCCTGCTAGGTAAAGTCCCCCCTTATCTCCGCTCACTGGTCACCATAGCAGCACCCACCTGTAGCACGCACTCCAGCAGCTATATCTCTCTGGTCACCCCCAAAGCCAATTCCTCCTTTGGCCGTCTCTCCTTCCAGTTCTCTGCTGCCAATGACTGGAACGAACTACAAAAATCTCTGAAACTGGAAACACATCTCCCTCACTAGCTTTAAGCACCAGCTGTCAGAGCAGCTCACAGATCACTGCACCTGTACATAGCCCATCTTCCCCTACTGTATTTATTTTATTTATTTTGCTCCTTTGCACCCTATTATTTATTTCTACTTTGCACTTTCTTCTACTACAAATCTACCATTCCAGTGTTTTACTTGCTATATTGCATTTACTTTGCCACCATGGCCTTTTTTGCCTTTACCGCCCTTATCTCACCTCATTTGCTCACATTGTATATAGACTTATTTTTCTACTGTATTATTGACTGTATGTTTGTTTTACTCCATGTGTAACTCTGTGTTGTTGTATGTTGTCGAACTGCTTTGCTTTATCTTGGCCAGGTTGTAAATGAGAACTTGTTCTCAACTTTCCTACCTAGTTAAATAAAGGTGAAATTAAAAATAAAAAAAAATAAAGGTGGTACTACATTGGTAAAGCAGCTAGCCTAGCTGCTAGCTATCAAGCTAGGCAACCTGGTCTACTACTGCTGGATTTCAAGCCTGCTAAGCAGTTAGAAGTGCAGCGCTAGCCACAAGGGCTATTTGTCTGGGGCTTAGGTCTACCGATTTCTAGAGTTTTCTCCTGCCGGCGTCTCTCATTTTACGGAGTGAATAGTGGGCTCGCCCTACTATTAGTACTACCATGCCTCTGAAAAAAGATGAGGATCACATCTCTGCTGGGCAGGTACTTGAACTCTTGGAGAAACAGAAAATATTCTATAAGGAAATAGGAAAATAGCAGGAAAATAACTTTATAAGCTTCATGCAAATGATCATGGAGTCTACCAACAAATGGCTGGACGACCTGACTAAAGATGTACAAGACATTAAAACAAGCCTTAGAAGAATCATCCTTCAGTTCACACAGAAGGATGTGGATGTATTGAAGACCACACAGGATACACTTCCCAGAAACTGTTCCTCTATGCGGAATGAAATCACCACAGTCAGGGAGGGCCTCCAGAACATGTCTGGGAATGGACAATCGAGGAGAAATAATCTTGTAATAGATGGTATCCAGGAGAGCCAAAGTTTGACATGGGTTGAATCAGAGGACAAAGTTAGAAAGCTGTTTTCTGAGGAGCTACAATTGGATCAACAGGTTAGGCTGGAACGTGCTCAACGGTCTGGGAAACCAGGGGAAAGTGGTGGTGCCAATGGAACCTGACCCAGGCCAATTGTAGTGAAATTCCTCAGGTTCAAGGATAAGCTTGCAGTCCTTGAAAAAGCCAAATGCCTTAAAAGATCCTACATCTTCATCAATGAGGATTTCTCTGATGCAGTCTGCTAAAGAAAAAGGAACTAATACCAGCTATGAAGGTATGACAAACTGATTGTGTTCACCCTTCCTCCCAAGCAACAAGTGGTAGCATTGCCTTTAAATTGTTTAACTTGGGTCAAACATTTCAGGTAGCCTTCCACAAGCTTCCCACAATAAGTTGGGTGAATTTTGGCCCATTCCTGCTGACAGAGCTGGTGTAACTGAGTCAGGTTTGTAGGCCTCCTTGCTCGCACACGCGTTTTCAGTTCTGCCCACAAATTTTCTATGGGATTGAGGTCAGGGCTTTGTGATGCCCACTCCAATACCTTGACTTTGTTGTCCTTCAGCCATTTTGCCACAACTTTGGAAGTATGCTTGGGATCATTGTCCATTTGAAAGACCCATTTGCGACCAAGCTTTAACTTCCTGACTGATGTCTTGAGATGTTGCTTCAATATATCCACATAATTTTCCTGCCTCATGATACCATCTATTTTGTGAAGTGCACCAGTCCCTCCTGCAGCAAAGCACCCACACAACATGATGCTGCCATCCTTGTGCTTCATGGTTGGGATGGTGTTCTTCAGCTTGCAATCTTCCCCCTTTTTCCTCCAAACATAACAATGGTCCTTATGGCAAAACAGTTCTGTTTTTGTTTCATCAAACCAGAAGACATTTCTCCAAAAAGTACGATCTTTGTCCCCATGTGCAGTTGCAAACCGTAGTCTGGCTTTTTTATGGTGGTTTTGGAGCAGTGGCTTCTTCCTTGCTGAGCGGCCTTTCAAGTTATGTTGATGTAGGATTCATTTTACTGTGAATATAGATACTTTTGTAACTGTTTCCTCCAGCATCTTCACAAGGTCCTTTGCTGTTGTTCTGGGATTGATTTGCACTTTTCGGACCAAAGTACGTTCATCTGTAGGAGACAGAACACATCTCCTTCCTGAGTGGTATGACGGCTGCGTGGTCCCATGGTGTTTATACTTGCGTACTATTGTTTGTACAGATGAACGCGGTACCTTCAGGCGTTTGGAAATTGCTCCCAAGGATGAACCAGACTTGTGGAGGTCTACAATTCTTTTCTGAGGTCTTGGCTGATTTCTTTTGATTTTCCCATGATGAGGCACCGAGTTTGATTGTATCTTTCATGGCTTCACGTTGAAAACAAATTACTATCAAGTCTTATGACACGCATAACCACCAAAACAAACACGTACATTTAGGGCATCTAAGACAACCCAAGCCAAGGACAAATGGCCTTGAAACTACAGTTTATACAGAGCCATAGCTGAATGGAACTCTTCACCAATCCATATTTCTCAGGCAAAAAGTAAACCCACCTTCAAGAAAAATAAATAAATCTAAATGCGATAGACCAAATGACTGGATAGGAAATAGAAAGCATCAACTGAATGTTAAATGTGTTTCCTGTCAGGTATTTTAAATTGTCTGTATTGTCTACTTGCTAAATGTTTGAAAAGTCTTAATTTGTAATTGTTTGTAATGTCTTATTAATTGATGTTGGACCCCAGGAAGATTAGCTAACGTTACGGCGTTAGCTAATGAGGATCCTAATAAAAATTCACAAATTTTTCGGTCCAACTCATCCCAAACCATCTCAATTGGTTGAGGTTGGGTGATTGTAGAGGCCAGGTCATGTGATGCAGCACTCCATCACTCTCCTTCTTGGTCAAATAGCCTTTACACAGCCTGGAGGAGTGTTGTGTCATTGTCCTGTTGAGAAAAACAAATGGCCTTCTAGGCAGAGCTGCAAAGAAAAAGCCATATCAGACTGGCCAATAAAAAGAAAAGATAAGATGGGCAAAAGAACACAGACACTGGACAGAGGAATTCTGCCTAGAAGGCCAGCATCCCGGAGTCGCCTCTTCACTGTTGACGTTGAGACTGGTGTTTTGCGGGTACTATTTAATGAAGCTGCCAATTGAAGACTTGTGAGGCGTCTGTTTCTCAAACTAGACACTCTAATGTACTTGCTCAGTTGTGCACCGGGGCCTCCCACTCCTCTTTATATTCTGGTTAGAGACAGTTTGCACTGTTCTGTGAAGGGAGTAGTACACGGCGTTGTACGAGATCTTCAGTTTCTTTCCAATTTCTCGCATGGAATGGCCTTCATTTCTCAGAACAAGAATAGACTGACGAGTTTCAGAAGAAAGTTATTTGTTTCTGGCCATTTTGAGTCTGTAATCGAACCCACAAATGCTGATGCTCCAGATATTCAACTAGTCTAAAGAAGGCCCGTTTTATTGCTTCTTTAATCATAGCACAGCTGAAAACTGTAGTTAACGTAATTGCAGAAGGGTTTTCTACTGACCAATTAGCCTTTTAAAATTATAAACTTGGATTAGCTAACACAACATGCCATTGGAACACAGGAGTGATGGTTGCTGATAATGGGGCTCTGTACGCCTATGTAGAAATTCCCCCAAAAAACAGCCGTTTCCAGTTACAATAGTCATTTACAACATTAGCAATGTCTACACCGTATTTCTGTTCAATTTGATGTTATTTTAATAGACAAAAAAATTGCTTTTCTTTCAGAAACAAGGACATTTCTAAGTGACCCCAAACTTTAGAACGGTAGTGTGTGGTGTGTGTGTGTGTGTGTGTGTGTGTGTGTGTGTGTGTGTGTGTGTGTGTGTGTATATATTATATACATTAACTCAGCAAAAAATAAATGTCTTCTCACTGTCAACTGCGTTTATTTTCAGAAAACTAAACGTGTAAATATTTGTATGAACATAAGATTCAACTGAGACATAAACTGAACAAGTTCCACAGACATGTGACTAACAGAAATGGAATAATGTGTCCCTGAACAAAGGGGGGGTCAAAATCAAAAGTAACAGTCAGTATCTGGTGTGGCCACCAGCTGCATTAAGTACTGCAGTGCATCTCCTCCTCATGGACTGCACCAGATTTGCTAGTTCTTGCTGTGAGATGTTACCCCACTCTTCCACCAAGGCACCTGCAAGTTCCCAGACATTTCTGGGGCAAAATGGCCCTAGCCCTCACTCTCCGATCCAACAGGTCCCAGATGTGCTCAATGGGATTGAGATCCGGGCTCTTTGCTGGGCATGGCAGAACACTGACATTCCTGTCTTGTAGGAAATCACACACAGATCGAGCAGTGTGGCTGGTGGCATTGTCATGCTGGAGGGTCATGTCAGGATGAGCCTGCAGGAAGGGTAACACATGAGGGAGGAGGTCTCCCTATACGCACAGCGTTGAGATTGCCTGCAATGACAACAAGCTCAGTCTTATGATGCTATTACACACCACCCCAGACCATGATGAACCCTCCACCTCCAAATTGATCCCGCTCCAGAGTACAGGCGTCGGTGTAATGCTCATTCCTTCGTCAATAAACGCGAATCCGACCATCACCCCTGGTAAGACAAAACCGCGACTTGTCAGTGAAGAGCACTTTTTGCCAGTCCTGTCTGGTCCAGCGACGGTGGGTTTGTGCCCATAGGCGACGTTGTTGCCAGTGATATCTGGTGAGGACCTGCCGTACAAAAGGCCTACAAGCCCTCAGTCCAGCCTCTATCAGCCTATTGCGGACAGTCTGAGCACTGATGGAGGGATTGTGCGTTTCTGGTGTAACTCGGGCAGTTGTTGTTGCAATCCTGTACCTGTCCCGCAGGTGTGATGTTCGGATGTACCGAGCCTGTGCAGGTGTTGTTACACATGGACTGCCACTGTGAGGACGATCAGCTGTCCGTCCTGTCTCCCTGTAGCACGGTCTTAGGCGTCTCACAGTACGGACATTGCAATTTATTGCCTTGGCCACATCTGCAGTCCCCATGCCTCCTTGCAGCATGCCTAAGGCATGTTTATGCAGATGAGCAGGGACCCTAGGCATCTTTCTTTTGGTGTTTTTCAGAGTCAGTAGAAAGGCCTCTTTAGTGTCCTAAGTTTTCATAACTGCGACCTTAATTGCCTACCGTCTGTAAGCTGTTAGTGTCTTAACGACCGTTCCACAGGTGCATGTTCATTAATTGTTTATTGTTCATTGAACAAGTATGGGAAACAGTGTTTAAACCCTTTACAATGAAGATCTGTGAAGTGATTTGGATTTTTACAAATTATTTTTGAAACACAGGGTCCTGAAAAAGGGATGTTTCTTTTTTTGCTGAGTTTATTTGCCTTAATTTCTCAAAAATAGACTCTTAGCTTTGATTTGACACCAAATCTGATGTGGTCATATGAACTGTGTTAGTGCTCATGCGTTTTTTTTTTAACATGAAAATTCCACAAACTGTCTGAATTCCATAACACTGTAGAGATGGAGACAGAAAGAGACAGACCCTCTGATGTCTGTGAGTCTACCGGTGTGTGTGTTTTGTTTGTGTGTATAGCTTTGGGAGGATCCCCTGTTTCATGTTTCTTATAGCAGGATTTGTTTTTGACAATTAAACAAACAGTATCCAGTGCAATACTATGGCTGTTCTATGAGGCTTCGGGGTTCCTCTCCTACAAAGTGTAAACTGGGTTACTCAGTGTGCATAGAAGGAACCTGGAGTTCACCACACTACATCACAGTGAAAAAGACGCCTGAACAACCCAGTGGATGTCACAGTCTGTCACGGCTCAACAGATGTACCTTCCTTCGCAAAATGAGCTCCTGGAAAGTTGTCAACACAGCATAACAGTGCTGCCTGCCAGACTGACTGCTACTGTTCGCTGGAGTTTGGCATCTGTGGTTCTCAGTGGGACATACAGTGCATTCGGAAAGTATTCAGACCCATTTACTTTTTCCATATTTTGTTACGTCGCAGCCATATTCTAAAATTGATTAAATAAAAATCCTCATCAATCTACACACAATAACCCATAATGACAAAGCGAAAAACAGATTCACATTTATTAAAAATAATGAACAGAAATACCTTATTTACATAACAATATTCAGACCCTTTGCTATGAGACTTGAAATTGAGCTCAGGTGCATCCTGTTTTCATTGATCATCCTTGAGATGTTTCTACAACTGGATTGGAGTCCACCTGTGGTAAATTCAATTGATGGGATATGATTTGGAAAGGCACACCTATCTACAAGGTTCCACAGTTGACAGTGCATGTCAGAGCAAAAACCAAGCCATGCAGTCGAAGGAATTGTCCGTAGAGCTTAGAGACAGGATTGTTTCGAGCCAAAGATCTGGGGAAGGGTATCAAAACATTTCTGCAGCATTGAACACAGTGGCTCTCAGACCATGGGAAACAAGATTCTCTGGTCTGATGAAACCAAGATTGAACTCTTTGGCCTGAATGCCAAGCGTCACGTCTGGAGGAAACCTGGCATCATCCCTACGGTGAAGCATGGTGGTGGCAGCCTCATGCTGTGGAGATGTTTTTCAGCAGAAGGGACTGGGAGACTTGCCTGGATCAAGGGAAAGATGAACAGAGAAAAGTACAGAGAGGTCCTTGATGAAAACCTGCTCCAGAGCGCTCAGGACCTCAGACTGGGGTGAATGTTCACATTCCAACAGGACAATGACCCTAAGCACACAGCCAAGACAACACAGAAGTGGATTTGGGACAAGTATCTGAATGTCCTTGAATGGCCCAGTCAGATTCCGGTCTTGAACCCGATCAAACAGCTCTGGAGAGACCTGAAAATAGCTGTGCAACGACGCTCCCCATCCAAGCTGATAGAGCTTGAGAGGATCTGCAGAGAAGAATGGGAGAAACTCCCCAATATAGGTGTGCCAAGTTTGTAGCATCATACCCAAGAAGACTCAAGGCTGTAATTGCTGCCAAAGATGCTTCAACAAAGTATTGAGTAAAGTGTCTGAACACGATATTTAAAAAAAAGTGCAAATATTTCCAAAAATCTGTTTTTATTTTGTCATTATGGGGTGTTGTGTGTAGATTGAGGGGAGAAAACGGAGAAACTCCCCAATACAGGTGTGCCAAGTTTGTAGCATCATACCCAAGACTCAAGGCTGTAATTGCTGCCAAAGATGCTTCAACAAAGTACTGAGTAAAGGGTCTGAATATGATATTTAAAAAAAAAATTGCAAACATTTCTAAAAATCCGTTTTTGTTTTGTCATTATGGGATGTTGTGTGTAGATTGAGGGAGTAAATTATTTAATCAATTTTAAAATAAGCCTGTAACGTAACAAAATGTGGAAAAAGTAAAGAGGTCTGAATACTTTCCGAATGCAGTGTATACTGAGAGGGAAGTTGAAGTGTGCGCGTGTTTAAAAATGTGTATCCGTTTCTAAACGGGTGCTGTGTGTATGCGTTTATAAACGTGTGTGTTTGCGTGCGCAGGTAGGGCAGCGCTACATTAATAATGACCTGTCAGTGTGTGTTTTCGCCCGACAGTGGAAGCGATTAAGTCTGACTTGCTCTGCATGTGACAGTCTGAGCCACACATTAAATACGTCAAAAAAAGCACCGCTTTCATTTTTCCACTGCAACACTTCATGAATTCATAAACCCACTCACCTACCTCATCCCCCCATCAAACACACTTTTCACACCCTTCCTCTCAACCAACTCTCACTCTTAAGAACAGTACATTTTCGTTGTCATTTATGATTATTTAATAGATTATACAACCAACAATGATTATACTCAGATTAATTGTTGACATCTGTGGCCTCTGCGCAGTGTGGTGGTTCATTTCTGCATTATCAAATAAGGAGGGTTAAACTTCACACACCAGTCAGAGTTATACTTAAACTACATCTTTAATAATAAGAGCTTTGCAATAGCACTTGACTTTCAATGATGTGCCATCTCTAATGAACCATTGAAAGTGACAACACAAAAGTAAAAAGATATTTTATAGCCAAGATACACCCCTCTCAACGTACATGACGAACCACAGATCTTAGGAACAGTTCACAAAGAAAGACCTTTACTTGAGAGAGGAGTATCCACAGCCAGATAGCATTCGCAATAAATTGTCGTTCAGTTTGATCCCTAAGACGAGGTTCTAATCCCATTCCTGGTACTTCATAGCACAAAAACACCATCTCATCCAATGGCATAAATCAATTGTCAACTGTAGATACTCCCATCTCAAGTAAACCCCCTCTTGACCCCACTCCTGGACAAGTTCACTGAGGGGAGTGAGCCTCTAGGTCATACACTATCCCAGGATAAGTGCAACATCAGAGAGGACATACAAGGGTTCCAGACTGCCATACACCTCCCCCCAATACCAAAGGAGGGAGTGACTTGCGCACAGACATTGTGGAGACAAGTAATTGGTTCCCCATTAATCACGCCATCCCTTCACATGGTTTAACAGATACATTCACATATGAAGACAATGTTTCATCCTGTCCTCTTCCCTTTCTGATATTCTACATAGCACCAGGGACATGTGAAAGACAAGCCTGACTTCTCCCTTCTCTGGGCCCCAAGTGACTGACCCAGCTGAGGGAAGAAGTGCAACTGCCAACACCAGAGTCCAAATGGATACATTCTGATTAATCCGCCACAGCAGTGTGCAATTTTCTATTGGCATAAAAACACAGCCATCTTATTCTACCCAAGGCTTGAATTGCGTGCAATACTATTCTTAATTGACCATTGTAAACTGGGTGGTTTGAGCACTAAATGCTGGTTGGCTGACAGCCGTAGTATATCAGACCGTATACCACGGGTATGACAAAACATGTATTTTTACTGCTCTGTTTACATTGGTAACAAGTTTACAATAGCAATAATGCACCTCTGAGGTTTGTGGTATATGGCCAATATACCATGGCTAAGGGTTGTATCCAGGCACTCCTCGTTGCGCCGTGTGTAAGAACAGCCCTTAGCTGAGGTATATTGGCCATATACCACACCTCCTTGTGCATTATTGCTTAACTAACTACATGATCCAATCCATTACTCACTTAATCAGTGGGCCTGGTACAGTGAACTGCCCTTCTGTGGACTATCAGACTGATAGTCATTGAGAGAGTTGTCAGACCTACTAGGCAGTATAGCACCCCATGGGCAGACCACAGCAGGACCATAATAGATGAATAAACCACTACCTTCCACAGACTCCCTACCTCTACAGATGCACAGACCACATTACTTCTGCGGACCCACAGACCCCCCCACCTCGACAGACTCCCCTGCCTCTACAGACCCACAGACCCCCTGCCTCTACAGACCCCCTGACTCTAGACCCAGACCACCCTACCTCTACAGAACCCCCTGCCTCTACAGACCCCCTGACTCTTGACCCAGACCACCCAACTCTACAGAACCCCCTTCCTCTATAGACCCAGACCCCCCAGCCACTACAGACCCACAGACCCCCCTGCCTCTACAGACTCAGACCCCCCAGCCTCTACAGACCCACAGACCCTCCTGCCTCTACAGACCCACAGCCTCTACAGGCCACCCTGCCCCTGTTAAAAAACAACATTTTGAGGCAGTGCTTGTTGTTTTTTTGCCATTGGCACTCACCCAAAGTATATAGTTTAATTGAATTACAAACAAAAATGATAGGGAAGATATAGAAAACCTTGCAGAGCATATCCAACTGACAATCTCTAGATTTTTTTTTACTATTGGAACCAAGACATAAAAAGAACTGATGTTGGAAAAAGATGGGGGGAAAGTTGGAGCATAACTAAGGAAATTAAAGTATGAGCTAATGTATTACACAAGAGACAAAATTCAGAAATTCTACAGCACGATGGCAGAGTCACGTCTTAACTGTAAAATGAATAATGACTCAATAATCCATGTTTTCTGGGATTACTATTAAGTCCGGAAGTTGTGGGCGGAGCTAGAAAGTTGGCTCTGCTTTTAATCCGTCTGTCTGCATATTTCAAGACATGGTATATGAGGGGTGTAGTGAGATACCCAATGGCTTGGAGGATTCTCTTTTCATCACACATCTTGAAAAAACATATACTAAAAACTTTGAAATCAATAAATCTGCCATCATTAACACAATGGAAAAATCAAATGATTTATTATTTGAATATTGAAAGTGCGTGGGCTACTGAGGGAAAAAACATGACGCCGTTTCAGGCCATGTGGTGGAAAGTGATGCAGTGCTGGAGATGGGGGTGTGTGCTAGTGGGTCTGGGCAGGTGGAATATAGTTGACGTTTGTATGATGTTGTCGTTTGTATGTGTATGTTTTGTATTGTTAATAAAATATATAATCGTACAAAAAAAATCTTGAATTCCAAACAAAATCTCTGTCGCCTAAGGGGGTGTCCTGTATGGCAGAGGTGGCCTTTAGGGGCGACTTCAAATGCTTCATTAATGCTTCCATCCTGCATAGCTGAATAAAGGACAGGATGAATGGATGACATTTACTAAATGAGTGGAGAGAGTTAAGTGGGGTTGTACCACAGGGATGTGTCTTGGGGCCGTTGCCACTCTATGGCTATAGACCTCGGTCTGTGTCCCACCCTGGTTTCCTTCCATTGACCTCTGAGACTGAGGGTTCCTATGGGGCCTAGAGCTTGGCCTGGTTGCAGGCCTCCCTCTGCTCTGCTCTCGGAGTGAAATGTCACTCAGGTCTGGTGACGAAGACCACAGAGAGGGGTCAATCCCACCATTTGAATGTTCCACGGAGGGAGAGAGACAGAGACCGAGAGAGAGAATCCCCACTGTCAGGGCGATAGGACAGAGAGATCCTGAAAAGCAGCTCTGCTCTCCAAAAGCCAGGCAGGGCCACCACCCCGTAGCGCTGCAAAGAGCAGCAACACAATGCCTGGCTCAGCACAGAAATAATTCCTGTGTTAGAGCCTGTGAGTCTGTGTGTGTGTGTACTGTATGTGTGTATGTCAGAGAGGCTGGGTGTGAGAGATTCTTTTAACCTTTGTGTGTCTTTGTCTGTCTGTGAATAGGTGTGTAAAAATAGTATTTCATACAGTGCGTGTGACCTTGCACGTCTGTCTACGTGTGTGTAAGTGCCTTTCTATAGCTCTCCTCCTCGTCTCCATGTGTATCTGTGTGTATGTATGTATGTCTGTTTGTGTCAGTGACAGAGTGCTCTACTCTCATGCAGTATTGAGTGGGTTCCAACCTAGACACCTCATCCTCTTTGCCCATGGCTCAACCCTCCAATCTCCTGTATCGGCTAGGGTTCAAACCTACCCCCAACGCTATCTTGGGCCATTTATCTTAATTCCGCCATTGAACAAAATGCTTCTGAGAAATGCAGTCGATGGCGTGTCATTGCAGAGGGGCCAAAGACAGAGGACTCCATTTGTTGTTGAGTGTTTTTTTCTCCTTCTGAAAATGTATTCAGTCTTTCTAAGCCCCACTGATCCCTCCCTCTCTCTGCGGCTCTCTGATGTGTGAGGGTGGTGAGAGTCCCGGTGGCTAACCCAAGGTTAAAGGAAACCTAAACTGGGTTTGAGCTCTCTGCTCTACGCCCACCATCGTGTAGATCAAACTTAGGCTACGTCTCTCGGCTCCCGCTGTACTAACATCATACTATTCTAAGAACAGGCTCACTATGTTCCTGAGATCCAGACTAAACCACTTGTTATCTACTGGTGACCTTCTGTAAAACAGATCCAGAACAGGTCAGTCTCGCAGTCAGAACCAAAACCAGTCCATCTCTGGAACTTCCACATCACCCCTGAATAACCGATTATTTGATCCATAATGTCGAATTTAAACCTCTGACCACAAACCATACCCAAACTTCTCACAGTCTCGTTAAAGCAGGATAATAGTCTGATTTATCAAATTCTGTGAGAACAGGCACTTTGAATATAGTTAGTGCTATCCGGGATCCTTGGGACGTCCTGACCCTAAACCCTAACCGTTGTAAACTTCAACGGTATGATATCAGAGTTAGGACTTTCCAAGGATTCCATTTAGACTTTTCCATTTGAATAATCAGAAAGTTCTTACAATACTACTTCCTTTGGGGGGTTAGAGGTTTAATTAGATGTTATTACCATAGTAACAGTATACAGTACTGTTATTGTTCTGAAACCGTGTCATACGGAATCCAATCCAACAGTTTGCACAATGTCCTCCTCCAATGGAGACTCAGTGCAGTCCTCCTCCAATGGAGACTCAGTGCAGTCCTCCTCCAATGGAGACTCAGTGCAGTCCTCCTCCAATAGAGACTCAGTGCAGTCCTCCTCCAATAGAGACTCAGTGCAGTCCTCCTCCAATAGAGACTCAGTGCAGTCCTCCTCCAATAGAGACTCAGTGCTGTCCTCCTCCAATAGAGACTCAGTGCTGTCCTCTTCCAATAGAGACTCAGTGCTGTCCTCCTCCAATAGAGACTCAGTGCTGTCCCGTTCTAAACATAGATGGATCTAACACAGAACTTGAGCACCGCTTGGTGGAAAAGAAAATAATGGCAGTGCTTTGCTTTTCATCAATCTTTTTTATGTCACTAAGAGTGTGTTGTCAAAGTGTGGCCCCTAGGTGTCCGCCAGTAGCTATTCTATTCTGGTTCTAGCAGAAGGGTGAAAACTGGAAACCTGACTGTACAATCTTTGATTCTACCAAAAATGGCGACAACCCATCATACCACCAGGTGATCACTAGAAGCGGAAAGGCCAAAGTAGGTTACATTGTCACTGTTTGGATTAAAGGTGGCTGTAGCATCATGTACCAGGACCAGGATTGCCTAACACTGAAATATAGTACCCGTAATGCTCTGTGGAAAATACCCTTATTAATACAGTGACCAACCCTTGAGTTGACTACCCTGATATATACTGCTCAAAAAAATAAAGGGAACACTAAAATAACACTTCCTAGATCTGAATGAATGAAATAATCTTATTAAATACTTTTTTCTTTACATAGTTGAATGTGCTGACAACAAAATCACACAAAAATAATCAATGAGAATCCAATTTATCAACCCATGGAGGTCTGGATTTGGAGTCACACTCAAAATTAAAGTGGAAAACCACACTACAGGCTGATCCAACTTTGATGTAATGTCCTTAAAACAATTCAAAATGAGGCTCAGTAGTGTGTGTGGCCTCCACATGCCTGTATGACCTCCCTACAACGCCTGGGCATGCTCCTGATGAGGTGGCGGATGGTCTCCTGAGTGTTCTCCTCCCAGACCTGGACTAAAGCATCCGCCAACTCCTGGACAGTCTGTGGTGCAACGTGGCGTTGGTGGATGGAGCGAGACATGGTGTCCCAGATGTGCTCAATTGGATTCAGGTCTGGGGAACGGGCGGGCCGGTCCATAGCATCAATGCCTTCCTCTTGCAGGAACTGCTGACACACTCCAGCCACATGAGGTCTAGCATTGTCTTGCATTAGGAGGAACCCAGGGCCAACCGCACCAGCATATGGTCTCACAAGGGTTCTGAGGATCTCATCTCGGTACCTAATGGCAGTCAGGCTACCTCTGGCGAGCACATGGAGGGCTGTGCGGCCCCCCAAAGAAATGCCACCCCACACCATGACTGATCCACCGCCAAACCGGTCATGCTGGAGGATGTTGCAGGCAGCAGAACGTTCTCCACGGCGTCTCCAGACTCTGTCACGTCTGTCACGTGCTCAGTGTGAACCTGCTTTCATCTGTGAAGAGCACAGGGCGGCAGTGGCGAATTTGCCAATCTCGGTGTTCTCTGGCAAATGCCAAACGTCCTGCACGGTGTTGGGCTGTAAGCACAACCCCCACCTGTGGACGTCGGGCCCTCATGGAGTCTGTTTCTGACCGTTTGAGCAGACACATGCACATTTGTGGCCTGCTGGAGGTCATTTTGCAGGGCTCTGGCAGTGCTTCTCCTGCTCCTCCTTGCACAAAGGCGGAGGTAGCGGTCCTGCTGCTGGGTTGTTGCCCTCCTACGGCCTCCTCCACGTCTCCTGATGTACTGGCCTGTCTCCTGGTAGCGCCTCCATGCTCTGGACACTACGCTGACAGACACAGCAAACCTTCTTGCCACAGCTCGCATTGATGTGCCATCCTGGATGAGCTGCACTACCTGAGCCACTTGTGTGGGTTGTAGACTCCGTCTCATGCTACCACTAGAGTGAAAACATTGCCAGCATTCAAAAGTGACCAAAACATCAGCCAGGAAGCTTAGGAACTGAGAAGTGGTCTGTGGTCCCCACCTGCAGAACCACTCCTTTATTGGGGGTGTCTTGCTAATTGCCTATAATTTCCACCTGTTGTCTATTCCATTTGCACAACAGCATGTGAAATGTATTGTCAATCAGTGTTGCTTCCTAAGTGGACAGTTTGATTTCACAGAAGTGTGATTGACTTGGAGTTACATTGTGTTGTTTAAGTGTTCCCTTTATTTTTTTGAGCAGTGTATATAAATATCCTCATTATCAATATTCTACTTCCTCTTTCCTCTCGTTCCTAATAAAGTCCCTGGGCAAAGTTCGTCATATCTACTACCCACCACACCACTTTACAAAGTACACTAACGTCTCTACATACAAAATCACATTGTGGGTGACACTATCAAACAAATCTTAACTGCAGCGAATGAACAACACTGTGGGTGACAATCAAAATAAGTAATGTGAACAATATTGAATGGAATGACTAATCAGTCAGGGATATGGAGTAAATAGCAGGAGCTTAGAGCTACGTAGAAGAAACTGGCAGAGGCATTGGCTGTGCTGTATGTTGAGGCACCCATAGGGAAGCAGCTAACTAGCAGACAATCATTCTGTCAATGAGCAGAGCGCTCTCCTGTCCTGACAGGATAGTCTCTGCTCAGGAACTCACTGTTCCGTTTTTCCTCTCTGGGATTTCACCATAACCCCTGAAAATGCATTCCAAACACAGTGTACACACACACACACACACACACACACACACACACACACACACACACTACCTACCTAAAGTCAGAAGGCAGACCTGCTGCCTGTGACTTAGTACACTCTTCTCACATTGCAAATATATCTGCTGCAATTACAATTGGCACCACACATTGATAGGACAATGTACTATAACTCAACAGTGATATACCAGAAATGCCGAAGATTTGAGAGAAAAGCTTGAGTCATGTCCATGTCAACCTCTCAGCTTGAGGTCCAAGATTCCACTCCATTCTTCTTCCCTGGCCCCTCAGGAGATCAGCGGGTGGGTACAGGATGACCCAGATAACTCAACACTGACAGGATGGAACGCAGATCCACTCTGCCAGTCATATAAATTATTCAGAACAAGAAGATAAGGGCATCCTCACACTGACTACTTCATAATATGCCAGACTGCTTTGTGAGTGCTTTAATGTATGCACTAAACCAGGATTATGTCCTTTAAGTAGGCATATGATTGTGTGTTAGGACCACCAGGGTTGACAGACACTGAGAAACCACATATAGTATATTTTATGATTTATAATACATAATACTTAGACTTTACAAAATATCCAGTAGAGGGCACTCTGACAACAGTTATATATACAGCCAAGGTTGACTTTCTAAAGATTTCAAATTAACCAAAATACAAATGTATACGCCTATTGTATTTGGTCGGAGTGTTGTTATATTGTATTGGTCAGCTCTGACCAGCCCAAAATGCTTCACAGATTGTTGCCACAGGGGGCACTTTCCACTGACATCCTTCTCGTTGAAAGAATGACGTAGCTAATTCCGTGCAGTTGTGCATCATGCCGAGGACGCGCGGGGTCAAGGCAGCGCTCCTGTGTTGGACTCTCCGCTCAGTTAAAATTGCTTGGAGACCGACAGAAACAGTTTCACAAATCGATGTGTGTGCCACAAATCTGGTCTCGTACCTGCAGCGAATTCATCTTACTGACACATGTGAGCAAAGAATACAGGAATAATCGAGGGAGACGCGTTGGTTTCTGGCTCGTTAAGTTGTTTTTTTTTTTACAGCGAGTGAAAATCACTGCTGGTTACGACATGTCGGGGAAAATAGAGAGTAAGCAAGGTAAGCAGCCCAGACGACTGGCCTCTCATCATACCCCTGCACAAAGTCAGGTACTGGTATATCACACATTGGGGATGGGTAGGCCCGGTTTGAGAGTCTCGTTCAGGGGTCTTCAAATGTTGTCCGGCACACATAGGACAAGCTTTTTGCTAGCCGTGCTTGTGTGCAGGAGATTGGTCTTCTGTCTTATCCAGTCGAACAAACGGGTGTTCCGTGCTAAAGATGTGAGTCGGGATAGCGGCGTAGAAAAGCTAGCTAGTTAGCCAACATTCCAGCTAGCCAGTGCGAACTCTTTTCCTTATCTTAAGCAGTAAGTTTATATTTGGCTAAGTAGTCGAAGTAATGACTGTAAACATTAGTTCTCAGCTTCATCAATTTACCCTTTCAGATGTTTCATACCTAAGGTTAGTTTAGCCCGTTGAAGAAAACGGTGGTAATCCGCTGCCTGGATGGATGATAAAAACATTGGGACCACACAGCTGGCAAGCGTGTCTCGTGTGGTAGCCAATTACCCTGCAAGCTGGCTCAGTAACTTTAGCGCTCAATTTAACCCACCAGCTGGAACTGGGGTTTCAATCAAATCGGAGTAATATCACACGCTCCCTGTGTTGTCAGATTGACTTTCCATTGTGAACGTGGCATATCTGCTTTGCAATTACATTTGTGGCAGCGGTGTCTGGCACACTATTGACGGTATATCCACATTGGGATGAAAACGTTAACAGTATGCAATATAAAGCATATCAATACACAAGGTGTTCAGTGCAATGGGATGTAAACAGATGGGGGTCTGACGCCACTTTTGAAACTATTTCCCTACTAGTATCCCACCCCTCCAGTTGTCTCCCGGTTTCACCTCTCAGCCTTGGGCGGTGATGCCTGCAGCTCACTGGGCGGAGGTGTGAGTGTTGTCCATGGAGCGAGTACTCCAAACAGACGTAAAGTTTCCGATTGTTGATCAATTAGTTGTTATGCCAGTAGCCATGGATTAGCTGAGCTGCCGTGATGTGCGCACACAGAGAGAGATATGACTTTAAAGGTAGCATTTTGTCCACAAATAAAGTATAGTCATTGTTTTCTGGCCTATGAGTGAATGCCGTAAGTGGGGGGCTGTCTGGCTGGTCTCTTGGGCTTTTGCTACCTGCTCGTGTTTACCGGGTCACCTGTTTGAGCCTCACTTTCTGTTCCACGTGTGCCCATCGATCCCAGACACTGTATGTCCGTCCCCCCCCCCCCCCCCCCCCCCAGGGGCAACAGACTATGATGGAAACGGGGACTAGGCCTGGCCCGTGCACCATGAAAACAATGGAGGCAGATGCACACCAGTGGCATAAGGACTGGGTGTGTAGCAGAGCTGGAGAAAACTAAGCGTATGTTTTGTTTGAGAGAGAATTTAAAGGAAGGGTTTATGTTGTGTGGGCTCTAAGGAGACTTCAGATAGCTCTGTCTCATGGTTAAGAGGAGATCATTTAACCAATTCCTTGACAGACAGGGCAATACTTGAACTGAAACAGATAGGAAGAGTGTGTGCTTACATATGACACTGGGGTAGTTTGATGTTTCCGTTTACATTTGAGTTCCCCCTTAGGCTAGGTAGGCTGTGTGCCTGATCTGCGTGCGTCTGTGCTTGTGTACATTTCTATCTAGCCTATTATTATTCCGACAGATTCGTTGTCACTGGTATTTGCACTGATGTCACAGGCCACATCAACACGCTCCGTTTTTGCCATGGTCACAGTGTTCTGCTGCTGCTGTCTCAGGCCCAGTGGGTAGAAACACCATCACCTGTTTGGAAATGTTCTGTGTTTTTGTCTGCTGAAGGCACTAGGGATGGCATCCAGAGGGTGGCTGTCCTGACTGCAACCCAATCTTACACACACCACCCCGTTCACTAGGAGGGCTTCAACAGTAACAAATACTGTGCCTCTGGTGTCGCCCAAAAGCTAACAACAGCCGGAAGCCAATCTCACATCCTAGTGTTTTCTTCCCACAGTGAGAAAATGAACTGGGTGGAGGAAGAATTAAGTGTGTGTGTGTTGTGTTCTACTTTTTTCTATTTCTTGTGTTTTTGTTGTACTCAACTTTTTTTTAATGCAGTACTACATTGTTGGCAAAGAGCGAGCAAGAAATGCATTGCACTGTACTGGTGCACGTGACAATAAAACTTGAAACTTGTCTTAGCACTCAGAAGAATTTAGGGTAAACTGATGAAGGAAAGGGGTCCTCAAGGCTGTTTTGAAGTGCTTTCGAATGAATGGGGATCCATTGTACAAGCTGTGTGTGTGTGACGGCTTGTTGATTTTTTCCTTTTTGCACCTGTAAATGTTTGTTGCTGTGACAGTTGTTCTCAAGGCTATATTTTTAGTTTTTTACTATCATCCCTGGGGTGGAGGGGAACAGTGAAATAGGCCAGCAAGGGATTTCAACATCCTTCACCGTATAAAGAGACTTGTAGTTTGGGTCCGGTTTGTCACAGACTAGGTGGGGGTGGTGAGCAGCATTGGGCCGGACCGTTCGTTTGACTCTATCTACGAGTGGGTTGTTTCAGGCTATTTCCCCCATAGAGACAGCTGATATGAGTGGGTAGTAGGACTGGGAATTGCCAGCGACTTCACCATACGATATTATCATGATACTTAGGTGCCAATATGATATGTACTGCGATTCGATAACGTGAGTTTATTGCGATTTGATGTTCCAAACATATTGCTCATATGTCTGCTGCATCCACCACTACCCCCACAGGCTTTATAATTAGCTCAGTGACTTCTTTCTGATTGGACAGAGCCAATGGAGTAGCCGGCCTCAGCGGAACATCAGTTCCTTATTTTAGCCACTCTGCCTGCCTTACCCCCCAGGTAGGTAGGTGTGTGTGCGTGTGCGTGCGTGCACGCCTTACAGGCCAGACCACAAGTCGTCTGGAGGAGCAGGTAGCGCAGCGACTGCTGACTGCATAAAAAAATCAATCACAGTTATTTTGCCTCTTTGCTGCACTATATAGACAGACACAGACAGTATTCTCCCATCTCTAGTGTTCTACAAACAAACGGGGTACAGAGTATCTGTTATTGTTATGACCAGAGTCATGTATTTTGAAGCTCTGGTTATGACTATAAGGTCTCTCACAGGGTTCATGTACATGTTGCTGACTAACAGAGTCCTCGGCTATAAGCCCTGGTGCTGCAATGTTGAGGTTTGGTGGAAATGAAGTATTTTTACTCACCCTTGGAATGAGACTTGCATTTACGCTATAGACCTACATGGGCTATAATTATGTGTTTAGGAGCGCACAAGTGTGTTGAGGGGGAGACCGAGAGGGTGGAGACTGGAGGCCTGGTGGGAATGGAGTTACCAACAAAGGTTGAGACAAACAAATGGATGGAGAGCGATGCAGAGCTGAATACTACATTGGAGGAAAGCAGTCTTTCTCCAACAGAACATTTTCATGACAAATGTTTTCTAGTAGCTATTGAAGGACACACTCACTGTTGCATTGCTGGCATCAGTTGTGGAGCCCTATAATAAATGTTTCCAGGAGTTACAACCATCTTCTCTTTATGGAACCACTCTTGTACAGAAACTTTTAGCACTGAAGTGACTTCTCAAAGGGGTTGTGCAACATCCAGCATCCACCCTTGTTCCAGTGACTTCCTGGTTCTCCGGGGTGTTCTGTCATCTGATGCAGCAGGGCATGTGATTTGATCACTTGTGTTTACATCATGGACCCGGTCCTTGCGACCCCTGTGGTCTAAATGTCAATCAATATTCAATCAAGCCTTCTCTGGACGTCACTGATACAGACGGTCATGGACTAGCTTACCTTGGTGATGATTGTCCTGACTTGTTTATTGAGAAACACTGCTGAAGGAGACGAGAGTACGTGACTGCGGACATATTTCTCAAGACTTTAACTAGATTATTCTTCAACCTCTTGTGATTGGAGGACACTTTTGATCCAGATCATCGTTAAGCCTGTTCTATTTTTGATATTTCCGCCCATGTTATGTGGTCTGAGTCAAGCAGAGTCATGGGACGCCAGTTCAGTGACTGATTAATATGACTGACAGTCATAGACAGAAGATTGGCCAATTCACATTCTAAATGAACTGTGGAGTTCATCACACAGCGGTGGCTTGACTGTAAACAACAGTTGTGAAATGATTTCTACTCTGTAAATTGGTTGGTGATCATCATCTAGCCTAGGTTGCCTACATTCCATTGAGGTGACTGCAAGCAGTGGTTGGACAGAACAAGCTCACAGTTGAATCAAACTGGACGACCTGGACCAAGTGTCTGATCAGAGGACTTCGGGTCTCCTGGATGGGAAACTTAAGCTGGAAGAGCCAAGGCTCTTCTGAAGATACAGAGTCCTCTTTACAGGGAGAACTAGATAAGGAACCGCCAGGTAAACCAACACACATGGTCGCATCAACAGGGATTGCTGTCATTTGACAACTACAGTGACGTGTATGGTTAAATTATGTTTCAGTTTCAAGAGTTTGGCGGTACTGAACACAAGATAAACTCACTGCACATTGATCTGGTACTGTATATAGCTTGATTCTGGTGTATTTTATTCCTTGTTTGACTATTTTTACATACTTTTTTTTTTAGAACTCTGCATTTTTGGGAAGGGCTCTTAAGCAAGCCTTTCATGGTAAATTCTACACCCGTTGTATTTGGCTCACGTGACAAATAAAACTAGATTTGATTTGAAACTCTGACTGACCGTGTTTCATATTGGAAGGTTTTTGCTATCTATATAAAATGGTTGTTGAATGGTTTTATTTTACCTGACAAGTGAGGCAGGTAGCCTAGCAGTTAAGAGCGTTGGGCCAGTAATATAAATGTCACTGGTTCGAATCCCCTAGCCGACTATGCAAAAAAAAAAAAAAATGTTACCTTGAGCGAGACACTTAATCCTAATTGCTCCTGTAAATTGCTTTGGAAAAGTTTCTGCTAAATGACTTAAATATAAAGCCAAATGAAAAATACTTCACCATTGCACCTCAGCAGGCCTATTTGTTCTTGCGCTAAATGTATCCATGCTTGCATTTGTTTTCTTTTTTGGGGATAGATGGACAAACCTGGCTCGTGTGTTATTTTCCTCTCAAAGACCAGCCTGTCAAAGCCATCCTGTTTTAGAGCTTTTATGTAAAGAAAAATAGAAGTGCTGGCAGGACTGAAGCGCTGGGGATATTCCTTCCTAGGTTTTTTGTGTAGTGTGGCTTTTGTGAAGGTGCTCATTTGCTGTGCTGAAGTCTAGGGTGGACCCAGCCAGCCAGAGGAGGCCACTAGCCACAGCTCTCTACAGCCTGCCCAGACTAGACTGCATGGGCCTAGGCTCTCAACCCTGAGTTGTCTCACTGTTTCACCCATCTGTACATCCACCAACTTCAGAAACTGTTTTTTGGTTTAAATTTTGCTTAGGCTATTCTAAAAAAATATAAACTGAAAACCATTGATTTTGCTTGTTCTTGGTCAGCTTTGTTTGGGGAGTCTCAAACTCTTAGTTGGTGGCCTTGTCCATCTGTGTCATGTGAAAAGTAGCAGCAACATTTACAATATTTAGCGCTAGCCACATTAGCCCTATTTATTTAGCTTCGTAATCACTTCCTCTTCGGCTCAGCCAGTTAGCAGTGTGTGAACCGAGAGACCCAGGTGTGCTGCTAGGCTTGCGTGGAGAGAAGAGAGGCTCCATGATTGAGGTGGTTGAGTCCATCGTGTAATTACATAGCACAGAGTGGCGTAATGCCATGTTTTGAAAACGCGCCATCGAGCCTAATGAAACTTTGCTGCTCCGTTTAACCTGGCAGGTGGTAAAGAGTGTCTGAGGACCCCAGTTTGTTTGTTTGTGTGTGTGTGTGCCCATCATGGCCTGTGCAGTCACCTCAGCTGTGGTGATGAGGCTAATTGGGGCTCAGCAGTGTGTGAGTAATAGTCTGTGTCTGACAGACTGGTGGGTGATCTGAAAACCCGCTAGCTAGTACAGTAGTTTGACAGTCACTATAGGCCTCACGGCAACCAAAGCTGAGCCACACAGCAGTACAGGTGGGTCCCTGCCTGCAAATATCTTGGCAGCAAGTGCTGATATAGGTGCATAACCACTAATTCACTTTGTGCTTTTTGCTCAGGAAATGTTACCATTTCTATCACTTTTGACCTTCACCACTCTGTCTTTGGATAATCAGTCATTTACTTGGTTTGGGTCCACATTGAGTGCGCACATACTCTGACTGTACATAACATGAGTTGAGTTGCACCCCCCTTTGCCCTCAGAACAGCCTCAATTCGCCGGGGCCTTGGAATCTACAACGTAGGGCTGGGCGACATGGCAGATATATAGATATCGTAATAATTCATTTTTTTCAATCGATAAAGATAATTATCACAATATTAATCAAATAATGTTTAAAAGGTGCATATCTGCTTCAAACTCAAGAATGCCTGAACAAACTGGTTAGAGCGTTGGGCCAGTAACCGAAAGGTTGCTAGATCGAATCCCCGAGCTGACAAGGTAAAAATGTGTCATTCTACCCCTGAACAAGGCCGTCATTGTAAATAAGAAGTTGTTCTTAACTGACTTGCCTAGTTAAATAAAGGTTACATTTTTTTTAAATGATGTGAGCTACACATAAAATTATACTTGAAGGAAAATTGTTCCATGTTTGCGGCCAGGGAGCACGTACCTGGGGTCAATGAAATTGATAAGCCTCTTGAAACCTTCCTTTTTGACTGTGCTAATTGGTAGCATGTCCTTAGCAATGCAATGCATATTAGCATTTGTGACGTCTTTTCGATGTTTGCTTGTCAGTGTTTGCTTGTCATAAGCGCTGTCAGTGTTGACTGCTTTGGGCAAACATCCCTAGATTGGCAGGTGCTTGAGGGGCGTTTATCAATACCGTGGCTCAAACTTCCAGCATGTTCCAAAGAGTGATTTTGCTTCAGATGTTGAAAAAGGTGTGTCGTATTACCAGACTTCGTAGCCACCTGTCTACGGCACAATTTGCACCGAACATTGCTCTGCTCTTTGTCAGACTTCAAAAAGCCAAACCACTTCCAAATTACTGAAACAGTTGAACCCTTTTTATCAATAATTTCTTCGTTGGAAGCTGCTCTTTCTCCATGCCTATCACTGCCACTGTTTTGGCCTACATCCCTCATTTTTCGTGGTTAACAGTGGCTACTCCATCACTCGAGGTGCTAAGTGGTTTTTAGTGAGCGTATACTTCTCCACGTGCATTTTGTCACTTCTCAGCACGTTCCTGCTGCGTCAGAGGTGAAATGGACTGCTGTACCTAATTATTCTATATCGACATTATCGAAAATGAATCTAAACGTTTTTATATGGTTATTGAGGGAAGTAATTACCTCTAATTATTGATATTGATTTATCGCCCAGCCCTACTACGTGCCAAGCGTTCCACAGCAATGTTGACTCCAATGCTTCCCACAGTTGGCTGGAAGTCCTTTGGGTGGTGGACCACTCTTGATACACACGGGAAACTGTTGAGCAGGAAAAACCCAGCAGCGTTGCAGTTCTGACACAAACTGGTGCGCCTACTACCACACCCCGTTCAGAGGCATTTCAATATTTTGTCTTGCCCATTCATCTTCCAAATGGCACACATACACTCCATGTCTCACTCCATGTCTGAATGCTTTAAAATCCTTCTTTTAACCTGTCTCCTCCCCTTCATCTCCTGATGTGGTTTGACTTTGTTGTTGTCATTTATCCAGAGAGACTTACAGGAGCAGTTAGGGTTAAGCGTCTTGCTCAACGGCACATCGACAGATTGTTCACCTAGTCGGTTCGGCGATTCGAACTAGCAACCTTTCGATTACTTTCCCAGCGCTCTTAACCACTAGGCTACATGCCGCCCTGTATTGATTTAACAAGTGACATCGATAAGGGTTCATAGCTTTCACCTGGATTCACTTGGTCTGTCTGTCATGGAAAGAGCAGGTGTTCATAATGTTTCGTACACTGAGTGTACGTGCCTTTGTTGTCCTGCAGCAGACCCGCCACCAGGATAAAGTGACTAAAAGCTCTGCATGCTTCCCATTCGGAACAGTTCATGCGTATATTATGATGACGTTTTTGTTCATTTTGGTCTTTGGCAAGAGTTTTTTTTCTCCGCTGTTCATGAACACTATGTTTTTTCTCGAGGCAACGTGAAGTTGTGTAGCCAAAGTCTACGCCCCTATGTCAGTCATTGGTCAACAGTAGGGATTATTCAATGAAGTGTTTGTTGACATTCAATGATGGACGACTCGTTTTATGCACATTTTTTTCACTTGAGAAATACTGCACCAAATACTATTTTAGTTAGATGTAAAATCTCCTTGGTAAAAATTAGTTGTCTTAGATTTATTCTGACTATTTTGAAGAAGTGTATACTGACTACGGCATCTCAAGATGGACAAAGTAATATTGCCGCCTTTTCTCAAGCAAAGGTCTTTTAAGGGAGTATGTGAGCGCACTCGTTCGTCTAGGCGCCAGCCGAACCGAAAGCATGCGGAGGTAAGGGGGCAATTGAATTTAGGGAGGGAGTAAAGCTATTGCTGAGGTTCTTGCGTTGGAATTATTGAATTCTGATTAAATCACGCAATACCACAATAAACAAGGTTAAAATGTTGAGACTCCGGGGTCATTGGTTACTGAATAGCAGTTTGGCTTAGAATACCGACACAACTGTGAATGCGAACGAATTAATGTGAACAGAACAAAACAGAGCTACCAAATAGTAGGCCAAGTCAAAAAAATCTCAGCTCGATAAAGGCATGACACAATCTATATTTAGGCTAGTTACATTAACAGTAAACGTAAGGTGAATGGAGATGTAGTCTACAGCCTACTACAGTGAGATGGAGCCTACTACAGTGAGATGGAGCCTAAGCGCAAACCAGATGGTGTATCGCTGCAAAATCCTGTGGTAGCCAGGCTGGTTAAGTGTGCCTTGAACTCTAAATAAATCAGACAGTGTCACCAGCAAAGCACCCCCACACAATCACACCTCCTCCTCCATGCTTCATGGTGGGAACCACACATGCAGAGATCATCCGTTCACCTACTCTGTGTCTCACAAAGACATGGCGGTTAGAACCAAACATCTCAAATTTGGACTCATCAGATCAAAGGATGGATTTCCACCGGTCTAATGTCCATTGCTCGTGTTTCTTGGCCCAAGCAAGTCTCTTGTTCTTATTGGTGTCCTTTAGTAGTGGTTTCTTTGCAGCAATTTGACCAAGAAGGCCTGATTCATGCAGTCTCTTCTGTACAGCTGCAATCTGAGGTGCAGTTAACTCTAATGAATATATCATCTGCAGCAGAGGTAACTCTGGGTCTTTCCTGTTGCAGTCCTCATGAGAGCCAGTTTTCTCATAGCGCTTGATGGTTTTTGTTACTGCACTTGAAAAAACTTTCAAAGTTCTTGAAATGTTCCAGATTGACTGGCTGTCATGTCTTAAAGTAATGATGGACTGTCGTTTCTCTGCTTATTTGAGCTGTTCTTGCCATAATATGGGCTTGGTCTTTTACCAAATATAAGTTGCTAACACAACTGATTGTCTGAAATGCATTTAGAAGGAAAGAAATTCCACAAATTAACTTTTAACAAGGCACACCTGTTAATTGAAATGCATTCCAGGTGACTACCTCATGAAGCTGGTTGACAGAATGCCCAGAGTGTGCAAAGCTGTCATCAAGGCAAAGGGTGGCTGTTTTGAAGATTGCCAAATATAAAACATATTTTTTTGTTTAACACTTTTTTGGTTTCGACATGATTCAATATGTGTTATTTCATAGTTTTGATGTCTTCACTGTTACTCTAGAAAATAGTAAAAATAAAGAGAACTCTTTTAATGAATAGGTGTGTCCAAACTTTTGGCTGGTACTGTGTGTGTGTGTTTTATTTATATATGTGTGTATATGTTATGTTATGGAAGAGAAGCTAAGTCCTAGCCCCAGAGAGCGGGAGATATGCTGCCTGCATGATATGACACTGCCATTAATTTCTTTATACCTGTCAGATAAGCTTCTGCATCTGCTATACAGATATAAGTGTAAAACAGTCTTCCATGCCTCAAGTTCAACTGTCAGAGTAAGTTGGAGTGCCTGTGAGCACTACCTTCATCAGGAATGCAAACTAGTCACCTTTCGGCGAAATTCGCCGTTTTGAATCCAAAATGGGTGACCTACATGATTTGTGTAGATTCGATGAGAAAAGTTTGAGAGGGGGGCTTTGGATCACTACTGGCTCTAATCGAACGAGTGATGCGCATTTGTTGCAATACTGGCTGTATCCAAGGCTCAGCTAATCGTTTACATAACAACAGAATGCAGCACACGACTGAGGAGAGAAGAGACAACCAATTTGCTATTTACAGCATCAGTGCGTGCTCTGGAACGACAGCAGAAAGTGCAAAGTCAGTTTGCCAGTTACAGCAGCGCGTCCCCTGAACGATAACAAAGAGGTAGGTGAGAAGCCTGACCACGGAGACGGGAGAGAAGGCCATGAAGCGTACTTCATGAGCTGTAACCAAAAAACAACTGACATTTTAGAAAGTTTAGGTGAGGGAGAAAGTGTGGTGGAACAAGTTGTTAGCATTATTAAGTATCTTGCTAGCTGGATTGAATTCTCCGTTAGTTAGCCAGAGAAATGTTGAGCAACATTAGCCAACTTAACCGATCAAATAATTGAGGCTAATAAAGTAAAAAAAATACAAATAATAATCTGATGTTAATAACCTAACGTTAGTAACCTAACCAATTCGCTATAGTATTAACGTAAACTCACTCACTTTTGTACATCGCCTTGGTCCGTACAGTTGACCTTATTTTAGCGCCCCAAAAACGTAATACTTCCAGATCAACTGTAATGTCAATACCATTGTAAAGCACAATTTCTTCCCTTTCCAGCGGAACTAATGCGTGATAGTGAGAAGGAGAGATGTCGTGTGGGAAAACTGCTTTTTTTTCACTCCATCTGTCCAACTTATCGCCTCTAAAATGTAAATAAAACACTATAAAGAGTTTATGTAATGTATCATTACATACCTATTTGAAGGTTTGTGTAGAATTTGAATCGGGTTTTTAGGGCGGTGCTAAAGTGATCTTCAGAAGTAAACATTGTCTTTTGAAAGTCATGATCGCTTGCAGTAACAACGCAAAAAATGACTAGGTATCCCCCCCTTACCCCCGTCACTGTCCATTTCTTGTTTTTAAACGATGAGAGAAGTGCTACACCTGGTGGAGAGAGATTGTAAGACAGAAATAGTTGCTTTATGCATGCTGTTACGGCATGACACGTCACGATGTAACTGAGGGTCAGTTTTTTTCAACTTTTCTCCAATACTATAGTGCCATTACCATGTCAATCAACGCTTGAATAGAAACGTAGTTCACACCCCAGATGTTGAAGTCAACACAGTCGCTACAGTCACATTCGTTTTCTTTGCAGCCTGGTTTGAATGTCGCGGTTGGAATGGGGTGAGTTCACGTTAACTGGTATACGACTCCTTGCCATTCCTCAAGTTATAACGCGTTAGTTGCTTTCTGGAACCTGACAATCTGTGTGAAATGTTAACTAGCTAACAAACTTAACTACTATTTCTGAACTAATGTTTTACATTTACATTTAAGACATTTAGCAGACGCTCTTATCAAGAGCGACTTACAAATTGGTGCATTCACCTTATAATATCCAGTGGAACAACCACTTTACAATAGTGCATCTAAATCTTTTAAGGGGGGGGGGGGGGGGTTAGAAGGATTACTTTATCTTATCCCAGGTATTACTTAAAGAGGTGGGGTTTCAGGTGTCTCCGGAAGGTGGTGATTGACTCCGCTGTCCTGGCGTCGTGAGGGAGCTTGTTCCACCATTGGGGTGCCAGAGCAGCGAACAGTTTTGACTGGGCTGAGCGGGAACTGTGCTTCCTCAGAGGTAGGGAGGCGAGCAGGCCAGAGGTGGATGAACGCAGTGCCCTTGTTTGGGTGTAGGGCCTGATCAGAGCCTGAAGGTACGGAGGTGCCGTTCCCCTCACAGCTCCGTAGGCAAGCACCATGGTCTTGTAGCGGATGCGAGCTTCAACTGGAAGCCAGTGGAGAGAGCGGAGGAGCGGGGTGACGTGAGAGAACTTGGGAAGGTTGAACACCAGACGGGCTGCGGCGTTCTGGATGAGTTGTAGGGGTTTAGTGGCACAGGCAGGGAGCCCAGCCAACAGCGAGTTGCAGTAATCCAGGCGGGAGATGACAAGTGCCTGGATTAGGACCTGCGCCGCTTCCTGTGTGAGGCAGGGTCGTACTCTGCGAATGTTGTGGAGCATGAACCTACAGGATCGGGTCACCGCCTTGATGTTAGTGGAGAACGACAGGGTGTTGTCCAGGGTCACGCCGAGGCTCTTAGCACTCTGGTAGGAGGACACAAGGGAGTTGTCAACCGTGATGGCGAGATCATGGAACGGGCAGTCCTTCCCCGGGAGGAAGAGCAGCTCCGTCTTGCCGAGGTTCAGCTTGAGGTGGTGATCTGTCATCCACACAGATATGTCTGCCAGACATGCAGAGATGCGATTCGCCACCTGGTTGTCAGAAGGGGGAAAGGAGAAGATTAATTGTGTGTCGTCTGCATAGCAATGATAGGAGAGACCATGTGAGGATATGACAGAGCCAAGAGACTTGGTGTATAGCGAGAATAGGAGAGGGCCTAGAACAGAGCCCTGCGGGACACCAGTGGTGAGAGCACGTGGTGCGGAGACAGATTCTCGCCACGCCACCTGGTAGGAGCGACCTGTCAGGTAGGACGCAATCCAAGCGTGGGCCGCGCCGGAGATGCCAAGCTCGGAGAGGGTGGAGAGGAGGATCTGATGGTTCACAGTATCAAAGGCAGCAGATAGGTCTAGAAGGATGAGAGCAGAGGAGAGAGGGTTAGCTTTAGCAGTGCGGAGAGCCTCCGTGACACAGAGAAGAGCAGTCTCAGTTGAATGCCCAGTCTTGAAACCTGACTGATTAGGATCAAGAAGGTCATTCTGAGAGAGATAGCAAGAGAGCTGGCCAAGGATGGCACATTCAAGAGTTTTGGAGAGAAAAGAAAGAAGGGATACTGGTCTGTAGTTGTTGACATCGGAGGGATCGAGTGTAGGTTTTTTCAGAAGGGGTGCAACTCTCGCTCTCTTGAAGACGGAAGGGACGTAGCCAGCGGTCAAGGATGAGTTGATGAGCGAGGTGAGGTAGGGGAGAAGGTCTCCGGAAATGGTCCGGAGAAGAGAGGAGGGGATAGGGTCAAGTGGGCAGGTTGTTGGGCGGCCGGCCGTCACAAGACGCGAGATTTCATCTGGAGAGAGAGGGGAGAAAGAGGTCAAAGCACAGGGTAGGGCAGTGTGAGCAGGGCCAGCGGTGTCGTTTGACTTAGCAAACGAGGATCGGATGTCGTCAACCTTCTTTTCAAAATGGTTGACGAAGTCATCCGCAGAGAGGGAGGAGGGGGAGGAGGATTCAGGAGGGAGGAGAAGGTAGCAAAGAGCTTCCTAGGGTTAGAGGCAGATGCTTGGAATTTAGAGTGGTAGAAAGTGGCTTTAGCAGCAGAGACAGAAGAGGAGAATGTAGAGAGGAGGGAGTGAAAGGATGCCAGGTCCACAGGGAGGCGAGTTTTCCTCCATTTCCGCTCGGCTGCCCGGAGCCCTGTTCTGTGTGCTCGCAGTGAGTCGTCGAGCCACGGAGCAGGAGGGGAGGACCGAGCCGGCCTGGAGGATAGGGGACAGAGAAAATCAAAGGATGCAGAGAGGGAGGAGAGGAGGGTTGAGGAGGCAGAATCAGGAGATGGGTTGGAGAAGGTTTGAGCAGAGGGAAGAGATGATAGGATGGAAGAGGCGAGAGTAGCGGGAGAGAGAGAGCGAAGGTTGGGACGGCGCAATACCATCCGAGTAGGGGCAGAGTGAGAAGTGTTGGATGAGAGCGAGAGGGAAAAGGATACAAGGTAGTGGTCAGAGACTTGGAGGGGAGTTGAGATTAGTGGAAGAACAGCATCTAGTAAAGATGAGGTCAAGCGTATTGCCTGCCTTGTGAGTAAGGGGGGAAGGTGAGAGGGTGAGGTCAAAAGAGGAGAGGAGTGGAAAGATGGAGGCAGAGAGGAATGAGTCAAAGGTAGACGTGGGGAGGTTAAAGTCACCCAGAACTGTGAGAGGTGAGCCATCCTCGGGAAAGGAACTTATCAAGGCGTCAAGCTCATTGATGAACTCTCCAAGGGAACCTGGAGGGCGATAAATGATAAGGATGTTAAGCTTGAAAGGGCTGGTAACTGTGACAGCATGGAATTCAAATGAGGAGATAGACAGATGGGTCAGGGGAGAAAGAGAGAATGTCCACTTGGGAGAAATGAGGATTCCAGTGCCACCACCCCGCTGGCTCGATGCTCTAGGGGTATGCGAGAACACGTGGGCAGACGAGGAGAGAGCAGTAGGAGTAGTAGTGTTATCTGTGTTAATCCATGTTTCCGTCAGCGCCAGGAAGTCTAGGGACTGGAGGGTAGCATACAGTATGTGGTTAATTTTCAGAACGAGAGAATTAGGTGAAAATGAGGCGTTGCTTGTTAAACAAGTGGATTCAGGGATCAAGTGTAGCTGGAGCTGGGCCTGGCTTATGCTGGATGCCACTGTAGAGGTGAAAGGAACACCACACACTTTCCCTGTTTCTCACTTTTTCAATACAGTGGATAAAAGGGGTATGCCAGGTGTACTCTCTGCCTGAAAGAGATCAATTATGCCAACAAAGGGTATCATGCTCCGCTGCTGGCACATTATAGAACAGATGTCCACAGGCAGAAAGTGTGCAGTGTAGCCCAAAGATATTGCTTTTGTTGTGTTGAAATTGACAGTAACACTTGTGTGAGTGAGGGGCATTATTATATTTTTTTACTCAGTGAATGCTATTTTTGCACATATGTAGCCTTGTTCACTTGATCGATGTCTACTATAGTGGCCACTATTATAGCATGCCTGTTTTTCATTCTATTTCTGCTTTAAGATGGGTTTTTTCTCCCAAGTGCTGTGTGTGTGTTTGTGTGTGTGGGTGGTCACAAGCGTTCTATTATAATGGCTCTCATGGCTAACTGCTATATTAGTGTATTATCAAGACTTGAGTGTCATTTGCAGTAAAGTCTAGGCAACAAATAACATTGGATTGCTTTATTTACATTTTATATTGATATTTATTTTACAGCGGGCCTACTGATATTTATTTTACAACGGGCCTACTGATATTTATTTTACAGCGGGACTACTGATATTTATTTTACAACGGGCCTACTGATATTTATTTTACAACGGGCCTACTGATATTTATTTTACAACGGGACTACTGATATTTATTTTACAACGGGACTACTGATATTTATTTTACAACGGGACTACTGATATTTATTTTACAACGGGACTACTGATATTTATTTTACAGCGGGCCTACTGATATTTATTTTACAACGGGACTACTGATATTTATTTTACAGCGGGACTACTGATATTTATTTTACAGCGGGACTACTGATATTTATTTTACAGCGGGACTACTGATATTTATTTTACAGCGGGACTACTGATATTTATTTTACAACGGGACTACTGATATTTATTTTACAACGGGACTACTTATAACCATTTTTACAACGGGCCTAAGTCCTAGCCCCAGAGAGACATAGCACTGGCTTAGGCTGACTATGGGATGGGACGAGGCATGTGGGGACGAGGCGTGTGGAGAATGTGGAACTTCAGGGCTCCCTGTTTAGGCATGTCAGAGGAGGGGGTGTGAAAAGGGGTATTCCTTCCTCCACTAATCCATTTCCGAACCAAGTTGAAATAGGAAGCAGAGAAGGGTGTGTGAACTCTCTCCCTCCTCTCTTCCCTTCCCAACCCCACGGCAGCCCTGTGCCCGCTCACCAATCCCTAAGACACCTGTGTCACACAGTATGACACACAACCACGCACACACCTAGTCATCCCATCAGACAGTGCGGAGGTTGGTTGCTTTTAGCCCCTCTAGGCAGTGTGTGGGCTTTCTGCTTGAGTACATCAGGCTTAGCCTGACCCACTTCCTCATGTCCTCTTCCTCTCCTGTTGCAACAGGCCGTCTGGAGGCTAGACCACAGCAGGGATCTCTCCTGGCCAGTCCTGCCCACTCAGAACATCTCATATGTGGAAGGATTCCTGGCTGATGCCCCCTATCTCTCCATAGTCCTCATCTCTCTCAGCACTTAGAGTGTGAGCTGAATGAACAGAGGAGGATTGTATAGGGAGCGAGGGAGAGAAAGAAATAGGCTAGTAGTACTCTCTTCTCTCCAGTGTGCTAAAGGTCATTTACTCATATCATCATCAGTGCTTGCTCACACTTAAGCAGCGCTGAAGTACTTGGCTGATCTGGGGCTGTATGTGCTTTGAGTGTCTCTATCTGAAGAGCTTTAGAGGCTGCCGCTCTCGCTCGCTCTCCACCACTAAACAACAGTGGTTCACGTCATACAGAGCTGCTACTGCCATAGGGCCTAGTGTTTATCTCCCTGGATCAGATGGTATATGTATCTCTGCTCTTAGCTACTGTTAGATCTACTGACAGTATTTATATCAATACAGAAAAGGCCCTAAAGTCCATAAACAAGAGGAAAGATGGCTAAAAAAGTGGCACCATTTCAGAATAAGAGACAAGAAGGACGGGGTCATCACATTTTTCACCTCTCATTCATTTTCCTGCCATGTAGCTGACGTATGGACACTTCTATCTGTAGCTGACGTATGGACACTTCTATCTGTAGCTGACGTATGGACACTTCTATCTGTAGCTGACGTATGGACACTTCTATCTGTAGCTGACGTATGGACATTTCTGTCAGTCTGTAGCTGACGTATGGACACTTCTATCTGTAGCTGACGTATGGACATTTCTGTCAGTCTGTAGCTGACGTATGGACATTTCTGTCAGTCTGTAGCTGACGTATGGACACTTCTGTCAGTCTGTAGCTGACGTACGGACATTTCTGTCAGTCTGTAGCTGACGTACGGACACTTCTGTCAGCCTGTAGCTGACGTACGGACACTTCTGTCAGTCTGTAGCTGACGTACGGACACTTCTGTCAGTCTGTAGCTGACGTACGGACACTTCTGTCAGTCTGTAGCTGACGTACGGACACTTCTGTCAGTCTGTAGCTGACGTACGGACACTTCTGTCAGTCTGTAGCTGACGTACGGAACGGACATTTCTGTTCGCTTGAATTTCATGTTCTGGTTCACTTTTTTAGGACAATGTAAACTCAAAGCTCTCAAGGTTTGATTGTCATTATTCCTGCACCACACACTAGACTACTGCAACACCATTTCCCCTGCCATAAACCCTCACATTGGTGCCACAAAAGAGAAGAAGAAAAAAAATTGGGTATTGATTAGCGATTGTCAAGGACGCACAGACATTTTTAGTTCAGATTATTTGTTTGCAGTATATGTGATCTATATACAGTACCAGTCAAAAGTTTGGACCCACCTACTCATTCAATGGTTTTTCTTTATTTTTACTTTTAATGAAGTTATCCTCTGCAGCAGAGGTAACTCTGGGTCTTCCTTTCCTGTGGCTGTCCTCATAAGAGCCAGTTTCATCATAGTACTTGATGGTTTTTACGACTGCACTTGAAGAAATTTTCAAAGTCATTGACATTTTCCTGGTTGACTGACCTTCATGTCTTAAAGTAATGATGGACTGTCATTTCTCTTTGCTTATTTGAGCTGTTCTTGCCATAATATGGGCTATCTTCTGTATACCACCCCTACATGTCACAACACAACTGATTGGCTCAAACACATTAAGAAAATAAATTCCACAAATTAACTTTTAACAAAGCACACCTGTTAATTGACTTGTTAAACACTTTTTTGGTTACTACATGATTCCATATGTGTTATTTCATAGTTTTGATGTCTTCACTATTATTCTACAATGTAGAAAATAGTAAAAATAAAGAAAAACCCTTGAATGAGTAGGTGTGTCCAAAGGTTTGACTGGTACTGTATATGTGATCTATAGGCTAAGAGCTTCATAAACTCTCTCTCTCTCTCTCTCTCTCTCTCTCTCTCTCTCTCTCTCTCTCTCTCTCTCTCTCTCTCTCTCTCTCTCTCTCTCCTCTCTCTCTCTCTCTCTCTCTCTCTGAAACACAAAGCAGGGCCGGCGGCCAAAATACATGCAGAAAAATGCACCAAACTACAGTAACAGTACACAGAAGGTCACTTGAAGTGTGTGCATTGTGAGCTTGGCGATCCTAGGTTAGTCAGCATGTTGTGAAGCCAGGTAGAGAGGATGGGAGGGAGCCGGCGGGGGGAGGGGCAGGAAATAGTGGCAGTGACCTGGCTGGCGTCAGGGGGGAAGGAACAGGAGGGGTACCCAGGCTGGAATGACACACAACCAGGCCCCACACGCACACACACATGTACATCCAGCTAGAACGGTAGAAAACGTGACCACGTGACAGGGTTTAGGCCTAATCATATCCTTGCCTATGGCTCTGTGGACATCATGGCGTGAAGGAGTTTAGGCCTACATGTATGTAATGTATGGTCTGTCTGTCTGAGAGAGTGTGCTTGTTGTGTTTATGCTAGCATTTGGGTCACAGACTCAATAGTAAAAGCTCTCTGCAAAGGTTTGTGACTGCAGTCCAGTTGGTTCATTCTTTCTTGTATTTTAGTCTTTCTGTTGAGTCAGGATGAATAGCCTCATGAATAGCCTAGATAGGTAGGTGTGTGTGTGTGTGTGTGTGTGTGTGTACAGGACAATTGAATGACCCAGCACCCGTGCTGTCCCCATGGACACCCATACTGCCTCACTTAGCTGGTGGCGTGCCAAGTGTTCCCATAAACGAATACGCCCCTCCATCCCTACTGTCCACGCCCCCCCATCCCTACTGTCCACGCCCCCCCATCCCTACTGTCCACGCCCCCCCCATCCCTACTGTCCACGCCCCCCCATCCTTACTGTCCACGCCCCCCCCATCCCTACTGTCCACGCCCCCAACCATCCCTACTGTCCACGCCCCCCCCATCCCTACTGTCCACGCCCCCCCCATCCCTACTGTCCACGCCCCCCCCATCCCTACTGTCCACGCCCCCCCCCATCCCTACTGTCCACGCCCCCCCCATCCCTACTGTCCACGCCCCCCCCCATCCCTACTGTCCACGCCCCCCCCCCATCCCTACTGTCCACGCCCCCCCCATCCCTACTGTCCACGCCCCCCCCATCCCTACTGTCCACGCCCCCCCCCCCATCCCTACTGTCCACGCCCCCCCCCCCCATCCCTACTGTCCACGCCCCCCCCCCCCCATCCCTACTGTCCACGCCCCCCCCCCCCCCCATCCCTACTGTCCACGCCCCCCCCATCCCTACTGTCCACGCCCCCCCCATCCCTACTGTCCACGCCCCCCCCATCCCTACTGTCCACGCCCCCCCCATCCCTACTGTCCATGATAAGACCTCAACCCAGATCTGATCATCCATATCAATAGATGGATGAACATTCAAGAGAACACAAAGACCCTCAAAAGGATCTGTCTTAAAAAGTACATTTGACATGGATTTTATGTCGGAGTACACACACAATGCCTGGGATGCCCACTGCGCTTGGGAGCATTCAATCCAATTCATTTAACTTTATTGGGAGCATGTCGAAAAGTGTAAAGTCCTTTTGGAACTTTAGTTTCATCCCTGCTATGGAATATAAATAGTTGGCAGATAATCTGACCTAGTGTTTTTCCAGTCAGTTGCATATGGATTGGTTATAGGCCCAGGAGGCTTGCTGTTAGTTGCTGGGCTGGTTGAAAATGCTGGATAGGCTACACAGGACACACACAGGTCTTTCGTTTGGAGCACCAGGCTATTCTCTTTGATTGTGTGTGGAGAGATGCATAGATTTCATGTGTTTTGTGTATTTGTTTTTTTCCTCACCTCCGGGCCCTCGTGGTGTAGTAGTATGTTAATACAGCTTGTGCCTTGCACCATTCAACCATATAATCAACACGCCGTTAGTGAGAAATGACACTCCCCAAGGCAGAGAGAGCGATCGCGACTTTTGTTGGCTCCATACTTAGTTGAACAGAGGAGGCATTGAGGCATGTCTCGGTCAATGTTTATGTGTGCCCCACACAATGTACACACAAGTCCTTATCCCAGCCTTTTCCTTACTGTCAAAGTGCTGCTGTCCTACATTTTACACAGAATGGCTCCTCTGAGTCTGAATAGGTGTTCAAGCATGTTTCTTAAGACTGTCTTGATGATAATACAATAGGCCTGTATTACCCTCAAGCACACGTCTCATAGTTCCACTCTTCCAGACTTATGATTAAATGGGAGCATTTAGTCCGAACACTGTTTATTGGAATGTAATTAGTGGGCTATGGCTCAGTCTTTATACAACATGTAGCTTAAGTTACTTATTTTATTAACCTTATAAAGTTCTGTGGCGGTGGTTTCTTGATGTCAAATAATATATTATCCAAGAGCTTTTAATTTCCTGTTTTAGAGTAGGGATGTGAAAGTTTAAACAATCAAACTTTTTAAAGGAAGTTGGGATCCTTTACGTTAGGAAAAATCCTTAACCGGAAACAATGTTTTTTACTGCCACAAAGTTTAGTTCTGAGTGCACTTATCACAAAACATTATTTTTCATGTTATATCCTAGCTAGACGATAGGCTATAAAGGCCTGGGGAAAGTGGTGTAATTTTAAATAAAACCAGAGGGGAAGAGGTGAACTTTAGGCTACTTTGGTGAATTTGTGAGGCATCAAGACAAGCCATTGTGAGATACAGAGTACCAAGATATTGTTTGTCTGCCCCCCTCTTCTCTCCCTCGCGCTGACTCGGCTGCTCTTGCTCTTTGCTAATGATGCGAGTGTGTGTTCTGTCTTCGGTCGGTTGCGTGTTGAATATTCTAGCCTATTCATTGATGATAAGCTTTGTTTTACTGAAGTTGCAAGACATTGCAAGCCCAAAAATGTAAAGATACAGCATTCCATTGCAAGATACAGCTTTTAATAGGCCTAGTGCACGGTTTTGACTGTCTGTCTGGTGGCCTACCTGCATATACAGTTGAAGTCGGAAGTTTGCATACACCTTTGCCAAACACATTTAAACTCAGTTTTTCACAATTCCTGACATTTAATCCTAGTAAAAATTCCCTGTCTTAGATCAGTTAGGATCACCGCTTTATTTTAAGAATGTGAAATGTCAGAATAATAGTAGAGAGAATGATTTATTTCAGCTTTTATTTCTTTCATCACATTCCCAGTGGGTCAGAAGTTTACATACACTCAATTAAATTAAATCTAATTTTATTGGTCACATACACATGGTTAGCAGATGTTAATGCGAGGGTAGCGAAATGCTTGTGCTTCTAGTTTCGACCATGCAATAATATCTAACAAGTAATCTAACAATTTCACAATAACTACCGTTTACATACAAGTGTAAAGGAATGAATAAGAATATGTACATATAAATATATGGATGAGCGATGGCCGAACGGCATAGGCAAGATGCAGTAGATGGTATAGAGTACAGTATATGAGATGAGTAATGTAGTGTATGTAAACGTTATATGAAGCGGCATTGTTTAAAGTGACTAGTGATACATTTATTACATCCTATTTTTAATTATTAAAGTGGCTAGAGATTTGAGTCAGTATGTTGGCAGTAGCCACTCAATGTTAGTGATGGCTGTTTAACAGTCTGATGGCCTTGTGGTAGAAGCTGTTTTTCAGTCTCTCGGTCCCAGCTTTGATGCACCTGTACTGACCTCGCCTTCTGAATGATAGCAGGCTCGGGTGGTTGTTGTCCTTGATGATCTTTTTGGCCTTCCTGTTGACATTGGGTGGTGTAGGTGTCCTGGAGGGCAGGTAGTTTACCCCCAGTGATGCGTTGTGCAGACCTCACTACCCTCTAGATAGCCTTACGGTTGTGGGTGGAGCTGTTGCCGTACCAGGCGGTGATACAGCCCGACAGGATGCTCTCGATTGTGCATCTGTAAAAGTTAGAGTTTTTTGGTGACGAGCCAAATTTCTTCAGCCTCCTGAGGTTGAAGAGGTGCTGTTGCGCCTTCTTCACCACGCTGTCTGTGTGGGTGGACCATTTCAGTTTGTCCGTGATGTGTATGCCGAGGAACTTAAAACTTTCCACGTTCTCCACCACTGTCCCGTCGACGTGGATAGGGGGGCTGCTCCCTCTGCTGTTTCCTGAAGTCCACGATCATCGCCTTTGTTTTGTTGATGTTGAGTGTGAGGTTATTTTCCTGACACCACACTCCGAGGGCCCTCACCTCCTCCCTGTACGCCGTCTTGTCGTTGTTGGTAATCAAGCCTACCACTGTAGTGTCGTCTGCAAACTTGATGATTGAGTTGGAGGCGTGCATGGCCATGCAGTCATGGGTGCACAGGGAGTACAGGAGAGGGCTGAGAACGCACCCTTGTGGGGCCCCATTGTTGAGGATCAGCGGGGTGGAGATGTTTATTTCCTACCCTCACCACCTGGGTGCGTCCCGTCAAAGTCCAGGACCCAGTTGCACAGGCCGGGGTCGAGACCCAGGGTCTCATGCGTAATGACGAGTTTGGAGGGTACTATGGTGTTAAATGCTGAGCTGTAGTCGATGAACAGCATTCTTACATAGGTATTCTTCTTGTCCAGATGGGTTAGGGCAGTGTGATTGTGATTGCGTTGTCTGTGGACCTATTGGGGCGGTAAGCAAATTGGAGTGGGTCTAGGGTGTCAGGTAGGGTGGAGGTGATATGATCCTTGACTAGTCTCTCAAAGCACTTCATGATGATGGAAGTGAGTGCTATGGGGCGATAGTCGTTTAGCTCAGTTACCTTAGCTTTCTTGGGAACTGGAACAGTGGTGGCCCTCTTGAAGCATGTGGGAACAGCAGACTGGGATAGGGATTGATTGAATATGTCTGAAAACACCAGCCAGCCAGCATGTCTGCGCATGCTCTGAGGACGTGGCTAGGGATGTCGTCTTGGCCGGCAGCCTTGCGAGGGTTAACACGTTTAAATGTGTTTAAACCTGCGGAGAGCCCGCAGGTTTTGGTAGCGGGCCGTGTCGGTGGCACTGTATTGTCCTCAAAGCGAGCAAAGAAGTTGTTTAGTTTGTCTGGGAGCAAGACATCGGGGTCTGCGAGGGGGCTGGTTTTATTTTCGTAGTCCGTGATTGACTGTAGACCCTGCCACATACCTCTCGTGTCTGAGCCGTTGAATTGCGACTCTACTTTGTCTCTATACTGACACTTAGCTTGTTTGATTGCCTTGCGGAGGGAATAGCTACACTGTTTGTATTCGGTCATGTTTCCGGTCGCCTTGCCCTGATTAAAAGCAGTGGTTTGCGCTTTCAGTTTTGCGCGAATGCTGCCATCAATCCACGGTTTCTGGTTGGGGAAGGTTTTAGTAGTCGCCGTGGGTACAACATCACCGATGCACTTGCTAATAAACTCGCTCACCGAATCAGCCTATACATCAATGTTGTTGTTCGACGCTGTCCGGAACATATCCCAGTCCACATGATCGAAGCAATCTTGAAACGTGGAATCAGATTGGTCGGACCAGCATTGAACAGACCTGAGCACGGGCGTTTCCTGTCGCGGAAGGTAGGTTAACAAGGATCCAGAATTTTGCCAGCCTGGGTCGCGCATTCGATATGCTGATAAAATTTAGGGAGCCTTGTTTTCAGATTAGCCTTGTTAAAATCCCCAGCTACAATAAATGCAGCCTCAGGATATGTGGTTTTCAGTTTACATAGAGTCCAATGAAGTTCTTTCAGGGCCGTTGAGGTGTCTGCTTGGGGGGATATACACGACTGTGATTATAATCTAAGAGACTCCTCTTGGTAGATAATGCGGTCGGCATTTGATTGTAAGGAATTCTAGGTCAGGTGAACAACAGGACTTGAGTTCCTGTATGTTGTTATGATCACACCATGACTCGTTTATCATAAGGCATACACCACCGCCCTTCTTCTTACCAGATATCCTGGTAAGAAGAATATAGATACCTTTGTACCTGTTTCCTCCATTATCTTCATAAGGTCCTTTGCTGTTGTTTTGGGATTGATTTGCACTTTTCACACCAATGAACGTTCATCTCCTGAGCAGTATGACGGCTGCGTGGTCCCATGGTGTTTATACTTGTGTAATATTGTTTGTTAACAAGAAACATGGCAACTAATCGTTCCAAAAATACTTAATCTTAGGAGTTGATTCCTAGCGGAATCTTACCTTAGTACTTAGAAATGGGTCGACACCCGGAGTTGACGGACACGGAGTCAAATAATTAATTCTGTTGAGTCGACTCTCCACCACTACGGCATTGTCGTTAACAGTTGGAAAAATGGCAGAGAAAGGCAAGTGACAGCAGCTAAGTCCTGTATGGTAATACTTTGAGAAGGAAATGCTAACTTTGCGAGGTGAAATTGAGTTACAGTAATGGTAGTACAGGTGTAATGCTTAACCATCTGAAAGGGATGCTCCATGAGAGCAAAACCGTTGCTGGCAACAGTGCAGCTGCATTGTGATTTCACGTGGATTTTTTTTACATTTTTCATATTGCTTTAATGGAAACCCCCCCCCCCCCCCCCCCCCCAAAGTATGTTTAAATGTTAAGAACAATTGTACATTTGTCACAGTCGTAGTTTACATTCTGTTTCTTTTTTATCTTGAAACACCCCCTGTTCTTAATGATTACAAGCATACCCATAACATGATGCAACCACCACTATGCTTGAAATTATAGAGAGTGGTACTCGTTAATGTGTTGTATTGGATTTGCCCCAAATATAACTTTGTATAACTTTGCTTTGCCACACTTTTTGCAGTATTACTTTAGTGCCTTTTTATTCTCTGCATGCTTCCTCCTTCTCATTCTGTCAATTACGTTAGTATTGTGGAGTAACTACAATGTTGTCGATCCATCCTCAGTTTTCTCCCATCACAGCCATTAAACTCTGTTTAAAAGTCACCATTGGCCTCATGATGACATACTGTATTTTGCTATCGGTATTGATGCAACTCTGGTGGGTATAATGTCAGTTTTTATAGTTCACTCTGTTTGCTACTTGAGTCAACTCTCTCTTTCTTCTCTTGCTGCTGCATGCCGCTAACCAATCCAAGCACTGCCCCGTCACTCAAAGGGATAGCAGTTGCTCGACCACAGAGTCACAAGCACTTTATTGCCGTTTGCTCTGCATGGTTAGATGGATGCAGCAATGTTGGTGACATGCTGATTTCCACAAGCGTTCTATACACTTAGTTTGTATCTTACTGTCTGCAAACTACTCTTTGCTAGTTTGTCTTTTTTTTTAGCAAGGTGTTGCTAAAATAATTTGTGTTAGCAGCTAATGCTAATCACTAGTTAGCTTGGTAAATGTACTAAGAGTCAGAGCAAGCGTAGCTAGTTAGCTAATACTGACTGGTATCAGTGCTGGTGTAGCCCTAAATAAGCATGTTTGTGCAATGGTATCCTATCAGAGAGGAATATGCGAAGCATGAATATGTTGACTGGCAATCTAGCTAGCTACATGAAGTAAGAAAACGGGATATAACATATAATTGGGGTCACCTGGAAACACTGACCAACACTTTGGTTCCTACCCTGTCAATAATTCCTCCCTGGTTTATTCATTTGTTGTCAGGTCAAACAGCAATGTATTCAATGTGCTGCCCACTATATTCCAACTATTGAATTCGAATAATCCTTATATTTCCATGATTCCAACACTTCACCAATTAACTAGGCTTATATTATTTGCCCTCATCATACAGCGTGGCACAGTGTGGAAATGATAATAAAAGTACAGGAAATTTAGAAATTGATCAATATCCTGAAAAATTATGTTTGTTTGGAGTTGGCTTGAACAGTATAAATGGAAAAAGACCAATTTTTAAAAAATCACTTATTTGTGTTTCCATCCTTGGGTCATGAACTACTCATAAAGCGTATTTAGAATTTTTATTATTCAAGAACTGGCTTCCTTCTTCTCCGGCAACTGAGTTAGGAAGGACGCCTTTATCTTTGTAGTGACTGGGTATATAGATACACCATCCAAAGTGTAATTAATAACTTCAATGTCTGCTTTTTTTATATTTGTTTTATACCCATCTACCAATAGTTGCCCTTCTTTGCAAGGCATTGGAATAACTCCCTGGTCTTTTGTGGTTGAGTCTGTGTTGGAAATTCACTGCTCGACTGAGGGACCTTACAATTATCTGTATGTGTGGGGTACAGAGATGATGTAGTCATTCAAAAATCTTGTTAAACACTATTATTGCACACAGAGTGAGTCCATGCAACTGATGTGACTTGTTAAGCACATGTTTACTCATGAACTTAGGCTTACCATAAAGGCTTTGAATACTTATCGACTAAAGACATTTCAGCTTTGAATTTTTTATTTATTTGTACAAATTTCAACAACAACAAGAATGATTCCACTTTGACATTATGGGGTAATGTGTGTAGGCCAGTGACAAAAAAAAAATCGAATTGTAATCGGCAAATTTTTTTGGAAAAAGTCAGGGCCTCCCGAGTGGCGCAGTGGTCTAAGGCTCTGCATCGCAGTGCAAGAGGCATCACAACAGGTGACACAACAGGTGACAACAGGTTTGATCCCGGGCTGTGTTGCAGCCAGCCGCGGCCGGGAGACCCATGAGGCGGCACACAATTGGCCCAGCGTTGTCCGGGTTAGGGGAGGGTTTGGCCGGCTGGGATGTCCTTGTCCCATCGCACTCTAGCGACTCCTTGTGGCGGCCGGGCGCATGCACAATGACTTCGGTCACCAGCTGTACGGTGTTTCCTCCAACACATTGGTGTGGCTGGCTTCCAGGTTAAGCAAGCAGTGTGGCTTGGGGGAGGGGGGGTGTGTGACCTTCGCCTCTCCTGAGTCCATACGAGAGTTGCAGTGATGGGACAGGACTGTAACAACCAATTGGATATCACGAAATTGTGGAGAAAAATAAAAAGGGGTAATAAAATAAAAGTGGAAAAAGTCAAGGGGTTTGAATACTTTCTGAAGGCAATGTAACTGACAGAGCTGGATTTCCCCCTGATAGTCACATGATAGGCGTACTCCCGTCAGACTTGGGCATCTCCTCTTGTAGACATCTGCAGGCCTTATAGTTGTCATCTCTGAAACTTGAGGTTAGAGCCAAAGCATTTCAGGTTTGTCAAAAATAGATTGTATGGGGACATCACAGCCATAGAGGGACATCAAAAGACCGTAACACACGTGTCCATTATAATATTATACAACGGGTAGGTCTAATCCTGGATGCTGATTGGTTAAATCCGTAATCCAGCCAGTGTCTATTCCACAAGTTACCCCTGACTGAAGCTATGACGTTGAAATGCCTATTTACTCTGTTCCATCTCATTGCGCAATCCACTGTCTCATCAGCCCAGCCAGACAATTTATATCTAGACAATATCTCCCATTTCTTTTAGACTAACATTTAGTTTTCAACAGTGGAGATTTGTATAATCCAAACACTGGCTTCTCGGGCATTATCACTTCAGTACGATAGATCCACACAGTATTAGTAGATCTATCTGTGGTTTACATTCTCACTATGCTCTGTTAGACATGGTCCACCAATCCGTCAGCTCCCAGTGTATTGATATTTACTCGCTGTCAAATGTTGAACTGCATTAATACTCATTGACGAACGGAGACGGTGTGTGTGTGTGAGTGCATGTCACGTAGCCTGCGAATAATGAGAGCGTGTGACGGATGGAGGACATAACAGAGATGGAAAAGGAGAGGTTGTCCTGCACATGTTCTAAAGCAAGGTCTGTATGGGTGTTGTAGTTTGGGTAAATAAATGAAAATGTAGTCCTGAGTTGTTATGGTGCATCGTTGGTAATTCTGTAGGGGAATAGAGTTCACTTACACAGTCAGGGTGTTGTTTTTTTGTTTATTTCAATATAACATTTATATAACCAGGCAAGTGAGTTAAAAACATTAAAGGGGCACAGTCCATACTAAGGGGAGGGATCGAGGAATGGGTAGACACACTGGAGGAAGACTTCCCATTCACATGCCTACAAGTCATTTAGTTGATATGTGGCATAGTCACACTAGTCTCCTTCTCTACTATATGGGAGTGGGTGGAGAGTGGTTGGTCACTGGAGTCCCAAAGGGGTGTGTACCGATGCCACACCCCTTAACACAATCTGACTTCCTGTCTGCACCAGTGCTCCTTCCTGTGGCTCATTGTTCTGGAGCGTGGCTCGAACCGGAAGCCCACCAGGAAAAACCTCACCAATCACTGGACAGGACCCAGTCCTCCATGATCCCTGCCAAGCCTACCCCAATATGAGGCAACACATGTATAGACATCAAAACAATGGTGATGCATAAATCATTCACTCAGCATTCAACTTTTTTGGGGGTCTCACACATGCCTTGAGAAGTCTTGCATTCCATTCCATTTCTCTGTAGGTCTCTTATTTTAAACTTCACATCTGTTACTCGGTGGGGTCTTCATCTGTGACTAGAACAGCTTGAGTCTAACTGCAAATAGCAGCCTAGCGTTAGCCTCTGTTCCACCAGGTCACACAGAACTATTTCAGTAATATACTTCATATATCCTGTAGGGTATCATGATACCCCTATCGCGATACTACGATACCTGATTTTCCTTGGCAAAAAGGAAAACACAAAGTAGACTAAACTCTTTGGTCCTTTAAAAACCCACTGTATGTAACATATGGTGTGCTATAGCTTGGAAAAGAAACATGGGATTCTGGGTGACAACATCAGGCTGCCTGTTACCAGCTTTAGGACTGTTTTCCTCAGGAAATTCAGTACGGGTCATGTTTTGTTTCCTTGCCATGATACCTCAGAGTATCGCAATACTGTTATCGTGACAACCCTAATATCCTGTATTCATTTATCCATGAATATCTATACTGCATGTCAGGTCCATGAATTATGTGGTACACCCATGATGGTAGCATTCCTGTTCTATCCACTTCTAAGAAGAGTAGCGTGTTTATTAAGTTGTGGTGAGAGCAGATGCTGCTCTCGTAACCACACATCTAGCTGGGTTCATTTTCAGCTGACAGACTTTCCCTCCCTCGGCCTGCAACGTTTCAGATCCGGGAGGACGACTGCAACAGCTGATTTATCTTCTCAATAGTCAGAAATAAGAGTGTTTGTGTGTGTAGTCTCGTTATGTCAGTCACTTAGTGAAGCTGTTTTTAATGCTACTTATCGTGGACTTTTAATTATGCATGTTTCTAAATCACTTGTGTTTTTATACAGTGTGACACACACACACACACAGAGAGAGAGAGAGTCTGTAGCTCCCCGAAGAAGAGAACACTCCCCGGGAAGTGATCAGTAACTCTCTTAGTCATTCACCATGCATCATTTCTGCTAATATGTGCTTTGAGGAAATGAAGGGAGTCCCACTTTGTTAAGCAGATGATTCACTCATTTAATCATCACCCAATCCTCTCTACTGCTTTTAGCTGATGTTCTCTCTCCATCTCTCTTCTCTGTGTTGCTTCACTTGCTCTCCTTCCCATTCTCTCTCTGTATATTTGCTCTCGCTCTCTCGCGCTCTCTCTCGCTCTCTCTGTGTGTGTGTGTGGGCTGCTTTGAACTCTTCCCATTATTTAACAGCTGGCACTGAGACTGTGACTTACTGCTGTCATTTAGCCTAGCAACCTCCAATTCCACACATACACTTCCATTGAACATTCGAGTCCGACTGATAAATCGGTTGACTGATGTCATCGGCCGATGTTAGCCTTTCACAGAAATATTTGTATCGGTCTTTATTCCACAGATAAAGCGCCAATTTTATTATATACATAGAATAAACAAATGCGTTTGTTCATTTGCGGTCATTTTTTGGAAATGTTCAATGGTTGCCTGAAGAGGGTAGTTAGCTTAGCTAGTTAGCAACCTGTGTGACTTTTGTGCTAACACTGGACTGGCGCCAAAGTGAACACTCGTCCTTGATACAAAAAGAACACTGCTACTGTCTGGGCCTATTACGTTAGCTGGTGGGATTATTTAGTTAGTTTCTACAAATCTGCAAAAAGCAAGACAGTTGGTGCAGAGCTATCATTCAGGCCATGTGCTTGCATTCATGAGATAAGTAACTAATGTTAATTAGCCGAATTAAAACATGTGACTAAAACCAGTGCTTGCATAAACATTTTCAGAGCATGCAATTTGCAGTTGAAATGTATAGCCAATACATTTTGTGATGAATACATATGGTTTCTGTAAGAAAAACATTGTCGTAATGAACAGATAGTTTGTGCATGTCATAATGTACTCTCATTGCAAGGTTGCCAAAAAGTGTTTATTTACGTGACCTTTGACTGTTGTAAACACTGTAGTAAATCTACTCAAGACAAATCCTGATGCTGACACCTAGTGGTGACATTATGAACGGCATGTTACTGCATTTCAACGCTCATTTGTGAACAGTACCGTTTCAGATTTACTTCGAGACAAATTTTTATTTGTTCATCCAGCCACCCCTTGTGGTGGTTTAGCGCAAACACTTTTGCATACTTCTTATCCACTGCCATAGATGCACATCTTTAAGTTGTACCTATGAAGGTAAACTAAGTTTTACTGTCATTAGTAGAGGATATAGTTGCTTTTTTGGTGGATATCCTGTAAACCCAAAATGTTCTTAATGTTAATTTTAATATTTTGTTAAGAAATAATCTTGAGCAGAATTTGTAAAAATGTACTTTAAAAAAAGTATTTTTCATTCTTTATAAAAAAAACTACAGTTGAAGTCTGAAGTTTACGTACACTTAGGTTGGAATCATTAAAACTCATTTTCTACCACTCCACAAATTTCTTGTCCTAACCGACTTGCCAAAACTATACTTTGTTAACATCTACTTTGTGCATGACACAGATAATGTTTCCAACATTTGTTTACAGACAGATTATTTCACTTATAATTCACTGTATCACAACCAAGTTTACTGTGCCTTTAAACAGCTTGGAAATTCCAGAAAATGATGTCATGGCTTTAGAAGCTTCTTATAGGCTAATTGACATCATTTGAGTCAATTGGAGGTGTACCTGTGGATGTATTTCAAGGCCTACTTTCAAACTCAGTGCCTCTTTGCTTGACATCTTGGTAAAATCAAAAGAAATCAGCCAAGACCTCAGAAAAAAATGGTAGACCTCCACAAGTCTGGTTCATCCTTGGGAGCAATTTCCAAACGCCTGAAGGTACCACATTCATCTGTACAAACAATAGTACGCAAGTATAAACACCATGGGACCACGCAGCGTCATACCGCTCAGGAAGGAGACGCGTTCTGTCTCCTAGAGATGAACGTACTTTTGGTGCGAAAAGTGCAAATCAATCCCAGAACAATAGCAAAGGACCTTGTGGAGATGCTGGCGGAAACAGGTACAAAAATATCTATATCCACAGTAAAATGAGTCCTACATCGACAACCTGAAAGGCCGCTCAGCAAGGAAGAAGCCACTGCTCCAACACCACCATAAAAAAGCCAGACTATGGTTTAAAACTGCACATGGGGACAAAGATCATACTTTTTGGAGAAATGTCCTCTGGTTTGATGAAACAAAAATAGAACTCTTTGTCCATAATGACCATCATTATTTTTGGAGGAAAAAGGGGAAGGCTTGCAAGCCGAAGAACACCATCCCAACCGTGAAGCACGGGGGTGGCAGCATCATGTTGTGGGGGTGCTTTGCTGTAGGAGGGACTGGTGCACTTCACAAAATAGATGGCATCATGAGGGAGGAAAATGATGTGTATATATTGAAGCAACATCTCAAGACATCAGTCAGGAAGTTAAAGCTTGGTCGCAAATGGGTCTTCCAAGTGGACAAGGACCCCAAGCATACCTCCAAAGTTGTAGCCAAATGGCTTAAGGACAACAAAGTCAAGGTATTAGAGTGGCCATCACAAAGCCCTGACCTCAATCCTATAAAAAATCTGTGGGCAGAACTGAAAACGTGTGTGTGTGTGTGTGTGTGTGTGTGTGTGAGCAAGGAGGCCTACAAACCTGACTCAGTTACACCAGCTCTGTCAGGAGGAATGGGCCAAAATTCACCCAACTTATTGTGGGAAGCTTGTGGAAGGCTACCCAAAATGTTTGACCCAAGTTAAACAATTTAAAGGCAATGCTACCAAATACTAATTGAGTGTATGTAAACTTCTGACCCACTGGGAATGTGATGAAAGAAATCAAAGCTGAAATAAATCTCTATTATTCTGACATTTCACATTCTTAAAATTAAGTTGTGATCCTAACTGACCTAAAACAGGGAATTTTTACTAGGATTAAATGTCAGGAATTGTGAAAAACTGAGTTTAAATGTATTTGGCTAAGGTGTATGTAAACTTCCGACTTCAACTGTATATATCGAGGGAGGAATGGGAGGTGATGCAGCTGTCATGTAGAGATCACACCTGTACATACCATGCCAAGAATGTGCAAAGCTCTCAAGGCAAAGAGTGGCTACTTTGAAGAATCTAAAATATACATATAATTATTTTAACACTTTTTTTTGTTTACTTCATGATTCCATATGTGTTATTTCATAGTTCTTATTTCTTCACTCTTATTCTACAGTGTAGAAAATAGTAAAAATGAAGAAAAGCTCTTGAATGACTAGGTGTGTCCAAACTTTTTACTGGTGTGTACTACCGTTCAAAAGTTTGGAGTCACTTCGAAATGTCCTTGTTTTTGAAAGAATAGCAAAAAAAATATTGTCCATTTTAAAATAACATGAAATTGATCAGAAATACAGTGTAGACATTGTTAATGTTGTAAATGACTATTGTAGCTGGAAACGGCTGATTTTTAATGGAATATCTACGTAGGCGTACAGAGGCCCATTATCAGCAACCATCACTCCTGTGTTCCAATGGCATGTTGTGTTAACTAATCCAAGTTTATCATTTTAAAAGGCTAATTGATCATTAGAAAACCCTTTTGCAATTGTTAGCATAGCTGAAAACTGTAGTTCTGATTTAAAGAAGGAATACAACTGGCCTTAAGACTAGTTGAGTATCTTGGATCAAATCAAAGTTTATTTGCCACGTGCGCCGAATACAGCAGGTGTAGACCTTACAGTGAAATGCTTACTTACAGGCTCTAACTAATAGTGCAAAAAAGGTGTTAGGTGAACAATGGGTAAGTAAAGAAATAAACAACAGTAAAAAGACAGGCTATATACAGTAGCGAGGCTATAAAAGTAGCGAGGCTACATACAGACACCGGTTAGTCAGGCTGATTGAGGTAGTATGTACATGTAGATATGGTTAAAGTGACTATGCATATATGATGAACAGAGAGTAGCAGTAGTGTAAAAGAGGGGTTGGCGGGTGGTGGGACACAATGCAGATAGCCCGGCGAGCCAATGTGTGGGAGCACTGGTTGGTCGGTCCAATTGCGGTAGTATGTACATGAATGTATAGTTAAAGTGACTATGCATATATGATAAACAGAGAGTAGCATCAGTGTAAAAAAAGGGTTTGGGGGGGCACACAATGCAAATAGTCCGGGTAGCCATTTGATTACCTGTTCGGGAGTCTTATGGCTTGGTGGTATAAACTGTTGAGAAGCCTTTTTGTACTAGACTTGGCACTCCGGTGCCGCTTGCCATGTGGTAGTAGAGAAAACAGTCTGTGGTTGGGGTCTTTGACAATTTTTAGGGCCTTCCACTGACACCGACTGGTGTAGAGGTCCTGGATGGCAGGCAGCTTAGCCCCAGTGATGTACTGGGCCGTACGCACTACCCTCTGTAGTGCCTTGCGGTTAGAGGCCGAGCAATTGCCGTACCAGGCAGTGATGCAACCCGTCAGGATGCTCGATGTTGCAGCTGTAGAACCTTTTGAGGATCTCAGGACCCATGCCAAATCTTTTTAGTTTCCTGAGGGGGAATAGGCTTTGTTGTACCCTCTTCACGACTGTCTTGGTGTGTTTGGACCATTCTAGTTTGTTGTTGTGGACACCAAGGAACTTGAAGCTCTCAACCTGCTCCACTACAGCCCCGTCGATGAGAATGGGGGTGTGCTCGGTCCTCCTTTTCCTGTAGTCCACAATCATCTCCTTAGTCTTGGTTACGTTGAGGGATAGGTTGTTATTCTGGCACCACCCGGCCAGATCTCTGACCACCTCCCTATAGGCTGTCTCGTCGTTGTCGGTGATCAGGCCTACCACTGTTGTCTAGTCTGCCAACTTAATGATGGTGTTGGAGTCGTGCCTGGCCATGCAGTCGTGGTTGAACGGAGAGTACAGGAGGGGACTGAGCACGCACCCCTGTGGAGCTCCAGTGTTGAGGATCAGCGTGGCAGATGTGTTGCTAGCTACATCAGCGTTTGTGGGTTCGATTACAGGCTCAAAATGGCCAGAAACAAATAACTTCCTTCTGAAACTCGTCAATCTTTTCTTGTTCTGAGAAATGAATGCTATTCCATGCGAGAAATTGCCAAGAAACTGAAGCTCTCATACAATGCTGTGTACTACTCCCTTCACAGAACAGTGCATACTGGATCCAACAGAATAGAAAGAGTGGGAGGCCCCAGTGCACAACTGAGCAAGAGGAAAAGTATATTAGAGTGTCTAGTTTGAGAAACGGACGCCTCACAAGTCCTCAACTGGCAGCTTCATTAAATAGTACTCGCAAAACACCAGTCTCAACGTCAACAGTGAAGAGGCGACTCCGGAAATCTCCCTTTTTCAGGACCCTGTCTTTCAAAGATAATTCGTAAAAATCCAAATAACTATACAGGGACACTAAAGAGGCCTTTCTACTGGCTCTGAAAAACACCAAAAGAAAGATGCCCAGAGTCCCTGCTCATCTGCGTGAACGTGCTTTAGGCATGCTGCAAGCAGGCATGAGGACTGCAGATGTGGCCATGGCAATAAATTGCAATGTCCGTACTGTGAGACGCCTAAGACAGCGCTACAGGGAGGCAGGACGGACAGCTGATCGTCCTCACAGTGGCAGACCACGTGCAACAACACCTGCACAGGATCGGTACATCCAAACATCACACCTGCGGGACAGGTACAGGATGGCGGCAGCAACAACTGCCCGAGTTACACCAGGAACACACAATCCCTCCATCAGTGCTCAGACTGTCCGCAATAGGCTGAGAGAGGCTGGACTGAGGGCTTGTAGGCCTGTTGTACGGCAGGTCCTCACCAGACATCACTGGCAACAACGTCGCCCATGGGCACAAACCCACCGTCGCTAGACCAGACAGGATTGGCAAAAAGTGCTCTTCACTGACAAGTCGCGGTTTTGTCTCACCAGGGGTGATGGTCAGATTCACGTTTATTGTCGAAGGAATGAGCATTACACCGACACCTGTACTCTGGAGCGGGATCGATTTGGAGGTGGAGGGTCCGTCATGGTCTGGGGCGGTGTGTCACAGCATCATCGGACTGAGCTTGTTGTCATTGCAGGCAATCTCAACACTGTGTTACAGGGAAGACATCCTCCTCCCTCATGTGGGACCCTTCCTGCAGGCTCATCCTGACATGACCCTCCAGCATGACAATGCCACACTGCTCGATCTGTGTGTGATTTCCTACAAGACAGGAATGTCAGTGTTCTTCCATGGCCAGCGAATAGCCCGGATCTCAATCCCATTGAGCACGTCTGGGACCTGTTGGATCGGAGGGTGAGCGCAAGGGCCATTCCCCACAGAAATGTCCGGGAACTTGCAGGTGCCTTAGTAGAAGAGTGGGGTAACATCTCACAGCAAGAACTGGCAAATCTGGTGCAGTCCATGAGGAGGAGATGCACTGCAGTACACACCAGATACTGACTGTTACTTTTGATTTTGACCCCCCCCACCCCTTTGTTCAGGGACACATTATTCAATTTCTGTTAGTCACGTCTGTGGAACTTGTTCAGTTTATATCTCAGTTGTTGAATCTTGTTATGTTCATACAAATATTTACACATGTATGTAAATATTTACACATGTATATGTGTCCTAGCCTACCTACCTACGCCGATATCAATCTAGATCAGGATGATCTATTTTGAATTGATTTGAGAAAGGTTGCAAGAGTCCTAGGCTGTTTTTAAAACTGCAGCTGCAATTAAAACATGTATAATAATAATCTCTAGAATTAAAATATGTATAATAATAGTCTCTACAATTAAAACATAAGGTGGCCCCCGAAAGCCAGATGGACATGTGTAAATGTGACACACATTCGGGACTTATTTTACTGTAGAATAGGCTGTGCTGCAGCAAATGTAGGGCCAACCTGTCACAAGAAAACAAGTTCCCATGATGAGATGATAGGTCTACATGCATTGTGAACTGCGCTCCATACTGAAATGGGTTGTCTGTCCCAGCCTGAGCGTTGATGATTGATCATGTAGAGAGAAGGTCGTAGAGAAGCCACATTTAGACATTGCCTATAATTTAACGGTTTCATTTCACGTCAAGCTGTTCATATAAATATTTTTTTATAATTTATTGGTTTCTTGCAGTTATTTGTCCCGGGAAAAGGGAGTGGTTTTGAGCGGTAAATCTCGATAACCAATTTCCTGCCATTCAACACTGAAGTGCGTGTTTTTTTTGTTGTTGACTGGAGGAAAAAGAGACAACACACTGAATGGAGGCCTATGTTCTGCAGTGGTTCTGCAGTGGTTCTGCAGTGATGATGGTCCACAGCCAGATGTCTGTCACTACCATAGAAGTCAAGTCTGGATCTATTAATATGGTCACTACATTGTACAGGGGATTACATCAGCTAGAAGAGCAGCTCTGTCTAGCCTCCATCTCTTCTCTTTCTCTCTCGCCTGTCTTTCTCTTCTCTCATTCATTCTCTGGTTCTCTTTTTTATAACAAGGCTGTTTAGTATTTATCTCCTACCTCTGTCTGTCTGTGTGTCTGTGTGTGTGCAGCGCAGAGATGGAGTTAGAGGGAGAGGGGAGGTTCTCCGGGGGAAGAGAGAAACGGGGAGCACTCTCTTCTCCCAAATATCTTCAACACTCCGGCAGCAGCTTGGGGAAACTCCGCTGAATGACGCTGCTATTATGAAGCTGCTGGCAATTATGCAGCATAAAGCGATTTTCATCTCTCCATCTCTTCTCCCACTAACCAGCCTATTCTCAATGCACAGTGGAGATTGGAGTGTGTGTGCATGTTTTCGTGTGTGTGTGTCTATCTGTCAGCTCCTGTATGTGTGTGTGTGTGTACTCCCGATCTGCCTGGCCTCTCAGAGATAGGAGCGACCAGACCAACAGTAATGTTATCATCCGAGGGAAGTCTGTGGACAGACAGTGGAAATGAGAAGGTGATAAGACCTGATAGCATCTCTGTTGCACCCTCAGCTGAACACAGACAGATAGGCCAACACCAGCCTGCCTGCTGGGCCAATGCTAGTACAACCTCTAGGACCTTCTGCACTGACAGAAACACTGCTACTGCAATGCCATTTTGTCAGGGTTATGATCATTTGATTGGCACTGTCTCTTATTGATCTCCCTCAGACTCTTATGGTTTCTCTATTTTAGCCTGGGCTGTGTTCATTAGGGTAAAGCATTAGATATTGAAATGTAGCGTTTCTCCCCATTTCCGTCTGTTTCAAAACATTTCCTTCCATTTTGTGCTGGGTTTTTCCATGGTTTTTGCTTTAGCCTACTTCTCTGACATTCACTGTGGTGCTAGAGTCCTACATATCTACCAGGCTACTTCTATTCCCCCTCTCTGCCATTCTTTCTCCTCTGACTGACGTCTCATCTCTCTCTTCCTCTCCTCCTCAGACTCGCAGCGCTCCCACCTCTCCTCCTTCACCATGAAGCTGATGGACAAGTTCCATTCGCCCAAGGTCAAGAGGACGCCATCGAAGAAGGGCAAGCAGTTGCAGGTCGAACCAGTGGTCAAGAACCAAGAGAAACCCGTCAACAAGGTGTGTGCGTGTGCGTGTGCGTGTGCGCGTGCGTGCGTGTTTGCTTGCTTGCTGTCGGAAACCCAGCTCTCCCACCTATCCCATGCTCTTGTTTACCTACGTGTGTGTGGTTTTCCGTCCAGTACCTTGCTTTGTATTGTATTGCTCTGCCCTATTGTGTGTGTTTGTGTGAGAGTTTCCTGTGGTTTCTGAGTTGTTGTGAGTGCTGCCTTTGGCTGGGTAACAGGTGCTACCACCAGTAGGTGTCCCCCCCAAATGGCACCCTATCCCCTATATAGTGCACTATTACCCATTAATTACCCTGGTCTAAAGTAGTGCACTACATAGGGGATAGGGTGCCATTTGAGGGACACACCCATACACACATGAATGGAACTGAAGTTGGCCAGTTTCCTGAATAAACTCCTCTCACTCCCAAGGCTTTAGTGTAATGACTTCAATTCCCTGACAGTTTTGTATGTACACTGAGTGTACAAAGCATTAGGAACACCGTACTAATATTTAGTTGCACCCCCTTTTGCCCTCAGAATAGCCTCAATTTGTCGCGGCATGGACTCTTCATGCCGTGACAAACATTCCACAGGGATGCTGGCCCATGTTGACTCCAATGCTTCCCACAGTTGTGCGAGATGTCCTTTGAGTGGTGGACCATTCTTGATACACACGGGAAACTGTTGAGCGTGAAAACCCAGGAGCTTTGCAGTTCTTGACACACTCAAACCAGTGTCCCTGGCGCCCACTACCATACTCTGTTCAAAGGCACTTAAATATTTTGTCTTGTCTGTTCACCCTCTGAATGGCACACATACATAATCCATGTCTCAATTGTCTCAAGGCTTAAAAATACACAGTCCATGTCTCCTCCCCTTCATCTACACTGATTTGAAGTGGATTTAACAAGTGACATCAGTAAGGGATAACAGCTTTCACCTGGATTCACCTAATGTTCCGAATGTTTTGTACACTCGGTGTATGTAGGATCTTAATTTGAGCCAGTTTGCTCCAACAGGAAAATAATCCAACAACAGCGTCAAATGTGAATTATTATGTGGATTATAATTAATATACATTTATTTTAGATTTTTGGACAATGCTAAATTACAATGTTGTTTTCGTCAAAAGGTGTGCTTTAATTTTAAACCCTGGACGAAGCTCTCTTTGGAAATGGCATTTTCTCCACCCATCAATTATTATGTCACATAGACAGCTGATTTCCTCTGAGCTTACCATGTTTCATTGTGTTCGTTAGGGCCATTTTGCAACAGGAAACGACTGAGCGTTTCTCATTGGACAAGTTCAAATAGTACCTCCCTGTTTCACTCTGTTTCCATCCTTTTGGTGCCTACTGAACACAACCCAAGCTGAACATGTCGTTCTATTCTATTTCTTTCTGTTCTGTAGAAGGTGAGTCGGCTGGAGGAGCAGGAGAAGGAGGTAGTGAGCGCGCTGCGCTACTTCAAGACCATCGTGGACAAGATGGTGGTGGAGAAGAAGGTGCTGGAGATGCTGCCTGGCTCGGCCAGCAAGGTGCTGGAGGCCATTCTACCTCTGGTGCAGGTGGAGGCCCGGATAACACACAGGTACGTGAGCTGAGACGGGACAGGAGAAAGGCTAGTGTTCAAGATGGTATGTGCAGTACCACTCAACAAGTTTGGACACACCTACTCATTCAAGGGTTTTTATTTTTTATTATTTTCTACATTGTAGAATAATAGTGAAGACATCAAAACTATGAAATAACACATATGGAATCATGTAGTAAACAAATCAAAATATACATTAGATTTTACATTCTTCAAAGTAGCCACCCTTTGCCTTGATGACAGCTTTGCACACTCTTGGCATTCTCTCAACCAGCTTCATGAAGGAGTCACCTGGAATGCATTTCAATTAACAGGTGTGCCTTGTTAATTTGAGTTTGAGCCAATCAGTTGTGTTGTGACAAGGTAGGGGTGGTATACAGAAGATAGCCCTATTTGGTAAAAGACCAAGAACAGCTCAAATAAGCAAATAGAAACGAACGTCAGTCAATCCGGAAATTTTCAAGAACTTTGAACATTTCTTCAAGTGCAGTCGCAAAAACCATCAAGCGCTATGATGAAAATGGCTCTCATGAGGACTGCCACTGGAAAGGAAGACCCAGAGTTACCTCCGCTGCAGAGGATAAGTTCATTAGAGTTAACTGCACCTCAGATTGCAGCCCAAATAAATGCTTCACAGAGTTCAAGTAACAGACCCATCTCAATATCAACTGTTCAGAGGAGACTGCCTTCATGGTCGAATTGCTGCAAAGAAACCACTACTAAAGGACACCAATAAGAACAAGCGACTTGCTTGGGCCAAGAAACACGAGCAATGGACATTAGACCGGTGGAAATCTGTACTTAGTTCTGATGAGTCTAATTTTAAGGTTTTTGGTTCCAACCACCGTATCTTTGTGAGACGCAGAGTAGGTGAACGGATGATCTCCACGTGTGGTTCCAACCATGAAGCATGGTGTGATGGTGCTTTGCTGGTGACACTGTCTGTGATTTATTTTGAATTCAAGGCACACTTAACCAGCATGGCTACCACAGAATTTTGCAGCGATACGCCATCCTACCTGGTTTGCGCATAGTGGGACGATCACTTATTTTTCAACAGGACAATGACCCAAAACACACCTCCAGGCTGTGTAAGGGCTATTTGACCAAGAAGGAGAGTGATGGAGTGCTGCATCAGATGACCTGGCCTCCACAATCACCTGACCTCAACCCAATTGAAATGGTTTGGGATCAGTTGGACTGCAGAGTGGATGAAAAGCAGTCAACAAGTGCTCAGCATATGTGGGAACTCTTTTAAGACTGTTGGAAAAGCATTCCAGGTGAAGCTGGTTGAGAGAATGCCAAGAGTGTGCAAAGCTGTCATCAAGGCAAAGGGTGGCTACATTGAAGAATCAAAAATCTAATGTATATTTTGATTTGTTTAACACTTTTTTTTTTGTTACTACATGATTCCATGTGCTATTTCATAGTTTTGATGTCTTCACTATTATTCTACAATGTAGAAAATAGTACAAATAAAGAAACCTTTGAATGAGTAGGTGTCTCCAAACTTTTGACTGGTACTTTAGGTAAAAGGAAATGGGTTTTGGTTAGCATTCAGCATTGGTGAGGGATCTTTGGCCCAGTATATGATCATACCGTATTTTGTTTTTATTTTTGTGAGGTTTTTTTGTTAACAAATTTCTATTCACTTTGTTGTTTGTTTTGTCATATATACACTTTTGAGCATTTAGGAGAGACCGTTGGTCATTCCTTACATATTGTTACCCAGTCATAGCCTAGGCATGTTGCCCCTTAGTGAGATGGGCTGCGTACTACATCCTCACAGAATGTTCTTGCTGTTTTGCCACAAAATAATGTAAACAAATGGTGTCTTCATTCCCCAAGACGTTATGTAACAACCTCATTGAAGTGGTTTGATCATCAACTGCTATCTAGTTGCTTTTGACGTGTCCTGTTGGAACGTTGCTCAAAAAGGAGAACGGATGTTGTGACATCATCAGGAGCTACACTTGGTGACATCATAGTGAGACATAATCACCTCAGGCTTCCTGGAGTTTTCAGTGTGAGTGTTCAATCCCGAGTGCTCTGGTATTTCATATCTGGAAAGAGCTCCTGTTATTCTGACTGAGTTAATGTTTACCTATTTATTCAGCACTGTCAACACTTTATTCAACACTTTTATGAGCCACACGCTTCTTATCCACTCGTGCTACAAAGTGTATCGATAGGCTTGTTTTGTTATTATTAGCGGCTTGTGTCTTTTTTAATATCAAGGAATATTTCCTGTTCTTTGGTCATAGGAGTAACAACATGAATTGGTCTGTAAGGTACAAATAATGAAGTGCTAACTCGAGTTTCACCACAAACCGGAAGACGTTGTCTCCTTTTTGGTCAGTCTCCCACCACTGAGACTGACCATCAGATGCAGGCACCATCAGTCCTGTAAAATAAAGAATTAAGGAAATTATTTCAATTTCTACTCACTCAGCTCTGCCCCACAAGTCATACAACGCATTTCAACGTCATAGATTTAGCGGGTGGTAAGTTGTGAAATAGACACCGGCTGGATTGCGGTTTTAACCACTCCGCATTCAGGATTAGACCCACCCATTTTATAATACCAGTGTGATCATATACCTCAAGTTTTGAAATATAATAAAAACATCTGAGAAGAACAACATTGCAATGCCATTGGCAGGGAAATTCAAGCATTGTATTGGGCCTATAGCCTACTGCACACACCATTGCTACAGAACTGGTTTTAATAGGTTAATGTTGCATAGGCTTATGTTTTTTATGTCATGTTTTTTAAATTCTGAGTGAAAGATCTCAGCCTGCGTTTTGACTCAGAAACTGATCTCGGCTCAGAAAAGGTTGGTGACAACCGTCCCAGATCACAACCCGCCTCAGGGACTCAAGTCCTACGCCTCTGCTTCTGGAACCACCTGGGTCCAGTGCCTGTATTCATAAAGTGTCTTAGACTAGGAGTGCTGATCTAGGATCAGGTCCCCACTGTCCATGTTATCTTATTCATTGTGATCTAAAAATCAAATCTGATCCTAGATCAGCTGCACTTCTACTTTGAGATGCTTTAATATGACCCCAGTTGTTATTGCTCAATGGTCTTTTGCTTGGCTCTCTTGCCCACTTAGTTTGTTCATCGTGGCCATGAGCCTTAGCCACAGTCTTAGGCTCCATTTTGCCCATACAGCCCGTAGCTCTACTGTAACAGTATCATAGAAATAGAATCTATAGAAACGGCTTGGAACCTGTAACCCTTGAAATTTGACTGGTAAACTCACGGGGAGGACTGTTGTATAGATGCTATTTCTCTGAGCTGTATCCTGTAGAGACAGGAGGGATATTCCAGAGTTGTGAATCAGCTGCAGCGTGTTGTGACTGGTCTGAACCTCCACCACGCCCTACTGTTTCTCAAAGGTCCATTCAGCACAGCCACATACATCTAGACCAGAACAGACACACATTCTCCACTTAATACCACCACAAACACACTTTTTCCAGTCTCACACACACACACACACTTCCTCAAAAAATGTCCTCAGGGGAGACATTGAGTTAACGCATATGGCTGTCACAGTGCGGGAGAAGAGAGGTAGTCCTTTAGTCTAGCTAGTTGTCCGTATTCTCAATCTATAGAACCTGACATTAAATGTTGTATCCCTCGCTCCTCTTCCCTACACCCCCACTCTGTTCCCCTCTTCCATTCTCTGTTCCCCTCTTCCATTCTCTGTTCCCCTCTTCCATTCTCTGTTCCCCTCTTCCATTCTCTGTTCCCCTCTTCCATTCTCTGTTCCCCTCTTCCATTCTCTGTTCCCCTCTTCCATTCTCTGTTCCCCTCTTCCATTCTCTGTTCCCCTCTTCCCTGTAACACTGCCATCACTCTACTGTTCTACGCCCTCCCCCTTTATCTTCATCTGTGCTTTTCCATTCCCCCCCCAGCCTCCCCTTTCTGTCCATCTCTTCCTTCCTGTCATTTACTGTCACTTCTCTCTCTTCTTTCTCCTCAGTTCGGCTGTGTCGTCGTGTCACAACCGGGTGTACCAGAGCCTTGCCAACCTGATCCGCTGGTCCGACCACGTCATGCTGGACGGCATCGACCTGGATGACAAGGACAACGTGGTCACGGTCACCACAGTCATCAAGGCCGTCCTGGATGGGGTCAAGGTAAGAGGGACAGTCGGTGGGTCTGTGAAACGATAGCTTGCAGCTTTCCACGGCTCTCAGAGAGGGTCATAGTGTCTGTTTCTCCCTTGCCGAGCTGGGGCAAATACATTTGTCAAATAGGCCTACTTTCAAATACGTATGCTGTGGTTTGGTTAGCTTGCCTGGTACAATGGCACCAAATGGAATGGTCCTGAAAGTGCAAATACTTCAAAAGTCTTTGCAACTGAATGTATTTGACCCAGGTCTGCTCTCTGACCACTCAGTTTTTGTCTAAATGATGTAATGAACACATCTTAATCTGATTGAAAACAGTTTACTGTACACATTGAAGCTGTGTGGTTCTAACAGGAGCTGGTCAAACTCACCATAGAGAAACAGGAGCAACCCTCCCCCACCACACCCAACAAACCCCCACCACCGCCTGTCACTACACCAGAGAGGTGAGTGAACGCCCACAAACAACCCTACATACACCAGCCTTTTTCCTGTCAGTCTATCTCTTGTCACACACACTGACTCTCTCTCCTGTTCTGTTCCCAGCAGGTCAGAGTTGCCACTGACAGAACGGGAGAGGGAGATCCTGAGTAAGACCCCGCCCACCGAGGCTGTGACGGACATGGCAGAGGAGGACATAGCTCCGCCCAAACCCCCCCTCCCTGGCCTGAAGATGGATGCGCTCAGGTGAGGAACACTGGACTCCATCTTTGGATATAATCGACAGTGGCATACCAATAGTATGCACCAGGGCCCACTAGACCAGACCGACTCTTTAGGGCCTTTTAGTTTTAGGGCCCAGAGTTTTTCCCTGGGTCTTAAATATGGTGTATTCAACATTTTCAGTTGTAAAGGGCTTCATCTTCTCATCGCCCTGTCCTCATCTGCAATTCATTGAATTGGCTTCTTCCAGATATTTTGAGTGAGATATTTATTTAACTTGGAAGAAGGTGAAGAAATGAGGAGATGAAGCTACTTGAGACTATTGAGATGCACCCATGTAGCGTGAGAGTGGTTTTTCAGTACTGTCCCGCTCAGACTCTCTTTACCTTAGTGAAACAAAAACCAATAATATTTCACTCTCTGCATGAGTTGTCGCACACTGATTTCAATGAGTGAAATTGTCATTCTATCGCTTTCAAGTTCCTGTTTCTGACTGTCTTAAAGCGGTCATGTTTGTTACTGTAAGTTCCCAGTGGAAAGAGAAGTTACCCCTTGTCACAGTAATGAGAAGGAACCTGCAGTCTCGACTGTCTGCAGTCAGAAAAAAAGCAGAAGCGGTCCAGTGCCACATGGTGTAAGTGACCGCTTCTGTGGTGCTGTTGCGTGAGCACTTCTGGAAGTTTTTTCTTTTTAGAATTCTGCCAAAGAGGAAGTGAAGTGAAGTGAAGATGATAAAACTGAAATGTTTGCGCTGGTCAGCATAAATCATTTTTGGTGCTGTTACATGAGAACTTCTGAATGTTTTATTTTAGAATTCTGCCAGAGAGGAGGTGAAGTGTAGATAAACTGAAATGTTGATGCAAGTCAGCATTAATCATTTTTGATTGACATGAGGTCAGGGTCTATTTATGAACTTGGTCTAATTGAGTCTGAAACATTTTATGGTATCTCGCAAATAGCACCCTATTCCCACTTCTTTTGACCAGGGCTGTAGTCTCTTTATCCATCATTTTCAAACAAATTTGGTAGAAAACTTTTAGCTTAAAGAGGAATTGTATTAATCTACAACATACAGTGCCTTCAGAAAGTATTCACACACCTTGAATTTTTCCACATTCTGTTGTTACAGCCTGAATTTAACGTTTTAAATGGATTAAATTGAGATTTTGTGCCGCTGATCCACATACACAGAATTTCCCACAATGTCAAAGTGGATTTTTTTTTTTTATGATTAAAAAAAAAAAAAATTACAAATTATTTAAAAAAATATATGTTTTAAGTCTAACTATTCAACCCCTTTGTTATGGCAAGCCTAAATACATTCAAGAGTAAACATTTGCTTAACAAGTCACAAAATAAGTTGCATGGACTCACTCTGTGTGCAATAATAGTGTCTAACATGATTTTTGAATGACTACCTCATCTCTGGACCCCACACATACAATTATCTGTAAGGTCCCTCAGTCAAGCAGTGAATTTCAAACAGATTCAACCACAAGGACCAGGGAGGTTTTCCAATACCTCGAAAAGAGGGGCACCTATTGTTAGATGGGTAAAAATAATTAAAGCAGACAGTGAATATCCCTTTGAGCATGGTGAAGTTATTAATTACACTTTGGATAGTGTATCAATACACCCAGTCACTACAAAGATACAGGCATCCTTGCTAACTCAGTTGCTGGAGAGGAAGTTAGTTGAATGGCTGTGATAGCAGAAAACTGAGGATGGATCAACAACATTGTAGTTACTCCACAATACTAACCTAAATGAGAGTAAAAAGAAGGAAGCCTGTGCAGAATTTTTTTTTCTCTAAAACATGCATCCTGTTTGCAATAAGGCACTGAAGTAATACTGCAAAAAGTGTGGCAAAGAAATTAACTTTGTCTTGAATCAAAGCATTATGTTTGGGGCAAGCACATCACTGACTACCACTCTTCATATTTTCAAGCATGGAGGTGGCTGCATCGTGTTATGGATATGTTCATCATCATCAAGGGCAAAATCCTAGAGGAAAACCTGGTTCAGTCTGCTTTCCAACATACACTGGGAGACAAGTTCACCTTTCAGCAGGACAATAACCTGAAACTCAAAGCCAAATATACACTGGAGTTGCTTACCTAGACAACATTGAATGTTCCTCAGTGGCCTAGTTAAGGTTTTGACCTAAATCAGCTTGAAAATCTATGGCAAGACTTGAAATTGGCTGTCTAGCAATGATCAAATGATCAAATTTCTTCCATTCATCAAAAATAAATAAATTTGTGTGTAGATAAAAAATTAAATAAAGACAATTAAATGCATTTTAATTGCAATTCGTAACATCAAAATGTGGAAAAGGTCAAGGGGTGTGAATACTTTCTGAAGGCACTGTATGCCTAGAGCAGGTATTCCCAAACTGGGGTACGCGCAATGCCATTGGGGGTACGCCAAATAAAAATGTGATTCACATTTTCAAACAGTACATTTATTTTCCAACTGGGCTATACATTTTGGTGAGTTTTTTTTCTCACCTGAGTAGCCTCGTTTCACTGCCAAAATAAAATTAAACCATCTAGTGTTCAGCGAAATAACAACACAATGTCAAATACAGGTAGCCTAGTCAAACAATTACCATCCAATCACATTAACTGTTACTCTCTCGCAGGAAACCTTCACTCTTGCGCAGACATTTAGAAACTAAACATGACTATTTGAAAAATAAGCCACAGGAGTTTTTTAAGCGAGAATAAAGACGACTTTCGAGTAGTAAGACATGTATAAAAGCAACAGATACCATTAATAAGAAGGGTCTAGAAGTGGTGAGCTACCGAGTGGCTAGGACAGGCAAGTCCCATACTATTGTGGAGGACTTAGTTCTTCCTGCTGCCGCGGATATGGCTGGGACAATGTTTGGGGAAAAGGCCCCAAAAAACTATACAGACAATGCTTTTGTTTTGAAACAATTACTGCTTCGCATACAAGCCAGTGAATTATATGCATTACAGCTGAATGAGTCAACAGACGTGGCGGGCCTGGCACAGCTCCTGGTATATGTCGGTTACGTTTATGGGGGGGTCAATTAAGGAAGACAACCTCTTCTGAAAACTACTGGAGACGATATTTTTAAATTACTGGACAGCTTTGTGACATCAAATGGACTTTGGTGGTCAAGATGTGTTGGTATCTGTACTGATGGTGGAAAAGCCATGACAGGGAGACATCATGGAGTGGTAACGCGCGTGCAAGCAGTTGCTCCCGACGCCACTTGGGTACACTGCAGCATCCACCGAGAGGCTCTTGCTGCCATGGGAATGCCTTACAGCTTGAAAGATGTTTTGGACACTACAGTGAAAATGGTTAACTTTGTTAAAGCAAGGCCCCTGACTCTTGTGTATTTTCTGCATTACGCAATGATATGGGCAGCGACCATGTAACGCTTTTATAACATACAGAAGTGCGCTGGTTGTCAAGGGGCAAAGTATTGACACGTTTCTTTGAATTGAGAGACGAGCTTAAAGTTTTCTTTATTGACCATCATTTTCACTTGTCTGACCGCTTGCATGATGACGAGTTTCTCACACGACTGGCCTATCTGGGTGATGTTTTTTCTCGCCTGAATGATCTGAATCTAGGATTACAGGGACTCTCCGCAACTACAGTGGGGGAAAAAAGTATTTGATCCCCTGCTGATTTTGTACGTTTGCCCACTGACAAAGAAATGATCAATCTATAATTTTAATAGTAGGTTTATATGAACAGTGAGAGACAGAATAACAACAAAAAAATCCAGAAAAACGCATGGCAAAAATGTTATAAAATGATTTGTATTTTAATGAGGGAAATAAGTATTTGACCCCTCTGCAAAACATGACTTAGTACTTGGTGGCAAAATCCTTGTCGGCAATCACAGAGGTCAGACGTTTCTTGTAGTTGGCCACCAGGTTTGCACACATCTCAGGAGGGATTTTGTCCCACTCCTCTTTGCAGATCTTCTCCAAGTCATTAAGGTTTTGAGGCTGATGTTTGGCAACTCGAACCTTCATCTCCCTCCACAGATTTTCTATGGGATTAAGGTCTGGAGACTGGCTAGGCCACTCCAGGACCTTAATGTGCTTCTTCTTGAGCCACTCCTTTGTTGCCTTGGCCGTGTGTTTTGGGTCATTGTCATGCTGGAATACCCATCCACGACCCATTTTAAATGCCCTGGCTGAGGGAAGGAGGTTCTCACCCAAGATTTGACGGGACATGGCCCCGTCCATCGTCCCTTTGATGCGGTGAAGTTGTCCTGTCCCCTTAGCAGAAAAACACCCCCAAAGCATAATGTTTCCACCTCCATGTTTGACGGTGGAGATTGTGTTCTTGGGGTCATAGGCAGCATTCCTCCTCCTCTAAACACGGCGAGTTGAGTTGATGCCAAAGAGATCCATTTTGGTCTCATCTGACCACAACACACTAACCAGTTGTCCTCTGAATCATTCAGATGTTCATTGGCAAACTTCAGACGGGCATGTATATGTATTCTTGAGCAGGGGGACCTTGCGGGCGCTGCAGGATTTCAGTCCTTCACAGCGTAGTGTGTTACCAATTGTTTTCTTGGTGACTATGGTCCCAGCTGCCTTGAGATCATTGACAAGATCCTCCCGTGCAGTTCTGGGCTGATTCCTCACCGTTCTCATGATCATTGCAACTCCACGAGGTGAGATCTTGCATGGAGCCCCAGGCCGAGGGATATTGACAGTTCTTTTGTGTTTCTTCAATTTGCGAATAATCGCACCAAATGTTGTCACCTTTTCACCAAGCTGCTTGGCGATGGTCTTGTAGCCCATTCCAGCCTTGTGTAGGTCTACAATCTTGTCCCTGACATCCTTGGAGAGCTCTTTGGTCTTGGCCATGGTGGAGAGTTTGGAATCTGATTAATTGATTGCTTCTGTGGACAGGTGTCTTTTTTACAGGTAACAAGGTGCGGTTAGGAGCACTCCCTTTAAGATTGTGCTCCTAATCTCAGCTCGTTACCTGTTTAAAAGACACCTGGGAGCCAGAAATCTTTCTGATTGAGAGGGGGTCAAATACTTATTTCCCTCATTAAAATGCTAATCAATTTATAACATTTCTGACATGCATTTTTCTGGATATTTTTGTTGTTATTCTGTCTCTCACTGTTCAAATAAACCTACCATTAAAATTATAGACTGATCCTTTCTTTGTCAGTGGGCAAACGTACAAAATCAGCAGGGGATCAAATACTTTTCCCCCCACTGTATATTCAATGTGCTGGACAAAAGTCAGGCTATGATTAAGAAGTTGGAGCTCTTTTCTGTCTGCATTAACAAGGACAACACACAGGTCTTTCCATCATTGTATGATTGTTTTGTGTGCAAATGAACTAAAGCTTACGGACAATGTTAATTGTGATATAGCGAAGCACCTGAGTGAGCTGGGTGCGCAATTACACTTGTACTTTCCTGAAACGGACGACACAAACAACTGGGTTCGTTATCCCTTTCATGCCCTGTCTCCAGTCCATTTACCGATATCTGAACGAGAGCCTCATCGAAATTGCAACAAGCGTTTCTGTGAAATTTTTATTTAATTAGAAGCCACTGCCAGATTTCTGGATAGGGCTGCGCTTATAGTTTCTTGCCTTGGCAAATCGCGCTGTTAAGACACTGATGCCCTTTGCAACCACGTACCTATGTGAGAGTGGATTCTCGGCCCTCACTAGCATGAACACTAAATACAGGCACAGACTGTGTGGAAAATTATTTAAGACTGAGACTCTCTCCAATACAACCAAACATTGCAGAGCTATGTACATCCGTTCAAGCACACCCTACTCATTAACCTGTGGTGAGTTATTCACAATTGTTGATGAACAAATAAGGTTTTATATGTAAGATGGCTAAATAAAGAGCTAAATTATTAAATATTATTTGTGCCCTGGTCCTATAAGAGCTCTTCGTCACTTCCCATGAGCCGGGTTGTGACGACGAACTCGCACTCATTTTTATGTTTAATAAATGTATCGTATAGTGTGTGTGTGTGGCAGGCTTACAATGATGTCAAAAAACAACATTTGAGAGTGCCCTGACCCTGGTGCTAGAGGGAGTACACAGCTGGAGGTTGAACGTTCGAAGGGGTACGGGACTATAAAAAGTTTGGGAACCACTGGCCTAGATGATCTTCTCCTCCAGTGGAAAAGGGATTGTCATAAGAGGTGGTGAAACAGAAGGTGGTAGACGGGCATTCATTTTCTGTGGGCTTAAGGAAATGGAGCTATGAAAAATGCATAGGCCTTGGACTTAGCCGGAAGATTAGGTCAAAACCTTAAATACTACTACTAGGCTTTTGAGGTGCACTGCTGTCTGTCTCTCTTTACGTTTTCTTCCCCTCTCTCATTCACTCTCATTCACTCTGTCTCTCAACTCTCATTTCATACTTTCCATCCCTCTCTCCATGTTGTCTGGGAACAGAGCACACTTGGCTACTGACCCCACTTTCGCTGGCCAAAGGAGATCCACGAAGACTGACATGTATGTTAGCCAGTAGGGTCATCCCCCTGCATTGTGACATCCTGCTTCCTTAATAACTGTCCAATCCCGTCCCGGAAGAGTCTTGATAGGTGGAGTGCCTGATTGGTGGAATGTCTTGTCTTGCATGCTTGAGTTCCTAATTATGCGTCATTGCATCACGCCGTACAATGAAGCCCTCATCCAATCAGGAGAAAGCTTGGTGCATGAGTGTGTACCAATGATGTCATATAAACATTCATGTATGTATCTGTTTGGTGTGTACATATCATAACTGTCATCACTTTCCCAGTCATGGTCCCACATGTATCCTTGACCTGCTGATTTTATGTGCCTTTAAATCTGCCATTGACTTGTGATGATTGCAGTGTGATAACCTGGAAAGCCCAACTTCTGTTTGGGCTACTCCAGAGGTGATCGAAAAAGAGGCATTAAGCAGGAAATGCTGATATTACCATAACAACCCCTCAGTGTCATATCCCACAATCTTGCTCAAGGAGCAGTAAACTGTGTGTTTTTTTTGTCAGCCTGGTTGGGTATCAGAAGCCTAAAAACCTCCATTCTCACTGATAGTCCTACATCCTACTTCTCTCTCTCCAGTCTTCCTCCAGCTTTGCCCCCAAAGAAGCGTCAGTCGGCCTCGTCGCCCACCCGGGTGGCAGTGGTGGCCCCCATGAACCGCGGCTCCAGCCTGCCCTGCAGCGTCCACAGACAGGTACCACCAACCCACACCAAGGGTTATGGTTGAATAACACCCACTTACTCGATAGTAATACTGTGGTCTTGTACACTGGTCTACGATAGAGCATCTGCATCAGAGTATGATCAGGGTGGATTACCAGACTATAGTGAAATAACGTGATACAGTGATGGATACATAACTAGTGACTGACTAAATCAGACTTGATTAGGCCGGCCATTACCGCATCATATATCCACAAACTTTTCTATTGTTTGATGAAACTGACTGTGTAGCCAACTTAACTGGTTTCTCCTTTAATTATCTGTCTGTGTATATGTGCCTGCCTGTCTCTGTCTGTCTGTGTCTCTGTCTGTCTGTGTGTGCAGCAGCAGGACTATGAGCAGGAGTTCCTCCAGAGGCGTTTCTCAGGGGGCAGCCAGTCGTACGGGTGCGACTCTCCGCGCCTCTCGCCCTACAGCAGCATGGGGAAGCTCAGCAGGTCTGAAGAGCAGCTCTGCTCCATGGAACAGGACAGTGGACAGTGCTCCAGAAATACTAGCTGTGAGACACTGGGTAGGGGCACAAACACATATACATACAATTAGACAGTCATCATAGTCACGGTTGATCTTTATACACTGTCTGTACCGAAATAGAAAAAAAACAACATTTTTGAACATGTGCGTACTTTCTCGCACACAATGAAAATACACACAATACAATGCACACAATTGTTTTAGTAAAGATGGACAGAAATACATAGACTGAACAAACACCCACTTTACATGTCAACAGCCTCACCTAACCACAAACACTTATTTTCTCTACAAATGTCCCCCTCTCTAACCTCTTGTCTCTCTCTTTTACAACACATTTCACTGTACCTATCTGGTGTATGTGACAATAAAAACATATATATTTTTTTCTCCAGACAACACAGAGAGTTACGACCCCGACTATGACTTTCTCCACCAGGACCTCGCTGTCTTCATGGGGGACACCCACCTGCCCTCCACCGCCACCCCCTCAGGGGTCATGTCCCTGTCCCCCCTCCCCGAGTCCCACAGTGAGTGCTCCTCCCCCGTCCCTCCTCACCCCCGGTTCAGGTCACCACCCGCCCCCCACCACCAACAACCCCACCCACCCCAGTCTGAGTACTGGACCCCTCAGCCCGGTTCCCACATCATCCCCTTACAACCATCCCGCATCAGTGCTCCTCCAGCATTACCCCAGAAGAAGCGGCGCAGCTCCCAGGTTTCGCCCTATCAGGACGGGTGTGGCTCCTCGGGGGGCCCCCTCAACGAGAGGTCCCCTTCCCAATACAATAACCTGTCGGAGGAGGAGCTGCTGCACCCCACGCCCCCCTTCCCCCTCTTCACGCCCAACTCGCCCATGCCCCAGAGCAACGGGGGGGTGTTCGTGGCCCAGTACCTGGCTAGCGAGAACGCCGACCTGCCCTCTAGTCCACCTCCACTGCCTGAGAAGAGGAACAAGCACGGTGAGTGGCAGAGAGGGGGGGTGTGCTGGAGAAAGGAAGGGATAGGACTGGAAGAGAGAGGGAAAGAAAATTGAGGCTGGTAGTGTGCGTGTTTAATGTTTCACTTTAATCACTTTTAATCTCCTATGTAATCTCCCTCCAGTCCTGGCGTACATGCAGTTTGTGGAGGACTACTCAGAGCCCCAGCCCTCAGTGTTCTACCAGACCCCACAGAATGAGAGCATCTATGAGCAGAGGAACAAACGCTTCCAGGACGTCTACGGCCTCAACGACTCCTTCAGTAGCACCGACTCGGTCCACGAGCCCCTTCCCATACCCCTCTTCCCGCCCCCCGCCCTGCCCCCCAAGCAGAGGCAGCTGGTGAGTGTGTGTATTCACCATCAAGTCTTCACCCCCCACTCAACCATTTTGGGAGCCCTTATTGGCTACGCCACCTCAGAATTTGTCAATCCTCTGTAGAGGTCTTGTTTCAGAAGGACACTAGAGATGATGCATTGGTTATGAAGGTGGAGCCTGCCAGTGCACACTATGGGAAAAGTGGGAAGAATCGGGGCCCACGGTTCTTTGTGTGAGGTCTCCTCTCCAGGTGGACATCCATGTGGTCATGGTTGAGTTCTGAACGGTTAAATGTTTTACTCGTAGGGGTTTAAGGTTGATGATTTAACACTTCTAACTTAGTTCCATGTCAACAATTAAACATGGTAATCTAAAAGGTGAAAGTTTAACCCCCCTGTGGTGAAACCAAAACAGTGAGGTCATGGTCGTGCAACATTAGTTATTGCCTAGGGGTCAAAGTTGAGGCATCGGATTTCCACGGGGGTCATTTATGCTGTATGACACCCCAGAAGACAGTTGACTGTCTATAGGTCATTTGCAACCAGAACACGTGTCAATGTAGATTAGGGCATGTGATGGAACATGTTTTAAAATGTGGAACAGGAAAGGAAAAGGGACCTTTCTTATTGGACCCTCTCTGTTTCAGTCTTTTTTGAACACGACCTGGAAGAAAAACTCTGAGGTTATTTGTACTCGTCAGGTTGGTTATAGGCTGGTTGGCTGGAAAGGACAAGTCCAAAGCTGCATTCTTGCAGGAAGCCATTCCTCCATCTCTCGCTGGTATCTCGCTGGTTTTGTTCAGTCTGCCTAGTCTCTCGTTCTCTTGTTTTTTCTTCTTGCGCTCTCATTTTTCTTCTTTTCTCGGTCAATCAGTCTATAAAGGGGGGAGCTGTGGGGGAGTGGCTAGGGAAGCCAGATCGATTTTCAGGTTAATGGGGATTGGTTCAACATAACTGGGGATTGAGGTGTCAAGTGGTGAGGTTAGACTATGCATTAACCTGTAGAGATAAAACCTTTATGGTGTCACCAGTTAGACACTTGTGTCATTTGATTTGTCAGACTAGACCTGGGTAGAGGCTAGCAGAGGCTGGTGGGAGGAGCTATAGGAGGAAGGGTTCATTGTAATATCTGTAATCGTATAAATGGAACAGAGTCAAACATGTGGTTTCCATATGTTTGATGTGTTTGATACCGTTCCATTCCAGCCATTACAATGAGTCAGTTGGTTGTATTTTTCCTTCATAGCTTGTTCTCCATCTTTTTAAATAGGGAGCCAATTTGGTTTCAGCACTTTTATTTCCATGACTGATCAAAACTTGTTTTCTCATGACTCTCTTGTCCCTCTGCAGGAGACATGGGTTTAGCAATATGTTTGGAACATCGAACCGCAATAAAATCACAGTATAGAATCGCTATACATATAGAATTGTGAGAATTGCAATACATATCCTATTGGCACCTAAGTATTGTGAGGCAATTCCCAGCCCTAACAGTAAGCTGACGTCACTTCATACAGTAGGACGCCACTGAGAGAGACCATCTGCGGTCTTCTGCCGTCCACTAACAACTCTCTAGTTTAACACTTTCCAGACCTTTGTTTTGATGATTTCTGTTGTAAAGTATTATTTTCCTCCAACTGTATTTCTCTCCATCTCCTCACCCTCCTCCCTCTCTCTCTCCTGGTAATCTGGTGGTGTAGTGGACTTAATGAGGTCGAGGCCCGGGTGGGATAAGCCTGTTTACCTCCTCATCCTATTCCTCTTGTCCAATAAGCCACCATGTTACAGGATTTACACGGCTTTGTGAAAAAAATGCCATTTTGACAGTCTGCCAGTGCCAGTCAGATAAGAAGACTGATGGGGAAGGTGAATCATATTCCAAGTGTGTTTTGGGCCTTGTAGTTGACCTGGTTTCTTTGAAGCTGTAGAGTTTGGACCGTAATCAGACCATGAGAGCTTGGTAGGTTTAGCGTGCCGCAGTCAGATCTGAACACTGAGCGAATGCAGCTGTCTGGACTATTTGGTGACTTCTATGCTTCTGACCCCTAATGATGACCCTAGCAATGCCCTTTGACTTTTGCTGACCGTGTGGCTGAACTAATTACACTGGATTCATGTTCAGAGTCTTCTCCATTGATTCCCTTCTTCTGTGGTAGATTTCTGCATGTCTGACAGTCACCATCATTACTGGTGCTGTCCTCTGCTTAACTCTCTTTTCTGGCTCTGGTTCTAAAACGGCTGCTCCATCTGTTCTATATCTAGGGTAATAAACTTTACTACTTTTCTTTCTTTGTCTCTTCTTAATCTCTTTCATGTATTTTTTCTTCCCCTATTCCTTTTTGCTCCCTATTCTCACTGCTTCTGTCTCTTTCTTATCTATCTTTCCCCATTCCTTTTTTCTTCCATTTTCTCCTTCCTCTCCTCCTCAGGCCTCCCACTCTTCCTCCCCCTCTTCCTCCTCATCCTCCTCTCTGTCGTGCCACCTCCAGCCGTCATTGGTGGTGGCGGCGGAGGAGGCGGGCTCTGGCCTAGGCCTCAGCCTATCGGTTTCTAGCTCCTCCTACCTGAGTGGACATGCCTCGCTGACCACGCCTATGGTGAGTCTACCTGATTGGCCCTGACGGCCCAAATTGGCAGGCCTCCAGGGCTGTGTTGTCTGGATCTGACTGTTGATAGCCCTGAATGATGTGGTTGTGTTTCTCCTGAGGCAACATCCGCGCTGTTATGTTTCGCCTGTTTTGATGCATTTTGTTGTTCGTCTCTGGGCATGGTTCCAACATTGATTATGATAAAGGTGTGCTCATGATGAACAGGTAACTGCCAAAATAATGGAAACACCAACATAAAGTGTCTTAATAAGGCATTGGGTCACCACGAGCCACCACAACAGCTTCAATGCACCTTGGCATAGATTCTGCAAGTGTCTGGAATCTATACCATTCTTCCACCAGAAATTCCATCATTTGGTGTTTTGTTGATGGTGGTGTAAAACACTGTCTCAGGTGCCGATCCATAATCTCCCATAAGTGTTTAATTGTATTGAGCTCTGGTGACTGACACACACACACACACACACTTTAATTTGATGGGATGCTGATTGCTTAATTAAGATTGCGCCAGAGAAGAAGTCTGATGTTTTACGTGTTCCTATTTTTTTTTTTGTTGCAACAATTGTTTTTTTTTTACTTATTTTGTACATAATGTTGCTGCTACTGTCGCTTATGACCGAAAATATAGTCTGCACATCAGAACTGCATTACTCACCACAAACTGGCAGAATCATTTTTTTTCTTTAACAAATCTGAGGAGGCCGACATGAATGACATACTGCTTTCCCGGGAACAGGCCCAGATCCCCATCATTAGCGTCAAGAAAAGGCGGAGAAAAAGGGACTGGAGGGCGGGCTACCTTCTGAGAATTCGTAGGCGATCGAATAAACCCCTACTGCCTTCCATTCTTCTAGCAAACGTACAATCTTTGGAAAATAAAATCGATGACCTACGTGGAAGATTAAACTACCAACTTGACATTCAAAACTGTAATATCTTATGCTTCACGGAGTTGTGACTGAACGACGACATTATCAACATACAGCTGGCTGGTAATACGCTGTATTGGCAGGATAGAACAGCAGAGTCTAGTAAGACAAGGGGCGGAGGACTATGTATTTTTGTAAATAACAGATAGTGCATGATATCTAAGGAAGTTTTGAGGTTTTGCTTGCCTGAGATAGTGTGGTCTACAGCTTATCATGAGATACTCTATCTACCTAGAGAGTTTATCTGTATTTTTCGTACCCCCACAGACTGATGCTGGCACTAAGACCGTACTAAATGAGCTGTATTCTGCCATAAGCAAATAGGAAACCGCTCATCCAGAGGCGGCGCTCCTAGTGACCGGGGACTTTAATGCAGGGAAACTTAAATCAGTCTTACCAAATTTCTATCAGCATGTTAAATGTGCAAACCGGGGGGGAAAAAACTCTGGACCATCTTTACTCCACACAGAGACGCATACAAAGCTCTCCCTCGCCCATTTGGCATATCTGACCATAATTCTATCCTCCTGATTTCTGCTTTACAAGCAAAAATTAAAGCAGGGAGCACCAGTGACTTGATCAATAAAAAAGTGGTCAGATGAAGCAGATGCTAAGCTACAGGACTGTTTTGCTAGCACATACTGGAATATGTTCCGGGATTCCTCCAATGGCATTGAGGAGTACGCCACATCAGTCATTTGCTTCAACAATACGTGCATTGATGACGTCGTCCTCACAGTGACCATACGTAGATACCCCAACCAGAAGCCAAGGTTTACAGGCAACATCCGCACTGAGCTAAAGGCTAGAGCTGCCACTTTCAAGGAGCGGGACTCTAACCCAGAAGCTTATAAGAAATCCCGCTATGCCCTCCGATGAACCATCAAACAGGCAAATACAGGACTAAGATCGAATCGTGCTACACCGGTTCTGACGCTTGTCGGATGTGGCAGGGCTTGCAAACCATTACAGGCTACAAAGGGAAGCACAGATGAGAGCTGCCCAGTGACATGAGCCTATCAGACGAGCTAAACTACTTCTATGCTCGCTTCGAGGCAAGTAACACTGAAAAATGCATGAGAGCATGTTCTGTTCCGGAAGACTGTGTGATCGCGCTCTCCGCAGCTGATGTGAGTAAGACCTTTAGACAGGTCAACATTCACAAGGCCGCAGGGCCAGACGGATTACCAGGACGTGTACTGTGTGCATGCGCTGAACAACTGGCAAGTGTCTTCACTGACATTTTCAACCTCTCCCTGTCTGAGTCTGTAATACCAACATGTTTTAAGCAGACCACCATAGTCCCTGTGCCCGAGAACACTAAGGTAACCTGCCTAAATGACTACCGACCCATAGCACTCACGTCTGTAGCCATGCAGTGCTTTGAAAGGCTGGTCATGGCTCACATCAACAACATTATCCCAGAAACGATAGACCCACTCCAATTTGCATACCGCCCTAACAGATCTACAGATGATGCTATCTCTATTGCATTCCACACTGCCCTTTCCCACCTGGACAAAAGGAACACCTATGGGAGAATGCTATTCATTGACTACAGCTCAGCGTTCAACACCATAGTGCCCTCAAAGCTCACCAATAAGCTAAGGACCCTGGGACTAAACACCTCCCACTGCAACTGGATCCTGGACTTCCTGACGGGCCGCCCCCAGGTGGTAAGGGTAGATAACAACACATCCGCCATGCTGATCCTCAACACAGGGGCCCCTCAGGGGGGCATGCTCAGCCCCCTCCTGTACTCCCTGTTCACTCATGACTGCACAGCCAGGCACGACTCCAACGCCATCATTTAAGTTTGCAGATGACACAACAGTGGTAGGCCTGATCACCGACAACAACGAGACAGCCTATAGGGAGGAGGTCAGAGACCTGGCCGTGTGGTGCCAGGACAACAACCTCTCCCTCAACGTGATCAAGACAAAGGAGATGATTGTGGACTACAGGAAAAAGAGGACCGAGCACGCCCCCATTCTCATTGACGGGGCTGTAGTGGAGCAGGTTGAGAGTTTCAAGTTCCTTGGCGTCCACATCACTAACAAACTAATATGGTCCAAGCACACCAAGACAGTCATGAAGAGGGCACGACAAAACCTATTCCCCCTCAGGAGACTTTAAATATTTGGCATGGGTCCTCAGCTCCTCAAAAAGTTTTGGCAGTGATGCAACCAGTCAGGATGCTCTCGATGGTGCAGCGATAAAACCAAGATGGCGGAGCAGTAAGATGTGCTTGTTTTCATCCCATGTAAATATTGTCTTTTTCGTTTGTCTTTTTGTGTACATTTCATTATCTCAATCTCTTTTTTTCCATTTTCAAATTAAATATACCTTCCTGCAACTCGCCTCACCCTCCAAAAGAAGCTAGCCAGCTAATTAGCTACTAGCTTTTCAGTCATTGTTAGCTACTGTTAGTGGTTTTTATCTTTTAGCTCAAACTCCAGCCGCTTTAGCCTGGATAGTACCTGCCAGTCTGCACAGCATGATATCAGCCCTGAGCATATCGGACTGCTTTTTTCCCCCCACTACATCACCGGATTCCTGCCGCAAGCTCTGGACCATCACACCAGATCTTCGCAGCTAGCTAGTTGCTACTGTGGCTAACACCCTTGTCCAGAAGCATGCACCAGCTAGCCTCAAGCTTGGCCCATTTCCCAGCTAGCAAACGAAGTAAACCAACTACAATACCTCTCTTGCCAATTGGCCTGGACCCTTTGTCAACACGGAGCCCCGCCGATCCATCACGACTGGTCTGCTGACGTAATTCGGCCGATGTGCGCTCAACTGGCCTCCGCGTCGTGGATGTTGGTGTTGATCCATCTGCTAGCCCCAGCCTGCTAGCTTCCTGAATGCCGTGTCTCCTGCTCGCCTTACGTAGTAATCGACTACCGAACGGCTCCCTGTCTCATCTTTGCTCCTCATTGGACCATATGATCACTCGGCTACACAGCTGATGCCTGCTGGACTGTTCATTAACACGGTACTTCATTTTGTTTATCTGTCGGCCCGGCCCCAGCCTTGAACTCAGGGCCTGTGTGTAGCTAACTGAACCTCTCTGCCCATTCATCGCCATTTACCTGTTGTGGTTGTCCTAGCTGTTTACCCGTTGTTGTCTCACCCGTTGTTGTCATAGCTCTCCCAATGAACACCTGTGATTGCTTTATGCCTTTCTCTAATGTCAATATGCCTTGCATACTGTTTTTCAGGCAGCTCTCATTGTTTTATTTTACTGCGGCGCCCCTAGTTCTGCTCAACATGCCTCAGATAACCCCCTTGTCCCACCCCCCACACATGCGGAGACCGCACCTAGCTTAACAGGCACCTCCAGAGATGAAACCTCTCTCATCGTCACTCAATGCCTAGGTTTACCCCCCACTGTACTCGCACCCTACCATACCCTTGTCTGTACACTATGCCCTGAATCTATTCTACCACGCCCAGAAATCGGCTCCTTTTATTCTCTGTTCCCAAAGCACTGGGCGACCAGTTTTCATAGCCTTCATCCTACTCCTCTTCTGTTCCTCTGGTGATGTAGAGGTTAACCCAGGCCCTGTGTGTCCCCAGGCGCTCTCATTTGTTGACTTCTGCAGACATAAAAGCGATGGGTTCATGCATGTTAACATCAGAAGCCGCCTTCCTAAGTTTGCTTTATTCACTGCTTTAGCACACTCCATCAACCTTGATGTCCTAGCCGTGTCTGAATCCTGGCTTAGGAAGGCCACCAAAAATTCCATCCCCAATTACAACATTTTCCATCAAGACAGAACTGCTAAAGGGGGCGGAATTGCAATCTACTGTAGAGAGAGCCTGCAGAGTTCTGTCATACTATCCTGGTCTATGCCCAAACAGTTCGACCTTCTACTTTTAAAGATCCATCTCTCCAGAAATAAGTCCCTCACTGTTGCCACTTGTTATAGACCCCCCCTCAGCTCCCAGCTGTGCCCTGGACACCATATGTGAATTGATTGCCCCCCATCTATCGTCAGAGTTCGTACTGCTAGGTGACCTAAATTGGGATATGCTTAACCTGTTAGGGCAAGGGGGCTGTATTTGCACGGCTGGATAAAAAAATGTACCCGATTTAATCTGGTTACTAATCCTACCCAGTAACTAGAATATGCATATACTTATTATATATGGATAGAAAACACCCTAAAGTTTCTAAAACTGTTTGAATGGTGTCTGTGAGTATAACAGAACTCATTTGGCAGGCAAAACCCTGAGACAGATTCTGACAGGAAGTGGATATCTGATGTGTTGTATTACCTTTAAACCTATGCCATTGAAAAACACAGGGGCTGAGGAATATTTTGGCACTTCCTATTGCTTCCACTAGATGTCACCAGCCTTTACAACGTGTTTTGAGTCTTCTGGAGGGAGATCTGACCGAACAAGAGCCATGGAACGATGATGTCCCATTAGACACATGGCGCGCGAGTTCATGTTGGGTACCCTCGTTCCAATACGTTATAAAAGAGAATGCATTCGTCCACCTTGAATATTATTCATGTTCTGGTTAAAAAAGGCCCTAATGATTTATGCTATACAACGTTTGACATGTTTGAACGAACGTAAATATATTTTTTCCCCTCGTTCATGAAGTGAAGTCCGGCGGGCTTAGATCATGTGCTAACAAGACGGAGATTTTTGGACATAAATGTTGAGCTTTTTTGAACAAAACTACATTCGTTATGGACCTGTGATACCTGGAAGTGACATCTGATGAAGAGAATCAAAGGTAATGGATTATTTACATAGTATTTTCGATTTTAGATCTCCCCAACATGGCGGCTAGTCTGTATCGCAACGCGTATTTTTCTGGGCGCAGTGCTCAGATTATTGCAAAGTGTGATTTCCCAGTAAGGTTATTTTTAAATCTGGCAAGTTGATTGCGTTCAAGAGATGTAAATCTATAATTCTTTAAATGACAATATAATATTTTACCAATGTTTTCTAATTTTAATTATTTAATTTGTGGTGCTGACTTGAATGCCGGTTATTGGAGGGAAACGATTTCCTGAACATCAACGCCACAGTAAAACGCTGTTTTTGGATATAAATATGAACTTGATAGAACTAAAAATGCATGCATTGTCTAACACAATGTCCTAGGAGTGTCATCTGTTGGAGATTGTAAAAGGTTAGTGCATCATTTTAGCTGATTTTATGGTTTTGGTGACGCCTGTCTTTGAATTGGCACAACATTACACACAACTCTTGTAAATGTACTGTCCTAACATACTCTAAATTTATGCTTTCGCCGTAAAACCTTTTTGAAATCGTAAAACGTGGTTAGATTAAGGAGATGTTTATCTTTCAAAGGGTGTAAAATAGTTGTATGTTTGAAAAATTTGAATTTTGACATTTATTTGGATTCAAATTTGCCGCTCTTGAAATGCACCTGCTGTTGATGGAGTGCACCACGAGTGGGACGCTTGCGTCCCACCTAGCCCATAGAGGTTAACACCCCGGCCGTCCTACAATCTAAGCTACAATCTCACACAAATTATCAAGGAACCTACCAGGTACAACCCCAAATCCGTAGACATGGGCACCCTCATATCATCCTGACCAACCTGCCCTCTAAATACACCTCTGCTGTTTTTAACCAGGATCTCATCGATCACTGCCTCATTGCCTGCGTCCGTTATGGGGCCGCTGTCAAACGACCACCCCTCATCACTGTCAAGCGCTCTCTAAAACACTTCTGCGAGCAGGCCATTCTAATCAACCTGGCCCGGGTATCCTGGAAGGATATTGACCTCATCGCGTCAGTAAAGGATCCCTGGTTATTCTTTAAAAGTGCTTTCCTCACCATCTTAAATAAGCATGCCCCTTTCAAAAATGTAGAACTAAGAACAGATATGGGCCTTGCTTCACTCCTGACTTGACTGCCCTTTACCAGCACAAAAACACCCTGTGGCGGACTGCAAAAGCATCGAATAGTCCCCGCAATAAGCAACTTTTCAGGGTTGTCAGGAACCAATATACACAGGCAGTTAGGAAAGCAAAGTCTAGCTTTTTCAAACAGAAATGTGCATCCTGCAGCACTACTTCCAAAATGATTTGGGACACTGTAAAGTCCATGGAGAATAAGAGCACCTCCTCCCAGCTGCCCACTGCACTGAGACTAGAAAACACTGTCACCCCTGATAAATCCATGATAATAGAGAATTTCAATAAGCATTTCTTTACGACTGGTCATGCTTTCCACCTGGCTACCCCAACCCCGGCCAACAGCTCTGCACCCCCCGCAGCAACTGGCCCAAGGCCCCCCCCCTCCCCGCTTCTCCTTCACCCAAATCCAGACAGATGATGTTCTGAAAGAGCTGCAATATCTGGATATCTACAAATCAGCTGGGCTAGACAATCTGGACCCTCTCTTCCTAAAATAATCCGCCGCCATTGTCGCATCCCCTATTACTAGTCTATTCAACTTCTCTTTTGTATCGTCTGAGATTGCTAAAGATTGGAGGCGGTGATCTGCCTCTTCAAAGGGGGAGACACTCTTGACCCAAACTTTTACAGACCTATATCCATCCTGCCCTGCCTTTCTAAAGTCTTCGAAAGCCAAGTGAACAAACAGATCACCGACCATCTCAAATCCCACCGTACCTTCTCCGCTATGCAATCTGGTTTCCGAGCTGGTCACAGGTGCACCTCAGCCACGCTCAAGGTCCTAAATTATATCATAACTGCCATCGATAAAAGACAGTACTGTGCAGCCGTCTTCATCGACCTGGCCAAGGCTTTCGACTCTGTCAATCACCGTATTCTTATCGGCAGACTTAACCTCTATGGGCTAGGTGGGACGCTTGCGTCCCACCTACGTAACAGCCACTGCCAGCCTGTGGCGCGATTTTCAAAACCTTAAAAATCCTATTACTTCAATTTCTCAAACATATGACTATTTTACAGCCATTTAAAGACAAGACTCTCGTTAATCTAACCACACTGTCCGATTTCAAAAAGGCTTTACAACGAAAGCAAAACATTAGATTATGTCAGCAGAGTACCAAGCCAGAAATAATCAGACACCCATTTTTCAAGCCAGCATATAATGTCACCAAAACCCAGAAGACAGCTAAATGCAGCACTCACCTTTGATGATCTTCATCAGATGACAACCCTAGGACATTATGTTATACAATACATGCATGTTTTGTTCAATCAAGTTCATATTTATATCAAAAACCAGCTTTTTACATTAGCATGTGACGTTCAGAACTAGCATACCCCCCGCAAACTTCCGGGGAATTCGCTAACATTTTACTAAATTACTCACGATAAACGTTCACAAAAAGCATAACAATTATTTTAAGAATTATAGATACAGACCTCCTCTATGCACTCGATATGTCCGATTTTAAAATAGCTTTTTGGTGAAAGCACATTTTGCAATATTCTAAGTACATAGCCCAGGCATCACGGGCTCGCTATTTAGACACCCGGCAAGTTTAGCACTCACCATAATCATATTTACTATTATAAAAGTTTGATTACCTTTTGTTGTCTTCGTCAGAATGCACACCCAGGACTGCTACTTCAATAACAAATGTTGGTTTGGTCCAAAATAATCCATCGTTATATCCGAATAGCGGCGTTTTGTTCGTGCGTTCCAGACACTATCCGAAATAGTAAAGAAGTGTCGCGCGCATGGCGCAATTCGTGACAATAAAATTCTAAATATTCCATTACCGTACTTCGAAGCATGTCAACCGCTGTTTAAAATCAATTTTTACGACATTTTTCTCGTAGAAAAGCGATAATATTCCGACAGGGAATCTCCTTTTCGGCAAACAGAGGAAAAAATCCCAAAGCCCAGTGTCCCTTGATCGGCCACTTGAGAAAGGCGATAATGTGTTTCAGCCTGGGGCTGGAATGACGACATTCTGTTTTTTCCCGGGCTCTGAGCGCCTATGGACGACGTGGGAAGTGTCACGTTAGAGCAGATATCCTTAGTAAATGATAGAGATGGAAAACAAGTTCAAGAAATGGTCAGACAGGCCACTTCCTGTAAAGGAATCTCTCAGGTTTTGACCTGCCATTTGAGTTCTGTTATACTCACAGACACCATTCAAACAGTTTTAGAAAATTTAGGGTGTTTTCTATCCATATGTAATAAGTATATGCATAGTCTAGTTACTGGGTAGGAGTGGTAACCAGATTAAATCGGGTATGCTTTTTATCCAGCCGTGTCAATACTGCCCCCTAGCCCTAACAGGTTAACAGCCTTGGTCTCTCAAATGACTGCCTCGCCTGGTTCACTAACAACTTCTCACAGAGTTCAGCGTGTCAATTTCGGAGGGCCTGTTGTCCAGACCTCTGGCAGTCTCTATGGGGGTGCCACAGGGTTCAATTCTCGGGTCAACTATTTTTTCTCTGTATATATCAAATGATCTTTGATCCACCTCTACACAGACGACACCATTCTGTATACATTTGGCCCTTCTTTGGACACTGTGTTAACAAACCTCCAAACAAGCTTCAATGCTGTACAACACTCCTTCCATGGCCTCTGACTGCTCTTAAATGCAAGTAAAACTAAATGCATGCTCTTCAACCGATCGCTGCCCGCACCCGCCTGCCCGACTAGCATCACTACTCTGGACGGTTCGAACTTAGAATATGTGGACAACTATAAATACCTAGGTGTCTGGTTAGAATGTAAACTCTCCTTCCAGTCTCACATTAAGCATCTCCAATCCAAAGTTAAATCTAGAATTGGCTTCCTATTTCGCAACAAAGCCTCCTTCACTCATGTTGCCAAACATACCCTCGTAAAACTGACCATCCTACCGATCCTTGCTCCAACACTCTACTCAGCAAATTGGATGCAGTCTATCACAGTGCCATCCATTTTGTCACCAAAGCCAAATATACTACCCAGCACTGCGACCTGAATGCTCTCGTTGGCTGGTCCTCGCTACATATTCTTCGCCAAACCCACTGGCTCCAGGTCATCTATAAGTCTTTGCGAGGTAAAGCTCTGCCTTATATCAGCTCACTGGTCACCATAGCAACTTCCACCCGTAGCAGGCGCTCTAGCAGGTATATTTCACTGGTCATCCCCAAAGCCAACTCCTGCTTTTCCCGCCTTTCCTTCCAGTTCTCTGCTGCCAATGACTGGAACGAATTGCAAAAATCACTGAAGTTGGAGACTAATATCTCCCTCACTAACTTTAAGCGTCAGCTGTCAGGGCAGCTTTCTGACGCTGCAGCTGTACACAGCCCGTCTGTAAATAGCCCATCCAACCAACTACCTACCTACCTACCTACCTACCAACTATCCCCATATTTGTTTTAGTTTTTCTGCTCTTTTGCACACCAGTATTTCGACTTGCACATCCTCACATCCTCACTACAGTGTAAATTGCTAAATTGTAATTACTAAGCCACTATTGGCCTTTTTATTTCCTTACCTCCTTACTTCATTTGCACACATTGTATACAGATTTTTCTATTGTGTTATTGACTGTACGTTTGTTTGTCCCATTTGTAGCTCTGTGTTGCTTTTGTCGCACTGCTTTGCTTTATCTTGGCCAGGTCGCAGTTGTAAATGAGAACTTGTTCTCAACTGGCCAACCTGGTAAAATAAAGGTGAAATACATTTTTAAAAACTTCTCGGCCCCCCGACTGCAAGGCACTACAGAGGGTAGTGTGTACGGGCCAGTACATCACTGGGGCAAAGCTTCCTGCCATCCAGGACCTCCATACCAGGCGTTGTCAGAGGAAGGCCCTAAAAATTGTCAAACTCCAGCCACCCTAGTCATAGACTGTTCTCTCTGCTACCGCACGGCAAGCGTTACCGGAGCGCCAAGTCTATGTCCAAGAGGCTTCTAAACAGCTTCTATCCCCAAGCCATAAGACTCCTGAACAGCTAATCAAATGGCTACCCAGACTATTTGCATAGCCCTCCACCACCCGCTTTTACACCGCTGCTACGCTCTGTTGTTATCATCTATGCATAGTCACTTTAATAACTCTACCTACATGTACACATTACCTCAATTACCGCAACTAACCGGTGCCCCCGCACATTGACTCTGTACCGGTACCACCCTGTATATAGTCTTGCTATTGTTATTTTACTGCTGCTCTTTAATTACTTGTTAATTAAAAAAAAAAAAAATTTTTTTAACTGCATTGTTGCTTAAGAGCTCGTAAGTAAGCTTTTCACTGTAAGGTCTACACCTGTTGTGTTCGGCTCATGGGACTAATACAATTTGATTCGTTTTTTTTATTAACTCAGGAACCACAGCTTTGTGGAAGCACCTGCTTTCAATATTCTTTCTATTCCTCATTTACTTAAGTGTTTCCTTTATTTTGGCAGTTACCTGTAAGTGTGCGTGTACGTACTACGTGTGCATTTGTTGCAGTGTGTTCTAAGCCACCTCAGGCTTTGTATCATAGGATACAAAGTAATGCGTTTTGACTAATGAAACAACTGACACAGAAGTGGGTGCATACTGTGGAACAAAGTGGAGACAAAGAGGAGTCCCAAATTTCATTCATACAAAGCAAGCTACCTTACGTGAGCAAGTGATAGTACTGTACTGTCTTTGCGCCAGGGACCTCCACAGCAGATGGACTATACCTGGTGATGAATGAGGTTGAGGTGGTTAGCTGCACGCATGATAAACGCGTTTATTTTGTTCTCAATGGCTCCAAGTTTCAACTTTAATGTCCCAGAGTGCAATTGGTTTTGTAGCAAAGGAGCATAAAAACAACTTTGAACATATAGAATCCACAATGACACAGAGTTAAGTCAATACAATGGGCTAGTCCATCAAGTCATAGGGCTGACAGACATCAATACTAGTATATACAGTAGGCCTACTAGTGATAAAAAAAATATATATATTATTTCACCTTTATTTAACCAGGTAAGCTAGTTGAGAACAAGTTCTCATTTACAACTGCGACCTGGCCAAGATAAAGCAAAGCAGTGCGACAGAAACAACAGAGTTACACATGGAATAAACACGCGCACAGTCAATAACACAATAGGAAAAAAAGAAAGTCTATATACAGTGTGTGCAAATGGCATGAGGAGGTAAGGCAATAAATAAGCCATAGTAGAAAAGTAATTACAATTTAGCAGATTAACACTGTGGTGATAGATGAGCAGATGATGATGAGCAGATGGTGTGTAACTAGTGATACTGGTGTGCAAAAGAGCAGCAAAGTAAATAAAAACAATATGGGGATGAGGTAGGTAGATTGGGTGGACTATTTACAGATGGACTATGTACAGCTGCAGCGATCGGTTAGCTGCTCAGATAGCTGATGTTTAAAGTTAGTGAGGGAAATGTAAGTCTCCAGCTTCAGCGATTTTTGCAATTCGTTCCAGTCACTGGCAGCAGAGAACTGTAAGGAAAGGTGGCCAAAGGAGGTGTTGGATTTGGGGATGACCAGTGAGATATACCTCCTGGAGCGCGTGTTATCGTGACCAGTGAACTGAGATAAGGCAGAGCTTTACATAACATAGACTTATAGATAACCTGGAGCCAGTGGGTCTGGCGACGAATATGTAGCGAGGGCCAGCCAACTAGAGCATACAGGTCGCAGTGGTGGGTGGTATAAGGCGCTTTGGTAACAAAACAGATGGCACTGTGATAGACTGCATCCAATTTGCTGAGTAGAGTATTGGAAGCTATTTTGTAGATGACATCGCCAAAGTCGAGGATCGGTAGGATAGTCGGTTTTACTAGGGTAAGTTTGGCGGCGTGAGTGAAGGAGGCTTTGTTGCGAAATAGAAAGCCGATTCTAGATTTGATTTTGGATTGGAGATGTTTGATATGAGTCTGGAAGGAGAGTTTACAGTCTAGCCAGACACCTAGGTATTTGTAGTTGTCCACGTATTCTAGGTCAGAACCGTCCAGAGTAGTGATGCTAGTCGGGCGGGTGCGGGCAGCGAACGGTTAAAAAGGATGCATTTGGTTTTGCTAGCGTTTAAGAGCAGTTGGAGGCCACGGAAGGAGTGTTGTATGGCGTTGAAGCTCGTTTTGGAGGTTAGTTAACACCGTGTCCAAAGAAGGGCCAGATGTATACAGAATGGTGTCGTCTGCGTAGAGGTGAATCAGGGAATCACCCGCAGCAAGAGCGTTGATATATAAAGAGAAAAGAAAGTCTATATACAGTGTGTGCAAATGGCATGAGGAGGTAAGGCAATAAATAAGCCATAGTAGAAAAGTAATTACAATTTAGCAGATTAACACTGGAGTGATAGATGAGCAGATGATGATGAGCAGATGGTGTGTAACTAGTGATAAAGGAGTCGGCCCAAGAATTGAACCCTGTGGTACCCCCATAGAGACTGCCAGAGGTCTGGACAACAAGCCGGATTGCACAGCGGAGAAGGTACGGTGGGATTCGAAATGGTCAGTGATCTGTTTATTAACTTGGCTTTCAAAGACTAGAAAGGCAGGGCAGGATGGATATAGGTCTGTAACAGTTTGGTTCTAGAGTGTCACCTCCTTTGAAGAGGGGGATGACCCGCGGCAGCTTTCCAATCTTTAGGGATCTCGGACGAAACGAAAGATGTTGAACAGACTGGTAATAGGGGTTGCAACAATGGCGGCGGATAATTTTAGAAAGAGAGGGTCCAGATTGTCTAGCCCAGCTGATTTGTACGGGTCCAGGTTTTTCTGCTCTTTCAGAACATTTGCGATCTGGATTTGGGTGAAGGAGAAGCTGGGGAGGCTCGGGCAAGTAGCTGCGAGGGGTGCGGAGCTGTTGGCCGGGGTTGGGGTAGCCAGGAGGAAAGCATGGCCAGCCGTAGAGATGCTTACTGAAATTTTCGATTATCATGAATTTATTGGTGGTGACAGTGTTACCTAGCCTCAGTGCAGTGGGCAGCTGGGAGGAGGTGCTCTTGTTCTCCATGGACTTTACAGTGTCCCAAAACTTTTTGGAGTTAGAGCTACAGGATGCAAATTTCTGTTTGAAAAAGTTAGCCTTTGCTTTCCTGACTGACTGTGTGTATTGGTTCCTGACTTCCCTGAACAGTTGCATATCGCGGGGACTATTCGATGCTTTTGCAGTCCGCCACAGGATGTTTTTGTGCTGGTCAAGGGCAGTCAGGTCTGGAGTGAAGCAAGGCCCATATCTGTTCTTAGTTCTACATTTTTGAAAGGGGCATGCCTATTTAAGATGGTGAGGAAATTACTTTTAAAGAACGACCAGGCATCCTCGACTGACGGGATGAGGTCAATATTCTTCCAGGATATCTGGGCCAGGTCGATTAGAAAGGCCTGCTCGCAGAAGTGTTTTAGGGAGTGTTTGACAGTGATGAGGGGTGGTCGTTTGACTGCGGACCCATAGCGGATGCAGGCAATGAGGCAGTGATCGCTGAGATCTTGTTTGAAAACAGCAGAGGTGTATTTGGAGGGCAAGTTGGTCAGGATAATATCTATGAGGGTGCCCATGTTTACGGATTTAGGGTTGTACCTCGTGGTTTCCATGATAATTTGTGTGAGATTGAGGGCATCAAGCTTAGATTGTAGGACTGCTGGGGTGTTAAGCATATCCCAGTTTATGTCACCTAACAGAACGAACTCTGAAGATAGATGGGGGGCAATCAATTCACATATGGTGTCCAGGGCACAGCTGGGAGCTGAGGGAGGTCTATAACAGGCGGCAACAGTGAGAGACTTATTTCTGGAGAGATTCATTTTTAAAAGTAGAAGCTCGAACTGTTTGGGCATAGACCTGGAAAGTATGACAGAACTTTGCAAGCTATCTCTGCAGTAGATTGCAACTCCTCCCCCTTTGGAAGTTCTATCTTGATGGAAAATGTAGTTGGGTATGGAAATCTCAGAATTTTTGGTGGCCCTCCTAAGCCACGATTCAGACATGGCAAGGACATCAGGGTTGGCGGAGTGTGCTAAAGCAATGAGTAAAACAAACTTAGGGAGGCGGCTTCTGATGTTAACATGCATGAAACCAAGGCTTTTTCAATTACAGAAGCCAACAAATGAGAGTGCCTGGGGACACACAGGGCCTGGGTTAGCCTCCACATCACCCGAGGAACAGAGGAGGAGTAGGATGAGGGTACAGCTAAAGGCTAGCAAAACTGGACGTCTAGTGCGTTGGGGACTGAGAATAAAAGGAGCAGATTTCTGGGCGTGGTAGAATAGATTCGGGGCATAATGTGCAGACGGGTATGGTGGGGTGCGGGTACAGTGGAGGTAAGCCCAGGCACTGAGTGATGATAAGAGAGGTTGCATCTCTGGACACGCTGGTTATACTGAGTGAGGTCACCGCATGTGTGGGAGATGGGACAAAGGAGGTATCTAATGCATGTACAGTGGGACTAGGGGCTCCGCAGTAAACTAAAACAATGATAATTATCCTAAACAACAGTATACAAGGCATATTGAAATTTGAGAGAGACATAAAGCGAGGCATAAAGCAATCACAGGTGTTGATTGGGAGAGCTAGCAGGCATCAGCAATGTAGCCAAGTGATCATAGGGTCCAGTGTACAGCAATAGATGGAACAGGGAAGCCGCGGGGTAGTCGTTACTGTGCTAGCACGCGGGAGACACAGCGTTTAAAGTTAGCAGTCCGGGGTAAGTTGAAGCGCCTGCTCCGTCGTCCGGCAAAGGCTGGTTGGAGGCACAGCTGATGGAATTACGTCTGCGGACCAGTCGTGGTGGTACGGCGGGGCGCCGTGTCGACAAAGGGACCGGGTCAGATGGCGAAAGAGGTATTGTAGTTGTGGTAATTTCGTTTGCTAGCTGGGAGATGTGCCTGGCTCAGGGCTAGCTTCGGGGCTGGGTCACTCAGTGGCAGCTAGCTAGCTGTGATGATCAATGGTCCAGGGTTTACGGCAGGCATCTGGCATTGTAGTGGAGAAAAACAGTCCGAGGCTGGCAGGTATTATCCAGGCTAAAAAACCAGCTGGTGCCTGAGCAGAGGGTAAAGGCCGCTAGCAGTGGCTAACAATGACTAAATAGCTAATTAGCTGGCTACCTTCTGATGAAAGTTTTGGCTATAGGGTCTAAAAAAAATAGCGGATCCGTGTCACATTGAGTGAGGCGGGTTACCAGAAGGTATATTTAATTGAAAATTGAAAAAGAGATTGAAAAATAAATTGGAATATATATATACAAAAAAGACAAAAAAGACAAAAAGTAAATGAGAGGACAACAAATCACGTCTGCACTGCTACGCCATCTTGGAATGATCCACATTAGAAGTAGCACAAAAGTATAGCAAGCCAAAGTTGTGCTCTGTGCATTCTTAGATCATCTGGTCAACAACATATGATCAATGTGCTGACAAAAACATAAAGCAACATCACCATCCTTAACATATTGCTCCTCAATTGTTCATCAAGCGAATCACGGATTCCCATCAGACCAACTCCTTGAATGCCCTACTTTTGAAGTTTTGCAGTTGTCTAAAAACTAAATGTTGCCCAAAACTCTTCCCCCCTTTGTGTACTTTACTGTATTTATACTTGGGATATCACTTTTCAACACTAAAAAAATCACTGGAGGACATCTAACACTTGCTGCTGTTATCCCCTGACCCTTGATCTCTAATGGATATGAGGCAGATGATCTTGGTCTTCGGGAGTGGGCTGACTGCGTATGGCCCCTGGGTGTGGGGGCCACGCTGAGGAGGTCGGGATCTCCCTGTGGAATCACTCCATTTGGACCCGGCCTGATGCAAAACAGATTCCCTCTCCTGCTCTTCTTCTTCCCCCTCTACCCTTCTTCCTCTACCGCTCTTCTCCCTTTCTAAGTCCTCTTCACCTCTACCCATTTTTGCCCACTAAATCAAATCCAACTTCATTTACACGTTAAACATTACAGTACACTTTACAATTTAAATCCACCCTTCTCCCGCTCCCTGTCTACTTCACCCTCCCCCTCCTCTCACTCTTACACCTCTCATGCCTCCCCCAACCCCTCAATCCCCTCCCAGTGTTTGTGCCAATGGAATGTTCACATTCCTCAAGTCCTCGGGGCGTGATGTTTTGGGGGGATGCCATGAGGATGGGAGGTCTGGAAGGAAATAGAAAATATATGCAATATATATGATTTAGTAATTAAATTTAGTGCCAACAATGCCATTTCAGTGGAAAATCTTTCTTCTCCGCTCTCTCTCGTGTGTGTGTGTGTGTGTGTGTGTGTGTGTGTGTGTGTGTGTGTTTAGTAGGTTTTATGGTTGTACATTTGTGGGGAATAGTATGTTGGAACATTTTGTTGGGTGGAAAGAATATAAACTGTCCTTAGTCGTCAGTGGAAACATCCTCATTCGTTCTCACTACACTTTTGCATACCCATGTTGCCTTAGGTTTAGTGTCTTTTATATATACACTGCTCAAAAATAAAGGGAACACTTAAACAACACAATGTAACTCCAAGTCAATCACACTTCTGTGAAATCAATCTGTCCACTTAGGAAGCAACACTGATTGATAATAAATTTCACATGCTGTTGTGCAAATAGAATAGACAACAGGTGGAAATTATAGGCAATTAGCAAGACACCCCCCAATAAAGGAGTGGTTCTGCAGATGGGGACCACAGACCACTTCTCAGTTCCTATGCTTCCTGGCTGATGTTTTGGTCACTTTTGAATGCTGGCAATGCTTTCACTCTAGTGATAGCATGAGACGGAGTCTACAACCCACACAAGTGGCTCAGGTAGTGCAGCTCATCCAGGATGGCACATCAATGCGAGCTGTGGCAAGAAGGTTTGCTGTGTCTGTCAGCGTAGTGTCCAGAGCATGGAGGCGCTACCAGGAGACAGGCCAGTACATCAGGAGACGTGGAGGAGGCCGTAGGAGGGCAACAACCCAGCAGCAGGACCGCTACCTCCGCCTTTGTGCAAGGAGGAGCAGGAGAAGCACTGCCAGAGCCCTGCAAAATGACCTCCAGCAGGCCACAAATGTGCATGTGTCTGCTCAAATGGTCAGAAACAGACTCCATGAGGGTGGTATGAGGGCCCGACGTCCACAGGTGGGGGTTGTGCTTACAGCCCAACACCGTGCAGGACGTTTGGCATTTGCCAGAGAACACCAAGATTGGCAAATTCGCCACTGGCGCCCTGTGCTCTTCACAGATGAAAGCAGGTTCACACTGAGCACGTGACAGACGTGACAGAGTCTGGAGACGCCGTGGAGAACATTCCGCTGCCTGCAACATCCTCCAGCATGACCGGTTAGGCGGTGGGTCAGTCATGGTGTGGGGTGGCATTTCTTTGGGGGGCTGCACAGCCCTCCATGTGCTCGCCAGAGGTAGCCTGACTGCCATTAGGTACCGAGATGAGATCCTCAGACCCGTTGTGAGACCATATGCTGGTGCGGTTGGCCCTGGGTTCCTCCTAATGCAAGACAATGCTAGACCTCATGTGGCTGGAGTGTGTCAGCAGTTCCTGCAAGAGGAAGGCATTGATGTTATGGACTGGCCCGCCTGTTCCCCAGACCTGAATCCAATTGAGCACATCTGGGACATCATGTCTCGCTCCATCCACCAACGCCACGTTGCACCACAGACTGTCCAGGAGTTGCTTTAGTCCAGGTCTGGGAGGAGATCCCTCAGGAGACCATCCGCCATCAGGAGCTTGCCCAGGCGTTGTAGGGAGGTCATACAGGCACGTGGAGGCCACACACACTACTGAGCCTCATTTTGACTTGTTTTAAGGACATTACATCAAAGTTGGATCAGCCTGTAGTGTGGTTTTCCACTTTAATTTTGAGTGTGACTCCAAATCCAGACCTCCATGGGTTGATAAATTGGATTTCTATTGATTATTTTTGTGTGATTTTGTTGTCAGCACATTCAACTATGTAAAGAAAAAAGTATTTAATAAGATTATTTCTTTCATTCAGATCTAGGATGTGTTGTTTAAGTGTTCCCCTTATTTTTTTGAGCAGTGTATATATATATATATATATATATATATATATATATAGAGATATATATATATAGATAGATAGATAGATAGATGGTGTGTACACGCCCGCCTGTGTGTGGTGTTTATCAGTGATCTATGTAGGGTTGACCCCATTTAGTCGATTGTTTGGTTTGTGGGGCGGCAGGTAGCCTAGTGGTTAGAGGGTTGGGCCAGAAACCGGAAGGTTGCTAGATCGAATCCCCGAGCTGACAAGGAAAAAATCTGTCGTTCTGCCCCTGAACAAGGCAGTTAACCCACTGTTCCTAGGCCGTCATTGTAAATAAGAATTTGTTCTTAACTGACTTGCCTAGTTAAATAAAGGTTAAATAAAAACATTAAAAAAATAAAAAATATTGGTTGATGGGCTATTAGTCGGCCGAGACAAAATTATGGCACGTCTTGATTGACGCCTGTCTCAGTGGACTAATTCATTGCTTAGGCTACAGGGCTGGCACCAGTATCACCAGAAGTATACTACCGTTTAAAGTTTGGGGTCACTTAGAAATGTCCTTGATTTTGAAAGAAAAGCTAATTCGTTGCCCATTTAAAATCGCATCAAATTGATCAGAAATATACATTGTTAATGTTGTAAATGACATTTGTAGCTGGAAACGGCAGATTTTTTATGGAATATCTACATATTCCATTAAAATAAATCAGCCGTTTCCAGCTACAATAGTCATTTACAACATTAACAATGTCTACACTGTATTTCTGATCAATTTGATGTGATTTTAATGGACAACAAATTAGCTTTTCTTTCAAAAAAATACATTTCTAAGTGACCCCAAACTTTTGAATGGTAGTGTACATAATTTCTCATCTACAATGGTTGTTTGGTTACTGTAATTTCTAGTAGTGCATTCAATATATTATTATTATTATTATTATTATTATTATTATTATTCCAGTCTTTTACAGTTCTCATTGTCGGAATGGACACGTTGTTTTTAGAGCACACAACCTAGGCTACACTTGTGAGAAACAAGTTTTGATTTATTTCATTCCATGTACGAGTTGTCAATGTATTAATTGTTTTGTTTGGAGCGCTCCCATCAATGTTGAGTAAGAACACACACCTGATTACACATAGAAGTTGGCTACCAGGCCTGCGCGCAAATGTAGGCTTATACATTTGCCCATTTGTGGATCTGATTGTCTTAATTCACCACCAATAATGAGCTGTGCAGCTTCTCAAAATACACATTTTCTTCACCTCAAACAGCAAGTAAACAGTCTGTTTTTACATCCATTGAGAATGACAATAGTTCCTGAATGTTGCCTATTTCAAAAATCTTTCTGTCTCTCTCCCTTTGATAACCACTAGGCGTAAAACCAAAAAACATGTCATGCTTTGATCAGTCCAGAATATTTTATACAATGTTGCAAGTTTGTTAGTGCAAGCTTCCTGCTGGACCAAGTTGATAGTTGATGCAATGTTTCAAGTTGCTTTTATTATATTTTATTTCACCTTTATTTAACCAGGTAGGTCAGTTGAGAACAAGTTCTCATTTACAACTGTGACCTGGCCAAGATCAAGCAAAGCAGTGCGACAAAAACAACAACAACAGAGTTACAAATAAACAAACATACAGACAATAACACAATAGAAAATCTATGTACAGTGTGTGCAAATGTAGAAGATTAGGTAGGTAAGGCAATAAATAGGCCATAGAGGGAAAATAATTACAATTTAGCATTAACACTTGAGTGATAGATGTGCAGATGAGGATGTGCAAGTAGAGATACTGGGGTGCAAAGAGCAAGAGGATAAATAACAATATGGGGATGAGGTAGTTGGGTGTGCTACTTACATACAGGTCACAGTGGTGGGTAGTATATGGGGCTTTGATGACAAAACGGATGGCACTGGGATTAGACTACATCCAGTTTGCTGAGTAGAGTGTTGGAGGCTATTTTGTAAATGACATCGCCGAAGTCAAGGATCGGTAGGATGGTCAGTTTTACGAGGGTACGTTTGGCAGCATGAGTGAAGGAGGCTTTGTTGCGAAATAGGAAGCCAATTCTAGATTTAACTTTGGATTGGAGATGCTTAATGTGAGACTGGAAGGAGAGTTTACAGTCTAACCAGACACCTAGGTATTTATAGTTGTCCACATATTCTAAGTCAGAACCATCCAGAGTAGAGGTCGACCGATTAATCGGAATGGCTGATTAATTAGGGCCGATTTCAAGTTTTCATAACAATCGGTAATCGGAATTTTTGGACACCGATTTGCGATATATATTTTTTTTACACACCTTTTATTTAACTAGACAAATCAGTTAAGAACACATTCTTATTTTCAATGACGGCCTAGGAACGGTGGGTTAACTGCCTTGTTCAGGGGCAGAATGACAGATTTTTACCTTGTTAGCTCGGGGATTCAATCTTGCAACCTTACGGTTAACTAGTCCAACGCTCTAACCACTTGCTTTACATTGCACTCCACAAGGAGCCTGCCTGTTACGCGAATGCAGTAAGAAGCCAAGGTAAGTTGCTAGCTACCATTAAACTTATCTTATAAAAAACAATCAATCGATCATAATCACTAGTTAACTACACATGGTTGATGATATTACTAGTTTATCTAGCCTGTCCTGCGTTGCATATAGTCGATGCGGTGCGCATTCGCGAAAAAGGACTGTCATTACTCCAACGTGTACCTAAACATCAATGTCTTTCTTAAAATCAATACACAAGTATATATTTTTAAACCTGCATATTTAGCTAAAAGAAATCCAGGTTAGCAGGCAATATTAACCAGGTGAAATTGTGTCACTTCTCTTGCGTTCATTGCACGCAGAGTCAGGGTATATGCAACAGTTTGGGCCGCCTGGCTCGTTGCGAACTAATTTGCCCGAATTTTACGTAATTATGACATAACATTGAAGGTTGTGCAATGTAACAGGTATATTTAGACTTAGGGATGCCACCCGTTAGATAAAATACGGAACGGTTCCGTATTTCACTGAAAGAAAAAACGTTTTGTTTTCGAGATGATAGTTTCCAGATTCGACCATATTAATGACCTAAGGCTCATATTTCTGTGTGTTTATTATAATTATGTCTATGATTTGATAGAGCAGTCTGACTAAGCGGTGGTAGGCACCAGCAGGTTTGTAAGCATTCATTCAAACAGCACTTTCGTGCGTTTTGCCAGCAGCTCTTCGCAATGCTTCAAGCATTGCGCTGTTTATGACTTCAAGCCTATCAACTCCCAAGATTAGGCTGGTGTAACCGATATGAAATGGCTAGCTAGTTAGCGGGGTGCGCGCTAATAGCGTTTCAAACGTCACTCGCTCTGAGACTTGGAGTAGTTGTTCCCCTTGCTCTGCACGCCGCTTCGAGGGTGGATGTTGTCGATGTGTTCCTGGTTCGAGCCCAGGTAGGAGCGAGGAGAGGGACGGAAGCTACACTGGCAATACTAAAGTGCCTATAAGAACATCCAAAGGTATATGAAATACAAATCATATAGAGAGAAATAGTCCTATAATTCCTATAATAACTACAACCTAAAACTTCTTACCTGGGAATATTGAAGACTCATGTTAAAAGGAACCACCAGCTTTCATATGTTCTCATGTTCTGAGCAAGGCACTTAAACGTTAGCTTTCTTACATGGCACATATTGCACTTTTACTTTCTTCTCCAACACTTTGTTTTTGCATTATTTAAACCAAATTGAACATGTTTCATTATTTATTTGAGGCTAAATTGATTTTATTGATGTATTATGTTAAGTTAAAATAAGTGTTCATTCAGTATTGTTGTAATTGTCATTATTACAAATAAACAAAACAAATCGGCCGATTAATCGGTATCGGGGTTGGAAAATCATAATCGGTCAACCTCTAGTCCAGAGTAGTGATGCTAGTCTGGCAGGCAGGTGTGGGCAGCGATCGGTTGAAGAGCATGCATTTAGTTATACTTCCATTTAAGAGCAGTTGGAGGCCACGGAAGGAGTGTTGTACGGCGTTGAAGCTTGTTTGGAGGTTTGTTAACACAGTGTCCAAATATGGGCCAGATGTATACAGAATGGTGTCGTCTGGGTAGAGGTGGATCAGAGAATCAACAGCAGCAAGAGCGACATCATTGATATATACAGAGAAAAGAGTTAACCCGAGAATTGAACCCTGTGGCACCCCCATGGAGACTGCCAGAGGTCCGGACAACAGGCCCTCCGATTTGAACTCTATCTGAGAAGTAGTTAGTGAACCAGGCGAGGCATTTGAGAAACCAAGGCTATTGAGTCTGCAGAAAAGAATGCGGTGATTGACAGAGTCGAAAGCCTTGGCCAGGTCGATGAAGACGGCTGCACAGTACTGTCTTTTATCGATGGTTATGATATCTTTAAGGACCTTGAGCGTGGCTGAGGTGCACCCATGACCAACTCGGAAACCAGATTGCATAGTGGAGAAGGTAAGGTGGGATTCGAAATGGTTGGTGATCTGTTTGTTCACTTGGCTTTCGAGGGCTTTAGACAGGCAGTGCAGGATGGATATACAGTTGAAGTCGGAAGTTTACATACACTTAGGTTGGAGTCATTAAAACTCGTTTTTTAACCACTCCACACATTTCTTGTTAAACAAACTATCGTTTTGGCAAGTCGGTTAGGTCATCTACTTTGTGCATGACACAAGTAATTTTTCCAACAATTGTTTACAAACAGATTATTTCACTTATAATTCACTGTATCACAATTCCAGTGGGTCAGAAGTTTACATACACTAAGCTGACTGTGCCTTTAAACAGCTTGGAAAATTCCAAAAAAGGATGTCATGGCTTTAGAAGCTTCTGGCTAATTGACATCTTTTGAGTCAATTGGAGGTGTTCCTGTGGATGTATTTCAAGGCCTACCTTCAAACTCAGTGCCTCTTTGCTTGACATCATGGGAAAATGAAAAGAAATCAGCCAAGACCTCAGGGGAAAAAATGTAGGCCTCCACAAGTCTGCTTCATCCTTGGGAGCAATTTCCAAACTCCTGAAGGTACCATGTTCATCTGTACAAACAATAGTATTCAAGTATAAACACCATGGAACCACACAGCCGTCACTTCTCAGGAAGGAGACACATTCTGTCTCTTAGAGATTAACTGAAATACCTTATTTATATAAGTATTGAGACCCTTTGATATGAGACTCGAAATTGAGCTCAGGTGCATCCTGTTTCCATTGATCATCCTTGATGTTTTTACAACTTGACTGGTAAATTCAATTGATTGGACATGATTTGGAAAGGCACACACCTGTCTATACAAGGTCCCACAATTGACCGTGCATGTCAGAACAAAAACCAAGCCATGAGGTCGAAGGAATTGTCTGTAGAGCTCCGAGACAGGATTGTGTCGAGGTACAGATCTGGGGAAGGGTACCAAAACATTTCTGCAGCATTGAAGGTTCCCAAGAACACCGTGGCCTCCATCATTCTTAAATGGAAGAAGTTTGAACCACTAAGACTCTTCCTAGAGCTGGCTGCCCAGCCAAACTAAGCAATTGGGGGGAGAAGGACCTTGGTCAGGGAGTTGACCAAGAACCCAATGGTCACTGACAAAGCTCCAGAGTTCCTCTGTGGAAATGGGATTACCTTCCAGATGGACAACCATCTCTGCAGCACTCCACCAATCAGGCCTTTATGGTAGAGTGGCCAGACGGAAGCCACTCCTCAGTAAAAGGCACATGACAGCCCACTTGGAGTTTTCCAGAAGGCACCTAAAGGACTCTGACCATGAGAAACAAGATTATCTGGTCTGATGAAACCAAGATTTAACTCTTTGGACTGAATGCCAAGCGTCACGTCTGGAGGAAACCTGGCATCATACCTACGGTGAAGCATGGTGGTGGCAGCATCATGCTGTGGGGACTGGGAGACGAGTCAGGATCGAGGGGAAAGATGACTGGAACAAAGTACAGAGAGATCCTTGATGAAAACCTGCTCCAGAGTACTCAGGACCTCAGACTGGGGCGAAGGTTCACCTTCCAACAGGACAACAACCCTAAGCACACAGCCAAGACAACACAGGAGAGGCTTCAGGATAAGTCTCTGAATGTCCTTGAGTGGCCCAGCCAGAGCCCGGACTTGAACCCGATCGAACATCTCTGGAGAGACCTGAAAATAGCTGTGCAGCGACGCTCCCCATCCAACTTGACAGAGCTTGAGAGGATCTGCAGAGAAGAATGGGAGAAACTCCCAAAATACAGTTGTACCAAGCTTGTAGCGTCATACCAAAGAAGACTCAAGGCTGTAATCACTGCCAAAAGTAAATCAACTAAGTACTGAGTAAAGGGTCTGAATTCTTATGTACATATATTATATATTATATTTCTGTTTTTTATTTGTAATAAATTAGCAAAAATGTATAAAAACCTGTTTTTGCTTTGTTATGATGGGGCATCGTGTGTAGATTGACAGGATTTAAAAAAAAATCTATTTTAGAATAAGGCGTAACAAAATGTGGAAAATATCAAGGGGTCTGAATACTTTCTGAATGCACTGTATTAGCCTTGTTGATGTTTTAAATGTTTAAGTTGATATGTAGCTGGGATAGCAGGGGCAGTGCTCCTGTTGTCTGTGCTGCCTTGCGGTAACTCTGTGCTTCTAAATCACTAGTTTATAGTAAGAGTAAGCTATTTTAAAACATGAACTTGCTTGACCATGCTGCAGGTGATCTGTTTGTTAAATGCAGTATTTGCTTTGTGGACTTCACTGGATAGTCGTTGCTCTACAGTTTTGTGATGAAACAAGCCTATGTGTAGTTGAATTTATTCTGCCACTGTGTGACTGTTGTCTTTTTGTTGTATACCTTGGTGGCGTATGAACGAATGGGTTATAGAGCAAACAACACAATTATCACACCATAGGTTGTAATATGGCTTTTCACTGGCTTGGCTTCCTCTCTGATTTGGCCCATATACCGCTACTGAACATAACAGGGTTGGTAGACAGTGCACAGCGTGTTACAGCAGGTTACTAGCTTTCTGCTTCTCCTCCTCACAGGAATCTGCTCACCTGGTCGCCATGACTACACAATCTCAGACAAACACACACTCTGATTCACACTTACACACATACAGTCACATGGAAGGCATGGAAAGATTGATATCAGTCCATTCATTGTTACAGTATGTTGAACCATACATCCACTTTAGTCCAGGAGAGGAGGTGCTGATGGGGACTTTTTTTCTTTCTACTTTTCAGCTTTGATTCTGCCTGATTTATTTTCTCAAACTGTCATAACACTGTCCTTCTTTCCTGATTCCTGGTTTCCTTTCCTACTTCCCACCAATCGCAGAGTTCAGACCAGGTCGCCTTGACCAATGCCACTATATTGGATGGCAGCAGGGGCGGGCCCAACGGTTCCCTGGCCGACTCATTGGGCTCTGTGGCCGTCTGTCTTCCTCCTCCTGAGACCACTTCTCTTCTAACTGACTCTCTCCTCCGCACCTCGGCAGTGGTGAGCTGACGGACGGACGGACGGAAGGGCGGGCGGGCAGACACAGACAGACAGACAGACAGACAGACGGATAGACAGACAGACGGATAGACAGACAGACGGATAGGCAGACAGACGGATAGGCAGACAGACGGATGGGCAGACAGACGGATGGGCAGACAGACGGATGGGCAGACAGACGGATGGGCAGACAGACAGACAGACGGATGGGCAGACAGACGGATGGGCAGACAGACGGATGGGCGGGCAGACAGACAGACAGACAGACAGACGGATGGGCGGGCAGATACAGACAGACAGACGGATGGGCGGGCAGACATGGAAGGGCGGGCGGGCAGACACAGACAGACAGACGGACGGACGGGCAGACACAGACAGACAGATAAACAGACAGATGTAGCCTGACTCAGACAGACAGGTGATATTGGTAGACAGAGACAGACAGACAGAAGATGATAAAGGGGCGATATGTTTCAGTAATAAGGAGTCATTTTAAGGTGGATGCCCGTCAGACAATAACATTGTTGGTGACTCATTGATTTCCAGGACCATTTATCTTGTCATACCAGTAATCACAAAGCATCTAAACTGTGGACCATAGTGAAAGATGTCCTCCTGTTTTGGTGATTCTTGACTACTGCTTATTGTATTATCCAGACTGATTGTAGTTGTGGGTCTAAATGGAACCCATAGAACTTTTGACTGTGTTTCACCTGTTCACCGTCATGTGTAACAGACACTCATTATACTGAAATACTGTACACTCATTAAACACTAAACATGTACACCAGTGCCACCTGGTGGCCAATTATTGACACTTCCACCCAGTAAAAACCATACAACTCAATGTAGAAGTGCTTCTCCATACCTCACCGTAGCCCTGAGTTTGCTGTCCCCACAGTATGTTATATGCTAAGTTATTTTGTGGCCGTCCCTCTCAACCATGGTGTCCCTCTTCTCTTCCCGTAGAGCGCCGACGAGGGTGGCGAGGGCGAGTATGTCAACCTGTACTCATCCAGCCAGGCCAATGGGGAGCTGGAGCTGCCTCCCTGCCTCAGAGTAAATAACTAATGCACTCAACCTAGTAGGATTGTCACGATACCAGTATCACGATACTACAATACTCTATTTTCCATGGCAAAAAAATGAAAGCACAAAGCAGACTAAACTCGTTGATCCTTTAAAAACCTGCTTTATGCCAAACGTTGTGTGCTAAAGCTTGGGAAAATAAACACATGACTACGTAAGGCAGTTTAGGACTGTTTTCCTTAAGAAATTACAGCTCTAGGATCAGATTTTTTGCAACAATACTAACTGTAACCATTAAGCGGATGAGCAAATATCTGTATCAGTGGTTAATGACAACTTCTACCTATTACATTAGGGGGAGCAAACTCCATTTCAACTCTTTTGATGGAGACAGCCTTTGTGTAAATAATGTGTTGGTGTTCCATGATTACTGCTGCTCAACCTACCTTGACAGAGATTACTCTGCCCCTCACAGCCAATCGCTGCTGACGATGTCATTCAAGACCCCGCCCCACAAATGCACTCCTCCAATAGCAAGAAGGCTCTGGACAAGGACAGGTATGAGATAAAGTGACCATTCAGGTCACATTGCATAAACACTCCCTCTCCCCTTCAGGCGTAATGTCTTTACTTGATCCGGTGATCCTAGAAGGTAAATCCGCAATTGAATGAAATGGATACTGATTAATGACCAATGCTAGGTCTATGTAAGCATAGAGAGAGAATTACTAGAAGAGACTAAGCCCCTTCTGACCAGTGCAATTTGAATGGAACATTTATCATGGGTAACAATTTTATTCTAGGTAATCATTCGATGTCTATGTATGTAAGTTTAGGTAAACAGACCTAATGGTGCTTCCATCGGTCTTTCTGTCAGCAGGAGGCAGAAGTCTACAGACTCGGTCCAGAGCGATGAGGAGGAAGTGGATGAGCTCTCTCTCATCGACCACAAGGAGATCATGTCCCGGATAACACTCAAACAGGAGGTAATTCTGCCTTCATTCATGACTGAACTAACATTATTACCCATGTCTATTGGCTAAGTAAGCATTGTCTCTAGAACGCTTGTGGTTGTCTTTGGCTACAATTTCTTTAAATGCTATTTTGTTCATGTTACATACTGTATGTGAAACTCTGACATAAGAAACCTTCACACTGGTGATATTCACATTTCACTCACATTCCTTCTATCTCTTAGTCTACTACTGACCTCTAGAGGAACTGCAGGGGATGTTTCTCCATTCAAATTATTTTTCCTTTCCTTTTTTCGGTTTGGTGCAGTCTGACAGACGTGTGCGTGTGTGTGTGTGTGCTGGTCCCCATTCTGCAAGGTCAGAAAGGGATAAAGAGAGAGGGAGGTCTGGTTAAACAACAAAGGACAACTGTAGCGGTAAATTAGAGTTTTATTGTTGGGGATCTGTCTGCTTGTGTGATCAGTGTATGTCCTGCGTATAGCAGCCCTCTCCCCCCCCCCCACTCTCTCATTCTCGCTCTCTCGTCAGTGGAGCTGGTGCAGGGCTGGGAGGGAGAGAGAGCATGGACAGAGAGGAGTGAGCTGCATTTTGGACTAGACTGCATTCCTGCCTTAATCCTCATAAAATCTCTCCCTAACCCTCTTTCTCTCTATCTCTCTATCTGCCTCGCTCCCCCATCTCTCTATCTGCCTCACTCCCCTCTATCTGCCTCACCCCTCTCTATCGATCTGCCTTGCCTCCCTTTTTCTCCATCTATTCATCTCTCTCGTTCTCTCTCTCTCTCAGAATGACGATGGTCCTGATGTGCGTGCTGGATCAAGGGATATTCTGTTAGTCCACGCCACAGAGACAGACCGCAAAGGTAGGTAGCATTTATCACCGTTCGACATCAGCCCCTATTAAAATGTGTGTTACTGTGGTTCTGGGTCAGTGGCAGAGTGTGAGTGTGTGTGTGTGTGTGTGTGTGTGTGTATTGTAGATGTAGTTCAAACCAGAGGGATCTGATCATGCTTTTTGTCTGTTAAATTGGTCTACAGTGAAATGTTAAGTTGTAGAATAGCTACAGTATGTCTTGACTTACAGTATGTCTTGACCAGCTTATTTCTCTGAATATCAGAGGTTACCAGAGGTGTCCCATCTATTCATGTCATCCATGTTCTCTAAAGTTGAGATGATCCATCTTTAGTTGTCAACCTCAGATGATTTGTGGTGGACTTTTAAAGGGGTGGACTTTTAAAGGGGTGGACTTTTAAAGGGGTGGACTTTTAAAGGGGTGGACTTTTAAACGGGTGGACTAAAGGGGTGGTGTTCTCCTCTGCTCCCTTACAGATCTGGTGTTGTACTGTGAGGTCTTCCTGACCACATACAGGACCTTTATCAGCCCAGAGGACCTCATTAAGAAGCTCCACTACAGATATCCTTTTTTGGTCGCCTCGAGTGTCTCAACACCAGCTAGAATATTGTGTGTTGGAATACTAACAACTGAATGGATTTGGCTTGTGGTGATGAGATAAATACAGAAAAGGTGTGTAGGTAAACCTGATTGTGTCCCAACTATGTTGTCACCTAAAGTGACTTCTGTGAGAGTGGAAAATATATTCACCGTTTTGTGAATGTGGGACGTAATACTTGAGAGTGCAGGTCATTTCAGTCATTTCTCCTTGACCACAGACCACATACACCAGGTTCTGTCACAGTCCAGACACGTTTAAGAAGCGGGTCAGCAAGAACACCTTCTTTGTGCTCGTTAGACTGGTGGACGAACTGTGGTGAGTATGGATGGACATATTCTATAGAATCTATACAGTACCTTACTCAGACTCTCAGTACAGCCACATATTATATACAGTACCTTACTCAGACTCTCAGTACAGCCACATATTATATACAGTACCTTACTCAGACTCTCAATACAGCCACATATTATATACAGTACCTTACTCAGACTCTCAGTACAGCCACATATTATATACAGTACCTTACTCAGACTCTCAGTACTGCCACATATTATATACAGTACCTTACTCAGACTCTCAGTACAGCCACATATTATATACAGTACCTTACTCAGACTCTCAGTACAGCCACATATTATATACAGTACCTTACTCAGACTCTCAGTACAGCCCCATATTATATACAGTACCTTACTCAGACTCTCAGTACAGCCACATATTATATACAGTACCTTACTCAGACTCTCAGTACAGCCCCATATTATATACAGTACCTTACTCAGACTCTCAGTACAGCCCCATATTATATACAGTACCTTACTCAGACTCTCAGTACAGCCACATATTATATACAGTACCTTACTCAGACTCTCAGTACAGCCACAGAAGTGGCTTTTTACTGTTTAAGCTCCAATTTTTCTAGGCAGTAGATAGCCCTGGGGATCCAACAGAATAGAAATGACTTCCAAAGAGTGTGTTGGAAGCAGACAACCCTCAATGTTAACTTACCTTTCAGTGTTAAGTGAATTAACTTCTCCTCCCTTTAATCTTCTCCTCTCCCCCCTTTCCATCAGTCTGGTGGAGTTAACAGAGGACATCCTGAAGCAGCTGATGGACCTGGTGTTCAGGCTGGTGTGTAACGGCGAGCTGAGTCTGGCCCGCGTGCTCCGCAAGAACATCCTGGACAAGGTCTGTCCAACAACACCACTACCTTCCCCTCAACACCTTCACCTCCCTCAACACCTTCACCTCAACACTCTTAGCAGTTGATGTTATTCTTTAATAACGCAGACCCCAAAGCAAATCAGGGGGAGGAAAATAGGTTTATTGAAAGAGGATAAATCATAATGTTATGCTAAGAGGTAGATGGTCGTTCCTTCCTTGTCCTCAGTGATTCTCTCCAGTGATTCTCTCCACACAACAAAGGGACAGGATGCTCATTATAGCCCAACCCTAGCATGTGTTGGCCAATTACAATTCCTTGCAATAAAACTGGGCCGATGGCCAAATAACAAGTATCCTATTTCAGGTTGGACCAATGAGAATGTGCCACACGTAGCTATGAGTTCAGGACTGACATTCCTAACAGACGTTGAACTGAAAACCCAACTATTTCCATTGATAATTCCCTGTTAACTGTTAGTACTCTATTGACCGTTACTACGCTATTGACTTTTAGCACTCTTGACCTCTCGTCTTCTGCGTTGTGTATTTATCTTCAACATATTCTTACAACACCTTCACCTCCCTCAACACCTTCACCTCTCAACACCTTCACCTACCTTAACAGTTTCACCTCAACACCAGCACCTACCTCAACAGCTTCCTCAACACCTTCACCTACCTCAACAGCTTCCTCAACACCTTCACCTACCTCAACACCTTCACCTACCTCAACAGCTTCACCTCAACAGCTTTACCTCAACACCTTCACCTACCTCAACAGCTTCACCTCAACACCTTCACCTACCTCAACAGCTTCACCTCAACACCTTCACCTACCTCAACAGCTTCACCTCAACACCTTCACCTACCTCAACAGCTTCACCTACCTCAACAGCTTCACCCACCTCAACACCTTCACCTACCTCAACAGCTTCACCCACCTCAACACCTTCACCTACCTCAACACCTTCACCTACCTCAACACCTTCACCCACCTCAACAGCTTCACCCACCTCAACAGCTTCACCCACCTCAACAGCTTCACCCACCTCAACACCTTCACCTACCTCAACAGCTTCACCCACCTCAACACCTTCACCTCAACACCTTCACCTACCTCAACAGCTTCACCTCAACACCTTCACCTACCTCAACAGCTTCACCTCAACACCTTCACCTACCTCAACAGCTTCACCCACCTCAACACCTTCACCTACCTCAACAGCTTCACCTCAACACCTTCACCTACCTCAACAGCTTCACCCACCTCAACACCTTCACCTACCTCAACACCTTCACCTACCTCAACACCTTCACCCACCTCAACAGCTTCACCCACCTCAACAGCTTCACCCACCTCAACAGCTTCACCCACCTCAACAGCTTCACCCACCTCAACAGCTTCACCCACCTCAACACCTTCACCCACCTCAACACCTTCACCTTAACACCTATCCCCTTTAACACCTTCACACTGTGTTGCACTTAATAAAAGTGCTGTGGTGTATAGATCTATTGTTAATGTCAATTAGAATATTCAGGAAAGGCTCTCATTCTGCAGTAGCTTGTGATTGGGAGGCATTTTGAATGTTATGTCTGTAAATGAATTGTTATTGTTTTGAAGGTGGAGCAGAAGAAGCTGCTGCGCTGCACCAACTCGCTCAAGCCGCTGGCCGCCCGGGGCGTGTCCGCCAGGTAGGCGTCAACCAGGGGTTAAGGGTCAGGAGACAATGGGAGGGGCTATGACAACCTCTTCTTGCACCATCCATGTTTACTTTCTGTCATTAAGTGTTTTTGTGTGTGTGACCACAGGCCCGGAACGCTGCATGACTTCCGCAGCCATGAAATCGCCGATCAGCTCACGCTCCTGGATGCAGAACTTTTCTACAACATCGAGGTACCAGAGAGCCCTTTACTGTCCTTGTTTTGCTTCCAATTCTCATTGTGCTCCAGTTATCTAACCCTATATCTCTCCTTCTTTCTCTGTCTCTCCTTAGATTCCTGAGATGTTGGTGTTATTGACTATCCTAACTCTATATCTCCCTCTCTGTCTCTGCTTAGATTCCTGAGATGTTGGTGTTATTGACTATCCTAACTCTATATCTCCCTCTCTGTCTCTGCTTAGATTCCTGAGGTGTTGGTGTTATTGACTATCCTAACTCTATATCTCCCTCTCTGTCTCTGCTTAGATTCCTGAGATGTTGGTGTTATTGACTATCCTAACTCTATATCTTCCTCTCTGTCTCTGCTTAGATTCCTGAGGTGTTGGTGTTATTGACTATCCTAACTCTATATCTCCCTCTCTGTCTCTGCTTAGATTCCTGAGGTGTTGGTGTTATTGACTATCCTAACTCTATATCTCCCTCTCTGTCTCTGCTTAGATTCCTGAGGTGTTGCTTTGGGCCAAGGAACAGAACGAGGAAAAGAGTCCCAATCTGACTCAGTTCACAGAGCACTTTAACAATATGAGCTACTGGTGAGAGCTGGACCTGAGCCTATACTTACAGGCTGTCTATGCTTTACATAACTCCCACCAGATAGACCTTATCACTCCTAAGTCACCTAGCTTTGCAATGGCTGTTCAACACCTCAAAATGGCAAAAGAAATTACACACAGTCTCACTTTCTCTCTCACAGAACACTGTTTGTGTTTGTCCTCTAGGGTGCGCTCTCTAATCATTCAGCAGGAGAAAGGCCAGGACAGAGAGAAGCTGCTCCTCAAGTTCATTAAGATCATGAAGGTGACCAACCTCAACGTTCATACAACCACAGTTCTTCCTGTTAACTAAATATATATATATATATATATATAACTAAATATATAACAAAATATATGTATATATTTATTTTACCTTTATTTAACTATTTATTTAACTAGGCAAGTCAGTTCAGAACAAATTCTTATTTACAATGACGGCCTTACTATATCTAGTTAATGACTAACTCTCTGGACAACTGTTCTTATCCTGTTTCTCCTCTTCTTATGTAGCACTTAAGAAAGTTGAACAATTTCAACTCGTACTTGGCAATACTGTCTGCCCTGGACTCAGCCCCCATCCGCAGACTGGAGTGGCAGAAACAGACATCAGAGGTGAGTCAAACAGTAGTGTATTAAGTCTAACAAACATGTGATATAGCTATACTAGATATCCACACTCACATTTTTGAATTGTATTTCTATGGCATGTCTTTTTAATATACTATGGGTATAACACATTGTGACACACTGTTGGTCTCTCCCAGGGATTGGAGGAATACTGCACTTTGATTGACAGCTCGTCGTCTTTCCGAGCGTACCGGGCGGCTCTGGCCGACGTGGAGCCTCCATGCATCCCATACCTGTAAGTCTGTGTACATGTACACCTGAGCCGGGTGATTTTTCATCACATTGGGTTTTAGTCTACTCTTCATAGGACTGTCTGTCTTTATCTCTCTATTCTTCTCTCCTCTCTAAACTCATCCTCCTCTCTTCTCCCAGCGGTCTAATCCTGCAGGACCTGACCTTCGTCCACCTGGGGAACCCTGATCTCATCGATGGGAAGGTCAACTTCTCTAAGCGCTGGCAGCAGTTCAACATCCTGGACAGCATGAGGCGCTTCCAGCAAATGTGAGTAGAAAGGTCATCCCAGGAGAAAAGCATCCACAAATCTCCAAACAGATAGAGCGCATGGTATAAATATGGTCTATTTCAGGGATGGGCAACTGGCAGCGCCCCCCCCCCCCCCCCCCCCCCTTTGTAGGCTTGCGGAGCCACTGTGGCTCATCATGAGTTCCGATTTTTTTTGTGGCATCCATCAGTTGCCTTCCTTGGTCTATTTCATATCAATCAATAAGACTACAATAGTCATCCCACGTGAGGTAAGCAGTGAACCAAATCTTATATGAAAACCTTCATATTAACCCCCATACAACAAAAGGTGGACCATTTCCAGCGTTCATATTTGTATCGCTTATCCATTGGCATCTAGTTGATCAACTCGTTATGTCTGTCTTTCCGACCCACCCCAGGCATTATGAGCTGAAGCGCAATGACGACATTGTGTGCTTCTTCAACGACTTCAGCGACCACCTGGCCGAGGAGGCGCTGTGGGAGCTCTCGCTGAAGATCAAGCCTCGAAACATCACCCGGAGGCGGACAGAGCGTGAAGAGAAGACCTAGGGGATGTAGGGGCACGGCGTGGTGCCCAAACCCGGGACCAGGTCCCGCTGAGGGACCTCCACTGTGCTACAGACACTAACTCCACTTTACTATGGACGGACAGACGGACGGGATAGATGGATGGACACAATCAGTTGGACCTAACTAACATGGGAAGAGTGACTGACTAGGGCCGGACCAGAGCACATACAGTAGGCTAGTAGGGAGGAAAAGACTGGTTTAAAATGACTCTGCACTGCTCTGCTACACTGGGATATTATGGGGGGTTTTATGATTGACATGGGATTCTCTCCACCCTGAACTGCTGTTGGCAGGGGAGAAACTCCTAGCCAATGGGAGGAGAGGAGAAAGACTTGTATAAAGGATGTTATGTAAGGAGGATGTGGAGATACCGCTCACTGTCCTCTCCCATTTTAGTGTGTAAGTGTGAGGTGAAAGCTCCTCTACACCCTGATACCAACACCCTATTCCCTTCTCTTCCTCCCTACATAGTGTGTGCCACCATTGGGTCAGCCCCTACTGCCCCCTTCCCCTGACTTAACTTCCCTCCAACATTGAAGGAAGATAAAGTTCCTTGTATCCATGGAATCCTCAGTATTCTGGACTGCAGTCTAGGGAATGGGAATCTGAGGGTTGGTAGAGGTGGACTGGACTTGTAGCAAGAGTGTATTTTTGTTATTATTAATCATGTGTGGTTGTGATGTATTATACAGTGCTCCTTTTGTTCTTAAAAAGGATGTTTATTATGCTATTAAGAGAAGTGCTTAGCTTCTACCCAAGTGCCATAATAATGTGCACTCTAAAAAGCAACGCAACAAAAAAAAGACCCAAAAAGTGACTAAAGATGCTGTGATCTATGTACGTCATAGTCAATCATTGTGTGCCATGTTTGAGTGAGAGAACTGCCAGGCAATCAGAAGGTGTGTGTGTGTGTGTGTGTGTGTGTGTGTGTGTGTGTGTGTGTGTGTGTGTGTGTGTGTGTGTGTGTGTGTGATCTGTGTTTGTCTGTCCATTGTGTGCTGTAGTTCTTCATTCTGATTCCTTTGGAATAATCCTGTCATCCTCATCACACTATGCAATAAAACTGCTCAGTTTCTATACATCAAGGCATCACCATCTTAAGAGGTTTGACAGACTGCTACTTATATGTTCCTTATGGGCAAAATCCCAACAAGATCGGCGCTCCTAACTTTGACTTTTGCATTATCATGCATTGATATCAATGGAAGACTTGTTGCGCTCGAAAGTTAGGATTCAGCCCCAACTGGTCATTCTGGTTGGACAATAACAACCACAAGCCACTGATAGTGAACGTAATATTTGTAATATTTCTTAAATATCATGGTCATTGGAAAATGCTTTACAAAATAAAGGCAAGTTAAGGCATGAATTTACCTTGGCATCAAGGAATGATCCAACAAATATACAGTTCATGAAGCAAAGTCTAAAGAATACTTAAAATGTGATACATATTGTATGAAATCCTTCATTTGTCTATAATATTCGATGCATATATTATAATCTGATTTCTACATGTATTGCATTTATATATTTGTTCAGTATGAAACAAAGACACTGAATCATGGTCGTACATGAAGTCTACTACATTACTAGTTATTCATTGTTGGCTGTGAAAGCCCAACAGGTAAAACAATGTGCAAAGCCAAAATCAAAACAGACATTAACTTCAAACTAACATTAAAAGGACAGTTTTCCTTCATCTCACCCTCACTCCTATTTCAGTCACAGAGGTAGTCAAGCCACCACAGGGTAAAAAGTCACATAGAAGGCAGTGATTAAAAAGTGGAAGAGTTGTTGTGTACCTGTGATTGCTCTGTTTCAATGATGCTTGCAATTTCAGTGGTATCTATTTCAGTAATATACTAATGAATCATTACTGATGTGTCAGACTCATTTTCCTCCAGACTTCCCTATCTGACTGGATGCTCTGCAGTCTGCACGTGACAAGGGTGAGTTAAGGGCAGGCTCCCCATCTCTCTCCTAGACCATGTCAGGATATATATATATATATATATATATATATATATATATATATATATATATATATGGTGTGTTGGATTTGAGCATTGATGCTTTTACTGACATGGTCTAGGAGAGAGATGGGGAGCCTAGCCTGCCCTTAACTCACCCTTGTCACACACATTAATATATATATATATATACATATTCACACACATTAATATATATATATACATATTCACACACAGTGCCTTCAGAAAGTATTCACACCCCTCGACTTTTTCCACATTTTGTTAAAGCACGTGTCAAACTCATTCCATTGAGGGCTGAGTGTCTGTGGGTTTTCACTCCTCCCTTGTACTTGATTGATGAATTAAGGTCACTGATTAGTAAGGAACTCCCCTCACCTGGTTATCTTAACTGAAAGGAAAAACTAAAAACCAGCAGACACTAGGCCCTCCATGGAATGAGTTGGACACCCCTGTGTTACAGCCTACATTTTAAATTGTCTCACTGGCCTAAAAATGTACTTAATTCACATACGTTGCATGGATTCATTGTGTGCAATAAGTGTCTAGTATATATATTTTTATTGACTACCTCTCTGTACCCCACACATATAATTACCACAAAGACCAAGGATGTTTTCCAATGCCTTGCAAAGGAGGGCACCTATTGGTAGATGGGTAAACATTTTAAAAGCAGACAAATATCATTTTGAGCATGGCGAAGTTATTAATTACAATTTGGATGGTGTACCAATACACCCAGTCACTACAAAGATACAGGCGTCCTTCCAAACTCAATAGGCAGAGGGGAAGGAAACCGCTCAGGGATTTCACCATGAGGCCAATGGTGACTTTAAAACAGTTTAATGGCTGTGAAAGCAGAATTTAGGATGGATCAACATTAGTTACTCCACAATACTAACCTATATGAGAGTGAAAAGAAGGAAGCCTGTGCAGAATAAAAATATTCTAAAACATGCATCCTGTTTGCAGTCAGGCACTAAAGTAAAACTGCGGCAAACTAATGAACTTTGTGTTGAATACAAAACATGTTTGGAGTAAATCCAACACAGTACATCACTCACTACCACTATTCATACACTGAACAAAAACGCTAAATGTAGGTCCCTTGTTTCATGAGATGAAATAGAAGATCTCAATGTGGTGCACAAATTTGTTTAAATCCCTGTTAGTAAACATTTCTCCTTTGCCAAGATAATCCATCCACCTGACAGGTCTGGCATATCAAGAAGCTGTTTAAACAGCATAATCATTACAAAGATGCACCTTGTGCTGGGGATAATAAAAGGCCACAACACAATGCCACAGATGTCTCAAGTTGAGGGAGAGTGCAATTGGCAAGCTGACTGCAGGAATGTCCAACAGAGCTGTTGCCAGAGAATTTAATGTTCATATCTCTACCGTAGACGAGCGGTTTCCTGAACGTTGTGAACAGAGTGCCCCGTGGTGGCAGTGGGGTTATGGAATGGGCAGGCATAACCTACAAACACAATTGCATTTTATCGATGGCAATTTGAATGCACAGAGATACCGTAATGAGATCCTAAGGCCCGTTGTCATGCCATTCATCCGCCGTCATCACCTCATGTTTCAGCATTGATAATGCATGGCCCTATGGCGCAAGGATCTGTACATAATTCCTGGAAGCTGAAAATGTCCCAGTTCTTCCATGGCCTGCATACTCACCAGACATGTCACCCATTGAGCATGTTTCGGTTGCTCTGGATCGAAGTGTACGAAAACGTGTTCCTGCCCCCACCAATATCCAGCAACTTTGCACAGCCATTGATGAGGAGTGGCACAACATTCCATAGGCCACAATCAACAGTCAACTCTATTCAAAGGAGAGGCAAATGGTCACACCAGACCACTGACTGGTTTTCTGATCCACGCTGCTACCTTTTTTTTTTTTAGGTATCTATGACCAACAGATGCATATCTGTATTCCCAGTTGTGAAATCCATAGATGAGGGCCTAATGAATTTATTTCAAGTGACTGCTTTCCTTATATGAACTGTAAATCCATCATCTTTAAAAGTGTTGCATGTTACGTTTGTATTTTTTCAAGCATATTGTGGCTGAATTATGTTATGGGTATGCTTGTCATTGGCAAGGACTAGGGATTTTTTTTAGGACAAAATAAAAACTGAATAGAGCTAAGCAGACAAAATCCTAGAGGAAAACCTGTTTTAGTCTGCTTTCCAACAGATATTGGGAGACAAATTCACCTTTCAGCAGGACAATAACTTTAAACAAGGCTAAATATTCACTAGAGTTGCTTACCAAAATGATATTGAATGTTCCTGAGTAGCCTAGTTATATTTGACTTAAATTGCTTAAATCTATGGCAAGACTTAAATTAATACTTATGTACATGAGATTTCTGTATTTCATTTTCAATACACTTGTAAACATGTTTTCACTTTGTCCTTTTGGGGTGTTGTGTGTAGAATTTAATCAATTTTGAATTCAGGCTGTAACAACAAATGTGGAATAAATCAAGGGGTATGAGTACTTTCTGTATATACACTGAGTGTACAAAACATTAGGAACACCTGCTCTTTAAATGACACTGACCAGGTGAATCCAGGTTAAAAACTATGATCCATTATTGATGTCACTTGTTAATTCCACTTCAATCAGTGTAGATGAAGGGGAGGAGTCAGGTTAAAGAAGGATTTAAGCCTTGAGGCAATTGAGACAGATTGTGTGTGTGCCATTCAGAGGGTGAATGGGCAAGACAAAATATTTAAGTGCCTCTGAACGGGGTATGGTAGTAGGGGCTGTGCGCACCGGTTTAAGTGTGTCGAGCTGCAACGCTGCTGGGTTTTTCAAGCTCAACAGTTTCCTGTGTGTATCAAGAATGGTCCACCACCCAAAGGACATCCAGCCAACTTAGCACAACTGTGGGAAGCATTGGAGTCAATATGGGCCAGCATCCCTGTGGAATGCTTACAACACCTTGTAGAGTCCATGCTCCAATGAATTGAGGCTGTTCTGAGGGCAAAAGGGGGTGCAACTCAATATTAGGAAAGTGTATGTAGAAGTAGACTGTCAGTCTGAGAGTAAACACACACACACGGCTGCCTCAGTGGGGGCGACTGCTCGGCTCCAGTAAAACCCTCTTCCCTAGGGGAAGGTTGGAGGTGGCGTTGTCCAGGTCCCCCTGCTCCGAGAAGGCCCGCTTGATGCCCCGGCTGTGCCCGTTCACCACTCCTCCATGCTGCCACTTACAGAGGTCCCCATTCAGGATGTCCTGGATGTGCTGCACGATGAGGTTGATGGCCACTGAGAATGAGAGGCAGATTAATAAGAGGGAGGGATATGGAGAGAGAGAGGGAGGGATATGGAGAGAGTCTATAGGCTTCATCAGTGCTATAACTTACCCATGTTGTCAACTCCTCTAGGAATAATTACATCTGCATATTTCTTGGTCTGGGGAAAAATAACTCAATGTAAATTTGGTAGCTAATGCTTTCAAAAGACTGCATTTAGAACAGAATATACATTTGTCACAAATTAGTCACTGGGTGTTAAATGTGTCATATTTTAAGTGTCCATAATTAGCCCTATTAATAAAGAACGAAAGTGTCCATTATCTGTTATCGGTGTGTGGTTCTGCTGGACATTTACAGGTAAACAGAACTCCTCGAAGGCTGGCTTGACGAACGTGGTGTACTGGTTAAGGATCTGCTCCAGGTCTCTGTCCCTCTTCATGTCCCGCAGAACTGCAGGTCAAAATCACAACCAGGTCAGGATCAAGACAAATGTGACAATTCAGTATATACATCAAATATGTTAGAAAAATGTGTGTATGCATAGTTGGTGCATCCCCTTGTTAAGGATTAGTTGTGTTTGTCAGTAGTACCTCTGTGGGAAAGCCTGACATCAGAGTCAGTGTCCACAAAGAGCTTCATGTGAAACATGTCCCTCACTTCCTGAGAGTAGAATACCAGAATGCCCTCAAACAGAACCACATCAGCCGGGTACACCGTGATCCTGTCCTGCAGCCTGGAACACACGTACACACACATTAAGCACCAAATGTATAGTACACAGAGGTATTCTATAGACAGACTAAGTTTCACCTGAATGCATGATTGGCATGGGTTAGTTCATCTGCAAATGCAATGACATGTCTGAGGCTGCACACATCAGGACGATGAACGGCTGTTCACACCCTTGAGCCAAATAAGCCAGAGTAGTAGGGTGCTCTTCCCCAGCGAAAACTAAAGTGAAGCTTAAGAAATACAAAGAGGCCTCCCCAGTGGCACTAGAGGCATCACTACAGACCCAGGTTCCATTCTGGACTGTATCACAACCCGGTCGTGATCTAGATTCCCATAGGGTGCGCTCAATTGGCCCAGCGTCGTCTGGGTTAGGGGAGGGGTTTGCTGGGGGGCGCTTTACCTGACTCATCGCGCTCTAGCGACTCCTTGTGGCTGGCCAGGCGCCTGCGGGCTGACCTCAGTCGTCAGGTGAACGGCGTTTCCTCCGACACATTGGTGCGGCTGGCTTCCGGTTTAAGCCGGGGGGGGGGGGGGGGGGGTGTTAAGAAACGCGGTTTGGCGGGCCATGTTTCGGAGCCCATTGGGGAGTTGCCGCGATGAGACAAGATTGAAATTGGTTAGAAAAGGGGGGAAAAAATTACTAATAAAAGAAATACAAATAGCTTGAGTCTGTAGTCTGGGCAGTGCGTAAAGTGGGGCTGACCCCATTTAGTCGACTTGTCGATTGTTAGGTTGATAGGCTGTATATTTTTTTTGTCGGAGTGGCAAATATATACAAAAAAATGTATGGCACACGACACCTGTCTGATACACACCTGTCTCAGTGGACTAATCCATTGGAGATCGCAGGGATGGCTCACCAGTAGTACACTTACCATTAATTCCCATCATTTCTAATTACAATGTTTTTTTTTTTAGGTAGTTTCTGTTAAATCTGTTTTTATGTTAATGCATTCAATATATTATTATTACAGTCTTAGCGTTGTCATTGTAGGAGTGGACACGTTGTTTACAGAGTGCACAACCCAGGTTTATTTCTGAGTTGTCAATTTATTCATTGTCTTTTGTTTGGAGTGCTCCTATCAATCTTGAGTAAGGACATGCACCTGGTAACTCATAGAAGTAGGCCCAGGCTACCTGGCCTGCACGCAAATGTAGGCCTATAAATGTGCCTATTTAGGGATCTGATACTATTTCTGATTGTCTTAACTCACCATCACTGTGGAGCTTCTCAAAGTCATTTTTTCTTCTCCTCAAACAAAGCAAATGAAGTATTTTACATCCATTGAGAACCACTCAGCATGAAAGGCAAAAGAAAATGTAATCCTCTGATCAGTGGAAACGTCAAAATATAGGCCTACCTGATTATTTCTTATCCCCTGCGCAAAATAGCCTACAGCCTACATCTAGTTTACTTTATTCAAACATCGGGTGCGTCTATCTAAGGAAAAATACACATTTTAAAATATCAACCAATTGATTGTCGAAAGAACAGACGACTCTCGGTCAACCAAGATTTGTTTTCCTCAGGAACTGCCCTAGTGTGCAGTGCATCAAAAAACATGTAAGAGATTGCAGCAGACAACTCAGACAGAGGCACTCTGTAGCAGGAGTGTATTCATTAGTCTGATTCCATTGCAAAACGTTTTGCAACAATAACCATTTACTTTAGGGACCAAACAAAAAGGGGAAAGACCTATCTGAATTAAATTGTTTTCATTGCACAAAGTTTTCCATTTGGAGTAAACGCTTTCCATTGCAAAACGATTTCCAATGGACTAATGCAATGAAATCAGACTTGAATACACCTAGTTATTTTGGTTTTTCTTTTCAGTCAAGGGTCATCTATCTGGGCTCTGTGGAATGTGGGCATTTTTTATCCCGTCTGTCTGAATTCAAGAATGGGATTTCTAACTCTGTTACACTGGGTCTGGATGGAATGTTTCCTTCTCACCTGGAATGCGTGACAAAGTCATATGTTGGCACCTCCACCACACTCCCCTCCACAATATCCTTCAGGGTTTGGTACATCAACTCGTTGTCAAAAGCGTCTGTAATAAACATTAAGGTTATTAACTCAATTACACTGTTCGGCCAGAACATTAGCCATTTATAATTCTAGCTAAGATGAATTAAACACCATGATGAATTAAATCCACATTATCTAAGTGATAAGTGACTGATGAAGAGCTTATGTTATTACAACGATCATACTTATATTATTACAATATTCATACAGGCCTGTAGTACATTTTACATTTAAGTTAGTCATTTAGCAGACGCTCTTATCAAGAACGACTTACAGGAGCAATTCTGGGATTCGAACCAGCGACCTTTCGGTCCAACGCTCTTAACCGCTAAGCTACCTGCCACCCCTACCTGGGTGGTCAAAGTTGTACTGGCCCTTGAGTGCCTTGGCCTTCTGGTCAAGTGTCAAGACTCTGTAGAAACTGTCTTGGCTGACGATAGCAACTTTCCTCTGATGATGGTCCACCTTGTTCTGGCCCAGTAACTCCATGATTTTGGCACATACGGTGGACTAAAAAAAAAAAACATACAGGTTTATTATTTCCTAGATTAGCACAATTTAGCTAAATCTATCACATAGAAAGTTTCCATGAATTGTGTGTAATATGCCATGTGAAAGACCTGTCACACGCAGAAAATGTATTGACATTTGGCATATTTTCAGTTTGAGGTTGGAGCAGAGAGCGGTAGTTGGCACATTTCAAAATAATCTCAGACAGAAAACAAGACACTAGTTGAATTGGTGGCAAGAGACATCCTGACACACACCCCCCCCCCCCCCCCCCCCTCATTCAGTGATGCCAATTTAGCAACTTTTCAGACTACCCTGGCAACTTTATTTTCAAACAGCACCTAGCAACAAATTTAGCTCCTTTTAACAACTTTTGAAAAGTGACTCAAACGCTAAAATGCATGCTTTTTCCCTCTAAATGACAAAAACTATTTATTCTGTCAAACACAGTCACAACACACGTGACTGGCTGCAAAAGTGCCTTGTGAGTGACGTCAGCAGCAGGCGCTCAGCTCGTGCACAGCCAGCAGCAATTTCAACAGAACTTACAACATCAATCAACAAGTTTCAATCAAAATTATACAGCCAGAAGTACAAAAAAAAGAGTGGGAGTCTGTACCTGAACAAATGTCAAATCATATTTTTTGCAATTTGAGTAACGTCATTGTGTATTCTACGTAATGACATCACAACGTCATTTAGCAACCTTTAGCAACAAATCAACCTGCCTCTAGAAACTACCCCTGAAAATGAGTTGGCAACACTGATCTCATTAGCGAAGTCACATCAAGAGTTATCCTATTCCTGCATGACAACCAAGCTAAGAGGACGCAATAATTCTAACTAGATAGCTGCATACCATTAGCTAGCTAACTTTAAGTGCGTTAAATGAATGAAAATAGACGTTCGTCAATTATTAGGCCAAAGAAAAAAATATATACAAATTCTTATCACGTTTTGGTACAGGGGCGTGTCTGCTCTCAGTTCACGGGGAAACGAAAGCTAACGTTTGTACTCTAATGTTACTGGTTGTTGACACGACCTAACGTTAAAGGCGTTTGATGGTCAATTTGTTATCTGCAATGGCCGTGCAGAATTTACGGTGATATGGCCTCTACGGAAGTCAAGACATTAATTATTCTTGCTCTTAGCGGAGCAGAGCTGATGTGAAGAAGTTAAGGAAGTGAGTTTGTGTTTACACAGGACCTTCCGCCCTCAATAATGTCAATGCGGAGCAATACGACTCCTTCAGCATTATTACATTTGAGAGACGCAAAGCGATGCGGTACAGAGCTCAATTTGGCCTCTAAGTGCCTCCAGAGGCTCCGCGATTGCTTCACACCATCAATACGGCGCCCCAGACCACATTTTTAGATCGAGCATAATAAACTGGCTCTTACTAACCCATACAGCTACATACGGTACACTAGTTACTATTAGTTACCTACCTTGCCACTGGCAGTTCCTCCGCTAACACCAATCAGAAACGGACGGTGTCTTGGACGCTCCATCTCGAACGGTCTGATAGTAGTCATATCGCGCCAATTTGTCGATTAACAGCAGGCTTATCGTCGCTTGTTTAGAAAGCTTCCTTCTTGAAAGTTCTATGGCAGACCACCAATTGGTGTATTGCAGTACGGGGACTAATTCTTTGATATTATGGCGGTCCGCAAAGAAAATATATTGGTGTATGCCGCCACCTACTGCTTTGGCTGTATATCTGGCCAAACAATTAACAAAATAAAACAGAACAAAAACAAAACTCGATGTACACCTTTATTCCGATTCAACTGCCAACGCCCATCACTACAGGCCCTGGGGCTAGAGAAAAAAGAGCATCTTCGGGCAGTATTCTTTGCACTGTTTGAGCAGTGTAGACCTTAAAACCCCAAAACCTTTCAGCTGCAGATACTATTATGTCCAGTTTCTTAGTTCGTTTGTGCATTACAATTAATCACATGCGCGATAAACACCATATAATCCACCTTCTTCACAATCAGCCTATCAGTTTCCCTCAACTGTTAAACAATACTGAATCTCCCCAGTCCACCTGCTTTACAAAACAATAATCTGTTCACGTTCATATGTGTTACAACGCGAGAACACGGACATCAGTTCCTTCAGAAAAATAATGTTTGTAAAAACGTCAAAATAAGGATGGAATAAGTGTGTAAAAAATCTGTAATGTTGCAATTATACATTGAATTGGCCACCATGTCGTTTTTGTAATAATGTTCTATTGCATAGGCCGACTGGTTCTCTGAAGCATGCAGGAGAGGCCTACAATGATTGCACTAGTGCATATGAATGAAAGTGGTCTTTTCGGGCCCAAATACACACAGGAGACCACTCAGAAAATAAAAACAATTATTTATTTTTATATATATATATATATATGTGTATATATGTATATATGTATATATATATGTATATATATATGTATATATGTATATATATATGTATATATATATATGTATATATATGTATATATATGTGTATATATGTATATATATATGTATATATGTATGTATATATATATATATATATATGTGTGTGTGTGTGTGTATATATATATATATATGTATATATGTGTATGTGTATATATGTATATGTGTGTGTGTGTATTTTTTTTAACTTATGAATACATTTCTTTCTTGTTGTCCCAGAATGTTCACTTAGCAAAAAATATTTCATATCAACACAAAACTGATTGTGTGGACGAACAAAGGTAATTTTTACATAGTCCTATGTGTATCCCAAATGGCACCCTGTTGTAGTACACTACGTAGATAATAGGGTGCCATTTTAGGACACAGCCCTAGAGATATCCTGGCTATCAGAGGACACCCACTCATGATGCATTATGGACAGTAGCTGTAAAGTGACACACATTGCTACGGTGTGGTTTTTACTATGTTTATGAGCTTACTAGTACTAAATATACTGTATTTCAAACATAGAAGTGGATTAATTGGATAATAGGCCTATGTGGCTCTGGTGATTTGTTGTCTGTCAGGGTGGGTGTGGTCTCCCATGGCACCACATTACATCACAATCGTGATGTCATAAATAATTGTATTCTGAAATGATGACAGCCTAAATGGTTTGCCATTTACGGCAACACTTACAAGTTCAATTCAGGGTCAAAATCATTGCTATATTTTGGATGGTTATTTCTGAACTGATTGATTGGTGGTAAGTAGTTGTGACCACTTGTGATTTAGTGTGAAAAGGCCTACTTTGTGACACAATTTAATTGTGATGATTTAAATAATATAATAATATTTTTAAGCCATATTGTACCTTTTTCAGGATTACTGTAATTGAAGGAACTATGGGAAAGTTCTCCTTCCCAAGGCTCATCATAAGAATGGTTAGAATCTCTTTTCTCTCACCACCCTCATAGTCAAAACTCCAGTGATTTAAAATCATCACTTTGACATACAGGTCTATGAGCTTTTCTAAGATTGAAAATAACAATAACCTCATTACTAACTGCATGTTTGTCATCATTTTCATTTCTAGCCATGGGCAAATCGGACTGCACAGGACGATTTCTGCACAGGAACTACTGAACTCCACAGGCCCAGAACACACCAGCCTCACAACTCCTCACAACTCCCCAGCCTTAATGTAAGTCCCATCTGCAGGCTAAATCTACGACCCACTAAAGTGGTCCAGACTAATCATGTATGGACAATCAGTGTAAACGTTGTACTAACTACGGCTTGATCGAGTGTCAACATTATACCTTATTGATATTCTATATCAATGAAATACAATGGAAGGTACATAATAATCCAATGCGTAAAATAAAATATACCATGTTCTATTCTCAATATCCCTACTGCCCCAAAGGTTTGTAGGCAGGGCAAGGAGGACACCGATTCAACCCAGAAGAAGAGGAAAAAGAAGAGGCTAAATGAGAAGGGAACCCAGGTTGAACTAGGCATGCGGGAGGATATCCGTGACCTTGACCTCGCCCATTGGAGATTGGCTAGAGAGACATGGAGAACTGAGCGAGGAAACATGAGGGAGATTAAGGCGCTGTATGGAGAAATATTTAGGCTGCACCAACTCTTGGAGGAGGTAACAAGAGCAGTTTTCTTCAACAGACTTTCATAACAGTAGATATACTGTAGTTGCTTTAGATGTTTCCAATCCTGATAAACAGAAGAGAGATCTAAATAGATAGAATAGTGAAATAAGAAGGCAAGAAAAAAACTGCACATTGGAAGTATTCTGAGGAAGGTCTGCAATCTGCACTGGTAGTATTCTGAGGAAGGTCTGCATTCTGCACTGGTAGTATTCTGAGGAAGGTCTGCATTCTGCACTGGTAGTATTCTCAGGAAGCTCTGAATTCTGCACTGGTAGTATTATTAAGAAGGTCTGCATTCTGCACTGATAGTGTTCTGAGGAAGGTCTGCATTTTGCACTGGTAGTATTATTAAGAAGATCTGCATTATGCACTAGTAGTATTCTTAAGAAGGTCTTCATTCTGCACTGATAGTGTTCTGAGGAACGTCTGCGTTTTGCACTGGTAGTATTCTGAGGAAGGTCTAGAACCTGCACTTGTAGTATTATTAAGAAGGTCTGCATTCTGCACTGGTAGTATTCTAAGGAAGTCCTGCGTTCTTCACTGGTAGTATTCTTAAGAAGGTCTGCATTCTGCACTGATACTGTTCTGAGGAACGTCTGCGTTTTGCACTGGTTGTATTCTTAAGAAAGTCTGCATTCTGCACTGGTAGTATTCTGAGGAAGGTCTGCATTCTGCACTGGTAGTATTATGAGTTCTGTCGGCATTATGCTCTGGTAGTATTCTGAGGAAGGTCTGTATTCTGCACTGGTAGTATTCTGAGGAAGGTCTGCATTCTTAAAATAAAGTTGAAAAAGAATGGAAGAATTCCTGAGTTGGAACGATTCCAAAAGTGTTCCCATTATCCTAATAGGCTAATATACAGTAATAAAACGTGTTTTCTCTATGATATTTATTACCCATACACATGTAATTGTATTAAGATAGTAATAACAATGACCATCAAGCTATTAAGTAATAAAAATGTGTCTGTCATCATACAGATTGGGGTGGATAAAGGGGTGATCAAGCAGCGCTCCACCTCCTCCATTCTTTGTCCCGTCTCACCGACACTGCCAGCTTTCCCCTGGTACAACCTCCACAGGTACCTCGCCAACAGCCAATCGGAGCCAGACCAGCATGCTGCCGGCACCCAGAAGGACCAATCTAAGAAACATTCAATCTTTCCCCCTCTGGACACACAGAGCTGCACCTCCCCTGAAAGATGGCCTCATTCAACGTCCAAGACGTCACACCCACACGCTTCACACCGATTTGCTGTCCCATCCCACCCCCTGGTTTCCGGCCCTCCTGCCCGGATGAGACAGACCCTTCCGCATGTCCACCCCAGGTCCCCATTGACTGGCCAGGCAAAGGTCAAGGATGAGGTCAAGAGGCCAGAGATTGCATCGTCTGAGGAATTGTCTGAGGAAGTTCAACGGAGAGGTGCAGAAATTGCGAATATGTATAAAGCACAGCTGATTGAGAGGATGGCCCAAAAGAGAAAGGAAGAGATTCTGAAGAAAAGGGTAGACAACGATGACAAGAACGATGACACTGAGGCCTCCTGCTCCTCTGCAGTAGAACAATCCAATACCCTTGCCACAGCCCCCGAGCGCCCAGCCAGCCCAGACGCCACGCCAGTGGCCGCCCGAGAGGACACTCAGGGGGACACCCAGCAGGACCTGGTAGAGGTTGTGAATGTGCTCAAGAGGCAATCATCTGATCTATACCTGCCTGACGACGTACGTGAGGAGTCACTCACATGGAAATCCATTTACGAGGAGCTGTGCCCGCTCGCTCACAGGGTGAACACAGAAGCTGACTACATCAAGGCGCTCCGCGTCATCACTGAGAAGGCTGTGACTCCCTCGTGCTCGTCTGAGGATGATGTGTCTCAGAGTGTGAGTGAGGACACAAGTCAGGAGGGGAGTAGTGAAAGTGAGGAGAGCATGAGTGGACAACAGCAGAGATGTCTACACAGGGATCCTTATGGTGAGAGGGACAGGAAGGAGATTGATAGTGGTAAAATGGAAGGGAGATATGCAACCGCCAATGCAATGTCTATGATGGCGAGCCGAGGGAAAGAAGAACTTAATGCCATGAGCTACGCAGACAGGATCAAATATTTCAAGGATGAGGCTAAGAGAAATGAAGAGATGATGAAGATCGAAAGGAGGAAGGAAAAAGCCAGGGTTGAAGAGCTCAAGAAGTGGGAAAAGAGACAGAAGAAATTGAATGAGGAGGAAAGGAAAAGGACAGAAAATATGGAAAAAAACAAGTCAGAGGAGCAGAGGAAAAGGGAGAATGCAGAGATGAAACTAAAGATCGAACATGAGAAAAAGAGACGAGAACAAGAGAAAAAGAGAGAGAAAAAAGAAAGAAAGAAGCTGGAGATGCAACAGAAGGCCCGTGAAAAAGAAGAGAAAAAGAGGGCAGAGGAAGAGAAAAAGATGGAGAAAAAGAGGGAAGAGAAGTTGAAAAAGATTGAGAAACAGAGGATGGAGGAGGAGAGGAACAGGGAAAAGGAGAGAATGAAGGTGTTGGAGATGCAGCAAAAGGCACGAGAGAAAGAAGAGAAGAGGAGGAAAGTGGAACAGAAAAGAAGATTGAAGATACAGCAGGAACAAGAGAAGGAGGAACAGAAAAGGCAGACAAGGATACGAGACGAGGATAAGAAGAGAGCAGAGCTTCAAAAAATAAAAGATCACGAGGCCAGGTTCAAGATGGAGATGGAGAAACTGTATGAGAGAGAAGAGAGGAATGCACAGATTGAAAGAGAAAAGAGGCGTGCGCTGTGTCAGAAAAAAGGGCAGACACAGAGAGCAAAACAGGTGGTGGCATACGAGGTCACATCGTCTACATCTGACGCCTCTGTGCGGAGGGAAGAGAGGGAGCAGCGTCCAGAGACCGCTCTGCGAAGAGAAGAACAAGGAAGAAGCAGAAGAAATTGGCGGACGAGTCAATGACAACTTTTGAGTAGATTATAAAAGAAAGGGAGCAGACAAAAGAAGAAATGTACAAGTCAATGCTCCTAGGTATGTTAATAGATGTAAATAAACAAAAACAAATTAGATTTTTTAAAGAGAAAAAACAAACAACAAAACGAGAAAATGAGCAAAAGCAGGAAAAAATCATAAGGAAGCCAGGCATGAGGGTGAAGAGGAGGAAACATGAGAGAGGAGGAAGGGAGACCAGAGTGGTTTATCAGGAGGGAAGTAGGATATATAGAATTCAAGTTCTGAGGACAGAATCGGGAAGGACCATGGGATAAAAGGTAAATGAGATCAGCAGTAAAGGAGAGCTGAGTGGATCAAAAGAAAGTTATGGAAAACACAAGGGGTGGCAAGATAAACAGAGACCCAGAGAAAAGAGGTGAAAACATTTTCTAACAGTAATAGAGAGGAGATGGAACTAGAATTCCAATGTACGAATGGCCAAAATAACTATCTAAATAACTAAGGATGAGCAGAAAAGGAGAAGACCAAGAGCACAGGAAAAAGAGCCAACAAACATGTCAAAAAGAAATGAAGTCTGCCTCTTCTACTTCTCTTTTAAAGTTGCTTTGGTTTCCTTTTGTCCTCTTTCTAAGCCTGTTCAAGTCTGAGATAGATGAGAAGAGCAGCCAAAGAAACAGATCTGTTGAAGCATCAATTGGAAAGGATGGGAGGGTTGGAGGAGGAGCACAGCTCCATGACTACATTAGGTAAGTGTTTACTATCAAAGCCTGTTCTCTGTAGACAACTGTATTAGTGTTGATAGAAGTTAATTTATGCAATGTCTTTCAACTCAAACACTACAATTCCTGATCTCATGTGATTATTCACCTCATGTGAGCGGGCTTTCGGATGTTTTTTTCTTGAAACAGATTGTGGCATATGAGGTCACTTTATCTGTTGAAGCATCAATAGGAAAGGATGAAAGGGAGGGAGGCAGGAAGAGGAAAACACAGAAGAGCAGATGAGGTAAGTGCTTGGGCTTGTGATGAGAGGATCGGGGCTCCAGAACTGGGGTTTATGATTGAAAATTCTCAGACAAATGTATTACTGTGAATCCCATTCGTTCAATGACTATTTGATGAATTCCTGACGGGATAATTGTTTTACAGGAGCACTCTATGTTCTGCTTCCATGTGGATTGACAACATTGCTTTCAGGAGCTGCTGGAGGACACCCTGGAAGAAGAGGGAGAGGGTCTATGATAGGCAGTTTGCCATGGGCCATAAATGGGCGTTTGGGTGTTAATTCTTCCTGCTTTATATCATACAACTTTACAATAAAAATGAATTGCAAGCATCAGCCTTTTCTGTTTGAGTGTGATCAGTGCAGTAGTAGTAAGATTGGTGTAAACCCAAGGAATATTCTGGCCTTCTAGGCAGAGTTCCTCTGTCCAGTGTCTGTGTTCTATTGCCAAGTGTCTGTGTTCTTTTGCCCATCTTAATCTTTTTATTGGCCAGTCAGATATGGCTTTTTCTTTGCAACTTTGCCTAGAATGCCAGCATCACGGAGTCGCCTCTTCACTGTTGACGTTGAGACTGGTGTTTTGCGGGTACTATTTAATGAAGCTGCCAGTTGAGGCATCTATTTCTCAAACTAGACACTCTAATGTACTCTTGCTTAGTTGTGCACCGGGGCCTCCCACTCTTTCTATTCTGGTTATTGCCGGTTTGCACTGTTCTGTGGAGTAGTACACAGCGTTGTACGAGATTTTCAGTTTCCGGGCAATTTCTCGCACGGAATAGCCTTAATTTCTCAGAACAAGAATAGGCTGACGAGTTTCAGAATAAAGTTCTTTGTTTCTGGCCATTTTGAGACTGTAATCGAATCCACAAATGCTGATGCTCCAGATACCCAACTAGTCTAAAGGCCAGTTTTATTGCTTCTTCAATCAGAACAGTTTTCAGCTGTGCTAATGTAATTGCAAAAGGGTTTTCTGATGATCAATTTTCCTTTTAAAATGACACATTTGCATTAGCTAACAATGTGCCATTGGAACGCAGAAGTTATGGTTGCTGATAATGGACCTCTGTACAACTATGTACAATTGAATTCGGAAGTTTACGTACACTTAGGTTAGAGTCATTAAAACTCATTTTTCAACCACTCCACACATTTCTTGTTAACAAACTATAGTTTTAACAAGTCGGTTAGGACACCTACTGTGTGCATGACACAAGTAATTTCTGTATCACAATTCCAGTGGGTCAGAAGTTAACATACACTAAGTTGACTGTGCCTTTAATAAACAGCTTGTAAAATTCCAGAAAATGATGTCATGGCTTTAGAAGCTTCTGATAGGCTAATTGACATCATTTTATTCAATTGGAGGTGTACCTGTACATATATTTCAAGGCATACCTTCAAACTCAGTGCCTCTTTGCTTGACATCATGGGAAAATCAAAAGAAATCAGCCAAGACCTCGTAAAAAAATGGTAGGCCTCCACAAGTCTGGTTCATCCTTGGGAGTATTTTCCAAACGCCAGAAGGTACCACGTTCACCTGTACAAGCAATAGTATGCAAGTACAAACACCATCGGACCATGCAGCGTCATACCGCTCAGGAAGGAGACGCGTTCTGTCTCCTAGAGATGAGCGTACTTTGGTGCGAAAAGTGCAAATCAATCCCAGAACAACAGCAAAGGACCATGTGAAAATGCTGGAGGAAACATGTACAACGTATCTATATCCACAGTAAAACGAGTTCTATATCAACATAACCTGAAAGGCCGCTCACCAAGGAAGAAGCCACTTCTCCAAAACCGCCATAAAAAAGCCAACTGCACATGGGGACAAAGACAATACTATTTAAATAAATGTCTTCTGCTCTGATGAAAAAATAAATAAACTGTTTGGCCATAATGACAATCATTATGTTTGGAGGAAAAAGGGGGAGGCTTGCAAGCCAAAGAACACCATCCCAACCGTGAAGTACGGGGGTTGCAGCATCATGTTGTGGGGGTGCTTTGCTGCAGGAGAGACTGGTGAACTTCACAACATAGATGGCATCATGAGTAGGGAAAGTCATGTGGACATATTGAAGCAACATCAAGACATCAGTCAGGAAGTTAAAGCTTGGTCCCAAATGGACAACGACTCCAAGCATACTTCCAAAGTTGTGGCAAAATGGCTGAAGGACAACAAAGTTAAGGTATTGGAGTGGCCATCACAAAGCCCTGACTTCAATCCTATAGAGAATTTGTGGGCAGAACTGAAAAAGCGTGTGAGCGCAAGTAGGCCTACAAACCTGACTCTGTTACAACAGTAGGAATGGGCCAAAATTCACCCAACTTATTGTGGGAAGCTTGTGGAAGGCTACCCAAAATGTTTGACCCAAGTTAAACAATTTAAAGGCAATGCTACCAAATACTGATTGAGTGTATGTAAACTTCTGACCCACTGGGAATGTGATGAAAGATATAGAAGCTGAAATAAATCTTGATTATTCTGACATTTCGTTCTTAAAATATAGTTGTGACCTAAGACAGGGAATTTTTACAACTGAGTTTAAATGTATTTGGCTAAGGCGTATGTAAACTTCTGACTTCAACTGTAGATATTCCACAAAAAAAAAAGAAAGCCTGATCCAGCTACAATAGTTACATTGTCAACACCATTTCTGATCAAGTTGATATTATAATGGACAAAAAAGGCATTCAAAAACAAAGACATTTCTAAGTGACCCCAAACTTTTGAACGGTTGTGTTTATACATCTTTATGTATATTGGTTTAGCATTCCTTGCATAAAGGTGGGCCACTTCCATGGTACCGGTTATCCTGAGTTGAGCTCAAGAGTTCAAAGTTACCTCGCCAACTAAAGCCTGTTTCGTAGTACACCCTTCGAGAGGGCGAAATTGTTATTTTGGTGAGTCTATGATCCCTGCTCTCCAAGTCCTGTTACAGCATCATCGTTAAATCATTTGTTGCCTAGGTTGTCGGCCAAGTTTAAGGACTAACTCACCATTAATTTAAGTCTCTCCTGCTATGCTAGATCTACTTCTTCTCTGATCCCACCTTGGGATGTATGATGAGCATAGCTGAGAAGGTCCATTATAGAACGAAACAGAACACTGCAAGCAACATCACACTGACTGGATTCTTTTCAGTCTAGGTCATTTTATTTATTTCCAAGACAAGTGCAGTGGTATAGGCTTAATTTAAGGCAGCAAGAGCACACAGGAGAAAATAAACTACTGCCAGACACACGTATAATCCATCAGAAAGCTTTAAGGGACTTGTTCAACTTATTCATTGTTGAGAAGTTAAAATGTCAGTGCCATTTGTGTTGGAATCTTCAGTCGACAGCAGCGGTGTTGAAATCTTCTTCGATGGTGTCAAATGCTAAACTGTGCATTGTTATTCTGTGAAAGACAGGACATGAACATGGTTAGAATACAGTGCGATAATGACTGCATTTACAAAGGCAGCCCAACTCTGATATTTTTCCTGTCTCTGTGTGTGCGCGCATGTCTTTACCACATTGATAGAGTTTGTTAAGGCGTGTTATGTCCAGGGGGCTCAGGTGATTTCTCTGTCCAATCTGGACTCCCCTCTTCTTGGAGTGAATAGTGGGGTTACGGTTTGATGAGAAGTAGTATCTGCCAGGAGAAACCCAACAATGGGGGATTAGAGGACTTGCTACTTTAACACAAGGACTGCGTCACAAAGCCACCAGAATCCCAATATAGTGCACATAGTTTGACCAGAGCCCAGGTAAACAATAGTGACCTAAATAGGGAACCATTTGGTACACACAGGGAAATGTTACTGGAGCTGGATACTGTACAGTCGTGGCCAAAAGTTGAGAGAATGACACAAATATTAATTTCTACAAAGTTTGCTGCTTCAGTGTCTTTAGATATTTTTGTCAGATGTTACTATGGAACACGGAAGTATAATTACAAGCATTTCATAAGTGTCAAAGGCTTTTATTAACAATTACATTCAAGTTGATGCAAAGAGTCAATATTTGCAGTGTTGACCCTTCTTTTTCAAGACCTCTGCAATCCGCCCTGGCATGCTGTCAATGAACTTCTGGGCCATATCCTGACTGATGGCAGCCCATTCTTGCATAATCAATGCTTGGAGTTTGTCAGAATTTGTGGGGTTTTGTTTGTCCACCCGCCTCTTGAGGATTGACCACAAGTTGTCAATGGGATTAGGGTCTGGGGAGTTTCCTGAACATGGACCCAAATTAGCGATATTTTGTTCCCCGAGCCACTTAGTTATCACTTTTGCCTTATGGCAAGGTGCTCCATCATGCTGGAAAAGGCATTGTTCGTCACCAAACAGTTCCTGGATGGTTGGTACCATTCTTTATTCATGGCTGTGTTCTTAGGCAAAATTGTGAGTGAGCCCACTACCTTGGCTGAGAAGCAACCCCACACGTGAATGGTCTCAGGATGCTTTACTGTTGGCATGACACAGGACTGATGGTAGCGCTCACCTTGTCTTCTCCGGACAAGCTTTTTTCCGGATGCCCCAAACAATCGGAAAGGGGATTGATCAGAGAAAATGACTTTACCCCAGTCCTCAGCAGTCCAATCCCTGTACCTTTTGCAGAATATCAGTCTGTCCCTGATGTTTTTCCTGGAGAGAAGTGGCTTCTTTGCTGCCCTTCTTGACATCCTCCAAAAGTCTTCGCCTCACTGTGCATGCAGATGCACTCACACCTGCCTGCTGCCATTCCTGTACTGGTGGTGCCCCGATCCCGCAGCTGAATCAACTTTAGGAGACAGTCCTGGCGCTTGCTGGGCTTCAGGGCACCCAAGAAAGTCTTCTTCACAACAATTGAACCGCTCTCCTTGAAGTTCTTGATGATGCGATAAATGGTTGATTTAGGTGCAATCTTGCTGGCAGCAATATCCTTGCCTGCGAAGCCCTTTTTGTGCAAAGTAATGATGACGGCACGTGTTTCCTTGCAGGTAACAATGGTTGACAGAGGAAGAACAATGATTCCAAGCACCACCCTCCTTTTGAAGCTTCCAGTCTGTTATTCGAACTCAATCAGCATGACAGAGTGATCTCCAGCCTTGTCCTCATCAACACTCACACCTGTGTTAACGAGAGAATCACTGACATGAGATCAGCTGGTCCTTTTGTGGCAGGGCTGATATGCAGCGGAAATGTTTTTGGGGGATTCAGTTCATTTTCATGGCAAAGAGGGACTTTGCAATTAATTGCAATTCATCTGATCACTCTTTATAACATTCTGGAGTATATGCAAATTGCCATCATACAAACTGAGGCAGCAGACTGAAAATGTTGAGAATGACACAAATATACTTTTGCCCACGACTGTACACAGTCACAAAACTAATATTTACTTATTGCTAGCAGTTTAAAAACAAGGTGAGTAAAATTAGGACTTTAGTGGGAATAAGGAGGAGAGGAGTATGACTGACGTTCCGTAGTGCATTATGGAGTCGTAGTCATAGGGCAGGTCCTGAGTGTCTCCTTTCTTCACCTTAAAATTATTTTCTTTTCCTGGAAGTTAAAAGAGGCAGATGTGACTGGTGGACACTGCTGGGTGTGAATGTGATATAGGGGAATGAAAATGGAAATGTAGACAAGTTGAGATGGAAACCATTAAGTTGAACCTCTAGCAGGAGGAAACTCTACAGGATTCAAGGCATGAATATTTCATCTTACCTAATGAAACCCATTGCGGGTGGTAATGTAACAAAACTGCCTTCAAAACGAGCTTACATGTTATCCCAGGATACCCATTACGGGTGGCAACTGTAAAAGGTATATTTTACACCAGGATACCCATTACGGGTGGTAACTGTAGATGACAACGTAGTGTTATTCGCGTCAGGCAAATTTAGCGAACAAGGTTGCTGCGTTCACGCCAGGGAAAATTCACAGGAGTAAACGAATTCAGTTTAATTCTACATAATTGGAAATGAGTCTGAAATACATAGTTATGCATAGTATTGGTCTCAAACTGAAGAACACTGATGGTTACTGGTGTAAGATTCTCTGGTGTTTACAGAACTGGTGCTGTGAGATTAGGATATCAGGATTCAAGGTAGCTCTGATATTAGGCTATCAGGACCTGCTTAGACAAAGCAACTTCAACAGTAGAGAAAAGGGTTGCAATGTATGGGGAAATGAATGGCTGCAGTATTTCCGTTATAATAAGTACATGATAAATGGAACGTTAAGGCATAAATGTATGAAAGACTATTCTTATTTTAAACTAAAGTGGTTCTGTCCTTGTGGTATGTAGTGTTTCATGTTGTGTGGACCCCAGGAAGAGTAACTGCTGCTTAGGCAGTACCTAATAAAATACTAAATGTCAATAGTTATTCTATACGGTCTTCACTCCAGACCACAAAAAGCTGAATCAGGTATGTTAGTGTTGGGCTGCTACTAAAGCCTGCACACTGCAGCTCATGGGACAAATTGACCAGCCCTGCCCCTGATCCACATGCACTGCCCCTGAGGTGGTTTAGTATGTTGTGTTGGTGTGAGTTACCTGGGACCACGTTGTCCCACTGTATGGTGACGTATTGGTCACGGTCTGGCCGTGTGTGCTCGTGGTGCAGGCCCAGGGCATGCATCAGCTCATGACACAGGTTCCCCACGTTACAGGCTCTACCGAAGTACACAGACTGGGCCCCGCCCTGGAAACCTACATACGACGCACAGCTAGAGTTAAGCGAAGAGAGATAAAGGTGAGAGAAGCGGGAGGAGAGAAATGGAGGAGAAAGAGGGGATATGACAGGAAGAGAGGAAAAATAAAGGATTGAACACAGGAAAAGGAAGGAGAGGTTGTGAGTTAACTGGAAACTGCTGGGAAGGAGAGAATGTGTTAATGTGCCCACTTTGGACTCACCCTGTCCCAGAGATGAACTCTATGTAGTTCATCTCATTGGTGTATTCGTGGAAGCGGATACACGTCTGGTCTGAAATAAGCTTGAACGCTGCTAGTATAGTTTCCTTTCTGTCCACTGTGTGGATCAGAGACAATCTACCATTAGACGGTGCATATCATTCTCACTGTATTAGAAAACATCTAGTGTTACAGTGTTCATCTCTCCTACTGTATTCGACACTCACCCAGATAATCGTTGATCTTGTAGGGGATAGAAGCGACGCCTTCATTCTCATGCCAAAGTGACTTCACAGCTAATCGGTCTTCCTGTAGGACAAACACCTAGTCTTAAATCCAGCTGTCGCTAGAGAGTATAGGCCTCAGATTAATTCAATTGTTATTTCCGCGTTTCCCCTATGAATGTTTTTAAGTTCTAAAATGGTCAAACTATTTCAGTATTCACTTAAATGACTAAAACCAGACTAAGTATGTAGAAAAAAAAGAATGGAGCAATATACAGTGTACTTTCCATGACAGACTGACCAGGTGAATGCTATGATCCTTATTGAGGTCACCTGTTCAAATCAGTGTATATGAAGAGACCATGGATCATGTCTATATGCCATTCAGAGGGTGAATGGGCAGGACAAAATATTGAAGTACCTTTGATCAGGGTATGGTAGGTACCAGACTCACCAGTTTGAGTGTGTCAAGAACTGCAACGTTGCTGGGTATTTCACACTCAGTTTCCCGTGTGTGTGTTAAGAATGGTCCACCACCCAAAGGACATCCAGCCAATGGCAGTCCAGTGGTCGAAAATGGGTGACACGAATTGTGCAGAGCAACAGACGGGCTACAGTTATAGTCAATTGACAGTCCAGTAAAACATTTGTTCCCAAAGACCCCAAAAATGCTCAGCTCGTAGAACCTTGACACAAATGGGGTATGGCAGAGTTCCACTTCTTTCAGCAAAAAACTTGTTGCAGTGGACTAAGGAAACACTGGACACAGGAGAATTGGAAAAACGTCTGGTATGATAAATGCCGTTTTTTTGCAATTTCACGCTGATGGGAGGACTAGGGTATGAAGAAAACCACATGCATCCATCATGCCGTTTGTCAACATTACAGGCTGGTGAGTGGCAGTGGTATGCTTTGGGGTGCCTTTTCATGGCACACGTTGGGCCCCATGATAAAAGTTGAGCAACGTTTGAATGTCTTAACATAATTGAAAATCAGGTGCATCCCTTCCTGGCAGCAGTGCTTGCCTACGGAGCCGTGAGGGGAACGGCACCTCTGTACCTTCAGGCTCTGATCAGTCCCTACACCCAAAGGGCACTGCGTTCATCCACCTCTGGCCTGCTCGCCTCCCTACCTCTGCTTAAGCACAGTTCCCGCTCAGCCCAGTCAAAACTGTTCACTGCTCTGGCACCCCAATGGTGGAACAAGCTCCCTCACGACGCCAGGACAGCGGAGTCAATCACCACCTTCCGGAGACACCTGAAACCCCACCTCTTTAAGGAATACCTGGGATAGGATAAAGTAATCCTTCTAACCCTCCTCCCCCCCTAAAAAAGATAGATGTACTATTGTGAGGTGATTGCACCAATTTTTAAGTCATTTAGTCTGCTAAATGACGTAAATGTAATGTAAATGCAGTGTATCCATCTGTGAATTGATTTTTTCAGCAGGATAATGCCCCATGCCACAAGGCTAGGATTGTCCAGGAATGGTTCCTTGAAATTTACAGTGAATTCAGCTTAGTGCAGTGGCCTGACCAGTCACCAGATCTCAATCCAATTAAGCATCTGTGGGATGAGATGGAACGAGCCATTTCGGATTAGAGATCCACTACCAGCCAACTGGGCACAATGGTGGGAAGCATTGAGGAAATCATGGGGCCAGCATTCCTGTGGAATGCTTGACACCTTGTAGAGTCCATGCCCTGACGAACTGAGGCTTTTCTGAGGGCAAAGGGCGGTGCAACTCAATGTTAGGTGTTCCGAATGTTTTGTAGACAAAATATATATATATTTTAAGATCTTTTATTTAAAAAAGAGGGGGGAAAAAAATCACCTAAATAAATGAACTAAAACCGTGCAATTGGCAACGCTCACTACGATATAAAGTGAGATTGTCGTCACTGGCCGACACACAAATCTATTATTTGCATGACTCACTGTGCAATAGTGTTTAACATGAATTTTGAATGACTACCTCGTCTCTGTAACCCACACATACAATTCTCTGTAAGGTCTCCAACAAGCAGTGAATTTCAAACAGATTTAACTACAACGACCTATTGGTTTTCAAATAACTTGCATAAGGCACCTATTGGTAGATGGGTAAAAAAAGCAGACATTGAATATCCCTTCGAGCGTGGTGAAGTTAATTACACTTTGGATGGTGTTTCAATACACCCAGTCCATACAAAGATACAGGTGTCTTAAGTCAGTTGCCAGAGAAGAAGGAAACCGCTCAGGGATTTCACCATGAGCCCAATGGTGACTTTAAAACAGGTAGACTTTAATGGCTGTGATAGGAGAACTGAGAATGGAACTACATTTTAGTTACAAATTGACAGTGAAAAGGAAGCCTGTACAGAATAAAATTATTCCAAAACATGCATCCTGTTTGCGTCAAGGCACTAAAGTAATACTGCAGAAAATGTGGCAAAGCAATTCTCTTTTTGTCCTGAATACAAAGTGTAATGAGAGGCAAATCCAAAAGATTACAGAGTACCACTTCATATTTTCAAGCATGGTGGATGCATCATGTTATGGGTATGCTTGTAATCGTTGCGGACTGGGGAGTTCCAGGATAAAAAAAGAAACGGAATGAGATGAGCACAAGCAAGAGCCTAGAGGAAATCCTGGTTTAGTCTGCTCTCTACCAGACACTGGGAGCATAATTCACCTTTCTGCAGGACACGAAACTAAAACACAAGGGCAAATCTGCACTGGAGTTGCTTAGCAAGAAGACAGAATGTTCCCGAGTGGCCGAGGTACAGTTTTGACAAATCTACGGTAAGACCTGAAAATGGTTGTTTAGTAGTGATCAACAACCAATTTGACAGCTTGAATAAGGCACTGTACCAGCTTCTGGTATACACAGACTGAAACTAATGACTGCAAAATCGTTCAAGGTTTCTTTACAAGACAGAATGTTGAATAAAACGACATTGAAACTTACTCTACTGGTGGTCCGTGGTGTTGATCCTTCAGATGGTCAAAATATCCACAGGAAAGTACTGTTAACACAACTTTTTAGAGTGGCGGTACTGAAGTTGAAATTTCTATCACCTGGCACTTCAGTTAGTATGCATGCATTGTATATTTTTCCTGTGGATATTTTGGCTCAAATTTCAACCATCTGAAGGACCAACACCATGGACAACCGGTAGAGCAAGTTCAAATGTAATTCTGTTCAACAATCTGGCTTGAATGATTTTGCAGTCATTAGCTTCAGGCTGTGTATACCAGAAGGTGGTATCAATCTGATTCATCAGCCTAAAAAAAGATGCAGTAACAGGACAGAAAGCAGGGATAATAGACTCACCGAAACCAGAATGTCTCCCTCCACGATAGCAATGGCGAACTGTAAGTCCTCTGTAACAGAGAGAGTGGGTCTGAAAAAACCACACTGACACAACATGTACTAGTTACAAGTCACTACCTCCAGTGCCATTAAAGTCCAGACCTCGCAGTAGAGGTCCAGGATTGTGCGCTTCATCTAATGAATGCGTTACCTTCTCTGGTTTCAGGCATTTTAACCCAATCATTTTCTCTGTGGCGTGGTCCCATTGAGGCAGTAGAACCTAAAGGCAATTGTTAACATTAAACACATTTTGCAAAATTTTATTTTTGATAGATAAGCCATGAACTTGAAGAAAACCAATGGAATTGTTTCTTTAGGCCCATCACACCAAGAGATTGACTTGAGAATCACAGTAGAGGCCTACCTGTGGCAGTGAAAGTCACATTTGTAGAATTGTTGATGGGGTTTGTAGAATTGTCCACTGAAATACAGAAAGAAAATATAAAGAGGAACAGAACAACAGTTTTGCAGTGGGGCTGGCCTACATGAACTAAAAATGGTAAACAGGCCTAGTTTTCAGTCTGTAACCTTACGAAATGAGTGGTCCCCAATGCAGGCCTGCTTACCTGTGGCAGGGAAAGTAGAATTTGAAGTAGTAGCATTTGTCAAATTGGTGATGGGAACACTGCCCACTGAAATACACAAGGGTAACATAATACATGTTAAATAATAACATGGTGAACCAATTGGCGTCTACAGTGGAACTGGCCTGGCCTAACTGAAATGGAAAACACTCAAAAGTAGGATGTCACAAAAACAAAATGACTGGTCCTACCTTGGACAACCCAGATGAGAATCAGAAACCAAACCATGTTGAAACAACGATTGTCCCCCAAGATTTGGGAGAAAAAAAACAACCAGAGAAACAGCACAAACAAATGTGTTCAATAGCTCTCCTTCCAGTCAAATAGTGGGTAGGGCAGCAATCACAAAAGAACAGGTGTGTTCTCCTTCTCCTTCTTCGGTGAGGTTTAAAGACGGTTGGCATCCAATATGTTGCATTATCGCCCTCTACTGAACTATCGTATGAATCCATTACCTTTGTGATACAAAATGGGAAAAGGGGAAACGTGAAAATGTTTAAATATATATATATTTAATGACTCTACTAACTAACCCGACACTCATTAAAACCCATCACCTTATTCCACTACTTTAACCCTATCTTAACCTACCCCGGGCCAATGACCCGAGAGGACGAGACACTACCACTCAACACACCCTGTAACTCTTCTGAAATCAAATCTCGTACCCCCAAGTACTTCTCTGCAGCTGCCACCACAACATCTATTTTCTATGACTTACGTGTCATCTCTGCGGTACAGCAGATAACAATTGCTATGAATGCTAAGCCAACCTCACTGAAACATATATCACTCATTGGCCTATCCCTCTGTTCTGGCAAAGATCTACTATTCACAGGGATTCTCTCTGAATCCCTCACCCTCCACTACCTTCTTCACTTCCTCCGCATACAACATCTTCTGCACTACAATGACCCTGGCCACCTAAACCTGCCTCTCTCGCACCAGACACCTCCACTTAGGGTTACCTTCACCGACTCAACGGCACCCACCATCTTTTCCACCCAACTTGAAACCGACCATGGATCAGACAAAAGGCCTGGTTCCACCTTCTTCAAAAATCTTACTCCCACTGAACCAATCGTATCTTTATCATAACCATGCCCATCAATGGAAGAATTGGGCTCCAAGCTCCTCACAACAACTTCTACCCCTTCCACTCTGTTTGAAATTGATAGCAATCTTCCTCGACATACCCTCTCCCTTGTCATTGCTATCTTCAACAGATACAAACCCATCCTCTGCCTCCTTCAGTCTTTTCAACCTCCTCTCTCTTTCCCTCCAATCCTCCTCCCTTGACCAGTATAGACAGTGTTAATGTGCATCCATAGTATATAGTGAGCAGTACTGTGCATAATGTAGCAGATATAGGAATGCCCTCATGCAGGAACACCCCGAAATGTGGGCTGCAGTTGCACACTATTGACAGAAAGACACATCAACCTCAGATAAAGCATCCGAGACAGCAAAACAGCGCTCCTCTGTCTTAGTATGTGTAGGCCATGTATCTGATGCCGTCTGGTCAAAAAGCATATAGCATGTCATACAGCCACAGTTATAGAGCGGTCAGACTTTCTGGATGTTTAGTTCAGTCCTATGTGTTCTCTGGCAAATCTCTGATATCTTGTCGTGGATCTTGGCTATGATGGTGGGCTCCCCATTGACAGAAAATAAATATCTGCTGTGGGAAACCGTGTAGACAGTGTTAGTGTTCATGTATAGTGCAGTATAGACAGTGGTAATGTGCGTCCATAGTATAGAGTAGTGAACAGTACTGTCCATAATGTAGCATAGAGCCCATGTCGTATGTCCAGAGTGTTCCCAGAGTGGTATACCAAGAAGCAAGCTAGATCTACTCAGGGTCTTTTAAATCTAGCCAGCTTCAGTTAGCTTCACATTCCAGCTCAGGCTTCATCCGTACTACGATGGTGGATTTTGCTTGTCCACCTGACGCAAAAGGCTGTCACATGCTTCCCAGTCGAAACAGTTTAAGCTTATACATTTTGTGAAGTTCATTTTGGTGTTTGGTAGGTTTTTTTCAGCTGTTTGCGTACACCAATTTTTTTGTTGAGGCAAGTCGAAGTTTGGTAGTCAAAGTCTACACCCCTTCATCAGTGATTGGTTCACAGTAGGGGTGGGAACTATGGACGGGATTCTTCAATGAAGTGTTTGCTATCATTCACTTGAGAATTACTGCACTAAACTGATGTGTAATTGCGCGTCTAAGACCTCCTCTGCAAAAATATAAAAAATTCAATACAGATTTCTTGATGTATCTACTTTGAGGAAGTGTTTCTGGCTATATTGTTACTACGGTGGCTCAAGAGAGACAAACAGTAATATTGCCTCTTTCTCCTAGTTTTTCAAGCCAAGGTCTTTAGGAAGTGTGAGCACAGAAGTTTGCATCGCCTAGCCGAGTTCTGCTAGGAACAAACTGAACCTATGTATGGGGACGTCTTTACTCTAGAATAGTTATTGCAAATTTTATCAGGCTATGGTGTAAAATAGTCCAAATTAGAGCCATCTTATGGGCAAAAGTGCCATATTTTATTATCTATTGTTAACGTCTTTGATATGCTTATCAATGCACAAGCCCCTTCCTCCCCCACTCCTATCGATCTTATTTCATTGGTCCTCGCAAATCAGACACTTCATTCAGGATATATGAGAAAGCTCCGAGTTAGCCTACCCCAGAGAAGGTTCGTTTTAGAGGATTTGTTGCCTTGGAAATGTACACTGAAAAGAAATATACACACATGTAAAGTGTTGGTCCCATGTTTCATGAGCTGAAATAAAAAATCTCAAAAATATTCCATATGCAAAAAAAGCTTATTTCTCTCATTTTGTGCACAAATTTGTTTACATCGCTGTTAGTGAGCGTTTCTCCGTAATCCATCCACCTGACAGGTGTGGCATATCAAGAAGCTGATTAAATAGCATGATCATTACACAGGTGCACCTTGTGCTGGGGACAATACAAATCCCCTAAAATGCGCAGTTGTGTCACAATACAATGCCACAGATGCCTCAAGTTTTGAGGGATTGTGCAATTGGCATGCTGACTGCAGGAATGTCCACCAGAGCTGTTGCTAGATAATTGAATGTTAATTTTTCAACCATAAGGTTCCTCAAACATCATTTTAGAGAATTTGTAGCCACGCTGGGAGGGAGGCTGACAAGTATTTGCATATAATAATGCCTTTTTGTGGGGACAAACTCATTCTGATTGGCTGGGCCTGGATGCAAGTGGGTGCGCCCTCCAAGGCCCACCCAATGGCTGTGCCCCTGTACAGTCATGTGAAATCCATAGATTAGGGACTAATGAATTCATTTCAATTGACCTCCTTATATGGACTGTAACTCAGTAAATTCTTTGAAGTTGCATTTATATTGGTCTTCCGAGTGGCGAAGCGGTCTGAAGCACTGCATCTCAGTGCAAGAGGCGTCACTAAAGTCCCTGGTTTGAATCCAGGCTGTATCACATTCGGCCGTGATTGGGAGTCCCATAGGGTGACGCACAATTGTAAAAAAATCTGTAATGTTGCAATTATACATTCATGCAGGAGGAAATACAATGATTGCACTAGTGCATATGCGTGAAAGTGGTCTGCACACAGCACATTATCCCCGGAGATGCCAAACTCGGGCAAAGTGTCCCCCATATGACGTCACAGTGATGTCATAATGAGTGGGGGGAAAAAACACCTGCATCAGAGACAGTGCAAAGATTTTCATACTCTGCCACATCCTGAAGAGTTACCTTGTTGTACAATGTCTACCATTTACAACTGGAATCTACATTGAAATTACAACACGTACAGTTTTTATTATGAATACATTTCTTTCTTGTTGTCCCATGATTTTCACTTAGCAAAAAGAGTTAATGTCAACGCGAAACTGAATGTGAGGACGAACAAAGGTACTTTTTACATAGTCCTATGTGCATCCCAAATCAACCCTATAAAGTACATTATCAGCCATGGTCAAAAGTAGTACACTATGTAGGGAATAGGGTCCCATCAGAGGACAAACACTCATGATGCATCATGGACAGTAGCTGTGAAGTGATACACATTGCTACAGTGTGGTTTTTACTATGTTTATGAGCTTACTAGTACTAAAAATACTGTATTTCAAAAATAGAAGTGGATTAATTGGTTAATAGGCCTATGTGGCTCTGGTGATTTGTTGTCTGTCAGGGTGGGTGTGGTCTCCCATGGCACCACATTACATCACAATTGTGATGTCATAAATAATTGTATTCTGATGACAGCCTAAATGGTTTGCCATTTACGGCAACACTTACAAGTTCAATTCAGGGTCAAAATCATTGCTATATTTTGGATGGTTATTTTTGAAGTGATTGATTGGTGGTAAGTAGTTGTGACCACTTGTGATTTAGTGTGAAAAGGCCTACTTTGTGACACAATTTAATTGTGATGATTTAAATAATATAATAATATTTTTAAGCCATATTGTACCTTTTTCAGGATTACTGTAATTGAAGGAACTATGGGAAAGTTCTCCTTCCCAAGGCTCATCATAAGAATGGTTAGAATCTCTTTTCTCTCACCACCCTCATAGTCAAAACTCCAGTGATTTAAAATCATCACTTTGACATACAGGTCTATGAGCTTTTCTAAGATTGAAAATAACAATAACCTCATTACTAACTGCATGTTTGTCATCATTTTCATTTCTAGCCATGGGCAAATCGGACTGCACAGGACGATTTCTGCACAGGAACTACTGAACTCCACAGGCCCAGAACACACCAGCCTCACAACTCCTCACAACTCCCCAGCCTTAATGTAAGTCCCATCTGCAGGCTAAATCTACGACCCACTAAAGTGGTCCAGACTAATCATGTATGGACAATCAGTGTAAACGTTGTACTAACTACGGCTTGATCGAGTGTCAACATTATACCTTATTGATATTCTATATCAATGAAATACAATGGAAGGTACATAATAATCCAATGCGTAAAATAAAATATACCATGTTCTATTCTCAATATCCCTACTGCCCCAAAGGTTTGTAGGCAGGGCAAGGAGGACACCGATTCAACCCAGAAGAAGAGGAAAAAGAAGAGGCTAAATGAGAAGGGAACCCAGGTTGAACTAGGCATGCGGGAGGATATCCGTGACCTTGACCTCGCCCATTGGAGATTGGCTAGAGAGACATGGAGAACTGAGCGAGGAAACATGAGGGAGATTAAGGCGCTGTATGGAGAAATATTTAGGCTGCACCAACTCTTGGAGGAGGTAACAAGAGCAGTTTTCTTTAATCAGACTTTCATATCAGTAGGTATACTGTAGTTGCTTTAGATGTTCCCAATCCTGATAAACAGAAATTAGATCTAAATAGATAGAATAGTGAAATAAGAAGGCAAGAAAAAAACTGCACATTGGAAGTATTCTGAGGAAGGTCTGCAATCTGCACTGGTAGTATTCTGAGGAAGGTCTGCATTCTGCACTGGTTGTATTCTCAGGAAGCTCTGAATTCTGCACTGGTAGTATTATTAAGAAGGTCTGCATTCTGCACTGATAGTGTTCTGAGGAAGGTCTGCGTTTTGCACTGGTAGTATTCTTAAGAAGGTCTGCATTCTGCACTGGTAGTATTCTTAGGAAGGTCTGCATTCTGCACTGGTAGTATTCTTAAGAAGGTCTGCATTCTGCACTGATAGTGTTCTGAGGAACGTCTGCGTTTTGCACTGGTAGTATTCTGAGGAAGGTCTGCATTCTGCACTGGTAGTATTCTAAGGAAGTCCTGCGTCTTCACTGGTAGTATTCTTAAGAAGGTCTGCATTCTGCACTGATAGTGTTCTGAGGAACGTCTGCGTTTTGCACTGGTTGTATTCTTAAGAAGGTCTGCATTCTGCACTGATAGTATTCTGAGGAAGGCCTGCATTCTGTACTGGTAGTATTCTGAGGAAGGCCTGCATTCTGCACTGGTAGTATTCTTAGGAAGGTCTGCATTCTTAGAATAAAGTTGAAAAGAATGGAGGAATTTCTGAATTGGAATGATTCCAAAAGTGTTCCCATTTTCCTAATAGGCTAATATACAGTAATAAAATGTGTTTTCTTTATGATATTTATTACCCATACACATGTAATTGTTTTAAGATAGTAATAACAATGACCATCAAGCTATTAAGTAATAAAAATGTGTCTGTCATCATATCTGAGGAAGGTCTGCATTCTGCACTGGTAGTATTCTTAAGAAGGTCTGCATTCTGCACTGATAGTGTTCTGAGGAACGTCTGCGTTTTGCACTGGTTGTATTCTTAAGAAGGTCTGCATTCTGCACTGATAGTGTTCTTAAGAAGGTCTAGAATCTGCACTGGTAGTATTCTGAGGAAGGTCTGCATTCTGCACTGGTAGTATTCTCAGGAAGCTCTGAATTCTGCACTGGTAGTATTATTAAGAAGGTCTGCATTCTGCACTGATAGTGTTCTCCTTGCTGTCCCCAGTCCACCTGGCCGTGCTGCTGCTCCAGTTTCAACTGTTCTGCCTGCGGCTATGGAACCCTGACCTGTTCACCGGACGTGCTTGTTGCACCCTCGACAACTACTATGATTATTATTATTTGACCATGCTGGTCATTTATGAACATTTTCACATTTTAACATCTTGACCATGTTCTGTTATAATATCCACCCTGCACAGCCAGAAGAGGACTGGCCACCCCTCATAGCCTGGTTCCTCTCTAGGTTTCTTCCTAGGTTTTTGGCCTTTCTAGGGAGTTTTTCCTAGGGAGATTTTCCTAGCCACCGTGCTTCTTTCACATGCTTTGTTTGCTGTTTGGGGTTTTAGGCTGGGTTTCTGTACAGCACTTTGAGAATATCAGCTGATGTACGAAGGGCTATATAAAAATACATTTGATTTGATTTGATTCTGAGGAAGGTCTGCGTTTTGCACTGGTAGTATTCTTAAGAAGGCCTGCATTATGCACTGGTAGTATTCTTAAGAAGGTCTAGAATCTGCACTTCTAGTATTCTGAGGAAGGTCTGCATTCTGCACTGGTAGTATTATTAAGAAGGTCTGCATTATGCACTGGTAGTATTCTTAAGAAGGTCTGCATTCTGCACTGATAGTGTTCTGAGGAACGTCTGCGTTTTGCACTGGTAGTATTCTGAGGAAGGTCTGCATTCTGCACTGGTAGTATTCTAAGGAAGGTCCTGCGTCTTGCACTGGTAGTATTCTTAAGAAGGTCTGCATTCTGCACTGATAGTGTTCTGAGGAACGTCTGCGTTTTGCACTGGTTGTATTCTTAAGAAGGTCTGCATTCTGCACTGATAGTGTTCTGAGGAAGGTCTGCGTTCTGCACTGGTAGTATTATGAGTTCTGTCGGCATTATGCTCTGGTAGTATTCTGAGGAAGGTCTGTATTCTGAACTGATAGTATTCTGAGGAAGAACTGCATTCTGCACTGGTAGTATTCTTAGGAAGGTCTGCATTCTTAGAATAAAGTTGAAATAGAATGGAAGAATTTCTGAATTGGAATGATTCCAAAAGTGTTCCCATTTTCCTAATAGGCTAATATACAGTAATAAAACGTGTTTTCTTTATGATATTTATTACCCATACACATGTAATTGTTTTAAGATAGTAATAACAATGACCATCAAGCTATTAAGTAATAAAAATGTGTCTGTCATCATACAGATTGGGGTGGATAAAGGGGTGATAAAGCAGCGCTCCACCTCCATTCTTTGTCCCGTCTCCCCGACACTGCCAGCTTTCCCCTGGTACAACCTCCACAGGTTCCTCGCCAACAGCCATTCGGAGCCAGACCAGCATGCTGCCGGCACCCAGAAGGACCCATCTAAGAAACATTCAATCTTTCCCCCTCTGGACACACAGAGCTGCACCTCCCCTGAAAGATGGCCTCATTCAACGTCCAAGACGTCACACCCACACGCTTCACACCGATTTGCTGTCCCATCCCACCCCCTGGTTTCCGGCCCTCCTGCCCGGATGAGACAGACCCATCCGCATGTCCACCCCAGGTCCCCATTGACTGGCCAGGCAAAGGTCAAGGATGAGGTCAAGAGGCCAGAGATTGCATCGTCTGAGGAATTGTCTGAGGAAGTTCAACGGAGAGGTGCAGAAATTGCGAATATGTATAAAGCACAGCTGATTGAGAGGATGGCCCAAAAGAGAAAGGAAGAGATTCTGAAGAAAAGGGTAAACAACGATGACAAGAACGATGACACTGAGGCCTCCTGCTCCTCTGCAGTAGAACAATCCAATACCCCTGCCACAGCCCCCGAGCGCCCAGCCAGCCCAGACGCCACGCCAGTGGCCGCCCGAGAGGACACTCAGGGGGACACCCAGCAGGACCTGGTAGAGGTTGTGAATGTGCTCAAGAGGCAATCATCTGATCTATACCTGCCTGACGACGTACGTGAGGGGTCACTCACATGGAAATCCATTTACGAGGAGCTGTGCCCACTCGCTCACAGGGTGAACACAGAAGCTGACTACATCAAGGCGCTCCGCGTCATCACTGAGAAGGCTGTGACTCCCTCGTGCTCGTCTGAGGATGATGTGTCTCAGAGTGTGAGTGAGGACACAAGTCAGGAGGGGAGTAGTGAAAGTGAGGAGAGCATGAGTGGACAACAGCAGAGATGTCTACACAGGGATCCTTATGGTGAGAGGGACAGGAAGGAGATTGATAGTGGTAAAATGGAAGGGAGATATGCAACCGCCAATGCAATGTCTATGATGGCGAGCCGAGGGAAAGAAGAACTTAATGCCATGAGCTACGCAGACAGGATCAAATATTTCAAGGATGAGGCTAAGAGAAATGAAGAGATGATGAAGATCGAAAGGAGGAAGGAAAAAGCCAGGGTTGAAGAGCTCAAGAAGTGGGAAAAGAGACAGAAGAAATTGAATGAGGAGGAAAGGAAAAGGACAGAAAATATGGAAAAAAACAAGTCAGAGGAGCAGAGGAAAAGGGAGAATGCAGAGATGAAACTAAAGATCGAACATGAGAAAAAGAGACGAGAACAAGAGAAAAAGAGAGAGAAAAAAGAAAGAAAGAAGCTGGAGATGCAACAGAAGGCCCGTGAAAAAGAAGAGAAAAAGAGGGCAGAGGAAGAGAAAAAGATGGAGAAAAAGAGGGAAGAGAAGTTGAAAAAGATTGAGAAACAGAGGATGGAGGAGGAGAGGAACAGGGAAAAGGAGAGAATGAAGGTGTTGGAGATGCAGCAAAAGGCACGAGAGAAAGAAGAGAAGAGGAGGAAAGTGGAACAGAAAAGAAGATTGAAGATACAGCAGGAACAAGAGAAGGAGGAACAGAAAAGGCAGACAAGGATACGAGACGAGGATAAGAAGAGAGCAGAGCTTCAAAAAATAAAAGATCACGAGGCCAGGTTCAAGATGGAGATGGAGAAACTGTATGAGAGAGAAGAGAGGAATGCACAGATTGAAAGAGAAAAGAGGCGTGCGCTGTGTCAGAAAAAAGGGCAGACACAGAGAGCAAAACAGGTGGTGGCATACGAGGTCACATCGTCTACATCTGACGCCTCTGTGCGGAGGGAAGAGAGGGAGCAGCGTCCAGAGACCGCTCTGCGAAGAGAAGAACAAGGAAGAAGCAGAAGAAATTGGCGGACGAGTCAATGACAACTTTTGAGTAGATTATAAAAGAAAGGGAGCAGACAAAAGAAGAAATGTACAAGTCAATGCTCCTAGGTATGTTAATAGATGTAAATAAACAAAAACAAATTAGATTTTTTAAAGAGAAAAAACAAACAACAAAACGAGAAAATGAGCAAAAGCAGGAAAAAATCATAAGGAAGCCAGGCATGAGGGTGAAGAGGAGGAAACATGAGAGAGGAGGAAGGGAGACCAGAGTGGTTTATCAGGAGGGAAGTAGGATATATAGAATTCAAGTTCTGAGGACAGAATCGGGAAGGACCATGGGATAAAAGGTAAATGAGATCAGCAGTAAAGGAGAGCTGAGTGGATCAAAAGAAAGTTATGGAAAACACAAGGGGTGGCAAGATAAACAGAGACCCAGAGAAAAGAGGTGAAAACATTTTCTAACAGTAATAGAGAGGAGATGGAACTAGAATTCCAATGTACGAATGGCCAAAATAACTATCTAAATAACTAAGGATGAGCAGAAAAGGAGAAGACCAAGAGCACAGGAAAAAGAGCCAACAAACATGTCAAAAAGAAATGAAGTCTGCCTCTTCTACTTCTCTTTTAAAGTTGCTTTGGTTTCCTTTTGTCCTCTTTCTAAGCCTGTTCAAGTCTGAGATAGATGAGAAGAGCAGCCAAAGAAACAGATCTGTTGAAGCATCAATTGGAAAGGATGGGAGGGTTGGAGGAGGAGCACAGCTCCATGACTACATTAGGTAAGTGTTTACTATCAAAGCCTGTTCTCTGTAGACAACTGTATTAGTGTTGATAGAAGTTAATTTATGCAATGTCTTTCAACTCAAACACTACAATTCCTGATCTCATGTGATTATTCACCTCATGTGAGCGGGCTTTCGGATGTTTTTTTCTTGAAACAGATTGTGGCATATGAGGTCACTTTATCTGTTGAAGCATCAATAGGAAAGGATGAAAGGGAGGGAGGCAGGAAGAGGAAAACACAGAAGAGCAGATGAGGTAAGTGCTTGGGCTTGTGATGAGAGGATCGGGGCTCCAGAACTGGGGTTTATGATTGAAAATTCTCAGACAAATGTATTACTGTGAATCCCATTCGTTCAATGACTATTTGATGAATTCCTGACGGGATAATTGTTTTACAGGAGCACTCTATGTTCTGCTTCCATGTGGATTGACAACATTGCTTTCAGGAGCTGCTGGAGGACACCCTGGAAGAAGAGGGAGAGGGTCTATGATAGGCAGTTTGCCATGGGCCATAAATGGGCGTTTGGGTGTTAATTCTTCCTGCTTTATATCATACAACTTTACAATAAAAATGAATTGCAAGCATCAGCCTTTTCTGTTTGAGTGTGATCAGTGCAGTAGTAGTAAGATTGGTGTAAACCCAAGGAATATTCTGGCCTTCTAGGCAGAGTTCCTCTGTCCAGTGTCTGTGTTCTTTTGCCAAGTGTCTGTGTTCTTTTGCCCATCTTAATCTTTTTATTGGCCAGTCAGATATGGCTTTTTCTTTGCAACTTTGCCTAGAATGCCAGCATCACGGAGTCGCCTCTTCACTGTTGACGTTGAGACTGGTGTTTTGCGGGTACTATTTAATGAAGCTGCCAGTTGAGGCATCTATTTCTCAAACTAGACACTCTAATGTACTCTTGCTTAGTTGTGCACCGGGGCCTCCCACTCTTTCTATTCTGGTTATTGCCCGGTTTGCACTGTTCTGTGGAGTAGTACACAGCGTTGTACGAGATTTTCAGTTTCCGGGCAATTTCTCGCACGGAATAGCCTTAATTTCTCAGAACAAGAATAGGCTGACGAGTTTCAGAATAAAGTTCTTTGTTTCTGGCCATTTTGAGACTGTAATCGAATCCACAAATGCTGACGCTCCAGATACCCAACTAGTCTAAAGGCCAGTTTTATTGCTTCTTTAATCAGAACAGTTTTCAGCTGTGCTAACGTAATTGCAAAAGGGTTTTCTGATGATCAATTTGCCTTTTAAAATGACACATTTGCATTAGCTAACAATGTGCCATTGGAACACAGAAGTTATGGTTGCTGATAATGGGCCTCTGTACAACTATGTACAGTTGAAGTCAGAAGTTTACGTACACTTAGGTTGGAGTCATTAAAACTCGTTTTTCAACCACTCCACAAATTTCTTGTTAACAAACTAAAGTTTTGACAAGTCGGTTAGGACACCTACTGTGTGCATGACACAAGTAATTTCTCCAATAATTGTTTACAAACTGATTATTTCACTTATAATTCACTGTATCACAATTCCAGTGGTTCAGAAGTTAACATACACTAAGTTGACTGTGCCTTTAATAAACAGCTTGTAAAATTCCAGAAAATGATGTCATGGCTTTAGAAGCTTCTGATAGGCCAATTGACATCATTTTATTCAATTGGAGGTGTACCTGTAGATATACACTGCTCAAAAAATTAAAGGGAACACTTAAACAACACAATGTAACTCCAAGTCAATCACACAAGTGGCTCAGGTAGTGCAGCTCATCCAGGATGGCACATCAATGCGAGCTGTGGCAAGAAGGTTTGCTGTGTCTGTCAGAGTAGTGTCCAGAGCATGGAGGCGCTACCAGGAGACAGGCTAGTACATCAGGAGACGTGGAGGAGGCCGTAGGAGGGCAACAACCCAGCAGCAGGACCGCTACCTCCGCCTTTGTGCAAGGAGGAGCACTGCCAGAACCCTGCAAAATGACCTCCAGCAGGCCACAAATGTGCATGTGTCTGCTCAAATGGTCAGAAACAGACTCCATGAGGGTGGTATGAGGCCCAGACGTCCACAGGTGGGGGTTATGCTTACAGCCCAACACCGTGCAGGACGTTTGGCATTTGCCAGAGAACACCAAGATTGGCAAATTCGCCACTGGTGCCCTGTGCTCTTCACAGATGAAAGCAGGTTCACACTGAGCACATGTGACAGACGTGACAGAGTCTGGAGACGCCGTGAAGAACGTCCATAATTTTTAAAGAAATGTCTTCAGCTCTGATGAAACAAATATAAAACTGTTTGGCCATAATGACCAGCATTATGTTTGGAGGAAAAAGGGGGAGGCTTGCAAGCCAAAGAACACCATCCCAACCGTGATATACGGGGGTTGCAGCATCATGTTGTGGGGGTGCTTTGCTGCAGGAGGGACTGGTGAACTTCACAAAATAGATGGCATCATGAGTGAGGAAAGTCATGTGGATATATTGAAGCAACATCAAGACATCAGTCAGGAAGTTAAAGCTTGGTCGCAAATGGGTCTTCCAAATGGACAACGACTCCAAGCATACTTCCAAAGTTGTGGCAAAATGGCTGAAGGACAACAAAGTTAAGGTATTGGAGTGGCCATCACATTGCCCCGACTTCAATCCTATAGAGAATGTGTGGGCAGAACTGAAAAAGCGTGTGAGAGCAAGTAGGCCTACAAACCTGACTCAGTTACAACAGTTCTGTCAGGAGGAATGGGCCAAAATTCACCCAACTTTTTGTGGGAAGCTTGTGGAAGGCTACCCAAAATGTTTGACCCAAGTTAAACAATTTAAAGGCAATGCTACCAAATACTAATTGAGTGTGTGTAAACTTCTGACCCACTGGGAATGTGATGAAAGATATAAAAGCGGAAATAAATCTTGATTATTCTGACATTTCATTCTTAAAATAAGTGGTGATCCTAACTGACCTAAGACAGGGAATTTTTACTAGGATTAAATGCCAGGAATTGTTTAAAACTGAGTTTAAATGTATTTGGCTAAGGCGTATGTAAACTTCTGACTTCAACTGTAGATATTCCACAAAAAAAATCTGCCTTATCCAGCTACAATAGTTATTTACAACATTGTCGACACTATTTCTGATCAATTTGATATTTTAATGGACAAAAAAGGCATTCAAAAACAAGGACATTTCTAAGTGACCCCAAACTTTTGAACGGTTGTGTGTATACATCTTTATGTATATTGGTTTAGCATTCCTTGCATAAAGGTGGGCCACTTCCATGGTACCGGTTATCCTGAGTTGAGCTCAAGAGTTCACCAAAGTTACCTCGCCAACTCAAGCCTGTTTCATAGTACACCCTTCTAGAGGGCGAAATTGTTATTTTGGTGAGTCTATGATCCCTGCTCTCTAAGTCCTGATACAGCATCAACATTAAATAATTTGTTGCCTAGGTAGTCGGCCAAGTTTAAGGAATAACTCACCATTAATTTAAGTCTCTCCTGCTATGCTAGATCTACTTCTTCTCTGATCCCACCTTGGGATGTATGATGAGCATAGCTGAGAAGGTCCATTATAGAATGAAACAGAACACTGCAAGCAACATCACACTGACTGGATTCTTTTCAGTCTAGGTCATTTTATTTATTTCCAAGACAAGTGCAGTGGTATAGGCCTAATTCAAGGCAGCAAGAGCACACAGGAGAAATTAAACTACTGCCTGCTGCCAGACACACATATAATCCATCAGAAAGCTTTAAGGGACTTGTTCAATTTATTCATTGTTGAGAAGTTAAAATGTCAGTGCCATTTGTGTTGGAATCTTCAGTCGACAGCAGCGGTGTTGAAATCTTCTTCGATGGTGTCATAAATGCTAAACTGTGCGTTGTTATTCTGTGAAAGACAAGACATGAACATGGTTAGAATACAGTGCGATAATGACTGCATTTACAAAGGCAGCCCAACTCTGATATTTTTCCTGTCTCTGTGTGTGCGCGCATGTCTTTACCACATTGATAGAGTTTGTTAAGGCGTGTTATGTCCAGGGGGCTCAGGTGATTTCTCTGTCCAATCTGGACTCCCCTCTTCTTGGAGTGAATAGTGGGGTTACGGTTTGATGAGAAGTAGTATCTGCCAGGAGAAACCCAACAATGGGGGATTAGAGGACTTGCTACTTTAACACAAGGACTGCGTCACAATGCCACCCTAATCCCAATATAGTGCACATAGTTTGACCAGAGCCCAGGTAAACAATAGTGACCTAAATAGGGAACCATTTAGTACACACAGGGAAATGTTACTTGAGCTGGATACTGTACAGTCGTGGCCAAAAGTTGAGAGAATGACACAAATATTAATTTCTACAAAGTTTGCTGCTTCAGTGTCTTTAGATATTTTTGTCAGATGTTACTATGGAACACGGAAGTATAATTACAAGCATTTCATAAGTGTCAAAGGCTTTTATTAACAATTACATTCAAGTTGATGCAAAGAGTCAATATTTGCAGTGTTGACCCTTCTTTTTCAAGACCTCTGCAATCCGCCCTGGCATGCTGTCAATGAACTTCTGGGCCATATCCTGACTGATGGCAGCCCATTCTTGCATAATCAATGCTTGGAGTTTGTCAGAATTTGTGGGGTTTTGTTTGTCCACCCGCCTCTTCAGGATTGACCACAAGTTGTCACTGGGATTAGGGTCTGGGGAGTTTCCTGAACATGGACCCAAAATGAGCGATATTTTGTTCCCCGAGCCACTTAGTTATCACTTTTGCCTTATGGCAAGGTGCTCCATCATGCTGGAAAAGGCATTGTTCGTCACCAAACAGTTCCTGGATGGTTGGTACCATTCTTTATTCATGGCTGTGTTCTTAGGCAAAATTGTGAGTGAGCCCACTACCTTGGCTGAGAAGCAACCCCACACGTGAATGGTCTCAGGATGCTTTACTGTTGGCATGACACAGGACTGATGGTAGCGCTCACCTTGTCTTCTCCGGACAAGCTTTTTTCCGGATGCCCCAAACAATCGGAAAGGGGATTGATCAGAGAAAATGACTTTACCCCAGTCCTCAGCAGTCCAATCCCTGTACCTTTTGCAGAATATCAGTCTGTCCCTGATGTTTTTCCTGGAGAGAAGTGGCTTCTTTGCTGCCTTCCTTGACATCCTCCAAAAGTCTTCGCCTCACTGTGCATGCAGATGCACTCACACCTGCCTGCTGCCATTCCTGTACTGGTGGTGCCCCGATCGCGCAGCTGAATCAACTTTAGGAGACAGTCCTGGCGCTTGCTGGGCTTCAGGGCACCCAAGAAAGTCTTCTTCACAACAATTGAACCGCTCTCCTTGAAGTTCTTGATGATGCGATAAATGGTTGATTTAGGCGCAATCTTACTGGCAGCAATATCCTTGCCTGCGAAGCCCTTTTTGTGCAAAGCAATGATGACGGCACGTGTTTCCTTGCAGGTAACAATGGTTGACAGAGGAAGAACAATGATTCCAAGCACCACCCTCCTTTTGAAGCTTCCAGTCTGTTATTCGAACTCAATCAGCATGACAGAGTGATCTCCAGCCTTGTCCTCATCAACACTCACACCTGTGTTAACGAGAGAATCACTGACATGAGATCAGCTGGTCCTTTTGTGGCAGGGCTGATATGCAGCGGAAATGTTTTTGGGGGATTCAGTTCATTTTCATGGCAAAGAGGGACTTTGCAATTAATTGCAATTCATCTGATCACTCTTTATAACATTCTGGAGTATATGCAAATTGCCATCATACAAACTGAGGCAGCAGACTGAAAATGTTGAGAATGACACAAATATACTTTTGCCCACGACTGTACACAGTCACAAAACTAATATTTACTTATTGCTAGCAGTTTAAAAACAAGGTGAGTAAAATTAGGACTTTAGTGGGAATAAGGAGGAGAGGAGTATGACTGACGTTCCGTAGTGCATTATGGAGTCGTAGTCATAGGGCAGGTCCTGAGTGTCTCCTTTCTTCACCTTAAAATTATTTTCTTTTCCTGGAAGTTAAAAGAGGCAGATGTGACTGGTGGACACTGCTGGGTGTGAATGTGATATAGGGGAATGAAAATGGAAATGTAGACAAGTTGAGATGGAAACCATTAAGTTGAACCTCTAGCAGGAGGAAACTCTACAGGATTCAAGGCATGAATATTTCATCTTACCTAATGAAACCCATTGCGGGTGGTAATGTAACAAAACTGCCTTCAAAACGAGCTTACATGTTATCCCAGGATACCCATTACGGGTGGCAACTGTAAAAGGTATATTTTACACCAGGATACCCATTACGGGTGGTAACTGTAGATGACAACGTAGTGTTATTCGCGTCAGGCAAATTTAGCGAACAAGGTTGCTGCGTTCACGCCAGGGAAAATTCACAGGAGTAAACGAATTCAGTTTAATTCTACATAATTGGAAATGAGTCTGAAATACATAGTTATGCATAGTATTGGTCTCAAACTGAAGAACACTGATGGTTACTGGTGTAAGATTCTCTGGTGTTTACAGAACTGGTGCTGTGAGATTAGGATATCAGGATTCAAGGTAGCTCTGATATTAGGCTATCAGGACCTGCTTAGACAAAGCAACTTCAACAGTAGAGAAAAGGGTTGCAATGTATGGGGAAATGAATGGCTGCAGTATTTCCGTTATAATAAGTACATGATAAATGGAACGTTAAGGCATAAATGTATGAAAGACTATTCTTATTTTAAACTAAAGTGGTTCTGTCCTTGTGGTATGTAGTGTTTCATGTTGTGTGGACCCCAGGAAGAGTAACTGCTGCTTAGGCAGTACCTAATAAAATACTAAATGTCAATAGTTATTCTATACGGTCTTCACTCCAGACCACAAAAAGCTGAATCAGGTATGTTAGTGTTGGGCTGCTACTAAAGCCTGCACACTGCAGCTCTTCATGGGACAAATTGACCAGCCCTGCCCCTGATCCACATGCACTGCCCCTGAGGTGGTTTAGTATGTTGTGTTGGTGTGAGTTACCTGGGACCACGTTGTCCCACTGTATGGTGACGTATTGGTCACGGTCTGGCCGTGTGTGCTCGTGGTGCAGGCCCAGGGCATGCATCAGCTCATGACACAGGTTCCCCACGTTACAGGCTCTACCGAAGTACACAGACTGGGCCCCGCCCTGGAAACCTACATACGACGCACAGCTAGAGTTAAGCGAAGAGAGATAAAGGTGAGAGAAGCGGGAGGAGAGAAATGGAGGAGAAAGAGGGGATATGACAGGAAGAGAGGAAAAATAAAGGATTGAACACAGGAAAAGGAAGGAGAGGTTGTGAGTTAACTGGAAACTGCTGGGAAGGAGAGAATGTGTTAATGTGCCCACTTTGGACTCACCCTGTCCCAGAGATGAACTCTATGTAGTTCATCTCATTGGTGTATTCGTGGAAGCGGATACACGTCTGGTCTGAAATAAGCTTGAACGCTGCTAGTATAGTTTCCTTTCTGTCCACTGTGTGGATCAGAGACAATCTACCATTAGACGGTGCATATCATTCTCACTGTATTAGAAAACATCTAGTGTTACAGTGTTCATCTCTCCTACTGTATTCGACACTCACCCAGATAATCGTTGATCTTGTAGGGGATAGAAGCGACGCCTTCATTCTCAGGCCAAAGTGACTTCACAGCTAATCGGTCTTCCTGTAGGACAAACACCTAGTCTTAAATCCAGCTGTCGCTAGAGAGTATAGGCCTCAGATTAATTCAATTGTTATTTCCGCGTTTCCCCTATGAATGTTTTTAAGTTCTAAAATGGTCAAACTATTTCAGTATTCACTTAAATGACTAAAACCAGACTAAGTATGTAGAAAAAAAAGAAAGGAGCAATATACAGTGTACTTTCCATGACAGACTGACCAGGTGAATGCTATGATCCTTATTGAGGTCACCTGTTCAATCAGTGTATATGAAGAGACCATGGATCATATCTATATGCCATTCAGAGGGTGAATGGGCAGGACAAAATATTGAAGTACCTTTGATCAGGGTATGGTAGGTACCAGACTCACCAGTTTGAGTGTGTCAAGAACTGCAACGTTGCTGGGTATTTCACACTCAGTTTCCCGTGTGTGTGTTAAGAATGGTCCACCACCCAAAGGACATCCAGCCAATGGCAGTCCAGTGGTCGAAAATGGGTGACACGAATTGTGCAGAGCAACAGACGGGCTACAGTTATAGTCAATTGACAGTCCAGTAAAACATTTGTTCCCAAAGACCCCAAAAATGCTCAGCTCGTAGAACCTTGACACAAATGGGGTATGGCAGAGTTCCACTTCTTTCAGCAAAAAACTTGTTGCAGTGGACTAAGGAAACACTGGACACAGGAGAATTGGAAAAACGTCTGGTATGATAAATGCCGTTTTTTTGCAATTTCACGCTGATGGGAGGACTAGGGTATGAAGAAAACCACATGCATCCATCATGCCGTTTGTCAACATTACAGGCTGGTGAGTGGCAGTGGTATGCTTTGGGGTGCCTTTTCATGGCACACGTTGGGCCCCATGATAAAAGTTGAGCAACGTTTGAATGTCTTAACATAATTGAAAATCAGGTGCATCCCTTCCTGGCAGCAGTGCTTGCCTACGGAGCCGTGAGGGGAACGGCACCTCTGTACCTTCAGGCTCTGATCAGTCCCTACACCCAAAGGGCACTGCGTTCATCCACCTCTGGCCTGCTCGCCTCCCTACCTCTGCGGAAGCACAGTTCCCGCTCAGCCCAGTCAAAACTGTTCACTGCTCTGGCACCCAAATGGTGGAACAAGCTCCCTCACGACGCCAGGACAGCGGAGTCAATCACCACCTTCCGGAGACACCTGAAACCCCACCTCTTTAAGGAATACCTGGGATAGGATAAAGTAATCCTTCTAACCCTCCTCCCCCCCTAAAAAAGATAGATGTACTATTGTGAGGTGATTGCACCAATTTTTAAGTCGCTCTGGATAAGAGCGTCTGCTAAATGACGTAAATGTAATGTAAATGCAGTGTATCCATCTGTGAATTGATTTTTTCAGCAGGATAATGCCCCATGCCACAAGGCTAGGATTGTCCAGGAATGGTTCCACGAAAATTACAGTGAATTCAGCTTAGTGCAGTGGCCTGACCAGTCACCAGATTGCAATCCAATTAAGTATCTGTGGGATGAGATGGAACGAGCCATTTCGGATTAGAGATCCACTACCAGCCAACTGGGCACAATGGTGGGAAGCATTGAGGAAATCATGGGGCCAGCATTCCTGTGGAATGCTTGACACCTTGTAGAGTCCATGACCTGACGAATTGAGGCTTTTCTGAGGGCAAAGGGGGGTGCAACTCAATGTTAGGTGTTCCGAATGTTTTGTAGACTAATATATATATACACACACAGTGGGGAGAACAAGTATTTGATAACCTGCAAAAATCGGCAGTGTTTCCTACTTACAAAGCATGTAGAGGTCTGTAATTTTTATCATAGGTACACTTCAACTGTGAGAGACGGAATCTAAAACAAAAATCCAAAAATCACATTGTATGATTAAGTAATTCATTTGCATTTTATTGCATGACATAAGTATTTGATACATCAGAAAAGCAGAACTTAATATTTGGTACAGAAACCTTTGTTTGCAATTGCAGAGATCATACGTTTCCTGTAGTTCTTGACCAGGTTTGCACACACTGCAGCAGGGATTTTGGCCCACTCCTCCATACAGACCTTCTCCAGATCCTTCAGGTTTCGGGGCTGTCGCTGGGCAATACGGACTTTCAGCTCCCTCCAAAGATTTCTATTGGGTTCCGGTCTGGAGACTGGCTAGGCCACTCCAGGACCTTGAGATGCTTCTTACGGAGCCACTCCTTAGTTGCCATGGCTGTGTGTTTCGGGTCGATGTCATGCTGGAAGACCCAGCCACGACCCATCTTCAATGCTCTTTCTGAGGGAAGGAGGTTGTTGGCCAAGATCTCGCGATACATGGCCCCATCCATCTTCCCCTCAATACGGTGTAGTCGTCCTCTCCCCTTTGCAGAAAAGCATCCCCAAAGAATGATGTTTCCACCTCCATGCTTCACGTTTGGGATGGTGTTCTTGGGGTTGTACTCTTCCTTCTTCTTCCTCCAAACACGGCGAGTGGAGTTTAGACCAAAAAGCTCTATTTTTGTCTCATCAGACCACATGAACTTCTCCCATTCCTCCTCTGGATCATCCAGATGATCATTGGCAAACTTCAGACGGGCCTGGACATGTGCTGGCTTGAGCAGGGGGATCTTGCATGCGCTGCAGGATTTTAATCCATGACGTCGTAGTGTGTTACTAATGGTTTTCTTTGAGACTGTGGTCCCAGCTCTCTTCAGGTCATTGACCAGGTCCTGCCGTGTAGTTCTGGGCTGATCCCTCACCTTCCTCATGATCATTGATGCCCCACGAGGTGAGATCTTGCATGGAGCCCCAGACCGAGGGTGATTGACCGTCATCTTGAACTTCTTCCATTTTCTAATAATTGCGCCAACAGTTGTTGCCTTCTCACCAAGCTGCTTGCCTATTGTCCTGTAGCCCATCCTAGCCTTGTGCAGGTCTACAATTTTATCCCTGAGGTCCTTACACAGCTCTCTGGTCTTGGCCATTGTGGAGAGGTTGGAGTCTGTTTGAGTGTGTGGACAGTTGTCTTTTATACAGGTAAAGAGTTCAAACAGGTGCAGTTAATACAGGTAATGAGTGGAGAACAGGAGGGCTTCTTAAAGAAAAACTAACAGGTCTGTGAGAGCCGGAATTCTTACTGGTTGGTAGGTGATCAAATACTTATGTCATGCAATAAAATGCAAATTAATTACTTAAAAATCATACAATGTGATTCTGGATTTTTGTTTTAGGTTCCGTCTCTCACAGTTGAAGTGTACCTATGATAAAAATTACAGACCTCTACATGCTTTGTGAGTAGGGAAACCTGCAAAATCGGCAGTGTATCAAATACCTGTTCTCCCCACTGTATATATATTTGAAGATATTTTAGAAGAAAAAAAAGGAAAAAAATCACCTAAATAATAAACTAAAACTGTGCAATTGGCAACGCCCACTACGATTTAAATTGAGATTGTCGTCACTGGCCGACACAATAAATCTATTATTTGCATGGCTCACTGTGCAATAGTGAGTAACATGAATTTTGAATGACTACCTCATCTCTGTAACCCACGCATACAATTATCTGTAAGGTCTCGAACAAGGAGTGAATTTCAAACATATTTAACTACAATGACCTATTGGTTTTCAAATAACTTGCATAAGGCACCTATTGGTAGATGGGTAAAAAAGCAGACATTGAATATCCCTTCGAGCATGGTGAAGTTAATAATTACACTTTGGATGGTGAATCAATACACCCAGTCCATACAAAGATACAGGTGTCTTTCCTAAGTCAGTTGCCAGAGAAGAAGGAAACCGCTCAGGGATTTAAGATCCTAGAGGAAATCCTGGTTTAGTCTGTTCTACCATTTTTTTTTACATTTTAGTCATTTAGCAGACGCCCTTATCCAGAGCGACTTACAGTAGTGAATACATACATATCATACCATTTCATGCTTTTTTTTTGTACTGGCCCCCCGTGGGAATCGAACCCACAACCCTGGCGTTGCACACACCCTGCTGGCGTTGCAAACACCTTGCTCTACCAACTAAGCCACAGGGAAGACTACCAGACACTGGGAGCATAATTCACCTTTCTGCAGGACAAGAACCTAAAACACAAGTGCAAATCTGCACTGGAGTTGCTTAGCAAGAAGACAATGTTCCCGAGTGGCCAAGTTACAGTTCTGACAAATCTACGGCAAGACCTGAAAATGGTTGTTTAGTAGTAATCAACAACCAATTTGACAGCTTGAATAACGCACTGTACCAGCTTCTGGTATACACAGACTGAAACTAATGACTGCAAAATCGTTCAAGGTTTCTTTACAAGACAGAATGTTGAATAAAACGACATTGAAACTTACTCTACTGGTGGTCCGTGGTGTTGATCCTTCAGATGGTCAAAATATCCACAGGAAAGTACTGTTAACACAACTTTTTAGAGTGGCGGTACTGAAGTTGAAATTTCTATCACCTGGCACTTCAGTTAGTATGCATGCATTGTATATTTTTCCTGTGGATATTTTGGCTCAAATTTCAACCATCTGAAGGACCAACACCATGGACAACCGGTAGAGCAAGTTCAAATGTAATTCTGTTCAACAATCTGGCTTGAATGATTTTGCAGTCATTAGCTTCAGGCTGTGTATACCAGAAGGTGGTATCAATCTGATTCATCAGCCTAAAAAAAAATATGCAGTAACAGGACAGAAAGCAGGGATAATAGACTCACCGAAACCAGAATGTCTCCCTCCACGATAGCAAGGTCGAACTGTAAGTCCTCTGTAACAGAGAGAGGGTCTGAAACAACCACACTGATACAACATGTACTAGTTACAAGTCACTACCTCCAGTGCCATTAAAGTCCAGACCTCGCAGTAGAGGTCCAGGATTGTGCGCTTCATCTAATGAATGCGTTACCTTCTCTGGTTTCAGGCATTTTAACCCAATCATTTTGTCTGTGGCGTGGTCCCATTGAGGCAGTAGAACCTAAAGGCAATTGTTAACATTAAACACATTTTGCAATATTTTATTTTTGATAGATAAGCCATGAACTTGAAGAAAACCAATGGAATTGTTTCTTTAGGCCCATCACACCAAGAGATTGACTTGAGAATCACAGTAGAGGCCTACCTGTGGCAGTGAAAGTCACATTTGTAGAATTGTTGATGGGGTTTGTAGAATTGTCCACTGAAAAACAGAAAGAAAATATAAAGAGGAACAGAACAACAGTTTTGCAGTGGGGCTGGCCTACATGAACTAAAAATGGTAAACAGGCCTAGTTTTCAGCCTGTAACCTTACGAAATGAGTGGTCCCCAATGCAGGCCTGCTTACCTGTGGCAGGGAAAGTAGAATTTGAAGTAGTAGCATTTGTCAAATTGGTGATGGGAACACTGCCCACTGAAATACACAAGGGTAACATAATACATGTTACATAATAACATGGTGAACCAATTGGCGTCTACAGTGGAACTGGCCTGGCCTAACTCAAATGGAAAACACTCAAAAGTAGGATGTCACAAAAACAAAATGACTGGTCCTACCTTGGACAACCCAGATGAGAATCAGAAACCAAACCATGTTGAAACAACGATTGTCCCCCAAGATTTGGGAGAAAAAAAACAACCAGAGAAACAGCACAAACAAATGTGTTCAATAGCTCTCCTTCCAGTCAAATAGTGGGTAGGGCAGCAATCACAAAAGAACAGGTGTGTTCTCCTTCTTCTTCTTCTTCTTCGGTGAGGTTTAAAGACGGTTGGCATCCAATATGTTGCATTATCGCCCTCTACTGAACTATCGTATGAATCCATTACCTTTGTGATACAAAATGGGAAAAGGGGAAACGTGAAAATTTAAAAATATATATATATTTAATGACTCTACTAACTAACCCTACACTCATTAAAACCCATCACCTTATTCCACTGCTTTAACCCTATCTTAACCTACCCCGGGCCAACGACCCGAGAGGACGAGACACTACCACTCAACACACCCTGTAACTCTTCTCTCCTACCCCCAAGTACTTCTCTGCAGCTGCCACCACAACATCTATTTTCTATGACTTACGTGTCATCTCTGCGGTACAGCAGATAACAATTGCTATGAATGCTAAGCCAACCTCACTGAAACATATATCCCTCATTGGCCTATCCCTCTGTTCTGGCAAAGATCTACTATTCACAGGGATTCTCTCTGAATCCCTCACCCTCCACTACCTTCTTCACTTCCTCCGCATACAACATCTTCTGCACTACAATGACCCTGGCCACCTAAACCTGCCTCTCTCGCACCAGACACCTCCACTTAGGGTTACCTTCACCGACTCAACGGCACCCACCATCTTTTCCACCCAACTTGAAACCGACCATGGATCAGACAAAAGGCCTGGTTCCACCTTCTTCAAAAATCTTACTCCCACTGAACCAATCGTATCTTTATCATAACCATGCCCATCAATGGAAGAATTGGGCTCCAAGCTCCTCACAACAACTTCTACCCCTTCCATTTCACCTACAGAACTCAAACTGGTGTCCGGCCCACTCTGTTTGAACTTGATAGCAATCTTCGTCTTCACACCCTCTCCCTTGTCATTGCTATATTCAACAGATACAAACCCATCCTCTGCCTCCCTCAGTCTTTTCAACCTCCTCTCTCTTTCCCTCCAATCCTCCTCCCTTGACCAGTATAGACAGTGTTAATGTGCATCCATAGTATATAGTGAGCAGTACTGTGCATAATGTAGCAGATATAGGAATGCCCTCATGCAGGAACACCCCGAAATGTGGGCTGCAGTTGCACACTATTGACAGAAAGACACATCAACCTCAGATAAAGCATCCGAGACAGCAAAACAGCGCTCCTCTGTCTTAGTATGTGTAGGCCATGTATCTGATGCCGTCTGGTCAAAAAGCATATAGCATGTCATACAGCCACAGTTGTAGAGCGGTCAGACTTTCTGGATGTTTAGTTCAGTCCTATGTGTTCTCTGGCCAATCTCTGATATCTTGTCGTGGATCTTGGCTATGATGGTGGGCTCCCCATTGACAGAAAATAAATATCTGCTGTGGGAAACCGTGTAGACAGTGTTAGTGTTCATGTATAGTGCAGTATAGACAGTGGTAATGTGCCTCCATAGTATAGAGTAGTGAACAGTACTGTCCATAATGTAGCATAGAGCCCATGTCGTATGTCCAGAGTGTTCCCAGAGTGGTATACCAAGAAGCAAGCTAGATCTACTCAGGGTCTTTTTAATCTAGCCAGCTTCAGTTAGCTTCACATTCCAGCTCAGGCTTCATCCGTACTACGATGGTGGATTTTGCTGGTCCACCTGCCGCAAAAGGCTGTCACATGCTTCCCAGTCGAAACAGTTTAAGCTTATACATTTTGTGAAGTTTTTGTTCATTTTGGTGAATGGTAGGTTTTTTTCAGCTGTTTGCATACACCAATTCTTTTGTTGAGGCAAGTCGAAGTTTGGTAGTCAAAGTCTACACCCCTTCATCAGTGATTGGTTCACAGTAGGGGTGGGAACTATGGACGGGATTCTTCAATGAAGTGTTTGCTATCATTCACTTGAGAATTACTGCACTAAACTGATGTGTAATTGTGCGACTAAGACCTCTGCAAAAACTTTAAAAATTCTATACAGATTTCTTGATGTATCTATTTTGAGGAAGAGTTTCTGGCTATTACATTTACATTTAAGTCATTTAGCAGACGCTCTTATCCAGAGCGACTTACAAATTGGGATGGCTATATTGTTACTACGGGGGCTCGAAGGAGGAACAAACAGTAATATTGCCTCTTTCTCCTAGTTTTTTAAGCCAAGGTATTTAGGAAGTGTGAGCACAGAAGTTTGCATCGCCTAGCCGAGTTCTGCTAGGAGCAAACTGAACCTATGTATGGGGACATCTTTACTCTAGAATAGTTATTGCAAATTTTATCAGGCTATGGTGTAAAATAGTCAAAATTAGAGCCATCTTATGGGCAAAAGTGCCATATTTTATTATCTATTGTTAACGTCTTTGATATGCTTATCAATGCACAAGCCCCTTCCTCCCCCACTCCTATCGATCTGATTTCATTGGTTCTCGCAAATCAGACACTTCATTCAGGATATATGAGAAAGCTCCGAGTTAGCCTACCCCAGAGAAGGTTCGTTTTAGAGGATTTGTTGCCTTGGAAATGTACACTGAACAGAAATATACACACATGTAAAGTGTTGGTCCCATGTTTCATGAGCTGAAATAAAAAATCTCAAAAATATTCCATATGCAAAAAAAGCTTATTTCTCTCATTTTGTGCACACATTTGTTTACATCGCTGTTAGTGAGCGTTTCTCCTTCACCAAGGTAATCCATCCACCTGACAGGTGTGGCATATCAAGAAGCTGATTAAATAGCATGATCATTACACAGGTGCACCTTGTGCTGGGGACAATACAAATCCCCTAAAATGCGCAGTTGTGTCACAATACAATGCCACAGATGCCTCAAGTTTTGAGGGAGTGTGCAATTGGCATGCTGACTGCAGGAATGTCCACCAGAGCTGTTGCTAGATAATTGAATGTTAATTTTTCAACCATAAGGTTCCTCAAACATCATTTTAGAGAATTTGTAGCCACGCTGGGAGGGAGGCTGACAAGTATTTGCATATAATAATGCCTTTTTGTGGGGACAAACTCATTCTGATTGGCTGGGCCTGGCTGCAAGTGGGTGCGCCCTCCAAGGCCAACCCAATGGCTGTGCCCCTGTACAGTCATGTGAAATCCATAGATTAGGGACTAATGAATTCATTTCAATTGACCTCCTTATATGGACTGTAACTCAGTAAATTCTTTGAAGTTGCATTTATATTGGCCTTCCGAGTGGCGAAGCGGTCTGAAGCACTACATCTCAGTGCAAGAGGCGTCACTACAGTCCCTGGTTTGAATCCAGGCTGTATCACATTCGGCCGTGATTGGGAGTCCCATAGGGTGACGCACAATTGTAAAAAAATCTGTAATGTTGCAATTATACATTCATGCAGGAGGAAATACAATGATTGCACTAGTGCATATGCGTGAAAGTGGTCTGCACACAGCACATTATCCCCGGAGATGCCAAACTCGGGCAAAGTGTCCCCCATATGACGTCACAGTGATGTCATAATGAGTGGGGGGAAAAAACACCTGCATCAGAGACAGTGCAAAGATTTTCATACTCTGCCACATCCTGAAGAGTTACCTTGTTGTACAATGTCTACCATTTACAACTGGAATCTACATTGAAATTACAACACGTACAGTTTTTATTATGAATACATTTCTTTCTTGTTGTCCCATGATTTTCACTTAGCAAAAAGAGTTAATGTCAACGCGAAACTGAATGTGAGGACGAACAAAGGTACTTTTTACATAGTCCTATGTGCATCCCAAATCAACCCTATAAAGTACATTATCAGCCATGGTCAAAAGTAGTACACTATGTAGGGAATAGGGTCCCATCAGAGGACAAACACTCATGATGCATCATGGACAGTAGCTGTGAAGTGATACACATTGCTACAGTGTGGTTTTTACTATGTTTATGAGCTTACTAGTACTAAATATACTGTATTTCAAACATAGAATTGGATTAATTGGATAGTAGGCCTATGTGGCTCTGGTGATTTGTTGTCTGTCAGGGTGGGTGTGGTCTCCCATGGCACCACATTACATCACAATCGTGATGTCATAAATAATTGTATTCTGATATGATGACAGCCTAAATGGTTTGCCATTTACGGCAACACTTACAAGTTCAATTCAGGGTCAAAATCATTGCTATATTTTGGATGGTTATTTTTGAACTGATTGATTGGTGGTAAGTAGTTGTGACCACTTGTGATTTAGTGTGAAAAGGCCTACTTTGTGACACAATTTAATTGTGATGATTTAAATAATATAATAATATTTTTAAGCCATATTGTACCTTTTTCAGGATTACTGTAATTGAAGGAACTATGGGAAAGTTCTCCTTCCCAAGGCTCATCATAAGAATGGTTAGAATCTCTTTTCTCTCACCACCCTCATAGTCAAAACTCCAGTGATTTAAAATCATCACTTTGACATACAGGCCTATGAGCTTTTCTAAGATTGAAAATAACAATAACCTCATTACTAACTGCATGTTTGTCATCATTTTCATTTCTAGCCATGGGCAAATCGGACTGCACAGGACGATTTCTGCACAGGAACTACTGAACTCCACAGGCCCAGAACACACCAGCCTCACAACTCCTCACAACTCCCCAGCCTTAATGTAAGTCCCATCTGCAAGATAAATCTACGACCCACTAAAGTGGTCCAGACTAATCATGTATGGACAATCAGTGTAAACGTTGTACTAACTACGGCTTGATCGAGTGTCAACATTATACCTTATTGATATTCTATATCAATGAAATACAATGGAAGGTACATAATAATCCAATGCGTAAAATAAAATATACCATGTTCTATTCTCAATATCCCTACTGCCCCAAAGGTTTGTAGGCAGGGCAAGGAGGACATCGATTCAACCCAGAAGAAGAGGAAAAAGAAGAGGCTAAATGAGAAGGGAACCCAGGTTGAACTAGGCATGCGGGAGGATATCCGTGACCTTGACCTCGCCCATTGGAGATTGGCTAGAGAGACATGGAGAACTGAGCGAGGAAACATGAGGGAGATTAAGGCGCTGTATGGAGAAATATTTAGGCTGCACCAACTCTTGGAGGAGGTAACAAGAGCAGTTTTCTTTAATCAGACTTTCATATCAGTAGGTATACTGTAGTTGCTTTAGATGTTCCCAATCCTGATAAACAGAAATTAGATCTAAATAGATAGAATAGTGAAATAAGAAGGCAAGAAAAAAACTGCACATTGGAAGTATTCTGAGGAAGGTCTGCAATCTGCACTGGTAGTATTCTGAGGAAGGTCTGCATTCTGCACTGGTAGTATTCTCAGGAAGCTCTGAATTCTGCACTGGTAGTATTCTTAAGAAGGTCTGCATTCTGCACTGATAGTGTTCTGAGGAAGGTCTGCGTTTTGCACTGGTAGTATTCTTAAGAAGGTCTGCATTATGCACTGGTAGTATTCTTAAGAAGGTCTGCATTCTGCACTGATAGTGTTCTGAGGAACGTCTGCGTTTTGCACTGGTAGTATTCTGAGGAAGGTCTGCATTCTGCACTGGTAGTATTCTAAGGAAGTCCTGCGTCTTCACTGGTAGTATTCTTAAGAAGGTCTGCATTCTGCACTGATAGTGTTCTGAGGAACGTCTGCGTTTTGCACTGGTAGTATTCTGAGGAAGGTCTGCATTCTGCACTGGTAGTATTCTAAGGAAGTCCTGCGTCTTCACTGGTAGTATTCTTAAGAAGGTCTGCATTCTGCACTGATAGTGTTCTGAGGAACGTCTGCGTTTTGCACTGGTTGTATTCTTAAGAAGGTCTGCATTCTGCACTGATAGTGTTCTGAGGAAGGTCTGCGTTCTGCACTGGTAGTATTATGAGTTCTGTCGGCATTATGCTCTGGTAGTATTCTGAGGAAGGTCTGTATTCTGAACTGATAGTATTCTGAGGAAGGCCTGCGTTCTGCACTGGTAGTATTCTTAAGAAGGCCTGCATTCTGCACTGGTAGTATTCTTAGGAAGGTCTGCATTCTTAGAATAAAGTTGAAAAAGAATGGAAGAATTTCTGAATTGGAATGATTCCAAAAGTGTTCCCATTTTCCTAATAGGCTAATATACAGTAATAAAACGTGTTTTCTTTATGATATTTATTACCCATACACATGTAATTGTTTTAAGATAGTAATAACAATGACCATCAAGCTATTAAGTAATAAAAATGTGTCTGTCATCATACAGATTGGGGTGGATAAAGGGGTGATCAAGCAGCGCTCCACCTCCATTCTTTGTCCCGTCTCCCCGACACTGCCAGCTTTCCCCTGGTACAACCTCCACAGGTTCCTCGCCAACAGCCATTCGGAGCCAGACCAGCATGCTGCCGGCACCCAGAAGGACCCATCTAAGAAACATTCAATCTTTCCCCCTCTGGACACACAGAGCTGCACCTCCCCTGAAAGATGGCCTCATTCAACGTCCAAGACGTCACACCCACACGCTTCACACCGATTTGCTGTCCCATCCCACCCCCTGGTTTCCGGCCCTCCTGCCCGGATGAGACAGACCCATCCGCATGTCCACCCCAGGTCCCCATTGACTGGCCAGGCAAAGGTCAAGGATGAGGTCAAGAGGCCAGAGATTGCATCGTCTGAGGAATTGTCTGAGGAAGTTCAACGGAGAGGTGCAGAAATTGCAAATATGTATAAAGCACAGCTGATTGAGAGGATGGCCCAAAAGAGAAAGGAAGAGATTCTGAAGAAAAGGGTAAACAACGATGACAAGAACGATGACACTGAGGCCTCCTGCTCCTCTGCAGTAGAACAATCCAATACCCCTGCCACAGCCCCCGAGCGCCCAGCCAGCCCAGACGCCACGCCAGTGGCCGCCCGAGAGGACACTCAGGGGGACACCCAGCAGGACCTGGTAGAGGTTGTGAATGTGCTCAAGAGGCAATCATCTGATCTATACCTGCCTGACGACGTACGTGAGGAGTCACTCACATGGAAATCCATTTACGAGGAGCTGTGCCCACTCGCTCACAGGGTGAACACAGAAGCTGACTACATCAAGGCGCTCCGCGTCATCACTGAGAAGGCTGTGACTCCCTCGTGCTCGTCTGAGGATGATGTGTCTCAGAGTGTGAGTGAGGACACAAGTCAGGAGGGGAGTAGTGAAAGTGAGGAGAGCATGAGTGGACAACAGCAGAGATGTCTACACAGGGATCCTTATGGTGAGAGGGACAGGAAGGAGATTGATAGTGGTAAAATGGAAGGGAGATATGCAACCGCCAATGCAATGTCTATGATGGCGAGCCGAGGGAAAGAAGAACTTAATGCCATGAGCTACGCAGACAGGATCAAATATTTCAAGGATGAGGCTAAGAGAAATGAAGAGATGATGAAGATCGAAAGGAGGAAGGAAAAAGCCAGGGTTGAAGAGCTCAAGAAGTGGGAAAAGAGACAGAAGAAATTGAATGAGGAGGAAAGGAAAAGGACAGAAAATATGGAAAAAAACAAGTCAGAGGAGCAGAGGAAAAGGGAGAATGCAGAGATGAAACTAAAGATCGAACATGAGAAAAAGAGACGAGAACAAGAGAAAAAGAGAGAGAAAAAAGAAAGAAAGAAGCAGGAGATGCAACAGAAGGCCCGTGAAAAAGAAGAGAAAAAGAGGGCAGAGGAAGAGAAAAAGATGGAGAAAAAGAGGGAAGAGAAGTTGAAAAAGATTGAGAAACAGAGGATGGAGGAGGAGAGGAACAGGGAAAAGGAGAGAATGAAGGTGTTGGAGATGCAGCAAAAGGCACGAGAGAAAGAAGAGAAGAGGAGGAAAGTGGAACAGAAAAGAAGATTGAAGATACAGCAGGAACAAGAGAAGGAGGAACAGAAAAGGCAGACAAGGATACGAGACGAGGATAAGAAGAGAGCAGAGCTTCAAAAAATAAAAGATCACGAGGCCAGGTTCAAGATGGAGATGGAGAAACTGTATGAGAGAGAAGAGAGGAATGCACAGATTGAAAGAGAAAAGAGGCGTGCGCTGTGTCAGAAAAAAGGGCAGACACAGAGAGCAAAACAGGTGGTGGCATACGAGGTCACATCGTCTACATCTGACGCCTCTGTGCGGAGGGAAGAGAGGGAGCAGCGTCCAGAGACCGCTCTGCGAAGAGAAGAACAAGGAAGAAGCAGTAGAAATTGGCGGACGAGTCAATGACAACTTTTGAGTAGATTATAAAAGAAAGGGAGCAGACAAAAGAAGAAATGTACAAGTCAATGCTCCTAGGTATGTTAATAGATGTAAATAAACAAAAACAAATTAGATTTTTTAAAGAGAAAAAACAAACAACAAAACGAGAAAATGAGCAAAAGCAGGAAAAAATCATAAGGAAGCCAGGCATGAGGGTGAAGAGGAGGAAACATGAGAGAGGAGGAAGGGAGACCAGAGTGGTTTATCAGGAGGGAAGTAGGATATATAGAATTCAAGTTCTGAGGACAGAATCGGGAAGGACCATGGGATAAAAGGTAAATGAGATCAGCAGTAAAGGAGAGCTGAGTGGATCAAAAGAAAGTTATGGAAAACACAAGGGGTGGCAAGATAAACAGAGACCCAGAGAAAAGAGGTGAAAACATTTTATAGGAGTAATAGAGTGGAGATGGAACTAGAATTCCAATGTACGAATGGCCAAAATAACTATCTAAATAACTAAGGATGAGCAGAAAAGGAGAAGACCAAGAGCACAGGAAAAAGAGCCAACAAACATGTCAAAAAGAAATGAAGTCTGCCTCTTCTACTTCTCTTTTAAAGTTGCTTTGGTTTCCTTTTGTCCTCTTTCTAAGCCTGTTCAAGTCTGAGATAGATGAGAAGAGCAGCCAAAGAAACAGATCTGTTGAAGCATCAATTGGAAAGGATGGGAGGGTTGGAGGAGGAGCACAGCTCCATGACTACATTAGGTAAGTGTTTACTATCAAAGCCTGTTCTCTGTAGACAACTGTATTAGTGTTGATAGAAGTTAATTTATGCAATGTCTTTCAACTCAAACACTACAATTCCTGATCTCATGTGATTATTCACCTCATGTGAGCGGGCTTTCGGATGTTTTTTTCTTGAAACAGATTGTGGCATATGAGGTCACTTTATCTGTTGAAGCATCAATAGGAAAGGATGAAAGGGAGGGAGGCAGGAAGAGGAAAACACAGAAGAGCAGATGAGGTAAGTGCTTGGGCTTGTGATGAGAGGATCGGGGCTCCAGAACTGGGGTTTATGATTGAAAATTCTCAGACAAATGTATTACTGTGAATCCCATTCGTTCAATGACTATTTGATGAATTCCTGACGGGATAATTGTTTTACAGGAGCACTCTATGTTCTGCTTCCATGTGGATTGACAACTTTGCTTTCAGGAGCTGCTGGAGGACACCCTGGAAGAAGAGGGAGAGGGTCTATGATAGGCAGTTTGCCATGGGCCATAAATGGGCGTTTGGGTGTTAATTCTTCCTGCTTTATATCATACAACTTTACAATAAAAATGAATTGCAAGCATCAGCCTTTTCTGTTTGAGTGTGATCAGTGCAGTAGTAGTAAGATTGGTGTAAACCCAAGGAATATTCTGGCCTTCTAGGCAGAGTTCCTCTGTCCAGTGTCTGTGTTCTTTTGCCAAGTGTCTGTGTTCTTTTGCCCATCTTAATCTTTTTATTGGCCAGTCAGATATGGCTTTTTCTTTGCAACTTTGCCTAGAATGCCAGCATCACGGAGTCGCCTCTTCACTGTTGACGTTGAGACTGGTGTTTTGCGGGTACTATTTAATGAAGCTGCCAGTTGAGGCATCTATTTCTCAAACTAGACACTCTAATGTACTCTTGCTTAGTTGTGCACCGGGGCCTCCCACTCTTTCTATTCTGGTTATTGCCCGGTTTGCACTGTTCTGTGGAGTAGTACACAGCGTTGTACGAGATTTTCAGTTTCCGGGCAATTTCTCGCACGGAATAGCCTTAATTTCTCAGAACAAGAATAGGCTGACGAGTTTCAGAATAAAGTTCTTTGTTTCTGGCCATTTTGAGACTGTAATCGAATCCACAAATGCTGATGCTCCAGATACCCAACTAGTCTAAAGGCCAGTTTTATTGCTTCTTTAATCAGAACAGTTTTCAGCTGTGCTAACGTAATTGCAAAAGGGTTTTCTGATGATCAATTTGCCTTTTAAAATGACACATTTGCATTAGCTAACAATGTGCCATTGGAACACAGAAGTTATGGTTGCTGATAATGGGCCTCTGTACAACTATGTACAGTTGAAGTCAGAAGTTTACGTACACTTAGGTTGGAGTCATTAAAACTCGTTTTTCAACCACTCCACAAATTTCTTGTTAACAAACTAAAGTTTTGACAAGTCGGTTAGGACACCTACTGTGTGCATGACACAAGTAATTTCTCCAATAATTGTTTACAAACTGATTATTTCACTTATAATTCACTGTATCACAATTCCAGTGGTTCAGAAGTTAACATACACTAAGTTGACTGTGCCTTTAATAAACAGCTTGTAAAATTCCAGAAAATGATGTCATGGCTTTAGAAGCTTCTGATAGGCCAATTGACATCATTTTATTCAATTGGAGGTGTACCTGTAGATATACACTGCTCAAAAAATTAAAGGGAACACTTAAACAACACAATGTAACTCCAAGTCAATCACACAAGTGGCTCAGGTAGTGCAGCTCATCCAGGATGGCACATCAATGCGAGCTGTGGCAAGAAGGTTTGCTGTGTCTGTCAGAGTAGTGTCCAGAGCATGGAGGCGCTACCAGGAGACAGGCTAGTACATCAGGAGACGTGGAGGAGGCCGTAGGAGGGCAACAACCCAGCAGCAGGACCGCTACCTCCGCCTTTGTGCAAGGAGGAGCACTGCCAGAACCCTGCAAAATGACCTCCAGCAGGCCACAAATGTGCATGTGTCTGCTCAAATGGTCAGAAACAGACTCCATGAGGGTGGTATGAGGCCCAGACGTCCACAGGTGGGGGTTATGCTTACAGCCCAACACCGTGCAGGACGTTTGGCATTTGCCAGAGAACACCAAGATTGGCAAATTCGCCACTGGTGCCCTGTGCTCTTCACAGATGAAAGCAGGTTCACACTGAGCACATGTGACAGACGTGACAGAGTCTGGAGACGCCGTGAAGAACGTCCATAATTTTTAAAGAAATGTCTTCAGCTCTGATGAAACAAATATAAAACTGTTTGGCCATAATGACCAGCATTATGTTTGGAGGAAAAAGGGGGAGGCTTGCAAGCCAAAGAACACCATCCCAACCGTGATATACGGGGGTTGCAGCATCATGTTGTGGGGGTGCTTTGCTGCAGGAGGGACTGGTGAACTTCACAAAATAGATGGCATCATGAGTGAGGAAAGTCATGTGGATATATTGAAGCAACATCAAGACATCAGTCAGGAAGTTAAAGCTTGGTCGCAAATGGGTCTTCCAAATGGACAACGACTCCAAGCATACTTCCAAAGTTGTGGCAAAATGGCTGAAGGACAACAAAGTTAAGGTATTGGAGTGGCCATCACATTGCCCCGACTTCAATCCTATAGAGAATGTGTGGGCAGAACTGAAAAAGCGTGTGAGAGCAAGTAGGCCTACAAACCTGACTCAGTTACAACAGTTCTGTCAGGAGGAATGGGCCAAAATTCACCCAACTTTTTGTGGGAAGCTTGTGGAAGGCTACCCAAAATGTTTGACCCAAGTTAAACAATTTAAAGGCAATGCTACCAAATACTAATTGAGTGTGTGTAAACTTCTGACCCACTGGGAATGTGATGAAAGATATAAAAGCGGAAATAAATCTTGATTATTCTGACATTTCATTCTTAAAATATAGTGGTGATCCTAACTGACCTAAGACAGGGAATTTTTACTAGGATTAAATGCCAGGAATTGTTTAAAACTGAGTTTAAATGTATTTGGCTAAGGCGTATGTAAACTTCTGACTTCAACTGTAGATATTCCACAAAAAAAATCTGCCTTATCCAGCTACAATAGTTATTTACAACATTGTCGACACTATTTCTGATCAATTTGATATTTTAATGGACAAAAAAGGCATTCAAAAACAAGGACATTTCTAAGTGACCCCAAACTTTTGAACGGTTGTGTGTATACATCTTTATGTATATTGGTTTAGCATTCCTTGCATAAAGGTGGGCCACTTCCATGGTACCGGTTATCCTGAGTTGAGCTCAAGAGTTCACCAAAGTTACCTCGCCAACTCAAGCCTGTTTCATAGTACACCCTTCTAGAGGGCGAAATTGTTATTTTGGTGAGTCTATGATCCCTGCTCTCTAAGTCCTGATACAGCATCAACATTAAATAATTTGTTGCCTAGGTAGTCGGCCAAGTTTAAGGAATAACTCACCATTAATTTAAGTCTCTCCTGCTATGCTAGATCTACTTCTTCTCTGATCCCACCTTGGGATGTATGATGAGCATAGCTGAGAAGGTCCATTATAGAATGAAACAGAACACTGCAAGCAACATCACACTGACTGGATTCTTTTCAGTCTAGGTCATTTTATTTATTTCCAAGACAAGTGCAGTGGTATAGGCCTAATTCAAGGCAGCAAGAGCACACAGGAGAAATTAAACTACTGCCTGCTGCCAGACACACATATAATCCATCAGAAAGCTTTAAGGGACTTGTTCAACTTATTCATTGTTGAGAAGTTAAAATGTCAGTGCCATTTGTGTTGGAATCTTCAGTCGACAGCAGCGGTGTTGAAATCTTCTTCGATGGTGTCATAAATGCTAAACTGTGCGTTGTTATTCTGTGAAAGACAAGACATGAACATGGTTAGAATACAGTGCGATAATGACTGCATTTACAAAGGCAGCCCAACTCTGATATTTTTCCTGTCTCTGTGTGTGCGCGCATGTCTTTACCACATTGATAGAGTTTGTTAAGGCGTGTTATGTCCAGGGGGCTCAGGTGATTTCTCTGTCCAATCTGGACTCCCCTCTTCTTGGAGTGAATAGTGGGGTTACGGTTTGATGAGAAGTAGTATCTGCCAGGAGAAACCCAACAATGGGGGATTAGAGGACTTGCTACTTTAACACAAGGACTGCGTCACAATGCCACCCTAATCCCAATATAGTGCACATAGTTTGACCAGAGCCCAGGTAAACAATAGTGACCTAAATAGGGAACCATTTAGTACACACAGGGAAATGTTACTTGAGCTGGATACTGTACAGTCGTGGCCAAAAGTTGAGAGAATGACACAAATATTAATTTCTACAAAGTTTGCTGCTTCAGTGTCTTTAGATATTTTTGTCAGATGTTACTATGGAACACGGAAGTATAATTACAAGCATTTCATAAGTGTCAAAGGCTTTTATTAACAATTACATTCAAGTTGATGCAAAGAGTCAATATTTGCAGTGTTGACCCTTCTTTTTCAAGACCTCTGCAATCCGCCCTGGCATGCTGTCAATGAACTTCTGGGCCATATCCTGACTGATGGCAGCCCATTCTTGCATAATCAATGCTTGGAGTTTGTCAGAATTTGTGGGGTTTTGTTTGTCCACCCGCCTCTTCAGGATTGACCACAAGTTGTCACTGGGATTAGGGTCTGGGGAGTTTCCTGAACATGGACCCAAAATGAGCGATATTTTGTTCCCCGAGCCACTTAGTTATCACTTTTGCCTTATGGCAAGGTGCTCCATCATGCTGGAAAAGGCATTGTTCGTCACCAAACAGTTCCTGGATGGTTGGTACCATTCTTTATTCATGGCTGTGTTCTTAGGCAAAATTGTGAGTGAGCCCACTACCTTGGCTGAGAAGCAACCCCACACGTGAATGGTCTCAGGATGCTTTACTGTTGGCATGACACAGGACTGATGGTAGCGCTCACCTTGTCTTCTCCGGACAAGCTTTTTTCCGGATGCCCCAAACAATCGGAAAGGGGATTGATCAGAGAAAATGACTTTACCCCAGTCCTCAGCAGTCCAATCCCTGTACCTTTTGCAGAATATCAGTCTGTCCCTGATGTTTTTCCTGGAGAGAAGTGGCTTCTTTGCTGCCCTTCTTGACATCCTCCAAAAGTCTTCGCCTCACTGTGCATGCAGATGCACTCACACCTGCCTGCTGCCATTCCTGTACTGGTGGTGCCCCGATCCCGCAGCTGAATCAACTTTAGGAGACAGTCCTGGCGCTTGCTGGGCTTCAGGGCACCCAAGAAAGTCTTCTTCACAACAATTGAACCGCTCTCCTTGAAGTTCTTGATGATGCGATAAATGGTTGATTTAGGTGCAATCTTGCTGGCAGCAATATCCTTGCCTGCGAAGCCCTTTTTGTGCAAAGCAATGATGACGGCACGTGTTTCCTTGCAGGTAACAATGGTTGACAGAGGAAGAACAATGATTCCAAGCACCACCCTCCTTTTGAAGCTTCCAGTCTGTTATTCGAACTCAATCAGCATGACAGAGTGATCTCCAGCCTTGTCCTCATCAACACTCACACCTGTGTTAACGAGAGAATCACTGACATGAGATCAGCTGGTCCTTTTGTGGCAGGGCTGATATGCAGCGGAAATGTTTTTGGGGGATTCAGTTCATTTTCATGGCAAAGAGGGACTTTGCAATTAATTGCAATTCATCTGATCACTCTTTATAACATTCTGGAGTATATGCAAATTGCCATCATACAAACTGAGGCAGCAGACTGAAAATGTTGAGAATGACACAAATATACTTTTGCCCACGACTGTACACAGTCACAAAACTAATATTTACTTATTGCTAGCAGTTTAAAAACAAGGTGAGTAAAATTAGGACTTTAGTGGGAATAAGGAGGAGAGGAGTATGACTGACGTTCCGTAGTGCATTATGGAGTCGTAGTCATAGGGCAGGTCCTGAGTGTCTCCTTTCTTCACCTTAAAATTATTTTCTTTTCCTGGAAGTTAAAAGAGGCAGATGTGACTGGTGGACACTGCTGGGTGTGAATGTGATATAGGGGAATGAAAATGGAAATGTAGACAAGTTGAGATGGAAACCATTAAGTTGAACCTCTAGCAGGAGGAAACTCTACAGGATTCAAGGCATGAATATTTCATCTTACCTAATGAAACCCATTGCGGGTGGTAATGTAACAAAACTGCCTTCAAAACGAGCTTACATGTTATCCCAGGATACCCATTACGGGTGGCAACTGTAAAAGGTATATTTTACACCAGGATACCCATTACGGGTGGTAACTGTAGATGACAACGTAGTGTTATTCGCGTCAGGCAAATTTAGCGAACAAGGTTGCTGCGTTCACGCCAGGGAAAATTCACAGGAGTAAACGAATTCAGTTTAATTCTACATAATTGGAAATGAGTCTGAAATACATAGTTATGCATAGTATTGGTCTCAAACTGAAGAACACTGATGGTTACTGGTGTAAGATTCTCTGGTGTTTACAGAACTGGTGCTGTGAGATTAGGATATCAGGATTCAAGGTAGCTCTGATATTAGGCTATCAGGACCTGCTTAGACAAAGCAACTTCAACAGTAGAGAAAAGGGTTGCAATGTATGGGGAAATGAATGGCTGCAGTATTTCCGTTATAATAAGTACATGATAAATGGAACGTTAAGGCATAAATGTATGAAAGACTATTCTTATTTTAAACTAAAGTGGTTCTGTCCTTGTGGTATGTAGTGTTTCATGTTGTGTGGACCCCAGGAAGAGTAACTGCTGCTTAGGCAGTACCTAATAAAATACTAAATGTCAATAGTTATTCTATACGGTCTTCACTCCAGACCACAAAAAGCTGAATCAGGTATGTTAGTGTTGGGCTGCTACTAAAGCCTGCACACTGCAGCTCTTCATGGGACAAATTGACCAGCCCTGCCCCTGATCCACATGCACTGCCCCTGAGGTGGTTTAGTATGTTGTGTTGGTGTGAGTTACCTGGGACCACGTTGTCCCACTGTATGGTGACGTATTGGTCACGGTCTGGCCGTGTGTGCTCGTGGTGCAGGCCCAGGGCATGCATCAGCTCATGACACAGGTTCCCCACGTTACAGGCTCTACCGAAGTACACAGACTGGGCCCCGCCCTGGAAACCTACATACGACGCACAGCTAGAGTTAAGCGAAGAGAGATAAAGGTGAGAGAAGCGGGAGGAGAGAAATGGAGGAGAAAGAGGGGATATGACAGGAAGAGAGGAAAAATAAAGGATTGAACACAGGAAAAGGAAGGAGAGGTTGTGAGTTAACTGGAAACTGCTGGGAAGGAGAGAATGTGTTAATGTGCCCACTTTGGACTCACCCTGTCCCAGAGATGAACTCTATGTAGTTCATCTCATTGGTGTATTCGTGGAAGCGGATACACGTCTGGTCTGAAATAAGCTTGAACGCTGCTAGTATAGTTTCCTTTCTGTCCACTGTGTGGATCAGAGACAATCTACCATTAGACGGTGCATATCATTCTCACTGTATTAGAAAACATCTAGTGTTACAGTGTTCATCTCTCCTACTGTATTCGACACTCACCCAGATAATCGTTGATCTTGTAGGGGATAGAAGCGACGCCTTCATTCTCAGGCCAAAGTGACTTCACAGCTAATCGGTCTTCCTGTAGGACAAACACCTAGTCTTAAATCCAGCTGTCGCTAGAGAGTATAGGCCTCAGATTAATTCAATTGTTATTTCCGCGTTTCCCCTATGAATGTTTTTAAGTTCTAAAATGGTCAAACTATTTCAGTATTCACTTAAATGACTAAAACCAGACTAAGTATGTAGAAAAAAAAGAAAGGAGCAATATACAGTGTACTTTCCATGACAGACTGACCAGGTGAATGCTATGATCCTTATTGAGGTCACCTGTTCAATCAGTGTATATGAAGAGACCATGGATCATATCTATATGCCATTCAGAGGGTGAATGGGCAGGACAAAATATTGAAGTACCTTTGATCAGGGTATGGTCGGTACCAGACTCACCAGTTTGAGTGTGTCAAGAACTGCAACGTTGCTGGGTATTTCACACTCAGTTTCCCGTGTGTGTGTTAAGAATGGTCCACCACCCAAAGGACATCCAGCCAATGGCAGTCCAGTGGTCGAAAATGGGTGACACGAATTGTGCAGAGCAACAGACGGGCTACAGTTATAGTCAATTGACAGTCCAGTAAAACATTTGTTCCCAAAGACCCCAAAAATGCTCAGCTCGTAGAACCTTGACACAAATGGGGTATGGCAGAGTTCCACTTCTTTCAGCAAAAAACTTGTTGCAGTGGACTAAGGAAACACTGGACACAGGAGAATTGGAAAAACGTCTGGTATGATAAATGCCGTTTTTTTGCAATTTCACGCTGATGGGAGGACTAGGGTATGAAGAAAACCACATGCATCCATCATGCCGTTTGTCAACATTACAGGCTGGTGAGTGGCAGTGGTATGCTTTGGGGTGCCTTTTCATGGCACACGTTGGGCCCCATGATAAAAGTTGAGCAACGTTTGAATGTCTTAACATAATTGAAAATCAGGTGCATCCCTTCCTGGCAGCAGTGCTTGCCTACGGAGCCGTGAGGGGAACGGCACCTCTGTACCTTCAGGCTCTGATCAGTCCCTACACCCAAAGGGCACTGCGTTCATCCACCTCTGGCCTGCTCGCCTCCCTACCTCTGCGGAAGCACAGTTCCCGCTCAGCCCAGTCAAAACTGTTCACTGCTCTGGCACCCAAATGGTGGAACAAGCTCCCTCACGACGCCAGGACAGCGGAGTCAATCACCACCTTCCGGAGACACCTGAAACCCCACCTCTTTAAGGAATACCTGGGATAGGATAAAGTAATCCTTCTAACCCTCCTCCCCCCCTAAAAAAGATAGATGTACTATTGTGAGGTGATTGCACCAATTTTTAAGTCGCTCTGGATAAGAGCGTCTGCTAAATGACGTAAATGTAATGTAAATGCAGTGTATCCATCTGTGAATTGATTTTTTCAGCAGGATAATGCCCCATGCCACAAGGCTAGGATTGTCCAGGAATGGTTCCACGAAAATTACAGTGAATTCAGCTTAGTGCAGTGGCCTGACCAGTCACCAGATTGCAATCCAATTAAGTATCTGTGGGATGAGATGGAACGAGCCATTTCGGATTAGAGATCCACTACCAGCCAACTGGGCACAATGGTGGGAAGCATTGAGGAAATCATGGGGCCAGCATTCCTGTGGAATGCTTGACACCTTGTAGAGTCCATGACCTGACGAATTGAGGCTTTTCTGAGGGCAAAGGGGGGTGCAACTCAATGTTAGGTGTTCCGAATGTTTTGTAGACTAATATATATATACACACACAGTGGGGAGAACAAGTATTTGATAACCTGCAAAAATCGGCAGTGTTTCCTACTTACAAAGCATGTAGAGGTCTGTAATTTTTATCATAGGTACACTTCAACTGTGAGAGACGGAATCTAAAACAAAAATCCAAAAATCACATTGTATGATTAAGTAATTCATTTGCATTTTATTGCATGACATAAGTATTTGATACATCAGAAAAGCAGAACTTAATATTTGGTACAGAAACCTTTGTTTGCAATTGCAGAGATCATACGTTTCCTGTAGTTCTTGACCAGGTTTGCACACACTGCAGCAGGGATTTTGGCCCACTCCTCCATACAGACCTTCTCCAGATCCTTCAGGTTTCGGGGCTGTCGCTGGGCAATACGGACTTTCAGCTCCCTCCAAAGATTTCTATTGGGTTCCGGTCTGGAGACTGGCTAGGCCACTCCAGGACCTTGAGATGCTTCTTACGGAGCCACTCCTTAGTTGCCATGGCTGTGTGTTTCGGGTCGATGTCATGCTGGAAGACCCAGCCACGACCCATCTTCAATGCTCTTTCTGAGGGAAGGAGGTTGTTGGCCAAGATCTCGCGATACATGGCCCCATCCATCTTCCCCTCAATACGGTGTAGTCGTCCTCTCCCCTTTGCAGAAAAGCATCCCCAAAGAATGATGTTTCCACCTCCATGCTTCACGTTTGGGATGGTGTTCTTGGGGTTGTACTCTTCCTTCTTCTTCCTCCAAACACGGCGAGTGGAGTTTAGACCAAAAAGCTCTATTTTTGTCTCATCAGACCACATGAACTTCTCCCATTCCTCCTCTGGATCATCCAGATGATCATTGGCAAACTTCAGACGGGCCTGGACATGTGCTGGCTTGAGCAGGGGGATCTTGCATGCGCTGCAGGATTTTAATCCATGACGTCGTAGTGTGTTACTAATGGTTTTCTTTGAGACTGTGGTCCCAGCTCTCTTCAGGTCATTGACCAGGTCCTGCCGTGTAGTTCTGGGCTGATCCCTCACCTTCCTCATGATCATTGATGCCCCACGAGGTGAGATCTTGCATGGAGCCCCAGACCGAGGGTGATTGACCGTCATCTTGAACTTCTTCCATTTTCTAATAATTGCGCCAACAGTTGTTGCCTTCTCACCAAGCTGCTTGCCTATTGTCCTGTAGCCCATCCTAGCCTTGTGCAGGTCTACAATTTTATCCCTGAGGTCCTTACACAGCTCTCTGGTCTTGGCCATTGTGGAGAGGTTGGAGTCTGTTTGAGTGTGTGGACAGTTGTCTTTTATACAGGTAAAGAGTTCAAACAGGTGCAGTTAATACAGGTAATGAGTGGAGAACAGGAGGGCTTCTTAAAGAAAAACTAACAGGTCTGTGAGAGCCGGAATTCTTACTGGTTGGTAGGTGATCAAATACTTATGTCATGCAATAAAATGCAAATTAATTACTTAAAAATCATACAATGTGATTCTGGATTTTTGTTTTAGGTTCCGTCTCTCACAGTTGAAGTGTACCTATGATAAAAATTACAGACCTCTACATGCTTTGTGAGTAGGGAAACCTGCAAAATCGGCAGTGTATCAAATACCTGTTCTCCCCACTGTATATATATTTGAAGATATTTTAGAAGAAAAAAAAGGAAAAAAATCACCTAAATAATAAACTAAAACTGTGCAATTGGCAACGCCCACTACGATTTAAATTGAGATTGTCGTCACTGGCCGACACAATAAATCTATTATTTGCATGACTCACTGTGCAATAGTGAGTAACATGAATTTTGAATGACTACCTCATCTCTGTAACCCACGCATACAATTATCTGTAAGGTCTCGAACAAGCAGTGAATTTCAAACATATTTAACTACAACGACCTATTGGTTTTCAAATAACTTGCATAAGGCACCTATTGGTAGATGGGTAAAAAAGCAGACATTGAATATCCCTTCGAGCATGGTGAAGTTAATAATTACACTTTGGATGGTGAATCAATACACCCAGTCCATACAAAGATACAGGTGTCTTTCCTAAGTCAGTTGCCAGAGAAGAAGGAAACCGCTCAGGGATTTAAGATCCTAGAGGAAATCCTGGTTTAGTCTGTTCTACCATTTTTTTTTACATTTTAGTCATTTAGCAGACGCCCTTATCCAGAGCGACTTACAGTAGTGAATACATACATATCATACCATTTCATGCTTTTTTTTTGTACTGGCCCCCCGTGGGAATCGAACCCACAACCCTGGCGTTGCACACACCCTGCTGGCGTTGCAAACACCTTGCTCTACCAACTAAGCCACAGGGAAGACTACCAGACACTGGGAGCATAATTCACCTTTCTGCAGGACAAGAACCTAAAACACAAGTGCAAATCTGCACTGGAGTTGCTTAGCAAGAAGACAATGTTCCCGAGTGGCCAAGTTACAGTTCTGACAAATCTACGGCAAGACCTGAAAATGGTTGTTTAGTAGTAATCAACAACCAATTTGACAGCTTGAATAACGCACTGTACCAGCTTCTGGTATACACAGACTGAAACTAATGACTGCAAAATCGTTCAAGGTTTCTTTACAAGACAGAATGTTGAATAAAACGACATTGAAACTTACTCTACTGGTGGTCCGTGGTGTTGATCCTTCAGATGGTCAAAATATCCACAGGAAAGTACTGTTAACACAACTTTTTAGAGTGGCGGTACTGAAGTTGAAATTTCTATCACCTGGCACTTCAGTTAGTATGCATGCATTGTATATTTTTCCTGTGGATATTTTGGCTCAAATTTCAACCATCTGAAGGACCAACACCATGGACAACCGGTAGAGCAAGTTCAAATGTAATTCTGTTCAACAATCTGGCTTGAATGATTTTGCAGTCATTAGCTTCAGGCTGTGTATACCAGAAGGTGGTATCAATCTGATTCATCAGCCTAAAAAAAAATATGCAGTAACAGGACAGAAAGCAGGGATAATAGACTCACCGAAACCAGAATGTCTCCCTCCACGATAGCAAGGTCGAACTGTAAGTCCTCTGTAACAGAGAGAGGGTCTGAAACAACCACACTGATACAACATGTACTAGTTACAAGTCACTACCTCCAGTGCCATTAAAGTCCAGACCTCGCAGTAGAGGTCCAGGATTGTGCGCTTCATCTAATGAATGCGTTACCTTCTCTGGTTTCAGGCATTTTAACCCAATCATTTTGTCTGTGGCGTGGTCCCATTGAGGCAGTAGAACCTAAAGGCAATTGTTAACATTAAACACATTTTGCAATATTTTATTTTTGATAGATAAGCCATGAACTTGAAGAAAACCAATGGAATTGTTTCTTTAGGCCCATCACACCAAGAGATTGACTTGAGAATCACAGTAGAGGCCTACCTGTGGCAGTGAAAGTCACATTTGTAGAATTGTTGATGGGGTTTGTAGAATTGTCCACTGAAAAACAGAAAGAAAATATAAAGAGGAACAGAACAACAGTTTTGCAGTGGGGCTGGCCTACATGAACTAAAAATGGTAAACAGGCCTAGTTTTCAGCCTGTAACCTTACGAAATGAGTGGTCCCCAATGCAGGCCTGCTTACCTGTGGCAGGGAAAGTAGAATTTGAAGTAGTAGCATTTGTCAAATTGGTGATGGGAACACTGCCCACTGAAATACACAAGGGTAACATAATACATGTTAAATAATAACATGGTGAACCAATTGGCGTCTACAGTGGAACTGGCCTGGCCTAACTGAAATGGAAAACACTCAAAAGTAGGATGTCACGAAAACAAAATGACTGGTCCTACCTTGGACAACCCAGATGAGAATCAGAAACCAAACCATGTTGAAACAACGATTGTCCCCCAAGATTTGGGAGAAAAAAAACAACCAGAGAAACAGCACAAACAAATGTGTTCAATAGCTCTCCTTCCAGTCAAATAGTGGGTAGGGCAGCAATCACAAAAGAACAGGTGTGTTCTCCTTCTTCTTCTTCTTCTTCGGTGAGGTTTAAAGACGGTTGGCATCCAATATGTTGCATTATCGCCCTCTACTGAACTATCGTATGAATCCATTACCTTTGTGATACAAAATGGGAAAAGGGGAAATGTGAAAATTTAAAAAAATATATATATTTAATGACTCTACTAACTAACCCTACACTCATTAAAACCCATCACCTTATTCCACTGCTTTAACCCTATCTTAACCTACCCCGGGCCAACGACCCGAGAGGACGAGACACTACCACTCAACACACCCTGTAACTCTTCTCTCGTACCCCCAAGTACTTCTCTGCAGCTGCCACCACAACATCTATTTTCTATGACTTACGTGTCATCTCTGCGGTACAGCAGATAACAATTGCTATGAATGCTAAGCCAACCTCACTGAAACATATATCACTCATTGGCCTATCCCTCTGTTCTGGCAAAGATCTACTATTCACAGGGATTCTCTCTGAATCCCTCACCCTCCACTACCTTCTTCACTTCCTCCGCATACAACATCTTCTGCACTACAATGACCCTGGCCACCTAAACCTGCCTCTCTCGCACCAGACACCTCCACTTAGGGTTACCTTCACCGACTCAACGGCACCCACCATCTTTTCCACCCAACTTGAAACCGACCATGGATCAGACAAAAGGCCTGGTTCCACCTTCTTCAAAAATCTTACTCCCACTGAACCAATCGTATCTTTATCATAACCATGCCCATCAATGGAAGAATTGGGCTCCAAGCTCCTCACAACAACTTCTACCCCTTCCACTCTGTTTGAAATTGATAGCAATCTTCCTCGACATACCCTCTCCCTTGTCATTGCTATCTTCAACAGATACAAACCCATCCTCTGCCTCCTTCAGTCTTTTCAACCTCCTCTCTCTTTCCCTCCAATCCTCCTCCCTTGACCAGTATAGACAGTGTTAATGTGCATCCATAGTATATAGTGAGCAGTACTGTGCATAATGTAGCAGATATAGGAATGCCCTCATGCAGGAACACCCCGAAATGTGGGCTGCAGTTGCACACTATTGACAGAAAGACACATCAACCTCAGATAAAGCATCCGAGACAGCAAAACAGCGCTCCTCTGTCTTAGTATGTGTAGGCCATGTATCTGATGCCGTCTGGTCAAAAAGCATATAGCATGTCATACAGCCACAGTTGTAGAGCGGTCAGACTTTCTGGATGTTTAGTTCAGTCCTATGTGTTCTCTGGCAAATCTCTGATATCTTGTCGTGGATCTTGGCTATGATGGTGGGCTCCCTATTGACAGAAAATAAATATCTGCTGTGGGAAACCGTGTAGACAGTGTTAGTGTTCATGTATAGTGCAGTATAGACAGTGGTAATGTGCGTCCATAGTATAGAGTAGTGAACAGTACTGTCCATAATGTAGCATAGAGCCCATGTCGTATGTCCAGAGTGTTCCCAGAGTGGTATACCAAGAAGCAAGCTAGATCTACTCAGGGTCTTTTAAATCTAGCCAGCTTCAGTTAGCTTCACATTCCAGCTCAGGCTTCATCCGTACTACGATGGTGGATTTTGCTTGTCCACCTGACGCAAAAGGCTGTCACATGCTTCCCAGTCGAAACAGTTTAAGCTTATACATTTTGTGAAGTTCATTTTGGTGTTTGGTAGGTTTTTTTCAGCTGTTTGCGTACACCAATTTTTTTGTTGAGGCAAGTCGAAGTTTGGTAGTCAAAGTCTACACCCCTTCATCAGTGATTGGTTCACAGTAGGGGTGGGAACTATGGACGGGATTCTTCAATGAAGTGTTTGCTATCATTCACTTGAGAATTACTGCACTAAACTGATGTGTAATTGCGCGTCTAAGACCTCCTCTGCAAAAATATAAAAAATTCAATACAGATTTCTTGATGTATCTACTTTGAGGAAGTGTTTCTGGCTATATTGTTACTACGGTGGCTCAAGAGAGACAAACAGTAATATTGCCTCTTTCTCCTAGTTTTTCAAGCCAAGGTCTTTAGGAAGTGTGAGCACAGAAGTTTGCATCGCCTAGCCGAGTTCTGCTAGGAACAAACTGAACCTATGTATGGGGACGTCTTTACTCTAGAATAGTTATTGCAAATTTTATCAGGCTATGGTGTAAAATAGTCCAAATTAGAGCCATCTTATGGGCAAAAGTGCCATATTTTATTATCTATTGTTAACGTCTTTGATATGCTTATCAATGCACAAGCCCCTTCCTCCCCCACTCCTATCGATCTTATTTCATTGGTCCTCGCAAATCAGACACTTCATTCAGGATATATGAGAAAGCTCCGAGTTAGCCTACCCCAGAGAAGGTTCGTTTTAGAGGATTTGTTGCCTTGGAAATGTACACTGAAAAGAAATATACACACATGTAAAGTGTTGGTCCCATGTTTCATGAGCTGAAATAAAAAATCTCAAAAATATTCCATATGCAAAAAAAGCTTATTTCTCTCATTTTGTGCACAAATTTGTTTACATCGCTGTTAGTGAGCGTTTCTCCGTAATCCATCCACCTGACAGGTGTGGCATATCAAGAAGCTGATTAAATAGCATGATCATTACACAGGTGCACCTTGTGCTGGGGACAATACAAATCCCCTAAAATGCGCAGTTGTGTCACAATACAATGCCACAGATGCCTCAAGTTTTGAGGGATTGTGCAATTGGCATGCTGACTGCAGGAATGTCCACCAGAGCTGTTGCTAGATAATTGAATGTTAATTTTTCAACCATAAGGTTCCTCAAACATCATTTTAGAGAATTTGTAGCCACGCTGGGAGGGAGGCTGACAAGTATTTGCATATAATAATGCCTTTTTGTGGGGACAAACTCATTCTGATTGGCTGGGCCTGGATGCAAGTGGGTGCGCCCTCCAAGGCCCACCCAATGGCTGTGCCCCTGTACAGTCATGTGAAATCCATAGATTAGGGACTAATGAATTCATTTCAATTGACCTCCTTATATGGACTGTAACTCAGTAAATTCTTTGAAGTTGCATTTATATTGGTCTTCCGAGTGGCGAAGCGGTCTGAAGCACTGCATCTCAGTGCAAGAGGCGTCACTAAAGTCCCTGGTTTGAATCCAGGCTGTATCACATTCGGCCGTGATTGGGAGTCCCATAGGGTGACGCACAATTGTAAAACAATCTGTAATGTTGCAATTATACATTCATGCAGGAGCAAATACAATGATTGCACTAGTGCATATGCGTGAAAGTGGTCTGCACACAGCACATTATCCCCGGAGATGCCAAACTCGGGCAAAGTGTCCCCCATATGACGTCACAGTGATGTCATAATGAGTGGGGGGAAAAAACACCTGCATCAGAGACAGTGCAAAGATTTTCATACTCTGCCACATCCTGAAGAGTTACCTTGTTGTACAATGTCTACCATTTACAACTGGAATCTACATTGAAATTACAACACGTACAGTTTTTATTATGAATACATTTCTTTCTTGTTGTCCCATGATTTTCACTTAGCAAAAAGAGTTAATGTCAACGCGAAACTGAATGTGAGGACGAACAAAGGTACTTTTTACATAGTCCTATGTGCATCCCAAATCAACCCTATAAAGTACATTATCAGCCATGGTCAAAAGTAGTACACTATGTAGGGAATAGGGTCCCATCAGAGGACAAACACTCATGATGCATCATGGACAGTAGCTGTGAAGTGATACACATTGCTACAGTGTGGTTTTTACTATGTTTATGAGCTTACTAGTACTAAATATACTGTATTTCAAACATAGAAGTGGATTAATTGGATAATAGGCCTATGTGGCTCTGGTGATTTGTTGTCTGTCAGGGTGGGTGTGGTCTCCCATGGCACCACATTACATCACAATCGTGATGTCATAAATAATTGTATTCTGAAATGATGACAGCCTAAATGGTTTGCCATTTACGGCAACACTTACAAGTTCAATTCAGGGTCAAAATCATTGCTATATTTTGGATGGTTATTTTTGAAGTGATTGATTGGTGGTAAGTAGTTGTGACCACTTGTGATTTAGTGTGAAAAGGCCTACTTTGTGACACAATTTAATTGTGATGATTTAAATAATATAATAATATTTTTAAGCCATATTGTACCTTTTTCAGGATTACTGTAATTGAAGGAACTATGGGAAAGTTCTCCTTCCCAAGGCTCATCATAAGAATGGTTAGAATCTCTTTTCTCTCACCACCCTCATAGTCAAAACTCCAGTGATTTAAAATCATCACTTTGACATACAGGTCTATGAGCTTTTCTAAGATTGAAAATAACAATAACCTCATTACTAACTGCATGTTTGTCATCATTTTCATTTCTAGCCATGGGCAAATCGGACTGCACAGGACGATTTCTGCACAGGAACTACTGAACTCCACAGGCCCAGAACACACCAGCCTCACAACTCCTCACAACTCCCCAGCCTTAATGTAAGTCCCATCTGCAGGCTAAATCTACGACCCACTAAAGTGGTCCAGACTAATCATGTATGGACAATCAGTGTAAACGTTGTACTAACTACGGCTTGATCGAGTGTCAACATTATACCTTATTGATATTCTATATCAATGAAATACAATGGAAGGTACATAATAATCCAATGCGTAAAATAAAATATACCATGTTCTATTCTCAATATCCCTACTGCCCCAAAGGTTTGTAGGCAGGGCAAGGAGGACACCGATTCAACCCAGAAGAAGAGGAAAAAGAAGAGGCTAAATGAGAAGGGAACCCAGGTTGAACTAGGCATGCGGGAGGATATCCGTGACCTTGACCTCGCCCATTGGAGATTGGCTAGAGAGACATGGAGAACTGAGCGAGGAAACATGAGGGAGATTAAGGCGCTGTATGGAGAAATATTTAGGCTGCACCAACTCTTGGAGGAGGTAACAAGAGCAGTTTTCTTTAATCAGACTTTCATATCAGTAGGTATACTGTAGTTGCTTTAGATGTTCCCAATCCTGATAAACAGAAATTAGATCTAAATAGATAGAATAGTGAAATAAGAAGGCAAGAAAAAAACTGCACATTGGAAGTATTCTGAGGAAGGTCTGCAATCTGCACTGGTAGTATTCTGAGGAAGGTCTGCATTCTGCACTGGTTGTATTCTCAGGAAGCTCTGAATTCTGCACTGGTAGTATTATTAAGAAGGTCTGCATTCTGCACTGATAGTGTTCTGAGGAAGGTCTGCGTTTTGCACTGGTAGTATTCTTAAGAAGGTCTGCATTCTGCACTGGTAGTATTCTTAGGAAGGTCTGCATTCTGCACTGGTAGTATTCTTAAGAAGGTCTGCATTCTGCACTGATAGTGTTCTGAGGAACGTCTGCGTTTTGCACTGGTAGTATTCTGAGGAAGGTCTGCATTCTGCACTGGTAGTATTCTCAGGAAGCTCTGAATTCTGCACTGGTAGTATTATTAAGAAGGTCTGCATTCTGCACTGATAGTGTTCTGAGGAAGGTCTGCATTTTGCACTGGTAGTATTCTTAAGAAGGTCTGCATTCTGCACTGGTAGTATTCTTAAGAAGGTCTAGAATCTGCACTTCTAGTATTCTGAGGAAGGTCTGCATTCTGCACTGGTAGTATTATTAAGAAGATCTGCATTATGCACTAGTAGTATTCTTAAGAAGGTCTTCATTCTGCACTGATAGTGTTCTGAGGAACGTCTGCGTTTTGCACTGGTAGTATTCTGAGGAAGGTCTAGAACCTGCACTTGTAGTATTATTAAGAAGGTCTGCATTCTGCACTGGTAGTATTCTAAGGAAGTCCTGCGTTCTTCACTGGTAGTATTCTTAAGAAGGTCTGCATTCTGCACTGATACTGTTCTGAGGAACGTCTGCGTTTTGCACTGGTTGTATTCTTAAGAAAGTCTGCATTCTGCACTGGTAGTATTCTTAAGAAGGTCTAGAATCTGCACCGGTAGTATTCTGAGGAAGGTCTGCATTCTGCACTGGTAGTATTATGAGTTCTGTCGGCATTATGCTCTGGTAGTATTCTGAGGAAGGTCTGTATTCTGAACTGATAGTATTCTGAGGAAGGCCTGCGTTCTGCACTGGTAGTATTCTTAGGAAGGTCTGCATTCTTAAAATAAAGTTGAAATAGAATGGAAGAATTCCTGAGTTGGAACGATTCCAAAAGTGTTCCCATTATCCTAATAGGCTAATATACAGTAATAAAACGTGTTTTCTCTATGATATTTATTACCCATACACATGTAATTGTATTAAGATAGTAATAACAATGACCATCAAGCTATTAAGTAATAAAAATGTGTCTGTCATCATACAGATTGGGGTGGATAAAGGGGTGATCAAGCAGCGCTCCACCTCCTCCATTCTTTGTCCCGTCTCACCGACACTGCCAGCTTTCCCCTGGTACAACCTCCACAGGTACCTCGCCAACAGCCAATCGGAGCCAGACCAGCATGCTGCCGGCACCCAGAAGGACCAATCTAAGAAACATTCAATCTTTCCCCCTCTGGACACACAGAGCTGCACCTCCCCTGAAAGATGGCCTCATTCAACGTCCAAGACGTCACACCCACACGCTTCACACCGATTTGCTGTCCCATCCCACCCCCTGGTTTCCGGCCCTCCTGCCCGGATGAGACAGACCCTTCCGCATGTCCACCCCAGGTCCCCATTGACTGGCCAGGCAAAGGTCAAGGATGAGGTCAAGAGGCCAGAGATTGCATCGTCTGAGGAATTGTCTGAGGAAGTTCAACGGAGAGGTGCAGAAATTGCGAATATGTATAAAGCACAGCTGATTGAGAGGATGGCCCAAAAGAGAAAGGAAGAGATTCTGAAGAAAAGGGTAGACAACGATGACAAGAACGATGACACTGAGGCCTCCTGCTCCTCTGCAGTAGAACAATCCAATACCCTTGCCACAGCCCCCGAGCGCCCAGCCAGCCCAGACGCCACGCCAGTGGCCGCCCGAGAGGACACTCAGGGGGACACCCAGCAGGACCTGGTAGAGGTTGTGAATGTGCTCAAGAGGCAATCATCTGATCTATACCTGCCTGACGACGTACGTGAGGAGTCACTCACATGGAAATCCATTTACGAGGAGCTGTGCCCGCTCGCTCACAGGGTGAACACAGAAGCTGACTACATCAAGGCGCTCCGCGTCATCACTGAGAAGGCTGTGACTCCCTCGTGCTCGTCTGAGGATGATGTGTCTCAGAGTGTGAGTGAGGACACAAGTCAGGAGGGGAGTAGTGAAAGTGAGGAGAGCATGAGTGGACAACAGCAGAGATGTCTACACAGGGATCCTTATGGTGAGAGGGACAGGAAGGAGATTGATAGTGGTAAAATGGAAGGGAGATATGCAACCGCCAATGCAATGTCTATGATGGCGAGCCGAGGGAAAGAAGAACTTAATGCCATGAGCTACGCAGACAGGATCAAATATTTCAAGGATGAGGCTAAGAGAAATGAAGAGATGATGAAGATCGAAAGGAGGAAGGAAAAAGCCAGGGTTGAAGAGCTCAAGAAGTGGGAAAAGAGACAGAAGAAATTGAATGAGGAGGAAAGGAAAAGGACAGAAAATATGGAAAAAAACAAGTCAGAGGAGCAGAGGAAAAGGGAGAATGCAGAGATGAAACTAAAGATCGAACATGAGAAAAAGAGACGAGAACAAGAGAAAAAGAGAGAGAAAAAAGAAAGAAAGAAGCTGGAGATGCAACAGAAGGCCCGTGAAAAAGAAGAGAAAAAGAGGGCAGAGGAAGAGAAAAAGATGGAGAAAAAGAGGGAAGAGAAGTTGAAAAAGATTGAGAAACAGAGGATGGAGGAGGAGAGGAACAGGGAAAAGGAGAGAATGAAGGTGTTGGAGATGCAGCAAAAGGCACGAGAGAAAGAAGAGAAGAGGAGGAAAGTGGAACAGAAAAGAAGATTGAAGATACAGCAGGAACAAGAGAAGGAGGAACAGAAAAGGCAGACAAGGATACGAGACGAGGATAAGAAGAGAGCAGAGCTTCAAAAAATAAAAGATCACGAGGCCAGGTTCAAGATGGAGATGGAGAAACTGTATGAGAGAGAAGAGAGGAATGCACAGATTGAAAGAGAAAAGAGGCGTGCGCTGTGTCAGAAAAAAGGGCAGACACAGAGAGCAAAACAGGTGGTGGCATACGAGGTCACATCGTCTACATCTGACGCCTCTGTGCGGAGGGAAGAGAGGGAGCAGCGTCCAGAGACCGCTCTGCGAAGAGAAGAACAAGGAAGAAGCAGAAGAAATTGGCGGACGAGTCAATGACAACTTTTGAGTAGATTATAAAAGAAAGGGAGCAGACAAAAGAAGAAATGTACAAGTCAATGCTCCTAGGTATGTTAATAGATGTAAATAAACAAAAACAAATTAGATTTTTTAAAGAGAAAAAACAAACAACAAAACGAGAAAATGAGCAAAAGCAGGAAAAAATCATAAGGAAGCCAGGCATGAGGGTGAAGAGGAGGAAACATGAGAGAGGAGGAAGGGAGACCAGAGTGGTTTATCAGGAGGGAAGTAGGATATATAGAATTCAAGTTCTGAGGACAGAATCGGGAAGGACCATGGGATAAAAGGTAAATGAGATCAGCAGTAAAGGAGAGCTGAGTGGATCAAAAGAAAGTTATGGAAAACACAAGGGGTGGCAAGATAAACAGAGACCCAGAGAAAAGAGGTGAAAACATTTTCTAACAGTAATAGAGAGGAGATGGAACTAGAATTCCAATGTACGAATGGCCAAAATAACTATCTAAATAACTAAGGATGAGCAGAAAAGGAGAAGACCAAGAGCACAGGAAAAAGAGCCAACAAACATGTCAAAAAGAAATGAAGTCTGCCTCTTCTACTTCTCTTTTAAAGTTGCTTTGGTTTCCTTTTGTCCTCTTTCTAAGCCTGTTCAAGTCTGAGATAGATGAGAAGAGCAGCCAAAGAAACAGATCTGTTGAAGCATCAATTGGAAAGGATGGGAGGGTTGGAGGAGGAGCACAGCTCCATGACTACATTAGGTAAGTGTTTACTATCAAAGCCTGTTCTCTGTAGACAACTGTATTAGTGTTGATAGAAGTTAATTTATGCAATGTCTTTCAACTCAAACACTACAATTCCTGATCTCATGTGATTATTCACCTCATGTGAGCGGGCTTTCGGATGTTTTTTTCTTGAAACAGATTGTGGCATATGAGGTCACTTTATCTGTTGAAGCATCAATAGGAAAGGATGAAAGGGAGGGAGGCAGGAAGAGGAAAACACAGAAGAGCAGATGAGGTAAGTGCTTGGGCTTGTGATGAGAGGATCGGGGCTCCAGAACTGGGGTTTATGATTGAAAATTCTCAGACAAATGTATTACTGTGAATCCCATTCGTTCAATGACTATTTGATGAATTCCTGACGGGATAATTGTTTTACAGGAGCACTCTATGTTCTGCTTCCATGTGGATTGACAACATTGCTTTCAGGAGCTGCTGGAGGACACCCTGGAAGAAGAGGGAGAGGGTCTATGATAGGCAGTTTGCCATGGGCCATAAATGGGCGTTTGGGTGTTAATTCTTCCTGCTTTATATCATACAACTTTACAATAAAAATGAATTGCAAGCATCAGCCTTTTCTGTTTGAGTGTGATCAGTGCAGTAGTAGTAAGATTGGTGTAAACCCAAGGAATATTCTGGCCTTCTAGGCAGAGTTCCTCTGTCCAGTGTCTGTGTTCTTTTGCCAAGTGTCTGTGTTCTTTTGCCCATCTTAATCTTTTTATTGGCCAGTCAGATATGGCTTTTTCTTTGCAACTTTGCCTAGAATGCCAGCATCACGGAGTCGCCTCTTCACTGTTGACGTTGAGACTGGTGTTTTGCGGGTACTATTTAATGAAGCTGCCAGTTGAGGCATCTATTTCTCAAACTAGACACTCTAATGTACTCTTGCTTAGTTGTGCACCGGGGCCTCCCACTCTTTCTATTCTGGTTATTGCCCGGTTTGCACTGTTCTGTGGAGTAGTACACAGCGTTGTACGAGATTTTCAGTTTCCGGGCAATTTCTCGCACGGAATAGCCTTAATTTCTCAGAACAAGAATAGGCTGACGAGTTTCAGAATAAAGTTCTTTGTTTCTGGCCATTTTGAGACTGTAATCGAATCCACAAATGCTGACGCTCCAGATACCCAACTAGTCTAAAGGCCAGTTTTATTGCTTCTTTAATCAGAACAGTTTTCAGCTGTGCTAACGTAATTGCAAAAGGGTTTTCTGATGATCAATTTGCCTTTTAAAATGACACATTTGCATTAGCTAACAATGTGCCATTGGAACACAGAAGTTATGGTTGCTGATAATGGGCCTCTGTACAACTATGTACAGTTGAAGTCAGAAGTTTACGTACACTTAGGTTGGAGTCATTAAAACTCGTTTTTCAACCACTCCACAAATTTCTTGTTAACAAACTAAAGTTTTGACAAGTCGGTTAGGACACCTACTGTGTGCATGACACAAGTAATTTCTCCAATAATTGTTTACAAACTGATTATTTCACTTATAATTCACTGTATCACAATTCCAGTGGTTCAGAAGTTAACATACACTAAGTTGACTGTGCCTTTAATAAACAGCTTGTAAAATTCCAGAAAATGATGTCATGGCTTTAGAAGCTTCTGATAGGCCAATTGACATCATTTTATTCAATTGGAGGTGTACCTGTAGATATACACTGCTCAAAAAATTAAAGGGAACACTTAAACAACACAATGTAACTCCAAGTCAATCACACAAGTGGCTCAGGTAGTGCAGCTCATCCAGGATGGCACATCAATGCGAGCTGTGGCAAGAAGGTTTGCTGTGTCTGTCAGAGTAGTGTCCAGAGCATGGAGGCGCTACCAGGAGACAGGCTAGTACATCAGGAGACGTGGAGGAGGCCGTAGGAGGGCAACAACCCAGCAGCAGGACCGCTACCTCCGCCTTTGTGCAAGGAGGAGCACTGCCAGAACCCTGCAAAATGACCTCCAGCAGGCCACAAATGTGCATGTGTCTGCTCAAATGGTCAGAAACAGACTCCATGAGGGTGGTATGAGGCCCAGACGTCCACAGGTGGGGGTTATGCTTACAGCCCAACACCGTGCAGGACGTTTGGCATTTGCCAGAGAACACCAAGATTGGCAAATTCGCCACTGGTGCCCTGTGCTCTTCACAGATGAAAGCAGGTTCACACTGAGCACATGTGACAGACGTGACAGAGTCTGGAGACGCCGTGAAGAACGTCCATAATTTTTAAAGAAATGTCTTCAGCTCTGATGAAACAAATATAAAACTGTTTGGCCATAATGACCAGCATTATGTTTGGAGGAAAAAGGGGGAGGCTTGCAAGCCAAAGAACACCATCCCAACCGTGATATACGGGGGTTGCAGCATCATGTTGTGGGGGTGCTTTGCTGCAGGAGGGACTGGTGAACTTCACAAAATAGATGGCATCATGAGTGAGGAAAGTCATGTGGATATATTGAAGCAACATCAAGACATCAGTCAGGAAGTTAAAGCTTGGTCGCAAATGGGTCTTCCAAATGGACAACGACTCCAAGCATACTTCCAAAGTTGTGGCAAAATGGCTGAAGGACAACAAAGTTAAGGTATTGGAGTGGCCATCACATTGCCCCGACTTCAATCCTATAGAGAATGTGTGGGCAGAACTGAAAAAGCGTGTGAGAGCAAGTAGGCCTACAAACCTGACTCAGTTACAACAGTTCTGTCAGGAGGAATGGGCCAAAATTCACCCAACTTTTTGTGGGAAGCTTGTGGAAGGCTACCCAAAATGTTTGACCCAAGTTAAACAATTTAAAGGCAATGCTACCAAATACTAATTGAGTGTGTGTAAACTTCTGACCCACTGGGAATGTGATGAAAGATATAAAAGCGGAAATAAATCTTGATTATTCTGACATTTCATTCTTAAAATAGTGGTGATCCTAACTGACCTAAGACAGGGAATTTTTACTAGGATTAAATGCCAGGAATTGTTTAAAACTGAGTTTAAATGTATTTGGCTAAGGCGTATGTAAACTTCTGACTTCAACTGTAGATATTCCACAAAAAAAATCTGCCTTATCCAGCTACAATAGTTATTTACAACATTGTCGACACTATTTCTGATCAATTTGATATTTTAATGGACAAAAAAGGCATTCAAAAACAAGGACATTTCTAAGTGACCCCAAACTTTTGAACGGTTGTGTGTATACATCTTTATGTATATTGGTTTAGCATTCCTTGCATAAAGGTGGGCCACTTCCATGGTACCGGTTATCCTGAGTTGAGCTCAAGAGTTCACCAAAGTTACCTCGCCAACTCAAGCCTGTTTCATAGTACACCCTTCTAGAGGGCGAAATTGTTATTTTGGTGAGTCTATGATCCCTGCTCTCTAAGTCCTGATACAGCATCAACATTAAATAATTTGTTGCCTAGGTAGTCGGCCAAGTTTAAGGAATAACTCACCATTAATTTAAGTCTCTCCTGCTATGCTAGATCTACTTCTTCTCTGATCCCACCTTGGGATGTATGATGAGCATAGCTGAGAAGGTCCATTATAGAATGAAACAGAACACTGCAAGCAACATCACACTGACTGGATTCTTTTCAGTCTAGGTCATTTTATTTATTTCCAAGACAAGTGCAGTGGTATAGGCCTAATTCAAGGCAGCAAGAGCACACAGGAGAAATTAAACTACTGCCTGCTGCCAGACACACATATAATCCATCAGAAAGCTTTAAGGGACTTGTTCAATTTATTCATTGTTGAGAAGTTAAAATGTCAGTGCCATTTGTGTTGGAATCTTCAGTCGACAGCAGCGGTGTTGAAATCTTCTTCGATGGTGTCATAAATGCTAAACTGTGCGTTGTTATTCTGTGAAAGACAAGACATGAACATGGTTAGAATACAGTGCGATAATGACTGCATTTACAAAGGCAGCCCAACTCTGATATTTTTCCTGTCTCTGTGTGTGCGCGCATGTCTTTACCACATTGATAGAGTTTGTTAAGGCGTGTTATGTCCAGGGGGCTCAGGTGATTTCTCTGTCCAATCTGGACTCCCCTCTTCTTGGAGTGAATAGTGGGGTTACGGTTTGATGAGAAGTAGTATCTGCCAGGAGAAACCCAACAATGGGGGATTAGAGGACTTGCTACTTTAACACAAGGACTGCGTCACAATGCCACCCTAATCCCAATATAGTGCACATAGTTTGACCAGAGCCCAGGTAAACAATAGTGACCTAAATAGGGAACCATTTAGTACACACAGGGAAATGTTACTTGAGCTGGATACTGTACAGTCGTGGCCAAAAGTTGAGAGAATGACACAAATATTAATTTCTACAAAGTTTGCTGCTTCAGTGTCTTTAGATATTTTTGTCAGATGTTACTATGGAACACGGAAGTATAATTACAAGCATTTCATAAGTGTCAAAGGCTTTTATTAACAATTACATTCAAGTTGATGCAAAGAGTCAATATTTGCAGTGTTGACCCTTCTTTTTCAAGACCTCTGCAATCCGCCCTGGCATGCTGTCAATGAACTTCTGGGCCATATCCTGACTGATGGCAGCCCATTCTTGCATAATCAATGCTTGGAGTTTGTCAGAATTTGTGGGGTTTTGTTTGTCCACCCGCCTCTTCAGGATTGACCACAAGTTGTCACTGGGATTAGGGTCTGGGGAGTTTCCTGAACATGGACCCAAAATGAGCGATATTTTGTTCCCCGAGCCACTTAGTTATCACTTTTGCCTTATGGCAAGGTGCTCCATCATGCTGGAAAAGGCATTGTTCGTCACCAAACAGTTCCTGGATGGTTGGTACCATTCTTTATTCATGGCTGTGTTCTTAGGCAAAATTGTGAGTGAGCCCACTACCTTGGCTGAGAAGCAACCCCACACGTGAATGGTCTCAGGATGCTTTACTGTTGGCATGACACAGGACTGATGGTAGCGCTCACCTTGTCTTCTCCGGACAAGCTTTTTTCCGGATGCCCCAAACAATCGGAAAGGGGATTGATCAGAGAAAATGACTTTACCCCAGTCCTCAGCAGTCCAATCCCTGTACCTTTTGCAGAATATCAGTCTGTCCCTGATGTTTTTCCTGGAGAGAAGTGGCTTCTTTGCTGCCTTCCTTGACATCCTCCAAAAGTCTTCGCCTCACTGTGCATGCAGATGCACTCACACCTGCCTGCTGCCATTCCTGTACTGGTGGTGCCCCGATCGCGCAGCTGAATCAACTTTAGGAGACAGTCCTGGCGCTTGCTGGGCTTCAGGGCACCCAAGAAAGTCTTCTTCACAACAATTGAACCGCTCTCCTTGAAGTTCTTGATGATGCGATAAATGGTTGATTTAGGCGCAATCTTACTGGCAGCAATATCCTTGCCTGCGAAGCCCTTTTTGTGCAAAGCAATGATGACGGCACGTGTTTCCTTGCAGGTAACAATGGTTGACAGAGGAAGAACAATGATTCCAAGCACCACCCTCCTTTTGAAGCTTCCAGTCTGTTATTCGAACTCAATCAGCATGACAGAGTGATCTCCAGCCTTGTCCTCATCAACACTCACACCTGTGTTAACGAGAGAATCACTGACATGAGATCAGCTGGTCCTTTTGTGGCAGGGCTGATATGCAGCGGAAATGTTTTTGGGGGATTCAGTTCATTTTCATGGCAAAGAGGGACTTCGCAATTAATTGCAATTCATCTGATCACTCTTTATAACATTCTGGAGTATATGCAAATTGCCATCATACAAACTGAGGCAGCAGACTGAAAATGTTGAGAATGACACAAATATACTTTTGCCCACGACTGTACACAGTCACAAAACTAATATTTACTTATTGCTAGCAGTTTAAAAACAAGGTGAGTAAAATTAGGACTTTAGTGGGAATAAGGAGGAGAGGAGTATGACTGACGTTCCGTAGTGCATTATGGAGTCGTAGTCATAGGGCAGGTCCTGAGTGTCTCCTTTCTTCACCTTAAAATTATTTTCTTTTCCTGGAAGTTAAAAGAGGCAGATGTGACTGGTGGACACTGCTGGGTGTGAATGTGATATAGGGGAATGAAAATGGAAATGTAGACAAGTTGAGATGGAAACCATTAAGTTGAACCTCTAGCAGGAGGAAACTCTACAGGATTCAAGGCATGAATATTTCATCTTACCTAATGAAACCCATTGCGGGTGGTAATGTAACAAAACTGCCTTCAAAACGAGCTTACATGTTATCCCAGGATACCCATTACGGGTGGCAACTGTAAAAGGTATATTTTACACCAGGATACCCATTACGGGTGGTAACTGTAGATGACAACGTAGTGTTATTCGCGTCAGGCAAATTTAGCGAACAAGGTTGCTGCGTTCACGCCAGGGAAAATTCACAGGAGTAAACGAATTCAGTTTAATTCTACATAATTGGAAATGAGTCTGAAATACATAGTTATGCATAGTATTGGTCTCAAACTGAAGAACACTGATGGTTACTGGTGTAAGATTCTCTGGTGTTTACAGAACTGGTGCTGTGAGATTAGGATATCAGGATTCAAGGTAGCTCTGATATTAGGCTATCAGGACCTGCTTAGACAAAGCAACTTCAACAGTAGAGAAAAGGGTTGCAATGTATGGGGAAATGAATGGCTGCAGTATTTCCGTTATAATAAGTACATGATAAATGGAACGTTAAGGCATAAATGTATGAAAGACTATTCTTATTTTAAACTAAAGTGGTTCTGTCCTTGTGGTATGTAGTGTTTCATGTTGTGTGGACCCCAGGAAGAGTAACTGCTGCTTAGGCAGTACCTAATAAAATACTAAATGTCAATAGTTATTCTATACGGTCTTCACTCCAGACCACAAAAAGCTGAATCAGGTATGTTAGTGTTGGGCTGCTACTAAAGCCTGCACACTGCAGCTCTTCATGGGACAAATTGACCAGCCCTGCCCCTGATCCACATGCACTGCCCCTGAGGTGGTTTAGTATGTTGTGTTGGTGTGAGTTACCTGGGACCACGTTGTCCCACTGTATGGTGACGTATTGGTCACGGTCTGGCCGTGTGTGCTCGTGGTGCAGGCCCAGGGCATGCATCAGCTCATGACACAGGTTCCCCACGTTACAGGCTCTACCGAAGTACACAGACTGGGCCCCGCCCTGGAAACCTACATACGACGCACAGCTAGAGTTAAGCGAAGAGAGATAAAGGTGAGAGAAGCGGGAGGAGAGAAATGGAGGAGAAAGAGGGGATATGACAGGAAGAGAGGAAAAATAAAGGATTGAACACAGGAAAAGGAAGGAGAGGTTGTGAGTTAACTGGAAACTGCTGGGAAGGAGAGAATGTGTTAATGTGCCCACTTTGGACTCACCCTGTCCCAGAGATGAACTCTATGTAGTTCATCTCATTGGTGTATTCGTGGAAGCGGATACACGTCTGGTCTGAAATAAGCTTGAACGCTGCTAGTATAGTTTCCTTTCTGTCCACTGTGTGGATCAGAGACAATCTACCATTAGACGGTGCATATCATTCTCACTGTATTAGAAAACATCTAGTGTTACAGTGTTCATCTCTCCTACTGTATTCGACACTCACCCAGATAATCGTTGATCTTGTAGGGGATAGAAGCGACGCCTTCATTCTCAGGCCAAAGTGACTTCACAGCTAATCGGTCTTCCTGTAGGACAAACACCTAGTCTTAAATCCAGCTGTCGCTAGAGAGTATAGGCCTCAGATTAATTCAATTGTTATTTCCGCGTTTCCCCTATGAATGTTTTTAAGTTCTAAAATGGTCAAACTATTTCAGTATTCACTTAAATGACTAAAACCAGACTAAGTATGTAGAAAAAAAAGAAAGGAGCAATATACAGTGTACTTTCCATGACAGACTGACCAGGTGAATGCTATGATCCTTATTGAGGTCACCTGTTCAATCAGTGTATATGAAGAGACCATGGATCATATCTATATGCCATTCAGAGGGTGAATGGGCAGGACAAAATATTGAAGTACCTTTGATCAGGGTATGGTAGGTACCAGACTCACCAGTTTGAGTGTGTCAAGAACTGCAACGTTGCTGGGTATTTCACACTCAGTTTCCCGTGTGTGTGTTAAGAATGGTCCACCACCCAAAGGACATCCAGCCAATGGCAGTCCAGTGGTCGAAAATGGGTGACACGAATTGTGCAGAGCAACAGACGGGCTACAGTTATAGTCAATTGACAGTCCAGTAAAACATTTGTTCCCAAAGACCCCAAAAATGCTCAGCTCGTAGAACCTTGACACAAATGGGGTATGGCAGAGTTCCACTTCTTTCAGCAAAAAACTTGTTGCAGTGGACTAAGGAAACACTGGACACAGGAGAATTGGAAAAACGTCTGGTATGATAAATGCCGTTTTTTTGCAATTTCACGCTGATGGGAGGACTAGGGTATGAAGAAAACCACATGCATCCATCATGCCGTTTGTCAACATTACAGGCTGGTGAGTGGCAGTGGTATGCTTTGGGGTGCCTTTTCATGGCACACGTTGGGCCCCATGATAAAAGTTGAGCAACGTTTGAATGTCTTAACATAATTGAAAATCAGGTGCATCCCTTCCTGGCAGCAGTGCTTGCCTACGGAGCCGTGAGGGGAACGGCACCTCTGTACCTTCAGGCTCTGATCAGTCCCTACACCCAAAGGGCACTGCGTTCATCCACCTCTGGCCTGCTCGCCTCCCTACCTCTGCGGAAGCACAGTTCCCGCTCAGCCCAGTCAAAACTGTTCACTGCTCTGGCACCCAAATGGTGGAACAAGCTCCCTCACGACGCCAGGACAGCGGAGTCAATCACCACCTTCCGGAGACACCTGAAACCCCACCTCTTTAAGGAATACCTGGGATAGGATAAAGTAATCCTTCTAACCCTCCTCCCCCCCTAAAAAAGATAGATGTACTATTGTGAGGTGATTGCACCAATTTTTAAGTCGCTCTGGATAAGAGCGTCTGCTAAATGACGTAAATGTAATGTAAATGCAGTGTATCCATCTGTGAATTGATTTTTTCAGCAGGATAATGCCCCATGCCACAAGGCTAGGATTGTCCAGGAATGGTTCCACGAAAATTACAGTGAATTCAGCTTAGTGCAGTGGCCTGACCAGTCACCAGATCTCAATCCAATTAAGCATCTGTGGGATGAGATGGAACGAGCCATTTCGGATTAGAGATCCACTACCAGCCAACTGGGCACAATGGTGGGAAGCATTGAGGAAATCATGGGGCCAGCATTCCTGTGGAATGCTTGACACCTTGTAGAGTCCATGACCTGACGAATTGAGGCTTTTCTGAGGGCAAAGGGGGGTGCAACTCAATGTTAGGTGTTCCGAATGTTTTGTAGACTAATATATATATACACACACAGTGGGGAGAACAAGTATTTGATAACCTGCAAAAATCGGCAGTGTTTCCTACTTACAAAGCATGTAGAGGTCTGTAATTTTTATCATAGGTACACTTCAACTGTGAGAGACGGAATCTAAAACAAAAATCCAAAAATCACATTGTATGATTAAGTAATTCATTTGCATTTTATTGCATGACATAAGTATTTGATACATCAGAAAAGCAGAACTTAATATTTGGTACAGAAACCTTTGTTTGCAATTGCAGAGATCATACGTTTCCTGTAGTTCTTGACCAGGTTTGCACACACTGCAGCAGGGATTTTGGCCCACTCCTCCATACAGACCTTCTCCAGATCCTTCAGGTTTCGGGGCTGTCGCTGGGCAATACGGACTTTCAGCTCCCTCCAAAGATTTCTATTGGGTTCCGGTCTGGAGACTGGCTAGGCCACTCCAGGACCTTGAGATGCTTCTTACGGAGCCACTCCTTAGTTGCCATGGCTGTGTGTTTCGGGTCGATGTCATGCTGGAAGACCCAGCCACGACCCATCTTCAATGCTCTTTCTGAGGGAAGGAGGTTGTTGGCCAAGATCTCGCGATACATGGCCCCATCCATCTTCCCCTCAATACGGTGTAGTCGTCCTCTCCCCTTTGCAGAAAAGCATCCCCAAAGAATGATGTTTCCACCTCCATGCTTCACGTTTGGGATGGTGTTCTTGGGGTTGTACTCTTCCTTCTTCTTCCTCCAAACACGGCGAGTGGAGTTTAGACCAAAAAGCTCTATTTTTGTCTCATCAGACCACATGAACTTCTCCCATTCCTCCTCTGGATCATCCAGATGATCATTGGCAAACTTCAGACGGGCCTGGACATGTGCTGGCTTGAGCAGGGGGATCTTGCATGCGCTGCAGGATTTTAATCCATGACGTCGTAGTGTGTTACTAATGGTTTTCTTTGAGACTGTGGTCCCAGCTCTCTTCAGGTCATTGACCAGGTCCTGCCGTGTAGTTCTGGGCTGATCCCTCACCTTCCTCATGATCATTGATGCCCCACGAGGTGAGATCTTGCATGGAGCCCCAGACCGAGGGTGATTGACCGTCATCTTGAACTTCTTCCATTTTCTAATAATTGCGCCAACAGTTGTTGCCTTCTCACCAAGCTGCTTGCCTATTGTCCTGTAGCCCATCCTAGCCTTGTGCAGGTCTACAATTTTATCCCTGAGGTCCTTACACAGCTCTCTGGTCTTGGCCATTGTGGAGAGGTTGGAGTCTGTTTGAGTGTGTGGACAGTTGTCTTTTATACAGGTAAAGAGTTCAAACAGGTGCAGTTAATACAGGTAATGAGTGGAGAACAGGAGGGCTTCTTAAAGAAAAACTAACAGGTCTGTGAGAGCCGGAATTCTTACTGGTTGGTAGGTGATCAAATACTTATGTCATGCAATAAAATGCAAATTAATTACTTAAAAATCATACAATGTGATTCTGGATTTTTGTTTTAGGTTCCGTCTCTCACAGTTGAAGTGTACCTATGATAAAAATTACAGACCTCTACATGCTTTGTGAGTAGGGAAACCTGCAAAATCGGCAGTGTATCAAATACCTGTTCTCCCCACTGTATATATATTTGAAGATATTTTAGAAGAAAAAAAAGGAAAAAAATCACCTAAATAATAAACTAAAACTGTGCAATTGGCAACGCCCACTACGATTTAAATTGAGATTGTCGTCACTGGCCGACACAATAAATCTATTATTTGCATGACTCACTGTGCAATAGTGAGTAACATGAATTTTGAATGACTACCTCATCTCTGTAACCCACGCATACAATTATCTGTAAGGTCTCGAACAAGCAGTGAATTTCAAACATATTTAACTACAACGACCTATTGGTTTTCAAATAACTTGCATAAGGCACCTATTGGTAGATGGGTAAAAAAGCAGACATTGAATATCCCTTCGAGCATGGTGAAGTTAATAATTACACTTTGGATGGTGAATCAATACACCCAGTCCATACAAAGATACAGGTGTCTTTCCTAAGTCAGTTGCCAGAGAAGAAGGAAACCGCTCAGGGATTTAAGATCCTAGAGGAAATCCTGGTTTAGTCTGTTCTACCATTTTTTTTTACATTTTAGTCATTTAGCAGACGCCCTTATCCAGAGCGACTTACAGTAGTGAATACATACATATCATACCATTTCATGCTTTTTTTTTGTACTGGCCCCCCGTGGGAATCGAACCCACAACCCTGGCGTTGCACACACCCTGCTGGCGTTGCAAACACCTTGCTCTACCAACTAAGCCACAGGGAAGACTACCAGACACTGGGAGCATAATTCACCTTTCTGCAGGACAAGAACCTAAAACACAAGTGCAAATCTGCACTGGAGTTGCTTAGCAAGAAGACAATGTTCCCGAGTGGCCAAGTTACAGTTCTGACAAATCTACGGCAAGACCTGAAAATGGTTGTTTAGTAGTAATCAACAACCAATTTGACAGCTTGAATAAGGCACTGTACCAGCTTCTGGTATACACAGACTGAAACTAATGACTGCAAAATCGTTCAAGGTTTCTTTACAAGACAGAATGTTGAATAAAACGACATTGAAACTTACTCTACTGGTGGTCCGTGGTGTTGATCCTTCAGATGGTCAAAATATCCACAGGAAAGTACTGTTAACACAACTTTTTAGAGTGGCGGTACTGAAGTTGAAATTTCTATCACCTGGCACTTCAGTTAGTATGCATGCATTGTATATTTTTCCTGTGGATATTTTGGCTCAAATTTCAACCATCTGAAGGACCAACACCATGGACAACCGGTAGAGCAAGTTCAAATGTAATTCTGTTCAACAATCTGGCTTGAATGATTTTGCAGTCATTAGCTTCAGGCTGTGTATACCAGAAGGTGGTATCAATCTGATTCATCAGCCTAAAAAAAAATATGCAGTAACAGGACAGAAAGCAGGGATAATAGACTCACCGAAACCAGAATGTCTCCCTCCACGATAGCAAGGTCGAACTGTAAGTCCTCTGTAACAGAGAGAGGGTCTGAAACAACCACACTGATACAACATGTACTAGTTACAAGTCACTACCTCCAGTGCCATTAAAGTCCAGACCTCGCAGTAGAGGTCCAGGATTGTGCGCTTCATCTAATGAATGCGTTACCTTCTCTGGTTTCAGGCATTTTAACCCAATCATTTTGTCTGTGGCGTGGTCCCATTGAGGCAGTAGAACCTAAAGGCAATTGTTAACATTAAACACATTTTGCAATATTTTATTTTTGATAGATAAGCCATGAACTTGAAGAAAACCAATGGAATTGTTTCTTTAGGCCCATCACACCAAGAGATTGACTTGAGAATCACAGTAGAGGCCTACCTGTGGCAGTGAAAGTCACATTTGTAGAATTGTTGATGGGGTTTGTAGAATTGTCCACTGAAAAACAGAAAGAAAATATAAAGAGGAACAGAACAACAGTTTTGCAGTGGGGCTGGCCTACATGAACTAAAAATGGTAAACAGGCCTAGTTTTCAGCCTGTAACCTTACGAAATGAGTGGTCCCCAATGCAGGCCTGCTTACCTGTGGCAGGGAAAGTAGAATTTGAAGTAGTAGCATTTGTCAAATTGGTGATGGGAACACTGCCCACTGAAATACACAAGGGTAACATAATACATGTTACATAATAACATGGTGAACCAATTGGCGTCTACAGTGGAACTGGCCTGGCCTAACTCAAATGGAAAACACTCAAAAGTAGGATGTCACGAAAACAAAATGACTGGTCCTACCTTGGACAACCCAGATGAGAATCAGAAACCAAACCATGTTGAAACAACGATTGTCCCCCAAGATTTGGGAGAAAAAAAACAACCAGAGAAACAGCACAAACAAATGTGTTCAATAGCTCTCCTTCCAGTCAAATAGTGGGTAGGGCAGCAATCACAAAAGAACAGGTGTGTTCTCCTTCTCCTTCTTCGGTGAGGTTTAAAGACGGTTGGCATCCAATATGTTGCATTATCGCCCTCTACTGAACTATCGTATGAATCCATTACCTTTGTGATACAAAATGGGAAAAGGGGAAACGTGAAAATTTAAAAAAATATATATATTTAATGACTCTACTAACTAACCCTACACTCATTAAAACCCATCACCTTATTCCACTGCTTTAACCCTATCTTAACCTACCCCGGGCCAACGACCCGAGAGGACGAGACACTACCACTCAACACACCCTGTAACTCTTCTCTCGTACCCCCAAGTACTTCTCTGCAGCTGCCACCACAACATCTATTTTCTATGACTTACGTGTCATCTCTACGGTACAGCAGATAACAATTGCTATGAATGCTAAGCCAACCTCACTGAAACATATATCACTCATTGGCCTATCCCTCTGTTCTGGCAAAGATCTACTATTCACAGGGATTCTCTCTGAATCCCTCACCCTCCACTACCTTCTTCACTTCCTCCGCATACAACATCTTCTGCACTACAATGACCCTGGCCACCTAAACCTGCCTCTCTCGCACCAGACACCTCCACTTAGGGTTACCTTCACCGACTCAACGGCACCCACCATCTTTTCCACCCAACTTGAAACCGACCATGGATCAGACAAAAGGCCTGGTTCCACCTTCTTCAAAAATCTTACTCCCACTGAACCAATCGTATCTTTATCATAACCATGCCCATCAATGGAAGAATTGGGCTCCAAGCTCCTCACAACAACTTCTACCCCTTCCATTTCACCTACAGAACTCAAACTGGTGTCCGGCCCACTCTGTTTGAACTTGATAGCAATCTTCCTCGACACACTCTCTCCCTTGTCATTGCTATCTTCAACAGATACAAACCCATCCTCTGCCTCCCTCAGTCTTTTCAACCTCCTCTCTCTTTCCCTCCAATCCTCCTCCCTTGACCAGTATAGACAGTGTTAATGTGCATCCATAGTATATAGTGAGCAGTACTGTGCGTAATGTAGCAGATGCAGGAATGCCCTCATGCAGGAACACCCCGAAATGTGGGCTGCAGTTGCACACTATTGACAGAAAGACACATCAACCTCAGATAAAGCATCCGAGACAGCAAAACAGCGCTCCTCTGTCTTAGTATGTGTAGGCCATGTATCTGATGCCGTCTGGTCAAAAAGCATATAGCATGTCATACAGCCACAGTTGTAGAGCGGTCAGACTTTCTGGATGTTTAGTTCAGTCCTATGTGTTCTCTGGCCAATCTCTGATATCTTGTCGTGGATCTGGCTATGATGGTGGGCTCCCTATTGACAGAAAATAAATATCTGCTGTGGGAAACCGTGTAGACAGTGTTAGTGTTCATGTATAGTGCAGTATAGACAGTGGTAATGTGCATCCATAGTATAGAGTAGTGAACAGTACTGTCCATAATGTAGCATAGAGCCCATGTCGTATGTCCAGAGTGTTCCCAGAGTGGTATACCAAGAAGCAAGCTAGATCTACTCAGGGTCTTTTAAATCTAGCCAGCTTCAGTTAGCTTCACATTCCAGCTCAGGCTTCATCCGTACTACGATGGTGGATTTTGCTGGTCCACCTGCCGCAAAAGGCTGTCACATGCTTCCCAGTCGAAACAGTTTAAGCTTATACATTTTGTGAAGTTTTTGTTCATTTTGGTGTTTGGTAGGTTTTTTTTCAGCTGTTTGCATACACCAATTCTTTTGTTGAGGCAAGTCGAAGTTTGGTAGTCAAAGTCTACACTCCTTCATCAGTGATTGGTTCACAGTAGGGGTGGGAACTATGGACGGGATTCTTCAATGAAGTGTTTGCTATCATTCACTTGAGAATTACTGCACTAAACTGATGTGTAATTGCGCGTCTAAGACCTCCTCTGCAAAAACATAAAAAATTCAATACAGATTTCTTGATGTATCTACTTTGAGGAAGTGTTTCTGGCTATATTGTTACTACGGTGGCTCAAGAGAGACAAACAGTAATATTGCCTCTTTCTCCTAGTTTTTCAAGCCAAGGTCTTTAGAAGTGTGAGCACAGAAGTTTGCATCGCCTAGCCGAGTTCTGCTAGGAGCAAACTGAACCTATGTATGGGGACGTCTTTACTCTAGAATAGTTATTGCAAATTTTATCAGGCTATGGTGTAAAATAGTCCAAATTAGAGCCATCTTATGGGCAAAAGTGCCATATTTTATTATCTATTGTTAACGACTTTGATATGCTTATCAATACACAAGCCCCTTCCTCCCCCACTCCTATCGATCTGATTTCGTTTATCCTCGCAAATCAGACACTTCATTCAGGATATATGAGAAAGCTCCGAGTTAGCCTACCCCAGAGAAGGTTCGTTTTAGAGGATTCGTTGCCTTGGAAATGTACACTGAACAGAAATATACACACATGTAAAGTGTTGGTCCCATGTTTCATGAGCTGAAATAAAAAATCTGAAAAATATTCCATATGCAAAAAAAGCTTATTTCTCTCATTTTGTGCACAAATTTGTTTACATCGCTGTTAGTGAGTGTTTCTCCTTTGCCAAGGTAATCCATCCACCTGACAGGTGTGGCATATCAAGAAGCTGATTAAATAGCATGATCATTACACAGGTGCACCTTGTGCTGGGGACAATAAAAATCCCCTAAAATACGCAGTTTTGTCACAATACAATGCCACAGATGCCTCAAGTTTTGAGGGAGTGTGCAATTGGCATGCTGACTGCAGGAATGTCCACCAGAGCTGTTGCTAGACAATTGAATGTTAATTTTTCAACCATAAGGTTCCTCGAACATTTTTTTAGAGAATTTGTAGCCACGCTGGGAGGGAGGCTGACAAGTATTTGCATATAATAATGCCTTTTGTGGGGACAAACTCATTCTGATTGGCTGGGCCTGGCTGCAAGTGGGTGCGCCCTCCAAGGCCCACCCTGTACAGTCATGTGAAATCCATACTAATGAAATCCAGACTAATGAATTCATTTCAATTGACCTCCTTATATTGACTGTAACTCAGTAAATTCTTTGAAGTTGCATTTATATTGGCCTTCCGAGTGGCGAAGCGGTCTGAAGCACTGCATCTCAGTGCAAGAGGCGTCCCTACAGTCCCTGGTTTGAATCCAGGCTGTATCACATTCGGCCATGATTGGGGAGTCCCATAGGGTGACGCACAATTGTAAAAAAATCTGTAATGTTGCAATTGTACATTCATGCAGGGGGAAATACAATGATTGCACTAGTGCATATGCGTGAAAGTGGTCTGCACACAGCACATTATCCCCGGAGATGCCAAACTCGGGCAAAGTGTCCCCCATATGACGTCACAGTGATGTCATAATGAGTGGGGGGAAAAAACACCTGCATCAGAGACAGTGCAAAGATTTTCATACTCTGCCACATCCTGAAGAGTTACCTTGTTGTACAATGTCTACCATTTACAACTGGAATCTACATTGAAATTACAACACGTACAGTTTTTATTATGAATACATTTCTTTCTTGTTGTCCCATGATTTTCACTTAGCAAAAAGAGTTAATGTCAACGCGAAACTGATTGTGAGGACGAACAAAGGTATTTTTTTACATAGTCCTTGTGCATCCCAAATCAACCCTATAAAGTACATTATCAGCCATGTTCAAAAGTAGTACACTATGTAGGGAATAGGGTCCCATCAGAGGACAAACACTCATGATGCATCATGGACAGTAGCTGTGAAGTGATACACATTGCTACAGTGTGGTTTTTACTATGTTTATGAGCTTACTAGTACTAAAAATACTGTATTTCAAAAATAGAAGTGGATTAATTGGTTAATAGGCCTATGTGGCTCTGGTGATTTGTTGTCTGTCAGGGTGGGTGTGGTCTCCCATGGCACCACATTACATCACAATTGTGATGTCATAAATAATTGTATTCTGATGACAGCCTAAATGGTTTGCCATTTACGGCAACACTTACAAGTTCAATTCAGGGTCAAAATCATTGCTATATTTTGGATGGTTATTTTTGAACTGATTGATTGGTGGTAAGTAGTTGTGACCACTTGTGATTTAGTGTGAAAAGGCCTACTTTGTGACACAATTTAATTGTGATGATTTAAATAATATAATAATATTTTTAAGCCATATTGTACCTTTTTCAGGATTACTGTAATTGAAGGAACTATGGGAAAGTTCTCCTTCCCAAGGCTCATCATAAGAATGGTTAGAATCTCTTTTCTCTCACCACCCTCATAGTCAAAACTCCAGTGATTTAAAATCATCACTTTGACATACAGGTCTATGAGCTTTTCTAAGATTGAAAATAACAATAACCTCATTACTAACTGCATGTTTGTCATCATTTTCATTTCTAGCCATGGGCAAATCGGACTGCACAGGACGATTTCTGCACAGGAACTACTGAACTCCACAGGCCCAGAACACACCAGCCTCACAACTCCTCACAACTCCCCAGCCTTAATGTAAGTCCCATCTGCAAGATAAATCTACGACCCACTAAAGTGGTCCAGACTAATCATGTATGGACAATCAGTGTAAACGTTGTACTAACTACGGCTTGATCGAGTGTCAACATTATACCTTATTGATATTCTATATCAATGAAATACAATGGAAGGTACATAATAATCCAATGCGTAAAATAAAATATACCATGTTCTATTCTCAATATCCCTACTGCCCCAAAGGTTTGTAGGCAGGGCAAGGAGGACATCGATTCAACCCAGAAGAAGAGGAAAAAGAAGAGGCTAAATGAGAAGGGAACCCAGGTTGAACTAGGCATGCGGGAGGATATCCGTGACCTTGACCTCGCCCATTGGAGATTGGCTAGAGAGACATGGAGAACTGAGCGAGGAAACATGAGGGAGATTAAGGCGCTGTATGGAGAAATATTTAGGCTGCACCAACTCTTGGAGGAGGTAACAAGAGCAGTTTTCTTTAATCAGACTTTCATATCAGTAGGTATACTGTAGTTGCTTTAGATGTTCCCAATCCTGATAAACAGAAATTAGATCTAAATAGATAGAATAGTGAAATAAGAAGGCAAGAAAAAAACTGCACATTGGAAGTATTCTGAGGAAGGTCTGCAATCTGCACTGGTAGTATTCTGAGGAAGGTCTGCATTCTGCACTGGTATGTATTCTCAGGAAGCTCTGAATTCTGCACTGGTAGTATTATTAAGAAGGTCTGCATTCTGCACTGATAGTGTTCTGAGGAAGGTCTGCGTTTTGCACTGGTAGTATTCTTAAGAAGGTCTGCATTATGCACTGGTAGTATTCTTAAGAAGGTCTGCATTCTGCACTGATAGTGTTCTGAGGAACGTCTGCGTTTTGCACTGGTAGTATTCTGAGGAAGGTCTGCATTCTGCACTGGTAGTATTCTAAGGAAGTCCTGCGTCTTCACTGGTAGTATTCTTAAGAAGGTCTGCATTCTGCACTGATAGTGTTCTGAGGAACGTCTGCGTTTTGCACTGGTTGTATTCTTAAGAAGGTCTGCATTCTGCACTGATAGTGTTCTGAGGAAGGTCTGCGTTCTGCACTGGTAGTATTATGAGTTCTGTCGGCATTATGCTCTGGTAGTATTCTGAGGAAGGTCTGTATTCTGCACTGATAGTATTCTGAGGAAGGCCTGCGTTCTGCACTGGTAGTATTCTTAGGAAGGTCTGCATTCTTAGAATAAAGTTGAAAAAGAATGGAAGAATTTCTGAATTGGAATGATTCCAAAAGTGTTCCCATTTTCCTAATAGGCTAATATACAGTAATAAAACGTGTTTTCTTTATGATATTTATTACCCATACACATGTAATTGTTTTAAGATAGTAATAACAATGACCATCAAGCTATTAAGTAATAAAAATGTGTCTGTCATCATACAGATTGGGGTGGATAAAGGGGTGATCAAGCAGCGCTCCACCTCCATTCTTTGTCCCGTCTCCCCGACACTGCCAGCTTTCCCCTGGTACAACCTCCACAGGTTCCTCGCCAACAGCCATTCGGAGCCAGACCAGCATGCTGCCGGCACCCAGAAGGACCCATCTAAGAAACATTCAATCTTTCCCCCTCTGGACACACAGAGCTGCACCTCCCCTGAAAGATGGCCTCATTCAACGTCCAAGACGTCACACCCACACGCTTCACACCGATTTGCTGTCCCATCCCACCCCCTGGTTTCCGGCCCTCCTGCCCGGATGAGACAGACCCATCCGCATGTCCACCCCAGGTCCCCATTGACTGGCCAGGCAAAGGTCAAGGATGAGGTCAAGAGGCCAGAGATTGCATCGTCTGAGGAATTGTCTGAGGAAGTTCAACGGAGAGGTGCAGAAATTGCAAATATGTATAAAGCACAGCTGATTGAGAGGATGGCCCAAAAGAGAAAGGAAGAGATTCTGAAGAAAAGGGTAAACAACGATGACAAGAACGATGACACTGAGGCCTCCTGCTCCTCTGCAGTAGAACAATCCAATACCCCTGCCACAGCCCCCGAGCGCCCAGCCAGCCCAGACGCCACGCCAGTGGCCGCCCGAGAGGACACTCAGGGGGACACCCAGCAGGACCTGGTAGAGGTTGTGAATGTGCTCAAGAGGCAATCATCTGATCTATACCTGCCTGACGACGTACGTGAGGAGTCACTCACATGGAAATCCATTTACGAGGAGCTGTGCCCACTCGCTCACAGGGTGAACACAGAAGCTGACTACATCAAGGCGCTCCGCGTCATCACTGAGAAGGCTGTGACTCCCTCGTGCTCGTCTGAGGATGATGTGTCTCAGAGTGTGAGTGAGGACACAAGTCAGGAGGGGAGTAGTGAAAGTGAGGAGAGCATGAGTGGACAACAGCAGAGATGTCTACACAGGGATCCTTATGGTGAGAGGGACAGGAAGGAGATTGATAGTGGTAAAATGGAAGGGAGATATGCAACCGCCAATGCAATGTCTATGATGGCGAGCCGAGGGAAAGAAGAACTTAATGCCATGAGCTACGCAGACAGGATCAAATATTTCAAGGATGAGGCTAAGAGAAATGAAGAGATGATGAAGATCGAAAGGAGGAAGGAAAAAGCCAGGGTTGAAGAGCTCAAGAAGTGGGAAAAGAGACAGAAGAAATTGAATGAGGAGGAAAGGAAAAGGACAGAAAATATGGAAAAAAACAAGTCAGAGGAGCAGAGGAAAAGGGAGAATGCAGAGATGAAACTAAAGATCGAACATGAGAAAAAGAGACGAGAACAAGAGAAAAAGAGAGAGAAAAAAGAAAGAAAGAAGCAGGAGATGCAACAGAAGGCCCGTGAAAAAGAAGAGAAAAAGAGGGCAGAGGAAGAGAAAAAGATGGAGAAAAAGAGGGAAGAGAAGTTGAAAAAGATTGAGAAACAGAGGATGGAGGAGGAGAGGAACAGGGAAAAGGAGAGAATGAAGGTGTTGGAGATGCAGCAAAAGGCACGAGAGAAAGAAGAGAAGAGGAGGAAAGTGGAACAGAAAAGAAGATTGAAGATACAGCAGGAACAAGAGAAGGAGGAACAGAAAAGGCAGACAAGGATACGAGACGAGGATAAGAAGAGAGCAGAGCTTCAAAAAATAAAAGATCACGAGGCCAGGTTCAAGATGGAGATGGAGAAACTGTATGAGAGAGAAGAGAGGAATGCACAGATTGAAAGAGAAAAGAGGCGTGCGCTGTGTCAGAAAAAAGGGCAGACACAGAGAGCAAAACAGGTGGTGGCATACGAGGTCACATCGTCTACATCTGACGCCTCTGTGCGGAGGGAAGAGAGGGAGCAGCGTCCAGAGACCGCTCTGCGAAGAGAAGAACAAGGAAGAAGCAGTAGAAATTGGCGGACGAGTCAATGACAACTTTTGAGTAGATTATAAAAGAAAGGGAGCAGACAAAAGAAGAAATGTACAAGTCAATGCTCCTAGGTATGTTAATAGATGTAAATAAACAAAAACAAATTAGATTTTTTAAAGAGAAAAAACAAACAACAAAACGAGAAAATGAGCAAAAGCAGGAAAAAATCATAAGGAAGCCAGGCATGAGGGTGAAGAGGAGGAAACATGAGAGAGGAGGAAGGGAGACCAGAGTGGTTTATCAGGAGGGAAGTAGGATATATAGAATTCAAGTTCTGAGGACAGAATCGGGAAGGACCATGGGATAAAAGGTAAATGAGATCAGCAGTAAAGGAGAGCTGAGTGGATCAAAAGAAAGTTATGGAAAACACAAGGGGTGGCAAGATAAACAGAGACCCAGAGAAAAGAGGTGAAAACATTTTATAGGAGTAATAGAGTGGAGATGGAACTAGAATTCCAATGTACGAATGGCCAAAATAACTATCTAAATAACTAAGGATGAGCAGAAAAGGAGAAGACCAAGAGCACAGGAAAAAGAGCCAACAAACATGTCAAAAAGAAATGAAGTCTGCCTCTTCTACTTCTCTTTTAAAGTTGCTTTGGTTTCCTTTTGTCCTCTTTCTAAGCCTGTTCAAGTCTGAGATAGATGAGAAGAGCAGCCAAAGAAACAGATCTGTTGAAGCATCAATTGGAAAGGATGGGAGGGTTGGAGGAGGAGCACAGCTCCATGACTACATTAGGTAAGTGTTTACTATCAAAGCCTGTTCTCTGTAGACAACTGTATTAGTGTTGATAGAAGTTAATTTATGCAATGTCTTTCAACTCAAACACTACAATTCCTGATCTCATGTGATTATTCACCTCATGTGAGCGGGCTTTCGGATGTTTTTTTCTTGAAACAGATTGTGGCATATGAGGTCACTTTATCTGTTGAAGCATCAATAGGAAAGGATGAAAGGGAGGGAGGCAGGAAGAGGAAAACACAGAAGAGCAGATGAGGTAAGTGCTTGGGCTTGTGATGAGAGGATCGGGGCTCCAGAACTGGGGTTTATGATTGAAAATTCTCAGACAAATGTATTACTGTGAATCCCATTCGTTCAATGACTATTTGATGAATTCCTGACGGGATAATTGTTTTACAGGAGCACTCTATGTTCTGCTTCCATGTGGATTGACAACTTTGCTTTCAGGAGCTGCTGGAGGACACCCTGGAAGAAGAGGGAGAGGGTCTATGATAGGCAGTTTGCCATGGGCCATAAATGGGCGTTTGGGTGTTAATTCTTCCTGCTTTATATCATACAACTTTACAATAAAAATGAATTGCAAGCATCAGCCTTTTCTGTTTGAGTGTGATCAGTGCAGTAGTAGTAAGATTGGTGTAAACCCAAGGAATATTCTGGCCTTCTAGGCAGAGTTCCTCTGTCCAGTGTCTGTGTTCTTTTGCCAAGTGTCTGTGTTCTTTTGCCCATCTTAATCTTTTTATTGGCCAGTCAGATATGGCTTTTTCTTTGCAACTTTGCCTAGAATGCCAGCATCACGGAGTCGCCTCTTCACTGTTGACGTTGAGACTGGTGTTTTGCGGGTACTATTTAATGAAGCTGCCAGTTGAGGCATCTATTTCTCAAACTAGACACTCTAATGTACTCTTGCTTAGTTGTGCACCGGGGCCTCCCACTCTTTCTATTCTGGTTATTGCCCGGTTTGCACTGTTCTGTGGAGTAGTACACAGCGTTGTACGAGATTTTCAGTTTCCGGGCAATTTCTCGCACGGAATAGCCTTAATTTCTCAGAACAAGAATAGGCTGACGAGTTTCAGAATAAAGTTCTTTGTTTCTGGCCATTTTGAGACTGTAATCGAATCCACAAATGCTGATGCTCCAGATACCCAACTAGTCTAAAGGCCAGTTTTATTGCTTCTTTAATCAGAACAGTTTTCAGCTGTGCTAACGTAATTGCAAAAGGGTTTTCTGATGATCAATTTGCCTTTTAAAATGACACATTTGCATTAGCTAACAATGTGCCATTGGAACACAGAAGTTATGGTTGCTGATAATGGGCCTCTGTACAACTATGTACAGTTGAAGTCAGAAGTTTACGTACACTTAGGTTGGAGTCATTAAAACTCGTTTTTCAACCACTCCACAAATTTCTTGTTAACAAACTAAAGTTTTGACAAGTCGGTTAGGACACCTACTGTGTGCATGACACAAGTAATTTCTCCAATAATTGTTTACAAACTGATTATTTCACTTATAATTCACTGTATCACAATTCCAGTGGTTCAGAAGTTAACATACACTAAGTTGACTGTGCCTTTAATAAACAGCTTGTAAAATTCCAGAAAATGATGTCATGGCTTTAGAAGCTTCTGATAGGCCAATTGACATCATTTTATTCAATTGGAGGTGTACCTGTAGATATACACTGCTCAAAAAATTAAAGGGAACACTTAAACAACACAATGTAACTCCAAGTCAATCACACAAGTGGCTCAGGTAGTGCAGCTCATCCAGGATGGCACATCAATGCGAGCTGTGGCAAGAAGGTTTGCTGTGTCTGTCAGAGTAGTGTCCAGAGCATGGAGGCGCTACCAGGAGACAGGCTAGTACATCAGGAGACGTGGAGGAGGCCGTAGGAGGGCAACAACCCAGCAGCAGGACCGCTACCTCCGCCTTTGTGCAAGGAGGAGCACTGCCAGAACCCTGCAAAATGACCTCCAGCAGGCCACAAATGTGCATGTGTCTGCTCAAATGGTCAGAAACAGACTCCATGAGGGTGGTATGAGGCCCAGACGTCCACAGGTGGGGGTTATGCTTACAGCCCAACACCGTGCAGGACGTTTGGCATTTGCCAGAGAACACCAAGATTGGCAAATTCGCCACTGGTGCCCTGTGCTCTTCACAGATGAAAGCAGGTTCACACTGAGCACATGTGACAGACGTGACAGAGTCTGGAGACGCCGTGAAGAACGTCCATAATTTTTAAAGAAATGTCTTCAGCTCTGATGAAACAAATATAAAACTGTTTGGCCATAATGACCAGCATTATGTTTGGAGGAAAAAGGGGGAGGCTTGCAAGCCAAAGAACACCATCCCAACCGTGATATACGGGGGTTGCAGCATCATGTTGTGGGGGTGCTTTGCTGCAGGAGGGACTGGTGAACTTCACAAAATAGATGGCATCATGAGTGAGGAAAGTCATGTGGATATATTGAAGCAACATCAAGACATCAGTCAGGAAGTTAAAGCTTGGTCGCAAATGGGTCTTCCAAATGGACAACGACTCCAAGCATACTTCCAAAGTTGTGGCAAAATGGCTGAAGGACAACAAAGTTAAGGTATTGGAGTGGCCATCACATTGCCCCGACTTCAATCCTATAGAGAATGTGTGGGCAGAACTGAAAAAGCGTGTGAGAGCAAGTAGGCCTACAAACCTGACTCAGTTACAACAGTTCTGTCAGGAGGAATGGGCCAAAATTCACCCAACTTTTTGTGGGAAGCTTGTGGAAGGCTACCCAAAATGTTTGACCCAAGTTAAACAATTTAAAGGCAATGCTACCAAATACTAATTGAGTGTGTGTAAACTTCTGACCCACTGGGAATGTGATGAAAGATATAAAAGCGGAAATAAATCTTGATTATTCTGACATTTCATTCTTAAAATATAGTGGTGATCCTAACTGACCTAAGACAGGGAATTTTTACTAGGATTAAATGCCAGGAATTGTTTAAAACTGAGTTTAAATGTATTTGGCTAAGGCGTATGTAAACTTCTGACTTCAACTGTAGATATTCCACAAAAAAAATCTGCCTTATCCAGCTACAATAGTTATTTACAACATTGTCGACACTATTTCTGATCAATTTGATATTTTAATGGACAAAAAAGGCATTCAAAAACAAGGACATTTCTAAGTGACCCCAAACTTTTGAACGGTTGTGTGTATACATCTTTATGTATATTGGTTTAGCATTCCTTGCATAAAGGTGGGCCACTTCCATGGTACCGGTTATCCTGAGTTGAGCTCAAGAGTTCACCAAAGTTACCTCGCCAACTCAAGCCTGTTTCATAGTACACCCTTCTAGAGGGCGAAATTGTTATTTTGGTGAGTCTATGATCCCTGCTCTCTAAGTCCTGATACAGCATCAACATTAAATAATTTGTTGCCTAGGTAGTCGGCCAAGTTTAAGGAATAACTCACCATTAATTTAAGTCTCTCCTGCTATGCTAGATCTACTTCTTCTCTGATCCCACCTTGGGATGTATGATGAGCATAGCTGAGAAGGTCCATTATAGAATGAAACAGAACACTGCAAGCAACATCACACTGACTGGATTCTTTTCAGTCTAGGTCATTTTATTTATTTCCAAGACAAGTGCAGTGGTATAGGCCTAATTCAAGGCAGCAAGAGCACACAGGAGAAATTAAACTACTGCCTGCTGCCAGACACACATATAATCCATCAGAAAGCTTTAAGGGACTTGTTCAACTTATTCATTGTTGAGAAGTTAAAATGTCAGTGCCATTTGTGTTGGAATCTTCAGTCGACAGCAGCGGTGTTGAAATCTTCTTCGATGGTGTCATAAATGCTAAACTGTGCGTTGTTATTCTGTGAAAGACAAGACATGAACATGGTTAGAATACAGTGCGATAATGACTGCATTTACAAAGGCAGCCCAACTCTGATATTTTTCCTGTCTCTGTGTGTGCGCGCATGTCTTTACCACATTGATAGAGTTTGTTAAGGCGTGTTATGTCCAGGGGGCTCAGGTGATTTCTCTGTCCAATCTGGACTCCCCTCTTCTTGGAGTGAATAGTGGGGTTACGGTTTGATGAGAAGTAGTATCTGCCAGGAGAAACCCAACAATGGGGGATTAGAGGACTTGCTACTTTAACACAAGGACTGCGTCACAATGCCACCCTAATCCCAATATAGTGCACATAGTTTGACCAGAGCCCAGGTAAACAATAGTGACCTAAATAGGGAACCATTTAGTACACACAGGGAAATGTTACTTGAGCTGGATACTGTACAGTCGTGGCCAAAAGTTGAGAGAATGACACAAATATTAATTTCTACAAAGTTTGCTGCTTCAGTGTCTTTAGATATTTTTGTCAGATGTTACTATGGAACACGGAAGTATAATTACAAGCATTTCATAAGTGTCAAAGGCTTTTATTAACAATTACATTCAAGTTGATGCAAAGAGTCAATATTTGCAGTGTTGACCCTTCTTTTTCAAGACCTCTGCAATCCGCCCTGGCATGCTGTCAATGAACTTCTGGGCCATATCCTGACTGATGGCAGCCCATTCTTGCATAATCAATGCTTGGAGTTTGTCAGAATTTGTGGGGTTTTGTTTGTCCACCCGCCTCTTCAGGATTGACCACAAGTTGTCACTGGGATTAGGGTCTGGGGAGTTTCCTGAACATGGACCCAAAATGAGCGATATTTTGTTCCCCGAGCCACTTAGTTATCACTTTTGCCTTATGGCAAGGTGCTCCATCATGCTGGAAAAGGCATTGTTCGTCACCAAACAGTTCCTGGATGGTTGGTACCATTCTTTATTCATGGCTGTGTTCTTAGGCAAAATTGTGAGTGAGCCCACTACCTTGGCTGAGAAGCAACCCCACACGTGAATGGTCTCAGGATGCTTTACTGTTGGCATGACACAGGACTGATGGTAGCGCTCACCTTGTCTTCTCCGGACAAGCTTTTTTCCGGATGCCCCAAACAATCGGAAAGGGGATTGATCAGAGAAAATGACTTTACCCCAGTCCTCAGCAGTCCAATCCCTGTACCTTTTGCAGAATATCAGTCTGTCCCTGATGTTTTTCCTGGAGAGAAGTGGCTTCTTTGCTGCCTTCCTTGACATCCTCCAAAAGTCTTCGCCTCACTGTGCATGCAGATGCACTCACACCTGCCTGCTGCCATTCCTGTACTGGTGGTGCCCCGATCGCGCAGCTGAATCAACTTTAGGAGACAGTCCTGGCGCTTGCTGGGCTTCAGGGCACCCAAGAAAGTCTTCTTCACAACAATTGAACCGCTCTCCTTGAAGTTCTTGATGATGCGATAAATGGTTGATTTAGGCGCAATCTTACTGGCAGCAATATCCTTGCCTGCGAAGCCCTTTTTGTGCAAAGCAATGATGACGGCACGTGTTTCCTTGCAGGTAACAATGGTTGACAGAGGAAGAACAATGATTCCAAGCACCACCCTCCTTTTGAAGCTTCCAGTCTGTTATTCGAACTCAATCAGCATGACAGAGTGATCTCCAGCCTTGTCCTCATCAACACTCACACCTGTGTTAACGAGAGAATCACTGACATGAGATCAGCTGGTCCTTTTGTGGCAGGGCTGATATGCAGCGGAAATGTTTTTGGGGGATTCAGTTCATTTTCATGGCAAAGAGGGACTTCGCAATTAATTGCAATTCATCTGATCACTCTTTATAACATTCTGGAGTATATGCAAATTGCCATCATACAAACTGAGGCAGCAGACTGAAAATGTTGAGAATGACACAAATATACTTTTGCCCACGACTGTACACAGTCACAAAACTAATATTTACTTATTGCTAGCAGTTTAAAAACAAGGTGAGTAAAATTAGGACTTTAGTGGGAATAAGGAGGAGAGGAGTATGACTGACGTTCCGTAGTGCATTATGGAGTCGTAGTCATAGGGCAGGTCCTGAGTGTCTCCTTTCTTCACCTTAAAATTATTTTCTTTTCCTGGAAGTTAAAAGAGGCAGATGTGACTGGTGGACACTGCTGGGTGTGAATGTGATATAGGGGAATGAAAATGGAAATGTAGACAAGTTGAGATGGAAACCATTAAGTTGAACCTCTAGCAGGAGGAAACTCTACAGGATTCAAGGCATGAATATTTCATCTTACCTAATGAAACCCATTGCGGGTGGTAATGTAACAAAACTGCCTTCAAAACGAGCTTACATGTTATCCCAGGATACCCATTACGGGTGGCAACTGTAAAAGGTATATTTTACACCAGGATACCCATTACGGGTGGTAACTGTAGATGACAACGTAGTGTTATTCGCGTCAGGCAAATTTAGCGAACAAGGTTGCTGCGTTCACGCCAGGGAAAATTCACAGGAGTAAACGAATTCAGTTTAATTCTACATAATTGGAAATGAGTCTGAAATACATAGTTATGCATAGTATTGGTCTCAAACTGAAGAACACTGATGGTTACTGGTGTAAGATTCTCTGGTGTTTACAGAACTGGTGCTGTGAGATTAGGATATCAGGATTCAAGGTAGCTCTGATATTAGGCTATCAGGACCTGCTTAGACAAAGCAACTTCAACAGTAGAGAAAAGGGTTGCAATGTATGGGGAAATGAATGGCTGCAGTATTTCCGTTATAATAAGTACATGATAAATGGAACGTTAAGGCATAAATGTATGAAAGACTATTCTTATTTTAAACTAAAGTGGTTCTGTCCTTGTGGTATGTAGTGTTTCATGTTGTGTGGACCCCAGGAAGAGTAACTGCTGCTTAGGCAGTACCTAATAAAATACTAAATGTCAATAGTTATTCTATACGGTCTTCACTCCAGACCACAAAAAGCTGAATCAGGTATGTTAGTGTTGGGCTGCTACTAAAGCCTGCACACTGCAGCTCTTCATGGGACAAATTGACCAGCCCTGCCCCTGATCCACATGCACTGCCCCTGAGGTGGTTTAGTATGTTGTGTTGGTGTGAGTTACCTGGGACCACGTTGTCCCACTGTATGGTGACGTATTGGTCACGGTCTGGCCGTGTGTGCTCGTGGTGCAGGCCCAGGGCATGCATCAGCTCATGACACAGGTTCCCCACGTTACAGGCTCTACCGAAGTACACAGACTGGGCCCCGCCCTGGAAACCTACATACGACGCACAGCTAGAGTTAAGCGAAGAGAGATAAAGGTGAGAGAAGCGGGAGGAGAGAAATGGAGGAGAAAGAGGGGATATGACAGGAAGAGAGGAAAAATAAAGGATTGAACACAGGAAAAGGAAGGAGAGGTTGTGAGTTAACTGGAAACTGCTGGGAAGGAGAGAATGTGTTAATGTGCCCACTTTGGACTCACCCTGTCCCAGAGATGAACTCTATGTAGTTCATCTCATTGGTGTATTCGTGGAAGCGGATACACGTCTGGTCTGAAATAAGCTTGAACGCTGCTAGTATAGTTTCCTTTCTGTCCACTGTGTGGATCAGAGACAATCTACCATTAGACGGTGCATATCATTCTCACTGTATTAGAAAACATCTAGTGTTACAGTGTTCATCTCTCCTACTGTATTCGACACTCACCCAGATAATCGTTGATCTTGTAGGGGATAGAAGCGACGCCTTCATTCTCAGGCCAAAGTGACTTCACAGCTAATCGGTCTTCCTGTAGGACAAACACCTAGTCTTAAATCCAGCTGTCGCTAGAGAGTATAGGCCTCAGATTAATTCAATTGTTATTTCCGCGTTTCCCCTATGAATGTTTTTAAGTTCTAAAATGGTCAAACTATTTCAGTATTCACTTAAATGACTAAAACCAGACTAAGTATGTAGAAAAAAAAGAAAGGAGCAATATACAGTGTACTTTCCATGACAGACTGACCAGGTGAATGCTATGATCCTTATTGAGGTCACCTGTTCAATCAGTGTATATGAAGAGACCATGGATCATATCTATATGCCATTCAGAGGGTGAATGGGCAGGACAAAATATTGAAGTACCTTTGATCAGGGTATGGTAGGTACCAGACTCACCAGTTTGAGTGTGTCAAGAACTGCAACGTTGCTGGGTATTTCACACTCAGTTTCCCGTGTGTGTGTTAAGAATGGTCCACCACCCAAAGGACATCCAGCCAATGGCAGTCCAGTGGTCGAAAATGGGTGACACGAATTGTGCAGAGCAACAGACGGGCTACAGTTATAGTCAATTGACAGTCCAGTAAAACATTTGTTCCCAAAGACCCCAAAAATGCTCAGCTCGTAGAACCTTGACACAAATGGGGTATGGCAGAGTTCCACTTCTTTCAGCAAAAAACTTGTTGCAGTGGACTAAGGAAACACTGGACACAGGAGAATTGGAAAAACGTCTGGTATGATAAATGCCGTTTTTTTGCAATTTCACGCTGATGGGAGGACTAGGGTATGAAGAAAACCACATGCATCCATCATGCCGTTTGTCAACATTACAGGCTGGTGAGTGGCAGTGGTATGCTTTGGGGTGCCTTTTCATGGCACACGTTGGGCCCCATGATAAAAGTTGAGCAACGTTTGAATGTCTTAACATAATTGAAAATCAGGTGCATCCCTTCCTGGCAGCAGTGCTTGCCTACGGAGCCGTGAGGGGAACGGCACCTCTGTACCTTCAGGCTCTGATCAGTCCCTACACCCAAAGGGCACTGCGTTCATCCACCTCTGGCCTGCTCGCCTCCCTACCTCTGCGGAAGCACAGTTCCCGCTCAGCCCAGTCAAAACTGTTCACTGCTCTGGCACCCAAATGGTGGAACAAGCTCCCTCACGACGCCAGGACAGCGGAGTCAATCACCACCTTCCGGAGACACCTGAAACCCCACCTCTTTAAGGAATACCTGGGATAGGATAAAGTAATCCTTCTAACCCTCCTCCCCCCCTAAAAAAGATAGATGTACTATTGTGAGGTGATTGCACCAATTTTTAAGTCGCTCTGGATAAGAGCGTCTGCTAAATGACGTAAATGTAATGTAAATGCAGTGTATCCATCTGTGAATTGATTTTTTCAGCAGGATAATGCCCCATGCCACAAGGCTAGGATTGTCCAGGAATGGTTCCACGAAAATTACAGTGAATTCAGCTTAGTGCAGTGGCCTGACCAGTCACCAGATTGCAATCCAATTAAGTATCTGTGGGATGAGATGGAACGAGCCATTTCGGATTAGAGATCCACTACCAGCCAACTGGGCACAATGGTGGGAAGCATTGAGGAAATCATGGGGCCAGCATTCCTGTGGAATGCTTGACACCTTGTAGAGTCCATGCCCTGACGAATTGAGGCTTTTCTGAGGGCAAAGGGGGGTGCAACTCAATGTTAGGTGTTCCGAATGTTTTGTAGACTAATATATATATACACACACAGTGGGGAGAACAAGTATTTGATAACCTGCAAAAATCGGCAGTGTTTCCTACTTACAAAGCATGTAGAGGTCTGTAATTTTTATCATAGGTACACTTCAACTGTGAGAGACGGAATCTAAAACAAAAATCCAAAAATCACATTGTATGATTAAGTAATTCATTTGCATTTTATTGCATGACATAAGTATTTGATACATCAGAAAAGCAGAACTTAATATTTGGTACAGAAACCTTTGTTTGCAATTGCAGAGATCATACGTTTCCTGTAGTTCTTGACCAGGTTTGCACACACTGCAGCAGGGATTTTGGCCCACTCCTCCATACAGACCTTCTCCAGATCCTTCAGGTTTCGGGGCTGTCGCTGGGCAATACGGACTTTCAGCTCCCTCCAAAGATTTCTATTGGGTTCCGGTCTGGAGACTGGCTAGGCCACTCCAGGACCTTGAGATGCTTCTTACGGAGCCACTCCTTAGTTGCCATGGCTGTGTGTTTCGGGTCGATGTCATGCTGGAAGACCCAGCCACGACCCATCTTCAATGCTCTTTCTGAGGGAAGGAGGTTGTTGGCCAAGATCTCGCGATACATGGCCCCATCCATCTTCCCCTCAATACGGTGTAGTCGTCCTCTCCCCTTTGCAGAAAAGCATCCCCAAAGAATGATGTTTCCACCTCCATGCTTCACGTTTGGGATGGTGTTCTTGGGGTTGTACTCTTCCTTCTTCTTCCTCCAAACACGGCGAGTGGAGTTTAGACCAAAAAGCTCTATTTTTGTCTCATCAGACCACATGAACTTCTCCCATTCCTCCTCTGGATCATCCAGATGATCATTGGCAAACTTCAGACGGGCCTGGACATGTGCTGGCTTGAGCAGGGGGATCTTGCATGCGCTGCAGGATTTTAATCCATGACGTCGTAGTGTGTTACTAATGGTTTTCTTTGAGACTGTGGTCCCAGCTCTCTTCAGGTCATTGACCAGGTCCTGCCGTGTAGTTCTGGGCTGATCCCTCACCTTCCTCATGATCATTGATGCCCCACGAGGTGAGATCTTGCATGGAGCCCCAGACCGAGGGTGATTGACCGTCATCTTGAACTTCTTCCATTTTCTAATAATTGCGCCAACAGTTGTTGCCTTCTCACCAAGCTGCTTGCCTATTGTCCTGTAGCCCATCCTAGCCTTGTGCAGGTCTACAATTTTATCCCTGAGGTCCTTACACAGCTCTCTGGTCTTGGCCATTGTGGAGAGGTTGGAGTCTGTTTGAGTGTGTGGACAGTTGTCTTTTATACAGGTAAAGAGTTCAAACAGGTGCAGTTAATACAGGTAATGAGTGGAGAACAGGAGGGCTTCTTAAAGAAAAACTAACAGGTCTGTGAGAGCCGGAATTCTTACTGGTTGGTAGGTGATCAAATACTTATGTCATGCAATAAAATGCAAATTAATTACTTAAAAATCATACAATGTGATTCTGGATTTTTGTTTTAGGTTCCGTCTCTCACAGTTGAAGTGTACCTATGATAAAAATTACAGACCTCTACATGCTTTGTGAGTAGGGAAACCTGCAAAATCGGCAGTGTATCAAATACCTGTTCTCCCCACTGTATATATATTTGAAGATATTTTAGAAGAAAAAAAAGGAAAAAAATCACCTAAATAATAAACTAAAACTGTGCAATTGGCAACGCCCACTACGATTTAAATTGAGATTGTCGTCACTGGCCGACACAATAAATCTATTATTTGCATGACTCACTGTGCAATAGTGAGTAACATGAATTTTGAATGACTACCTCATCTCTGTAACCCACGCATACAATTATCTGTAAGGTCTCGAACAAGCAGTGAATTTCAAACATATTTAACTACAACGACCTATTGGTTTTCAAATAACTTGCATAAGGCACCTATTGGTAGATGGGTAAAAAAGCAGACATTGAATATCCCTTCGAGCATGGTGAAGTTAATAATTACACTTTGGATGGTGAATCAATACACCCAGTCCATACAAAGATACAGGTGTCTTTCCTAAGTCAGTTGCCAGAGAAGAAGGAAACCGCTCAGGGATTTAAGATCCTAGAGGAAATCCTGGTTTAGTCTGTTCTACCATTTTTTTTTACATTTTAGTCATTTAGCAGACGCCCTTATCCAGAGCGACTTACAGTAGTGAATACATACATATCATACCATTTCATGCTTTTTTTTTGTACTGGCCCCCCGTGGGAATCGAACCCACAACCCTGGCGTTGCACACACCCTGCTGGCGTTGCAAACACCTTGCTCTACCAACTAAGCCACAGGGAAGACTACCAGACACTGGGAGCATAATTCACCTTTCTGCAGGACAAGAACCTAAAACACAAGTGCAAATCTGCACTGGAGTTGCTTAGCAAGAAGACAATGTTCCCGAGTGGCCAAGTTACAGTTCTGACAAATCTACGGCAAGACCTGAAAATGGTTGTTTAGTAGTAATCAACAACCAATTTGACAGCTTGAATAAGGCACTGTACCAGCTTCTGGTATACACAGACTGAAACTAATGACTGCAAAATCGTTCAAGGTTTCTTTACAAGACAGAATGTTGAATAAAACGACATTGAAACTTACTCTACTGGTGGTCCGTGGTGTTGATCCTTCAGATGGTCAAAATATCCACAGGAAAGTACTGTTAACACAACTTTTTAGAGTGGCGGTACTGAAGTTGAAATTTCTATCACCTGGCACTTCAGTTAGTATGCATGCATTGTATATTTTTCCTGTGGATATTTTGGCTCAAATTTCAACCATCTGAAGGACCAACACCATGGACAACCGGTAGAGCAAGTTCAAATGTAATTCTGTTCAACAATCTGGCTTGAATGATTTTGCAGTCATTAGCTTCAGGCTGTGTATACCAGAAGGTGGTATCAATCTGATTCATCAGCCTAAAAAAAAATATGCAGTAACAGGACAGAAAGCAGGGATAATAGACTCACCGAAACCAGAATGTCTCCCTCCACGATAGCAAGGTCGAACTGTAAGTCCTCTGTAACAGAGAGAGGGTCTGAAACAACCACACTGATACAACATGTACTAGTTACAAGTCACTACCTCCAGTGCCATTAAAGTCCAGACCTCGCAGTAGAGGTCCAGGATTGTGCGCTTCATCTAATGAATGCGTTACCTTCTCTGGTTTCAGGCATTTTAACCCAATCATTTTGTCTGTGGCGTGGTCCCATTGAGGCAGTAGAACCTAAAGGCAATTGTTAACATTAAACACATTTTGCAATATTTTATTTTTGATAGATAAGCCATGAACTTGAAGAAAACCAATGGAATTGTTTCTTTAGGCCCATCACACCAAGAGATTGACTTGAGAATCACAGTAGAGGCCTACCTGTGGCAGTGAAAGTCACATTTGTAGAATTGTTGATGGGGTTTGTAGAATTGTCCACTGAAAAACAGAAAGAAAATATAAAGAGGAACAGAACAACAGTTTTGCAGTGGGGCTGGCCTACATGAACTAAAAATGGTAAACAGGCCTAGTTTTCAGTCTGTAACCTTACGAAATGAGTGGTCCCCAATGCAGGCCTGCTTACCTGTGGCAGGGAAAGTAGAATTTGAAGTAGTAGCATTTGTCAAATTGGTGATGGGAACACTGCCCACTGAAATACACAAGGGTAACATAATACATGTTACATAATAACATGGTGAACCAATTGGCGTCTACAGTGGAACTGGCCTGGCCTAACTCAAATGGAAAACACTCAAAAGTAGGATGTCACGAAAACAAAATGACTGGTCCTACCTTGGACAACCCAGATGAGAATCAGAAACCAAACCATGTTGAAACAACGATTGTCCCCCAAGATTTGGGAGAAAAAAAACAACCAGAGAAACAGCACAAACAAATGTGTTCAATAGCTCTCCTTCCAGTCAAATAGTGGGTAGGGCAGCAATCACAAAAGAACAGGTGTGTTCTCCTTCTCCTTCTTCGGTGAGGTTTAAAGACGGTTGGCATCCAATATGTTGCATTATCGCCCTCTACTGAACTATCGTATGAATCCATTACCTTTGTGATACAAAATGGGAAAAGGGGAAACGTGAAAATTTAAAAAAATATATATATTTAATGACTCTACTAACTAACCCTACACTCATTAAAACCCATCACCTTATTCCACTGCTTTAACCCTATCTTAACCTACCCCGGGCCAACGACCCGAGAGGACGAGACACTACCACTCAACACACCCTGTAACTCTTCTCTCGTACCCCCAAGTACTTCTCTGCAGCTGCCACCACAACATCTATTTTCTATGACTTACGTGTCATCTCTACGGTACAGCAGATAACAATTGCTATGAATGCTAAGCCAACCTCACTGAAACATATATCACTCATTGGCCTATCCCTCTGTTCTGGCAAAGATCTACTATTCACAGGGATTCTCTCTGAATCCCTCACCCTCCACTACCTTCTTCACTTCCTCCGCATACAACATCTTCTGCACTACAATGACCCTGGCCACCTAAACCTGCCTCTCTCGCACCAGACACCTCCACTTAGGGTTACCTTCACCGACTCAACGGCACCCACCATCTTTTCCACCCAACTTGAAACCGACCATGGATCAGACAAAAGGCCTGGTTCCACCTTCTTCAAAAATCTTACTCCCACTGAACCAATCGTATCTTTATCATAACCATGCCCATCAATGGAAGAATTGGGCTCCAAGCTCCTCACAACAACTTCTACCCCTTCCATTTCACCTACAGAACTCAAACTGGTGTCCGGCCCACTCTGTTTGAACTTGATAGCAATCTTCCTCGACACACTCTCTCCCTTGTCATTGCTATCTTCAACAGATACAAACCCATCCTCTGCCTCCCTCAGTCTTTTCAACCTCCTCTCTCTTTCCCTCCAATCCTCCTCCCTTGACCAGTATAGACAGTGTTAATGTGCATCCATAGTATATAGTGAGCAGTACTGTGCGTAATGTAGCAGATGCAGGAATGCCCTCATGCAGGAACACCCCGAAATGTGGGCTGCAGTTGCACACTATTGACAGAAAGACACATCAACCTCAGATAAAGCATCCGAGACAGCAAAACAGCGCTCCTCTGTCTTAGTATGTGTAGGCCATGTATCTGATGCCGTCTGGTCAAAAAGCATATAGCATGTCATACAGCCACAGTTGTAGAGCGGTCAGACTTTCTGGATGTTTAGTTCAGTCCTATGTGTTCTCTGGCCAATCTCTGATATCTTGTCGTGGATCTGGCTATGATGGTGGGCTCCCTATTGACAGAAAATAAATATCTGCTGTGGGAAACCGTGTAGACAGTGTTAGTGTTCATGTATAGTGCAGTATAGACAGTGGTAATGTGCATCCATAGTATAGAGTAGTGAACAGTACTGTCCATAATGTAGCATAGAGCCCATGTCGTATGTCCAGAGTGTTCCCAGAGTGGTATACCAAGAAGCAAGCTAGATCTACTCAGGGTCTTTTAAATCTAGCCAGCTTCAGTTAGCTTCACATTCCAGCTCAGGCTTCATCCGTACTACGATGGTGGATTTTGCTGGTCCACCTGCCGCAAAAGGCTGTCACATGCTTCCCAGTCAAAACAGTTTAAGCTTATACATTTTGTGAAGTTTTTGTTCATTTTGGTGTTTGGTAGGTTTTTTTTCAGCTGTTTGCATACACCAATTCTTTTGTTGAGGCAAGTCGAAGTTTGGTAGTCAAAGTCTACACTCCTTCATCAGTGATTGGTTCACAGTAGGGGTGGGAACTATGGACGGGATTCTTCAATGAAGTGTTTGCTATCATTCACTTGAGAATTACTGCACTAAACTGATGTGTAATTGCGCGTCTAAGACCTCCTCTGCAAAAACATAAAAAATTCAATACAGATTTCTTGATGTATCTACTTTGAGGAAGTGTTTCTGGCTATATTGTTACTACGGTGGCTCAAGAGAGACAAACAGTAATATTGCCTCTTTCTCCTAGTTTTTCAAGCCAAGGTCTTTAGAAGTGTGAGCACAGAAGTTTGCATCGCCTAGCCGAGTTCTGCTAGGAGCAAACTGAACCTATGTATGGGGACGTCTTTACTCTAGAATAGTTATTGCAAATTTTATCAGGCTATGGTGTAAAATAGTCCAAATTAGAGCCATCTTATGGGCAAAAGTGCCATATTTTATTATCTATTGTTAACGACTTTGATATGCTTATCAATACACAAGCCCCTTCCTCCCCCACTCCTATCGATCTGATTTCGTTTATCCTCGCAAATCAGACACTTCATTCAGGATATATGAGAAAGCTCCGAGTTAGCCTACCCCAGAGAAGGTTCGTTTTAGAGGATTCGTTGCCTTGGAAATGTACACTGAACAGAAATATACACACATGTAAAGTGTTGGTCCCATGTTTCATGAGCTGAAATAAAAAATCTGAAAAATATTCCATATGCAAAAAAAGCTTATTTCTCTCATTTTGTGCACAAATTTGTTTACATCGCTGTTAGTGAGTGTTTCTCCTTTGCCAAGGTAATCCATCCACCTGACAGGTGTGGCATATCAAGAAGCTGATTAAATAGCATGATCATTACACAGGTGCACCTTGTGCTGGGGACAATAAAAATCCCCTAAAATACGCAGTTTTGTCACAATACAATGCCACAGATGCCTCAAGTTTTGAGGGAGTGTGCAATTGGCATGCTGACTGCAGGAATGTCCACCAGAGCTGTTGCTAGACAATTGAATGTTAATTTTTCAACCATAAGGTTCCTCGAACATTTTTTTAGAGAATTTGTAGCCACGCTGGGAGGGAGGCTGACAAGTATTTGCATATAATAATGCCTTTTGTGGGGACAAACTCATTCTGATTGGCTGGGCCTGGCTGCAAGTGGGTGCGCCCTCCAAGGCCCACCCTGTACAGTCATGTGAAATCCATACTAATGAAATCCAGACTAATGAATTCATTTCAATTGACCTCCTTATATTGACTGTAACTCAGTAAATTCTTTGAAGTTGCATTTATATTGGCCTTCCGAGTGGCGAAGCGGTCTGAAGCACTGCATCTCAGTGCAAGAGGCGTCCCTACAGTCCCTGGTTTGAATCCAGGCTGTATCACATTCGGCCATGATTGGGGAGTCCCATAGGGTGACGCACAATTGTAAAAAAATCTGTAATGTTGCAATTGTACATTCATGCAGGGGGAAATACAATGATTGCACTAGTGCATATGCGTGAAAGTGGTCTGCACACAGCACATTATCCCCGGAGATGCCAAACTCGGGCAAAGTGTCCCCCATATGACGTCACAGTGATGTCATAATGAGTGGGGGGAAAAAACACCTGCATCAGAGACAGTGCAAAGATTTTCATACTCTGCCACATCCTGAAGAGTTACCTTGTTGTACAATGTCTACCATTTACAACTGGAATCTACATTGAAATTACAACACGTACAGTTTTTATTATGAATACATTTCTTTCTTGTTGTCCCATGATTTTCACTTAGCAAAAAGAGTTAATGTCAACGCGAAACTGATTGTGAGGACGAACAAAGGTATTTTTTTACATAGTCCTTGTGCATCCCAAATCAACCCTATAAAGTACATTATCAGCCATGTTCAAAAGTAGTACACTATGTAGGGAATAGGGTCCCATCAGAGGACAAACACTCATGATGCATCATGGACAGTAGCTGTGAAGTGATACACATTGCTACAGTGTGGTTTTTACTATGTTTATGAGCTTACTAGTACTAAAAATACTGTATTTCAAAAATAGAAGTGGATTAATTGGTTAATAGGCCTATGTGGCTCTGGTGATTTGTTGTCTGTCAGGGTGGGTGTGGTCTCCCATGGCACCACATTACATCACAATTGTGATGTCATAAATAATTGTATTCTGATGACAGCCTAAATGGTTTGCCATTTACGGCAACACTTACAAGTTCAATTCAGGGTCAAAATCATTGCTATATTTTGGATGGTTATTTTTGAACTGATTGATTGGTGGTAAGTAGTTGTGACCACTTGTGATTTAGTGTGAAAAGGCCTACTTTGTGACACAATTTAATTGTGATGATTTAAATAATATAATAATATTTTTAAGCCATATTGTACCTTTTTCAGGATTACTGTAATTGAAGGAACTATGGGAAAGTTCTCCTTCCCAAGGCTCATCATAAGAATGGTTAGAATCTCTTTTCTCTCACCACCCTCATAGTCAAAACTCCAGTGATTTAAAATCATCACTTTGACATACAGGTCTATGAGCTTTTCTAAGATTGAAAATAACAATAACCTCATTACTAACTGCATGTTTGTCATCATTTTCATTTCTAGCCATGGGCAAATCGGACTGCACAGGACGATTTCTGCACAGGAACTACTGAACTCCACAGGCCCAGAACACACCAGCCTCACAACTCCTCACAACTCCCCAGCCTTAATGTAAGTCCCATCTGCAAGATAAATCTACGACCCACTAAAGTGGTCCAGACTAATCATGTATGGACAATCAGTGTAAACGTTGTACTAACTACGGCTTGATCGAGTGTCAACATTATACCTTATTGATATTCTATATCAATGAAATACAATGGAAGGTACATAATAATCCAATGCGTAAAATAAAATATACCATGTTCTATTCTCAATATCCCTACTGCCCCAAAGGTTTGTAGGCAGGGCAAGGAGGACATCGATTCAACCCAGAAGAAGAGGAAAAAGAAGAGGCTAAATGAGAAGGGAACCCAGGTTGAACTAGGCATGCGGGAGGATATCCGTGACCTTGACCTCGCCCATTGGAGATTGGCTAGAGAGACATGGAGAACTGAGCGAGGAAACATGAGGGAGATTAAGGCGCTGTATGGAGAAATATTTAGGCTGCACCAACTCTTGGAGGAGGTAACAAGAGCAGTTTTCTTTAATCAGACTTTCATATCAGTAGGTATACTGTAGTTGCTTTAGATGTTCCCAATCCTGATAAACAGAAATTAGATCTAAATAGATAGAATAGTGAAATAAGAAGGCAAGAAAAAAACTGCACATTGGAAGTATTCTGAGGAAGGTCTGCAATCTGCACTGGTAGTATTCTGAGGAAGGTCTGCATTCTGCACTGGTAGTATTCTCAGGAAGCTCTGAATTCTGCACTGGTAGTATTATTAAGAAGGTCTGCATTCTGCACTGATAGTGTTCTGAGGAAGGTCTGCGTTTTGCACTGGTAGTATTCTTAAGAAGGTCTGCATTCTGCACTGGTAGTATTCTTAAGAAGGTCTGCATTCTGCACTGATAGTGTTCTGAGGAACGTCTGCGTTTTGCACTGGTAGTATTCTGAGGAAGGTCTGCATTCTGCACTGGTAGTATTCTAAGGAAGTCCTGCGTCTTCACTGGTAGTATTCTTAAGAAGGTCTGCATTCTGCACTGATAGTGTTCTGAGGAACGTCTGCGTTTTGCACTGGTTGTATTCTTAAGAAGGTCTGCATTCTGCACTGATAGTGTTCTGAGGAAGGTCTGCGTTCTGCACTGGTAGTATTATGAGTTCTGTCGGCATTATGCTCTGGTAGTATTCTGAGGAAGGTCTGCATTCTGCACTGGTAGTATTATGAGTTCTGTCGGCATTATGCTCTGGTAGTATTCTGAGGAAGGTCTGTATTCTGCACTGATAGTATTCTGAGGAAGGCCTGCGTTCTGCACTGGTAGTATTCTTAGGAAGGTCTGCATTCTTAGAATAAAGTTGAAAAAGAATGGAAGAATTTCTGAATTGGAATGATTCCAAAAGTGTTCCCATTTTCCTAATAGGCTAATATACAGTAATAAAACGTGTTTTCTTTATGATATTTATTACCCATACACATGTAATTGTTTTAAGATAGTAATAACAATGACCATCAAGCTATTAAGTAATAAAAATGTGTCTGTCATCATACAGATTGGGGTGGATAAAGGGGTGATCAAGCAGCGCTCCACCTCCATTCTTTGTCCCGTCTCCCCGACACTGCCAGCTTTCCCCTGGTACAACCTCCACAGGTTCCTCGCCAACAGCCATTCGGAGCCAGACCAGCATGCTGCCGGCACCCAGAAGGACCCATCTAAGAAACATTCAATCTTTCCCCCTCTGGACACACAGAGCTGCACCTCCCCTGAAAGATGGCCTCATTCAACGTCCAAGACGTCACACCCACACGCTTCACACCGATTTGCTGTCCCATCCCACCCCCTGGTTTCCGGCCCTCCTGCCCGGATGAGACAGACCCATCCGCATGTCCACCCCAGGTCCCCATTGACTGGCCAGGCAAAGGTCAAGGATGAGGTCAAGAGGCCAGAGATTGCATCGTCTGAGGAATTGTCTGAGGAAGTTCAACGGAGAGGTGCAGAAATTGCAAATATGTATAAAGCACAGCTGATTGAGAGGATGGCCCAAAAGAGAAAGGAAGAGATTCTGAAGAAAAGGGTAAACAACGATGACAAGAACGATGACACTGAGGCCTCCTGCTCCTCTGCAGTAGAACAATCCAATACCCCTGCCACAGCCCCCGAGCGCCCAGCCAGCCCAGACGCCACGCCAGTGGCCGCCCGAGAGGACACTCAGGGGGACACCCAGCAGGACCTGGTAGAGGTTGTGAATGTGCTCAAGAGGCAATCATCTGATCTATACCTGCCTGACGACGTACGTGAGGAGTCACTCACATGGAAATCCATTTACGAGGAGCTGTGCCCACTCGCTCACAGGGTGAACACAGAAGCTGACTACATCAAGGCGCTCCGCGTCATCACTGAGAAGGCTGTGACTCCCTCGTGCTCGTCTGAGGATGATGTGTCTCAGAGTGTGAGTGAGGACACAAGTCAGGAGGGGAGTAGTGAAAGTGAGGAGAGCATGAGTGGACAACAGCAGAGATGTCTACACAGGGATCCTTATGGTGAGAGGGACAGGAAGGAGATTGATAGTGGTAAAATGGAAGGGAGATATGCAACCGCCAATGCAATGTCTATGATGGCGAGCCGAGGGAAAGAAGAACTTAATGCCATGAGCTACGCAGACAGGATCAAATATTTCAAGGATGAGGCTAAGAGAAATGAAGAGATGATGAAGATCGAAAGGAGGAAGGAAAAAGCCAGGGTTGAAGAGCTCAAGAAGTGGGAAAAGAGACAGAAGAAATTGAATGAGGAGGAAAGGAAAAGGACAGAAAATATGGAAAAAAACAAGTCAGAGGAGCAGAGGAAAAGGGAGAATGCAGAGATGAAACTAAAGATCGAACATGAGAAAAAGAGACGAGAACAAGAGAAAAAGAGAGAGAAAAAAGAAAGAAAGAAGCAGGAGATGCAACAGAAGGCCCGTGAAAAAGAAGAGAAAAAGAGGGCAGAGGAAGAGAAAAAGATGGAGAAAAAGAGGGAAGAGAAGTTGAAAAAGATTGAGAAACAGAGGATGGAGGAGGAGAGGAACAGGGAAAAGGAGAGAATGAAGGTGTTGGAGATGCAGCAAAAGGCACGAGAGAAAGAAGAGAAGAGGAGGAAAGTGGAACAGAAAAGAAGATTGAAGATACAGCAGGAACAAGAGAAGGAGGAACAGAAAAGGCAGACAAGGATACGAGACGAGGATAAGAAGAGAGCAGAGCTTCAAAAAATAAAAGATCACGAGGCCAGGTTCAAGATGGAGATGGAGAAACTGTATGAGAGAGAAGAGAGGAATGCACAGATTGAAAGAGAAAAGAGGCGTGCGCTGTGTCAGAAAAAAGGGCAGACACAGAGAGCAAAACAGGTGGTGGCATACGAGGTCACATCGTCTACATCTGACGCCTCTGTGCGGAGGGAAGAGAGGGAGCAGCGTCCAGAGACCGCTCTGCGAAGAGAAGAACAAGGAAGAAGCAGTAGAAATTGGCGGACGAGTCAATGACAACTTTTGAGTAGATTATAAAAGAAAGGGAGCAGACAAAAGAAGAAATGTACAAGTCAATGCTCCTAGGTATGTTAATAGATGTAAATAAACAAAAACAAATTAGATTTTTTTAAAGAGAAAAAACAAACAACAAAACGAGAAAATGAGCAAAAGCAGGAAAAAATCATAAGGAAGCCAGGCATGAGGGTGAAGAGGAGGAAACATGAGAGAGGAGGAAGGGAGACCAGAGTGGTTTATCAGGAGGGAAGTAGGATATATAGAATTCAAGTTCTGAGGACAGAATCGGGAAGGACCATGGGATAAAAGGTAAATGAGATCAGCAGTAAAGGAGAGCTGAGTGGATCAAAAGAAAGTTATGGAAAACACAAGGGGTGGCAAGATAAACAGAGACCCAGAGAAAAGAGGTGAAAACATTTTATAGGAGTAATAGAGTGGAGATGGAACTAGAATTCCAATGTACGAATGGCCAAAATAACTATCTAAATAACTAAGGATGAGCAGAAAAGGAGAAGACCAAGAGCACAGGAAAAAGAGCCAACAAACATGTCAAAAAGAAATGAAGTCTGCCTCTTCTACTTCTCTTTTAAAGTTGCTTTGGTTTCCTTTTGTCCTCTTTCTAAGCCTGTTCAAGTCTGAGATAGATGAGAAGAGCAGCCAAAGAAACAGATCTGTTGAAGCATCAATTGGAAAGGATGGGAGGGTTGGAGGAGGAGCACAGCTCCATGACTACATTAGGTAAGTGTTTACTATCAAAGCCTGTTCTCTGTAGACAACTGTATTAGTGTTGATAGAAGTTAATTTATGCAATGTCTTTCAACTCAAACACTACAATTCCTGATCTCATGTGATTATTCACCTCATGTGAGCGGGCTTTCGGATGTTTTTTTCTTGAAACAGATTGTGGCATATGAGGTCACTTTATCTGTTGAAGCATCAATAGGAAAGGATGAAAGGGAGGGAGGCAGGAAGAGGAAAACACAGAAGAGCAGATGAGGTAAGTGCTTGGGCTTGTGATGAGAGGATCGGGGCTCCAGAACTGGGGTTTATGATTGAAAATTCTCAGACAAATGTATTACTGTGAATCCCATTCGTTCAATGACTATTTGATGAATTCCTGACGGGATAATTGTTTTACAGGAGCACTCTATGTTCTGCTTCCATGTGGATTGACAACTTTGCTTTCAGGAGCTGCTGGAGGACACCCTGGAAGAAGAGGGAGAGGGTCTATGATAGGCAGTTTGCCATGGGCCATAAATGGGCGTTTGGGTGTTAATTCTTCCTGCTTTATATCATACAACTTTACAATAAAAATGAATTGCAAGCATCAGCCTTTTCTGTTTGAGTGTGATCAGTGCAGTAGTAGTAAGATTGGTGTAAACCCAAGGAATATTCTGGCCTTCTAGGCAGAGTTCCTCTGTCCAGTGTCTGTGTTCTTTTGCCAAGTGTCTGTGTTCTTTTGCCCATCTTAATCTTTTTATTGGCCAGTCAGATATGGCTTTTTCTTTGCAACTTTGCCTAGAATGCCAGCATCACGGAGTCGCCTCTTCACTGTTGACGTTGAGACTGGTGTTTTGCGGGTACTATTTAATGAAGCTGCCAGTTGAGGCATCTATTTCTCAAACTAGACACTCTAATGTACTCTTGCTTAGTTGTGCACCGGGGCCTCCCACTCTTTCTATTCTGGTTATTGCCCGGTTTGCACTGTTCTGTGGAGTAGTACACAGCGTTGTACGAGATTTTCAGTTTCCGGGCAATTTCTCGCACGGAATAGCCTTAATTTCTCAGAACAAGAATAGGCTGACGAGTTTCAGAATAAAGTTCTTTGTTTCTGGCCATTTTGAGACTGTAATCGAATCCACAAATGCTGATGCTCCAGATACCCAACTAGTCTAAAGGCCAGTTTTATTGCTTCTTTAATCAGAACAGTTTTCAGCTGTGCTAACGTAATTGCAAAAGGGTTTTCTGATGATCAATTTGCCTTTTAAAATGACACATTTGCATTAGCTAACAATGTGCCATTGGAACACAGAAGTTATGGTTGCTGATAATGGGCCTCTGTACAACTATGTACAGTTGAAGTCAGAAGTTTACGTACACTTAGGTTGGAGTCATTAAAACTCGTTTTTCAACCACTCCACAAATTTCTTGTTAACAAACTAAAGTTTTGACAAGTCGGTTAGGACACCTACTGTGTGCATGACACAAGTAATTTCTCCAATAATTGTTTACAAACTGATTATTTCACTTATAATTCACTGTATCACAATTCCAGTGGTTCAGAAGTTAACATACACTAAGTTGACTGTGCCTTTAATAAACAGCTTGTAAAATTCCAGAAAATGATGTCATGGCTTTAGAAGCTTCTGATAGGCCAATTGACATCATTTTATTCAATTGGAGGTGTACCTGTAGATATACACTGCTCAAAAAATTAAAGGGAACACTTAAACAACACAATGTAACTCCAAGTCAATCACACAAGTGGCTCAGGTAGTGCAGCTCATCCAGGATGGCACATCAATGCGAGCTGTGGCAAGAAGGTTTGCTGTGTCTGTCAGAGTAGTGTCCAGAGCATGGAGGCGCTACCAGGAGACAGGCTAGTACATCAGGAGACGTGGAGGAGGCCGTAGGAGGGCAACAACCCAGCAGCAGGACCGCTACCTCCGCCTTTGTGCAAGGAGGAGCACTGCCAGAACCCTGCAAAATGACCTCCAGCAGGCCACAAATGTGCATGTGTCTGCTCAAATGGTCAGAAACAGACTCCATGAGGGTGGTATGAGGCCCAGACGTCCACAGGTGGGGGTTATGCTTACAGCCCAACACCGTGCAGGACGTTTGGCATTTGCCAGAGAACACCAAGATTGGCAAATTCGCCACTGGTGCCCTGTGCTCTTCACAGATGAAAGCAGGTTCACACTGAGCACATGTGACAGACGTGACAGAGTCTGGAGACGCCGTGAAGAACGTCCATAATTTTTAAAGAAATGTCTTCAGCTCTGATGAAACAAATATAAAACTGTTTGGCCATAATGACCAGCATTATGTTTGGAGGAAAAAGGGGGAGGCTTGCAAGCCAAAGAACACCATCCCAACCGTGATATACGGGGGTTGCAGCATCATGTTGTGGGGGTGCTTTGCTGCAGGAGGGACTGGTGAACTTCACAAAATAGATGGCATCATGAGTGAGGAAAGTCATGTGGATATATTGAAGCAACATCAAGACATCAGTCAGGAAGTTAAAGCTTGGTCGCAAATGGGTCTTCCAAATTGACAACGACTCCAAGCATACTTCCAAAGTTGTGGCAAAATGGCTGAAGGACAACAAAGTTAAGGTATTGGAGTGGCCATCACATTGCCCCGACTTCAATCCTATAGAGAATGTGTGGGCAGAACTGAAAAAGCGTGTGAGAGCAAGTAGGCCTACAAACCTGACTCAGTTACAACAGTTCTGTCAGGAGGAATGGGCCAAAATTCACCCAACTTTTTGTGGGAAGCTTGTGGAAGGCTACCCAAAATGTTTGACCCAAGTTAAACAATTTAAAGGCAATGCTACCAAATACTAATTGAGTGTGTGTAAACTTCTGACCCACTGGGAATGTGATGAAAGATATAAAAGCGGAAATAAATCTTGATTATTCTGACATTTCATTCTTAAAATATAGTGGTGATCCTAACTGACCTAAGACAGGGAATTTTTACTAGGATTAAATGCCAGGAATTGTTTAAAACTGAGTTTAAATGTATTTGGCTAAGGCGTATGTAAACTTCTGACTTCAACTGTAGATATTCCACAAAAAAAATCTGCCTTATCCAGCTACAATAGTTATTTACAACATTGTCGACACTATTTCTGATCAATTTGATATTTTAATGGACAAAAAAGGCATTCAAAAACAAGGACATTTCTAAGTGACCCCAAACTTTTGAACGGTTGTGTGTATACATCTTTATGTATATTGGTTTAGCATTCCTTGCATAAAGGTGGGCCACTTCCATGGTACCGGTTATCCTGAGTTGAGCTCAAGAGTTCACCAAAGTTACCTCGCCAACTCAAGCCTGTTTCATAGTACACCCTTCTAGAGGGCGAAATTGTTATTTTGGTGAGTCTATGATCCCTGCTCTCTAAGTCCTGATACAGCATCAACATTAAATAATTTGTTGCCTAGGTAGTCGGCCAAGTTTAAGGAATAACTCACCATTAATTTAAGTCTCTCCTGCTATGCTAGATCTACTTCTTCTCTGATCCCACCTTGGGATGTATGATGAGCATAGCTGAGAAGGTCCATTATAGAATGAAACAGAACACTGCAAGCAACATCACACTGACTGGATTCTTTTCAGTCTAGGTCATTTTATTTATTTCCAAGACAAGTGCAGTGGTATAGGCCTAATTCAAGGCAGCAAGAGCACACAGGAGAAATTAAACTACTGCCTGCTGCCAGACACACACATAATCCATCAGAAAGCTTTAAGGGACTTGTTCAACTTATTCATTGTTGAGAAGTTAAAATGTCAGTGCCATTTGTGTTGGAATCTTCAGTCGACAGCAGCGGTGTTGAAATCTTCTTCGATGGTGTCATAAATGCTAAACTGTGCGTTGTTATTCTGTGAAAGACAAGACATGAACATGGTTAGAATACAGTGCGATAATGACTGCATTTACAAAGGCAGCCCAACTCTGATATTTTTCCTGTCTCTGTGTGTGCGCGCATGTCTTTACCACATTGATAGAGTTTGTTAAGGCGTGTTATGTCCAGGGGGCTCAGGTGATTTCTCTGTCCAATCTGGACTCCCCTCTTCTTGGAGTGAATAGTGGGGTTACGGTTTGATGAGAAGTAGTATCTGCCAGGAGAAACCCAACAATGGGGGATTAGAGGACTTGCTACTTTAACACAAGGACTGCGTCACAATGCCACCCTAATCCCAATATAGTGCACATAGTTTGACCAGAGCCCAGGTAAACAATAGTGACCTAAATAGGGAACCATTTAGTACACACAGGGAAATGTTACTTGAGCTGGATACTGTACAGTCGTGGCCAAAAGTTGAGAGAATGACACAAATATTAATTTCTACAAAGTTTGCTGCTTCAGTGTCTTTAGATATTTTTGTCAGATGTTACTATGGAACACGGAAGTATAATTACAAGCATTTCATAAGTGTCAAAGGCTTTTATTAACAATTACATTCAAGTTGATGCAAAGAGTCAATATTTGCAGTGTTGACCCTTCTTTTTCAAGACCTCTGCAATCCGCCCTGGCATGCTGTCAATGAACTTCTGGGCCATATCCTGACTGATGGCAGCCCATTCTTGCATAATCAATGCTTGGAGTTTGTCAGAATTTGTGGGGTTTTGTTTGTCCACCCGCCTCTTCAGGATTGACCACAAGTTGTCACTGGGATTAGGGTCTGGGGAGTTTCCTGAACATGGACCCAAAATGAGCGATATTTTGTTCCCCGAGCCACTTAGTTATCACTTTTGCCTTATGGCAAGGTGCTCCATCATGCTGGAAAAGGCATTGTTCGTCACCAAACAGTTCCTGGATGGTTGGTACCATTCTTTATTCATGGCTGTGTTCTTAGGCAAAATTGTGAGTGAGCCCACTACCTTGGCTGAGAAGCAACCCCACACGTGAATGGTCTCAGGATGCTTTACTGTTGGCATGACACAGGACTGATGGTAGCGCTCACCTTGTCTTCTCCGGACAAGCTTTTTTCCGGATGCCCCAAACAATCGGAAAGGGGATTGATCAGAGAAAATGACTTTACCCCAGTCCTCAGCAGTCCAATCCCTGTACCTTTTGCAGAATATCAGTCTGTCCCTGATGTTTTTCCTGGAGAGAAGTGGCTTCTTTGCTGCCCTTCTTGACATCCTCCAAAAGTCTTCGCCTCACTGTGCATGCAGATGCACTCACACCTGCCTGCTGCCATTCCTGTACTGGTGGTGCCCCGATCCCGCAGCTGAATCAACTTTAGGAGACAGTCCTGGCGCTTGCTGGGCTTCAGGGCACCCAAGAAAGTCTTCTTCACAACAATTGAACCGCTCTCCTTGAAGTTCTTGATGATGCGATAAATGGTTGATTTAGGTGCAATCTTGCTGGCAGCAATATCCTTGCCTGCGAAGCCCTTTTTGTGCAAAGTAATGATGACGGCACGTGTTTCCTTGCAGGTAACAATGGTTGACAGAGGAAGAACAATGATTCCAAGCACCACCCTCCTTTTGAAGCTTCCAGTCTGTTATTCGAACTCAATCAGCATGACAGAGTGATCTCCAGCCTTGTCCTCATCAACACTCACACCTGTGTTAACGAGAGAATCACTGACATGAGATCAGCTGGTCCTTTTGTGGCAGGGCTGATATGCAGCGGAAATGTTTTTGGGGGATTCAGTTCATTTTCATGGCAAAGAGGGACTTTGCAATTAATTGCAATTCATCTGATCACTCTTTATAACATTCTGGAGTATATGCAAATTGCCATCATACAAACTGAGGCAGCAGACTGAAAATGTTGAGAATGACACAAATATACTTTTGCCCACGACTGTACACAGTCACAAAACTAATATTTACTTATTGCTAGCAGTTTAAAAACAAGGTGAGTAAAATTAGGACTTTAGTGGGAATAAGGAGGAGAGGAGTATGACTGACGTTCCGTAGTGCATTATGGAGTCGTAGTCATAGGGCAGGTCCTGAGTGTCTCCTTTCTTCACCTTAAAATTATTTTCTTTTCCTGGAAGTTAAAAGAGGCAGATGTGACTGGTGGACACTGCTGGGTGTGAATGTGATATAGGGGAATGAAAATGGAAATGTAGACAAGTTGAGATGGAAACCATTAAGTTGAACCTCTAGCAGGAGGAAACTCTACAGGATTCAAGGCATGAATATTTCATCTTACCTAATGAAACCCATTGCGGGTGGTAATGTAACAAAACTGCCTTCAAAACGAGCTTACATGTTATCCCAGGATACCCATTACGGGTGGCAACTGTAAAAGGTATATTTTACACCAGGATACCCATTACGGGTGGTAACTGTAGATGACAACGTAGTGTTATTCGCGTCAGGCAAATTTAGCGAACAAGGTTGCTGCGTTCACGCCAGGGAAAATTCACAGGAGTAAACGAATTCAGTTTAATTCTACATAATTGGAAATGAGTCTGAAATACATAGTTATGCATAGTATTGGTCTCAAACTGAAGAACACTGATGGTTACTGGTGTAAGATTCTCTGGTGTTTACAGAACTGGTGCTGTGAGATTAGGATATCAGGATTCAAGGTAGCTTTGATATTAGGCTATCAGGACCTGCTTAGACAAAGCAACTTCAACAGTAGAGAAAAGGGTTGCAATGTATGGGGAAATGAATGGCTGCAGTATTTCCGTTATAATAAGTACATGATAAATGGAACGTTAAGGCATAAATGTATGAAAGACTATTCTTATTTTAAACTAAAGTGGTTCTGTCCTTGTGGTATGTAGTGTTTCATGTTGTGTGGACCCCAGGAAGAGTAACTGCTGCTTAGGCAGTACCTAATAAAATACTAAATGTCAATAGTTATTCTATACGGTCTTCACTCCAGACCACAAAAAGCTGAATCAGGTATGTTAGTGTTGGGCTGCTACTAAAGCCTGCACACTGCAGCTCTTCATGGGACAAATTGACCAGCCCTGCCCCTGATCCACATGCACTGCCCCTGAGGTGGTTTAGTATGTTGTGTTGGTGTGAGTTACCTGGGACCACGTTGTCCCACTGTATGGTGACGTATTGGTCACGGTCTGGCCGTGTGTGCTCGTGGTGCAGGCCCAGGGCATGCATCAGCTCATGACACAGGTTCCCCACGTTACAGGCTCTACCGAAGTACACAGACTGGGCCCCGCCCTGGAAACCTACATACGACGCACAGCTAGAGTTAAGCGAAGAGAGATAAAGGTGAGAGAAGCGGGAGGAGAGAAATGGAGGAGAAAGAGGGGATATGACAGGAAGAGAGGAAAAATAAAGGATTGAACACAGGAAAAGGAAGGAGAGGTTGTGAGTTAACTGGAAACTGCTGGGAAGGAGAGAATGTGTTAATGTGCCCACTTTGGACTCACCCTGTCCCAGAGATGAACTCTATGTAGTTCATCTCATTGGTGTATTCGTGGAAGCGGATACACGTCTGGTCTGAAATAAGCTTGAACGCTGCTAGTATAGTTTCCTTTCTGTCCACTGTGTGGATCAGAGACAATCTACCATTAGACGGTGCATATCATTCTCACTGTATTAGAAAACATCTAGTGTTACAGTGTTCATCTCTCCTACTGTATTCGACACTCACCCAGATAATCGTTGATCTTGTAGGGGATAGAAGCGACGCCTTCATTCTCAGGCCAAAGTGACTTCACAGCTAATCGGTCTTCCTGTAGGACAAACACCTAGTCTTAAATCCAGCTGTCGCTAGAGAGTATAGGCCTCAGATTAATTCAATTGTTATTTCCGCGTTTCCCCTATGAATGTTTTTAAGTTCTAAAATGGTCAAACTATTTCAGTATTCACTTAAATGACTAAAACCAGACTAAGTATGTAGAAAAAAAAGAAAGGAGCAATATACAGTGTACTTTCCATGACAGACTGACCAGGTGAATGCTATGATCCTTATTGAGGTCACCTGTTCAATCAGTGTATATGAAGAGACCATGGATCATATCTATATGCCATTCAGAGGGTGAATGGGCAGGACAAAATATTGAAGTACCTTTGATCAGGGTATGGTCGGTACCAGACTCACCAGTTTGAGTGTGTCAAGAACTGCAACGTTGCTGGGTATTTCACACTCAGTTTCCCGTGTGTGTGTTAAGAATGGTCCACCACCCAAAGGACATCCAGCCAATGGCAGTCCAGTGGTCGAAAATGGGTGACACGAATTGTGCAGAGCAACAGACGGGCTACAGTTATAGTCAATTGACAGTCCAGTAAAACATTTGTTCCCAAAGACCCCAAAAATGCTCAGCTCGTAGAACCTTGACACAAATGGGGTATGGCAGAGTTCCACTTCTTTCAGCAAAAAACTTGTTGCAGTGGACTAAGGAAACACTGGACACAGGAGAATTGGAAAAACGTCTGGTATGATAAATGCCGTTTTTTTGCAATTTCACGCTGATGGGAGGACTAGGGTATGAAGAAAACCACATGCATCCATCATGCCGTTTGTCAACATTACAGGCTGGTGAGTGGCAGTGGTATGCTTTGGGGTGCCTTTTCATGGCACACGTTGGGCCCCATGATAAAAGTTGAGCAACGTTTGAATGTCTTAACATAATTGAAAATCAGGTGCATCCCTTCCTGGCAGCAGTGCTTGCCTACGGAGCCGTGAGGGGAACGGCACCTCTGTACCTTCAGGCTCTGATCAGTCCCTACACCCAAAGGGCACTGCGTTCATCCACCTCTGGCCTGCTCGCCTCCCTACCTCTGCGGAAGCACAGTTCCCGCTCAGCCCAGTCAAAACTGTTCACTGCTCTGGCACCCAAATGGTGGAACAAGCTCCCTCACGACGCCAGGACAGCGGAGTCAATCACCACCTTCCGGAGACACCTGAAACCCCACCTCTTTAAGGAATACCTGGGATAGGATAAAGTAATCCTTCTAACCCTCCTCCCCCCCTAAAAAAGATAGATGTACTATTGTGAGGTGATTGCACCAATTTTTAAGTCGCTCTGGATAAGAGCGTCTGCTAAATGACGTAAATGTAATGTAAATGCAGTGTATCCATCTGTGAATTGATTTTTTCAGCAGGATAATGCCCCATGCCACAAGGCTAGGATTGTCCAGGAATGGTTCCACGAAAATTACAGTGAATTCAGCTTAGTGCAGTGGCCTGACCAGTCACCAGATCTCAATCCAATTAAGCATCTGTGGGATGAGATGGAACGAGCCATTTCGGATTAGAGATCCACTACCAGCCAACTGGGCACAATGGTGGGAAGCATTGAGGAAATCATGGGGCCAGCATTCCTGTGGAATGCTTGACACCTTGTAGAGTCCATGACCTGACGAATTGAGGCTTTTCTGAGGGCAAAGGGGGGTGCAACTCAATGTTAGGTGTTCCGAATGTTTTGTAGACTAATATATATATACACACACAGTGGGGAGAACAAGTATTTGATAACCTGCAAAAATCGGCAGTGTTTCCTACTTACAAAGCATGTAGAGGTCTGTAATTTTTATCATAGGTACACTTCAACTGTGAGAGACGGAATCTAAAACAAAAATCCAAAAATCACATTGTATGATTAAGTAATTCATTTGCATTTTATTGCATGACATAAGTATTTGATACATCAGAAAAGCAGAACTTAATATTTGGTACAGAAACCTTTGTTTGCAATTGCAGAGATCATACGTTTCCTGTAGTTCTTGACCAGGTTTGCACACACTGCAGCAGGGATTTTGGCCCACTCCTCCATACAGACCTTCTCCAGATCCTTCAGGTTTCGGGGCTGTCGCTGGGCAATACGGACTTTCAGCTCCCTCCAAAGATTTCTATTGGGTTCCGGTCTGGAGACTGGCTAGGCCACTCCAGGACCTTGAGATGCTTCTTACGGAGCCACTCCTTAGTTGCCATGGCTGTGTGTTTCGGGTCGATGTCATGCTGGAAGACCCAGCCACGACCCATCTTCAATGCTCTTTCTGAGGGAAGGAGGTTGTTGGCCAAGATCTCGCGATACATGGCCCCATCCATCTTCCCCTCAATACGGTGTAGTCGTCCTCTCCCCTTTGCAGAAAAGCATCCCCAAAGAATGATGTTTCCACCTCCATGCTTCACGTTTGGGATGGTGTTCTTGGGGTTGTACTCTTCCTTCTTCTTCCTCCAAACACGGCGAGTGGAGTTTAGACCAAAAAGCTCTATTTTTGTCTCATCAGACCACATGAACTTCTCCCATTCCTCCTCTGGATCATCCAGATGATCATTGGCAAACTTCAGACGGGCCTGGACATGTGCTGGCTTGAGCAGGGGGATCTTGCATGCGCTGCAGGATTTTAATCCATGACGTCGTAGTGTGTTACTAATGGTTTTCTTTGAGACTGTGGTCCCAGCTCTCTTCAGGTCATTGACCAGGTCCTGCCGTGTAGTTCTGGGCTGATCCCTCACCTTCCTCATGATCATTGATGCCCCACGAGGTGAGATCTTGCATGGAGCCCCAGACCGAGGGTGATTGACCGTCATCTTGAACTTCTTCCATTTTCTAATAATTGCGCCAACAGTTGTTGCCTTCTCACCAAGCTGCTTGCCTATTGTCCTGTAGCCCATCCTAGCCTTGTGCAGGTCTACAATTTTATCCCTGAGGTCCTTACACAGCTCTCTGGTCTTGGCCATTGTGGAGAGGTTGGAGTCTGTTTGAGTGTGTGGACAGTTGTCTTTTATACAGGTAAAGAGTTCAAACAGGTGCAGTTAATACAGGTAATGAGTGGAGAACAGGAGGGCTTCTTAAAGAAAAACTAACAGGTCTGTGAGAGCCGGAATTCTTACTGGTTGGTAGGTGATCAAATACTTATGTCATGCAATAAAATGCAAATTAATTACTTAAAAATCATACAATGTGATTCTGGATTTTTGTTTTAGGTTCCGTCTCTCACAGTTGAAGTGTACCTATGATAAAAATTACAGACCTCTACATGCTTTGTGAGTAGGGAAACCTGCAAAATCGGCAGTGTATCAAATACCTGTTCTCCCCACTGTATATATATTTGAAGATATTTTAGAAGAAAAAAAAGGAAAAAAATCACCTAAATAATAAACTAAAACTGTGCAATTGGCAACGCCCACTACGATTTAAATTGAGATTGTCGTCACTGGCCGACACAATAAATCTATTATTTGCATGACTCACTGTGCAATAGTGAGTAACATGAATTTTGAATGACTACCTCATCTCTGTAACCCACGCATACAATTATCTGTAAGGTCTCGAACAAGCAGTGAATTTCAAACATATTTAACTACAACGACCTATTGGTTTTCAAATAACTTGCATAAGGCACCTATTGGTAGATGGGTAAAAAAGCAGACATTGAATATCCCTTCGAGCATGGTGAAGTTAATAATTACACTTTGGATGGTGAATCAATACACCCAGTCCATACAAAGATACAGGTGTCTTTCCTAAGTCAGTTGCCAGAGAAGAAGGAAACCGCTCAGGGATTTAAGATCCTAGAGGAAATCCTGGTTTAGTCTGTTCTACCATTTTTTTTTACATTTTAGTCATTTAGCAGACGCCCTTATCCAGAGCGACTTACAGTAGTGAATACATACATATCATACCATTTCATGCTTTTTTTTTGTACTGGCCCCCCGTGGGAATCGAACCCACAACCCTGGCGTTGCACACACCCTGCTGGCGTTGCAAACACCTTGCTCTACCAACTAAGCCACAGGGAAGACTACCAGACACTGGGAGCATAATTCACCTTTCTGCAGGACAAGAACCTAAAACACAAGTGCAAATCTGCACTGGAGTTGCTTAGCAAGAAGACAATGTTCCCGAGTGGCCAAGTTACAGTTCTGACAAATCTACGGCAAGACCTGAAAATGGTTGTTTAGTAGTAATCAACAACCAATTTGACAGCTTGAATAACGCACTGTACCAGCTTCTGGTATACACAGACTGAAACTAATGACTGCAAAATCGTTCAAGGTTTCTTTACAAGACAGAATGTTGAATAAAACGACATTGAAACTTACTCTACTGGTGGTCCGTGGTGTTGATCCTTCAGATGGTCAAAATATCCACAGGAAAGTACTGTTAACACAACTTTTTAGAGTGGCGGTACTGAAGTTGAAATTTCTATCACCTGGCACTTCAGTTAGTATGCATGCATTGTATATTTTTCCTGTGGATATTTTGGCTCAAATTTCAACCATCTGAAGGACCAACACCATGGACAACCGGTAGAGCAAGTTCAAATGTAATTCTGTTCAACAATCTGGCTTGAATGATTTTGCAGTCATTAGCTTCAGGCTGTGTATACCAGAAGGTGGTATCAATCTGATTCATCAGCCTAAAAAAAAATATGCAGTAACAGGACAGAAAGCAGGGATAATAGACTCACCGAAACCAGAATGTCTCCCTCCACGATAGCAAGGTCGAACTGTAAGTCCTCTGTAACAGAGAGAGGGTCTGAAACAACCACACTGATACAACATGTACTAGTTACAAGTCACTACCTCCAGTGCCATTAAAGTCCAGACCTCGCAGTAGAGGTCCAGGATTGTGCGCTTCATCTAATGAATGCGTTACCTTCTCTGGTTTCAGGCATTTTAACCCAATCATTTTGTCTGTGGCGTGGTCCCATTGAGGCAGTAGAACCTAAAGGCAATTGTTAACATTAAACACATTTTGCAATATTTTATTTTTGATAGATAAGCCATGAACTTGAAGAAAACCAATGGAATTGTTTCTTTAGGCCCATCACACCAAGAGATTGACTTGAGAATCACAGTAGAGGCCTACCTGTGGCAGTGAAAGTCACATTTGTAGAATTGTTGATGGGGTTTGTAGAATTGTCCACTGAAAAACAGAAAGAAAATATAAAGAGGAACAGAACAACAGTTTTGCAGTGGGGCTGGCCTACATGAACTAAAAATGGTAAACAGGCCTAGTTTTCAGCCTGTAACCTTACGAAATGAGTGGTCCCCAATGCAGGCCTGCTTACCTGTGGCAGGGAAAGTAGAATTTGAAGTAGTAGCATTTGTCAAATTGGTGATGGGAACACTGCCCACTGAAATACACAAGGGTAACATAATACATGTTACATAATAACATGGTGAACCAATTGGCGTCTACAGTGGAACTGGCCTGGCCTAACTCAAATGGAAAACACTCAAAAGTAGGATGTCACGAAAACAAAATGACTGGTCCTACCTTGGACAACCCAGATGAGAATCAGAAACCAAACCATGTTGAAACAACGATTGTCCCCCAAGATTTGGGAGAAAAAAAACAACCAGAGAAACAGCACAAACAAATGTGTTCAATAGCTCTCCTTCCAGTCAAATAGTGGGTAGGGCAGCAATCACAAAAGAACAGGTGTGTTCTCCTTCTCCTTCTTCGGTGAGGTTTAAAGACGGTTGGCATCCAATATGTTGCATTATCGCCCTCTACTGAACTATCGTATGAATCCATTACCTTTGTGATACAAAATGGGAAAAGGGGAAACGTGAAAATTTAAAAAAATATATATATTTAATGACTCTACTAACTAACCCTACACTCATTAAAACCCATCACCTTATTCCACTGCTTTAACCCTATCTTAACCTACCCCGGGCCAACGACCCGAGAGGACGAGACACTACCACTCAACACACCCTGTAACTCTTCTCTCGTACCCCCAAGTACTTCTCTGCAGCTGCCACCACAACATCTATTTTCTATGACTTACGTGTCATCTCTACGGTACAGCAGATAACAATTGCTATGAATGCTAAGCCAACCTCACTGAAACATATATCACTCATTGGCCTATCCCTCTGTTCTGGCAAAGATCTACTATTCACAGGGATTCTCTCTGAATCCCTCACCCTCCACTACCTTCTTCACTTCCTCCGCATACAACATCTTCTGCACTACAATGACCCTGGCCACCTAAACCTGCCTCTCTCGCACCAGACACCTCCACTTAGGGTTACCTTCACCGACTCAACGGCACCCACCATCTTTTCCACCCAACTTGAAACCGACCATGGATCAGACAAAAGGCCTGGTTCCACCTTCTTCAAAAATCTTACTCCCACTGAACCAATCGTATCTTTATCATAACCATGCCCATCAATGGAAGAATTGGGCTCCAAGCTCCTCACAACAACTTCTACCCCTTCCATTTCACCTACAGAACTCAAACTGGTGTCCGGCCCACTCTGTTTGAACTTGATAGCAATCTTCCTCGACACACTCTCTCCCTTGTCATTGCTATCTTCAACAGATACAAACCCATCCTCTGCCTCCCTCAGTCTTTTCAACCTCCTCTCTCTTTCCCTCCAATCCTCCTCCCTTGACCAGTATAGACAGTGTTAATGTGCATCCATAGTATATAGTGAGCAGTACTGTGCGTAATGTAGCAGATGCAGGAATGCCCTCATGCAGGAACACCCCGAAATGTGGGCTGCAGTTGCACACTATTGACAGAAAGACACATCAACCTCAGATAAAGCATCCGAGACAGCAAAACAGCGCTCCTCTGTCTTAGTATGTGTAGGCCATGTATCTGATGCCGTCTGGTCAAAAAGCATATAGCATGTCATACAGCCACAGTTGTAGAGCGGTCAGACTTTCTGGATGTTTAGTTCAGTCCTATGTGTTCTCTGGCCAATCTCTGATATCTTGTCGTGGATCTGGCTATGATGGTGGGCTCCCTATTGACAGAAAATAAATATCTGCTGTGGGAAACCGTGTAGACAGTGTTAGTGTTCATGTATAGTGCAGTATAGACAGTGGTAATGTGCATCCATAGTATAGAGTAGTGAACAGTACTGTCCATAATGTAGCATAGAGCCCATGTCGTATGTCCAGAGTGTTCCCAGAGTGGTATACCAAGAAGCAAGCTAGATCTACTCAGGGTCTTTTAAATCTAGCCAGCTTCAGTTAGCTTCACATTCCAGCTCAGGCTTCATCCGTACTACGATGGTGGATTTTGCTGGTCCACCTGCCGCAAAAGGCTGTCACATGCTTCCCAGTCGAAACAGTTTAAGCTTATACATTTTGTGAAGTTTTTGTTCATTTTGGTGTTTGGTAGGTTTTTTTTCAGCTGTTTGCATACACCAATTCTTTTGTTGAGGCAAGTCGAAGTTTGGTAGTCAAAGTCTACACTCCTTCATCAGTGATTGGTTCACAGTAGGGGTGGGAACTATGGACGGGATTCTTCAATGAAGTGTTTGCTATCATTCACTTGAGAATTACTGCACTAAACTGATGTGTAATTGCGCGTCTAAGACCTCCTCTGCAAAAACATAAAAAATTCAATACAGATTTCTTGATGTATCTACTTTGAGGAAGTGTTTCTGGCTATATTGTTACTACGGTGGCTCAAGAGAGACAAACAGTAATATTGCCTCTTTCTCCTAGTTTTTCAAGCCAAGGTCTTTAGAAGTGTGAGCACAGAAGTTTGCATCGCCTAGCCGAGTTCTGCTAGGAGCAAACTGAACCTATGTATGGGGACGTCTTTACTCTAGAATAGTTATTGCAAATTTTATCAGGCTATGGTGTAAAATAGTCCAAATTAGAGCCATCTTATGGGCAAAAGTGCCATATTTTATTATCTATTGTTAACGACTTTGATATGCTTATCAATACACAAGCCCCTTCCTCCCCCACTCCTATCGATCTGATTTCGTTTATCCTCGCAAATCAGACACTTCATTCAGGATATATGAGAAAGCTCCGAGTTAGCCTACCCCAGAGAAGGTTCGTTTTAGAGGATTCGTTGCCTTGGAAATGTACACTGAACAGAAATATACACACATGTAAAGTGTTGGTCCCATGTTTCATGAGCTGAAATAAAAAATCTGAAAAATATTCCATATGCAAAAAAAGCTTATTTCTCTCATTTTGTGCACAAATTTGTTTACATCGCTGTTAGTGAGTGTTTCTCCTTTGCCAAGGTAATCCATCCACCTGACAGGTGTGGCATATCAAGAAGCTGATTAAATAGCATGATCATTACACAGGTGCACCTTGTGCTGGGGACAATAAAAATCCCCTAAAATACGCAGTTTTGTCACAATACAATGCCACAGATGCCTCAAGTTTTGAGGGAGTGTGCAATTGGCATGCTGACTGCAGGAATGTCCACCAGAGCTGTTGCTAGACAATTGAATGTTAATTTTTCAACCATAAGGTTCCTCGAACATTTTTTTAGAGAATTTGTAGCCACGCTGGGAGGGAGGCTGACAAGTATTTGCATATAATAATGCCTTTTGTGGGGACAAACTCATTCTGATTGGCTGGGCCTGGCTGCAAGTGGGTGCGCCCTCCAAGGCCCACCCTGTACAGTCATGTGAAATCCATACTAATGAAATCCAGACTAATGAATTCATTTCAATTGACCTCCTTATATTGACTGTAACTCAGTAAATTCTTTGAAGTTGCATTTATATTGGCCTTCCGAGTGGCGAAGCGGTCTGAAGCACTGCATCTCAGTGCAAGAGGCGTCCCTACAGTCCCTGGTTTGAATCCAGGCTGTATCACATTCGGCCATGATTGGGGAGTCCCATAGGGTGACGCACAATTGTAAAAAAATCTGTAATGTTGCAATTGTACATTCATGCAGGGGGAAATACAATGATTGCACTAGTGCATATGCGTGAAAGTGGTCTGCACACAGCACATTATCCCCGGAGATGCCAAACTCGGGCAAAGTGTCCCCCATATGACGTCACAGTGATGTCATAATGAGTGGGGGGAAAAAACACCTGCATCAGAGACAGTGCAAAGATTTTCATACTCTGCCACATCCTGAAGAGTTACCTTGTTGTACAATGTCTACCATTTACAACTGGAATCTACATTGAAATTACAACACGTACAGTTTTTATTATGAATACATTTCTTTCTTGTTGTCCCATGATTTTCACTTAGCAAAAAGAGTTAATGTCAACGCGAAACTGATTGTGAGGACGAACAAAGGTACTTTTTTACATAGTCCTATGTGCATCCCAAATCAACCCTATAAAGTACATTATCAGCCATGTTCAAAAGTAGTACACTATGTAGGGAATAGGGTCCCATCAGAGGACAAACACTCATGATGCATCATGGACAGTAGCTGTGAAGTGATACACATTGCTACAGTGTGGTTTTTACTATGTTTATGAGCTTACTAGTACTAAAAATACTGTATTTCAAAAATAGAAGTGGATTAATTGGTTAATAGGCCTATGTGGCTCTGGTGATTTGTTGTCTGTCAGGGTGGGTGTGGTCTCCCATGGCACCACATTACATCACAATTGTGATGTCATAAATAATTGTATTCTGATGACAGCCTAAATGGTTTGCCATTTACGGCAACACTTACAAGTTCAATTCAGGGTCAAAATCATTGCTATATTTTGGATGGTTATTTTTGAACTGATTGATTGGTGGTAAGTAGTTGTGACCACTTGTGATTTAGTGTGAAAAGGCCTACTTTGTGACACAATTTAATTGTGATGATTTAAATAATATAATAATATTTTTAAGCCATATTGTACCTTTTTCAGGATTACTGTAATTGAAGGAACTATGGGAAAGTTCTCCTTCCCAAGGCTCATCATAAGAATGGTTAGAATCTCTTTTCTCTCACCACCCTCATAGTCAAAACTCCAGTGATTTAAAATCATCACTTTGACATACAGGTCTATGAGCTTTTCTAAGATTGAAAATAACAATAACCTCATTACTAACTGCATGTTTGTCATCATTTTCATTTCTAGCCATGGGCAAATCGGACTGCACAGGACGATTTCTGCACAGGAACTACTGAACTCCACAGGCCCAGAACACACCAGCCTCACAACTCCTCACAACTCCCCAGCCTTAATGTAAGTCCCATCTGCAGGCTAAATCTACGACCCACTAAAGTGGTCCAGACTAATCATGTATGGACAATCAGTGTAAACGTTGTACTAACTACAGCTTGATCTAGTGTCAACATTATACCTTATTGATATTCTATATCAATGAAATACAATGGAAGGTACGTAATAATCCAATGCGTAAAATAAAATATACATTACATTACATTACATTTAAGTCATTTAGCAGACGCTCTTTCCCAGAGCGACTTACAAATTGGTGCATTCACCTTATGATATCCAGTGGAACAACCACTTTACAATAGTGCATCTAAATCTTTTAAGGGGGGGGGTTAGAAGGATTACTTGATCCTATCCTTGGTATTCCTTAAAGAGGTGGGGTTTCAGGTGTCTCCGGAAGGTGGTGATTGACTCCGCTTTCCTGGCGTCGTGAGGGAGCTTGTTCCACTATTGGGGTACCAGAGCAGCGAACAGTTTTGATTGGGCTGAGCGGGAACTGTGCTTCCTCAGAGGTAGGGGGGCCAGCAGGCCAGAGGTGGATGAACGCAGTGCCCTTGTTTGGGTGTAGGGCCTGATCAGAGCCTGAAGGTATGGAGGTGCCGTTCCCTTCACAGCTCCGTAGGCAATCACCATGGTCTTGTAGCGGATGCGAGCTTCAACTGGAAGCCAGTGGAGAGAGCGGAGGAGCGGGGTGACGTGAGAGAACTTGGGAAGGTTGAACACCAGACGGGCTGCGGCGTTCTGGATGAGTTGTAGGGGTTTAATGGCACAGGCAGGGAGCCCAGCCAACAGCGAGTTGCAGTAATCTAGACGGGAGATGACAAGTGCCTGGATTAGGACCTGCGCCGCTTCCTGTGTGAGGCAGGGTCGTACTCTGCGAATGTTGTAGAGCATGAACCTACAGGATCGGGCCACCGCCTTGATGTTAGTGGAGAACGACAGGGTGTTGTCCAGGATCACGCCAAGTTTCTTAGCACTCTGGGAGGAGGACACAAGGGAGTTGTCAACCGTGATGGCGAGATCATGGAATGGGCAGTCCTTCCCCGGGAGGAAGAGCAGCTCCGAATTGCCGAGGTTCAGCTTGAGGTGGTGATCCGTCATCCACACTGATATGTCTGACAGACATGTAGAGATGCGATTCGCCGCCTGGTTATCAGAAGGGGGAAAGGAGAAGATTAATTGTGTGTCGTCTGCATAGCAATGATAGGAGAGACCATGTGAGGATATGACAGAGCCAAGTGACTTGGTGTATAGCGAGAATAGGAGAGGGCCTAGAACAGAGCCCTGGGGGACACCAGTGGTGAGAGCGCATGGTGCGGAGACAGATTCTCGCCACGCCACCTGGTAGGAGCGACCTGTCAGGTAGGACGCAATCCAAGCGTGGGCCGCGCCGGAGATGCCCAACTCGGAGAGGGTGGAGAGGAGGATCTGATGGTTCACAGTATCAAAGGCAGCAGATAGGTCTAGAAGGATGAGAGCAGAGGAGAGAGAGTTAGCTTTAGCAGTGCGGAGAGCCTCCGTGACACAGAGAAGAGCAGTCTCAGTTGAATGCCCAGTCTTGAAACCTGACTGATTAGGATCAAGAAGGTCATTCTGAGAGAGATAGCAGGAGAGCTGGCCAAGGACGGCACGTTCAAGAGTTTTGGAGAGAAAAGAAAGAAGGGATACTGGTCTGTAGTTGTTGACATCGGAGGGATCGAGTGTAGGTTTTTTCAGAAGGGGTGCAACTCTCGCTCTCTTGAAGACGGAAGGGACGTAGCCAGCGGTCAAGGATGAGTTGATGAGCGAGGTGAGGTAGGGGAGAAGGTCTCCGGAAATGGTCTGGAGAAGAGAGGAGGGGATAGGGTCAAGTGGGCAGGTTGTTGGGTGGCCGGCCGTCACAAGACGCGAGATTTCATCTGGTGAGAGAGGGGAGAAAGAGGTCAAAGCACAGGGTAGGGCAGTGTGAGCAGGACCAGCGGTGTCGTTTGACTTAGCAAACGAGGATCGGATATCGTCAACCTTCTTTTCAAAATGGTTGACGAAGTCATCCGCAGAGAGGGAGGAGGGGGGGGGAGGGGGAGGAGGATTCAGGAGGGAGGAGAAGGTAGCAAAGAGCTTCCTAAGGTTAGAGGCAGATGCTTGGAATTTAGAGTGGTATAAAGTGGCTTTAGCAGCAGAGACAGAAGAGGAGAATGTAGAGAGGAGGGAGTGAAAGGATGCCAGGTCCGCAGGGAGGCGAGTTTTCCTCCATTTCCGCTCGGCTGCCCGGAGCCCTGTTCTGTGAGCTCGTAGTGAGTCGTCGAGCCACGGAGCAGGAGGGGAGGACCGAGCCGGCCTGGAGGATAGGGGACAGAGAAAATCAAAGGATGCAGAAAGGGAGGAGAGGAGGGTTGAGGAGGCAGAATCAGGAGATAGGTTGAAGAAGGTTTGAGCAGAGGGAAGAGATGATAGGATGGAAGAGGAGAGAGTAGCGGGAGAGAGAGAGCGAAGGTTGGGACGGCGCAATACCATCCGAGTAGGGGCAGAGTGAGAAGTGTTGGATGAGAGCAAGAGGGAAAAGGATACAAGGTAGTGGTCGGAGATTTGGAGGGGAGTTGCAATGAGATTAGTGGAAGAACAGCATCTAGTAAAGATGAGGTCAAGCGTATTGCCTGCCTTGTGAGTAGGGGGGGAAGGTGAGAGGGTGAGGTCAAAAGTGGAGAGGAGTGGAAAGATGGAGGCAGAGAGGAATGAGTCAAAGGTAGACGTGGGGAGGTTAAAGTCACCCAGAACTGTGAGAGGTGAGCCATCCTCAGGAAAGGAACTTATGAAGGCGTCAAGCTCATTGATGAACTCTCCAAGGGAACCTGGAGGGCGATAAATGATAAGGATGTTAAGCTTGAAAGGGCTGGTAACTGTGACAGCATGGAATTCAAATGAGGAGATAGACAGATGGGTCAGGGGAGAAAGAGAGAATGTCCACTTGGGAGAGATGAGGATTCCAGTGCCACCACCCCGCTGGCTCGATGCTCTAGGGGTATGCGAGAACACGTGGGCAGACGAAGAGAGAGCAGTAGGAGTAGCAGTGTTATCTGTGGTAATCCATGTTTCCGTCAGCGCCAGGAAGTCTAGGGACTGGAGGGTAGCATAGGCTGAGATGAACTCAGCCTTGTTGGCTGCAGCCCGGCAGTTCCAGAGGCTGCCGGAGACCTGGAACTCCACGTGGGTCGTGCGTGCTGGGACCACCAGGTTAGAGTGGCAGCGGCCACACGGTGTGAAGCATTTGTATGGCCTGTGCAGAGGGGAGAGAACAGGGATAGACAGACACATAGTTGACAAGCTACAGAAGTGTTGTTTCTTGTATTATTGTCTCTTGTGTCTTTAGAGAACTGTTTCACTTTGATATCCTTTTTCTTCTGTCCTGATTTTCTCTTTCTTTTCTTCTGTTAACTAGATATTCTTTGTTGTTCTTCGTTAGCTAGCTAGCTTCTTCCAAAAGAGTCCCTAGCAACTGCTTAGCAACTGGTAAACAATTCAGCTAGCTAAGATAACCACAATTTTATGAAAAATAGTTATTTTTCAAAAGCCTATCTTCTTTGTTTGTTGCTTGTTTTTTCTCCTATTCAGTCTTGCAGTTTTCTTTTGCTTTTTTCCGATGTACTTCACTCTAAAAACCATGTAAATTTCAATATTTGTAGGAGCTCATTTTTCAACTGCTGCTGCTCAAATTGGAGTTCCGGAATGATATACCATGTTCTATTCTCAATATCCCTACTGCCCCAAAGGTGTGTAGGCAGGGCAAGGAGGACATCGATTCAACCCAGAAGAAGAGGAAAAAGAAGAGGCTAAATGAGAAGGGAACCCAGGTTGAACTAGGCATGCGGGAGGATATCCATGACCTTGACCGCGCCCATTGGAGATTGGCTAGAGAGACATGGAGAACTGAGCGAGGAAACATGAGGGAGATTAAGGCGCTGTATGGAGAAATATTTAGGCTGCACCAACTCTTGGAGGAGGTAACAAGAGCAGTTTTCTATAATCAGACTTTCATATCAGTAGGTATACTGTAGTTGCTTTAGATGTTCCCAATCCTGATAAACAGAAATTAGATCTAAATAGATAGAATAGTGAAATAAGAAGGCAAGAAAAAAACTGCACATTGGAAGTATTCTGAGGAAGGTCTGCAATCTGCACTGGTAGTATTCTGAGGAAGGTCAGCATTCTGCACTGGTTGTATTCTCAGGAAACTCTGAATTCTGCACTGGTAGTATTATTAAGAAGGTCTGCATTCTGCACTGATAGTGTTCTGAGGAAGGTCTGCGTTTTGCACTGGTAGTATTCTTAAGAAGGTCTGCATTCTGCACTGGTAGTATTCTTAAGAAGGTCTAGAATCTGCACTTCTAGTATTCTGAGGAAAGTCTGCATTCTGCACTGGTAGTATTATTAAGAAGGTCTGCATTATGCACTGGTAGTATTCTTAAGGTCTGCATTCTGCACTGATAGTGTTCTGAGGAACGTCTGCGTGTTGCACTGGTAGTATTCTGAGGAAGGTCTGCATTCTGCACTGATAGTGTTCTGAGGAAGGTCTGCATTCTGCACTGATAGTGTTCTGAGGAAGGTCTGCGTTTTGCACTGGTAGTATTCTTAATAAGGTCTAGAATCTGCACTTCTAGTATTCTGAGGAAGGTCTGCATTCTGCACTGGTAGTATTATTAAGAAGGTCTGCATTATGTACTGGTAGTATTCTTAAGAAGGTCTGCATTCTGCACTGATAGTGTTCTGAGGAAAGTCTGCGTTTTGCACTGGTAGTATTCTGAGGAAGGTCTGCATTCTGCACTGGTAGTATTCTAAGGAAGTCCTGCGTCTTCACTGGTAGTATTCTTAAGAAGTTCTGCATTCTGCACTGGTAGTATTCTTAAGAAGGTCTAGAATCTGCACTGGTAGTATTCTGAGGAAGGTCTGCATTCTGCACTGGTAGTATTCTCAGGAAGCTCTGAATTCTGCACTGGTAGTATTATTAAGAAGGTCTGCATTCTGCACTGATAGTGTTCTCCTTGCTGTCCCCAGTCCACCTGGCCGTGCTGCTGCTCCAGTTTCAACTGTTCTGCCTGCGGCTATGGAACCCTGACCTGTTCACCGGACGTGCTTGTTGCACCCTCGACAACTACTATGATTATTATTATTTGACCATGCTGGTCATTTATGAACATTTTAACATTTTAACATCTTGACCATGTTCTGTTATAATATCCACCCTGCACAGCCAGAAGAGGACTGGCCACCCCTCATAGCCTGGTTCCTCTCTAGGTTTCTTCCTAGGTTTTTGGCCTTTTTAGGGAGTTTTTCCTAGGGAGATTTTCCTAGCCACCGTGCTTCTTTCACATGCTTTGTTTGCTGTTTGGGGTTTTAGGCTGGGTTTCTGTACAGCACTTTGAGAATATCAGCTGATGTACGAAGGGCTATATAAAAATAAATTTGATTTGATTTGATTCTGAGGAAGGTCTGCGTTTTGCACTGGTAGTATTCTTAAGAAGGCCTGCATTATGCACTGGTAGTATTCTTAAGAAGGTCTAGAATCTGCACTTCTAGTATTCTGAGGAAGGTTTGCATTCTGCACTGGTAGTATTATTAAGAAGGTCTGCATTATGCACTGGTAGTATTCTTAAGGTCTGCATTCTGCACTGATAGTGTTCTGAGGAACGTCTGCGTTTTGCACTGGTAGTATTCTGAGGAAGGTCTGCATTCTGCACTGGTAGTATTCTAAGGAAGTCCTGCGTCTTCACTGGTAGTATTCTTAAGAAGGTCTGTATTCTGCACTGATAGTGTTCTGAGGAACGTCTGCGTTTTGCACTGGTTGTATTCTTAAGAAGGTCTGCATTCTGCACTGATAGTGTTCTAAGGAAGTCCTGCGTCTTCACTGGTAGTATTCTTAAGAAGGTCTGCATTCTGCACTGATAGTGTTCTAAGGAAGTCCTGCGTCTTCACTTGTAGTATTATTAAGAAGGTCTGCATTCTGCACTGGTAGTATTCTAAGGAAGTCCTGCGTCTTCACTGGTAGTATTCTTAAGAAGGTCTGCATTCTGCACTGATAGTGTTCTGAGGAACGTCTGCGTTTTGCACTGGTTGTATTCTTAAGAAGGTCTGCATTCTGCACTGATAGTGTTCTGAGGAAGGTCTGCGTTCTGCACTGGTAGTATTATGAGTTCTGTCGGCATTATACTCTGGTAGTATTCTGAGGAAGTTCTGTATTCTGAACTGATAGTATTCTGAGGAAGGCCTGCATTCTGCACTGGTAGTATTCTTAAGAAGGTCTGCATTCTGCAATGGTAGTATTCTGAGGAAGGGTCTGCATTCTGCACTGATAGTGTTCTGAGGAAGGTCTGCGTTCTGCACTGGTAGTATTCTTAAGGTCTAGAATCTGCACTGGTAGCATTCTGAGGAAGGTCTGCATTCTGCACTGGTAGTATTATGAGTTCTGTCGGCATTATGCTCTGGTAGTATTCTGAGGAAGGTCTGTATTCTGAACTGATAGTATTCTGAGGAAGGCCTGCGTTCTGCACTGGTAGTATTCTGAGGAAGGTCTGCATTCTGCAATGGTAGTATTCTTAGGAAGGTTTGCATTCTTAGAATAAAGTTGAAAGAGAATGGAGGAATTTCTGAATTGGAATGATTCCAAAAGTGTTCCCATTTTCCTAATAGGCTAATATACAGTAATAAAACGTGTTTTCTTTATGATATTTATTACCCATACACATGTAATTGTTTTAAGATAGTAATAACAATGACCATCAAGCTATTAAGTAATAAAAATGTGTCTGTCATCATACAGATTGGGGTGGATAAAGGGGTGATCAAGCAGCGCTCCACCTCCATTCTTTGTCCCGTCTCCCCGACACTGCCAGCTTTCCCCTGGTACAACCTCCACAGGTTCCTCGCCAACAGCCATTCGGAGCCAGACCAGCATGCTGCCGGCACCCAGAAGGACCCATCTAAGAAACATTCAATCTTTCCCCCTCTGGACACACAGAGCTGCACCTCCCCTGAAAGATGGCCTCATTCAACGTCCAAGACGTCACACCCACACGCTTCACACCGATTTGCTGTCCCATCCCACCCCCTGGTTTCCGGCCCTCCTGCCCGGATGAGACAGACCCATCCGCATGCCCACCCCAGGTCCCCATTGACTGGCCAGGCAAAGGTCAAGGATGAGGTCAAGAGGCCAGAGATTGCATCGTCTGAGGAATTGTCTGAGGAAGTTCAACGGAGAGGTGCAGAAATTGCGAATATGTATAAAGCACAGCTGATTGAGAGGATGGCCCAAAAGAGAAAGGAAGAGATTCTGAAGAAAAGGGTAAACAACGATGACAAGAACGATGACACTGAGGCCTCCTGCTCCTCTGCAGTAGAACAATCCAATACCCCTGCCACAGCCCCCGAGCGCCCAGCCAGCCCAGACGCCACGCCAGTGGCCGCCCGAGAGGACACTCAGGGGGACACCCAGCAGGACCTGGTAGAGGTTGTGAATGTGCTCAAGAGGCAATCATCTGATCTATACCTGCCTGACGACGTACGTGAGGAGTCACTCACATGGAAATCCATTTACGAGGAGCTGTGCCCGCTCGCTCACAGGGTGAACACAGAAGCTGACTACATCAAGGTGCTCCGCGTCATCACTGAGAAGGCTGTGACTCCCTCGTGCTCGTCTGAGGATGATGTGTGAGTGAGGACACAAGTCAGGAGGGGAGTAGTGAAAGTGAGGAGAGCATGAGTGGACAACAGCAGAGATGTCTACACAGGGATCCTTATGGTGAGAGGGACAGGAAGGAGATTGATAGTGGTAAAATGGAAGGGAGATATGCAACCGCCAATGCAATGTCTATGATGGCGAGCCGAGGGAAAGAAGAACTTAATGCCATGAGCTACGCAGACAGGATCAAATATTTCAAGGATGAGGCTAAGAGAAATGAAGAGATGATGAAGATCGAAAGGAGGAAGGAAAAAGCCAGGGTTGAAGAGCTCAAGAAGTGGGAAAAGAGACAGAAGAAATTGAATGAGGAGGAAAGGAAAAGGACAGAAAATATGGAAAAAAACTAGTTTGAGGAGCAGAGGAAAAGGGAGAATGCAGAGATGAAACTAAAGATCGAACATGAGAAAAAGAGACGAGAACAAGAGAAAAAGAGAGAGAAAAAAGAAAGAAAGAAGCAGGAGATGCAACAGAAGGCCCGTGAAAAAGAAGAGAAAAAGAGGGCAGAGGAAGAGAAAAAGATGGAGAAAAAGAGGGAAGAGAAGTTGAAAAAGATTGAGAAACAGAGGATGGAGGAGGAGAGGAACAGGGAAAAGGAGAGAATGAAGGTGTTGGAGATGCAGCAAAAGGCACGAGAGAAAGAAGAGAAGAGGAGGAAAGTGGAACAGAAAAGAAGATTGAAGATACAGCAGGAACAAGAGAAGGAGGAACAGAAAAGGCAGACAAGGATACGAGACGAGGATAAGAAGAGAGCAGAGCTTCAAAAAATAAAAGATCACGAGGCCAGGTTCAAGATGGAGATGGAGAAACTGTATGAGAGAGAAGAGAGGAATGCACAGATTGAAAGAGAAAAGAGGCGTGCGCTGTGTCAGAAAAAAGGGCAGACACAGAGAGCAAAACAGGTGGTGGCATACGAGGTCACATCGTCTACATCTGACGCCTCTGTGCGGAGGGAAGAGAGGGAGCAGCGTCCAGAGACCGCTCTGCGAAGAGAAGAACAAGGAAGAAGCAGAAGAAATTGGCGGACGAGTCAATGACAACTTTTGAGTAGATTATAAAAGAAAGGGAGCAGACAAAAGAAGAAATGTACAAGTCAATGCTCCTAGGTATGTTAATAGATGTAAATAAACAAAAACAAATTCGATTTTTTAAAGAGAAAAAACAAACAACAAAACGAGAAAATGAGCAAAAGCAGGAAAAAATCATAAGGAAGCCAGGCATGAGGGTGAAGAGGAGGAAACATGAGAGAGGAGGAAGGGAGACCAGAGTGGTTTATCAGGAGGGAAGTAGGATATATAGAATTCAAGTTCTGAGGACAGAATCGGGAAGGACCATGGGATAAAAGGTAAATGAGATCAGCAGTAAAGGAGAGCTGAGTGGATCAAAAGAAAGTTATGGAAAACACAAGGGGTGGCAAGATAAACAGAGACCCAGAGAAAAGAGGTGAAAACATTTTATAGGAGTAATAGAGTGGAGATGGAACTAGAATTCCAATGTACGAATGGCCAAAATAACTATCTAAATAACTAAGGATGAGCAGAAAAGGAGAAGACCAAGAGCACAGGAAAAAGAGCCAACAAACATGTCAAAAAGAAATGAAGTCTGCCTCTTCTACTTCTCTTTTAAAGTTGCTTTGGTTTCCTTTTGTCCTCTTTCTAAGCCTGTTCAAGTCTGAGATAGATGAGAAGAGCAGCCAAAGAAACAGATCTGTTGAAGCATCAATTGGAAAGGATGGGAGGGTTGGAGGAGGAGCACAGCTCCATGACTACATTAGGTAAGTGTTTACTATCAAAGCCTGTTCTCTGTAGACAACTGTATTAGTGTTGATAGAAGTTAATTTATGCAATGTCTTTCAACTCAAACACTACAATTCCTGATCTCATGTGATTATTCACCTCATGTGAGCGGGCTTTCGGATGTTTTTTTCTTGAAACAGATTGTGGCATATGAGGTCACTTTATCTGTTGAAGCATCAATAGGAAAGGATGAAAGGGAGGGAGGCAGGCAGGAAGAGGAAAACACATTAGAGCAGATGAGGTAAGTGCTTGGGCTTGTGATGAGAGGATCGGGGCTCCAGAACTGGGGTTTATGATTGAAAATTCTCAGACAAATGTATTACTGTGAATCCCATTCGTTCAATGACTATTTGATGAATTCCTGACGGGATAATTGTTTTACAGGAGCACTCTATGTTCTGCTTCCATGTGGATTGACAACTTTGCTTTCAGGAGCTGCTGGAGGACACCCTGGAAGAAGAGGGAGAGGGTCTATGATAGGCAGTTTGCCATGGGCCATAAATGGGCGTTTGGGTGTTAATTCTTCCTGCTTTATATCATACAACTTTACAATAAAAATGAATTGCAAGCATCAGCCTTTTCTGTTTGAGTGTGATCAGTGCAGTAGTAGTAAGATTGGTGTAAACCCAAGGAATATTCAGGCACTAGTGTTCAGTTGTTATAAAATAGTTTTAGAAGAAATGATAATCTTATGAAAACAATATGGAGATAGAAATATCAAAAGAAGTGTTGCATTTACTTAGTAATAGCCATTTCTCCCTCATAGAGAATGGTGTCCTTGTTGTGATCAGTCCATCGACAAATGCATGTATGTGCGCACACACACCCACAGAGAGTTAGTCATGATTTCCCTGAGTCAGACTCTGGTGAAGGTTTCTTTGCATCTTGAGCAGTCTGTGTTGTATCCTTGCCAGACTCGTCTATAACAATCTCGAAGGCCGCCTCTTCTTCTACCCTCTTCACCTTCTCCCCTTTCGCTGCAAGGATTTCCTCAATGTTCCTGTAAGAAAAAAGAAAAAAAACATGAATAATAAAAAACAAAATGATTCAGGAATAATACTCCAGTCTTAAGGAGGCTACACACTTCATGCAGACCGAGCGAAGGAGCATCGTATATAGTTTGTTCCAAACTAAAGTACCTAGAACTATGTGTGAAAATGATGCTGCATTTGCGTGAAGTGTGTAGGGCCCTTTAGTCCACAAAAACATTACAGCCTATTAATATGGGATTCACTTATGATTCACTATGACTGCAGTTCCATTTCTCTTCTGTGCATATCACTATCAATAGGGATAACACATATCCTTGTAATACTGTACAGTCGTGGCCAAAAGTTGAGAGAATGACACAAATATTAATTTCCAAAGTTTGCTGCTTCAGTGTCTTTAGATATTTTTGTCGGATGTTACTATGGAATACTGAAGTATAATTACAAGCATTTCATAAGTGTCAAAGGCTTTTATTCACAATTACATTCAAGTTGATGCAAAGAGTCAATATTTGCAGTATTGACCCTTCTTTTTCAAGACCTCTGCAATCCGCCCTGGCATGCTGTCAATGAACTTCTGGGCCATATCCTGACTGATGGCAGCCAATTCTTACATAATCAATGCTTGGAGTTTGTCATAATTTGTAGTGTTTTGTTTGTCCACCCGCCTCTTGAGGATTGACCACAAGTTCCCAATGGGATTAAGGTCTGGGGAGTTTCCTGGCTATGGACCCAAAATATCAATGTTTTGTTCCCCGAGCCACTTAGTTATCACTTTTGCCTTATGGCAAGGTGCTCCATTATGCTGGAAAAGGCATTGTTCGTCAGCAAACTGTTCCTGGATGGTTGGGAGAAGTTGCACTCGGAGGATGTGTTGGTACCATTCTTTATTCATGGCTGTGTTCTTAGGCAAAATTGTGAGTGAGCCCACTACCTTGGCTGAGAAGCAACCCCACACATGAATGGTCTCAGGATGCTTTACTGTTGGCATGACACAGGACTGATGGTAGCGCTCACCTCTTCTTCTCCGGACAAGCTTTTTTCCGGATGCCCCAAACAATCGGAAAGGGGATTGATCAGAGAAAATTACTTTACCCCAGTCCTCAGCAGTCCAATCCCTGTACCTTTTGCAGAATATCAGTCTGTCCCTGATGTTTTTCCTGGAGAGAAGTGGCTTCTTTGCTGCCCTTTTTGACACCAGGCCATCCTCCAAAAGTCTTCGCCTCACTGTGCGTGCAGATGCACTCACACCTGCCTGCTGCTATTCCTGAGAAAGCTCTGTACTGGTGGTTCCCCGATCCCGCAGCTGAATCAGCTTAAGGAGACGGTCCTGGTGCTTGCTGGACTTTCTTGGGCGCCCTGAAGCCTTCTTCACAACAATTGATCCGCTCTCCTTGAAGTTCTTGATGATGCGATAAATGGTTGATTTAGGTGCAATCTTACTGGCAGCAATATCCTTGCCTGCGAAGCCCTTTTTGTGCAAAGCAATGATGACGGCACGTGTTTCCTTGCAGGTAACAATGGTTGACAGAGGGAGAACAATGATTCCAAGCACCACCCTCCTTTTGAAGCTTCCAGTCTGTTATTCGAACTCAATGAGCAAGACAGAGTGATCTCCAGCCTTGTCCTCTTCAATACTCACACCTGTGTTAACGAGAAAATAGCTGACATGATGTCAGATGGTCCTTTTGTGGCAGGGCTGAAATGCAGTGGAAATGTTTTTGGGGGATTCAGTTAATTTGCATGGCAGAGGGACTTTGCAATTCATTGCAATTCATCTAATCACTCTTCATAACATTCTGGAGTATATGCAAATTGCCATCATACAAACTGAGGCAGCAGACTTTGTGAAAATTAATATTTGTGTCATTCTCAAAACTTTTGGCCACGACTCTAGAATGCATGCATGTAAAATGTTCAGACCTATATTAACTTGGCCACCAACCTCTTTCCCTTCAGGTCAGAGAACCAACCCAAGTTGTCAGCAATAATGTGGTGTTTTTCACATCCTGGGCAGGTCACTAGGACAACACCTTTATGATAGGCTACCTTGGATATCCTCTTTGTTGACCTGGTTGAGCACACCTGCATACAGATAATTTACAGTCAAATAATGATACAGTTTATTAGAAGAGTCAGGGTGAATCTGAACTTTATAAACTATCCATATAATCGTATTCATTATTATCTAAAAGGCAAAACAGATCTTTTCAGTTCGCTGCAGCTAGAGACAGAAACAAGCTGCAAATAAACACTCAACCTGGACAGTTTTATCTCAATCTCTTCATTCAAAGACTCAATCATGGACACTCTTACTGACAGTTGTGGCTGCTTTGCATGATGTATTGTTGTCGTGATGTGTGTTTTGTCCTTTATATATACAGTGGGGGGAAAAGTATTTGATCCCCTGCTGATTTTGTACATTTGCCCACTGACAAAGAAAGGATCAGTCTATAATTTTAATGGTAGGTTTATTTGAACAGTGAGAGACAGAATAACAACAAAAATATCCAGAAAAACGCATGTCAGAAATGTTATAAATTGATTTGCATTTTAATGAGGGAAATAAGTATTTGACCCCCTCTCAATCAGAAAGATTTCTGGCTCCCAGGTGTCTTTTATACAGGTAACAAGCTGAGATTAGGAGCACACTCTTAAAGGGAGTGCTCCTATACGCAGCTTGTTACCTGTAAAAAAGACACCCGTCCACAGAAGCAATCAATCAATCAGATTCTAAACTCTCCACCATGGCCAAGACCAAAGAGCTCTCCAAGGATGTCAGGGACAAGATTGTAGACCTACACAAGGCTGGAATGGGCTACAAGACCATCGCCAAGCAGCTTGGTGACAACATTTGGTGCGATTATTCGCAAATGGAAGAAACACAAAAGAACTGTCAATATCCCTCGGCCTGGGGCTCCATGCAAGATCTCACCTCGTGCAGTTGCAATGATCATGAGAACGGTGAGGAATCAGCCCAGAACTACACGGGAGGATCTTGTCAATGATCTCAAGGCAGCTGGGACCATAGTCACCAAGAAAACAATTGGTAACACACTACGCCGTGAAGGACTGAAATCCTGCAGCGCCCGCAAGGTCCCCCTGCTCAAGAAAGCACATATACATGCCCGTCTGAAGTTTGCCAATGAACATCTGAATGACTCAGAGGACAATTGGTGAAAGTGTTGTGGTCAGATGAGACCAAAATCGAGCTCTTTGATATCAACTCAAATCGCCGTGTTTGGAGGAGGAGGAATGCTGCCTATGACCCCAAGAACACCCTGTCAAATATGGAGGTGGAAACATTATGCTTTGGGGGTGTTTTTCTGCTAAGGGGACAGGACAACTTCACCGCATCAAAGGGACGATGAACGGGGCCATGTACCGTCAAATCTTGGGTGAGAACCTCCTTCCCTCAGCCAGGGCATTGAAAATGGGTCGTGGATGGGTATTCCAGCATGACAATGACCCAAAACACACGGCCAAGGCAACAAAGGAGTGGCTCAAGAAGAAGCACATTAAGGTCCTGGAGTGGCCTAGCCAGACACCAGACCTTAATCCCATAGAAAATCTGGAGGGAGCTGAAGGTTCGAGTTGCCAAACGTCAGCCTCGAAACAAAATCCCTCCTGAGATGTGTGCAAACCTGGTGGCCAACTACAAGAAACGTCTGACCTCTGTGATTGCCAACAAGGGTTTTGCCACCAAGTACTAAGTCATGTTTTGCAGAGGGGTCAAATACTTATTTCCCTCATTAAAATGGAAATCATTTTATAAAATTTTTGACATGCGTTTTTCTTGATTTTTTTGTTGTTGTTATTCTGTCTCTCACTGTTCAAATAAACCTACTATTAAAATTATAAACTGATCATTTCTTTGTAAGTGGGCAAACGTACAAAATCAGCAGGGGATCAAATACTTTTCCCCCCCCCACTGTATTGTAATGAAACAGGCAGGGAGCAGGTTTCAAACCCTCGACCTTCTAGCCCGAAGTCCAGCGCGCTATCGACTGTGCCGCACGAGCATGCTTTTGCGGCACAGTCGATAGTACGCTGGACTTTGGGCTAGAAGGTCGAGGGTTCGAGTCCTGCTCCCTGCCCGTTTCATTACTATATATATATATATATATATATATATATATATGACAAAACACACAATACATAGACATTATATATATTTTTTATCCCAGCAGAAGGTATTTTGCAAATTTGGTAGGCTGTCATTGTAAATAAGAATTTGTTCTTAACTGACTTGCCTAGTTAAATAAAAGTTAAAATATATATTTTTTTAAATCCATCACACTCCTACTCTGAGATGCTTTGTGGATACGGCCCTGAGTACCAGTGTTTTGATCACCTCACCAACCAAATCTTGATTGACAAATCATGCTATGACTGTCACTGTAGAAACATGATGTGAAAAAGAACTGATCTTCCATTTCAAATCTCATCCATTACCTTGCATGTGTAAACCAAGTGGTAATGTGTTGAATGAATCTTCCCAATGGAATCGCTGCAGACGTGTGTTGTGGTAGAGAATTGTTTATCTAGAGGTACATCTCTTCGATACTGCCTGAAAGCAACTGGCAAAGTCGGACCACTGCTGTGTCTTGACTGTGAAGTGGACCATTGACTGGTCCCTGATGCAAGCGGTTGTACGTGCAGTAGTCTTGTCCTTGATAACCGAGTCCATGATGTCAACAAAGTATAACTTCTATGCCAGTGCCAAAATATACGATTCGTAACCCGAATTGTATTCTGTTGAAACATTGAGGAAAATTGCTACGAAAAGCTTTTAAATTCCGTAAGGTCAAGCTTCTGTTGTCGTCAGCGTGGTTGAGTCGCAATGTAATGACGTGAAAGAAAATAGTTGATTGGTTTCGATTGGAAGCCAATCGTTTGTTACCATTTTGGTGACGGATCTCACGTTACACCAATGAGAAACCACAATTTGAAGAAGGCGGGTCTATTGATCCGCACGTGAACCAATTAAATAATCGCAAACATTACCGCTTTAGTTTAGCAAGCGACATTTTTTGAATGTTTATATGCATTGGTAGCAGATTATAAACAAAAATGAGCGACGAAGCTGTCTTTGAAACAATTGAAGAGGTCAATAAGCATATCTCACACGTCGAAGAGTCAACCTGTGTGAAATATATTTCTTACCGTGTGGACAAGCGCTTCAATGACCAAGGTAAACTAGCTATCGACGTTAGCCAAAGAGTGTGTTGCGTGTAGGGAACGTGCATTGATCAAGCTGCAGACAGTGCAAACAATCACGAGTGACATGGCTATCTTTCAGCAGTTCCATACTATTTAGCTACCTACATTGATTGATTAATATTCTTATGTAGTGATGAAACCTCCACAAACTACTGGTGTATTCATTAGTCGGATTCCGTTGCATTTTGCAACGGAAACAGTTTACTCCAAACATATAACGCTTTGCAACGAAAACGTAGTTTTCTATTGGACACATTCATGTAGGTCCCTCCCCGTTTTAGTTCCGTTTGGTTCCTAGAAAGTAAATGGCTTCCGTTGACAAAACGTTTTGCAACAGAAAATGTTTTGCTGCAAATCAGACTAATGAATACCCCTCTGGACTCATGGCTCTTTCAATGTGTTCTGCTAAACAGGTTGGAAACCACAGGACCACAAGAACCGGTTATACTGGGAATGGAAGTACGGCAAGGGTACTCCCTCTATCCCCTTTGACGGCATACCCTTCATGTTCATCGGACACAAACTGATGGGATGCCACAGGGGCCGGGCAAAGTGTGGATTCAAGAAGAGGCAGGAACTTGAGGATCAAAGGGTACTACTATCTATGATATTCTGAAATGGTTTTTAAGTGTTCCATGTAGCTACAGTTTGTTACACCAGATAATGTGATCTAACAAAATATTTTTGGTATCCATTACTGGGAGTTACAAGTTAGATACCGTTTGGTGTAGCAAAGAGAATTTTCCACCAACCTTAGATTGGCAATGCTGTCTTCATCCTTGAATCTTTGGTTAGATCACATTATCAGGTGTAACAGTGTGTAGCTAGGATGTATTTTCTTATTGGAGTAGAGGTTGTCCCTCCCTATTTCATTACATTTTCTTCCATATTGTGCCTAATGAATACGACCCTGGTTCCATCAATGCTTCTAGGTAGTTGAGGTTCACAACTAATCTCAACAATTCCATTCTTACCTACCACTAATTTAATCCAAAATCCTCAAAGTTCTACAGCTGCACCATTGAGAGCATCCTGACTGGCTGCATCACAGCTTTATATCCGACTGCAAGGCGCTACAGAGGGTAGTGCATACGGCCCAGTACATTACTGGAGCAGTGCTACCTGCCATCCAGGACCTCTATACCTGGCGGTGTCAGAAGAAGCCCCTAAAAATGATCAGACTCCAGCCACCCATGTAATAGACTGTTCTCTCTGCTACAGCACGACAAGCGGTACCGATGCAACAAGTCTTGAATCAACAGGACCCTGAACCGCGTCTACCCCCAAGCCTTAAGACTGCTAAATAGTTAATCAAATAGCTACCCGGTCTATCTGCATTGACCCTTTTTGCACTAACTCCTTTGACTCATCACATACGCTGCTGCTACTGTTTATTATCTGTCCTGTAGTCTAGTCACTTTACCCCTACCTATATGTACATATCTACCTCAATAACCTCGTACCCTTGCACATCGACTCAGTACAGGTACAACGTGTATATAGCAAAGTTATTGTTACTTATTGTGTATTCATTCCTTGTTATTGCTTTTCTGTTATTTTACTTTGTTGGGAAGGGCCTGTAAGCATGTCGCTGTTGGTTTACACCAGTTGTTTACTAAGCATGTGACAAATAACATTTGATTTTGATATTTCAGGAAAAAGATGGCAAGGAAAAAAGAAACCTGTTGCTGAAAACCAAGAAGGTAGCATGCCCTGCTGTGTTCACTATCAGCCGCATTGTCAAGTTCCCTGGATTCAAGGTACGGGTTAAATACTGTTTGTTTATATATGTTTATTATGTAACTCCAGTGACCGTGCAACACAGTCAACGGTAGGATGCACATCGTGTGTGTGTGTGTGTGTGTGTGTGTGTGTGTGTGTGTGTGTTTGCTCCACACTGCATCAGTTGGAGAAGGACACATCACGGTTGAGGAGGGTCATGTCTATTTCCATCAAACAAGCTCTCCAGACAGACCCAGCCTCGGTGCAGTGGAAGATACAGTATTTCCTCAAAATACCCAGTGTCACTGACCACAAGGGCCACCCTATTGGAAAGGTATTACTATGTTATTACTATACTATGACCATGGGATATATTGCATTGGACTCTCTTTAGGCTACATAACTAGTATCTGTATGTCTATTAAGTACACAGATGTAATAAAACCTTGATCTCTTAAAATTCCCAGTGGAATACAAGTATCTGACCCTGTAACAGTGGTTAGGGGTATTTTCTCTACTTAACGCCACTCTTCTCGTTCCCTCAGGGTGCAGATCAGATGGACGACAGGGTCAAAGGTTACATCCGAGCGTTGGTGCAGCAGGGGGTGAGGAAGGTGAAGGAGGTAAAGAACCAGATGGTCCAGTACGTGCGGACGGAGCTGTTCCGAGACACGACCCCGCCGCCGCTGAGGCGCTTCTTCCCCACAGAGAAAACCATCCATGCCGTCATGGCTCAGGTCATTGCGGAGGAACACTACAGCAAAATAGACCTGGTCAACCTGCTGGTGAGAAGGCTGTGCTGCACTCCATCATTCCCACCTATTCATCAGATATTTGGATTGTCTTCTGAGATAAGGCCATTGGGGCTTGTGGTGTTAGCTGTATGTTTTCAATGCAATTTATGAATAGTTTGTATGCATGTCACCCACCCTCTTTGAAACACTTGTTTAACGGGGCATTTTACTCACTATTGTTTCATTAGTCTACTTTTTGATATAGTCCCAAAACATTCTGCATGTCAACATTCATGCTTTCAGTATATATTGCTTTCAGTCTCCTGATGCCCAAAATCAAGCAAGTGAATATGTTGGGTAAGGATAAGCCGACAGTTGTGCTGAGCACATAAGGCATTAATACGTTATATTCTTCTAGAATCAATGGGTAAAATCAAGAATTGAAATTAATTGAATAGCTTCCCAAATCCCAGTCTGTAGCTTTCAGTTTGGATTGTGTGTTAGTGCCTGTTTCTGTGCATGATAGAAAGAGATTTGACAAGCCTTTATTATACAATTCAGGAACGCACATGCAGAGTTTTCCACGGATTCAAGAAAAATGAAAATTCATAACAGCTTTGTGGTGCATTATCCTTACATGGGAAGAGCAGAAAGCCACTGAAAATGTTTGTCATCAGGCCAGAGCCTGGAGTCTTTCCAGAGACTCCTTTCTCCACCAACAAAGGCTGTGTTTACTAATTGGTCTTTTCACATCAGATCTTTTTCAGAACTGATCTGATTGGTCAAAAGACCAACTTGTGAAAAAAAGATCAGAATTAGGCTGCCTGTCTAAACGCAGCCAGAGTCACTGAATTGGATACATAGTCATTGCCTCCATTGCGATTGTATTTATATTTTAGTAATTAACAGACGTTCTCATCCAGAGTGACCTACATGAGCAATTAGGGTAAAGTGCCTTGCTCAAAGGGCACAGGCAGATTTTTCACCTAGTCGGCTGATTCTAACCGGCAACCTTTCTATTACTGGCCCAACGCTCTTAACTGCTAGGCTACCTGCCGCCCTACTTGTTGACAGTAGATGCTGGCCATTATTATGTAAATCTACAACAACAACAACTGGGTTGAGTGATGTCATTCTCTCAGACCCCACCACTCTCTCCCTGAGCCCATTCCCCAAACAGACAGAACAGCAACACCAGCAGAGCTAAAGCACCCCTCATTCTGGAACTCCTTTTTAGAAAGTATGTAGTCTGAAACTTCTACACACTGGGTATGGTGAATTAATACATGGGAACTTTAACAGGTGTCCTCAGTGGAACATTTTGACAACTAAGGACTGTGTGTGATGTAACAGAGCACAGATAAATATTACTCCATGACACGTCATTGGGGTTGTTTAAGGCCATGGGAATATCACTGCTGTGGTTTAGAATAAGACAGACATGTTATAGCAAAAGTCAAGGTGCACAACCATATATAAAGCTCACGCTGGCGCAAAAAGGAGTTTGGTTAGCACTGAAATAATTGAAAGGACGCAAAAGTTTCACCTCAGCTATTAACCATAACTCCCCCCTCTTAGACCTTGGCAGAGAATTGGAAGGCGGAAGCTCCTAGAATCAACTTCCTGCTTAGGGTTCAATCAGAGAGCGAGAACCTGTTGCTCTGCTACCAGACGGACTGGCAGCGGCGGCTGCTTCGGCAGTATGGCAAGGAGGTGTGCTTCCTGGACGCGGCCTATAAGAGGACGCGCTTCCCCCTGCCACTCTTCTTCCTGTGCGTGCGCACCAATGTGAGCGTGGTGCCGGTGGGCCTGTTTGTGGTGCAGTCGAGGAACGCCGAAGCCTTGGGGGAGGCGCTGGGGGTGTTCAGGCAGTGGCACCGGGGCTGGAGCCCAGCCTACATCCTCACTGAACACTGCCCTGTGGAGATGAAGGCGGTGGAGGCAGCATTCACAGGTGAACAGTGGTGAGGTTTTAATGTTAGCTATGAGGTGGGAAAAGCAAGTTAGCTTCATAATGTGCTCTCAACACTGTTGGCTGTGAGTTTCAGGATTTTCTTTTGAAAAGACCTGTTGGTCAAGAAAATGTTTAATCTGTTACAATCTCTAAATTCTAGAGGATGAGGGGGTTAGAGTTTGCTAATTACGGACTGTTTCTCATTCCAATCTCAGGTGCTCAGGCAGTCTTCAGCGATCACCTGCGGGAGAGGACCTGGACCAAGTGGCTGAGCAACCGGTCCCGAGCCATCACCAACCAGGAGGGGATCTTTGATATGATGAAGGCCATTGCTGGATCCCTTACGAGAAAGCAACACCAGGAGGCAGTAGAACTACTACAGCAGAGCCCCATCTGGTTGGAAAAGAGACAACTTTTCAAGAACTGGTTCACTAACAAGTGGCTGTCAGAGGAGAAGGTTTGTAGTGCACATGTCAATGAATGAAATCACAGGGGCAATGGGGTCAGGTCCTGGACCTGCTGTGTCTTCACCTGCGTATTAATGAAGGTCAGGGTGGTTAGATGGAAAGCAGTTCTCAGACCTGTGCTTAGAGGTGCTTTCATCCTGAAGCAGACAGCATGTTTAAACCACACCTACTGTATGTAGACAGTCTGTAGAACGTTTTTGCTAGCTGAATCCATGATACGGTATCTAGATATAGATCCATAATGCTAACTATAGGTCCATAATGTGCATCCTAGTCTAATGATGGCGCATACAGAGGTTAGCTACATGCTCTTGTTTTTGTTCATTTAGAGATGGGCGAACGCTGTGAGGGTTGATATTGTCAACTTTGTGTCTATGGTAAACGGAGGTCTGGAGATGCAGAGCGACTTCTTCACACATAATAACATGAAGGTCCATAAAAAAGACACCCTGAGCCAAATGCTGCAGTTTCTTGTTGACGACTACTTCCCACAGATGCACCAAAGGTAAGTTCGTTTTAGAATAGGATTCAATGTCATTTAGAATAGGATTCGCTGTCAAGTGGTCTTCTGTTGCGATATCTGCAAAATGTATGGAAGATAAGCACTGTAAATTATATGGTGTTTATCTTCTCCATTGGGGTTAAGCTGTAGGATGTGGACTCATCTTGACATTTGACTACTTTTGTAAACTTTTATTTTGGAGTGTAATTCCCCTTTAATGTAAGTGCTGTGATGTTTGGTCAGTCTAAACCTGCTACACTCCCTGAACCTCCAGGTACACAGACCTCAACAGCCAGTCCTCTGGCGAGTACAGCCTCAACCCCACTGTGCCTCCGTTCCTGTGGCATCGCCCTTGGAGTGTGGTGGCCCTGGTGATGGACAACATGTCTGCGGCCCTGCAAGACCCCGACATCGTGGTGGAGCAGGCCAGCGACGCCGCCGACGGCACCTTCCGGGTAAAGAGTCGGGCAGAGACCACGGCAGCACGGTCCTACACGGTCAGCTTCGGTTCAGAGTCCACCTGGCCCTCCTGTGAGTGTGAGGTGTGGAGGGACCAGCGCCTGCCCTGTGAACACTTCTGTCACGTCTTCAGGTCTGAGCCTAACTGGACCTGGGAGCACCTGTGTCCCAAATACAGGGACCACCCTCTGCTCAGGCTGCATTCACAGACCACTCACACCACAACAGAGGAGATGGAGGAAACCCTCAATGGTCTAATGCATCTCTCCCCAGCTTCCCCAGTCTCTCTTCAGTGGGATGGGCCTGAAGAAACAGTGCCACTGGTGCAAACTCCTCAAACTCCACAGTTACAACTGCATAGCATACACACACAGTGGGTGGCCCCACAGGCTTCACAGGGCCTGCGGGAGAGGGAGGAACTGCAAAAGGAGGAACTGCAGAGGGAGTGTGTGGCCAAACTCAAATCCATCATGGAGAATGTGAGTGGGATCAACGACATTGACCACCTACAGGAGCTCAGGCAGAAACTGGACGTTCTCCAGGCTCAGAGTGAGGCCATGGTGGTTCAGAAGGACGCTAGCGTCAAAACAGTTCCCACCTCCAAGGGGAAGAGAAAAAGGGCAGGGATGGAGATTATCGTGGCCATGCCCAAACGCATCAAAGTGCTCTCCCGGGTTGATGTAGAAAATGTTCAGAAATAGCTTTTTCTAAAGATGGAAAATAAATGATGTACAGTATTAAAAGGCAACTCTGCCACTTTTAACTTGTGGGTTGTTTTTATGTAGTATTTAGTGTTGTCCTACACAATTTGTATACTTTTTTTTTTTTTTTTCATGTTTGCCTCTTAGTGAGGAGCAAAAACGTCAGTCAAGCAATTTTCGGTTAAGTAAGATCCTTGAGATGACTAATAAAATATTTAGTCTGTCATTTTCATTCGTCTATATAACCCGTATGTAGTTTTCTGATCATATGTGAACTCCCTGCTATATGTAACTCTGGTTGTCTTCATCTAACAAAGGTCTCTTTGTTAGGATGTGGTGACATTGTATCCAGTTCTGCATCAGCTTGATTAAGGCACTGCGCAGGTTCACAAATCTATCGATAACAAATTAATAAATCAGTTATTGCACAGTGGTTTGGAAGTTAAGGTTATTTTGTGATCGGATAATACGCACATTAGCTTGCTTAACCTGATTGAGTAATTGGCATCAATCAACGCATTTCCTTTAAGTGAATTAATTGCGTTATTTCAGCTTTCCAGGAGCTCAAGTGTGTACGATGACGCAGAGCTGTCTCAGCTAGCACCGGATTTTGTGATGGGCGTATACACAAATGCGCGTGCACATCATTTCGACATTACAAAATTGTATGGATTGACCTCAAACGCCTCTATATGTGCAGTGGCTCCCAATAGTTTAGCTAGCTGTGCCCAGAGACGGCAGTGTGAATATAGCCAGAAAATACTTATCCAATAGAAATCCCCGATCACACTTGTAGGCGATGTCATGGCAACGTTCGCAAGCCAAACCTCGTAGAAACCAATACAAACCCCTGGATTGCTGCTGCTATGTGGTGGTCGTTGAGAGGCTTTGAAGCCTCCGGTCGGCCATATTGGCACTCCGTAGTAGGGGCAATCCTCCATAGTAATTAATGGAATTCTACAGTATTTCAATAACATGTTTCAAGGAAAAGATTACATGTATTTCGTTGTTGTAGTGGGGACAGTAACATTAGTAATCTCTAAAAGTTATACATTGAGGAACATATGTTTATATATATATATAAAAGTTTGGGGTCACTTTAATGTCCTTGTTTTGAAAGAAAAGCTAAATAAATTGTCCATTAAAATAACATCAAATTGATCAGAAATACAGTGTAGACATTGTTAATGTTGTAAATGACTATTGTAGCTGGAAACGGCAGATTTTTTTTATGGAATATCTACGTAGGCGTACAGAGGCCCATTATCAGCAACCATCACTCCTGTGTTCCAATGGCACGTTGTGTTATCTAAGCCAAGTTTATCATTTTAAAAGGCTAATTGATCATTAGAAAACCCTTTTGCAATTATGTTAGCACAGCTGAAAACTGTTGTCCTGATTAAAGAAGCAATAAAACTGGCCTTTAGACTAGTTGAGTATCTGGAGCATCAGCATTTGGGTTCAATTACAGACTCAAAATGGACAGAAACAAAGAACTTTCTTCTGAAATTCGTCAGTCTATTCTTGTTCTTAGAAATGAAGGCTATTCCAGGTGAGAAATTGCCAAGAAACTGAAGATCTTGTAATTCTCCCTTCACAGAACAGTGCAAACTGTCCCTAACCAGAATAGAAAGAGGAGTGGGAGGCCCTGGTGCACAACTGAGCAAGACGACAAGTACATTAGAGTGTCTAGTTTCAGAAACGGATGCCTCACAAGTCCTCAACTGGCAGCTTCATTATATAGTACCCGCAAAACACCAGTCTCAACATCAACAGTAAAGAGGTGACTGGTATGTTGGCCATCTTGGCAGAGTTGCAAAGAAAAATCCATATCTCAGACTGGCCAATGAAAAGATTAAGATGGGCAAAAGAACACAGACACTGGACAGAGGAAGATTGGAAAAAAGTGTTATGGAAAGACTAATCTAAGTTTGAGGTGTTTGGATGACAAAGAACATTCGTGAGACAATGTAAAGATGCTGGAAGAGTGCTTGACACCATCTGTCAAGCATGGTGGAGGCAATGTGATGGTCTGGGGGTGCTTTGGTGGTGGTAAAGTGGGAGATTTGTACAGGGTAAAAGCGATCTTGAAGATGGAAGGCTATCACTACATTTTGCAACGGTTCGAATCCAGGCTGCATCACATCCGGCCGTGATTGGGAGTCCCATAGCGTGGCGCATTGTAAATAAGAATTTGTTCTTAACTGACTTGCCTAGTTAAAGGTGCCATTTACTTTTTTTTAAAATCAAATGTGTATATATATAAATTGGTAGAAAGCATAGAGATAAATAGGACTCAGCTTTATATCTGTGCCATTATAGCGACAGCATGCCCATGCTAAAATGGCTTGTTGGCCTCTATCATTCTCTATTGTAAAAAAAACGTCTGCAGGTCTAAAAGTCGTCTCGCGCCGAACTACGCATTGACATCTCAAACCACAACCCCCGGCCTGGTCGGTCTCGCAAACGATACCAGAAGTCTCGCGATGTTGTACCTCTGGGTTTAGAAACTCTGTGTTGGAACTTAGCTAGCGAGCTACATTATTTGAATGTTTACATGACTGTTTCTCTGCGTTGGTAGCTGATAATAATCAAAAATGAGCAACGAAGCGGTCTTTGAAACAATTGAAGAGGTCAATAAGCATATCTCACACGTCGAAGAGTCAACCTGTGTGAAATATATTTCTTACCGTGTGGACAAGCGATTCAATGACCAAGGTAAGTTAGCTAGCAAGCTAAAGAGGGTCACAGATATAACAATGAGACAGACATTTCACCGGATGGATAAATGTGATGCATCCTGTTGGCGTTTCTTCTCTACCAAATATGGTGATGAGAGGAATCCCAGTGGCCGGCAGTGAGTGAAGATGGAGCGAGATGGATTTTCGCCAACATTCTGCAAATGTCCTCATCGATGAAACATTTGATCTCCATACAGTTTTTTCAAAAGTATAATCTATATCAGAGTGGACTGTGTTTTGTAGACTTCACCCTTTGCCAAGGTTTAAAAAAAAAAAAAAACGTTGTTTAGAAGGCGTGCAAGTGCGAATTGAGTTATTGCACAAGCGCACTTCACAGAGTTGTCGTTCCCTAAAGGAGATATGCAAATCAATGATAGAACGCTCCAATAGGATCTCAGTCGCTCGTGCTTGGCTCTGCCCACCTCCTTGCGTGTTCTGCTCACTATGATTAATTTGCTCCTATTGGAAACGACAGGCTCTAGTCTATCTTGGGTTAGTTATAAAAAATCTTTGAGAGTGTTCTGGAGCAAACTTGCATTGATCAAGCTACTGCTATCTTTTAGCCCTTCTATACTATTTAGCTACTGATACTATTATACTAAGTAGCCATTGATTGATTATTATTCTTATGTAGCTAGTGATGTATATTCTGCAAATTACTGGGGTGTATTCATTAGTCAGAAACCGTTTACTCCATACATAAAATGTTTTGCAAAAAAAAACAAGTTTCTATATGACGTTCAGGTCGGTCCCTCCCCGTTTTGTTCCGTTTGCTCTGTTAGCTTCTGTTTGGTACCTAGACAGTAGACGATTTACATTGCAAAACGGTTTGTAACAGAATCCGACTAATAAATACACCCCTGGACTCATGGCTCTTTCAATGTGTTCTGCTAAACAGGTTGGAAACCACAGGACCACAAGAACAGGCTATACTGGGAATGGAAGTACGGCAAGGGTACTCCCTCTATCCCCTTTGACGGCATACCCTTTGTGTTCATCGGACACAAGCTAATGGGATGCCACAGGGGCCGGGCAAAGTGTGGAATCAAGAAGAGGCAGGAGCTTGAGGATCAAAGGGTGCTGATATCTATGATATTCTGAAACGGCTTTTAAGTGTTCCATGTAAATGATTAGGACGTATTGTGCATCTGAGACTGGATCAAATTTATTAGGACACATCATAGCAAAACCTTTCAAAACATTGTGCAACGGAAAAAGGAAAGGAGCTTTTCTTATTGGAGTTCAGGTTGGCCCACCCTATTTCAGTAAATGTTCTTCCATATGGTGCCTAATCAAATAACATTTTATTGGTCGAATACACATATTTAGCAGATGTTAATGCAGGTGTAGCGAAATGCTTGTGTTCCTAGCTCCAACAATGCAGTAATATTTAACAACAATACGCACAAATCTAAAAGTAAAAGCATGGAATTAAGAAATATATAAATATTAGGACCAGCAATGTCGGGAGTCCGGAGTGTGTGTGTGTGTGTGTGTGTGTATATATATATATATATACACACACTTCCATTCAAAAGTTTGGGGTCACTTAGATATGTCCTTGTTTTTGAAAGAAAAGCACTTTTTTTGTCCATTAAAGTAACATGAAATTGATTAGAAATACAGTGTAGACATTGTTAATGTTGTAAATGACTATTGTAGCTGGAAACGGCAGATTTTCTTATGGAATATCTACGTAGGCGTACAGAGGCCCATTATCAGCAACCATCACTCCTGTGTTCCAATGGCACGTTGTGTTAGCTAATCCAAGTGTATCATTTTAAAAGGCTAGTTGATCATTAGAAAACCCTTTTGCAATTATGTTAGCACAGCTGAAAACTGTTGTACTGATTAAAGAAGCAATAAAACTGTCCTTTAGACTAGTTAGGTATCTGGAGCATCAGCATTTGTGGGTTCGATTACAGGCTTAAAATGGCCAGAAACAAAGAACTTTCTTCTGAAACTCGTCAGTCTATTCTTGTTCTGAGAAATGAAGGCTATTCCATGTGAAAAATTGCCAAGAAACTGAAGATCTTGTACAACGCTGTGTACTACTCCCTTCACAGAACAGCGCAAACTGTCCCTAACCAGAATAGAAAGAGGAGTGGGAGGCCCCGCTGTACAACTGAGCAAGTGGACAAGTACATTATAGTGTTTAGTTTGAGAAACAGATGCCTCGCAAGTCCTCAACTGTCAGCTTCATTAAATAGTACCCACAAAACACCAGTCTCAACGTCAACAGTGAAGAGGCAACTCCGGGATGCTGGCCTTCTAGGCAGAGTTCCTCTGTCCAGTGTCTGTGTTCTTTTGCCCATCTTAATCTTTTCTTTTTATTGGCCAGTCTGAGATATGGCTTTTTCTTTGCAACTCTGCCTAGAAGGCCAGCATCCCGGAGTTGCCTATTCACTGTTGACGATGAGACTGGTGTTTTGCGGGTACTATTAAAAAATCTGCTGTTTCCAGCTACAATAGTCATTTACAACATAACAATGTCTACACTATATTCTGATCAATTTGATGTTATGTTAATGGACAAACATTTTTGCTTTTCCTTCAAAAACAAGGACATTTCTAAGTGACCCCAAACATGTGTGTGTGTGTATATATATATATATATATATATATATATATATATATATATATATATATATATACTGCTCAAAAAAATAAAGGGAACACTTAAACAACACATCCTAGATCTGAATGAAAGAAATCATCTTAATAAATACTTTTTTCTTTACATAGTTGAATGTGCTGACAACAAAATCACACAAAAATAATCAATGGAAATCCAATTTATCAACCCATGGAGGTTTGGATTTGGAGTCACACTCAAAATTAAAGTGGAAAACCACACTACAGGCTGATCCAACTTTGATGTAATGTCCTTAAAACAAGTCAAAATGAGGCTCAGTAGTGTGTGTGGTCTCCACGTGCCTGTATGACCTCCCTACAACGCCTGGGCATGCTCCTGATGAGGTGGCGGATGGTCTCCTGAGGGATCTCCTCCCAGACCTGGACTAAAGCATCCACCAACTCCTGGACAGTCTGTGGTGCAACGTTGGTGGATGGAGCGAGACATGATGTCTCAGATGTGCTCAATTGGATTCAGGTCTGGGGAACGGGCGGGCCAGTCCATAGCATCAATGCCTTCCTCTTGCAGGAACTGCTGACACACTCCAGCCACATGAGGTCTAGCATTGTCTTGCATTAGGAGGAACCCAGGGCCAACCGCACCAGCATATGGTCTCACAAGGGGTCTGAGGATCTCATCTCGGTACCTAATGGCAGTCAGGCTACCTCTGGCGAGCACATGGAGGGCTGTGCGGCCCCCCAAAGAAATGCCACCCCACACCATGACTGACCCACCGCCAAACCGGTCATGCTGGAGGATGTTGCAGGCAGCAGAACGTTCTCCACGGCGTCTCCAGACTCTGTCACGTCTGTCACATGCTCAGTGTGAACCTGCTTTCATCTGTGAAGAGCCAAGGGCGCCAGTGGCAAATTTGCCAATCTTGGTGTTCTCTGGCAAATGCCAAACGTCCTGCACGGTGTTGGGCTGTAAGCACAACCCCCACATGTGGACATCGGGCCCTCATACCACCCTCATGGAGTCTGTTTCTGACCGTTTGAGCAGACACATGCACATTTGTGGGCTGCTGGAGGTCATTTTGCAGGGCTCTGGCAGTGCTTCTCCTGCTCCTCCTTGCACAAAGGCGGAGGTAGCGGTCCTGCTGCTGGGTTGTTGCCCTCCTACGGCCTCCTCCACGTCTCCTGATGTACTGGCCTGTCTCCTGGTAGCGCCTCCATGCTCTGGACACTACGCTGACAGACACAGCAAACCTTCTTGCCACAGCTCGCATTGATGTGCCATCCTGGATGAGCTGCACTACCTGAGCCACTTGTGTGGGTTGTAGACTCCGTCTCATGCTACCACTAGAGTGAAAGCACCGCCAGCATTCAAAAGTGACCAAAACATCAGCCAGGAAGCATAGGAACTGAGAAGTGGTCTGTGGTTACCACCTGCAGAACCACTCCTTTATTGGGGGTGTCTTGCTAATTGCCTATAATTTCCACCTGTTGTCTATTCCATTTGCACAACAGCATGTGAAATTTATTGTCAATCAGTGTTGCTTCCTAAGTGGACAGTTTGATTTCACAGAAGTGTGATTGACTTGGAGTTACATTGTGTTGTTTAAGTGTTCCCTTTATTTTTTTGAGCAGTGTATATATATATATATATATATATATATATATATATATATATATATATATATATATATATATATATATGGTACCAGTCAGAAGTTTGGAAACACCTACTCATTCAAGGGTTTTGCTTTAGTTTGACTATTTTCTACATTGTAGAATAATAGTGAAGACATCAAACCTATGAAATAACACATTGAATCATGTAGTAACCAAAAAAGTGTTAAACAAATCAAAATATATTTTATATTGGTAATTCTTCAAAGTAGCCACCCTTTCCCTTGATGACAGCTTTGCACACTCTTGGCATTCATGAGGACTGCCACAAGAAAGGAAGACCCAGAGTTACCTCTGCTGCAGAGGATAACTTCATCAGAGTTACCAGCCTCAGAAATTGCAGCCCAAATATATGCTTCACAGAGTTCAAAAGACAGATCTCAACATCAACTGTTCAGAGGAGACTGTGTGAATCAGGCCTTTATGGTCGAATTGCTTCAAAGAAACCACTACTAAAGGACACCAATAAGAAGAGAGTTGCTTTGGCCAAGAAATACGGGCAATGGACATTAGACCCGTGGAAATCTGTCCTTTGGTCTGATGAGTCCAAATTTGAGATTTTTGGTTCCAACCGCCGTGTCTTTGTGAGATGCAGAGTAGGTGAACGGATGATCTCCGCATGTGTAGTTCCCACTGTGAAGCATGGAGGAGGAGGTGTGATGGTGTGGGGGTGCTCCTTCAAGACTGTTGGAAAAGCATTCCAGGTAAAGTTGATGGAGAGAATGCCAAGAGTGTGCAAAGCTATCATCAAGGCAAAGGGTGACTACTTTGAAGAACCTCAAATATAAACTATATTTTAATTTGTTTAATACTTTTTTGGTTACTACATGATTCCATATGTGTTATTTCATAGTTTTGATGTCTTCACTATTATTCTACATGGTAGAAAATAGCAAAAATAAAGAAAACCCATGGAATGAGTAGGTGTGTCCACACTTTTCACTGGTACTGTGTATATTTATATGTGTGTGTGTGTGTGTGTGTGTGTGTGTGTGTGTGTGTGTGTATGTGATGTATAGACATTATGGACAATATGTGGATAGAATATTTAGTGTATCTGTAGAATACGTAGGATAGAATAGTGTATATATACAGCAAAAGTTGAATAGGATGGCACTGACTAGAATACAGTACATAAACTCAGCAAAAAAAGAAACATTCTCACTGTCAACTGCGTTTATTTTCAGCAGACTTAACATGTGTAAATATTTGTATGAACATAACAAATAACAACTGAGATATAAACTGAACAAGTTCCACAGACATGTGTCTAACAGAAATTGAATAATGTGTCCCTGAACAAAGGGGGGGGTCAAAATCAAAAGTAACAGTCAGTATCTGGTGTGGCCACCAGCTGCATTAAGTACTACAGTGCATCTCCTCCTCATGGAGTGCACCAGATTTGCCAGTTCTTGCTGTGAGATGTTACCCCACTCTTCCACCAAGGCACCTGCAAGTTCCCGGACATTTCTGGGGGGAATGGCCCTAGCCCTCACCCATCCGATCCAACAGGTCCCAGACGTGCTCAATGGGATTGAGATCCAGGCTATTCGCTGGCCATGATAGAGCAGTGACATTCCTGTCTTGCAGGAAATCACGCACAGAATGAGCAGTATGGCTGGTGGCTTTGTCATGCTGGAGGGTCATGTCAGGATGAGCCTGCAGGAAGGGTACCACATGAGGGAGGAGGATGTCTTCCCTGTAACACACAGCATTGAGATTGCCTGCAATGACAACAAGCTCAGTCCGATGATGCTGTGACAAACAGCATGATGCTGTGAATCGATCCCGCTCCAGAGTACAGGCCTCGGTGTAACGCTCATTCCTTCGACGATAAACGCGAATCCGACCCTCACCCCTGGTGAGACAATACCGCAACTCGTCAGTGAAGAGCAATTTTTGCCTGTCCTGTCTGGTCCAGCGACGGTGGATTTGTGCCCATAGGCAACGTTGTTGCCGGTGATGTCTGTTGAGGACCTGCCTTACAACAGGCCTACAAGCCCTCAGTCCAGCCTCTCTCAGCATATTGCGGACAGTCTGAGCACTGATGGAGGGATTGTGCGTTCCTGGTGTAACTCGGGCAGTTGTTGCAATCCTGTACCTGTCCCGCAAGTGTGATGTTCGGATGTACCGATCCTGTGCAGGTGTTGTTACACATGGTGTGCCACTGCGAGGATGATCAGCTGTCCGTCCTGTCTCCCTGTAGCGATGTCTTAGGAGTCTCGCAGTACGGACATGATCATTTATTGCCCTGGCCACATCTGCAGTCCTCATGCCTCCTTGCAGCATGCCTAAGGCACGTTCACGCAGATGAGCAGGGACCCTGGGCATCTTTCTTTTTGTGTTTTTCAGAGTCAGTAGAAAGGCCTCTTTAGTGTCCCAAGTTTTCATAACTGTGACCTTAATTGCCTACCGTCTGTAAGCTGTTAGTGTCTTAACGACCGTTCCACAGGTGCATGTTCATTAATTGTTTATGGTTCATTGAACAAGCATGGGAAACAGTGTTTAAACCCTTTACAATGAAGATCTGTGAAGTTATTTGGATTTTTACGAATTATCTTTGAAAGACAGGGTCCTGAAAAAGGGATGTTTCTTTTTTTGCTGAGTTTACATATGAAATGAGTAAAACGGCATTTAAACATTATTAGTGACCAGTGTTCCATTATTAAAGTGACCAGTAATTCCATGTCTATGTACATAGGACAGCAGCCTCTAAGGTGCAGGGTTGAGTAACTGTGTGGTAGCTGGCTAGTGACAGTGACTAAGTTCAGGTCAGGGTACTGGGTGGAGGCCAGCAAGTTATGGCTATTTAACAGTCTGATAGCCTTGAGATAGGAGCTGTTTTTCAGTCTCTTGGTCACAGCTTTGATGGACCTGTACTGACCTTGCCTTCTGGATGATAGCGGGGTGAACAGGCAGTGGCTCAGGTGGTTGATGTCGGGTGGTTATGGTCCTTGATGATAATGAATATGTCCCTGGTTTCATCAATGCTTCAAGGTAGTTGTGGGGTTCACAACCAATCTCAACAATTCCATTCTCACCTGCCACTCATTTTGGTCTTTCAGGCAAAAGATGGCAAGGAAAAAAGAAACCTGTTGCTGAAAACCAAGAAGGTAGCATGCCCTGCTGTGTTCACTATCAGCCGCATTGTCAAGTTCCCCGGATTCAAGGTACGGGTTAAATACTGTTTGTTTATATATGTTTATTATGTAACTCCAGTGACCGTGCACCACAGTCAACAGTAGGATGCACATCAGACTAATATACATAATTAGATCTGTGTGTGTGTGTGTGTGTGTGTGTGTTCGCTTCACACTGCATCAGTTGGAGAAGGACACATCACGGTTGAGGAGGGTCATGTCTATTTCCATCAAACAAGCTCTCCAGACAGACCCAGCCTCGGTGCAGTGGAAGATACAGTATTTCCTCAAAATACCCAGTGTCACTGACCACAAGGGCCACCCTATTGGAAAGGTATTACTATGTTATTACTATACTATGACCATGGGATATATTGCATTGGACTCTCTTTAGGCTACATAACTAGTATCTGTATGTCTATTCAGTACACAGATGTAATAAAACCTTGATCTCTTAAAATTCCCAGTGGAATACAAGTATCTGACCCTGTAACAGTGGTTAGGGGTATTTTCTCTACTTAACGCCACTCTTCTCGTTCCCTCAGGGTGCAGATCAGATGGACGACAGGGTCAAAGGTTACATCCGAGCGTTGGTGCAGCAGGGGGTGAGGAAGGTGAAGGAGGTAAAGAACCAGATGGTCCAGTACGTGCGGACGGAGCTGTTCCGAGACACGACCCCGCCGCCGCTGAGGCGCTTCTTCCCCACAGAGAAAACCATCCATGCCGTCATGGCTCAGGTCATTGCGGAGGAACACTACAGCAAAATAGACCTGGTCAACCTGCTGGTGAGAAGGCTGTGCTGCACTCCATCATTCCCACCTATTCATCAGATATTTGGATTGTCTTCTGAGATAAGGCCATTGGGGCTTGTGGTGTTAGCTGTATGTTTTCAATGCAATTTATGAATAGTTTGTATGCATGTCACCCACCCTCTTTGAAACACTTGTTTAACGGGGCATTTTACTCACTATTGTTTCATTAGTCTACTTTTTGATATAGTCCCAAAACATTCTGCATGTCAACATTCATGCTTTCAGTATATATTGCTTTCAGTCTCCTGATGCCCAAAATCAAGCAAGTGAATATGTTGGGTAAGGATAAGCCGACAGTTGTGCTGAGCACATAAGGCATTAATACGTTATATTCTTCTAGAATCAATGGGTAAAATCAAGAATTGAAATTAATTGAATAGCTTCCCAAATCCCAGTCTGTAGCTTTCAGTTTGGATTGTGTGTTAGTGCCTGTTTCTGTGCATGATAGAAAGAGATTTGACAAGCCTTTATTATACAATTCAGGAACGCACATGCAGAGTTTTCCACGGATTCAAGAAAAATGAAAATTCATAACAGCTTTGTGGTGCATTATCCTTACATGGGAAGAGCAGAAAGCCACTGAAAATGTTTGTCATCAGGCCAGAGCCTGGAGTCTTTCCAGAGACTCCTTTCTCCACCAACAAAGGCTGTGTTTACTAATTGGTCTTTTCACATCAGATCTTTTTCAGAACTGATCTGATTGGTCAAAAGACCAACTTGTGAAAAAAAGATCAGAATTAGGCTGCCTGTCTAAACGCAGCCAGAGTCACTGAATTGGATACATAGTCATTGCCTCCATTGCGATTGTATTTATATTTTAGTAATTAACAGACGTTCTCATCCAGAGTGACCTACATGAGCAATTAGGGTAAAGTGCCTTGCTCAAAGGGCACAGACAGATTTTTCACCTAGTCGGCTGATTCTAACCGGCAACCTTTCTATTACTGGCCCAACGCTCTTAACTGCTAGGCTACCTGCCGCCCTACTTGTTGACAGTAGATGCTGGCCATTATTATGTAAATCTACAACAACAACAACTGGGTTGAGTGATGTCATTCTCTCAGACCCCACCACTCTCTCCCTGAGCCCATTCCCCAAACAGACAGAACAGCAACACCAGCAGAGCTAAAGCACCCCTCATTCTGGAACTCCTTTTTAGAAAGTATGTAGTCTGAAACTTCTACACACTGGGTATGGTGAATTAATACATGGGAACTTTAACAGGTGTCCTCAGTGGAACATTTTGACAACTAAGGACTGTGTGTGATGTAACAGAGCACAGATAAATATTACTCCATGACACGTCATTGGGGTTGTTTAAGGCCATGGGAATATCACTGCTGTGGTTTAGAATAAGACAGACATGTTATAGCAAAAGTCAAGGTGCACAACCATATATAAAGCTCACGCTGGCGCAAAAAGGAGTTTGGTTAGCACTGAAATAATTGAAAGGACGCAAAAGTTTCACCTCAGCTATTAACCATAACTCCCCCCTCTTAGACCTTGGCAGAGAATTGGAAGGCGGAAGCTCCTAGAATCAACTTCCTGCTTAGGGTTCAATCAGAGAGCGAGAACCTGTTGCTCTGCTACCAGACGGACTGGCAGCGGCGGCTGCTTCGGCAGTATGGCAAGGAGGTGTGCTTCCTGGACGCGGCCTATAAGAGGACGCGCTTCCCCCTGCCACTCTTCTTCCTGTGCGTGCGCACCAATGTGAGCGTGGTGCCGGTGGGCCTGTTTGTGGTGCAGTCGAGGAACGCCGAAGCCTTGGGGGAGGCGCTGGGGGTGTTCAGGCAGTGGAACCGGGGCTGGAGCCCAGCCTACATCCTCACTGAACACTGCCCTGTGGAGATGAAGGCGGTGGAGGCAGCATTCACAGGTGAACAGTGGTGAGGTTTTAATGTTAGCTATGAGGTGGGAAAAGCAAGTTAGCTTCAAAATGTGCTCTCAACACTGTTGGCTGTGAGTTTCAGGATTTTCTTTTGAAAAGACCTGTTGGTCAAGAAAATGTTTAACCTCTCTTGGGGAGCGTCCCACCCACGGTTCACACTATTCAACACCCAGTGAAAAATCAGAGCGCCAAATTCAAAACCACAAAATGTCATAATTCAAAGTTCTCAAACATACGACTATTTTTACACCATTTTAAAGATACACGTCTCCTTAATGTAACGACATTATCCGATTTCAAAAAGGCTTTACGGCGAAAGCATAAAGTTAGATTATGTTAGGACAGTTCCAAGACAAGAAAAACCACACAGCCATTTTCCTAGCAAGGACAGGCGTCACAAAAACCAGAAAACCAGCTAAAATTATGCACTAACCTTTGACCATTTTCATCAGATGACACTCCTAGGACATCATGTTACACAATACATGCATTTTTTGTTTGATCAAGTTCATATTTATATCCAAAAACAGCATTTTACATTGCCGCGTGATGTTCAGAAAATATTTTGCCTCCAATACTGCCGGTGAATCAGCACAACAATTTACAAAAATACTCATCATAAACGTTGATAAAATATTAAACTGTTATTCAAAGAATTATAGATGAACATCTCCTTTATGCAACCGCTGTGACAGATTTCAAAAAAGCTTCACGGGGAAAGCACACTTTGCAATAATCGGAGTACTGCGCTCAGAAAAAGACATCAAGCAATACAGATACCCGCCATTTTGGAGTCATCTAAAATCATAAATAGCATTAGAAATATTCACTTACCTTTGATGATCTGCATCAGAAGGCACTTCCAGGAATCCCAGGTCCACAATAAATGTTGTTTTGTTCGATAAAGTCCATAATTTATGTTCCTTCAAACATGTCAAACGTTGTATTGCATCAATCTTTAGGGCCTTTTTAACTTAGAACTTCAATAATATTCCAACCGGACGATTCCAGTGTCTTGAAAAACGTTTTGGAACACAGCTACCCCTCACGTGAACGCGCGCCAATGAACTCATGTGCTTTCCTGAGTCAACAACTTCCAACTTCCTCTGTTCGCTCTCTGTTCACCATAGACGCCTCAAACAACTTTCTAAAGACTGTTGACATCTAGTGGAAGCCTTAGGAAGTGCAAAATTAACCCTAAGTCACTGTGTGTTCGATAGGCAATGACTTGAAAGGACTACAAGCACCAGATTTCCCACTTCCTGGTTAGATTTTTCTCAGGTTTTTGCCTGCCATATGAGTTCTGTTATACTCACAGACATCATTCAAACAGTTTTAGAAACTTCAGAGTGTTTTCTATCCAAATCTACTATTCTAGTTCCTGGGCCCGAGTAGTAGGCCGTTCAATCTGGGTTTCGTTTTTCGTCCGGCTGTGAAAATACTGCCCCCTACCCAAGAGAGGTTAATCTGTTACAATCTCTAAATTCTAGAGGATGAGGGGGTTAGAGTTTGCTAATTACGGACTGTTTCTCATTCCAATCTCAGGTGCTCAGGCAGTCTTCAGCGATCACCTGCGGGAGAGGACCTGGACCAAGTGGCTGAGCAACCGGTCCCGAGCCATCACCAACCAGGAGGGGATCTTTGATATGATGAAGGCCATTGCTGGATCCCTTACGAGAAAGCAACACCAGGAGGCAGTAGAACTACTACAGCAGAGCCCCATCTGGTTGGAAAAGAGACAACTTTTCAAGAACTGGTTCACTAACAAGTGGCTGTCAGAGGAGAAGGTTTGTAGTGCACATGTCAATGAATGAAATCACAGGGGCAATGGGGTCAGGTCCTGGACCTGCTGTGTCTTCACCTGCGTATTAATGAAGGTCAGGGTGGTTAGATGGAAAGCAGTTCTCAGACCTGTGCTTAGAGGTGCTTTCATCCTGAAGCAGACAGCATGTTTAAACCACACCTACTGTATGTAGACAGTCTGTAGAACGTTTTTGCTAGCTGAATCCATGATACGGTATCTAGATATAGATCCATAATGCTAACTATAGGTCCATAATGTGCATCCTAGTCTAATGATGGCGCATACAGAGGTTAGCTACATGCTCTTGTTTTTGTTCATTTAGAGATGGGCGAACGCTGTGAGGGTTGATATTGTCAACTTTGTGTCTATGGTAAACGGAGGTCTGGAGATGCAGAGCGACTTCTTCACACATAATAACATGAAGGTCCATAAAAAAGACACCCTGAGCCAAATGCTGCAGTTTCTTGTTGACGACTACTTCCCACAGATGCACCAAAGGTAAGTTCGTTTTGGAATAGGATTCAATGTCATTTAGAATAGTATTCGCTGTCAAGTGGTCTTCTGTTGACATATCTGCAAAATTTATGGAAAATAAACACCATATAATTTACAGTGCTTATCTTCTCCATTGGGGTTAAGATGTAGAATGTGGACTCATCTTGACATTTGACTACTTTTGTAAACTTTTATTTTGGAGTGTAATTCCCCTTTAATGTAAGTGCTTTGATGTTTGGTCAGTCTAAACCTGCTACACTCCCTGAACCTCCAGGTACACAGACCTCAACAGCCAGTCCTCTGGCGAGTACAGCCTCAACCCCACTGTGCCTCCGTTCCTGTGGCATCGCCCTTGGAGTGTGGTGGCCCTGGTGATGGACAACATGTCTGCGGCCCTGCAAGACCCCGACATCGTGGTGGAGCAGGCCAGCGACGCCGCCGATGGCACCTTCTGGGTGAAGAGTCGGGCAGAGACCACGGCAGCACGGTCCTACACGGTCAGCTTCGGTTCAGAGTCCACCTGGCCCTCCTGTGAGTGTGAGGTGTGGAGGGACCAGCGCCTGCCCTGTGAACACTTCTGTCACGTCTTCAGGTCTGAGCCTAACTGGACCTGGGAGCACCTGTGTCCCAAATACAGGGACCACCCTCTGCTCAGGCTGCATTCACAGACCACTCACACCACAACAGAGGAGATAGAGGAAGCCCTCAATGGTCTAATGCATCTCTCCCCAGCTTCCCCAGTCTCTCTTCAGTGGGATGGGCCTGAAGAAACAGTGCCACTGGTGCAAACTCCTCAAACTCCACAGTTACAACTGCATAGCATACACACACAGTGGGTGGCCCCACAGGCTTCACAGGGCCTGCGGGAGAGGGAGGAACTGCAAAAGGAGGAACTGCAGAGGGAGTGTGTGGCCAAACTCAAATCCATCATGGAGAATGTGAGTGGGATCAACGACATTGACCACCTACAGGAGCTCAGGCAGAAACTGGACGTTCTCCAGGCTCAGAGTGAGGCCATGGTGGTTCAGAAGGACGCCAGCGTCAAAACAGTTCTCACCTCGAAGGGGAAGAGAAAAAGGGCAGGGGTGGAGATTATCGTGGCCATGCCCAAACGCATCAAAGTGCTCTCCCGGGTTGATGTAGAAAATGTTCAGAAATAGCTTTTTTCTAAAGAGGGAAAATAAAGTACGGTATTAATCAGGTTGTCGCTCTTATTTCTTGGGTGATGTACAAATAACTCTTTGTTAGGATGTTATCACGTTGTATCCAGTTCTAGAAAGTGTTTGGATGCTTGTTCACAAGGGTCAGCTTGATGTAAGGCGCTGCGCACGATCACAAACCTTTCCATAACAAATTAATAAATCAGTTATATTGCACAGTCCAGACTATTTAGAAATTAGCCAAGTATCTCAACTCCACGCTTATTTCTTCTGCGGAGTTGAGTGGAGCCTAGAGGTTTTGGAGTGAAGCTCCAACTTTCTTCGAGTCGCTGTACAATCGATACTTCAAAATTGTAAATTCTTAAACCCTTACCCTTACCGTGTACCTATTTTTGTCCTCTCTGGCTTTCTTTGTTTGCTGAAATCCATACCTTTTAAATAAAAAGTTAATCGAATACAACCATTGACTGTTTCCTCGTTGAAATTCATTTGGCATATTTGCGCTGAGTTGCCATGTTAGAGCAACAGCTAGTGGCATCATGCCCATAGGGGGCACAAAAGCACGTGGCCCCTCAGATTTTTCCTTTTTATTTATTTTTATTAAAAACGAAACTTCAGTTTTAAGCCCACGTTTTATCATAATTATTTATAAAAAGATCTGTCAGTGGTATTTTGCTTCGGGAGCACACTGAATGGACCAGGCAAAGAATACCCCCTTCCTCCCTTCTCCCTAGTAAGTGTGTGATTCCAAGGTGCACAAAGCAAAGAGATGCCTAGGCAGGACACAAGATACTGTAGTGCATGCAGTATCATCAGTAGAGGAGGAAAGAGAGCGTACAGCAGTGGACAACGACCTGCTCTCAGAAGTTCAAGGCCGACCGCGGTACTGCAGGCGCTGTTAGCAGAAAAAAGGATCACCGTTATCGTGAATGCAAAAATGGCAGTCTTTGTGGTGAATCATTGTGTAAATAATTGTTTTTCAAGGACAATCATGGTATCAATAATTGCTTCTAATACATCAGATGTACCCTGGTCGGCCTTCAACTGACCCTTCTCATTGAGTTACTCAATGAGAAGGGTCAGCATTGAGCTAGCCTGCAACGTCACTTCCTGGAGTAGTTCAAACTGTGCATGTTATCAAATACAGTACAGTAAGCAGAAACTGCTTCAATATAAATCCCCCGATAACGCTTGTAGACGATGTCATGGCGACGTTGGCTAGCTAAGCTCATGCGCAGAAACAGTCATCGGTTCTAACCGTCGTGCAGGCCTTCATATCAAAGGCGCTCCTTCCATATACAGTGTTTTTGGAAAAATGTTGACGTATGCAGTTTGTCATTTTCACGAGGTTGGAGTAATAACTTCTTCAACTACTTAAGATATTGTCTGGAATCTAGATTGTGCCTTTAGATTTAGAGAAAAGGAACAACTAAGGAATCATTTTTCACTTCTCTCATTTAGTTATCAAACCCCATACCCCGGCCTGGTCTGCTTGGTCTTTTTTGCAAGCCTTCCCAGAAGTCTGGGGATGTTGCGCCACTGGGTTTAGAAACTCTGTAACGTTATTTCTCCATGAGACACTGTTTTAACCGACTTAATTTGGCTTCAATGTGCTATTGAGGCTTCACTTAGGAATGAATGGTGTCACATGATCAAAGGATTTGTCCATTCATAAATACAGTCATTGGTGTAGGGCAGGAGTACAGAATTACCTTCAGCCGCAGGCAGATTTTTTCTTGAGCGGATGGTCAGGCGGCCGGAACATAATTATAAATAATTTGTACATTGCAAATTGACAGCAAGAAAACCACAAATATAGTATTTCACAAAAACATAATAATTTCAAACCTTGATTACATTGAGAAATAGATATATAAATTAAAATCACTTTGAGCTGATTTCCTGGTGATTTATTTTTTTATATCACTTTTTCACCCCAATTTCGTGATATTTAATTGGTAGTTACAGTCTTGTCCCATCGCTGCAACTCCGGTACGGACTCGGGAGAGGTGAAGGTTGAGAGCCATGCATATTCCGGAACAACACCCTGCCAAGCCGCACTGCTTTCTGACACACTGCTCGCTTAATCCGGAAGCCAGCCGCACCAATGTGTCGAAGGAAACACTGTACAACTGGCGACTGTGTCAGTGTGCATGTGCCCGGCCCGCCACAGGAGATGCTAGAGCGCGATGGGACAAGGACATTCTGGCCGGCCAAACCCTCCCCGAACCCGGACAATGCTAGGTCAATTGTGCGTCGTCTTATGAGTCTCCCGGTCGCGGCTGGCTGCGACACAGTCCGGGATCGAACCCGGATCTGTAGTGACGCCTCAAACACTGCAATGCCTTAGACCGCTGCACCACTCGGGAGGCCAATTTCCTGGTGATTTTACAGCCTTTAATGTCCAACAATGAAATATATATATACATACATACATACACACACACACACACAATACCATTCCAAAGTTTGGACACACCTACTCATTCAAGAGTTTTTTTTAATTTGTACTATTTTCTAGATTGTAGAATAATAGTGAAGACATCAAAGCTATGAAAAAACACATATGGAATCATGTAACCAAAAAAGTGTTAAACAAATCAAAATATATTTTATATTTGACATTATTTCAAAGTAGCCACCCTTTGCCTTGATGACAGCTTTGCACACTCTTGGCATTCTCTCAACCAGCTTCACCTGGAATGCTTTTCCAACAGTCTTGAGCACTTGTTGGCTGATTTTCCTTCACTCTGCGGTCCAACTCATCCCAAACCATCTCAATTGGGTTGAGGTCGGGGGATTGTGGAGGCCAAGTCATCTGATGCAGCACAGGTAGTCACCTGGAATGCATTTCAATTAACAGGTGTGCCTTGTTAAAAGTTCATTTGTGGAATTTCTTTCCTTCTTAATGCATTTGAAACAATCAGTTGTGTTGTGACAAGGTAGGGTTGGTATACAGAAGATAGCCCTATTTGGTAAAAGACCAAGTCCATATTATGGTAAGAACAGCTCAAATAAGCAAAGAGAAATGACAGTCCATCATTACTTTAAGACATGGTCAGTCAATCCGGAAAATGTCAAGAACTTTGAACGTTTCTTCAAGGGCAGTCGCAAAAACCATCAAGTGCTATGATGAAACTGGCTCTCATGAGGACCGCCACAGGAAAGAAAGACCCAGAGTTACCTCTGCTGCAGGAGATAAGTTCATTAGAGTTACCAGCCTCAGAAATTGCAGCCCAAATAAATGCTTCACGGAGTTCAAGTAACAGACACAGCTCAACATCCACTGTTCAGAGGAGATTGTGTGAATCAGTCCTTCATGGTTGAATTGCTGCAAAGAAAACACTACTAAAGGACACCAATGAGAAAAAGAGACTTGATTGGGTCTATAAACATGAGCAATGGACATTAGACCGGTGGAAATCTGTCCTTTGGTCTGATGATTCCAAATTTGAGATTTTTGGTTCCAACCCCTGTGTCCTTGTGAGACGCAGAGCAGGTGAACAGATGATCTCTGCATGTGTGGTTCCCATTGTGAAGCATGAAGGAGGAGGTGTGATGGTGTGAGTGCTCTGCTGGTGACACTGTCAGTGATTTATTGGGACTCCCAATCACGGCTGAATGTGATACAGCCTGGATTCGAATAAGGGACTGTAGTGACGCCTCTTGCACTGAGATGCAGTGCCTTAGACCACTGCATCCGTGTGTGTGTGTTAACTATTTAACTGTACAAGAACGCTTAAAAGGCTGCAAAAATGTTTAATATCGGTTATCGGTATCGCTTTCTTTGTCAAGGAAAATATTGGTTATCGGTATCGGCCAAAAATGTAATATCGGTGCATCGCTAGTACATACATATCCCAACCAGAAGCCATGGATTACAGGCAACATCTGCATCAAGCTAAAGGCTAGAGCTGCCGCTTTCAAGGAGCGGGACACTATTCTGAACACTTGTAAGAAATCCCGCTACGAACCATCAAACAGGCAAAGTGTCAATACAGGATTAAGATTGAATCCTAAAGGGAAACCCAGCCGCCAGTTTCCCAGTGATGCAAGCCTACCAGATGAGCTAAATGCCTTTTATGCTCGCTTCGAGGCAAGCAACACTGAAGCATGCATGAGAGCACCAGCTGGTCCAGACGACTGTGATAACGGTCTTGGTAGCCGATGTGAGCAAGACCTTTAAAACAGGTCAACATTCACAAAGTCGCAGGCCGTGACAGATTACCAGGATGTGTACTCAAAGCATGCGTGGACCAACTGGCAAGTGTCTTCTGACATTTTCAACCTCTCCCTGACGGAGTCTGTAATACCTACATGTTTCAAGCAGACCACCATAATCCCTGTGCCCAAGGAAGTGAAGGTAACCTGCCGAAATTATTACCGCGCCGTAGCACTCACGTCGGTAGCCATGAAGTGTTTTGAAACGCAGGTCATGGCTCACATCAACAACCTCCTCCTGGATACCCTAGACCCACTCCAATTCGCATACCGATTTGCATACCCTAACAGATCCACAGATGACGCAATCGCACTCCACACTGTCCTTTCCCACCTGGACAAAAATAAATCCTATGTGAGAATGCTGTTCATTAACTACAGCTCAGCGTTAAACACAATAATGCCCACAAAGCTCATAACTTAGCTAAGGACCCTGGGACTAAACACCTCCCTCTGCAACTGGATTCTGGACTTCCTAGGGGGCCGCCCCCAGGTGGTAAGGGTAGGCAACACCACATCTGCCACGCTGATCCTCAACACTGGGGCCCCTCAGGGGTGCGTGCTTCACTGTTGGCGTTGAGACTGGTGGTTGTGGGTACTATTTAATGAAGCTGCCAGTTGAGGACTTGTGAGGTATCTGTTTCTCAAACTAGACACTCTAATGTACTTGTCCTCTTGCTCAGTTGTGCACTGGGGCCTCCCACTCCTCTTTCTATTCTAGTTAGGGCCAGTTTGCGCTGTTCTGTGAAGGGAGTAGTACACAGCGTTGTACGAGATCTTCAGTTTCTTGGCAATTTCTTGCATGGAATAGCCTTCATTTCTCAGAACAGACTGACGAGTTTCAGAAGAAAGGGCTTTGTTTCTGGCCATTTTGAGCCTGTAATCAAACCCACAAATGCTGATGCTCCAAATACTCAACTAGTCTAAAGAAAGACAGTTTTATTGCTTCTTTAATCAGAACAGTTTTCAGCTGTGCTAACATAATTGCAAAAGGGTTTTCTAATGATCAATTAGCCTTTTAAAATGATCATCTTGGATTAGCTAACACAACGTACCATTGGAACACAGGAGTGATGGTTGCTGATAATGGGCCTCTGTACACCTACGTACGCGACATTTGTGGGTTGTCAATCATGAACTGCTTGTTTCAAGTCCTGCCACAACATCTCAATTGGGATTAGGTCTGGACTTTTTGTGTGTTTTTAAGCATGAACTGCTCGTTTCAAGTCCTGCCACATCTGTTGTTCTATGCACATATGATTCAAAAGTATAACTTTTTGGACGACATGGAGAACCCTGGTGTAGAGTGACACACGTCGTTTGATTTTATTTTAGCTGCTGGTGATGGGCAGGAGGAGGTATGTATGTAAACTAATTTGATCAAGCTATGAGCCTAATAATTCATTCTTGATAAATAGAACAAAAATGTTTTTTTTCTCTGTAATACTAGCCTCCAAGAAATGTTATGAAGTTGGACATTCATAGATAGCGAATTCAAATTCACTGAATTCATAGATATTTTCCACTGTGGAATTCATAGACATTTTCCACTGGGAAATTCATAGACAGAGCTATGCAAAGATTGACAGACTGGCAATAAATAGATCCACAATTGATTAAAATTGATTAAATTCTTGGGTTATGATACTACACTGAACAAAAATACAGGGGCGCAACTTTCACTGGGGACGGGGGGACATGACCCCCCACCCTCACATTCTGAAATTACATTTTTTGCCCCCCTCAGTTATATCATAATACAAAACGCAGACTCCGTGTGCTTTCGGACCATGTGGACGCATCAGAGCTGTCGGGTAGGCTGTTTTCCGGTTTCAGCAGGCTGGATTTAGGACCACACGGACACCACCGAGCGTGCGGAAAGGCTGTGTTAAGGGTAGGCTTCTGAAAGGCTGGCGTATAGGACCAGCATGGGAGAGATGATCAGAGGCAGCTGCTGTCTGTGTCGCTCATTTTCTCAGAGTTATAAGCAGAGCAGGGCAGAAACTGGCAACTCTTTAGTTGACTGATCTAGCTGGCAAGGTAACTGTTGTTTCAAAGAAAACAAGTTTAAAGTATTTATTCCTAGTGCTGAGCTAGTAGTGTAACTGTCATGTTACGTTCGCTAATGCTTCATCCCCTCTCGAATGAAGTGAATGAACTACTAGCAGCTAGGTAGCTAGCTAGTAGCTACCATGACCAGTTCAGCTCTAGCTAGCCTCTAGCTATCTGTCAGGTAGCAGTATCTAACAGCTGTAGTGTGTTTGGTAATGTTTTGTATCCTTTGTTTGTCCCGTTTCAACAGAAGTACATTTGATAATGTACCATTAGCTACAGCTAGCCAAAAGTTGGCTAATGTTAGCTTGCTAGCTCACTAACTTTAGCTATTAGTTTTGTCTCAATTACCCTAGACTTGAATCAAACGATGAAACCAGTGGCCAAACCATTGAAAACCGATATAATGTTTAATTAGTCAGTATAGCAGCGTAATGTTATTGATCTGTCCTTTTCCTTAGCTAATTCCCTACTTTTCACACTGACATGGTATAAACAGCTTTACATGCTTCACTGTCATGGTGCACAGTCAGTACACAACACTACTCTGATCATACCAAATGGATCAGGTGGTGACAGGGTTCCCTGCAGGGTCAGACAGCCAGGGAAGACCAGTCTATGGAGCTCAGGTGAATTTTGTAGTATGTTATAACAATCAGTGAATGGATACAAAGTTCCATCTTGAGTTATGGGTACTGTCTGGGATCTGGGAATAATGGTCATTTCAATTATTGAACTACTTCTATTCTTGGATAATATAATGTATAAGTGTACACCAAGGTAATTCTTTGTCATGCCTCCTCTGAGCAGGATCAGATGGGGACAGGGGTCTCATCAGGCTCAGGCAGCCAGGGAAGACCAGTCTGATGGCGCAGAGGTGAACATTTCCAGATACAACACTTTATTCTCTCTGTGCAGTAAACACTGGACAAGCAAGAAGCTTCATTGATTGAAACTATGTTAAGGCAGTCTGACAAACCTCTAAAGTTGATTTCCAAAATGTATCCCTTGATACATTTTGGAAATCAACTTCAGGTTAGAGGCTTTTCTCAATGGTACAAAACATGTAAAACAAAATTGAAGAAGACCTGGGAGACCTTATTGATGAAGAATGGATACAGAGATGTTAGAATGCCCAGTCATGTTCATATAATCTCAGACATAAATTACTGCAGTTTAAGACCATCCATAGAACGTACTACAGTGGCTTGCGAAAGTATTCACCCACATTGGCATTTTTCTATTTTGTTGCCTTACAACCTGGAATTAAAATTCATTTTGGGGGGGTTTGTATCATTTGTTTACACAACATGCCTACCACTTTGAAGAATATTTGTGAAACAAACAAGAAATAAGACCAAAAAAATTAAACTTGAGCGTGCATAACTATTCACCCCCCTAAGTCAATACTTTGTAGAGCCACCTTTTACAGCTGCAAGTCTCTTGGGGTATGTCTCTATAAGCTTGGCACATCTAGCCAGTGGGATTTTTGCCCATTCTTCAATGCAAAACTGCTCCAGCTCCTTCAAGTTGGATGGGTTCTGCTGGTGTACAGCAATCTTTAAGTCATACCACAGATTCTCAATTGGATTGAGGTCTGGGCTTTGACTAGGCCATTCCAAGACATTTAAACGTTTCGCCTTAAACCACTCGAGTGTTGCTTTAGCAGTATGCTTAGGGTCATTGTCGTGCTGTAAGGTGAACCTCCGTCCCAGTCTCAAATCTCTTGAAGACTGAAACAGATTTCCCTCAAGAATCTCACTGTGTTTAGCGCCATCCGTCATTCCTTCAATTCTGACTAGTTTCCCAGTCCCTGATGAAAAACATACCCACAGCATGATGCTGCTACCACCATGCTTCACTGTGGGGATGGTGTTCTTGGGGTGATGAGGTGTTGGGTTTGCGCAAGACATAGCGTTTTGGCCAAAAAGCTCAATTTTAGTCTCATCTGACCAGAGTACCTTCTTCCATATGTTTGGGGAGTCTCCCACATGCCTTTTAGCGAACACCATTTTTTACTTTAAGTAATGGCTTTTTTTCTGGCCACTCTTCCTTAAAGCCCAGCTCTGTGGAGTGTACGGCTTAAAGTGGTCCTATGGACAGATACTCCAATCTCCGCTGTGGAGCTTTGCAGCTCCTTCTGGGTTATCTTTGGTCTCTTTGTTGCATCTCTGATTAATGCCCTCCTTGCCTGGTCTGTGAGTTTTGGTGGGTGGCCCTCTCTTGGCAGGTTTGTTGTGGTGCCATATTCTTTCCATTTTTTAATAATGGATTTAATGGTGCTCTGTGGGATGTTCAAAGTTTCTAATATTTTTTTATAACCCAACCTTGATCTGCACTTCATCACAACTTTGTCCCTGGCCAGTTTGGCGAGCTCCTTGGTCTTCATGGTGCCGTTTGCTTGGTGGTGCCCCTTGCTTAGTGGTGTTGCAGACTCTGGGGCCTTTCAGAACAGGTGTATATATACTGAGATAATGTGACAGATCATGTGACACTTAAAGTCCACCTGTGTGCAATCTAACTACTTATGTGACTTCTGAAGGTAATTGGTTGCACCAGATCTTATTTATTTACATCATAGCAAAGGGGGTGAATACATATGCACCCACCACTTTGCCGTTTATTTATATAAAAAAAAAAAATTTAAACAAGTTATTTTTTTGATTTCACTCCACCAATTTGGATTACTTTGTGTATGTCCATTACATGAAATCCAAATAAAAATCTATTTCAATTACAGGTTGTAATGCAACAAAATAGGAAAAATGCCAAGGGCGTGAATATTTTTGCAAGACACTGTACATGCCAGCAGGGGCGGAAATCGCGGGGGGGACGGGGGGGACACGACCCCCCCATCCTGGGAAAAATATGATTTGTCCCCCCCAATATATCACTGAAACATAACTATGTAATTTAAATAATATTAATAATACGCAATGAAAGCAATTGTGCTGATTATAGACACTTAACAGCTCGTTTTTAAGTTTCAAAAGATTGCGACCCCCCCACCCTTTTCCTCACAATGGTTTGATCCACTGGCAAGGTAACAGAGGGGTCGTAGCCACTGTCTGAAAGGCACTCAATGAACGTAACTGACGTGAGGTTAATCCAGTCAATCGCGCACACACACTAGCTGAATATGCACAGCTAGCGCGCAAATATTAACTATTAAGCTAGCTAGTACCTATTCCATTTATGTGGCCTCGTCAAAGATGGAATCTTTGCTATGGTTAATTTATTCCGAGATCAGCATGCAGATGACGTAAGTTAGTGCTTCAAAGTCCCTGTGATAAGGTTAGCGATAAACTGATTTAACCCAGGTAGCAAAGATTATAGCAAACACCACTGAAACTGAATTGGTGCTCGCTAGCTTTGCAAATTCAGCTATTGTTGGAAGCCAGCCAATATGAAACAAACTATTAAAATTACAAAAGGTTGCAGCATATGTTATGTAAATGGTGAACTCATACAGCTGTCAACTCTTGTCATTTTAATCCGTTTCACATTTGCTAGCTACCTTTTAGATCGAAGCCCAAATAGAATGATAAAAGATAAGATGATAGAAGCCCATCTCCTACTGTAAATAACCTACACACTGTGTGTGTGTGTTGCCAGCCAGCCAGGTAGAAAAATGGCAGAAAAATAAAAGACGGACATCAGAGTATTTTTCACTACACCAAAACGCAAAGTAAGAATCCTAGTAGCCTAATATCTCAAAGACTAGTTGATAAAATGTTCATAAGAAAGAAATGAAATTCTAATGGAAATGTTTCACAATGATGTCATTAGGCAGAGCAGGCAACAGATTGCACACAGACAGCCGAGTTGGGGACAGATATGCAGGGACAGACTGGCATAGACAGGGAGTCTCAGGTAAGTTTGTTGAGTCTTTGTTTGGCAACATTATGAAAGGTTCTCCATTTTTTTTACTTGTAAAATAGGAACATAATTGGAAAATGCCATGGATACCCCCACTCAACTTAAACTGGTGACTGAACTAAGATTTGTTAAAGGCAATGGTATTGCTGTTGTGAATAGTTGTGTAGTTTTGGGTACCGGTAGTTAGGAGTACGGCAAACACCTTATTTCTTTGGTTCCTCAATATACATTTACCATATTACAATGTAGGCTATGTGTTACAGCACTACTTTTGGTGTCCCCCTCAGGAATTGCTCTTGAGAAAATGTCATGTAATTGTCCCCCCCAAAGTTGATATCAGATTTTCGCCCCTGCATGCCAGTGAAACTGAACATCATGCACTCAGAAATTGAATTATTCTGCTGGAGGTGTAAAACACAAAAGGGGACATATTTGCATATGTTACCGTCTTGTGAAGGCTGGCTGAATTCTGACAAAGAGTATGTTCTTTTATCTCAGCATGTCTACAGATTCTCACTTCTCCCTATTTTTGTTTGCTTGGAAATGTTGATACTGGAGACTTATCAAAATAAATTGTGTAACCTAGCATTTATAGCAGCTAAGAAATGCATTGCCATTAATTGGAAGGTTGGTTATCCTCCCACAATGGATGGAATAAATGTCAAGTTATGTATCACTAGATTTGATTCATTACAAGATTAAGGGCACACTGTGCAACTTTCATAAGGTCTGGATGCCTTATATGGAATACTGTACAACAAAGGAGTCTGTATTGAAAACATGCCCACGTCATGGGAGAAATCTTTTTAGGCAATCCCTGCTGGGCTGCTTAGACCTGGCCCTGGGAGTCTGCCGTGCTGTTGGATGTCACTCTGGCCTTGGCCTAACACACCTGAAACCAATAATGAATGTTTCACTAAGATCCTAAAGCTGCATGGGGTGTGTTGGGTTGGGGCGCTGCAGGGCCGTGGACCCCTAGGGGATCTGTTGCCAGAGAATTTAATGTTAATTTCTCTAGCATAAGCCATCTCCAATGTCATTTTAGAGAATTTGGCAGTACGTCCAACCAGCCTCACAACCGCAGGCCACGTGTAACCACGCCAGCCCAGGACCTCCACATCTGGCTTCTTCACCTGCAAGATCATCTGAGACCAGCCACCCGTACAGCTGATGAAACTGTGGGTTTTGCACAACCGAAGAATTTCTTCACAAACTGTCAGAAACAGTCTCAGGGAAGCTCATCTGAGTGCTCGTCGTCCTGACCAGGGACTTGAACTGACTGCAGTTCGGTGTCATAACCGACTTCAGTGGGCAAATGCTCACCTTTGATGACCACTGGCACGCTGGAGAATGGCCACTGGCATCCAGGTTTCAACTGTCCCGGGCAAATGGCAGACAGTGTGTATGGCATCATGTGGGAGAGTGGTTTGCTGATGTCAACGTTGTGAACAGAGTTCCCCATGGTGGCAGGGGGGTTATGGTATGGGCATGCATAAGCTAAAGATAAACACAATTACATTTTATCGATGGCAATTTGAATGCACAGAGTTACCGTGATGATCCTGAGGCCCATTGTCATGCAATTCATTTACTGCCATCACATGTTTTCAGATTGCAATAAATAGCTGTCATCGTCACCCCCCTCATCCATCCACATGTACTTCGTGCCCCCTCTTGGAATAATGTGCATGACGCCCCTGGCAACAGCATGGAGGAAAAATGTGCTTGTATTTGATTGTTAGCTGAAATCCATACTTTTTAATAAAACAAAGAAAGGCATGCATCAACAGTGGAGAAAAATAGGTAGGTCCACAGTAAGGTTTAAACATTTACATTTTTTAAGTATTGACTGCACAGAGGAGGTTCACTCCAAATACTCTAGTCTCCACTCAGTTCAGATACGTGGTTATTTCGAAATCAGATAATAAGCACATTAGCTTGCTCAGCCTGATTGTCATGAATAATTGGCATCATCAATAACTTCAATCAACTCATTTCCCTTCTAGTGAATTATTTGCTTTATTACTACAGCTTTTCAGGGAGCATGTGGATGGGCGCGTTCGAGCGGATAACTTTTGTCAAGTTGGTGACAATCGTTAGTCAACGCCTTCCAAAATGTGATGCATTATGAGGATACAAATGTCTGACTTTCACCTACATGATGACTGCATGAACTACAAAAACCATGTGATCAAAGGTCATGAAGTGACTGCAGTCTACTGCAAATTTCTGCAAGTGGCTCTTCACCAACTATATCCTGCAACCATCACCTGCATTGTGGGAGGCTCTACTGGCAACAAATGAGCGGATTCACTTATGCAGCGCTACGGGGTACCGGTCTATGGCCCCTTACATGAACGGGCAAACACGGTGGGGGAGGAGCGCCTTCTCAAATCTAACAGTAATGTGCACTGCTCGCTCATGTTGTCAACAAGGCAGCATGGTGCATCGTCCAGAAACGTACAACATCTCTTTTCCATAAAATATGTTTCAATTTTCAAAATAGTTTTCATAATAAAGCGTTTTTATCAAAAGCAATCACTTTGCATGTGAAATCCTATTCATTTTCCACGTGCTTAATTACGTCAGTTTTGTGTTGAGTCTACTTTGCTGTGTGCTTTGAACGGGCACCTGGCTCACACCCGGGGCCAGATTAATTGGATCCCCTCAATCATTATGGGAGATTTTGTTTGACCCACGCGGGCGTGCTCTCACTAAATGATTGTGCAATGTAGGCACATGATTTCAGTTTGTGAGGGTGTGATACAGGGTTTAAAGACATGTTAATATCGACATTATAACGATTTTTTTTTTATAAGCAACACTGTCATGTTGATCTGAGGCTTGCTGTTGGAAAACCACATTAGTATCCTACTGTCGGTTGTCGCAGATACACCTCCCCTGACTACACTCCTCGACATTCGTCTACAGTCGGTTGCTTTAGACTTACCACTCAAACGAGCCCAGTGGAAACCCTCTGGTACCATGTTATTATGATCCAACTTCCTGGGTGGAGACAGCTGCCTCCCGAGTATTTTCTGTTGCTGCGAATGGTGTGTGAACGTAAATATGTCCATTCTGTGAAACATTAAGAAATGTATCACTTATGTGCGTTAGAGGCGAAAGACAGTTATTGTAACAAATTAGGTGAGTACGAACTTTAAAATGCTACATTACGACAGTCCATATCGCAGCATGTTCATAGAGAAATGTCGACTCTTGTGTATATACATCGTTTCTGCCGCCCTAGGCGAGACAAAAAATGTGCCACCCTGCCCCGCAAAACTAGAATAGTGAAGCCTACGGTGTGGCCCGCAATGGCATTTTATGAATACACATCAATGTAGTAGGCCTATCGTTCAAATCGGGAGCTTCATTGGCTTTATTAATCCTGATTTCCGAGACTAATCATTTTGGCTCTGAATATCAACTACCCAACTTTATCAAGATTTATCCTGAGAATCCATGAAATCAATGTCTTTACACAGCGAGACATGCAGAGGTCTTTTTTTCTCGCTATGATGCAGTTCCTCAAATGGATAAATGGGTCTACAAACCTGAAATCACTGATTAACATGACAATTTAGCACACGGGGCGAATTTCCTGGACAGTTTAGCCGTTGTGAGTATCCTGACTTTATTTATTTTTCCAGATATTGGCAATATTACTTTGATTTGTCCTGTTTTTAGGATAGGCCAATATTGTTTGGTAACATGTCATATTCACAACTAAGCGCATTTTTGTTTAATTGATTGGGCGCCATTTAGGTTAGGCTATTTGATCGGATTAACGTAAAATGTGTATCTCATGATATTGTGATTAAATGTAATTCTCCAGCCAGTAGGCTACAGAAAACGACACTCTTTCTACCGTAGGCTAGTAGGGGTTTTCAAACTTTTTGGGACCCCATTTGTGATGGCAAATTCATAAACCTCATCAGCACAACTCGAGTGAGAAAAGATTAACATACAGGGAAGGGAGTGCATGGCAGGAAGAACCAAGTCTCTCGGGCCCTGGGAAGAACATTTTTAAAGGCCAGCTTGTAGGCATTGGAGAGAAAATGTTGCAGTTTTTAAGCAAATTTCCTGCAATTCTACACATTTTGCCATGAAGCAGAGAGAATTTTGCAGTTTTAAAGGTTAAAGTAACTGTCCAGTGTTTCCAGTGTCCATGAAATATGACCTATAATTAGTTATAAAATGATTGAAATAGTTTTCTGCACAAAAAAAATGCAATTAAGTATGATAAAAAAAATATATTTTCTGTCTTGGAATGGTGTGGGTGTACCCCAACAACAGAATGGTGTGAGCATATATCAGTCATTCAAAATATTCATGCAGGTACACTGCTGATTGGCCAGCATCATCCTCAATTAGGAAATGGAAAGCATTTTTGAAAAAGTCTGTTTGAGATAAGTTAGAGATGTAAAAATAATAATTCTCCAATTTATGATTTGACCACTAAGTATAGGATGAGCCAACAATATTATTTGGGTATGAGTTAACAGAATATGAACTTTTAAGTAAGACTTTCACTGGACAGTTACCTTAAATTACAGTGCATTATGTATAAAAATAATAAATAAAAATAATAATAATTGTGGGAATACAGAAAGTATTGCGTTAAAATGTATAACTGGGGGAGTACTGTGGATTCCAATATCCCTGTAATCCTCACAGGCCCAAGTTTCCCATGGTTAAGAACATAAATTGTAGATTAATAATATTGTATTACTGAACTTATTCCATGGATACCTTGGCCTAAATTTGTTTAATCTGTTAGTAACATTCATTTACAAATGATTGTTTCTTTATAATTCGAGATCTGTCCACGGACCCCACTTTGAGAACCCCTGGGCTATTGGCTACATGATCTTGGTTTGATCATTTTTTTTGAACATTGGTGGAGCACAGCAGTGGTGCTTCTCTCCAACAGCATCCTGGAGAGACATGCAGACATGGACAATATTTGACAAAGTTGGTACTGCTTATCATGGGGCGGCATCAGCGTTCAACTAAATAGCCCATATGCCACTGGGTGAGAAACTAGCTAGTATTAATGAAAATATTCTAAAATCTGCATAAAACAAATGAGCATTTTCCTACCAGAGGTTAGCCCTGCTGCTATTATTCCTTACGTCGTTTGTCATTTGCTGCACAGCCGGTAATACACTCGTGTACCCTGGCGACCGGTTCATACATAAAACATCCTTTATTCAGGCTGCAAAGGCGTCGGTTTCTTTCTTTAACTCGATTTAATGGCCCTTCGGTGGAAAAGAAAATCTGGAAAATATGTGTACTGTCTTTATTAAAACAAAATGTTCCACCACCATGCTTGGGTGGCTAATGGTTTTTCCTGTTGTTGCCCTAGGTTGAAGATAACAAAATAATTACATGCAGAAGTGTTCGAAAATAAACAAATTCATTGGACCAGTGCCGGACTTAAAAACGAAGTGAATGTTAGCAGTACAGAAAGTTCACCATCAAAGTGGAAAATTAACACAATCATAGTGAATTTCAGCGAACTACTCAACAAACTTGTGCCTACCAGTTTTAGTCATTCTATTCATTTAACATTTTTTCAAATGATCTACAGCCACTTTATTACTTGCTTTTCCGACCGCCGGTCGTGTTTTAAATGCTAATCCTGTAGAATCTGCAACGGCGCTGGTCCTATAAATATTTCACATTGTCTTAACTTGTGTGTATTTTTTTCCTCCCCTTTTTTCCCCAATTTCGTGTTTACGATCTTGTCTCATCCCTGCAACTCCCCAACGGGCACGGGAGAGGCGAAGGTCGAGTCATGTGTCCTGACACATGACCCGCCAAACCACACTCCTTAAAACACCCGCCTGCTTAACCTGGAAGCCAGCCGCACCAATGTGTCGGAGGAATCACTGTTCAACTGGCGACTGGGGTCAGCCTGCAGGCACCCGACCCGTCTCAAGGAGTCGCTAGAGTACGATGAGCCAAGTTAAACCCCCCCCCTCCCCTAACCTGGACGACACTGGGCCAATTGTGCGCAGCCCTCTGGGACTCCCGTTCACGGCCGGCAATGACACAGCCTGTGATCAAACCCCAGGCTATAGTGACGGCGCAACACTGTGATGCAGTGCCTTAGACTGCTGCGCCACTCGGGAGGCCAACTTGTATTTTTTCAACCTAGATGTCGCCCACTGTGTTCAGCCAGGGGTAAACTTCCGCAGTGTGCAACATCCGGAAGTTATCTGAAAATAGAGGTGGCTTTATTTTCCACTACGGGTCAATAAATCGAGTTAAGGACAGGTCGCTGGGGGATACGAGTGCATTAAGTCCAGACGTTAGTGGAGAAAAGCGGCCACAAGCGGCTGTTCAGACTAACCAGAGATGCCTTTCCATCAAACTGACTTATTGCGGATAAAAGGTTGTGGGCGGTGACATAGTGCACATACACGTCTTGTGGTTAAATTCCCATGTAACAAATAAAAAATGCAAGTTAAATGGGTTTCCATATCATTTCCAACTCTACTGATGGTTTTGTCACAACTGTTACAAAAAGTGTTATTATAGCAAATGTGCCCACTCTGGTCTTGGTGTGTGCGAGCCAACAGCTCGATACAGTGTGGGTAGGCTACCTACATGATGAGAACATTATGGATAAAACGTTTTTATTTGTCCAAGCGTAAATCGTCATGTCACCAGAATAAAATACTCTCTTTTATTGGAAAGGATCATCAAGCTCATCACCGTGCACTTTCACCACCTTGTGAAGTTTGACTCCAAGTTTACTTCAATATGATATGTGAATGTTTGCTCATGAAGGCATTTACACTTCTGTTTTTCGGTTAATTTATTTTACCAACACAAAAAGATCCCACCATGTCGAATGAACAAATTGTCTGTCTGCATTTATAAAATTGTACCGGTATTTCCTGTTTCCATCAGCCGGTTGTGACATTTTTCCATAGACATTAAAACCAGTAGATAGTGATAGCGCTGATGTCATCTAGGTATTCCTATTGAAAACTCAAGATCGCTTACGAAGCTGGAAGTATTTGAATTTGAAGCGTTACATATTGCTGAATGGGGCTGACTGGCATAATTTTTTTTTTGCTAAGGATCATGGTGAAAATGGACGTAACTAGCAAAGGATCATGGTCAATGTAGTCATTTTCATCCTGCCTGAGAGTCAACCGGTAGCTAATCTTGGTTAACCAGAATTAAAATTCTCACAAGTTATCACGTCCAGTTTATTAACCGACATGTTAACCGGGAGCTGACTTGTAGCCTGCCGGCCTGTGATTGGTCTGTGTCAGCACGTGGTCCTGTGTGAAGACAAATGTAGTATTCAGAATGGATCACAATTTAATGAAATATTTAGATTTGTAGCAAACTTTAAAATAATTCACTGTGGGGATGGAACTTGATCATAATAAACACATTTTTGAGCCCAAAGCGTCCGTCTGCATTTTTGGTTTGACCTTCATGCCGATTTGTAATTTACATAGGCTTTCTAGGGCAGACCAGGGCTTTTGGCACTGCTAGGTTGCTATGCAGTAACCCACCAGCAGAGCTCATGACTTCGCTCTCCAGACCGGACACTGGGGGCAGGCTTTTTGAATGCGTCCACATTAAATAGAAACCTAGTTGGTCCATCGAATTTATCCCAGATTTTCATGCAAATATTATAAAATCTGCTTTAAAACATATGCGGATTTCCACACCAGAGGTGTTTCCACCAGACTGACTTTGTTGCGGCTGTGCGTGATGACGTAGTGCACATAAAACACTTTTGCGCTTAAGTTTTCATGTACTGAATATAAAACATGAGTTGAATGTGTTTCCATTTAATTTTCCACTCTGATAGTTTTCTCAGACAAACTGTTGCGATAAATGGCAAACTTGCCCAATCTGGTTTTCGCGCATACTCTTTCGACAGCAGTTCGCTGATTAAGTGGACATTGGACAGATTATTTGATGAGATGGATGTGGCAGCTAATCACCGATCATCTTGTCCCTAGCATACAAATTTAAGACCCTTGATAGTTATTGGAAAGGCGTATCAAGCTCATGACTGTGCACTTTCACCACCCTGTTGCCTAAACTGTGCATGCTTTTCCAAGTCACAGCAAGTAACCCAGGCTGCCGCACATGGAACGGGGTGGAGTTGCTGTGGGGGGCATGTTTTCATTGGTTGAGGTGCATTCACATTCCACCATGCTCAAGAGAACATATCCTGGGCGGTGATACATCAGCACGTACATGTCAGCTAGCTAAGCTTGCCACTCTTGCTAGCTAGTTAGCTGGCTAACATGATTAAAAAAAAAATAGTTTTACAGTCACATCGACTAAAATCATTGTTTTCTAATCTATTTTTGGGTTAATAATTTCTGTTGCATGTAAATACTTTTTATGCATGTTGGATCACTTTGTGTTGGATCACAAATCACATGTTGGATCACAAAGTGCTGTGAAAATTGTGTCCCGGGATTTATCCCCTGTACCCCCATTTTTACACAAGGGCCCTTCTGTTAGTTTGCCTTCAGCTTGCTGCAGCCAAGAGGATCAGATTACCTCGATCAATCCACCTGGGGAATAACTTTAGTTAAGATTCTACAGTACCTGCCTAAACTTGAATACTAACCCAATTCCATGTCGGGCAACTGTCAGGGAAACTTTGAAATGCAGTTGCAGTTCTATCAGACATTCTTGGGAGGTTAATTAAGTAGGTGTGCCGGGGACCAGACAGATGGGGAAGACAGAGAGGAGGGATATTGGGTGTACCGTTGTTGGGCAGATCTCCATATGTTTTATACTGTCTGAACCTGAGCAGACTGGACACATCTAGTTTACTCTGACCCACACGGGCAAACAGAAAATATTTATCAAGCTGCTACATAATGATCTGAGTGACGTGCCCTTAGTACCCTTAAAGTGTCAGATCTGCCTGATAGTGCTCACTGTGAAGCTACCGTACGTGAACTGAAAGGCTGTGTGACGGGGTGTTTGAGTCACCCGGGCTCGCACACACTATCAGTAATTTATGCGCTCTGACGCAAACGTAGAAGTCTACGACTGGAAATATGAGAACTAAAATGTCACTTTCTAGGCAACTTGATTCTGAAAATTAAAAAAAAATAAGAGTAGAGGGAAACAGACTAGTTTTTGTTCGGTCTCCAGTCAGTGTTTTAACTAGACTTATTTCTGACAAACTGGGAGTTGCTGCATGAGAGGGCAGCGATCCAAAGAGAGAGAGAGAGGCAGACTTAAGATGGCTACATGGCTCAGGCTCCTGCCTGGCATACTGATTTGGACTGGATGAGCCTCTGTTAGCGTCCATCAACCACATTGCATGGGGAGGGGCACATGGAGAGCGGGAGAGACAGAACTGAAGAAGTTATAAACTGTCTACACCACCCACTCCACCACATCTGACCTCAAGCATACAAAGAGGAAACAGGAAATATCTTACTGCGAGGGTTATCTAATCAGCAGTATCACAGGCTCTGCTGAGGGTGGGCACTCTAAGCTTCAGTATATTCTCAATTTTGGGATGTTTTCATTAAGTAGCGTGTCGGGGTTAAACCGCATTGTTTCCCCTATATGCATTTACGCCGCTGCTAAATCCAATCCAAGATGGCATAGCAGTCAGAAGACCTCGTCTTGTCGTGTCCCGTATATATATATTATATATATATATATATTTACATCTTCGCATATCTTTTTATATATTTTTTTCTAGAAACTCAACTTCAAAACACTCTTCTGCAACCCGCCTCACCAATTTAAAAATAAAAGTATTAGAGAGGCTAGCCTAGCCAGAGAGGCTAGCCTAGCCAGAGAGGCTAGCCTAGCCAGAGAGGCTAGCCTAGCCAGAGAGGCTAGCCTAGCCAGAGAGGCTAGCCTAGCCAGAGAGGCTAGCCATAGCCTAGCCAGAGAGGCTAGCCAGAGAGGCTAGCCTAGCCATGGCCTAGCCAGAGAGGCTAGCCTAGCCATGGCCTAGCCAGAGAGGCTAGCCTAGCCATGGCCTAGCCAGAGAGGCTAGCCTAGCCATGGCCTAGCCAGAGAGGCTAGCCTAGCCATGGCCTAGCCAGAGAGGCTAGGCTAGCCATAGCCTAGCCAGAGAGGCTAGGCTAGCCAGAGAGGCTAGCCAGAGGCTAGCCAGAGGCTAAAATAGCTTCAAGGTATAATGTACTGACAAAGATGAGAGGCTAGCCAGTTAACCTGTTAGGGCTAGGGGGCAGTATTGACACGGCCGGATAAAAAAACGTACCCGATTTAATCTGGTTACTACTCCTGCCCAGTAACTCGAATATGCATATAATTATTGGCTTTGGATAGAAAACACCCTAAAGTTTCTAAAACTGTTTGAATGGTGTCTGTGAGTATAACAGAACTCATATGGCAGGCAAAAACCTGAGAGGATTCTATATGGGAAGTGGCCTGTCTGACAAGTTGTTGTTCATCTGGGCTCTTTTTATTGAAGACTGAGGATCTTTGCTCTAACGTGACACTTCCTACGGCTCCCATAGGCTCTCAGAGCCCGGGAAAAAGCTGAACGATATCGAGGCAGCCTCTGGCTGAAACACATTATCGCTTTTGGCAAGTGGCTGATCAGAGTACTATGGGCTTAGGCGCGTGCCCGAGTCGACCCCATGCTTTATTTTCTTTCGTCTGTTTACCTAAACGCAGATTCCCGGTCGGAATATTATCGCTTTTTTACGAGAAAAATTGCATAAAAATGGATTTTAAACAGCAGTTGACATGCTTCGAAGTACGGTAATGGAATATTTAGAATTTTTTTGTCACAAAATGCGCCATGCTCGTAACCCTTATTTACCCTTTCGGATAGTGTCTTGAACGCACGAACAAAACGCCGCTATTTGGATATAACTATGGATTATTTTGAACCAAACTAACATTGGTTATTGAAGTAGAAGTCCTGGGAGTGCATTCTGACAAAGAACACCAAAGGTAATAACATTTTTCTTATAGTAAATCTGACTGAGTGCTAAACTTGCTGGGTGTCTAAATAGCTAGCCCTGTGATGCCGGGCTATCTACTGAGAATATTGCAAAATGTGCTTTCACCGAAAAGCTATTTTAAAATCGGACATATCGAGTGCATAGAGGAGTTCTGTATCTATAATTCTTAAAATAATTGTTATGCTTTTTGTGAACGTTTATCGTGAGTAATTGAGTAAATTCACCGGAAGTTTGCGGGGGGTATGCTAGTTCTGAACGTCACATGCTAATGTAAAAAGCTGGTTTTTGATATAAATATGAACTTGATTGAACAAAACATGCATGTATTGTATAACATAATGTCCTAGGGTTGTCATCTGATGAAGATCATCAAAGGTTAGTGCTACATTTAGCTGTGGTTTGGGTTTATGTGACATTATATGCTAGCTTGAAAAATGGGTGTCTGATTATTTCTGGCTCGGTACTCTGCTGACATAATCTAATGTTTTGCTTTCGTTGTAAAGCCTTTTTGAAATCGGACAGTGTGGTTAGATTAATGAGAGTCTTATCTTTAAAATGGTGTAAAATAGTCATATTTTTGAAAAATTGAAGTAATATCATATCTAAGGTATTTGAATAACGCGCCACAGGATTCAACTGGCTGTTGAGTAGGTGGGACGCAAGCGTCCCACCTAGCCCATAGAGGTTAATGTCAATATGCCTTGTCCATTGCTGTTCTGGTTAGTGTTTATTGGCTTATTTCACTGTAGAGCCTCTAGCCCTGCTCATTATACCTTATCCAACCTCTCAGTTCCACCACCCACACATGCGATGACATCACCTGGTTTCAATTATGTTTCTAGAGACAATATCTCTCTCATCACTCAATGTCTAGGTTTACCTCCACTGTATTCACATCCTACCATATCTTTGTCAGTACATTATACCTTGAAGCTATTTTATCGCCCCCAGAAATCTGCTCCTTTTACTCTCTGTTCCGGACGTCCTAGACAACCAATTCTCATAGCTTTCAACCGTACCCTTATCCTACTCCTCCTCTGTTACTCTGGCGATGTAGAGGTCAATCCAGGCCCTGCAGTGCCTAGCTCCACTCCTATTCCCCAGGCGCTCTCTTTTGGTGACTTCTGTAACCGTAATAGCCTTGGTTTCATGCATGTTAACATTAGAAACCTCCTCCCTAAGTTTGTTTTATTCACTGCTTTAGCACACTCTGCCAACCCGGATGTCCTAGCCGTGTCTGAATCCTGGCTTAGGAAGACCACCAAAAACTCTGAAATCTCCATCCCTAACTACAACATTTTCAGACATGATAGAACGGCCAAAGGGGGTGGTGTTGCAATCTACTGCAGAGATAGCCTGCAGAGTTCTGTCCTACTATCCAGGTCTGTACCCAAACAATTTGAACTTCTTCTTTTAAAAATCCACCTCTCTAAAAACAAGTCTCTCACCGTTGCTGCCTGCTATAGACCACCCTCTGCTCCCAGCTGTGCTCTGGACAACATATGTGAACTGATTGCCCCCCCATCTATCTTCAGAGTTTGTGCTGCTAGGTGACCTAAACTGGGACATGCTTAACCTGTTAGGGCTAGGGGGCAGCATTGACACGGCTGGATAAAAAACATACCCGATTTAATCTGGTTACCACTCCTACTCAGTAACTAGAATATGCATATACTTATTACATATGGATAGAAAACACCCTAAATTTTCTAAAACTGTTTGAATGGTGTCTGTGAGTATAACAGAACTCAAATGGCAGGTCAAAACCTGAGAGATTCCTTTACAGGAAGTGGCCTGTCTGACCATTTCTGGAACTTCTTTGCCATCTCTATCATTTACTAAGGATCTCTGCTCTAACGTGACACTTCCCACGTCGTCCATAGGCTCTCATAGCCCGGGAAAAAAGAGAATGTCGTCATTCCAGCCCCAGGCTGAAACACATTATCGCCTTTCTCAAGTGGCCCATCAAGAGACACTAGCTTATGCGCGTGACCCCGACCGCCCCCGCCTTTGGGATTTTTTCCTCTGTTTGCCGAAAAGGAGATTCCCTGTCGGAATTTTATCGCTTTTCTACGAGAAAAATGACGTAAAAATTGATTTTAAACAGCGGTTGACATGCTTCGACGTACGGCAATGGAATACTTTGAATTTTATTGTCAGGAATTGCGCCAAGCGCGCGACACTTCTTTACTATTTCGGATAGTGTCTGGAACGCACGAACAAAACGCCGCTATTCGGATATAACGATGGATTATTTTGGACCAAACCAACATTTGTTATTGAAGTAGACGTCCTGGGTGTGCATTCTGACGAAGACAACAAAAGGTAATGACATTTTTATAATAGTAAATATGATTATGGTGAGTGCTAAACTTGCCGGGTGTCTAAATAGCGAGCCCGTGATGCCTGGGCTATGTACTTAGAATATTGCAAAATGTGCTTTCACCAAAAAGCTATTTTAAAATCGGACATATCGAGTGCATAGAGGAGGTCTGTATCTATAATTCTTAAAATAATTGTTATGCTTTTTGTGAACGTTTATCGTGAGTAATTTAGTAAAATGTTAGCGAATTCCCCGTAAGTTTGCGGGGGGTATGCTAGTTCTGAACGTCACATGCTAATGTAAAAAGCTGGTTTTTGATATAAATATGAACTTGATTGAACAAAACATGCATGTATTGTATAACATAATGTCCTAGGGTTGTCATCTGATGAAGATCATCAAAGGTGAGTGCTGCATTTAGCTGTCTTCTGGGTTTTGGTGACATTATATGCTGGCTTGAAAAATGGGTGTCTGATTATTTCTGGCTTGGTACTCTGCTGACATAATCTAATGTTTTGCTTTCGTTGTACAGCCTTTTTGAAATCGGACAGTGTGGTTAGATTAACGAGAGTCTTATCTTTAAATGGCTGTAAAATAGTCATATGTTTGAGAAATTGAAGTAATAGGATTTTGAAGATTTTGAAAATCGCGCCACAGGCTGGCAGTGGATGTTACGTAGGTGGGACGAATTCGTCCCGCCGGTCCCATAGAGGTTAACACCCCAACCATCCTACAATCTAAGCTTGATGCCCTCAATCTCACAAATTATCAATAAACCTACCAGGTACCACCCCAAAGCCGTAAACAATTTCTCAATTTCTCCTTCTCCCAAATCCTGTCAGCTGATGTTCTGAAAGAGCTGCAAAATCTGGACCCCTACAAATCAGCTGGGCTAGACAATCTGGACCCTTTCTTTCTAAAATTATCTGCCGAAATTGTTGCAACCCCTATTACTAGCCTGTTATACCTTGGAAAGCAGCTGCGGTCATCCCCCTCTTCAAAGAGGGGGGACACTCTTGACCCAAACTGCTACAGACCTATCCTACCCTGCCTCTCTAAAGTCTTCGAAAGCTAAGTCAACAAACAGATTACCGACCATTTCGAATCCCACCGCACCTTCTCCGCTATGCAATCTGGTTTCAGAGCTGGTCATGGGTGCACCTCAGCCAGGCTCAAGGTCCTAAACGATATCTTAACCGCCATCGATAAGAAACAATACTGTGCAGCCGTATTCATTGACCTGGCCAAGGCTTTCGACTCTGTCAATCACCACATCCTCATCGGCAGACTTAACAGCCTTGGTTTCTCAAATGATTGCCTCAACTGGTTCACCAACTACTTCTCTGATAGAGTTCAGTGTGTCAAATCGGAGGGCCTGTTGTCCGGGCCTCTGGCAGTCTCTATGGGGGTGCCACAGGGTTCAATTCTTGGGCTGACTCTTTTCTCTGTATACATCAATGATGTCGCTCTTGCTGCTGGTGAGTCTCTGATCCACCTCTACGCAGACGACACCATTCTGTATACTTCTGGCCCTTCTTTGGACACTGTTAACCACCCTCCAGACGAGCTTCAATGCCATACAACTCTCCTTCCGTGGCCTCCAACTGCTCTTAAATACAAGTAAAACTAAATGCATGCTCTTCAACCGATCGCTGCATGCACCTGCCTGCCCGTCCAGCATCACTACTCTGGACGGTTCTGACTTAGAGTATGTGGACAACTACAAATACCTAGGTGTCTGGTTAGACTGTAAACTCTCCTTCCAGACTCACATCAAACATCTCCAATCTAAAGTTAAATCTAGAATTGGCTTCCTATTTCACAACAAAGCATCTTTCACTCATGCTGCCAAACATACCCTCGTAAAACTGACCATCCTACCGATCCTCGACTTCGGCGATGTCATCTATAAAATAGCCTCCAACACTCTAATCAATAAATTGGATGCAGTCTATCACAGTGCCATCCGTTTTGTCACCAAAGCCCCATATACTACCCACCACTGCGACCTGTACGCTCTCGTTGGCTGGCCCTCGCTTCATACTCGTCGCCAATCCCACTGGCTCCAGGTCATCTACAAGACCCTGCTAGGTAAAGTTCCCCATTATCTCAGCTCGCTGGTCACCATAGCAGCACCCACCTGTAGCACGCACTCCAGCAGCTATATCTCTCTGGTCACCCCCAAAGCCAATTCCTCCTTCGGCCGCCTCTCCTTCCAGTTCTCTGCTGCCAATGACTGGAACGAACTACAAAAATCTCTGAAACTGGAAACACATCTCCCTCACTAGCTTTAAGCACTAGCTTTAAGCACCAGCTGTCAGAGCAGCTCACAGATTACTGTTCCTGTACATAGTCCATCTATAATTTAGCCCAAACTACCTCCTCCCCTACTGCATTTATTTATTTATTTATTTTGCTCCTTTGCACCCCATTATTTCTACTTTGCGCTTTCTTCCACTGCAAATCTACCATTCCGGTGTTTTACTTGCTATATTGTATTTACTTCGCCACCATGGCCTTTTTTGCCTTTACCTCCCTTATCACACCTCATTTGCTCACTTTGTATATAGACTTATTTTTCTACTGTATCATTGATTGTATGTTGTTTTACTCCATGTGCATGTTGTTTTACTCCATGTGTAACTCTGTTGTATGTGCCAAACTGCTTGCTTTATCTTGGCCAGGTCGCAATTGTAAATGAAAACTTGTTCTCAACTTGCCTACCTGGTTAAATAAAGGTGAAATAAATAAAATAAAATATATATATAAATAAAATTGTGGCAACCACAGATTTTTTGGTGTATGTTTTTATACAGTACCAGTCAAAAGTTTGAACACCTACTCATTCAAGGGATTTTATCTTATTCTTTACTATTTTCTACCATGTAGAATAATAGTGAAGACATCAAAACTGTGAAATAACACATGGAATCACGTAGTAACCAAAAAAGTGTTACACAATGTCAAATATAAAATATATTTTGAATTCTTCAAAGTAGCCACGCTTTGCCTTGATGACAGCTTTGCACACTCTTGGCATTCTCTCAACCAGCTTCATGAGGTAGTCACCTGGAATGCATTTCAATTTACAGGTGTGCTTTGTTAAAAGTTAATTTGTAGAATTTCTTTCCTTAAAGTGTTTGAGCCAATCAGTTGTGTTGATAGCCCTATTTGGTAAAAGACCAAGTCCATATTATGGCAAGAACAGCTCAAATAAGCAGAGAAGCAACAGTCCATTACTATAATACATGAAGGTCAGTCAATCCGGAAAATTAAGAACTTTGAAAGTTTCTTCAAGTGTAGTCGCAAAAACCATCAATTGCTATGATGAAACTGGCTCTCATGAGAACTGCCACAGGAAAGGAAGACCTGGAGTTACCTCTGCTGCAGAGGATAAGTTAATTAGAGCTATCAGCCTCAGAAATTGCAGTCCAAATAAATGCTTCAGAGTTCAAGTAGCAGACACATCTCAACATCAACTGTTCAGAGGAGACTGAATCAGTCCTTCATGGTTGAATTGCTGCAAAGAAACCACTACTAAAGGACACGAATAATAAGAAGACTTGCTTGGGCCAAGAAACACGAGCAACAGACATTAAACTGGTGGAAATCTGTCCTTTCCTCTGAGTCGAAATGTGAGATTTTTGGTTCCAACCGCTGTGTCTTTGTGAGACTCAGAGTAGGTGAACGGATGATCTCCGCATGTGTGGTTCCCACCGTGAAGCATGGAGGAGGTGTGGGGTTGCTTTGCTGGTGACACTGTCTGATTTTTATTTAGTGTTCAAGGCACGCTAAACCAGCATCACTACCACAGCATTCCAACAAGTGCTCAGCACTTGAGCATTCCTCATGAAGCTGGTTGAGAGAATGCCACGAGTGTGCAATGCTGTCATTAAGGCATAGGGTGGCTACTTTGAAGAATCTCAAATATTTAACCCTTTTTTAAAAAGTAGTGTGGTGAGTAGGTGTGTCCAAACTTTTGACTGGTACTGTACATTTTGTTGAGTGAAGTCTTAGTGCTAGCATCGGGTTGTGGTGGTAAATAGTAGAGGTCGACAGATTAATCGGCATAGCCAATTAATTAGGGCCGATTTCAAGTTTTCATAAATCGGTAATATGCATTTTTGGATGCCAATTATGGCCGATTACATTGCATTCCACGAGAACTGTGTGGCAGGCTTGACCACCTGTTACGCGAGTGCAGTAAGGAGCCAAGGTAAGTTGCTAGCTAGCATTAAACTTTTTTTTTTAAAGATAAATCTTCACATCACTAGTTAACTACACTTGGTTGATGATATTACTAGGTTAACTAGCGTGTCCTGTGTTGCATATAATCAATGCGGTACCTGTTAATTTGTCATCCAATCAAGCCTACTTCGCCAAACGGGGGATGATTTAACAAAAGCACAATTTTGAAAAAGGCACAATCGTTGCACGAATGTACCTAACCATAAACATCGATGCCTTTCTTAAAATCAATACACAGAAGTATCTTTTTTTAAAAAAAACTACATATTTAGTTAAAATAAATTCATGTTAGCAGGCACAATTAACTAGGGAAATTGTGTCACTTCTCTTGCGTTCATTGCATGCAGTGTCAGGGTAAATGCAACAGTTTGGGCCGCTTGGCTCATTGCGAACTAATTTGCCAGAATTTTACATAATTATGACATAACATTGAAGGTTGTGCAATGTAACAGCAATATTTAGACTTAGGGTTGCCACCTGTTTGATAAAATACGGTTACGTATTTCACTGAAAGAATAAATGTTTTGTTTTCGAAATTATAGTTTCTGGATTTGACCATATTAATTACCAAAGGCTCGTGTTTATTATAATTAAGTCTATTATTTGATAGAGCAGTCCGACTGAGCAGTGGTAGGCACCAGCAGGCTCGTAAGCGTTCATTCAAACTTTACTGCATTTGCCAGCAGCTCTTAGCAATGCTTGAATCACAGCGCTGTTTATGACTTCAAGCCTATCAACTCTTGAGATTAGGCTGGCAATACTAAAGTGCCTATTAGAACTTCCAATAGTCAAAGTTATATGAAATACAAATGGTATAGTGAGAAATGGTCAACGCGTCATAATTCCTATAACTACAACCTAAAACTTCTTAACTAGGAATATTGAAGAACTGGGAACATTGAACCACAAGCTTTCATATGTTCTGAGCAAGGAACTTAAAGATTGGCTTTTTAACATGGCACATATTGCACTTTTACTTTCTTCTCCAACACTGTGTTTTTGCATTATTAAACCAATATATATTTGTAATAACCGATTTATTGGAGGACCAAAAAACACAATACTGATTAATCTGCCGATCAATTAATCCGGATCGGCTTTTTTTTGGTCCTCCAATAATCGGTATCGGTGTTGAAATATTATAATCGGTCGACCTCCTAGATGGCTTCTAAAAATATAGATAATCTCTTTTGGTAAATAGTGTGGTCTACAGCTTATCATGAGATACTCTACCTCAGGCGAGCGAAACCTTGAGACTTCCTTAATATTAGATTTCGTGCACCAGCTGTTATTAACAAAGACACAGACCGCCGCCACTTGTCTTATCGGAGGCAGCTGTTTTTATCTTGCTGATGCACGGAAAACCTAGCCAGCTGTATGTTATCCATGTCGTCGTTCAGCAACGACTCTGTGAAACATAAGATATTACCATTTTTAATGTCCCGTTGGTAGGATAGTCTTAATCGGCACTCATCCAGATTATTAACCAATGATTGCACGTTGGCTAAAAGTACGGAAGGTAAGAGACTGGTTACCCACTCGCAGTCGGATTCTTACAAGGCACCCTGACTTACGTCCCCTATATATCCTTCTCTTCATGCGAATGACTGGGATTTGTTCCTTGTCAAGTCTGTAAATCCTTCATGTCCGACTCGTTAAAGGAAAAAAAATATTTTTCCAGTATGAGGAGACTAGTCGTTATTCTGATATCCAGAAACATTATGTACAAAACAAGCTACAAATAACGTGAAAAAACACACACAATAGCACAATTGGTTAGGAGCCCGTAAAACAGCATCCATCTCCTCCGGCGCCTCTAGATTGTATAAAAACAAGGCTAAGCATTATTGCCTCAAATTTCAGGTCTGCTGAGTGCAAACTTGAACATTGTGATATTTCTGTGCAACTTCCGGCACGCGTTTACTGTGAACACTGAGGCTGTATCCACTTTAAGTTAGTTTTAAGTGGTCAAGTAAGCTACTGTGGCTATTTGATCATAATGTAGGCCTGCCAGTGTGGCCTACCATCAAACAATGGACAACTCCTGCGTGGCGTAGCGGTCTAAGGCACTGTGGCGCTGTGCCACTAGAGATCCTGGTTCAGGCTCTACCGGGAGCCGCTACCGGGAGATTGGCCCAGCGTCGTCCGGGGAGGGTTTGGCCGGCAGGGATGTTCTTGTCCCATCACGCACTAGCAACTCCTGTGGTGGGATGGGCGCAATGCACGCTGACACGGTCGCCAGGTGCACAGTGTTTCCTCCGACACATTGGTGCGGCTGGCTTCCGGGTTAAGCGGGCATTGTGTCAAGAAGCAGTGCGGCTTGGTTGGGTTGTTTCGGAGGACGCACGGCTCTCGACCTTTGCCTCTCCTGAGTCCGTACGGGAGTTGCAGCGATGGGACAAGACTGTAACTACCAATTGGATACCACGAAATTGGGGAGAAAAAGAAAAACTGGAGAAAATGCATCCCATAACATTTTAACATTGAAATAGCTGTTGTATGGTTCAGCCTACAGTAGCGGCCAATGTGTGGTGTTCAATGTAGGCCTACACTCCATGAGTCTTAACTAAAAAAACATGCAGGGCTTGACATAAACCTGTTTATCCATTGGTCATTCAGACAAGGACGGGACTGAAATTGTTGTTTGATGCAATAAACCACTTTACAAAAGAAAATGCATCATTATTTCCATACCCTTATTCCAGAGAATCAAATAAATTATTCTACCCTCTGCCAATTGGTTACTTGACTTATTCAAGCCTGGCTCAAAATACTGCCCCTTTAAGACAAAAAAAAGCTATTTTGCCTGACTTGCTTTTCAACGATGTATAGAAATATACATGTTTTGTGCTCTTGTAGGAAGCAATTACTCCCCCATTGCTGACTACAAATGATCTAAAGTTGGGCTAATAACTCACTAACTTTTACAAAGGATAAGAACAAAATTACACATGTGCACACGTCACTACATGTAGCTCTCACTTTGATCCCAAAACAAGCGCATTGACTCACGACCACTCATGCTGTAAAAACAGTCTAGTTCAAAGTGAATGGCACATCCATATGGCAATTGTCTATTTGCATATACAGTGCATTCAGAAAGTATTCAGACCCCTTGACTTTTTCAAAAAAAATTGTTACAACCTTATTCTAAAATTGATTCAATAGTTTTTTTTCTCAATCTACACACAATACCCCATTACAAAAAAACAACAACATTAGGTCGAAGGAATTGTCCGTACAGCTCCGAGACAGGATTGTGTCGAGGCACAGATCTGGGGAAGGGTACCAAAACATTTCTGCAGCATTGAAGATCCCCAAGAACACAATGGCCTCCATTATTCTTCAATTGAAGAAGTTTGGAACCACCAAGACTCTTCCTAGAGCTGGCTGCCCGGCCAAACTGAGCAATCGGGGGAGAAGGGCCTTGGTCAGGGAGGTGACCAAGAAACCGATTGTCACTCTGACAGAGCTCCAGAGTTTCCTCTGTGGAGATGGTTGTATTTCTGGAAGTTTCTCCAATCTCTGCAGCACACCACCAATCAGGCCTTTTTATGGCAGAGTGGCCAGACGTAAGCCACTTCTCAGTAAAAGGCACATGACAACCCGCTTGGAGTTTGCCAAAAGGCACCTAAAGGACTCTCAGACCATGAGAAACAACCTGGCACAATCCTTACAGTGAAGCATAGTGTTGACAGCATCATGCTGTGGGGAGGATGTTTTTCAGTGATAGGGACTGGGAGACTCAGGATTGAGGGAAAGATGAATGAAACAAAGTACAGAGATCCTTGACAACCTGCCCCAGGGAGCTGAGGACCTCAGACTGGGGCAAAGGTTCACTTCCAACAGGACAATGACCCTAAGCACACAGCCAAGAGAACGCAGGAGTGGCTTTGGGACACGTCTCAATGTCCTTGAGTAGCCCAGCCAGAGCCCGGACTTGAACCCGTTCGAACATCTCTAGAGAGAACTGAAAATTGCGGTGCAGTGACGCTCCCCATCCACACTGACGGAGCTTGAGGGATCTGCAGAGAAGAATGGGAGAAACTCCCCAAATACAGGTGTGCCAAGCTTGTAGCGTCAAACCCTAGAAAACTTGAAGCTGTAATCGCTGCCAAAGGTTCTTCAACAAAGTACTGAGTAAAGGGTCTGAATACTTACGTGAATGTAATATTTCAGTTTTTTTTTACATTTGCAAACATTTCTCAACCTGCTTATCCTTTGTCATTATTGGGTATTGTGTATAGATTCTTTTTTTTGGGGGGGGGGGACTATTTAATACATTTTAGAATATGGCTGTAACGTATCAAAATATGGAAAAAGTCAAGGGGTCTGAACACTTTCCGAATGCACTGTAGGCCTACTGCAGCTCTGATTTGATTATGGTGCACCGGTCTGTGTAGAGTATAGGCCTGAGTCGTGCTTGTCAATGCAATAGAATCCTACTCCGATGTGTTCTGCCTACCACAAAATCTCTTGCATAGTTCGTTTTTGTTATGTTACCTTGAAAGGGGTTAAATATTGCGTTGATTCGATCACAATTCCCTCAGTAAAGAGAAACGTTGATAGTTAAATCTAACGGGGAAAACTCTAAAGTTGAGTGAAGTTCAATCTTATGCTTCTCTGCACGGGCTGATATTGCGGCAGTCCCAGGGGAGATGCACGCCCGCGCACAGCTTAGAGGGAACATTGAACACTGGGCATAAGCCTTGGCAAAATGTGTGTAATTGCAGGAAATTTGCTTTAAAACAACAAAATGTTGTCTCTGCGGCCAAGAGGCGGGCCCCTAAAACTGTGCCATTGGCCACGCCCCTAACGCTGCTTAAAAAAATACTAGGGGAAACACTGAAACGGTACAAATGCAGAGGACTTTGTGTACTTGACTGGTTCATTTCCCAAGTTATGTCCTTTTTAAATGGGTGGTTTTCCCCATACACCGTAGTAGTAGGGCAATTCCACGGTCACAGAATTTTGTTAAACTTTTTAAATCAATGGTCTCAACGTAAGTCTGTTACCGTGGAATTGCCAAGTAGTAGTAAATTCTCAGGCTTGAAGGTTTTCTTGACCAGAAAAAACTACAAGTCCTTAGTAATAGGCTATAACTACAGCTAAGAGTTTTTCCTGGTCAGATCACTTGATCAGAAAAAACTCCCGGCCCCAACAATGTCCTAATAAATGGGTTGTTTTCCCGTGTCTGAGAGATCACTGGTGGTGATAGAGCTAGACATAACAGGTTAAACACCATGACGATGCAAGCCTTTTCTGGCAAAACAACTTTGCAGCCGTGTTAATGGTTTCCTCTTTGGTTTTATTATAATCTGTGACATTTCGCTGTTGCCCCATTGAATACCATCATTAAACCTCACGCATTGAGTAATATTTCTTCAGAACGTAAACAGGAAGAAACATGTTCACACTTGCAGCGAGTCACTGTTTTCTTAATGGACTTTTAAATGCCAAAGTAATGGAAAGCTCTCTTTCCTTAATGTCAAGTCCTCCTACATGGTGGGTTTGTCCTTTTTTTTTTACTTTGATTTCACATTTTTGTGAGGGGTCTTCTCACAGAACATTGAGTCAGAGATGTTACTAACTTTAGTGTGTGCATGCGTGCTGTGTCAGGTTCTGTGCCCTTCTGTATCCAGCTTGCTCTGCATTCTCTGAGCCACACAGTGTTCTGTCTGCTCACAGGATGTCTGGGTTGTCCCTGATGAGTAGCAGACTCTCCATAGCTGGGAAACATAATAACTGCTTTCCCTGCACCAACCTGGGAACCCACAGACATAATGCCCCTAGTCATCTGGGAATGGGTACAGAGTTCTGATCATATTTCCCATAATAAGCTTCCTGGGGTTTTGCATTCTGATATAAATAAGATGTTGTGTTACAGATGAGAATATATAATAATTGAAGCAATTGTGGAGTTGAATGTAAAAAATGCTCTGTTTGAGGCGCAGGTAACTGATTTGGTTCTGGGAGCTGAGATTAGCTGACTCATAACATTGCAAAGGAAGTCACATTTAATATACATAGGTCTGTGGTTTAGTTCACTGGAATAAAGTAACCACACACATCCAGTTGGGTTTGTGTTTAACTGTCTGCACTTGTGCTGAAAAATCAGTGGTTGAGGAAAGCTTCTAAGTTAATTGAGAACGCATGCTGACATGACGTGTCTCCCCATGAGTCAGAGTATCTGATGAGCAGTGTCTGAAGGTTTGATGAGCTATGTTTGTAGTTCAAGATAAAGCATGTTGGAGAAAACCTGTAAATATTTTGCTCTAATGAACTTTGCCACAAGTATATTTCAATGTGAATGTCTTGCATTACGTTTAGTCTCTCTCTCTTTCTCTCCATAGGTAAACTATCATGATCCCCATCACAGAGCTCCGGTACTTTGTTGACACCCAGCCGGCGTACCGCATCCTGAAGCCATGGTGGGACGTCTTCACAGACTATATCTCCATCGTCATGCTTATGATCGCCGTATTCGGGGGAACGCTGCAGGTCACCCAGGACAAGATGATTTGCCTGCCCTGCAAGTGGGTAGTCAACAAGTCCTGTGAGTACCTCAATGTGAGCTTCCCAGACCCATTTGCCTCTGAGCCCAAAGGCATCAAGTATGAACTCGATCGGCACCAGTACAACTACATTGACGCGGTCTGCTACGAGAACAAGCTGCACTGGTTCGCCAAGTACTTCCCCTACCTGGTGCTACTGCACACCCTCATCTTCCTGGCCTGCAGTAACTTTTGGTTCAAGTTCCCCCGGACTAGCTCCAAATTGGAGCACTTTGTGTCCATCCTGCTCAAGTGTTTTGACTCGCCCTGGACCACCAGGGCTCTGTCCGAGACGGTAGTGGAGGAAAGCGACCCCAAGCCCCTGGGGAAGATGAACGGTTTGGTGGACAAGAAGGCATCTTGTGTCAGCGAGGATGTGGAGGCCAGCATTCCGATGCTCCAAAGGACTAGGTCCCGCATCGAACAGGGCATAGTGGACCGCTCCGACACTGGCGTCCTGGACAAGAAGGAAGGCGAGCAGGCCAAAGCTCTGTTTGAGAAGGTGAAGAAGTTCCGGATGCACGTTGAAGAAGGGGACATTGTTTACCGGCTCTACATCCGCCAAACCATCATCAAAGTCCTCAAGTTCATCCTGATCATCTGCTACACGGCCTACTATGTGCACTACATCAAGTTCAGTGTGATCTGCAAGGTTGACATTGAGAAGCTGACAGGCTATAGGATGTACCACTGTGCTCACCCCCTGGCCACCCTCTTCAAGATTCTGGCCTGTTTCTATATCAGTCTGGTGGGGATTTACGGTCTCATCTGCATGTACACCCTCTGCTGGATGCTCAGCCGCTCCCTCAAGCGCTACTCTTTTGAGTCGATCCGTGAGGAGAGCCACTACAGCGACATACCCGATGTGAAGAATGACTTTGCCTTCATGCTGCACATGATTGACCAGTATGACCCGCTCTATTCCAAACGCTTTGCTGTTTTCCTATCGGAGGTGAGTGAGAACAAACTGCGTCAGCTGAACCTCAACAACGAGTGGACGCTGGACAAGCTGAGGCAACGCATCACCAAGAACTCCCAGGAGAAACTGGAGCTGCACCTGTTCATGCTTAGCGGAATCCCTGACACAGTGTTTGACCTTCTAGAACTGGAGGTGCTCAAGCTGGAGCTCATCCCTGATGTCACCATCCCCCCCATCATTGCCCAGCTGGTCAGCCTGAGAGAGATGTGGCTCTACCACACACCAGCCAAAATCGAGGCCCCAGCTTTGGCCTTCCTGAGGGAGAACCTGAAGTCCCTCCACATCAAGTTCACAGACATCAAGGAGATCCCTCTGTGGATCTACAGCCTGAAGAACCTGAGTGAGCTGCACCTCACAGGGAACCTGAGCGCAGAGAACAACCGCTTCATCGTAATCGACGGGCTACGGGAGCTCAAGAGGCTCAAAGTGCTCCGTCTGAAGAGCAACCTGACCAAGCTACCTCAGGTGGTGACGGACGTCGGGGTCCACCTCCAAAAGCTGTCCATCAACAACGAGGGCACCAAGCTAATGGTGCTCAACAGCCTGAAGAAGATGATGAACCTGACAGAGCTGGAGCTGTTGCGCTGTGACTTGGAACGAATCCCGCACTCCATCTTCAGTCTGCACAACCTGCAGGAGATCGACCTGAAGGACAACAATCTCAAGACCATTGAGGAGATCATCAGCTTCCAGCACCTGCACCGGCTGGTAAGCCTGAAGCTGTGGTACAACCAGATCGCCTACATCCCCATCCAGATCGGCACCTTGACGAACATGGAGAGGCTCTACCTAAACCGCAACAAGATCGAGAAGATCCCGGGCCAGCTCTTCTACTGCCGCAAACTGCGCTTCCTGGACCTGAGTCACAACAACCTTACCAGTATACATGCCGATGTGGGCTTCCTCCAGAACCTGCAGTACTTTGCTGTGACGGCCAACAGGGTGAGTCGAGATCTAGTATTTGAGTGTCCCTGAGAAAATGTTTGCTACACACCAGTGGAGGCTGCGGAGGAGAGGACGGCTCGTAATAATGGCTGAAATGGAGCAAATGGAATGGCATTAAACGCATCGGAACCATGTTTGATGTATTTGATACCATTCCACGTATTCCGCTTCAGCCATTACCACAAGCACTTTCTCCCCAATAAAGGTGCCGCCAGCCTCTTGTGCTATACACCTAGAACTAACAAACTTTTTCTTCTTTCCTCTATCTAGCTATTTCATGGTCAGGTCAAATGGTCACCAAACACTTGTTAAGGCCTTTATCTATGTGTCACAGGAACATTTTTGACATTTTTCTTGAAACGCCCTTCTTTCTTCCTCTTGGACATGTGAATGGGGTCAAAGGTCACACTGGGTAACAGGAAGGTAGGAGTTAGCATTATGAAGACCGTTATGTTGGGGTTAATGGTCCTAGGGTTGTTCCACTTCAAAGCACAAGAAAGAGGATTTTGAAACCCACCATCTGAGATTGAGCTGAAATTGTCTGTAGTTAAACAGATAAGATCAGCATTCCTGAAACATTATTGTGTTGAAATATAATTTGATCTCTGTGAAATTAAGCTAATTGATTGCACCAAAATTGTCTATTTTAATTTATTGGATTCATATAATCGTCAATAAATATAGTACCGAACATCCGATTTGGACCATAATCCTTCCTAACAATGAGTGAGACATGAGGAATCCAATAACATGGTGAAAATCCACCAATGGACCCCAATAGCTTTTACTTATGTGGTCACAATTCAAGCCAGTCCGTCATCCATGACAGCATTTCAGTTTGTCCTTCTCTTATCCTTAATCTGTGTCCAGGAAACGGCTCCTCTGTGTGTGGTTTATCCCTTTAAAAAAAAAGGTCTGTATTAGTTAGACCATTCCTGGTAAACCGAGCAGTTCTAATGACCTCAATGTTATGGTCTTTAATGGTAAACGTCCCAAACACGCAGTGGCCGTGTCCAAATACCCATACTAGCCACTAAATATTATTTTTTTAAATATTTTTTTTTATATTATGTCTAATTTCTAAAATAGTACTCCAACTGTGTCATCTAATGCACTATTGCGTTGACTCCTGCCATTTGTTCATTTTGGTACAGTGCATCAATTTATCAGCTGTTGTAAAACACATGAGTCGGAAAAGACGAGTGAATTACACTAGATCAAACCCTGAAATTAGCATATGCAGTTTAAATATGTAGTACACTACTATGGGTGTTCATTCATTCATTCATTCATTAATTCAATCAATCAAATGCATTTATAAAGCCCTTTTTACATCAGCCGATGTCACAAAGTGCTATACAGAAACCCAGCCTAAAACCCCAAACAGCAAGCAATGCAAATCTACAAGCACGGTGGCTAGGAAAAACTCTCTAGAAAGGCTGGAACCTAGGAAGAAACTAGAGGAACCAGGCTCTGGGGGGTGGCTAGTCCTCTTCTGGCTGTCCCGGGATGAGATTATGACAGCACATGGCCAAGGTGTTCAAATGTTCATAATGACCAGCAGGGTCAAATTATTATTATTATTATTATTATCATCATCATCATCACAGTGGTTGTAGAGTGTGCAACAGGTCAGCACCTCAGGAGTAAATGTCAGTTGGCTTTTCATAGCCGAGCATTCAGAGGTCGAGACAGCAGGTGCGGTAGAGGGAGAGCGCGAATCAAAAATGGCATGTCCGGTGAACAGGTCAGGGCTCCATTGCCGCAGGCAGAACAGTTGAAACTGGAGCAGCAGCATGACCAGGTGGACTGGGGACAGCAACGAGTTATCAGGCCAGGTATTCCTGAGGCATGGTCCCAAGGCTCAGGTCCTCTGGGGGAGAGAGCGAATCAGAGGAGCATACTTAAATTCACACAGGACACCGGATAAGACGTGAGAAATACTCCGGGAGACACTTGTGGCCCCATCTGCTGATACCCCCGGACAGGGCCAATCAGGCAGGATATAACCCCACCCACTTTTCCAAAGCACAGCTCCCACACCACTAGAGGGATATCTTCAACCACCAACTTACTACCCTGAGACGAGGCTGAGTATAGCCCACAAAGATCTCCCCCATGGCATGAACCTGAGGGGGGTGCCAAACCCGGACAGGAAGATCACGTAAGTGACTCACCCCTCCTAGGGACGGCATGCAAGAGCACCAGTAAGCCAATGACTCAGCCCCCGTAATAGGGTTTAAGGCAGAGAATCCCGGTGGAGAGAAGGGAACCGGCCAGGCAGAGACAGCAAGGGAGGTTCGTGGCTCCAGTGCCTTTCCGTTCACCTTCACACCCCTGGGCCAGACTACACTCAGTCATAGGGGCTACTGAAGAGATGAGTCTAAAATAAAGACTTAAAGGTTGAGACGAAGTCTGCGTCTCTCACATGGACAGGCAGACCATTCCATAAAAATGGAGCTCATTAGGAGAAAGCCCTGCCTCCTGCTGTTTGCTTAGAAATTCTAGGGACAATAAGGAGGCCTGCGTCTTGTGACCGTAGCATACGTGTAGGTATGTACGGCAGGACCAAATCGGAAAGATAGGTAGGAGCAAGCCCATGTAATGCTTTGTAGGTTAGCAGTAAAACCTTTAAATCAGCCCTAGCCTTTACAGGAAGCCAGTATAGGGAGTCTAGCACTGGAGTAATATGATCAGTTTTTGGTTCTAGTCAAGATTCTAGCAGCTGTGTTTAGCACTAACTGAAGTTTATTTAGTGCTTTATCCGGGTAGGCGCAAAGTAGAGCATTGCAGTTGTCTAGAAGTGACAAAAGCTTGGATTAACTTTTCTGCATCATTTTTGGACAAAGTTTCTGATTTTTGCAATGTTACGAAGATGGAAAAAAGCTGTCCTTGAAATAGTCTTGATGTGTTCGTCAAAAGAGAGATCAGGGTCCAGAGTAACGCCTAGGTCCTTCAGTTTTATTTGAGACGACTGTACAACCATCAAGATTAATTGTCAGATCCAACAGAAGATCTCTTTGTTTCTTGGGACCTAGAACAAGCATCTCTGTTTTGTCTGAGTTTTTAAAAGTAAAACATTTGCCGCCATCAACTTCCTTATGTCTGAAACACAGGCTTTCAGGGAGGGCCATTTTGGGGCTTCACCATGTTTCATTGAAATGTAGAGCTGCGAATCCTCCACATAGCAGTGAAAGTTAACATTGTTTTGAATGACATCACCAAGAGGTAAAATGTATAGTGAAAACAATAGTGTTCCTAAAACGGAACCTTGAGGAAGTGCGAAAATTTGTTGATTTGTCAGAGGATAAACCATCCACAGATACAAACTGATTTCTTTCCTTATAGACCAATTTGGGTTTCCAATCTCTCCAAAAAAATGTCATGATCGATGGTGTCAAAAGCAGCACTAAGGTCTAGGAGCATGAGGACATGGCTACAGTGTTTTTGTAATGGTGTTGTATTTAATGGTAAATGTCACTAATCACACTACATATAGAGCTGTTTTTAATGATTTTATTGAAAAACCTTTGACTTCCTTGCAGTGATTCATAATTGTATTACTTTATTAGGTTTGTCGCAACAGTTTTAGTCACTAGCCCATTCCTCCATCAAAGTGTTGTGCTTGTAGGGAAAGTCTTCATATGGAATTTGCACCATCGGGATAGCCATCTCATAAAGCTGCCATTTCTTAAACTGTTCAAGGAGAGTTGGATTGAAGCATTAGGTTGCTGGAAGTACAAACTGAATTGCTTTCATGGAGGACTGTCTTGACTTGTGAGTGATCACACAATGTATTTTCATCATGAGCAAAAGCTATTGTTTTTTTTGTAGTTGATGCATTTAAAAACTCAAGAGCCCATCAAAATTGATAAAATGGTGTAGCAGGAACAGCAGCATCTATTGTGCAAAACATGGTACTTTCAGAGTAATATATGGTAAATCTTGACTGTGACTTTAATGGCAAATTTTTCATAAAGGCTGGAAAACACCAGATTCACAGGGAATATATTACATAGGATGAAGAAACAATACTCCAAGCCGCAGCTCCATACTACTTGTCAGACATAGACCTAATGACCTTGTGTACCTATTGTAGAGTTGTGTAGTAGACTGGAATGTCTACATAGTCAGTGCCATTGAGAAACTGTTCACTTGAATAGTTAAATATTCTGAAAAGTAACAGCCTACCCTGCTAATAATGTTTCAAATTAGTTAAAATAGGGGAACCTGCTGGACCTACTACACACCGTTGGTTAACTGAGACAATGTGCCAGAGTTCTAAAAGTACAGACGAGCAGTTATGTTATGCTAATGAGTTTGTCACACTTCTGGCTGCAGATCAAGCGGTCCTGTCCCTGGGGTGATTTTTCATGGCAAACTGGTTTCATTCTGTATTATTTGTTTGGTTTTATTTGTACTATTCCCCACCCTGTTAGATGCAATTCATCTTTGTTAAGCAGATGGCTGGAAAAGGTTTAGTGTGTCCTGTACAGAATACCTCAGGGAGATGCAATCTTACAAACAATTCACAAAACTCCCAACTGAGTCTGAGATCATTAACATGAACTTTGACTTATGTGAATTCTTGTCTGAGTGCTGACTTCTAGAGTTTTGAGAATAATGTAAGTGTAGTCTAACTCTTGTAAGTGTAAAGCTTATAAGTGAAAGTGTAACACTTTAGTGGAATGTATCATGTAAAATATCATTTGTGTAATATCATATGTAAATGCATTATAGGATTTCATATCGTTTAATCATGTAAATGTGAAGTGACTCCGCTATAGCAATGGCCATTTTGTGTTTTTGCATTGGCCGATTTTTGCATGAACGACACTGACCATTGTGACTTCCTGTACATTCCTGACAGACAGGCTGACTTAATTCTCCTTACAACGGATTTGCCTGATTTTGGTGGACATTGTCTAATGCTGAGCCAGTTCATTAACTGAACACACCGTTCATCGAATACATTTAAGAATCAAGTTTAGTGTGAAAAATAAGGACTTGCAAGGAATTCTGGGAGGTTATACAACATTTTCCCCATTGCGTACTGGTGGGCATCTGCTGTGTGGAATCAGATGGTTTGAGTAAACAATACTATTATGTTGTTTTTTTTTTTGTTTTTTTTACTGCACTCACTCACCCATATACGTAGTTCCATACTGAGAATAGGCCACAAACAGGGTGATGTGCTGCTCAAAATAGCCCTGTTTACAAGGAACCCCTCTGGTGTGTTCTGTGTTTTTACGCCCTTCTCCAGAATCTTCTCTTTGCCATTAGTACATTATCGACCCAAATGAGTTGTGAAATTTGTAAAACGTTATTCCCAGGTGGGCCCCTAACGAGGACCCGACGCTCACCACTGTACGCCAATGTTCTAAAGTGTTCTAGGTTTTTGTTTTTCTCTTGAAGAACAATGCCTGGGTAGCTCCAGCTGCCTCACATCTTCAGTGTTTTGAAGCTAAGAAAAGCATTTGTAATTTGATAAGGCAATTCTACGCTCAGTGAATCAGCTTACTCTGATCATATTTTGGCTTAAATTAGCAGCATCTATGTAAAATGCACTCATTGTGCTGTTGCCTCAACATATGACTGAACTATTAATAACAGGTGTTGGTGTGAGCATAAGTAATTATACAAATATGTATGGTACTCTAAGACTGTAACTGTATGTCTGTATCTCTATGGCTCGATTGGCTCCCTTCTTTAGGGCAGAGTGTCTAGGTTTGTTTCTGATTGGCTTAAAGTCCTATGGGCTGGTGTGACTGTTTTTCGATTGGGTAGTTAGTGTCGGAACAGTATGTACTGAACTCTCCTTTCTTCCGTCTTTTGCCAAGTCTGTTCTTGAGAACATAGCTGTTCACTGGGGAGGAGTTCAACTTTAAGCACCTTTCGCAGCCTAAAGCAAGAAACAGTATGCCTGTTTAAACCATACACTATAGTATGCATAACCTATGCACAAATACAATTAAATAATATTTTATGAAGTCAAGAACAGACAAACATTTCTCCTATTTCAACGTTCATCCTCTCTGATCTCTCTCCTTGTCACTGTCAGATCGAGTCGCTCCCGCCGGAGCTGTTCCAGTGCAAGAAGCTGCGCACCCTGAACCTGGGCAACAACTGCCTGCATACTCTACCGTCGCGCTTCGGCGAGCTGACAGGCCTGACCCAGCTGGAGCTGCGGGGTAACCGTCTAGAGTGCCTGCCCGTGGAGCTGGGGGAGTGCAGGCAGTTGAAGAGGAGCGGCCTGGTGGTGGAGGAGGACCTGTTCAAGACACTTCCCACAGAGGTCAAAGAACAGCTGTGGAGGGCCGACAAGGAGCTGATCTGAGGAGAGAGTCCAGAGGGAGGCAGCCTAAGGAGAGGAGGAAAGCGGGAGAGAGGATTGGGCAGTGGAGGCTGATGTCACTTTCAATTGATGGCCATTCTCAAATTTCTCCCTCCTTCCAGCCTCCACTAGTATGGGGTAGGAGAAAGGGGGGAGATGTGTCCATATTGCTGGACACGCATCCAGAGAGGGATGGATGGTTGGTTGGTTGTTGTCTTGGCTCTCCTGGCTGAATTATTCTTTTTTAGGGTCACTGGTAGGACTGCCACAATTACAGTATAACCGTGTAACCGATGAAGACAGTCATAACCATTTAAAAAAAATACAAACAGCTGGCTGAATAACCACAATGCAGCAGCATCAGCACACAGAAATAGAACAGTCTAGGAAAATCTAACCTTGGCAATTTGACTGGTAAACTTGTAGGTACACTTGCAATGGCTGCCTGATATTGCGACGCAATAATTTCCATGGTAATGTAGAATGTTCATTCAAATTATGTTAACTGATGTAGCTCATGCAATGTATTTTTTTTGTAATGTCAGTTGAGTTGATTGAATCAAATCGCAGCACAAATTACTTCCTGCTTTGAAACTATGGGTACACTGTCAATAGCCGCCACCACCCATTATGCCATAATTTACTTGAATTGGGATGCCTGTTCTATTCATTATATTTCTATGGCAGCACTTGCCGTCTGGAGGAGAGGAGAAAATGTAAATCTACCAAAAAATTATACATTTTTTGCTATTCAAACATTTATTACGGTGACCGCGGTAATTACAGTTATCCAAAATTCCATGACCATCAAATCCCTAGACACAGGGTCACAAGATGTTCATTAACAGACTAACCAGATGGAGACCTCTCCTCATCAACTTTATGGTTCTTTCCCCCTTTTAAAAAAAAATAAAACGAAGTGCAAAATCGATCGTGGTCGAATGCTGATTAGGAGAGGATGAGAGACAGAAATTAAATGCTTGTGAGATTGAGGATTTTTTTTTTGTACGGAGTCATCTCAGTATGGATCAGGGGTGTCAAACTCATTTTGCCAAGGGGGCTGCATTTGGTCTTTGAGGTCAATCCTCCCGGACTGTCTAGCTTTCATTTCAGTGATTTAATAGCGAGTTGGACACAGTCAAGAAACTGTATGAATGTAAGTCCATTATCATTTCTAAACCATTTCCATTTGGTTTTAGTCATTTTAAACTATATTGAGTATGTTTCCCCCCCAAAAGGAAAACAATATTTCTATATTTTTTTTTCTCAAACAACCGGCAGGCAGTATGTTTTGACACTTCTGGTATAGACAGTGGCCACAGAAGGACAACATAAAAGAGTTGGTGTGAGAGTGGAAGGTTCATGTAGCCTACAAAGCAATATGTGTGTGTGTGCTCCGTTTTCCATCTTCACTTGGAAGTATACAGTCCACGAGTCTGTTTATCCAAACGCCAGTGAGATGACACAGGATCTGACTGGTTAATGAAACACTATGGCCGATGCAACCAAAGCAGGGCCCTGTTTTATTAGGCACCAAATAGTGGGAAATGGACTGAAACTACCTGGACTTGTCCAAAAATAACACTAATTTTTGTTTTCTGCAAAACATTTCAAAATGTTTGTTACCGTGTGCCCTAATGAAAACAACCCAGATATTTGCACTCCAACACAGTAACTGTGGATACATCATTGGCTAATACAGAACACATTTGTGCGGTATATTCTGCATGAATATCAGAGATACTTTTTTATTGAATGGACTTGGAGTAGACAACATTAGAGGTCAATTGCCACCAAAGGTGATTCCTTTAAGACCAGCCAGGCAACTCTTGTTACTAATATGGCCTTCCCTTTTGGGTGCTGTAATGTATGTCCCACGCTGTGTGTCATTACAACCATCATGTTCATGATTTTTCTAAATATGCAGACAAATGTATATCTTATAATGTTGTAAATTTATGTTTCAAGAATTTACATGGTATTATTATTCTCACCAGCTGTTCCAAGTTATTTTAAAAGGAGAGGGAAGCCTCACTTTGGAGGAAAGTAAGATGAATTCATCTTTGTTGACATTTTTTTTAAATGTAATAACTACATACATAACTGCCCTTTTTGCAAGGTTACCAATGGGTGTTTTGAGTCCAGTTCTGTTCTGAAAAGGCCTCAGTCTTGGATTTGTTAGTAAAGGCTAGAGCCCAGCTCTAAAAGGTTGGAGCAACGCTCACAGAGTAAGAGTGCATCAGAAGAACAAACAATCCCAGAGCAGAGGCTCGCTGGTCGAGACTTGACTGGTTGAATTCAGACCTACTTTAATGTTGAAGTATTATTCTCTGACATGTTCCAAACGGTTTGAAACATTTGAAAACAACTGCAAACAGGTACACCCCAGGTCACTCCTTAAACGGCTGTTATGACTGATGTGGTTGAGCTATCTCAGGGCTTCACTGGAGAGCTCATTGATTCACAGCTTTAATGTGGCACAGGTTTGAAGGGGTAAATATGATAACAGTTAGCGCTGACTGAATCGGAGAAGAAAATTGAGTTTCTGATAATAGAATAGGATAATATATTTCAGAATATATTGTTGTATATAATTACTGTCATTCTTTAAAAGCCATATAGTGTCATAAAGAATCCCCCTCTTTGTGTAAGCCTCGTTCTGTTCAGCTGAGGTAGCGGTTACATGCTATTCTTCTGTATCACATCTAACTCTATAAATGTATTGTTTTGACACTGAACTATTTGTATCTAACCAGATCTAATGCTCCAGCTTTTTATCCTTTTTCATATAGCCCTCCCCAACAAATTAAAAATCTGTTTTTATCCTGACCTGTACTTGTACTGACCTTCAACACAGTGGGAACACTGTCACTTCCCTTAATCACAAGATTAGGCATTCCCCCCCTAAAAAGCACAGAGAGATTTCAAACTTCTATTTCACAACCCCCCCTCCCCCTCTAGTATGTCGCCATGGAGGAAACAGGTGGAGGGTGAGGTCAGCAAAGTGTTTACAGAGCAGTGGAACTAGGAAATGTGGTAACATTTTATTTGGATAGTCTGTAGAACATATACATATGAACTAAGTTACATTTCAGCTATCTACTAGCCCTAACCAATTACATTATATTTTAGTCATTTAGCAGAGGCTCATATCCAGATCTACATACAGGAGCAAATAGGGTTAAGTGCCTTACTCAAGGGCACATCAACATATTTTTCACCTAGTCTGCTTGGGGATTCAAACCAGCGACTGGCCCAACGCTCTTAACTGCCAGGCTACCTGCCGCCCTAACTTTAACCCTTATTCTAACCCTTACTGTAACCTTTGCAAGAAGTTGCTTATTAACAAAGTGTGACCGGAAGTGTGTGTGACCCACAGAAAATGCTTCCCCCGATCACGTCACTGTAGGAACGGTTTCTGTTCGGCTCAAGGTGCATGTTCTGGGGTCAGATTGCAGTACCCTCATTATGAGCTTAGTCGTTAGGGAGATTAAATAAGATCTGATCCTGTATCAGTGGTTGGAGACAACCTCTACTGTACATAACCCCCCCCCCCCCCCCCCCCATCTGTATAGGACTGCCAGTATGTTCGGTACTGTAGGTAGTCATACCATGGTCACAACAGTTGACTGTAAGGGTGCAGGTAGCCAAGCGGTTAGATCTGGAGGCAAAAGAAATGCACACCTATTTAGGCGAGGTGCTGGCCAGCGGAGTGGAACACTTAAATAAAGGAGAGGAGCTCAGATGCTAAAGTATTTATGTCCAACGTTTCGACAGACAAGCTGTCTTCATCAGGGTATAATGTAACATCTGTATAGGATCTATATAGGACTGTGCCAGTATGTTAGGTTAGGTAGTCATGCCATGGTCACAACAGTTGACCGCAAGGGTAGCAGGTAGCCAAGCGGTTTGAGCATTGGGCCAGTAACCAGAAGGTCACTGGTTTGAAGACCTGAGCCGACAAGGTGAAAAATCTGTGTGCCCTTGAGCAAGGCACTTAACCGTAAAGTGCTCCAGAGGCACCATATCACTATGGCTGACCCTGTAAAACACCTTTCACTGCACACATCCTATTTCATCTTCATCCCATCACTTTTATCTCCCATCAGCAATGTGACTGTTGTGAATGTCATTTTACATGTATGTATCCCAACATTTCTTTATTTAATGTTTTTTTTTTTTCCAGATTTACTTAATGTTTGTTTTCATAAGCAACATTCAAGTTCTCATAGACTGGTCAGAAATGGTGTTCATGAGCTATGCAATGCTCGTTTTATTTCAATAGTCCTCCTGTGTATCCAGTGTGGGTGGAGCGCCCTCCTGTGGGAGGTCTGAGTAACAGAGGAAAGTGTTCACTATCATTTTCTCCGTTTTGTAATGTAAAAAAAATGCTGTAAGGTTGTGTGTATTACCATCAAAATATTAGAATTTTCTGACTCTTAATGGCCAGTCATTTAACCACATTGTGTATCATTTGGGTAGCATACCAAAACATACTCTAAGCAGCATTGATGCTTTTCATGATTATGTATTTGACCTGTTTTGGGGGATAGTTTCTAGGTTAACTCTTATTGCATATGCATAAATAGGCAAACTACCTACTTTTTAATAGGGGGTTCATGATACTACACGATATGGTTCATGATAGAGTTCAAAAGTTGGTCTAAAAAACACAGCCTATGGAAACAGTTCAGGGAGTCCGAGATAAAGGCTTCTTATTACATATTGTACTTTGCTTAGTTGATGATAACAGCCAAGTTATCACCTAACTAATGCCGTCTTTATTCATTGTGTATTCATTCATCGTGTTATTTTTCCCTCTGCGATGTTATGAAGGGTCGTAAGTAAGCATTTCACTGTTAGTCTACACCTGTTTACGAAGCATGTGACAAATACAATTTAGTTTTGTGATATCTCCGTAGCGTTAACAATTGACACGGACATGGCATGCTCTCTCAATATTGGGTAGGGCTACGGAAGTGCACATTGTCTGTCTGTCAAACAATGGTTTTTATTTCTTATAAGCCATACATTGGGTGGTCAACAGGACAATGATACATATTTCTGTCAGCCAACTGAATGAGATCAGTTGGTACAAGCCTGTATCTTTCTTTCTTTGATGTTTTGCTGGCTGGCATTGTAAGGGCCCTGATGTGTGCTGGCTTTTGTTCCTGTCAGGTTTTGGTTCCTTTCCATCTGCTTGGACAGTCTGGTCTTCATCTCAACCCACACATTTTATGCCAGGCTCACATACTGTACGCCACCCACATTGGGCGGCACTATAATGTTGCTCTTGTTTCATTTAAGTGTTAAAACATAACATGGACCTGTCAAAAGTTAACGGGCAAATGACAATCTGTATCTCTACTACATCAGTCTTGCCCATGTAATGATAGGTCTTCACTTCGTTGCCAAAATGAGTGAACACTGGCTTTCTTAGTGGAGAAATTATGAATGCCCCAGACTCTTGCAACAATGGAATATTTGAGCCTTGACAACACCACAACAGTTGTTTTACTGTGCCTATTTTTATTTGTACTATTCTGATATAAATGATAAAGGAAAACACTTATCACTGTCTCCATGTATTTATTTCCATTAATGACTTGCCTACTGATATCGACCCCAATTCAAAACAATTGTCAATGGAGAATCTCCATTCAAAGTACCCTTTTAGTCCAGAACTATAGGCCTAATCTGGGAAACCAGCCTTTAAAATCTCAGCAACAGCCAATGTACAACAGTCTTAAATAATTCCCACTATCCAGTTCAAGCGTTTGGATGGGATGGCGTTTGGGGATGAATTGCAGATACAGGTAGGCCTAGGTCCTGAGCAGCAGCATCGACATGGTTAACATCGAAAATCCTATTACTTCACTACTGTTACATTTTAATCGAGTTAGACGTCTACATCACGTGGTACTTCTAAGCAGTTTAGACCAGGAGAACCCGGTTAAAGTAGATACGGAGCTTAATTTTGAGTTTTCAGCATGGACTTTCTAACAGATCAAGATGCGAAAAAGGTCAGCCTAAAATGTAGACCTAAGCGTATATATTTATTATTTTGTATTGTATTTACTGTCAAACTTGCGTAGTAATGGCTCTCATAGCGATGGCCTATCGTCACTTATATAATTTCAGTAAATTAGTTACTTACCCTGTAGGCTGCACAGATATGAGAAGCATTTCATTTGTAGGCTACATTTTGTGCAACATCAATGTGACATTTTTGTCCATACAGTGAAAATGCAACTTGCATGCCCATGATTCAAGTGATTTACAATGTAGCACATGTAGCCTACTCACTAAATCCATTGTAGACCATCAGCGACCCTTGCATAACTTCAGCTGCTGCCAAGACCTCGGCTACAATTCTAATTAAAAAACGAAACTAACTTAAACACATTTTGTGAAAATCCAAATTACAGCCAAAAAATGTATTTCTATAGGACTCTAGTGTGCATATACTGTGGTGGTGAATACTTTCTGGACCTTTTCAACAGTACCAGGAGGACGGGTACATGATCCTGGACGGGCTCCTCAGCCCGGCGGAGTGTGATGAGCTCCGGCAGAGGATGGGAGAGATCGTGGACCGGATGGACGTTCCAGAACATTGTCGGATCCAGTTCTCCACCAATCACGACGAGCAGTTGAAAACACAGGTTAACATCCCACTGGGCACAACTGGTTGATTCAACGTTACTTCCACGTTATTTCAAGAAAAACATTAAATGTGTTGACATTGAATCAACTTGGGAAACTGATTTCGATTTGCAAAATGTAATCAACGTCAGGGACATTTTTTCTCACCCAACGTTGAACCTATATCCAGTGAAAGGTGAAAGGGTCATTTATTTTCTGAGGGGGGGGGGGGGGGTGTTCATGTTGGATTTCCATTAGTTGACAACTCAACCAACTGTAAATCAAAATGAGATGTTGAGCTGACATCTGTGCCTGGTGGGATTGCACAGGAATTGATTATGTCTGCTGTAGCCTACATTGAGTGAACTGGTTTGCTTTCTGGTTTGCTTTTCTGACCCAACCATGTGTCTTCTCCATGTCTACCTATTAAAATTATAAAGATGCAGGTAAGGTTCTTTATTCCCTTCTATGCATTTCCTCCCTCTAGACTTGTCTTTATAATAATTCCTTTGTCAACGCTCATGTGTGACCCTTGCTGTCACTTGTGTAACATTGTCACACTCCACACTGCCCTTCCCCACCTGGACAAAATTAACACCTATGTGAGAATGCTGTTCATTGACTTAAGCGTTCAACAACACATTTGCCACGCTGATCCTCAACACGGGGCCCCCTTAAGGGTGCGTGCTTAGTCCCCTCCTGTACTCCACGTTCACCCACGACTGCGTGGCCAAGCACGACTCCAACACCATCAGTAAGTTTGCTGACGACACAACAGTGGTAGGCCTGATCACCGACAATGAGACAGCCTATAGGGAAGAGGTCAGAGACCTGGCAGTGTGGTACCAGGACAACAACCTTTCCCTCAACGTGAGCAAGACAAAGGAGCTGATCGTGGACTACAGGAAAAGGAGGGCCGAATACGCCCCCGTTCACATCGGCGGGGCTGTAGTGGAGTGGGTTGAGTGTTTCAAGTTCCTTGGTGTCCACATTACCAAGAAACTATCATGTTCCAAACACACCAAGACAGTCGTGAAGAGGGCACGACAACACATTTTCCCCCTCAGGAGACTGAAAAGATTTGGCATGGGTCCCCAGAACTTCAAAAGGTTCTACAGCTGCACCATCGAGCATCCTGATTGGTTGCATCACCGCCTGGTATAGCAACTGCTCGGCAGCCGACTGTAAGGTGCTACAGAGGGTAGTGGGTACGGCCCAGTACATCATTGGGGCCAAGCTTCCTGCCATCCAGGACCTATATACTAGGCGGTGTCGGAGGAAGGGCCAAAAAATTGTCAAAGACTCCAATCACCCTAGTCATAGACTGTTCTCTCTGCTACCGCACGGCATGCGGTACCGGAGCACCAAGTCTCGGTCCAAAAGGCTCCTTAACAGCTTCTACCCCCAAGCCATAAGACTGCGGAACAATTAATCAAATGGCCACCTGGACTATTTACATTGACCCCCTCCCCCCTTTGTTTTTACACTGCTGCTACTCGCTGTTTTATCTATGGATAGTCACTTTACCCCTATCCACATGTACAAATGACCGCGACTAACCTGTATCCCCGCACATTGACTCGGTACCCCCTGTATATAGCCTCGTTATTTTGTTACTTTTTATTTTATTGATTACTTTAGTTTAATAAGTAAATATTATTTAGTAAATCTTGAACTGCATTGTTGGTTAAAGGCTTGTAAGTAAGCGTTTCACGGTAAGGTCTACACCTGTTGTATTAGGCACAATTTTTTTTTGTTGATTTGCTCTTATAGCTGGAATACCTTATCCTTATCTATCTGCAGGGAAACGCTGACTACTTCATCACCAGTGGAGATAAGATCCGCTTCTTCTTTGAGAAAGGAGTTTTTGATGATAAAGGTGAGGCCTTATTATGAATCAAGGTTAATCTCTCAACTCACTGAAATGTGATGCAATATAGAATGTGTTGGATTTATTTGACATTGATTGACAGCTAAGTGTCACTTGCTTTATAGGAGATTTCACCGTGCCAAAAGAACGCTCTCTCAACAAAATTGGACATGGTGAGTTTCAAATCTTTGATTAGATGTTGTGCTTATCTTTCAAAAGTTTTGATAACATTTTTTGCCAAGACTATCAGATAGATCTAGTATCCAGTAATCTACAGTATTCATGATCCTATTTCGTCTCCAATAGCACTCCATGCCTATGAGCCTTTATACAAAACTGCCACTCATTCACCCAAGATTCAGGTGAGAATTCCTTCAGCAGCTAGTCAGTAAAGGACACAACAGATAAACTGTTACAGTTAGATTAACACTGAAGAATACAGACTTATTGCTTATCTGTATTTTTTTGAAACTGCACTGTCGGTTAGGGGCTCGTAAGTAAGCATTTCACGGTAAGGTCTACACCTGTTGTATTCGGCGCATGTGACTTATAAAATTTGATTTGATTTGACTGCCCTGTTTCTCTCCCAGGGTATAGCCAAGAAGCTTGGTCTGAAGAGTCCTGTGATTTTGCAAAGCATGTACATTTTCAAGGTACAGTGCACACCAGCTTTTTACATTTTACTAGTCTGACTTTTTCTTTATAAAGTGTGGTAACTGGTTCTGACATTACTCCGTTGTGTTTTTCAGCAACCAGGGATCGGTGGAGAAGGTAAGAAAATGACTGAAACAACTGTTTACGAATACTGTAGAGTTTCTGTGATTGTGTGTGTGTATTTTGAAGCCCATATGGCACTTTGCCTACCTGTTTGTCAGTGACGCCCCACCAAGACGCTACATTCCTCCACACGGAGCCCCTGGGCAGGGTGATGGGCGTGTGGATCGCCCTGGAGGATGCCACCCTGGACAATGGCTGCTTGTGGTTCATCCCCGGCTCACACAACAGTAAGGCACTAATGATGACCTTTGACCCATGTTAAAAGTCCATTCATTATTCATTGGTGCCAAGACCCGGGACTGGTTATTTATCTCAGCTCCTCCTTTGAGATTTCAAAACAAGTTCAAGTAAATTGAGAACCACTGCCTTCATCAGTCTCAACCAGGTTTTGAATAACAGGGGTGCCCCACTAAGGAGTCAGCATGTAATTCAAACCATGATCTCCCCCTTCCCTCTAGATGGTATCACCCGACGTATGGTGCGGACCCCTGAAGGCACCTATCCCCTGACAGACTTTGTTGGGAGAGAGGCAACCTATGACGATAAGCTGTTCATACCTGCACCTGTCAAAAAAGGTATGTGGCTCATTTCTCCTGCTGACTGTCAACTGGCCTGTAATGGTGGGTCACATAATATTTACATAAAATAAACCAAAGTGTGCCTCGCTCTTGACATCAGGGACACTGACCTCAAAAGGGTTGGTTAATAACTGCAAAACAGACCTCAGTTTGTAGTGTCTGCACTGTTGTCTTTTCCACTGTGTTAGAGGGAGCAGGGTGGAGTGGGGATCAAAGGTTACTGAGTGGTACAGACTGAAGCACACAGCCAGTTAACACTTCATTGACTTTTGAGTCTTTAGTAACCGTTAATCAGAAAATATCAACATGCACAGTTGACTTAAACTGGTCTGTCAGGTTCATGACTGTTCCGTAGAGAAACATTGATAGCATGTTAGTAAGTAACTTTCTATCTATTTTGTCTCTGCTCAGGTGGGGTGGTGCTGATCGATGGAGAGGTTGTCCATAAAAGTGAGCAGAACACTTCAGAAAAATCGCGCCATGTCTACACTTTCCACATCATGGAGTCTCAGAAGACAAAATGGAGCCCTGAGAACTGGTGAGTGTATGACAATGTTCCCTTCCTATGAAGTCAAACACACATAATCCAGGAAAATATGTAATAGAGTATGTCCTGCATAGTCAATGCTCAATTATGAACTGGGTGGTTCGAACCCTGAATTTCTTATTGGCTGACAGCCGTGGTATATCAGCCCATATACAGTGCATTCGGAAAGTATTCAGACCCCTTAACTTTTTCCACATTTTGCTACGTTACAGTCTTATTCTAAAATTGATTAAATCGTTTTTTTTCCCCCTCAATTTACACACACTACCACATGATACATCAAAAACAGGTTTAGACATTTTTGCAAGTGTATTAAAAAAAACTTAAATATTACATTTACATAAGTATTCAGACCCTTTACTCAGTACTTTGTTGAAGCACCTTTGACAGCGATTACAGCCTCAAGTCTTCTTGGGTATGATGCTACAAGCTTGGTACACCAGTATTTGGGGAGTTTCTCCCATTCTTCTCTGCAGATCCTCTCAAGCTCTGTCAGGTTGGATGGAGAGTGTTGCTGCACAGCTATTTTCAGGTTTCTCCAGAAATGTTCGATCAGGTTCAGGTCCGGGCTCTGGATGGGCCACTCAAGGACATTGAGACTTGTCCCGAAGTCAGTCTTGCGTTGTCTGGGCTGTGTGCTTAGGGCTGTTGTCCTGTTGGAAGGTGAACCGTCGCCCCAGTCTGAGGTCCTGAGTGCTCTGGAGCAGGTTTTCAGGCTGGAGTGTGTCAGCAGTTCCTGCAAGAGGTAGGTATTGATGCTATGGACTGGCCCGCCCGTTCCCCAGACCTGAATCCAATTGAGCACATCTGGGACATCATGTCTCGCTCCATCCACCAACACCACATTGCACCACAGACTGTCCAGGAGTTGGCAGATGCTTTAGTCCAGGTCTGGGAGGAGAACACTCAGGAGACCATCCGCCATCTCATCAGGAGCATGCCCAGGCGTTGTAGGGAGGTCATACAGGCACGTGGAGGCCACACACACTACTGAGCCTCATTTTGACTTGTTTTAAGGACATTACATCAAAGTTGGATCAGCCTGTAGTGTGGTTTTCCACTTTAATTTTGAGTGTGACTCCAATTCCAGACCTCCATGGGTTGATGAATTGGATTTCCATTGATTATTTTTGTGTGATTTTGTTGTCAGCACATTCAACTATGTAAAGAAAAAAGTATTTAATAAGATTATTTCTTTCATTCAGATCTAGGATGTGTTGTTTAAGTGTTCCCTTTATTTTTTTGAGCAGTATATATATTCCATTTTAGAATAAGGCTGTAATGTGGAAAAAGTGAAGGGGTCTGAATACTTTCCGAATGCACTGTATACCACGGGTAGGACAAAGCATTTATTTTTACTGCTCTAATTACGTTGGTAACCAGTTTATAATAGCAATAAGGCACCTCGGGGGTTTGTGGTATATGGGCAATATGGCCAGGCACTCCGCGTTGCATCATACATAAGAACGGCCCTTAGCCGGGGTATATTGGCCTTAGACCACACCCCCTCGGGCCTTATTGCTTAATTATAAACTGGGTGGTTTGAGCCCTGAATTCTGAAGGCTATGGTATATCAGACCGTATACCACGGGTATGACAAAATATTTAGTTTTACTGCTCTAATTACATTGGTAACCAGTTTATAATAGCAATAAGGCTCCTCTGGGGTTTGTGAAATGGCCAATATACCATGGCTAAGGGCTGTGTCCAGGCACTCCGCGTTGCATGTAAGAACAGCCTTTAGCTGTGGTATATTGGCCATATACCACACCACCTCGGACCTTATTGCTTAAATATACACCTTTTTATTGGTTAGTGACAGTGATCCAAATGGATCTTCGTCAGGTCTTTCACAGAATAGCACACGAGGCATTCGCGGCACGCTGTACACTTCTGATACATTGAAATAGATACAGTAAGTGATTAGGGGGGATATAAGGTGTTGAGGTAAAGGTGTTCCTCACTCTTTTTTGACAGGTTACAGCCCACAGAGGAGCTTCCTTTCCCTGCCCTGTACACCAAGTAATCCTGGTTCCCTCTGTCTGCCACTACACTGAATGGATGGACCGAGGCAGACACCTTCACTTGTCCCTAGAGAAGATCTTCAGTCAAACAGGACTAACACATTATCAGAATTCAACCAGTGAAAAATGATCATGCATTAACATACTATACTTATGTCACCCAATACAAGAGGTCTACAAGACATGAGATACTGAGTGAAGGACAACAGTCATTGTGCGAATAGATGATTTTATATAGCAATGGACCAAAATGTGATGTTGAAAATGTGATTTTACATATGCTCCCTCCCAAATGTATGAATTTTAATACCAGAATAATTTGTTAAATAAACAAATTATCCCCTCCAGATTAAATGTTTTTGACGTTCTCTTTTCTGGTATTATAAACTTTTCTACTACTTGACAGCATTGTTTTTTCTTATGCATCTCAGCCTCACTCCTGAAAAAAAAATAACTTTCTTGACTAGGTCCGGGATTCAATCTGATCGCGCATTGCGGCTTTTAAAAGGAGATTTACGAGATGACATGCAGTGTTTACCGTGAATCGAACAACAATGGCTTTAAAATATGCAATGCCTATAACCTGCAATCGGATTGATCCTGGCTTAACGCCATGATAAAGTGACCAGCAGAGCCCAGGTTGCCAGTGGTAGAGGGTCAGAAAGGGGCTGTTGAAATGTGGTCATGGTTTAGTCAACCTAAATATGGTTACATTTGGACCAAGGGATATAAAGACACCTCTGTTATTTCCCAGGTGTGTGTGTGTGTGCGCTTGCGCTCCAGGACATTGGTCAGAAGACTTGCAATTAGGCTTCTATAATAAAATGAGTGGGCATCTAGGGTTGTTTACACAGGCAGCCCGATTCTGATTTTTTTCCCCACTAATTGGTCTTTTGACGAATCAGATCAGCTCTGAAAAAAAGCTTATGTGAAAAGATCTGATGTGATTGGTCAAATGACCAATTTGTGGAAAAAAGATTGGGCTGCTTAAACACAGCCGTAGTGGGGCACTGTCGTGAGCAACGAATCACCATGGCAATGTTTACACAGACAGACAATTCTAATCTTTTTACCGATCACATCAGATCTTTCAGTGAAAACAATTATCAGAATTGGGCTGCCTGTGTGTGCGCATGTGCTTCAGGGTATTAGTCAGAAGACATGTAATTAGGCTTTATAAGATTAGTGAACATTTAGTAGTAGCACACTGAAGTGAACAATGAACCAATGTGTTTGTGTGAGGAACAGTTAATTCAAATCACGTGTTTTAGCAGTTAATCTCATTCAGATTCCCTTAAGTATCCAACATATCTTCTATCTGATCAGAAACACGGTTTGCCTCATCAAGGTATGTCTTCCTGATAGATCAATGTGAGACATTATGCCCACAAATCTACCCTGCTATCTATGGATGAAAAACAGACAAACATCTAGCATAAAAGGCCTTTAATGATGCAACAATCTGCCATGCAATACAAGTGTTTCCCGTCAAAGGCAAGAAACGGGACAAAAACAAAGGCAAAAACAAGCTCATAAGTTATCATTACGGATTATTGGAAAAGGCAACAAACAAAATACTACTTATTTATTACAGATTCATCAAATACTGTCAGTTCCATGCTGAAAAAACAAGGTCTCTCCAGAATGCACAGTAAACTGGAGCTCTACCAGACTCAATGTACACTATTGTTTGAGTGCCAATTTCAGTCTAGTTTAACTAGGCTATGAGAACGCAGAGGCTCCTATGGACCACAGGAGGTTGGTGGCACCTTATTTGGGGAGGATGGGCTTCTGGTAATGGCTGGAGCGGAATGGTATCAAATACATGGTCTCCATGTGTTTGATGCCGTTACATTCGCTCCATTCCAGACATTATGAGTCATCCTCCCCTCAGCAGCCTCCACTGCTATGGACAGTTGTAGTTTGACGTGACATGTCTGACTCAGAGGCGTTTACACAGGCAGATCAATTCTGATATTTTGCCCAATTATTGGCAAAAGAGCTGATTGGTCAAGACTAATTAGTGGGAAAAGATCAGAAGAATTGGGCTGCCTGTCTAAACACAGCCAGATAGGAAAAGATGCATCTACAGATAACTAGTATAGCATCTTAATGTTAGCTGATTTAATTAAAAAAAAGGTACATGTAGTTACTTTCATTGTTCCATAAATACATACCTTCCTGCAGCTTATAAACACTGTCAGGAAATGAATTTAATCATTTCTAAATTTAACAAAACATGAATTCAATATGTTCATGATACATGTGGCCCTGTTATCATCTCTACAATTTATTTCCAATATACAAATCAGATTTTTGGGGGATGGACGTTAAGGAAATTCATGTATATTTTGGAAAGGGTCCTATCAAAACACCCGGATAAAAGACAAAGGATTCATACAAAACTGAAAAGATACTGTAGGGTCATTTCTGTATACAAGTTACAGTAAAGGATTTCAAAATGTTTAATGTCATGCTATAGTGTATAAACTGCTGCCATATTGAAGAATCAACCAGTCTACTTCAACACAAACCATGCTGTCAGCTAGAGTATCTACAGTACTAGGTAATGTGTGATACAAAATATACTTCTTTAAGGCAAATATGTCCCGCAATCAGTCCGTAATATTGCCACAACAAGAAATGCAAATAAATTATATTCAGATGAAATTGTAACAACAACAAAAAATGCTCTGAAAAACAAATGATCAAATTATGTTCTTCAAAAGCCTGTACAAAGGTAGCTTTCCTTTAGCAAAAAAAAAAAGCCCATCACAATTTATTAAAACGTGCCATTTACCAGTGTCTGCCATGACAGCTGATCAGGGAAACTTAATTCCGGCTAAAATACATTTTGTCCAATGTACTGAACTCCATCTCCTGTTGTATAATTCAGGAGTTTGGATTTCAGAGTGTTACAGTGACATTCATCCTCTGTCCCTCAGGGGAATCCCTCACCTCCCCATCAAGACAGAGCTGGTCATATTCACTAATAATAATAATAATAATAATAATAATAATAATAATAAGGGTGCTTCTATTTGTCCTATTTCACTCATGTACAAGTGTGTTAATACGCATGTGTGAATTGGAAATGTATAATTTTTTTGCATATCCCAACTCTGAGACACCTTTGCAGAGTGGAGTCATGGCCAGGGTCAGCCATTATCAAGTGGTTAGGCACCAAACAGAAGAAAACAGACTGAAACAAGGCGGGACTACCCCAAACTTGTCCAATGAGGAATGCTCGTTTTCATTTTCCGTTGCCAGACATTTTGCTACGGTGTGCCCTAATGAATACGACCCTGCTCTCAAACAAAATGATTTAACCTCCCTTATCCTCACCAAGCAACTGATATGAAGAAAAAAAAACAGTAGTGTGCATGTTGAACCGACTTGTTGTATTCTAGCTGAACATCACTGATTCTATTGTCATGCTCTGTTGTCCCACAAAATGAAGAGCGAAATCTGGAGTGTATGTTCCATCTTCATGTATTTCTCATAATGTATGCAAGCTCATTCCCTAGCTATCAGTGCTATCAGATTGTAGTTCATCCTTTGTGCCAGCCATATTGATTTTCCCACACACGATCATGTTAGTGGAGAGATTATCAATGCAACATCAATACAACTGATCATAACTATTACTCTCACAAAGCAACAAAACAAAAAAAATCCTCAACAGTCATCCAATGAGGATTTCCATACATTCCCTTAGACTTTAAAATTCAGCAATTACATTGGTTAGCCTTTCCACTCTGACCTCTGGTCAAGAGGTCACCGTGTGGCTGTGTTTAAGTGCATCTGCTCAGCCGCTGATCACAGACTGAGAAGACCGACTGATCTACAAATCGCCTTGCATCCTAAACGGATACTCACTATGATTTGCAGATCTGTCAGTCTGCCGCCGCCGACTGCAAGGTAGTCGATCTCAAACATGACCTGTGTGCGGTGCTCCACGGGGGTCATCAGAGCAGCAGCAGGATGAAGAGGTAAAGTGGCAGCAGCAGGTTGTCTATCTGCGAGGTGTAGGCTTCCAGCATGGCTACCATGGTGATGGAGCCCACGATCCATGAGTAGGTGGAGTTCAGATTGATGGTGGGGTCGAATATGAGGAAGATGGCCACGGCGATGATCTGGGCGAATACTGACGTGGCTGTGCCCTCCACTGTCTTCTTGGTGCCCGGCCAGCGGATCTCGCCCATGCTGCTGCCGAACACCGACGCCACCGTGTCCCCCACACCCACCGCCAGCACCCCAGCATAGGGCACCAGGCCCCCCGCCCCGGGCAGGATGCCTTTGGGGGCGCAGGGCCCCGGGAACAGCCAGATAGGCAGGGACATGCCTAGGAGGAGATAGATGTGAGTGAGGATGAGAGGTCCAGAGTCACGCTCGTCTAGGAACAGGGTGAGTAACTGACGGAGGAGTTGCCCCAACGGGCGGATGCGGAAGTAGCGCACATACTCCAGGAGCAGGAAGGCCCCCAGGCAGCCCACAGAAGCCACGTGTAGGAGCTGGCGGTCATACACCAGGCCTGGGACGAAGGTGGCTACTACAATGAGGTGGAAGTACTTTCTGACTACTGTAGAGGCCTGGTGCTTCTTGGAGCCTGACTGGCGCTGGTAGTTCTGGTGCAGCACAACCAGGGTGGCCAGAGTGGCCAGCAGCACCCAGTAGCCCAGTAGGCACAGACGCTTGTCGTTCAGAGTCACAAAGTCCAGCAGCCACATGATGGGGTGGCGGCGGATGAGGAGGGAGAGCCAGGGCATGAGGATCCCCAGGCCCAGCACAGCCGTCATCATGTGGAAGAAGAGCGACGACACCCACGTCTCAGACTCCATGAAGCAGAAGAGCAGGGCGAAAAACACCCCTAGGAGAAGAGATCCTACCGCCACCACGGGCAGGAAGTAGTGGACTGGCTCCCCTTTGACCTCAGCCATGTTGAGTGAGCGCTTTATGAGCTGGTTGACGATGAAGCTGATGCCCCCGACGATGAGGAGGGCCTCGCCGGGCGTGAAGCAGCGCGGTAGCAGGTAGAGCACAATCAGACTCAGGTAGACGAATATCAGAAGCACCTCCAGAACCTCAATCACCTCCGACACCGTTAGGGTCTGCTTCACCGTGTACAGGATGGCACTGCTCGCCACGCCCGCGATCACGCATGTGTTGGTGGGCACGGGCCTTGTGATGCCCAGTGCGAGGAGCGACAGGAACAATGCCAGCATCATGCCCGTCACCGTGACCACCATGGAGAAACGCTCAAAGTAGACGTTCCCCGAGGCGGCGCACTTCTCCCGCAGCGCCACACCCAGCAGGGGCATCACCATGACGGCTGGGACGATGCCACTGTTGGCTGACAGGCGCCACTGAAAGACGGCGTTGCCATTACGGAGCAGGCGGTCCCACTTGTGCTGCACGTAGAAGGCCTGGATGACCAGGGCCACGCAGCACCAGGAGTGCTGGTTCCACACGGCCATGTGGACACACATCACCACAGAGAAGACCACCGCAGACTCCACCAGTACCGGGTTGGTCTGCATGGTTGCAATCGGGGGAGAAGACAGGGAGGGAGGGCGGTTCACAGCAGAGGACTCCAGCTTGAATACAAATCTCTTATTTAAAAGGTCTGTCAATTCCTTTCTGCGGCACACATCATGGTTAGTTATTATTTTAGTCCACAATCTTAGGCCTGTCTTGTATCTGTGAAGACAAAGTAGCAAAATGGCTGAAGCAAAATACAGTGAAAAACGATTTAATGAGAATCAAACGTTGAATATATTAGACATATTAAACCATTGTTTTCACATTACACTCACACTTATTTCAAAAGATCCACACCCCACATCGACTTGAAATAGCACTGAACCTTGGCCCACTGACTAATGCTGCGTTCAGTCGCCAGTCGAATTAGGAAACTCGGAAATGTCCGACATGTAACTGGTTAAACACCACACGTGTGTAACTACAACCGGAAATTTCCTAGATTCGACTAGTGCGTGAACGCGGCATAATGCCCATGACCGATTGCCACACTTAATATTCACTCCCAAATTAACTGGCAGGTAGCTAAATGAGATCATGGCTAATAATTGCTATGGATGAATTATTTACCAGAAATTGTACTAGACAGTAAAGTCTAGAGATGACAATACAAAAAAGGCAAGTCTAGACAAGTAGAAATGCCTTAACTCCAACCTTTTTCTCATACAAGAGGTGGTGAGGGTTGATATTATTTATACGGTATCTTTAAAAAGAACGATGTATGGTAACAAGCGTTAATTCATGATCATTCGAGATATCAAATAGCTTTTTGGCTATATGCATATGAACTGCTACATAACGTGGCCTTGCTACATATCCCTCTCACTGTAGTGAGAAATGCTTGAATGCAATTTCAGCCGATGCAGCGACTCCGCATCCTAGTTAACGTTAGCAAAAATTTATCTGACAAATGTACTGAGTTGAGTTCTCGTTCAGATAACCGTTTAATGGTCGAATACCGGCTATTTAAAATGAATTGAAAGCATCATAAATAGACTTACCCGGTAAATACTGCACATATCAGGTTAAATGAGTAAAGCGATATCCGATCTTTCGACTATTATATTCTGCCCAATCAGCTGGCGTTCCTCATACCCAGTAGGAGCTGGCCATATTGACAGCCAAGTCACGTGGTACATGGAAACCTTTATTTATGATGCATGATGTGCGATATTTTCTTATTATATATTTAATTTCATGTGAATGGCAAATGTTTGGTATTTATATACATTTAAAATCATAACTAGAAAAATAACATCCACAGGTCACGTGATGGGGTCCATGTCGCAGACAAGTTACGTCACGTTGCAGGGAGAAGATGGCGGACTCGGAGATGTATGTGAGGTAACTAAATGAAATACAACATGTCTATTTTGACCATTATAGCGTTCAAATTCATGGGTAAAGTTTAAGATGTGCATTAATTTAGAAATTGTACTTAAATTTGCACAGCAATGTGAAAGCTTCCCTTGGAGGGAACTATTTGCTAGTAGTAGCAAGCTGCTAGCTCGTTAACATGCTTGCTAACTACATTTGAATGGCATACTAGCGCGGTCTGTTACACAGTTCCAAACGCATGACGACAGCAGCATGCATCAACGAGACCTGAACTAGTAAGCTTAGTTAGCGTACAACTGGCATTTGTCTGGGAATACACTTTCAGACATGTATTCCTAATAAAAACATGTATTTGATAATTTAGCGAACTAACTTAACGTTGAAGCTGATTTTGCGTATTAAACTGTCTGGTACAGCTAATTAGCTAGCCTGTCAGCTGGAGGGAGTTGACAGCTGGTTCACAATAACAAACATCATAGCACACTTGTTATTAGTTAGCTTTGTTCTAACTGTGGCCACTCACGGCACTTTTATGAAGCTACGTTTTAATAGCCATGTCTAACTTAACCATATTTGCCATTATGCCACTAAAGCCATAACTCTGATTTCAACAGTTAACTGAGTTTAACCACCTGAAAAATACTATCTAGGGAACTATGGAATTGTTTTGCTTTTGCAGGAGCAGCCGAGAGTTGTGGACTATCTTACTGGGGAGATCTGCATTGAGGGAACCGGTATGTAACCTTTATTTCCTCACCTATCATATATATTTTATAATTCAACAAAGTCTTACAATGTCTGCCACTGTGCTTTTTTTTCTTCAATATTACATCCATCCTTGATGGATGAAGGCTCAAATAGAGGAAGAACTAGATCGAAATTGGGAACGATTACTTCAAGGACTGTGTTACTACAAAACACCCAGGTATGCTGTGCAATATAACTATTTAAATTATCCAATATGAAATACTTAAGCTTGTTGAGACCAAATTATTTGAAATTTTTCCTTGTTTTAGTTCATCAGCGGCGGAAAAACTGAAAGCGGACAAAGGTGTGGCCCAACCATTGAAGGACTTTGGGCTGAGGATCAGTAAACTGCTGGTAAGGAATGCTGAAATGATCTGACGGGATAGTGAATTAAATCAGATATACTGATTCTGTAATGATGCATGGCAAAAACAGGTATTATTTTGAATACTACAGTGGCTTGCGAAAGTATTCACCCCTTTGGCATTTTTCCTATTTTGTTGCCTTACACCCTGGAATTAAAATTCATTTTTGGGAGGGGGGGCTTGTATTATTTGATTTGCACAACATGTCTACCACTTTGAGATGCAAATTATTTTTTTGTGAAACAAGACAAAAAAAACAGAACTTGAGCATGCATAACTATTCACCCCCCCCCTAAGTCAATACTTTGTAGAGCCACCTTTTACAGCTGCAAGTCTCTTGGGGTATGTCTCTATAAGCTTGGCACATCTAGCCAGTGGGATTTTTGCCCATTCTTCAATGCAAAACTGCTCCAGCTCTATCAAGTTGGATGGGTTCCGTTGGTGTACAACAATCTTTAAGTCATACCACAGATTCTCAATTGGATTGAGGTCTGGGCTTTGACTAGGCCATTCCAAGACATTTAAATGTCTCGCCTTAAACCACTCGAGTGTTGCTTTAGCAGTATGCTTAGGGTCATTGTCGTGCTGGAAGGTGAACCTCCGTCCCAGTCTCAAATCTCTTGAAGACTGAAACAGGTTTCCCTCAAGAATCTCACTGAATTTAGCACCATCCATCATTCCTTCAAATCTGACTAGTTTCCCAGTCCCTGATGAAAAACATACCCACAGCATGATGCTGCTTCACTGTGGGGATGGTGTTCTCGGAGTGATGAGGTGTTGGGTTTGCGCCAGACATAGTGTTTTCCTTGATGGCCAAAAAGCTCAATTTGTCTCATCTGACCAGAGTATCTTCTTCCATATGTTTGGGGAGTCTCCCACATGCCTTTTGGGGAACACCAAACTTGTTTGCTTATTCTTTTCTGGCCACTCTTCCGTAAAGCCCAGCTCTTGAGTGTACGGCTTAAAGTGGTCCTATGGACAGATACTCCAATCTCTGCTGGGGAGCTTTGCAGCTCCTTCAGGGTTATCTTTGGTCTCTTTGTTGCATCTCTGATTAATGCCCTCCTTGCCTGGTCTGTGAGTTTTGGTGGGTGGCCCTCTCTTAGCAGGTTTGTTGTGGTGCCATATTCTTTCCATGTTTTTTAATAAAGGATTTAATGGTGCTCTGTGGGATCTTCAAAGTTTCTGATATTTATTTTATAACCCCAACCTGTACTTCTCCACAACTTTGTCCCTGACCTGTTTGGAGAGCTCCTTGGTCTTCATAGTGGTGTTGCAGACTCTGGGGCCTTTCAGAACAGTTGTGTGTGTATACTGAGATCATGTGACACTTAGATTGCACACAGGTGGGCTTTATTTTACTAATTATGTGTCTTCTGAAGGTAATTGGTTGCACCAGATCTTATTTAGGGGCTTCATAGCAAAGGGGGTGAATACACATGCATGAACCACTTTTACGTTTATTTTTAAGTTTTTGAAACAAGTATTTTCTTTCACTTCACCAATTTGGACTATTTTGTCTATGTCCGTTACATGAAATCCAAATAAAAATCTATTTAAATTACAGGTTGTAATGCAACAAATAGGAAAACGCCAAGGGGGATGAATACTTTTGCAAGGCACTGTATATAGTGTAATGATGCATGGAGACACAACACCAATTAACTTGAATACAGTATATGGACAGGGTATGATTAACAGTTGTAATTCCTTTCCTTTGTGGAATTTATTAACACACTTCTTTTTTTCAGGGTCTGGATCAACAGCAGAGTGTACAGATTTTACAATGTTACCTTCAAGAAGATTACAGAGGGACCCGCAACACACTGAAGGTAGTCTCTCTACCTCGCTCTCTCTCGCTCTGTGTGGTGATACTAGGTTCGGAAAAAATATCAGATGCCTGGCTGTGAAGGAAATCTATACTACTAAATATTTTCAGTCTAGACACATGTACCTTGACTAGAGATATCTTATCTGCCCTCATAGGATGTTCTGCAGGATGAGAGACCGAGCCAAGCCCTACTTCTGAAGGTTAGTACAAGCTCCCAAAAGCTAACTAAGTTTGCTGGTATTCTATTTCACCAGCTCATAAAGCATAATCAGGTCAATTGATAGGCTTATGCACTGATTCTTTGAGTGTGTGTGTTCAGATCGCTGACTATTACTACGAGGAGCGTGTGTGTCATCTGCGATGCGTCCTCCTCCTGCTGACGTACTTCCAGGATGAGAGACACCCGTACAGGGTAAGGAGCTCCCTTCTGTCTGCTAGGACTTACACTGTGGTCCAATGTTACACTAGACCCATCTGTATGTATGGGTAATGGGGGGTTGGGTCAGGCTGGTAAGCTCATTTGCTGGTAAGTTCATTTGATGCTCATGCTAATACAGTACAGGCCAATGTTGGCTATTTGTTGTAGCTATGATCTTTTACAGTATATCTAACACATTGTAACTTATGTTTACATTTATTGATACCAATTATGGGAAACAACAGTGAAGCATACAATGGTACAGGTTACAAATAGTACAGTTTAGACATGGAAGTGTGTAAACATAAAAAAAAAAGGAATGACAACTTTGAATCAATTTAGTTTTTTTTTGTTTGCTTTGGGTGCAGGTGGAGTACTCCAACTGTGTGAACAAGCTGGAGAAGGACCTGGTCACCAACTACCAGAAGCAGTTTGAGACCCTGTTCAAAGCTGAATCCCCGACATGGGAGACTCATGGCAACCTCATGGTTAGAACTACATTCTTTACTACCATATTCTTACACATTGAGTTTAGGATCTGATTGACGACTCAGTGCTTGAAGTCAATATGGGTATCTCAAACTCTCCATAAGTTCTTATCCTAATGTTTTCAACATTATCTTGTGGACTTTCTTTCTACCTACAGTACCAGTCAAAAGTTTGGACACCTACTCATTCAAGGGTTTTTCTTTATTTTTACTATTTTCTACATTGTAGAATAATAGTGAAGACCATTAAAACAATGAAATAACATGTGGAATCATGTAGTAACCAAAAAAGTGTTAAACAAATTAAAATATATTTGAGATTCTTCAAAGTAGCCACCCTTTACCTTCATGACAGCTTTACACACTCTTGGCATTCTCTCAACCAGCAGCACCTGGAATGCTTTTCCAACAGCCTTGAAGGAGTTTCAACATATGCTGAGCACTTGTTGGCTGCTTTTCCTTCCCTCTGCGGTTTAACTCATCTCAAACCATCTCAATTGGTTTGTGGTCGGGTGATTGTGGAGGCCAGGTCATCTGATGCAGCACTGCATCACTCTGCTTCTTGGTCAAATAGCCCTTACACAGCCTGGAGGTGGGTTGGGTCATTATCCTGTTGAAAAACAAATGATATTTCTACTAAGCACAAACCAGATGGGATGGTGTATCGCTGCAGAATGCTGAGGTAGCCATGCTGGTTAAGTGTACCTTTTTGAATTCTAATTAAATAACTGACAGTGTCACCTCCAACGCACCATCACACCACCTCTTCCATGCTTCACGGTGGGAACCACACATGCAGAGATCATCTGTTCACCTACTCTGCGTCTCATAAAGGCACCACGGTTTGAACCAAAAATCTCACATTTGGACTCATCAGACGAAAGGACAGATTTCCACCGGTCTAATGTCTATTGCTCGTGTTTCTTGGCCCAATCAAGTCTGTTCTTCTTATTGGTGTCCTTTAGTAGTGGTTTCTTTGCAGCAATTTGACCATGAAGGCCTGATTTACGCGGTCTCCTCTGAACAGTTGATGTTGAGATGGGTCTGTTACTTGAACTCTGTAGCATTTATTTGGGCTGCAATCTGAGGTGCAGTTAACTCTAATGAACTTATCCTCTGCAGCAAAGGTAACTCTGGGTCTTCCTTTCCTGTGGCGGTCCTCATGAACACGAGTTACATCATAGTACTTGATGGTTTTTGTGACTGCACTTAAAGAAATTTAAGTTCTTGACATTTTCCGGGTTGACTGACCTTCATGTCTTAAACTAATGCCGGACTGTCGTTTCTCTTTGCTTATTTGAGCTGTTCTTGCCATAATAGGGACTTGATATTTTACCCCTGCCTTGTCACAACACAACTCATTGGCTCAAACGCATTAAGAAGGAAAGAAATTCCACAAATGAACTTTTAACAAGGCACACCTGTTAATTGAAATGCATTCCAGGTGACTACCTCATGAAGCTGGTTGAGAGAATGCCAAACCTCTCTGCCATTTGTTTAACACTTGTTTGGTTACTACATGATTCCACATGTTATTTCATAGTTTTGATGTCTTCACTATTATTCTACAATGTAGAAAATAGTAAAACTAAAGAAAAACCCTGGAATCAGTAGGTGTGTGTGTGTCCAAACTTTTGACTGGTATTGTATTTAAACCAGAAAATCAAGGAAATCAAAGGTTTTTATCAGTTATATATTGAATCTTATTTCTATTATGTGCATCTTTCTTAATCAATCATGTTTCTCTCTGGTCAGACGGAGAGGCAGGTGTCCCGCTGGTTCCTGCAGTGTCTGAGGGAGCAGTCCCTGCTGCTGGAGATCCTGTTCCTGTACTATGCCTACTTTGAGATGGGTCCCGGAGACCTGCTCAGCTTCACCAAGATGTTCAAGGAGCAGGGCTTCGGCCTCCGCCAGACCAACAGACACCTGGTAGACAAGAGCATGGACGCCCTGGTCGACCGCATCGGGTCAGTCACAGCACTAATACACTGGAGTGGATGGAAATAATCATAGCTAGCTACTAATTGTTGGCCTCTATATTGATCTGGGGTTAGGGACATGGCCTAAAATTTAGAAGATTGCAAGCTACATTTGTTTCCTTTAGCAATTCATTTGTAAACAGAATGGCAGAGCACTAGCGAATGCACTGTACTGGATGTAAGTCTACATAGCCAGCTAGCTACTTCCTAATGGCATATTTATTGGTCAGACAGATTTAAGTAGGTTACATTTTCAGGATAATTGCTACATTTGTTGCTTTGGCTTGGGCAAGGGATTCAGCTTAATTAAAGAACAATACTCTTTTCTAAAGGTATTCCCTCTTGTTAATATATCTCTCCTTCTGTCTTGCAGGTACTTCAGCTGTCTGATCCTGGTGGAAGGCATGGACATAGACTTCCTCCACAAGTGTGCCCTAGAGGACCGCACGGAGCAGCACCAGTTCTCCAACACCCCTGCCATCAGCAAGGTAAACACTGAGCACTTTTACATGTTCTGTTGGAATTGACATGTATACACTCCCGCTTTTGTTATCAAGTCATCAGAATGAGCAAGTTCAGATTGAAATGTTCTGAAAGTAGTTGTTTTGATGATCAGTTCGATGGGGGAATACTTTGCAATTGATCAATAAGTGACTCATTGTCAACTTTGTCACCCACCAGGAGATGGACCAGATGCTGCTGACGTTTGGTGACATCCCTCACCACGGGCCAGTGCTGCTGGCCTGGGTCCTGCTGAGACACACTCTGAGCCCAGATGAGTCCAGCCCTGTCATCAGACGCATCGGGAACACCTCCCTACAGCTGGGGGTGTTCCAGTACCTCACCACCATGCTGCAAGGTCTGGGAGGCACTGGGAATAATGTAAGAACACACACATTATAACAAAAATACACACACACACAAAACGCTCACCTAGCACAGGACAGCACACACAAACACATATTTTACATACGCATATAGCACAACACGCACAACCTGCAAGAATATTCACACAATGTTTCAGAAATATGCTGCTTTCAATTTGTATTTATTTAACTAGGCTAGTCAGTTAAGAACAAATTCTTATTTGCAATGACGTCTTAGGAACAGTGGGTTAACTGCCTTGTTCAGGGGCAGAACAACAGATTTTTAACTTGTCAGCTCGGAGATTCAATCCAGCAACCTTTCGGTTACTGGCCCAATGCTCTAACCACACCTGCCACCATGTTATGTTTCCTCCTCCCACAGTGCACAGCCAGTACAGCCAGGATGTGTATCTACGGCCTCCTCTCCTTTGTCATGACCTCCTTTGAAGAGGAGACGCTGGGCAGCCAACAGGTACCAGGCCTTGCTATCTCACCTTGAGGCTCAGACAAGTAACGATAATGTTGAGTTGTAGCACAGACTGATCAGTAATATCACAGATTCATGACTTGAGAAATTTGCATAGTTTTACATTCCTAATGATGCTGATAAATAATATCGCAGATTAATGATTGAATGGTCCCCCCCATAGCATCTGATAAATGCAGCGTGTGAAGTCCTCTCTGCGCCCAGTCTGGCTGAGCTCTTCTGGGAAACGGTGAGGAGAAATTAATTAAACCAATTCTGCTTCATGAAGGATGTGAAATCACTCCAAGAATATGTCTCTAGCTAAATTTCCTAATATATGGTTTTTTGAATGCTTTTCCCAGAAGCCCACTATGGGATTGGGAATGATCCTGGATAGCGCAATGGGAATGTTCCCACACAAGACTGGTCTGCTGTTGCAGCTCCTCACTGCGCTCCTGTCAGATAAGTCCACTGCAAAGAAGGTATTGATTACACACACTGGTCTGTGGTTACACTTGATTCGTGTGTCTGTGGTTATACTTGATTCATGTGTCTGTGGTTACACTTGATTCATGTGTCTGTGGTTACACTTGACTCATGTTACACTTGATTCATGTGTGTTAGGTGTACATTTTCCTGGACAAGATGTCATTCTACACCGAGGTCTACAAAACGAAGCCCAATGATGTCATCTCTAGAGACGACGAGACACTGTGGAGGAGACAAGCACCAAAACTCCTCTACCCTCTCGGTGTGTTTAGGCTGCTTGTTAGTCTGTTTCTTCTAGTGGGTGCACATTAGTCTTTTTGTGATGTTATAGTCTTTAAGTAATTGTCTTTCATTATATTTCTGATTGAGATCTCTCCCTCTGTCCGTCAGGCCTGGGTCAGACAAACCTGCGGATGCCTCAGGGTGTGCTGGGTCAGGTGGCTGTGGGGGAGCAGGGCTACGTGGTGCGCTGGGACTACTCCTACAGTGCCTGGATCCTGTTCACCTGTGAGATAGAGATGCTGCTCCACGTTGTCTCTACTGCAGGTAACTAGATAAATGCAGGCACATTTACAGACCCACACACATAATTACACAGGTCAAGTCATATTGTATACCCAAATGCATCCTCAAACATACAGTACACACACTCAAATCATTTCTCTATCAGCAGAGATCCTTCAATACAATAGTTTTTGATTCAGAGTATGTGAATATGTGTGTGTGATTCTCTCCCTGGTCCAGATGTGATCTTACACTGTGAGCGTGTGAAGCCCATCCTGGACCTGGTCCATAAGATGATCAGCACAGACTGGACCGTGTCTGACTGTCTGCTGCCCCTCACCTCACGCATCTACATGTTACTGCAGAGGTGAGACTCAACACACACACACACATCTCTTTATCACTCTGTCATGGACAGTAATCAGATATTTCACATGGAATAATGATAAGCTTGTTTGGGCTCCCATCAAAGTTGATTTCTAAGTATTTTGTATTTGTTGGTACTTTGTATTCATGGATTATTTGAGAATATTGTGGTGTCTTTGAGTTAGGTTGACGTCAGTCATCAACCCTCCAGTGGATGTGATAGCGTCCTGTGCGAACTGCCTAATCGTCCTGGCTGCTAGGATGCCTGGCAAGGTGGGTTACAGATGGTCTGGTTGAGCAGGGTTTCCCAAATGCAGTCCTGAGGCTACCCCTGGGTCCACCTTTTGGTTTTTGCCCTAGAACGACACAGCTGATTTTAAATAATCAAAGCTTGATGGTGAGTTGGTTATTTGAATCAGCTGTGTAGGGGGGCCCAGGACTGAGTTTGGGAAACCCTGCTCTACGTGGCTCTGAAGGGCCTCATAGCCTCCAACAGACTTAAAGGACCTGTGCAGCCAAAACATGAATTCCCATGTGTTTTATATATATTTCCACACTGAGGTTGGAATAATACTGTGAAAATTAAGATGAGGCCTTTTTTTATTGGTAAGAGCTGTTTGAAAAGACCACCTGAAATGTCATCCTGTTTTGGTGGGATGGAGTTTTGGCCTGCCTGGTGACATCACTAGGTGGTACGTTTTGTTAATAGACCAATAGGAAAGAGTTCCAATCCTCTCTGCCAATAACAGCTGTTACCAGTTATCTCCTCCTAACCATTCCCAGACAATCTTAGCAAAATTATTGCTTGAGAAATTGCTCTTTGATAAGAAGCAATTTTTTGATCATTTAATTGAAAACAATCACAGGTACTTAATTGTTAACAAGAAATAATTTCATATTGAGATAAAAATGGACCTTTACCATTCCTTAATGTGTGTGTATTGTTATGCCCCCTCTACTTTCTGAGTAGGTTTGGTCCAGCTTGCACCACACTGGTTTTCTGCCATTCGCCTCCTCCCCTCTGACCAATATGGCACAGTCCATCAGGTAGGTTGTGTCAAGCCATATCATATTCACAGTGGGGAAGTCTTTGAGGGGTCTTGTTTCGTCATAGTTAATATTATGTATTTGTATATTTCCAGTGCTGAGGGGATGAAGGCAGGTAACTACGGCAACCTGCTGGTCCTGATAGAGCAGCCCAGAGGGGAGTACGCTGTGACCATCGCCTTCCTGCGTCTCGTCACCACCCTGGTCAAGGTATCTCTCTATTCTATTAAAAGTCTAGTAATGGCTCATCAACCCCCCAAAAAACAGCTTACATGTATGCCATCTCAATGTCTTTCTTTTACATGGGGCATTATATAGCCGTTTCAAGTAAATCTGTTTTTAAAGGGGAAAAATAAAATAAGCATACAGACAGACGAGACAAAAACGGTCAATACATTATCGTAACACTTCTCCATGCCTCAATCTCCACAAAGGTCTTGTGTTTAGGGGCTAGGAGTTTATTTGTCATTGTGCGGCTGACTGACTGACTATCCGTAGTTGTAATGCCGGTGTGTGTCCCCTGCCCTCAGGGCCAGCTGGGCAGCACCCAGGACAAGGGCCTCATCCCCTGTGTGCTGCTGGTGCTGAAGGAGATGCTGCCCACCTACCACAAGTGGCGCTACAACACCCACGGAGTCAGAGAGAGGATCGGTGAGTACCTTCACAAGTCTATGGTGGTCAACTACATCAGTGATATCCCTTTTAGAATATGTGCAGTGTGTGTCTGTCTCAAATTGCACTCTGTTCCCGTTTTATAGTGCACTACTTTTGACCAGGGCCCACAGTTGAGGGTGGCCTTAGCCGTATTGAAAGGGCTGACTGTAAAACTACTGTCAGACTGGAAAACATTCTGAATCCTCTTTCTCACTACTTTCTTTAATCCCTCTAGGTTGTCTGATCCTGGAGTTGGTCCATGCCATCCTGAACCTCAGTCCAGAGGGAGAGGCTAGTGGCAGGTAGGGCTGCTGTGCATATAAAAACAACATTCCTTATTCTACCTAAACAGACATTAAATCACTAAGAAACAAAATGCTTCTCGTCCGTCTGAATGGCTGGTTATTGAATTTGGGCCTAAGTAAAACGCACATCTGAATAGTGCGTTGCAGACTGACAGGACTCTGTAGATGGAGCCTAACCCCATAGTATTACTATAACCTTTCTCTATCTCTCCCCCAGCACACCAACCCTCCAGTCTCTGTGTATCTACAGTCTGGCTAACACCGAGGCTGGCCAGGCGGTGGTTAACATCATGGGGGTGGGAGTGGACACCATAGACGTGGTCCTGGCTGCTCAGCCCAGCAGGTAACGTGTCACTCTACACCTCTACAGCTGACCTCTACAGCTGACCTCTACAGCTGACCACTCTGCTACACCAGTGGTCTTTCTATCATAGTGTCTCAGGAGGGGGAGACCGGTTCAGAACATTGCATGTTGATAGAAAAGCAGTGGATATAGTTGCCACAGCTTTCTTTTTTTTTAAGAGTGGGGCAGTCCCACTCAAGTGTTTTTTTGTTTATTGGAGAGGACAGAAGTACAGAGGAAAGATGGAGCGTTTAATGAAATGCAGTGGGACGGATTCAAACCCGTGCTGCTTAGACCGCTTGACCACCCTAGACCACTTACAATGAATTCTGTTTATATAACTGAGTAAGCACATGGGCCCTATTGTATGTTCTATTGTTTGTGAATTGGAAACTGATGATTTCCATGTGAATTGAAACTTTTCTGTCTCCCTCTAGTGGTGGCTCGGAGGGCCCAGGTCAGATCCTTATCCAGACGGTCAAGCTGGCCTTCTCCGTCACCAACAACGTGATTCGCCTCAAGCCACCGTCGAGCGCCGTTTCGCCCCTGGAGCAGGCGCTGACGCAGCACGGTGGCCACGGCAGCAACCTAATCGCCGTGCTTGCCAAGTACATCTACCACAAACACGACCCGGCCCTACCGCGCCTCGCCATCCAGCTGCTTAAGAGGCTCGCCACGGTAACTCAATACACATTGCACATATGATGATCAGAGCAATCAACTAAGGTAGTGAAAATCCTGACATAGTTCTAGCAGCATCATAAGTTACACTTGCCACATTCTGTTGGGTAGTGTTTGGAGGTTAGCGAGCATCTGTTGGGTAGTGTTTGGAGGTTAGCGAGCATCTGTTGGGTAGTGTTTGGAGGTTAGCGAGCATCTGTTGGGTAGTGTTTGGAGGTTAGCGAGCATTCTGTTGGGTAGTGTTTGGAGGTTAGCGAGCATCTGTTGGGTAGTGTTTGGAGGTTAGCGAGCATCTGTTGGGTAGTGTTTGGAGGTTAGCGAGCATCTGTTGGGTAGTGTTTGGAGGTTAGCGAGCATTCTGTTGGGTAGTGTTTGGAGGTTAGCGAGCATTCTGTTGGGTAGTGTTTGGAGGTTAGCGAGCATCTGTTGGGTAGTGTTTGGAGGTTAGCGAGCATTCTGTTGGGTAGTGTTTGGAGGTTAGCGAGCATTCTGTTGGGTAGTGTTTGGAGGTTAGCGAGCATTCTGTTGGGTAGTGTTTGGAGGTTAGCGAGCATTCTGTTGGGTAGTGTTTGGAGGTTAGCGAGCATCTGTTGGGTAGTGTTTGGAGGTTAGCGAGCATCTGTTGGGTAGTGTTTGGAGGTTAGCGAGCATCTGTTGGGTAGTGTTTGGAGGTTAGCGAGCATCTGTTGGGTAGTGTTTGGAGGTTAGCGAGCATCTGTTGGGTAGTGTTTGGAGGTTAGCGAGCATTCTGTTGGGTAGTGTTTGGAGGTTAGCGAGCATTCTGTTGGGTAGTGTTTGGAGGTTAGCGAGCATCTGTTGGGTAGTGTTTGGAGGTTAGCGAGCATTCTGTTGGGTAGTGTTTGGAGGTTAGCGAGCATTCTGTTGGGTAGTGTTTGGAGGTTAGCGAGCATTCTGTTGGGTAGTGTTTGGAGGTTAGCGAGCATTCTGTTGGGTAGTGTTTGGAGGTTAGCGAGCATTCTGTTGGGTAGTGTTTGGAGGTTAGCGAGCATCTGTTGGGTAGTGTTTGGAGGTTAGCGAGCATTCTGTTGGGTAGTGTTTGGAGGTTAGCGAGCATTCTGTTGGGTAGTGTTTGGAGGTTAGCGAGCAAAAACACGAATCAATCAAATGTATTGCCTTTTTTACATCAGCAGTTGTTACAGGGCTTAAAAGTAGAGGGCAAGAGAATGCAGTGAGACACTGTTGAAGTAGATGTCAACAGAAATGGGGACAAGACTACAGTACTAGTCTCTCAAGATCTTGTGTAATATTTACGTAACCTTCTGGTTTCCAGGTGGCTCCCATGTCGGTGTACGCCTGCCTGGGCGGTGATGCGGCTGCCATCAGGGATGCCTTTCTGACGCGGCTACAGAGCAGGACGGAGGACATGAGGATCAAGGTGATGATCCTGGAGTTCCTCACCGTGGCTGTGGAGACCCAACCGGGCCTCATCGAGCTCTTCCTCAACCTGGAGGTCAAGGACGGCGCAGAGGGGTCAAAGGTAAGAGCTGGGCGGGGCAGGCAGTCTAAGCGTAGGACAGGAACATGTTAGGACTTGTGTGTTGATGTTTAATACGTATAGTTAGATTTTCTTTGAGTTTCTGAATCTTTATACCAGACTCGGTTTAGTCATTTAAAGGACAAGTCTTTCTTATTTTCCCTCTGTCCCTCCCAGGAGTTTCTGTTGGGTGAGTGGAGCTGTCTGCAGGTTGTGTTGGACCTGATTGACTCCAGGCAGCAGGGGAAGTATTGGTGTCCCCCCCTGCTGCACCGCGCCGCCCTGGCCTTCCTCCACGCCCTGTGGCAGGACCGACGGGATAGCGCAATCTCTGTCCTACGCACCAAGTGAGTGACCTGACTCTCACACACAGCCAGAGATACACGCTTGAACATGCACGTACACACACACAGCCAGAGATACACGCTTGAACATGCACGTACACACACACAGCCAGAGATACACGCTTGAACATGCACGTACACACACACACAGCCAGAGATACACGCTTGAACATGCACGTACACACACACAGCCAGAGATACACGCTTGAACATGCACGTACACACACACACAGCCAGAGATACACGCTTGAACATGCACGTACACACACACACAGTCAGAGATACACGCTTGAACATGCACGTACACACACACACAGCCAGAGATACACGCTTGAACATGCACGTACACACACACAGCCAGAGATACACGCTTGAACATGCACGTACACACACACACAGCCAGAGATACACGCTTGAACATGCACGTACACACACACAGCCAGAGATACACGCTTGAACATGCACGTACACACACACAGCCAGAGATACACGCTTGAACATGCACGTACACACACACACACAGCCAGAGATACATGCTTGAACATGCACGTACACACACACAGCCAGAGATACACGCTTGAACATGCACGTACACACACACACAGCCAGAGATGCACGCTTGAACATGCACGTACACACACACACAGCCGGAGATGCACGCTTGAACATGCACGTACACACACACAGCCAGAGATGCACGCTTGAACATGCACGTACACACACACACAGCCAGAGATGCACGCTTGAACATGCACGTACACACACACAGCCAGAGATGCACGCTTGAACATGCACGTACACACACACAGCCAGAGATGCACGCTTGAACATGCACGTACACACACACAGCCAGAGATGCACGCTTGAACATGCACGTACACACACACAGCCAGAGATGCACGCTTGAACATGCACGTACACACACACAGCCAGAGATGCACGCTTGAACATGCACGTACACACACACAGCCAGAGATGCACGCTTGAACATGCACGTACACACACACAGCCAGAGATGCACGCTTGAACATGCACGTACACACACACAGCCAGAGATTATGCCGTAACATTGTTTTTTTGTTGTGTGTTTCAAGTAACACCTCATGGCACAATGCCTCTCCCCTTTGTTACCTACTTTTGGTGTGCATGTATTGACATGTATGTGTAACTGATAGATACACACACACACACACACACACACACGTTTTTGTTATTATATGTATGTAAATTATGTCTTGTCTTTTACATTATCTGTCGGACCCCAGTAAGACTAATTGTCGCCATCGGTGTTGGCTGATGGGCATCCTAATAAATGATTGTATTAAATGTATGACGTTTCCTCCCACAGAGAGAGGTTTTGGGAAAACCTGACCACGCCGCTGTTTGGAATCCTTCCCTCCCCCTCAGACATCACTGAGCCTTGTGTTCTGGAGACCTGTGCCTTCGTCATGAAAATCATCGGCCTTGAGATCTACTATGTGGTCAGGTAACTAGGCTACATGTTTCTATAGCTACATACAGCAATTCAAGCCAGTATATTTGGTGGATTGAGTTGTTACTGGTATCACTGGCTTTATCTACCAAACTGCATATGATATGTGTCAAGCTGTCTGCATTACCTATTATTCTGTGTGTAAATCCGGGACACTCCATTTTAATTGTTATGTATTAATTTGTGGATGTCCATCATCCATTTTGTATGATATGTTACGAACTTGCTAAATATACAATATGTTTCAAATTACAATTTGTTGCTAATGTTGGCTCGGTGGCTATCATGAGCTAGCTGGCTAACGTTAGCTAGGTTAGGGGTTAAGGTTTTATTTTTATTTAACCTTTTATTTAAGTAGGGAAGTCAGTTAAGAACAAATTCTTATTTACAATGACGGCCTACACCGGCCAAACCCTAACCCGGACGACGCTGGGCCAATTGTGTGCCGCCCTATGGGCCAATCACGGCCAGTTGTAATACAGCCAGGATTCGAACCAGGGTGTCTGTAGTGACGCCTCTAGCACTGAGATGCAGTGCCTTAGACCACTGCGCCACTCGGGAGCCCACTGGAGAATATATTGGGTTAAGGTTTGGCGTTAGGGGAAGGGTTAGCCAACATGCTAAGTAGTTGCAAAGTAGCTAAAAAGTATTTGAAAAGATGTTAATTAGCTAAAATGCTGAAGTTGTCCGTGATGCGATTCAGGGACACAACCTTTGGGTTGCTAGACATTCGCATTATTCGCCCACCCCGATCAACCACCCTCCTTTCGGTTTTGCCTTAAGTAACCGTAACATATCATACTCATTTGAGTGTCCCAGATTTCCATTTATTATGTCTAGTCTGAGACCAGGCTGGTGTGAATTGATGGTGCAAAATGCTAAACAAATTCCTGTGACAATAAATGAATAAAATATACATTGAGATATGAAATAAACTAGTCTAAATGAGATTGATTTGAGTAGATTTTTTTAAATGTAATGGATAGATCAGACACGATTCCCTATTCTACCTGACGGACATTCATATCTGTTCCACACAGTATACTTCTATCTGAATGGCCCTCTCTTTTCCCCAGTGGCTCTCTGGAGCGCTCTCTGAAGGATGCACTGCAGAAGTTCTCCAGCGGGCGGCGCTACGAGTACTGGTCCCAGTATGTTAAGTCCCTGGTGGTCCACGTGGCAGAGACGGAGGAGGAAGAGGGCGTGCACTCGTTCTCCGAGACCCAGATGGTCATCTCAGCCTGGCGGATGCTGCTCATCCTCTCCACCAGTCATGTATGTCACACACCACTCCACTCGTCACTGTGGCGTTTAAAAAAAATTCCCTAGAATTCTGTCAAACATGGCAGAGGAAGTCGTCCTATGAATTCCATGATGAATACATGCATAAGCGATAAACAATACCCCATAAATATATGGGAGGTAAAAAAAAGATCCTATGCTGATCAGTGTGACTGGTTGCTTGATTCATTGATGTGTTCTGATGTTTACAGTCGCATGTGATGCAGTTAAAGGAGGACTCTGCCAGACTTAAGCTCTTCATGGACGTACTGGATGGGACCAAAGCTGCTGTGAGTTAGTCAAAATGACAACTGCTCTCATCTCTATTTCATCTCTGTCCTCTTCTCACTCACTAGCTATCACCTCCCCCTTCTCTCTCTCCCTCTCTCTCTAGTTGCTGGTGCCCATGTCTGTGCCCTGTCTACGTCTGGGATCCATGATGGCTACTCTTCTGCTGATCCTGCTTAAACAGTGGAGAAGGTTTGTGTGTGTGCCCACATGCGTGAATTGATGTACATTGTGTCCACACACATTGAAATATCAGGATAATGAAAATCATCTCAAAGCTGTTCTAATTCAGTGAGGTAGTACATTGGTTGTTAATAATCAAACTCTTTCTGCACATCTTAGTACTAACACCTTTGTCGTCTGTCCCCCTGTCCTGTTTCCCCCTGTCCTGTTTACCCCTGCAGTGTGGTGGCCACGGCCCCTGACGTCCTGGCCCCCCTCTCTCTGATCCTGGAGAGTGTCCTGCAGGCCGACCAGCAGCTGATGGAGAGTACCAAGGCCAAGGTGTTCTCTGCCCTCATCTCTGCACTGCAGATACAGGGACTCAACGGTGAGGGGGGCTAATCGCTGTGTATGCAACTCAATATTAGGAAGGTGTTTTAATGTTTTGTACACTCATTGTACATGACTTGTGGAGTACTCTAACAGTATTGCTCATTACATTGATCAGGTGGGGAGATCTCCCAGCTGCCCCAGCTGCTGCTGTGTGTGTGTGAGACGGTGCAGGATGAGGCGCTGGCACTGATTGACAGCACTCGTCACGCGGCTCAGGTGAGGGATGTCCCGGATGATAAAGACAGCATGGAGACTGACGCCGTCCGCAGCGTCCAGAAGGACCAGAGAGACGGGGTGAGTCACACAGCGCCGGCAATTTAGAATGAGATTAACTTTATTATTCACGTAATGTGGACATTTCTCTTCAGCTTAACCGCATAAAAACAGAGCTTAAGCAACACTAGAATAATTGTACTCTTCTAAACACACACAGTGCATAACGGTTGCTCCAAGTGTTTTGAAAAAGGGCACATCCAACCAAATAGTAAGCTGCAATGAATTACCTGTGCATGTGCTGAATAAATTCTAATCTTTGATCTCGGTCAGGGCAGCTCAGCATGTCTGTGGTGGACCATCTCTAGCTTTGGTTTATGTAAAGCAAGAGTGGAATCAGAAGTTTTGATTTAAAGAGATTTGCATGATTTCTTGGTAATTCATTGAGTGATGAGGGGATTCATATTCACACCCCTCTTCCTCTCCCTCTTCATCTCTGTCTCAGGTGTGTGTGCTGGCCTTACACCTGGCCAAGGAGCTGTGTCGTGCCGATGAGGACGGGGAACACTGGGTTCTAGTGATGAGGAAGATTCCAGCTCTCCACTCTATTCTCAGCGCTCTAGAACTCAGCCTGCGCTCCAAACAGAACCTCTACTTCACCGAGGCTGCCCTGCACCTGCTGCTCACGCTAGCCCGCACACCACAGGTACACACACACTACTACAACATTGCCATATAAATTACTAAGACAGATATATTAGACATGATTTCTAATACAAAAACAAAAATAACTAAATGCTTTATCAACCACATTAGTAATAAAGGATATTTCATCCCTCCTGTCCTCCAGGGTGCAGCAGCAGTAGCCGGGGCCGGCGTCATCCAGAGTATCTGTCTCCCTCTGCTCAGTGTCTACGAAGTGCCCTCTAACGGAGCCTCACAGGTAACACACAAGCACAACATGGTACGTCCCAAAGGGCACCCTATTCCCTGTATAGTACACTATGTTTGACCAGGGCTTATGTCTGGTCAAAAGTAGGGCACCACGTAGGGAATAGGGTGCCATTGGGATCGAATACTAAACCAATCATTAATTGACACTGCATTGAAGAATTGTTGTAGTGTTATTCTAATGTTAGGCGCTCGCGCTCTCTCCCTAACGTTAGGCGTTCTCTCTGTGTTATTATAACTTTAGTTTCTCTTCATCTCCCTGGTCAGGGTTTCTCCCGTAAGTCCCAGGATGCTCCCTGCTGGCCGGGGGTGTACCGCCTCTCTATGTCCCTCATGGAGATCTTGCTCAAGACGCTGCGCTACAACTTCATCAACGAGGCCCTTGACTTTGTCGGAGTGCACCAGGAACGCATACTGCAGGGTGTGTGTGTGTGTGTGTGTGTGTGTGTGTGTGTGTGTGTGTACACCATCTCTTCTTTTCTGTATATGGAACCTAAAGTCTCTTTCTCTGTTTCTGTCAGTGCCTGAATGCGGTGCGGACGGTCCAGAGTCTGGTGTGTCTGGATGAGGCTGACCACACAGTGGGCTTCCTGCTGCAGCTGTCCAGGTTCTGTAAGGAGTGGCAGTTCCACCTGCCCCATCTGCTCCGAGATGTACAGGTCAGTCAGCACTGAGCAGCACCAAATGTACACTTCAACTCTAATAATGAATGAAATGATTTGTTTTATTTTTCCCCAAAGTATATGTTTTTAGCTTACAGCAATAGACTCAGGTTTTTACTTTTTGTCAACCTGCAGATCAATCTGTGTTACCTGTGCCAGACGTGCACCTACCTCCTCCACAGCAGGAACATGCTTCATCACTACCTCCAGGTCAGACAGACATTACCATGGTGTTACTGGGATTAGAAAGTAAAATTTGTTATCCCAGGTTGAATTAATGTCTAAAGAACTCATTATTTTCATTTATTTTACCGGACCTCTGTCATTGTCCCCAAGGCCAAGAATGGGGAGGCGCTGGCCTCCGGCCCCCGTGCCCAGAGAGATCCTCAGACGCCCTCCAAAGCGGCAGCCGAAGGAGGGGGCGGGGAGAGGGAGGAGGCGGAGCAGAAGGCCCTGCTGGTGGTGCAGTGCAGCCTGCTGAAGATCCTCAGTAAGACTCTGGCCACGCTGCAGCACTTCACTCCCGACTGCTGCCAGATAATACTGGACCAGGTGAGAATAACACACTTTGAACCGTGACTCCTGTCATACTCACGACTCCGTTAGCTCAATCTAACAACTTACCAAACACTGACGTCCTGCACCATCAGCCTCTACATAGTTTCCATACACCTAAAGAATATGTTTGAACTGCCTTTTTGAGTTGAAATGTGTTAGCATATGTTCACTGACTGAGATTGTGTGTGTGACAGTGTATGGACCTGGCTGAGTACAGGACCTTGTTTGTGCTGAGCTTCACCACCTCGGCCTTTGACGCTGACGTGGCGCCCTCTTTTGGAACCCTGCTGGCAACCATCAACGTGGCCCTAAGCATGCTGGGAGAGGTTGTCCACCCCCCAATCATTTCAAATCTATTCAGTCCGATCCAAGTCAAACTATGATCACATTGAAATTATTTTATTTCTTGCAAATGGAGAAATATAAATTGTACTGTACATTTGACTATGTGTTCTGTCCGTATTTAGGTAGAGAAAAAGGAGCCAGCTTCTCTGAGTGTGGCCTCCCTGGCCTCGTCAGAGGAAACCCAAGCCCTCAAGTAAGGAGACCGAGAGAAAGTTGTTCTCACTGACGGTAATATTGGTCATTTCTAACTGGTATGTGTGACTGTCCTTCCAGGTCTCTGCTGATGTTCACCATGGAGAACTGTTTCTACGTGCTCATCTCCCAGGCTGTCCGCTGTCTGAAGGACCCCAGCATCGCCCCCAGAGACAAACAGAGACTCAAACAGGAGCTTGGCTCTGAACTGGTGAGTCATTCAAACTCGAAGCATCATTAAAGTACCACCAGACTAATTCTTTGTCCTATTTTACCATTCCACTCTAGTCCCATCTGTTCTTTTCAGCTCAGTGTCTTGTTTCTAGTAGACTGCAATTCATATATATTTAAAATATTGCTTGATGTGATGCCTGTCTCTCCCCTCCAGAGCACCCTCCTCTCCAGCCTGTCCCGTCATTTCCGCCGTGGCGCCCCCTCGTCCCCGTCCAGCAGCCTGCTGCCATCTCCCCAGCCCCCAGGCGCCAAGTCCAGCCACGAGGGTCAGGAGCCTTTCATCCAGCTGGTGCAGGCCTTTGTACGCCACATACAGAGGTAGACCCACCACGTGGTTTTCCTGTTAAGAAATTATGGGCCTGAAAAACTCTTGGCACACATGCTCATACGGAACCATAACCGTTCTCTTCTGAATTATACTTTTCGCGGTGCAACAGTGTCGGTTTATTCTCTTCAGCTGAAGTGATGTTTGTACAGCAGATTGTGAAAGTGACTGGCTTGACAATGTCCTGACGTGCCAGATTCTAACAATCGGGCTTTGTGCCAAAGCCATTTGGGTGTTCAGAAAATCTCCACTTGGTCATGCTTATAGCCTACTATACCTCAGTGGGAATGTCAAAACAGAGGATACAGCTGCTTACAAGGGCTAGCTAAAAACAAGTCAATTTTGAGATACTGTAGACATTTACGTGTAAGGGAATCATTAGTAGCAGATCTTGGTGCTATTGAACATCAGTCTTGTTGACAGTGTCCAGTCTTTCCACCGGCCTAGTTTTATAGGCCATTGCTGACAACAGACCTTTTGGTATCGAAGAAATCAACCCCGTATATCAAATTGTGAAGCCACATTTAATCAATTTATACATTTGTAATGAGCTGCCTAGTTACTTTATCTGCTGTTTTCTAAATAATTTTGACTTTAACGCTTGGACTGAGGGATGTTTTCTCCTTTTAAAAATGTTATTTGCATCTGCTTGGATTTTCTGACTTATCATTTGTACTGCTACATTAAAACAGGTTTGCTAATAAAATACCTTTTAGGTAGAACATGACATTTTGTGTCTTCATGTATAGTTAATGTGTTTATCATGTTTTGAGGACATTGACTTATGCATTTGTACATTAAACTACAACGCCCAGGACAATATACAAACAAGAATCCACAAGTCAAATGTCGCAGGAAAGACTTCATCCATTATATAAAAAGGATATTACAATCTTAAGAAATTAAGGGGGAGGAGACATTTTACAAGAGGGATAGAATGTTACATTTCCTTTTACAACTTTTGTACCAAACAGGTCAAGATAGTCAGGTGTGCAAGTACAGTACTATTTGCATAGCTCAGGGTAAGGTTACTCAAAAAGCATTAGAGCAGGGATGAAGGGGAGGGGCCTGAAGGCAGTGCGTCTGACAGTTGGGGTACATCAATAGTGAGGTGTAAAGTGGCTTCCTTGTCCCCTTTTCCTTAATTTGAACAGATTAGGGGAAAACCAGTAATGCTTTTGCTGAACTGTATAACACATCAGTGCAGACAAAGCAAAGGTGACGAGAGGAAGGCACCGTAGACTATTGAACTGGCAGCTCTAGTAGCTGCAGTGGGATGAGGCGTCACTGTTCCTCTCCTCTGGGGATTCAGTGTGTCTGGCGGGGCTGAGGACACTCACTCCCTTGGAGGATCCTGAAGGACCGATGGTCACTGACCATTGACCGGGACCTCCTGTAGAGGCAAGGATACATCAGTTAACCAACCATACATACAATAGCTGATCAATGTGTCTCTTCTCATTATGATCCATGCAGATAGCTTTAAATCTGCTTTTAAATTGAGGTCTGAAAATCCAGTGGATCAACATTTCCCCATGTAAATGAATGTGGTAAATCTTAGATGACAACACAACATGCAATATATGAATCCAAAGACCAACCAGAGAAATATCACTCAAAACAGCCTTGATGGCTGAGCTAGCATGACCAGCATGCATTTGGTCCGGTCTTTCTTTTCATGCAACGCTAAGGCTGCACACCTGATTTTTAAAGGCAGTCCAAGTATTGGGTTGGCAGCAGATGTCGGCTCAAGTGTCATTATTACTTTTAATAGTGAAGTACAGTGCAAGCAAACCAGGTCACAGAACAAACCAAGTCATGCATCAGAACACTTAAACCCTGTCCCCTCACACACTTACCTTCCTCTGGTCCTCCAGACAGGCCTTTCAGCCCAAAGACGGTATAATAATTTGTCTGAGATTTGTCCACATTTTTAGACAGAGTGAGAAGAAAGACCGATAAGAGATGGCACATTAGAGAGAAAAGGCTAAGGAGTTGGTGTCTGTCTAAACTGATTCTTTGACTCACCTCTAGATTCCCTCTGGCCTTCTTCAGCACTCCGTGGGTTAACGACACTGGTTTGAAAGAATAACAAATCATGTCAATTAAAATGTTTGGATCTGCTTCTACGCTTGCTGTTTGGGGTTTTAGGCTGGGTTTCTGTACATCAACTGATGTAAGAAAGGCTTTATAAATACATTTGATCTCAATCAAATGCATTAATTATTCTCAGAATAGGATCTGAATGAGTTACTAAACTAAAATATAAAACGCAACATGTAAAGTGTTGGTCCCATGTTTCATGAGCTGAAATAAAAGATCCTAGAGACATTTTCCATATGGACAAAAAGATTATTCTCTAATGTTGTGCACAAATGTACATCCCTGTTAGTGAGCATTTCTCCTTTGCTAAAATAATCCATCCAACTGACAGGTGTGGCATATTAAACAGTATGATCATTACACAGGTGCACCTTGTGCTGGGGACCATAAAAGGCCACTAAAATGTCACAAATCTCTCAACTTCAGGGAGTGTGCAATTGGCATGCTGACTGCAGGAATGTCCGCCAGAGAACTGAATGTTAGTTTATCAACCATAAGCCACCTCCGTCATTTTAGAGAATTTGGCAGTACGTCCAACCGGCCTCACTACCACAGACCAGCCCAGGACCTCCACATTCGGCTTCTTCACCTGCGGGATCGTCTGAGACCAGCCACCTGGACAGCTGATGAAACTGTGGGTTTGCACAACCGAAGAGCTTCTCAGGGAAGCTCATCTGCGTGCTTGTCGTCCTCACCAGAGTCTAGGCCTGACTGCAGTTTGACGACTAACCAACTTCAGTGGGCAAATGCTCACCTTTGATGGCCACTGGCACGCAGGAGGTGTGCTTTTCATTGAATCCTGGTTTCGACTGTACTGGGCAGATGGCATGTGTGGGTGAGCGGTTTGCTTATGTCAACATTGTGAACAGAGTGCCCCATGGTGGCAGTGGGGTTATGGTATGGGCAGGCATAAGCTACAGACAACAAACAATTGCATTTGAATGCACAGAGACACCGTGATGAGATCCTGAGGCCCATTGTCGTGCCATTCATCCGCCGTCATCACCTCATGTTTCAGCATGATAATGCACGGCCACATGTCGCAAGGATCTGTACACAATTCCTAGAAGCTGAAAATGTCCCAGTTCTTCCATGGTCTGCATATTCACCCGACATGTCACCCATTGAGCATGTTTGGGATGCTCTCAATCGACGTAAAACAGCGTTTTCCAGTTCCTGCCAATATCCAGAAACTTCGCACAGCCATTGAAGAGGAGTGGGACAACATTCCACAGGCCACAATCAACAGCCTGATCAACTCTATGTGAAGGAGATGTGTCACACTGCATGAGGCAAATGGTGGTCACACCAGATACTGACTAGTTTTCTGATCCATGCCCCTACTTTTTTGTTTTTAAGGTATCTGTGACCAACAGATGCACATCTGTATTCCCAGTCATGTGAATCCATAGATGAGGGTCTTCAATCGACTGATTTCCTTACATGAACTGTAACTCAGTAAAATCTTTGAAATTGTTTATATTTGCTTCAGTATAATATGAAAGCGTTGCATTAATTCTCAATCAAATGCATTATCATTATTCTCTCAAGCATGGGAGGTGAAGTGAGTTCTTACGCTGGTCAATAATGACCCTCTCCATGCCCTCTTTGAGCTGGTTGGTGGTCCGCAGCCGTTTGACTGCACCGCTCAGCATCCGCTCCTGCTGGGACAGACGGCTCTTCAGACTCGCTATCTCATTCTTCAACAGCTCATCCTGGGAGAGGGAAGGGTGGAGGGAGGAAGAATTGTTACTTCATGACTGAGTCACCCACAACATTTACACTGGTCTTATCAGTACCCCCAATTAGTATGGAAAGTGGATTACGTCACAATTAGTCAAACGTAAACACGACTGAGACACCCTGGAGACATATAGTTAGCAAAAGTGTAGCGCCAGCAAACATTATGCATGCAGTCTCCTTAACTGATAAGGTGTCTCCACTAATGTTTACTTTTTAACCTTTGTGTATAGACTGTGTGGACAGTATTAATATATCTATTTATAATTTGTGGGAAAAATGTGTTTACTTATCATGTAGAGAGTCTTGTTGTGTGTGCACTGAAGACTGAGTTGAGAGGGTGTGTGTGTGTGCGAGTGTGTACCTGCTGGTTGCTGGTCGCGGTGCGAGAGGGCAGGGATACCCTCCAGACCAGTTTGAGCAGCTGGCCAGCCTCCTCCAGGACCCGCTGCATGGTGTTCACACTGCTGGACAGAGCCTTCAGGGGACCCTGCTCCACCACCTGGACAATAACACACAACACTGGCTCAATATACACAGTCGAACACATAGAAAATGTAATGAATTATTACAGCAATTTACTGTACGAATGACTTTCAAATACTACATGCAGTTGGCTGGACTTCACCTGAGCAGGAAACAGGAAAGTCTAACATGTATTAAACAAGGGAATGTGCTCAAAAGAGACGGTTGTATTTACCCTCCTGTCAGTCCCCTGCTGGCTGAGTGTGCAGACACACTCCTGCAGGTGTGTGTCCATGGTGCGGGTGAGCCGCCTTCCCTCGGAGATCTGCTTCCGCAGGGCATTGTGGTCCTCGATAAGACCCAGGATATGGCGCCCTTGGCGGTTGGCCCACAAGCGGTGGCCGGGCACCAGGCGGGATGGAGGGGGAGCCGAGCCAGAGACACTGTCCCCAGAACTGTTACTACACTGTGACATGGCGTCCATCTCCGACTGGGCTTGACGCTTCAGATCTGGCAGAGAGAACACACACACACACACACACACACCGTTAATGACTGGTAACTATCTGACAGACGTTCATTGATGTTATACACAGTTACTCACCTCTAACTTATTGACATTATACAAATGTGACATTTGTTGTGGTGTAGCTACAGGCCAGTAACATACAGTACATTGTGGATTGGGTGTGCTGTGGGTTCTCACCATGAGAGGAGGAGTGGCGGGGAGGATCACAGCCTATATCCTCTGGAACACACAACATAGGACAAATGTTTATGCCACGGGACTTTATGGTTGAATCTGGGTGTGCGTGCGTTCAGTGAGAGAGCGAGTACATATATATATATCCTACCTGACGTGGGTAGTACATGATAGTGTGTATGGATTTCTACCTCTATACTATATACACTCCATGACCAAAAGTATGTGGGCACCTGCCTGTCGAACATCTCATTCCAAAATCATTGGCATTAATAAGGACTTGGTCCCACCTATGCTGCTATAACAGCCTCCACTCTTATGGGAAGGCTTTCCACTAGATGTTGGAACATTGCTACTGGGACATTAGTGAGGTCAGGCACTGATGTTGACCGATTAGGTCTGGCTCGCAGTTGTTGTTCCAATTCATCCCAAAGGTGTTTGATGGGGTTGAGGTCAGGGCTGTGTGCAGGCCAGTGAAGTTCTTCCATACCGACCTCAAACCATTTCTGTATGGACCTCACTTTGTGCACAGGGGCATTGTCATGTTGAAACAAAAAAGGGCCTTCCCCAAACTGTTGCCACAAAGTTGGAAGCACCAAATCGTCTAGAATGTCATTAAGATTTCCCTTCACTGGAACTAAGGGGCCCGAACCATTAAAAACAGCCCCAGACCATTATTCCTCCTCCACCAATCTTTAGTTGGCACTATGCATTGGGGCAGGTAGCGTTCTCCTGGCATACACCAAACCCAGATTCGTCCGTAGGACTGCCAGAGGGTGAAGCTCGATTCACGTGTTTCCACTGCTCCAGAGTCCAATGGCGGCGAGCTTTACACCACTCCAGCCGACGCTTGGCATTGAGTATGGTGATCTTAGGCTTATGTGCAGCTGCTCGGCCATGGAAACCCATTTCATGAAGCTCCCGACTAACAGTTCTTGTGCTGACGTTGCTTCCAGAGGCAGTTTGGAACTTGGTAGTGAGTGTTGCATCCGAGGACATAAGATTTTTACACACTACGCACTTCAGTACTCGGGGGCCCTGTTCTGTGAGCTTGTGTGGCTACCACTTCGAGGTTGAGTCGTTGTTGCGCCTAGATGTTTTCACTTCACAATAACATCACTTCCAGTTGACCGGGGCAGCTCTAGCAGGGCAGCAATTTGACAAATTTGTTGAAAAGGCGGAATCCTATGATGGTGCCACATTGAAAGTCACTGAGTTCTTCAGTAAGGCCATTCTACTGCCAATGTTTGTGAATGGAGATTGCTTGGCCGTGTGCTCGATTTTATACACCTGTCAGCAACGGGTGTGGCTGAAATAGCCGAATTCACTCATTTGAATGGGTGTCCACATACTTGTGTTTAGCTCCAAAAGTATTGGGACAGTGACACATGTTTTGGCTCTGTACTCCAGCACTTTGGATTTGAAATGAAACAACGTCTGTGAGGTTAAAGTGCAGACTGTCAGAGGGTATTTGTATCCCTATCGGGTGAACTGTTTAGAAATGGCAGCACTTTTTGTACATACAGAGTGCACTAAACATTAGGAACTCTGCTCTTTCCATGACAGACTGACGAGGTGAATGCTATGATCCCTTATTTGTGGTACTTGTTAAAGAAGGACTTTTAAGCCTTGAGACAATTGAGACATGGATTGTGTATGTGTGCCAATCAGAGGGTGAGTACAGTTGAAGTCGAAGTTTACATACACTTAGGTTGGAGTCATTAAAACTCGTTTTTCAACCACTCCACAAATTTCTTGTTAACAAACTATAGTTTTGGCAAGTCGGTTAGGACATCTACTGTGTGCATGACACGTAATCTGTCCAACAATTGTTTACAGACAGATTATTTCACTTATTCACTGTATCACAATTTCAGTGGGTGAGAAGCTTACATACACTAAGTTGACTGTGCCTAAGTTGGCTTTAGAAGCTTCTTATAGGCTAACTGACATAATTTGAGTCAATTGGAGGTGTACCTGTGGATGTATTTCAAGGCCTACCTTCAAACTCAATGCCTATTTGCTTGACATCATGGGAAAATCAAAAGAAATCAACCAAGACCTCAGAAAAAAAAATTGGAGACCTCCACAAGTCTGGTTCATCCTTGGGAGCAATTTCCAAATGCCTGAAGGTACCACGTTCATCGGTACAAACAATAGTACGCAAGTATAAACACCATGGGACCAAGCAGCCGTCATACCGCTCAGGAAGGAGATGTGTTCTGTCTCCTAGAGATGAACGTATTTTGGTCCGAAAAGTGCAAATCAATCCCAGAACAACAGCAAAGGACCTTGTGAAGATGCTGGAGGAAACAGGTACAAAAGTATCTATATCCACAGTAAAACGAGTCCTAAATCGACATAACCTAAAAGGCTGATCAGCAAGGAAGTAGCCACTGCTCCAAAACTGCCATAAAAAAAGCTAGACTATGGTTTGCAACTCCACATGGGGACAAAGATCATACTTTTTGGAGAAATGTCCTCTGGTCTGATGAAACAAAAATAGAACTGTTTGGCCATCGTTATGTTTGGAGGAAAAAGGGGGACGCTTGCAAGCTGAAGAACACCATCCCAACTGAAGCACGGGGGTGGCAGTATCATGTTGTGGGGGTGCTTTGCTGCAGGAGGGACAGGTTCACTTCACAAAATAGATGGCATCATGAGGATGGAAAATGATGTGGACATATTGAAGCAACATCTCAAGACATCAGTCAGGAAGTTAAAGCTTGGTCGCAAATGGGTCTTCCAAATGGACAATGACCCCAAGCATACTTCCAAAGTTGTGGCAAAATGGCTTAAGGACAACAAAGTCAAGGTATATGTAAACTTCTGACCCACTGGGAATGTGATGAAAGAAATAAAAGCCAAAATAAATCCCCCAAGACATGCTAACCTCTCACCATTACAATAACATGGGAGGTTAGCATACTCCCAAGACATGCTAACCTCTCACCATTACAATAACATGGGAGGTTAGCATACTCCCAAGACATGCTAACCTCTCACCATTACAATAACATGGGAGGTTAGCATACTCCCAAGACATGCTAACCTCTCACCATTACAATAACATGGGAGGTTAGCATACCCCGAAGACATGCTAACCTCTCACCATTACAATAACATGGGAGGTTAGCATACTCCCAAGACATGCTAACCTCTCACCATTACAATAACATGGGGGGGTATGATATTTATGCCTCTAACCTTCTCATTCATAATTATTCACGATTCATTCAGGACTATCCTTAATCATGGTAGCATTCATATTAATGTAGAAGTGTTTGGAAATATATTATATTCTTATTTACAATACAAGTGACTCCAAAATGACACAATACATAATTTACCATTCATTTCTATGACAAAACATTTATATTGGGCACATCTACAAAAAGTGCTGTTCTTTCTTAAAGAGTTCCCTTGATATGGATAAAAATACCCTGACAGTCTGCACTTTAACCTCAGTCATTGTTTCATTTCAAATCCAAAGTGCGGGAGTACAGAGCCAAAACAACAAAAATATTGTCACTGTCCCAATACTTCTGGAGCTCACTGTACCTGAAGTAGCCAGTAGATAGTTGATATTGATGGTATCTGGGCGGTTGGGACCTCTGAGCAGCTGTTCCTCCAGTCTCTGCCTCAGGGATGTGTTGGTCTGGATGCTCCTCTCCAGCTGCAGCCTCAGGTGGCGGATCTCTGACAGCAGCTCCCCCAGGTCCACTTGGTTCGACCCAGACCCTGAACCAGGACCAGACTGTTGGGCTGTACCACTGGACTCTAGAGAGGGAATGTCAGAAACAACTAAGCGACAAGTGTGTGTGTGCACGCGCTTGTAGGACACTACCTGTGTGCTTGTAGGACACTACCTGTGTGCTTGTAAGACACTACCTGTGTGCTTGTAAGACACTACCTGTGTGCTTGTAAGACACTACCTGTGTGCTTGTAAGACACTACCTGTGTGCTTGTAAGACACTACCTGTGTGCTTGTAAGACACTACCTGTGTGCTTGTAAGACACTACCTGTGTGCTTGTAAGACACTACCTGTGTGCTTGTAAGACACTACCTGTGTGCTTGTAAGACACTACCTGTGTGCTTGTAAGACACTACCTGTGTGCTTGTAAGACACTACCTGTGTGCTTGTAAGACACTACCTGTGTGCTTGTAAGACACTACCTGTGTGCTTGTAAGACACTACCTGTGTGCTTGTAAGACACTACCTGTGTGCTTGTAAGACACTACCTGTGTGCTTGTAAGACACTACCTGTGTGCTTGTAAGACACTACCTGTGTGCTTGTAAGACACTACCTGTGTGCTTGTAAGACACTACCTGTGTGCTTGTAAGACACTACCTGTGTGCTTGTAGGACACTACCTGTGTGCTTGTAGGACACTACCTGTGTGCTTGTAGGACACTACCTGTGTGCTTGTAGGACACTACCTGTGTGCTTGTAAGACACTACCTGTGTGCTTGTAGGACACTACCTGTGTGCTTGTAAGACACTACCTGTGTGCTTGTAGGACACTACCTGTGTGCTTGTAGGACACTACCTGTGTGCTTGTAGGACACTACCTGTGTGCTTGTAAGACACTACCTGTGTGCTTGTAGGACACTACCTGTGTGCTTGTAGGACACTACCTGTGTGCTTGTAAGACACTACCTGTGTGCTTGTAGGACACTACCTGTGTGCTTGTAGGACACTACCTGTGTGCTTGTAGGACACTACCTGTGTGCTTGTAGGACACTACCTGTGTGCTTGTAAGACACTACCTGTGTGCTTGTAGGACACTACCTGTGTGCTTGTAAGACACTACCTGTGTGCTTGTAGGACACTACCTGTGTGCTTGTAGGACACTACCTGTGTGCTTGTAAGACACTACCTGTGTGCTTGTAGGACACTACCTGTGTGCTTGTAGGACACTACCTGTGTGCTTGTAGGACACTACCTGTGTGCTTGTAGGACACTACCTGTGTGCTTGTAGGACACTACCTGTGTGCTTGTAGGACACTACCTGTGTGCTTGTAGGACACTACCTGTGTGCTTGTAGGACACTACCTGTGTGCTTGTAGGACACTACCTGTGTGCTTGTAGGACACTACCTGTGTGCTTGTAGGACACTACCTGTGTGCTTGTAAGACACTACCTGTGTGCTTGTAGGACACTACCTGTGTGCTTGTAGGACACTACCTGTGTGCTTGTAGGACACTACCTGTGTGCTTGTAGGACACTACCTGTGTGCTTGTAAGACACTACCTGTGTGCTTGTAGGACACTACCTGTGTGCTTGTAAGACACTACCTGTGTGCTTGTAGGACACTACCTGTGTGCTTGTAGGACACTACCTGTGTGCTTGTAAGACACTACCTGTGTGCTTGTAGGACACTACCTGTGTGCTTGTAGGACACTACCTGTGTGCTTGTAGGACACTACCTGTGTGCTTGTAGGACACTACCTGTGTGCTTGTAGGACACTACCTGTGTGCTTGTAGGACACTACCTGTGTGCTTGTAGGACACTACCTGTGTGCTTGTAAGACACTACCTGTGTGCTTGTAAGACACTACCTGTGTGCTTGTAGGACACTACCTGTGTGCTTGTAAGACACTACCTGTGTGCTTGTAAGACACTACCTGTGTGCTTGTAAGACACTACCTGTGTGCTTGTAAGACACTACCTGTGTGCTTGTAGGACACTACCTGTGTGCTTGTAGGACACTACCTGTGTGCTTGTGTGTCCCAGTGCTGGTGTTGATCTGTTCGTAGACCTGCAGCTCCACACGTAGAGACTGGAGGAGGTGTTGACTGTCTGACAGCTGCTGTCTCTGCATCTTCACCTCACACTGCAACCTAGAGGAACACACGTTTAGGACGGGTATACAAGCAAGTTGCACACACACAGTATAGGGAATTGGGGATACCTAGTCAGTTGTACAACTGAAATGTGTCTTCCACATTTAACCCAACCCCTCTGAATCAGAGAGCTGCGGGGGGCTGCCTTAATCGTCATCCACGTCTTCAACGCCCGGGAAACAGTGAGTTAACTGCCTTGCTCAGGGGCAGAAAGACAGATTTTTACCTTGTCAGCTCGGGGATTCGATCCAGCAACCGTTCGGTTACTGGCCCAACGCTCTAACCACTAGGCTACCTGCCGCCCCAGTAGCAACCCAACGAAACACCCACATTTACCATCACATCTACACTGCACCAGTGACTAACACATCACATCTACACTGCATTAGTGGAGACAAGACAGAGACCAGTCACAGTATACACTGAGAAAATCAGCACTTCAATCTTGCCATGCAACTTGAAAGTACACAAATTAACCAATTGCATGACATTGTACGTTCATCATTACTGACACCATTACACTCTGCAACCTGAGAACACACTAATGTGGTATCCCTTACATCTGTGGTTCCCAAACTTTTTATAGTCCCGTACCCCTTCAAACATTTAACCTCCAGCTACGTACCCCCTCTAGATCATTTTGTGCCCAATAGAAATGCACCAGGTTCTGCACATTCTCAAATATTGTTTTTGCCATCACTGTAAGCCTGCCACACACACACACACACACACACACACACACACACACACACACACAATACGATACATTTATTAAACATAAGAATGAATGTGAGTTTTTGTTACAACCCGGCTCATGGGAAGAGCTCTTATAGGACCAGGGCACAAATAATAATCAATAATTTTGCTCTTTATTTAGCCATCTCGTGTTTTTCTGCTAAGGGGACAGGACAACTTCACCGCATCAAAGGGACGATGGACGGGGCCGTGTCCCGTCAAATCTTGGGTGAGAACCTCCTTCCCTCAGCTAGGGCATTGAAAATGTGTATTCCAGCATGACAATGACCCAAAACACATGGCCAAGGCAACAAAGGAGTGGCTCAAGAAGAAGTACATTAAGGTCCTGGAGTGGCCTAGCCAGTCTCCAGACCTTAATCCCATAGAAAATCTGTGGGGGGTAGCTGAACGTTCGAGTTACCAAACGTCAGCCTCGAAACCTTAATGACTTGGAGAAGATCTGCAAAGAGGAGTGGGACAAAATCCCTCCTGAGATGTGTGCAAACCTGGTGGCCAACTCCAAGAAACGTCTGACTTCTGTGATTGCCAACAAGGGTTTTGCCACCAAGTACTAAGTCATGTTTTGCAGAGGGGTCAAATACTTATTTCCCTCATTAACCTGCAAATCAATTTATAACATTTTTGACATGTGTTTTTCTGGATTTTTTGTTGTTATTCTGTCTCTCACTGTTCAAATAAACCTACCATTAAAATTATAGACTGATCCTTTCTTTGTCAGTGGGAAAACGTACAAAATCAGCAGGGGATCAAATACTTTTTTCTCCCCTCACTGTACATGGTCGCTGCCCATATCATTGCATAATGCAGAAAATACACAAGAGTTCAGGGGCCTTGCTTTAAAAAAAGTTAACCATTTTCACTGTAGTGTCCAAAACGTCTTTCAAGATGTCAGGCATTCCCTTGGCAGCAAGAGCCTCTCGGTGGATGCTGCAGTGTACCCAAGTGGCGTCGGGAGCAACTGCTTGCACGCGCGTTACCACTCCATGATGTCTCCCTGTCATGGCTTTTGCACCATCAGTACAGATACCAACACATCTTGACCACCAAAGTCCATTTGATGTCACAAAGCTGTCCAGTACTTTAAAAATATCCTCATGTTGTCCTGGTTTCCAGAAGAGGATGTCTTCCTTAATTGAACCCCCATAAACATAACCGACATATACCAGGAGCTGTGCCAGGCCCGCCACGTCTGTTGACTCATCCAGCTGTAATGCATATAATTCATTGGCTTGTATGCGAAGCAGTAATTGTTTCAAAACATCTCCTGTCATGTCACCGATGCGTCGTGAAAGTGTTTGATGAAGGCATTGTCTGTATAGTTTTTTTGGCCTTTTACCCCCAAACATTGTCCCAGCCATATCCTCCAAGAATTACGTCCTCCACAATAGTATGGGGCTTGCCTGTCCTAGCCACTCGATAGCTCACCATATAAGACGCTTCTAGCCCCTTCTTATTAATGGTATCTGTTGCTTTTGTACATGTCTTACTACTCGAAAGTCGTCTTTATTCTCGCTCCAAAAACACCTGTGGCTTATTTTTTTCAAATTGTCATGTTTAGTTTCTAAATGTCTGCGCAAGAGTGAAGGTTTCCTACGAGAGAGTAACAGTTAATGTGATTGGATGTTAATTATTTGACTAGGCTACCTGTATTTGACATTGTGTTGTTATTTAACTGAACACTAGATGGTTTAACTTTATTTTTGGCAGTGAAACGAGGGTACACAGGCAAGAAAAAAAATTACAAAAATCACCCAAATGTATAGCCCCGTTGGAAAATATAAATGTCCTGTTTGAAAATGGGAAGAAAAAAAAAAACACTACCCCAGTTTGGGAATACCTGGCTTACATGACCTTGGTGACTCACGACCTTGGTCTCCCAGTGACACAGTTGAGTGAGGATGACACCCAATACCAGGAGTCTACTTCTCCACAGCAGTATCACCTCTCCTCTCCATTTCCACCTGGGGTTTGTGTGTGTGTTGAGTATGGTGTGCCCTGTGTGAGTGTGTGTTTATGCACCCTGTGTGTATGTGTGTGTGTATTTAGGAGTTTGTATTTGTATTTATTATGGATACCCATTAGCTGCTGCCAAAGCGGCAGCTACTCTTCCTGGGGTCCAACAAAATTAAGGCAGTTTATACAATTTTAAAAACATTACAATACATTCACAACACACTGTGTGCCCTCAAGCCCCTACTCCACCACTACCACATATCTACAGTACTAAAGCCATGTTTATGTGTGTATATAGTGCGTATGTTATCGTGTGTGTGTGTATGCATGCGTCTGTGTTGCTTCACAGTCCCCGCTGTTCAATAAGGTGTTTTTTAATCTAATTTTACTGCTTGCATCAGTTACTTGATGTGGAATAGAGTTCCATGTAGTCATGGATCTATGTAGTACTGTGTGCCTCCCATAGTCTGTGCTGGACTTGGGGACTGTGAAGAGACCTCGTGGCATGTCTTGTGGGGTATGCATGGGTGTCCGAGCTGTGTGCCAGTAGTTTAGACAGACAGCTCGATGCATTCAACATGCAATACCGCTCATAAATACAAGTAGTGATGAAGTCAATCTCTCCTCCACTTTGAGCCAAGAGAGATTGACATGCATATTATTAATATTAGCTCTGTGTACATCCAATTGCAATTTTCTTAAGTCCTTTTATGTGGCACCTGACCACACGACTGAACAGTTGTCAATTTGCAACAAAACTAGGGCCTGTAGGACGTGTCTTGTTGATAGTGTTGTTAAGAAGGCAGAGCATCGCTTTATTACGGACAGACTTTCCCCCAACTTAGCTACTACTGTATCAATATGTTTTGACCATGACAATCTAGGGTTACTCCAAGCAGTTTAGTCATCTCAACTTGCTCAATTTCCACATTATTCATTATAAGTTTTAGTTGAGGTTTAGGGTTTAATGAGTGATTTGTTCCTAATACAATGCTTTTAGTTTTAGAAATATTTAGAGTGAACTCCTTGCCACCCACTCTGAAATTAACTGCAGCTCTTTTTAAGTGTTGCAGTCATTTCAGTCGCTGTAGTAGCTGACGTGTATAGTGTTGAGTCATCCGCATACATAGACACTCTGGCTTTACTCAAAGTCAGTGGCATGTCGTTAGTAAAAATTGAAAAAGCAAAGGGGCCTAAACAGCTACCCTGGGGAATTCCTGATTCTAACTGGATTATATTTGATAGACTTCCATTAAACAACACCCTCTGTGTTCTGTTAGACAAGTAACTCTTTATCCACATTTTAGCAGGGGGTGTAAAGCCATAACACATACGTTTTTCCAGCAGCAGACTATGATCGATAATGTCAAAAACTGCACTGAAGTCTAACAAAACAGCCCCCACAATTGTATCATCAATTTCTCTCAGCCAATCAGTCATTTATGTTAGTGCTGTGCTTGTTGAGTGCCCTTCCCTATAAGCGCGCTTAAAGTCTGTTGTCAATTTGTTTACTGTGAAATAGCATTGTATCTGGTCCCCCCAAAAAATCCAGAAGTTTACTAAGGGTTGGTAACAGGCTGATTGATCGGCTATTTGAGCCAGTAAAAGGTGGCTTACCATTCTTGGGTAGCGGAATGACCTACACTTTCTAGTAGGCTTAAATTGAAGATGTGGCAAATAGGAGTGGCAATATTGTCTGTTATTATCCTCACTAATTTTCCATCCAGATTGTCAGACCCCGGTGGCTTGTCAATGTTGATAGACAAGAATCATTTTGTCAACTCTTCCACACTGACTTCACAGAATTCAAAAGTACAATTCTTGTCTTTCATAATTTGGTCTGATGTACTTGGATGTGTAGTGTCAGCGTTTGTTGCTGGCATGTCATCCCTAAGTTTGCTCATCTTGCCAATGAAAAGAATCATTAAAGTAGTTGGCAATATCAGTGGGCTTTGTGATGAATGAGCCATCTGATTCAATGAACGATGGAGCCGAGTTGGCTTTTCCCCCCAAGATTTCATTTAAGGTGCCCGTAGCTTTTTACTATCATTCTTTATATAATTGATCTTTATTTCATAGTATAGTTCATTTTTATTGAGTTTAGTCACTCTATTTCTTAATTTGCAGTACGTTTTCCAATCAGTTGGGCTGCCAGACTTATTTGCCATACCTTTTGCCTCATCCCTCTCAACCTTACAATTGTTCAATTCCTCAACAATCCAATGGGATTTAACAGTTTTTACAGTCATGTTCTTAATGGGTGCGTGCTTATTAGTAACTGGAATAAGCAATTTCATAAATGTGTCAAGTGTTGCTTCTGGTTGCTCCTCATTGTGTGATGTATTGTTGTCTCTACCTTCTTGCCCTTTGTGCTGTTGTCTGTGCCCAATAATGTTTGTACCATGTTTTGTGCTACTACCATGTGTTGCTACCATGTTGTTGTTATGTTGCTACCATGCTGTGTTGTCATGTGCTGCTGCCTTGCTATGTTGTTGTCTTAGGTGTCTCTTTATGTAGTGTTGTCTCTCTTGTTGTGATGTGTGTTTTGTCTTATATTTATATTGCATTTATTTATTTATTTTAATCCCAGGCCCTGTCCTTGCAGAAGGCCTTTTGGTAGGGCGTCATTGTAAATAACAATTTGTTCTTAACTGACTTGCCTGGTTAAATTAAGGTTAAATAAAATTACACACCACAGACCAGAAAATATTATTTACATCAACATATGAATCACCACAAACGTGCTTTGCCTGTGTGTGTGTGTGTGTGTGTGTGTGTGTGTGTGTGTGTGTGTGTGTGTGTGTGTGTGTTTCTGTATATTACCTGTGGATCTCCTGGCGGCTGTATTGCAGTGTGTCCTGGAGGTGCGTGTGTTCCAGGATGCTCCTGTCCAGGCGGTCCTGAAGACGTGCGTGTTCCTGTCTCAGGACCTCACACTCCTTCCTGCTCTGCTCCAGCTTGGCCGTCCGTCTGGCCAGCGCCTCACGCAGCTTCTCGTTCTCCTTCTGCTTGTCTGGAGAGATCATAATAATATTTAAATATAACATTAATAGGATAGACAACAAAATGGGCTATTATTCTCCCTCTGCTATATTGGGGACATTTTGTGGCTCAGTTGGTAAGAGCATGAGGCTAGCAATGCCCAGGTTGTGGGATCAATCAATTCAGGAATCACAAACACACTAGTATGTGGGGAAAGCAGCTACTCGTTAGTGGTACCTCTGGAGCCCAGGTTGAGCTGCTCCTTCAGGGCCTGGTTCTGTCCCCAGAGGAACCGCAGCTCGCTGGTCAGCTGGCCCTGCTCCTCCGTACCGTGGATGAAGATGTTGGTGGCTGCTAAGTTCATCATTGAGGAGGAAGTCAAACACAATATGCTCTGTGTGAGTATCCATCTCAGCCAGTCAGTGTGACTATGCAAATATGAACATAGAGAGAGCGAGGTAGAGGTGTGTGTACCTGGGTCTCTCTCCACCTCGCCCAGTCTTCTCTCCAGCTGTTCTCTGAGCCGGTCGTTGTTGTAGATGGTCTCCTCCAGACGCTGTCTCAGGGCTCTGATCTCCAACAGGTGCTCTGCTAACAGGTCTGACAACAATGTCAGTCAAAATACACACACGTTTTTCTAACCTTGTGAGGACAAGTGTCACTAACACATACAGATCCAATGAACATACCATTAGAAACAACTACAGGCCTATAATCCCCACTCAGACATGACGATCACCACCCACTCCTGGCTCTGTACCTGGGTTCATGCTGCGTAGCTGGGTAGGATCCTGCTGTGAGGCTGGGTGTCCCTCTCCCCTCTGGTCCTCCCTGTTCTGTGGTGACCCCCCAGCCAGTCCCTGGCTCTGCCCCAGCCCCTCTCCCTGGGTGTGTAGTGGCGTGGAGATCCCCTGGACCAGGATAGAGCGGTGGAGGTCCAGCTCGCTGCGCAGCGTAGCGTTAAGCTCCTCGCTGCTCCTCAGCTGCTCCACCAGGCGCCCATTCTCTCTCTGCAGGCCCTGGAGCTGCCTGGCTCTCCCTTTATGTCCAGAAACTACCCCAGGGACAGACACACCCCCATCCTTAGCCACGCCCCCAGTCTGCTGGGCTGTAGACTCTGGAGCCGACGTTGAGCCCCCATTGGACTCTTTCATTGCTGAATGGATGAAGTATAGGATTAGAGGAAATTTGAACAAGTTATTTACAACATTTTTCTTTGTGCGACGTAGCCTAAATATTTCTCAAACAAAATCCTAGAGAGAAAAACTATAATCTCAGTCCACACAATATCCCTATGTACCCATGCATTCATCTTTGGTAGCATCAAGTGCCATTTTCCACCAGCCTCGAATTATGTCATTTGGTTCCATTTTCTCCTCCTTTACATCCATGGTATCAGAGTTGGCCTCGCTACCTACAGACTGGCTTAATGACAGCTCTGATGGTTAGCCTTGCTACCTACAGACTGGCTTAATGACAGCTCTGATGGTTAGCCTTGCTACCTATACTGACTGGCTGAATGACAGCTCTGATGGTTAGCCTAGCCCCTTCAAACTAATACTATAGAATGCTCCCCGTTAGCTTAGACTCCATGCACAACAAACTTGTCGCTAAGTTAGCCTAGCCTATGAACACTTCGCCCAACACTCAGGAAGGAGCCCTATGAGTAAAAAACTGCAACACGCTAGCATCTGCAGTGCCGCAGGACTAAGCTAAAAGAGAGTTCTTCTTCAGTAGCCCTCCTCTCACCTGTCCTCCCACAACACATCATCTATCTTTGTAATAGCCCTCTTTGTCCACACTCAAAGCGAAACACAATTTGAAGATTAAACCAGATAGATGGTACTACTAAATAATGCAGGTCTAAGTGGAGAGAGGGGAGGGGATGGAGGGAGAGGAGGGGGGAGAAAACAGTAATGGGTGTAATCGGACACCCGTACTGCCCTTGGCTGGCCCTCTTCGTCCTTTCGAGATCCCTGACTGGTCCACAATGGGCCTGAGTGGAAAATAAGTACCATTAGACTGACTGGGATTCAAAGGCAATCTCAACGCCACGGACCCAGCTGGGCCCCCAGAGGGGAACAATATCCATATTTAATGGAGAGCTAAAAGTTAATCTGGCACCAGCCCAGAATAGCTTAACTCTGCACTAGAGGTCGACCGATTAATTTGGGCCGATTTCAAGTTTTCATAACAATCGGAAATCGGTATATTTGGCCGTTTTTTTTTTACACCTTTATTTAACTAGGCAAGTCAGTTAACAACACATTCTTATTTTCAATGACGGCCTAGGAACGGTGGGTTAACCTGTTTGGGATAGGGGGCAGTATTTTCACGGCCGGATAAAAAACGTACCCGATTTAATCTGGTTACTACTCCTGCCCAGAAACTAGAATATGCATATAATTAGTAGATTTGGATAGAAAACACTAAAGTTTCTAAAACTGTTTGAATGGTGTCTGTGAGTATAACAGAACTCATATGGCAGGCCAAAACCTGAGAAGATTCCATACAGGAAGTGCCCTGTCTGACAATTTATTGTCCTTCTGTAGCATCTCTATCGAAAATACAGCATCTGTGCTGTAACGTGACATTTTCTAAGGCTTCTATTGGCTCTCAGAAGGTGCCAGAAAGTGTAATGGGGTGTCTCCAGTCTCTGGGCGAAAAACAGCAGGAGAATTTGTGAGTGGTCAGGCTGGGAAAAGTGACACTGGAGATGCGCGTCCACGAGACTACTCCATTTTTTTCTTTCAGCCTTTGAATGAATACAACGTCGCCCGGTTGGAATATTATCGCTATTTTACGAGAAAAATAGCATAAAAATTGATTTTAAACAGCGTTTGACATGCTTCGAAGTACGGTAATGGAATATTTCGATTTTTTTTTGTCACGAAATGCGCTCACGCGTCACCCTTCGGATAGTGACCTCAACGCACGAACAAAACGGACCTATTTCAATATAACTATGGATTATTTGGAACCAAAACAACATTTGTTGTTGAAGTAGAAGTCCTGGGAGTGCATTCTGACGAAGAACAGCAAAGGTAATCCAATTGTTTTTATAGTAATTCTGAGTTTAGTGAGCACCAAACTTGGTAGGTGTCAAATTAGCTAGCCTGTGATGGCCGAGCTATCTACTCAGAATATTGCAAAATGTGCTTTCGCCGAAAAGCTATTTTAAAATCTGACACCGCGATTGCATAAAGGAGTTCTGTATCTATAATTCTTAAAATAATTATGTTTTTTGTGAACGTTTATCATGAGTAATTTAGTAAATTCACCGGAAGTTTGCAACGCCAGGGTTGTGGGTTCGATTCCCACGGGGGGCCAGTACAAAAAAATGCATGAAATGAAATGTATGCATTCATTACTGTAAGTCGCTCTGGATAAGAGCGTCTGCTAAATGACTAAAATGTCTAAAAAAAAAATGTCTATGCTTGCTTTGAAAATGGCTGTGTGATTATTTTTGGCAGGGTACTCTCCTGACATAATCTAATGTTTTGCTTTCGCTGTAAAGCCTTTTTGAAATCGGACAATGTGGTTAGATTAACGAGAGTCTAGTCTTTAAAATGGTGTAAAATAGTCATATGTTTGAGAAATTTAAGTTATTGCATTTGAGGTATTTGTATTTCGCGCCACGCTCTACCATTGGATATTGGTGAGGTGTTCCGCTAGCGGAACGTCTGTCCCTAAAAGGTTAACTGCCTTGTTCAGGGGCAGAACGACAGATTTTTAACTTGTCAGCTCGGGGATTTAATCTTGCAACCTTACGGTTAACTAGTCTAACGCTCTAACCACCTGCTTTACATTGCACTCCACGGAGCCTGCCTGTTACGCGAATGCGGTAAGAAGCCAAGGTAAGTTGCTAGCTAGCATTAAACTTATCTTATAAAAAACTAATAATCAATCAATCATAATCACTAGTTAACTACACATGGTTGATGATATTACTAGTTTATCTAGCCTGTCCTGCGTTGCATATAATCGCGTAGGTACACGTTGCTCCAACCTTAAACATCAATGCCTTTCTTAAAATCAATACACAAGTATATATTTTTAAACCTGCATATTTATTTAATATTGCCTGCTAACATGAATTTCTTTTAACTAGGGAAAATGTGTCACTTCTCTTGCAATAGAGTCAGGGTATATGTAGCAGTTTCGGACGCCTGGCTCGTTGCAAACTGTGAAGACTATTTCTTCCTAACAAAGACAGCCTACTTCGCCAAAACGGGGGACAATTTAACAAAAGCGCATTTGCAAAAAAAAAGCACAATTGTTGCACGACTGTACCTAACCATAAACATCAATGCCTTTCTAAAAATCAACACACAGAAGTATATATTTTTAAACCTGCATATTTAGCTAAAAGAAATCCAGGTTAGCAGGCAATATTAACCAGGTGAAATTGTGTCACTTCTCTTGCGTTCATTGCACGCAGAGTCAGGGTATATGCAACAGTTTGGGCCGCCTGGCTCGTTGCGAACTAATTTGCCAGAATTTTACGTAATTATGACATAACATTGAAGGTTGTGCAACGTAACAGGAATATTTAGACTTAGGGATGCCACCCGTTAGATAAAATACGGAACGGTTCCGTATTTCACTGAAATAATAAACGTTTTGTTTTCGAGATGATAGGTCATTAATATGGTCGAATCTGGAAACTAAGGCTCGTATTTCTGTGTGTTTATTATATTATAATTAAGTCTATGATTTGATAGAGCAGTCTGACTGAGCGGTGGTAGGCAGCAGCAGGTTCGTAAGCATTCATTCAAACAGCACTTTCGTGCGTTTTGCCAGCAGCTCTTCGCAGTGCTTCAAGCATTGCGCCGTTTATGACTTCAAGCCTATCAACTCCCAAGATTAGGCTGGTGTAACCGATGTGAAATGGCTAGCTAGTTAGCAGGGTGCGCGCTAATAGCGTTTCAAACGTCACTCGCTCTGAGACTTGGAGTAGTTGTTCCCCTTGCTCTGCATGGGTAACCCTGCTTCGAGGGTGGCTGTTGTCGATGTGTTCCTGGTTTGAGCCCAGGTAGGAGCGAGGAGAGGGACAGAAGCTATATTGTTACACTGGCAATACTAAAGTACCTATAAGAACATCCAATAGTCAAAGGTATATGAGATACAAATCGTATAGAGAAATAGTCCTATAATTCCTATAATAACTACAACCTAAAACTTCTTACCTGGGAATATTGAAGACTCATGTTAAAAGGAACCACCAGCTTTCATATGTTCTCATGTTCTAAGCAAGGAACTTAAACGTTAGCTTTCTTACATGGCACATATTGCACTTTACTTTCTTCTCCAACACTTTGTTTTTGCATTATTTAAACCAAACTGAACATGTTTCATTATTTATTTGAGGCTAAATTGATTTTATTGAAGTATTATATTAAGTTAAAATAAGTGTTCATTCAGTATTGTTGTAATTGTCATTAATACAAATAAATAAATAAATAAATAAAAAACACAAAAACAGGTGATTAATCGGTATCGGCTTTTTTGGTCCTCCAATAATCGGTAGCGGCTTTTTGTGGGCCTCCAATAATCGGTATCGGCGTTGAAAAATCATCGTCGGTCGACCTCTACTCTGCACTACTCACATACCACACCTGGTTCGTATTCATTAGGCACCGAATGGAAGAAAACAATCTGAAACAGGGAGGGACTAGTTGGACTAGTAGTGCTCATTTTCATTTTCCATTGCAACAAAGTTGTTAAACGTTTTCCGTTGTGTAATGAATGCGACCCTGGCAAAAAACTTAGAGGAAGAAGGAGAGACTCGGGGACAGTGACCGGACCTGGGTGACATTCAAAGAGTGGCTTCTCTTTAGCATGGACCTTTCTCTGCTTCCCTGCACCCGATAGCAAGCCTGGGGACATCGGTTGAGCTCATTCTGAACAACTGACAACTCTTGACATTGTCCATTTCATACAACTTTGATGATGAACTGAAAACTGTCTGGGTTTTCAGCTACACGTGGCATAATACAACAGCATGAAGTTATTTTGTCTGTTCAGCATGTCATAACTAGTAGCTTGATGATCTCTTACCATGATAGTCCTGGTTGCCATGGAGTTTGCTGCAGGCTGGCAGGGTGGGGCTGTTGTGGTAGGAGGCTGTGGCCTGGTTAGAGACCCTGTCCGACAGGTCCGAGTCTGAGCTGTGGTGGCTGCTAGGAGTTTGGCCTCGCAGCTGAATCTGTAGACTCTGGACCAGACGGGTCTTCTCCTGTAACTCTTTAGACAGCCTGGGAGAGGAAATAAGAGAGAGCGGGCGAGAAAGAGAGCCAGAGCGGGGAAAGAGAGAGCCAGAGCGGGGAGAGAGAGAAAGGGAGAGTTAGAGCAGGTTATAAGGCCACAGGGGAGGCCTCTTCCAGACAGTCTGAAGTAGTCCGAAACAAAGTCCAAAATAGTGAAAAAACACTTAAAAATTACTGTCAGAAAGAGGGGGGTGAGTGCCTCAGAGAGAAGTGTTTCTTTCACATGACTGTAGATGTCTGTTGAGAGAACAGCAAACTCAGAAAAACACACACAGAGGACCCAAAACACAACATACCAAGAACGAAAAGCCTACTATCTAGAAAGGGTCTATTTTGACAGGTCTCGAAACATTCCAAAAGAAATAACCAGCTGAAGGAAGACATGTCGAAAGAGTCATAAGTCAAGAAGAGTTCACAGCAAACTCATGCTTCCAACCTCGCAGAATCCCTCTTGGTGACCGGCCACTCACAAATCTAGCTGCTCCCTGGCACACTCGGCCAAACTCTGGTTCTGTTGGACCAGGAAGCAGACCTGCTGCTGCAGCAGCTCTCTCTCGCCCTCTAGCTGCAGCCGCAAGTACTCTATCCCCTGCTTCAGCCTGGTAGCGGCGGGGCTGTCTGGCTGCTGTAGCTCCCTGTCACTTTCGCCCTCTAGCTGGGAGCGCAGGTACTGCAACTCCTGATGGAGCACGGTGTGGCTGTCCAGTAATAATGTTAAGAGACAATATTCCTCTAAATGTCGACAAAGTTGACACAACCACACAGTGTTGAGTAAGACAGCTGTAAGCCTATGGATGTCCGTGAAATGTGAGTGTTTTAAGCAGCTGAGGTAGAAGAAACGGACTCTCTTGGGGTGGCAGGTAGCCTAGTGGTTAGAGTGTTGAACTTGTAACCGAAAGGTTGCAAGATCGAATCCCCGAGCTGACAAGGTAAAAATCTGTCGTTCTGCCCCTGAACAAGGTAGTTAACCCACTGTTCCTAGGCTGTCATTGAAAATAAGAATTTGTTCATAACCGACTTGCCTAGTTAAATAAAGGTAAAAATGAACAGATACGTGACAGTCAGGGCTGTCTAAGCAGGTCACTAGAACTTGGTTGGCTGGAAAACATACATCTCACATAAAAAGGCTAAAAAGGATCCATTTGTGATGGAGGGTGTTTGTGTGGGAAGGGAGACACACACACACACACACACCTTTGCGCCAGCTCCAGTGCTGCCCCGTCCTCGTTATCCAGTTGAGCGTCTCCTAGAGACAGGGAGAGAGAGGGATGGTGAAAGGCTTGACTCTTTCAGTCGATCACACCTCACTCTTCTGTCTATTTCAGCCCCCTCTTTTCTCTCCTAACCTCTTCAGGTAGACTATGTGCTGTGTCCTTATGGTGATCTAAATAGTGTTGATTTACAAACAATGGGAGTAAAACAAGCTTATATCTTTGGTTCTGAAGCTCATGAGCCATTTATAAGTTAAATTCTTCAACAATCAATGGGTACATATAATTACATTTTTTTTTTAAATGTATGTATCACTAGCAATTGCAGATTGTTTATTTAACTAAACACAGCTGCTATTCAGAAGCCACCTTACACTTGACAACATTTTGGACAGTCTGTTAGGGCATATCATATTTTATGATATTTTATGATATACCAGTATTAATGCCGTGACCGGTTTGGGTTTTTACTTTACCTTCTATACCGGTATTTGAATGTTTGGTTTGTTAAACGTGATATGCCAAGTGTAATGTCCATTTTTATAGTTTCCTTGGCTACTGGAGTCATCTTGCTCCGCTCTTTCTCCGTGTGCCACTTTCCACACAGACCTAGCCACGCCCCCTTTCACACTTGCGTTCAGTCTGCATGGTCAATGTAGCACATGCAACAATGTTGATGATAACAATGCTGTTTTCACTTTGCTTCTTAATATAAATCCACTAGCGTTCTATAATGACACTATCAGTTTCTTTCTTACATCAGCAAACAGCTAGTTTGTCTTTTCTTAACAAGTGGACCTAAATCTTGTGAGATGCTAATTGTTAGCCGCTAATGCTAACAGCTAGCTAATAAATGTACTGAGTAAGAGCAAACGTAGCTAGCTAATACAGCCTGATAATATCAGTGATGGTGTAGACCTAAATCAGCATGTTGTTTGTGCAACAGTATCTTCTTAATCAAAGACGAATATGCAAAGCAAGAATATATTAGCTACATGAAGTAGCTAAGAGAGAACATGCACTGTAGCCAAAGCTTATAGGGTCCCCCTTAAAAATACTTTCAAGTACAACTTAAGTCGGGGTTTGTTGTATCTGTACTTTACTATTTTTGACAACTTTTACTTTACTACATTCCTAAAGAAAATACTGTACTTTACATGAATTGGAACATTTTCCCTGACACCAAAAAGTACTTGTTACATTTTGAATGCTTGAGCAGGACAGGAAAATGGTCCAATTCACGCACTTGTCAAGAGAACATCCCTGGTCATCTACTGTCTCTGATCTGGAGGACTCACTAAATAGAAATGCTTTGTTTGTAAATCATGTCTGAGTGTTGGAGTGTGCCCCTGGCTATCTGTAAATAAAATAAAAAAACAAGAAAATGGTGCCACCTGGTTTTCTTAATATAAGGAATTTGAAATTATTTATACTTTTACTTTTGATACTTAAGTACATTTTATCATTTACATTTACTTTTAATACTTAAGCATATTTAAAACCAAATACTTTGTCTTTTACTCAAGTAGTATTTTACTGGGTGACATTCACTTTTACTTGAGTCATTTTCTATTAACGTATCTTTACTTTTACTCAAGTACCGTAAAATATCGTCATAACGTAAACATTTCTTTTTTTAAATACCGTAATATAATATTCTCGTGCTTGCCAAGTGGTGAGAGGCCTGTATTCTCGTGCTTGCCAAGTGGTGAGAGGCCTGTATTCTCGTGCTTGCCAAGTGGTGAGAGGCCTGTATTCTCGTGCTTGCCAAGTGGTGAGAGGCCTGTGTGTGGGGTATCTGGTATTGGATGATGATGTGTGGTTTGGCTAGAACGTGTATTACACTACAAAAGTAGTGCAACTTTGATTTTTCATTTTAGGAAAACGAGACCCTCACAGATGTTCGCAATCCCAACATCGCATCTCTGCATTGGTGAGTAAGTTATGAAAGTATATACAATTTCAGAATAGGTTGGTGAATGGAGCATCTCAGAACAGTCTCAATAGACTACTTTCTGTAGAGGCCATGGGCTCTTTAACCTCTCTGGGAAATGGGGGCAGTATTGAGTAACTTGGATGAAAATCATGCCCAAAGTAAAATGCCTGCTACTCAGGCCCAAAAGCTAGAATATGCATATAATTAGTAGATTTGGATAGAAAACACTCTGAAGTTTATAAAACTGTTTGAATGATGTCTGTGAGTATAACAGAACTCATATGGCAGGCAAAAAGCTGAGAAGAAAATCCAACCAGGAAGTGGGAAATCTGAGGTTTGTAGTTTTTCAAGTGATTGCCTATTCAATATACAGTGTCTGTGGGGTCATATTGCACTTCCTAAGGTATCCACCAGATGTCAACAGTCTTTAGAATGTTGTTTCAGGCTTCTACTGTGAATGGGGAGAGAATAAGAGCTGATTGTATCAGGCGTCTGGAAAATTGGCATGAGCTCAATCATGCGCGCGGCCGTGAGAGCGAGCTGCCTTCCCTTTCAATTCTAAAGACAAAGGAATTGTCCGGTTGGAATATTATTGAAGATTTATGATAGAAACATCCTAAAGATTGATTCTATACATCGTTTGACATGTTTCTACGAACTGTAATGTAACTATTTTGACTTTTCGTCTGGAATAAACTTGCGCGCTTAGTGAATTTGGAGTGCTGGACTAAACGTGCAAACAAAATGTAGGTATTTAGACATAAAGATGAACTTTATCGAACAAAACAAACATTTATTGTGGAACTGGGATTCCTAGGAGTGCATTCCGATGAAGATCAAAGGTAAGTGAATATTTATAATGCTATTTCTGACTTCTGTTGACTCCACAACATGGCGGGTATCTGTATGGCTTGTTTTGGTGTCTGAGCGCTGTACTCAGATTATTGCAAAGTTTGCTTTCGCCGTAAAGCTTTTTTGAAATCTGACACAGCGGTTGCATTAACTTCATCGGGGTAGGGGGCAGTATTTTGACGTCCGGATGAAAAGCGTGCCTGTAGTAAACTGCCTGCTACTCAGGCCCAGAAGGTAGGATATGCATATTATTAGTAGATTTGTATAGAAAACACTCTGAAGTTTCTAAAACTGTTTGAATGATGTCTGTGAGTATAACAGAACTCATATGGCAGGCAAAAACCTGAGAAAAAAATCCAACCAGGAAGTGTGGAAATCTGAGGTTTGTAGTTTTTCAAGTGATTGCCTATCTCATACAGTGTCAATGGGGTCATTTTGCACTTCCTAAGGCTTCCACTAGATGTCAACAGTCTTTAGAACGTTGTTTCATGCTTCTACTGTGAATGGGGAGAGAATAAGAGCATATGGAGTCAGATGACTGAGAAAATGACATGAGCTCCCGTGAGAGTTAGGTGTGTTCCTTTTCATTTCTGAAGACAAAGGAATCGTCCGGTTGGAATATTATGGAAGATTTATGATAAAAACATCCTAAAGATTGATTCTATACATCGTTTGACATGTTTCTACGAACTGTAATATAACTTTTTTGACTTTTCATCTGAACTCACTGCGTGAGCACAGTGGATTTGGATTACTCGACTGAACGCGCGAACAAAATGGAGGTATTTGGACATAAAGATGAACTTTATCGAACAAAACAAACATTTATTCTGGAACTGGGATTCCTGGGAGTGCATTCCGATGAAGATCATCAAAGGTAAGTGAATATTTATAATGTAATTTTTGTCATTTCTGTTGACTCCAAAATGGCAGGTATCTGTATGGCTTGTTATGATATCTGAGCGCTGTACTCAGATTATTGCAAAGTTTGCTTTCGCTGTAAAGCTTTTTTGAAATCTGACACAGCGGTTGCATTAAGGAGAAGTGTATCTATAATTCTTTGAATAACAGTTGAATATTTTATCAACGTTTATGATGAGTATTTCTGTAAATTGATGTGCTCATTCACCAGAGGTTTTGGGAGGCAAAACATTTCTGAACATTACACGCCAATGTAAAAATGGGGTTTTTGGATATAAATATCAACTTTATCGAGCAAAACATATATGTATTGTGTAACATGAAGTCCTATGAGTGCCATCTGATGAAGATCATCAAAGGTTAGTGATTAATTTTAGCTGCATTTCTGGTTTTTATGACGCCTCTCCTTGCTTGGAAAATGGCTGTGTGATTTTTCTTGTCTAGGTGCTGTCCTAACATAATCTAATCTTTGAAATCGGACATTGTGGTTGGATTAACGAGAAGTCTATCTTTAAAATGGTGTATAATACTTGTATGTGTGAGAAATTTGAATGAGATTTTTGCTAGCGTCCCACATTTCCCAGAGAGGTTTTAAGAGTCCTTAGTACATGTTTGTATAGCTGCTTTTAAAATCCTATTACTATCATCAATGTCAACTATGACTATCATCAATGTCTACATACAATGATTGTTGTGCTTACCTTTCTCCAGCCGGCCCTCCAGCCTCTCCAAGACGCCCAGGCTCTTGTCCAGCTGCTCTCGGAACACCTCTTCCACGTAGTAGTCCACGTCGCTGGCCTGTAGCAACTCCTCGAAGGCCTGCGACAGCTTCTCCAGCTGCATCCGATGCAGTGCCCCCAGGCCCCGGCTCTCCTGGATCTGACGACGCAGCTGGGACAGTTCCCTCGCCTGCGACTGCACCAGGGAGTCGATCCTATAGGGAACAGATGGGATCATTTAAAAAAATACTTTTTAACCAAACAGAGGGGTTTACTGGTGATGACAATAGACAGATTTATCGGAAATTTCTAAACAAATACACTGCAGAGAGCTGCCCTCACAAATTAGACCCCAGGGCTCTCTGGTTAAATGAAGGTGAAATAAAAAAGAAAAAACTGTAAACAAACATTAATTTGGGTCCATAATAATACAATGAAATAGTAACTGAACAGCCATTCAGAGTTCAACTTTTGACCATGTCAAAAAAACATCCTTAGTACTTTATAATGAAGAAAGTTAAGAAACAACTACTTAGCAACCTGGCAGGTGAGGCTGATCGACTCCGCTGCTGGGCCTGCAACAGCTGCTCGCTCATACTCCTGTTCACGCTCCTCTCCCTCTCCAGCTCCATGCTCATACTCTTCATCTTCTCCTTCGTCACCTCCCCCTCTCCCTCCAGGCTCCTCTCCTCCTTCCCACCCTCCTCCCCCCTCTCGGAGCCCGTGTGACCTCCCGTGGCAGTGTGGGAGTCAGATGTGGCGGTCAACATTTCGCTGGACAGGGAGGCGCGGCGGCGTAGCATGGTCTGCAGGTGGAGGATGACCTGGTGTTGGCTCTCTAGCTGGGTCTTCAGCTCCCTCACCTGGGCCTTGAGCTGGGCTGGGTCTTCACACAGACCGTAGGAGTCAAACGTCTGGAGGCTCTTCAGACTCACCTAGTGAGAGATGGGGGATGGGGAGGAGATAGAACAAGAAAGCACAAAAGTGAGGGAGGATAAAGAGAAAGAAAGCGCATAAAGGTGAGGGATTAAGAGAGACAATAATCAAATCAAAACACAGGACGAGGACAATGTCCAATAAAAATGTGAAAAGCAGTAACAAGGGCGGCAGTACCTTGGGGGAGCTGAGAGTGGGGGAGCTGGGGTAGGAGGCACTGGAGGCCGTGTCAAGGTTCTCTGTGGAGGAGAACGAGGGCTCCTCCTGGTCCTGCTTCAGCAGGCAGGGCAGGCTGCTGTTAGCACTGCCAAGGACAAGCTGCATATCTGGAGGGATCATCCCCAACCACACAGACACACAAAAGGATCAAACAGGGGTCTACAGTATATACCTAAAATAAGCAAGTCTGACGAAGATGGTACAATGTGAAAGGAGAGAGGATCAGTTGTTTTACAGTTGACCGTGGTCAAATAAGGAGGAGTTAGTGTCCCTTAGAGCAAGCCATTCCAGAGTACAACAACCAGAGTGCACACATGCAGGAGAGATACAGGCAGCGAGAGACAGACAGGCAGAGACACAAGTGTGCTGTACAAGTCAGTGCCCTGGTTAATCCACATAGGAGAAGTTGTGTGACTATCAGACCCATACAACACAGTGGAGTTACCACCACAATGTTCCAGGCCAGTGTTCATTCCCCATGCAGTCTTTAGGGCTGAGTCTCAATAGTCTAAAGTCGCTTCCTCTCCTTTTCTCCTTACCTCTATCTGCACTGACCTGAAAACACAGGCTAGAGGAAAACAAAATGGCGGATGCCCGGGAGCTGCTTTCACCTGTCCAGTCCTTTTTATGTCAGAGCAGATGAAGGAGAGGAAAGGAAGCCACGTCAGACTTTCGAGACGCACTCGGACGATGTGTGACTATCAGACCAGAAAAGCACAGTGGTGTTATCATCAAACAGTCTTACAGCCCAGTGTTTTCATTCCTCATGCAGCAGACGCCATTCCACCACTGTGATTATTAGTGTCCACTCGACAGACAGACAGACATGCTCCGTCTAGACGTGGTCGTCTACCTGTGCTACTGCTTTCCTCCCTATCCACCTCGGCCTCACTCTTGCCACTGGTTTCGTAACCCAGGTCTTGCAGGTCCACCTGCACGCCCTTGTCTTCCTGCTCCAGAGGGGGCGCTAGAGGCAACACGCAGGCAGGTGGGGGTTAACAAGAGAAGGTTCAGGTTCTCTCACTTTAGGACGTGATGTCATCATTGGATTGTGTCGTCAAACGTTGATATTTGATGTAACAATTGAATCACACAGGAAGTAGTTTAATTCTACACAGAGCCAGTCACTGTCATTCGTTGTCATGCTATGCGAAGCTCCCTTTAGTGCATCAAAAACAGTAACCGAAAGGCTTGGCTGTCATGCTCGACACACCAGTACATGCACTTCTTGCAATAGAGGTCTATGCACATTTATAAAAACACAGCTCAGCAAAGTGCAGGTTGCACACATTCCTCTAAGAACGTATGTCAAGACAAACATTTTCAAACAAAAAGCTGATTCCAAATTCCTGACGTTGTGTTGTTCTGTCTAGATCTGGGCTTTAAATGAATCTTGAAAAACAAAGTAGCCAACAGATCCGGCTCGAAGGGCCATATAAGAAATAGTAGGAAGGAATGTAATTTTTAAATGTATGTATGAATCTTATCAACAATTTCACCTCAATTATTGTTCCCTTACCTCTCTGTGTTGCTACATGACTGGTCTTCTTGGAGGAGTTCTGCAGAGCTATGATGGACTGAGCCGTGGCCAGCTTCTCCTCCAGGCTCTTACAGGCCCTCTTCCTCTCCTTCAAAGCCTTCTGAAGGCTCTCCAGCTGGGCCTGGACATCTCGTGGTGGTACCCAAGCTCCAGGCTCCATTGTCTGGGCTTCCCTCTCCCTGCGTCCCCTCTCCTCCTGCAGGTCGTAGAAGGCCTTCTGGAGGAGGCAGATGTTATGGTGGAGCTCTAGGGGAGAGGGGGTTTCAGCCCCAGGAGTGGTGTGTCGTGTGGGGGTCCTACTGGTCTGTTGGTGGGTGGGTTCGGTAGAGCCCAGGTCGTCCAGCGCTTCTCTCTCCTGTAGAGCTCTCTGTAGTCTGTCTAGCTGCTGTTGTAAGTCAGAGCTGGTTTGAGCTGCTCTGGTCGTGGTAGAGGTGCTAGTGCTCGTGTTGATACAGTGAGCTGTGAGTGAGCCTATTGCCGACTCGGCTGCTCTGAGACACTCGGAGAGATGCTTGGCAACCTGTTCAGAGCCTAGGCTGCTCTTCTCATCGGACGCAAACTTGCTTCTTCCATGATGTTTTCCCCAACCTCTCTGTCCCTTTGTTTCATTCCCTCTCGGAAACTCATTTAGATCTTCTTCTGGCTGCCTGCCGTAATTGCCCTCCAGGCCTGCGGGGGCAGTGTTGGCAGTGCCCTGCGGTGCTGCGACAGCCTCCTCAGCTGACCTCAGCCTCTCCTGCAGCTCGTTCAGCCGGCTCTGCTCCCACACCGCCTCCTGCAGGGAGTCCGCTTGCTGCTGCAGCTCCGCGTCGAGGCCCAGGGGGCACCCCGAAGGCCCTGGAACCGAGGTTTTCAGGACCAGAGGGTCAAGAGAAGCACTGACCTGCCGTAAGGCCGCCTCCAGCCTCGTGCACAGCTCCTGGGGGTCCAAATGACCGTCCAGAGCGTTGGCGGATGACGAAGTGCCGGGGAGCGAGGCAATGGCCGCCTTGACCATGTTGAGACACTCTACCAGCTGGGTGTTGAGTCTCTCTTTCTCCTCAAGGGCTTTCTGGAGCTCAATGCACTGTCTCTGAAGTTTGTACTCTGAACCAGGGGACCCAGAGCCTAGTACTCCACCCTGGCTGTTTCTGTCCAGGTTGCAGGCTGTAAGATAAGTGATGGTGGACTCGGCGGCCTGCAGGGCTTCCATATAATGACGGTTGAGCCGGTCTTTCTCCCGGAGCTGGGCCTGAAGTTCGTCCCACTCGGCCATCTGCTCCTCCAGACGGTCTATCAGCTGCTCCTTGTCCTGGCACTCCTGGTGGAGGAGCTCCAACTGAGATAGGAGTTCGGCGTCAGTGGGGGCCTGAGCTCGGAGGAACTCCGTCTCCAGGCCCTGTCTGGTGGTCCCCCTAGTGGTGCTGCTGTGGTTAGAGCCTGGGCTGCAGTGCTGGGAGGCTCTTGGAGAGCTGTGGGAGTCTGAGGTTTGCTGGTCATGGTGGTGGTCCAGGCCTAGTTGATGTAGTACGTCTCCTCTCAGATGTTCAGAGAACTCGTCTGATGCCTGGTTTACCGACTGCCTGCTGCCAGCAGTGTCTGTTTTGTTGTGTCGCACGGGGACGGGCAGGCGAGATTTGACACCAGCCTGCAATACAGAAACAAACAGCAGAGCAGGAATATTAAAATGTGTGCAAGTCTCCTCTTTACTTCATGTTTCTTTCTCATTTCAATGACAGTACTTACCCCATGTCTTGCGATGCGATATGAATGTCCCTTGGCAGGCTGTGTGTGGCTGTTCCCCTGTGTGGCATGACCATCTCCATGTGCTTTCCCTCTCTCTTCTCCTTCAAGCAGTTTCTCTCTACCATGAGCTCCTCCCTCCTGCTCCAAACGCAGCCTCTCCATCTCCCGGGTCATCGTCACCATCATGTCCGGCTGACTATCCGACCGGGCCTCTACGTCCACCACCGCTTCAGTCCTCTCCAGCTGCTCCTTCAGCAACTGGATAATCTTGCGGTGACCTTTGGCCTCTGACCTCAGCCTCTCCAATGTCTTGCGGAGGTCGCCCTGTGCGTCATCGATGTCGCCCGAGGTGTCGGCGCTCTCCTTGGACTCTGTGGATTTCTCCTCCTTTAATTGACCCCTCAGGTCCACATTCTCTGACCGCAACCTCTGTAGCTCCTCCCTAAACCCACATAATTATTAGTGGAAAAGCACAATTGCTTTCCTCCTCCTCCTTGTGAAAATGTTCCCACCCCCTTAAAACACAGGAATTAGATAGAAGATGAAGGTGACTCACCTGAGGTGGTTGACCGATAAGGCCCCACAGTCAGACAGAAGAGAACAAAGCTGCTCCCAGTCTCTGTCCTGCTCCACCTCTCCCTGCTGGCTGCTCTGTGACTGGCTCTCACTGGTGGCTTTGGAAGACCAGGGAGGCCATATCCCTCTCTGGATCTGGGCCAGGGTACTGCTCACAGTCACATCAGCAGATTGGTGGCCGTCATTCAGCCTTCCATCTACCACCTGAAAGGGGAATTTGTCAGAGGGTATGAGAAGTACTATACGTGGTATGGGGCATAATGCTCAATGTATACTTTCTCATGTCAAAATTCCAAGGAACTCCGCAGATTAGGAAAAACATACCCACAACACATATTTAATGTGCTCTAATTGCTATGGTTCTTTAAGATTCATAAAAACAACTAAACATTTATTTTCCTTATCACCCATCTTTAAATCAGCCCTGCTTACCTGTCCAAGGCCGCTGTCCGTCTGGCTCCCTTTGTCCTGGCCAGAGTCACTGTGGACTCTGTCACTGTGCGGTGACTTTTTCTCCTGTCTCCGCTCTAGATGCTGCTATAGTAATGGGATGGGAGGCGTATGTGACACATGGCTTTGTAACGGAAAAAAAATGCAATGAGGGAACAGAATCCATAAGACAACACGGCACCACAGCAAAGGCAGAATGGCGTGACAGCGACGTGTCTAATGTGGCATGGGGTAAGAAAAGACTGTTTCATGGGACACATAAGAAAGAACAGGGACGGAGTTAGGAGGGGTGGAAAGAGATGGTAAATGCTGTATACTACAGAGACATAATGCATTAGTTAAGAGGTAAAACAGATATAGGACACAGTACTGCAGATGTAAAAGTGTTTGGTAAGGAGACAGAACAAACTAACATACATCTGAGGGTTCAGGGTCAAAGGTTAGATCAGTAAGAGGTTAGGGGGAGGATTAGAATGAAGCTGTGCCCAGGGCTCTAAATTAAAATGTGCCACATGAAATGTAGGAGCACCAGAATTGTTTTATTGATTGAGATACAGCCTGTATTGGGCCTGGATGCATTCTAGCTACTTTTAAAGCACATATCGCCCTAGAAACTAATATGTAACGCTGTAAATATGTTTATTATAAAAGCTAAAATGTGAATACGAATACCCGGTCATTGAATTTACAGTCATTTGTGGAATATTAGATTTCTACAAAGCACTATTTTCCTATTGAGATGCATTTCTTTGAACATTTTAAACAGTCTCTTTAAAAACGTCAGGTTTGTGATGAAGACATGCAAGAGATCTGTAGTTCATTCACTGCTGTGATCATTGATCTCCTGAAGAAGATATCCCCTTTCCTTTCCTTTCCTTCTGTGCCACCAGATGTTTGGTTATACTGCTGAAGTTACCTGGTTGTTAGCTAGTTAGTCAAAGGGCTAACATGCTTGAACAAAGTGTAAACAAATGGTAGCGAGGCTCGACGCGCAAGTAGCTTTTGAACGGCCCACAACATGGTTTTTGAATGTAAAATGAGATCCCAGCGACCCACTGAAATGTGGGTCAGATATTTTGACCTGGTTGGGCTAGAAGCCAGACGTTTTCGCTGTAGTAATGGTACAACCATGACGCTAATGAATCTCTTAGGCACTCGGAAACAACTGTACAGCGAAGCCTCATTACAACAATTATAACCTGGGAGATTTTTTTCATAGTCGCACAGTGCTCCCAAAATTAAACTCATGGTCTCACAGCAAAATATTTCTTTGTATATCACACTTTAAAGCCCTGCCCAGAGCATCAGGACTACTTCTGGTCTGCATTCAGTACATTTTTACATTCTGGAATGTTCAATTGAATGGAAACGGTGCTGTACTGAACAACCACTTTAAAAAATGGGTAGGGTTTGGGGAACGCTGTCAGTATGGCTAATGCCCTTTAAATAGGTCACTCATTTCTTCAAGCCACACCTCGCCACACCAGCAAATAGGAGCAAATGTACCGGTCTGTTCAAGAATGTTTGAAATATGTTGTTCAGTATAAACCGTTCCGCAACGTAGCAAACATTCAAGCGAACTGAACACACCTCCGAATTCCAAATCTACCACTGGCACTAAGCACAAGAGCCTACATATAGATCTACATATAGATCTACACGGATCTGTCAGCTAGAAACAATACAGTAATAACTTAACCTTCCTCTCTGATAGAATTTCCACCATATTAAATGCACTTTCCCAATCATTTATGATCTACAGAAGTGCCAAGGTAACTGCCAAATGGGTTGATTTGAAATTGAACATACCTCTTTCCCAGAGCTGCTTTGTGATAGGTTGTGGTCTGAGCCCTCGGTCAATGACAGCGTCCTCTGCAGGTCCTCATTCACAGCCTGCAGTCTACTGACATAGTCCTGCAGCTCCATCACCTACAGGCGATACAATGACGTTAGCAACTCATCAGTAGTGATGTACACCTTGCATTAACCACTAGCATTGAATACTTAGAAACAAAAACTGTGTTTCCCTCCAGTTTAGCTCTTCGGCTCGATGCCAGAATAAAACTACATTATTTACAGGAAAGAGGTATGATAATGTATAAATAAAATAACATTAAATATGACCATGTATGAATCAAATATGACATATGAAGTATGATAATGCAAGTAAAAGCTGACCTTCTGTCGGAGCTCCTCTACAGACAGATGGTCCAGGCCCTCCCCCTCTCCTACACAGATACTCATGTAGGACGTCTGGTCGGCCATGAAACTACCCAGGGTGTCAGCTGGAACAGAGGACTTACTTACTACCAATATACAGACTGCACTTTAACTTCAGGTATGCGCCACTTTATATTTAAAGGAACACTCCTTTAAGTCTGTGACTGACTAACACCAAGGAACCCAGGCACTCTAAAGAGACCCTGCAGTTCAAGCGTCTCCTCGAGTTTCCCATCCCGGCTCTACTGTCCTTGTAAATGTGCTGAGACATCGTCAGGGTTTGTGATGTGATAGTACAGTATCCTGGTTCTCACCGGTGTCATTGTTGGCACCCACCCCTCCCCCGCGGTTCTTGATGGCTCCGAGGCGGGCCTGCAGGGAGGCGTTCCAACGCTGGGCGTCCTCCAGCTGATGCCTGACACTCTGCAGCTCTCTGGGGTCAACGTGGCCCTGGTCCTCGCGCCCTGCAGAGACATGATTGGGTTAGAGAGAGAGACGGAGGACCAGGGTGTTCTTTAGGCACTAACGTAGCAGGCGTAAAAGAAAATGCCTGAGCGGAGTTCCCACATCCAGTTTTAGGTGGAAAAGGAAGCTAGGTTGAATTAGCTGTATTCATGTAAACCGGATACATCCGGTAGTTGGCAACTCTGCTAAGGGTGTTTAGGCACCAAACGGAAGAATAAGGACTAAAACAGGCAGGGATTGCCTGGACTTTACAACATCTTAAAACGTTTTTCTACGGTGTGTGCTAATGAATACACCGCAGATGGTTTTACAATGTGTCCCATCTTAAAACAATGTGAATGTTCCTGGTCCACTAAAAGTCCTATTTCTAACCATAACCTAGTCTTTATTTAACTGCAAAGTAAGAGTGACTGGCTGCAACCCACCAACCCATGATTCCTAGTTCGAGAGACCAAGACAGATGAATAAAACACTATCTACTGAATCTACTCTCAGAAAGGTGGGGTGAAACACTTGAAAATGTATGTTCACTGTTTGCTACTCCAAAATGTGATCTTTAGTAAAGCTTCTGTTCTTCTTGTATGTTGGGTCACCACACGTCATTTAAGATCACCTCTGGGAGCAACACACATTAGCTTCAGCCCTTTCCAGTTCCTATGTTACATTTGGAAGTGTATATTTAGTTTGTGTTTATCAAGATCACATAATCGAGCACGAATAGAAACCTTATGCACAGGTGAAGTACGCATAGAACAGAAATATCAACACTCAACAGCCTGGGGTTTGGGTCACTGCATGTAGAGTTACATAAGGAAAGAGTCAGTGGAATAACGCTTCAAGCACACCCATGTTGTTTACATTCTGTTATACACACAGGTTCATTCAAAATCATTCTACATGCTGTACTGAATTCAACCACCTAGATTGGAATACTCAGTGTATATCTAACATTAGGAACACCTTCCTAATATTGAGTTGCACCCCTCCCTTTTGCCCTCAGAACAGCCTCAATTCGTCGGAGCATAGACTCTACAAGATGTCGGATCGTTCCACAGGGATGCTGGCCCATGTTGACTCTAATGCTTCCCACAGTTGTGTCCAGTTGGCTGGATGTCCTTTGGGTGGTGGACCATTCTTGATACACACGGAAAACTGTTGAGCGTGAAAAGCACAGCAGCGTTGCAGTTCTTAACAAACCGGTGCGCCTGGCACCTACTACCATACCCTGTTCAAAGGCACTTAAATCTTTGGTCTTGCCCATTCACCCTCTGAATGGCACACATACACAATCCAGGTCTCAATTGTCTCAAGGCTTGAACACCCTTCTTTAACCTGTCTCCTCCCCTTCATCTACACTGACTTAAAGTGGATTAACAAGTGACATCAATAAAAGGACCATCCAGGTGAAAAACCTGGATTTACCTGTTCAGTCTCATGGACAGAGCAGGTGTTCTTAATGTTTTGTACATTCACTCTTACAATGTATCCAATTTCAGTTTGTGTAGTTGTTGCTTTAGCTTTCTGTAACTTTGTAGCAAGTACGGTCTGCATGTGTAGGTGCCTATCATGTCATGATTTCAAGGTGTCCCGATATCTTTTCCATTCTAGAATGCCCTTCTAGCCAATAAGAAATTATTATTCAACAATGCTGTTGTATAAAATATAAATAATGACCAAAATAAAATGTATCGTATACTGAACAAAAATATAAACGCAATAGGTAAAGTGTTGGTCCCATGTTTCATGAGCTGAAATAAAAGATCCCAGAAATGTTCCATATAGACAAAAAGCTTATTTCTCTCAAATTGAGCAAATTTGTTTACATCCCATCTGACAGGTGTGGCATATCAAGAAGCTGATTAAACAGCATGATCATTACACCGGTGCACCTTGTGCTGGGGACAATAAAAGGCCACTAAAACATGCAGTTTTGTCACAACACAAGGTCACAGATGTCTCATGTTGATGGAGAGTGCAATTGGCATGCTGACTACAGGAATGTCCACTAGAGCTGTTGGCAGATAAGTGAATGTTCATTTGTTTTAGAGAATTTGGCAGTACATCCAACCGGCCTCACAACCGCAGACCACGTGTAGGGCGTCGTGTGGGCAGTTTGATGATTTCAACGATGCGAACAGAGTGCCGTGGCGGTGGGGTTACGGTATGGGCAGGCATAAGCTACGGACAACAAAAACAATTGTATTTTATCGATGGCAATTCGAATGCACCATGACAAGTTCCTGAGGGCCATTTTTTGTGACCAACAGATGCATATCTGTAGCCCAGTCATGCGAGATCCATAGATTAGGGCCCAATTCATTTATTTCAATCGACTGATTTCCTCATATGAACTGTAACCCCGTAAAAAATCAATGAAATTGTTTATTTTTTTATTTAACTAGGCAAGTCAGTTAAGAACAAATTCTTATTTACAATGACACCTAGAACAGTGGGTTAACTGCCTTGTTCATGGGCAGAAAAACAGATTTTTCCTTGTCAGCTCGGGGATTCGATCTAGCAGCCCTTCGGTTACTGCTCTAACCACTAGGCTACCTGCCACCTCGTATAAATATAAAGCCACTATAAAGAGCAATTCCCTCTACTAAGCAGCATTGAATACGAGCCCAAGGCATCTTACCTATATTTATATAGCTGGCTCTCTTTATTGTGGAGGAATGGTATGAACTGGATGGCAGATGGGCGCACGCACACACAGGTTGCACCATAGATGACTAAATCATCAGGTTCAGACTGTCACACCTATACAGAGCTCTCTCACTGGCACCTGGCCTCATCAATCAAGGTTGTATGTTGGCATGTGTCCTAACACTGCATCCACTGAAGCCTTGCACTACTAAACAGTGACATTCCATCACTCTCTGTCATAGAATTCAGCATGTAGGATGATTTTATCGACCTGTTTATGTTTTGTAAACAACTTGGGTAATATGCTTGAAACGAATGCACGCTTCACAAGCAAGTGCACACTTTGGAAGAAGGGTAGAGAACAGGGAAGCAGCCACAGCCCCAACCATGTAGGCTGTAATTGAATCAGCTTACAGATGGCTTGATAAGAGTGTGTGTACTAACTGCTATGTTTCTAATAGAGCAGACATTGGATAAGTGACAATGATTTCATGTGATATGCGAGTGAAGTGATGCAACGAGACAGACATGGCTTTTTAATGGATAAACAAAACAAAAGTAGAATATAAGTAAATGAGTAAAGGTAAGCTGTAAGTGAGGAAGACAGACAGACAGACACATGCATTATGTTTTATTGTGCAGAGCAGCTCATAACCAGGACAAAGGAAATTACTTTCCAGGTGAGAGGATGAGTTTATAGGAGGTGCCAGTGGGGACATGAACAGAGTAGAGAAAACAACGTAGGCTATTGCGGTCTTGTTTTAGACATGCAGATGGGGAGGATGCTAATGATGAAGATGACAGTGAACAGAAGACAGCAAACAGATGAAAAAATGACCAGGTGGACAGCAGGCTTGGCAACACCAGGCAGTGTTAGAACATGTAGCGACCAAACTGACCATGGTTGATAGCATGCATGCGTGTGTGTGCCTCTCCTTAAGAGAGTATAACTTCCTATTAAAGTACCATGAATAAAATGTTAGTGTTGGACATTTTAAAATAATATAGTGGGTCTCTACTTCCTTAACTCAATATAGACATTGTTCATTCACAGCTGAGCTTCAGCCAGCTGTCTAGTTCAGGAAACAAAGGATCAGAACCCCTCCTCCTCTGTGCCCTTCCTCTCTCTAGTCTCCCCCTCTGTGCCCTTCCTAGGTCCCTTCCTCTCTCTAGTCTCCCCCTCTGTGCCCTTCCTAGGTCCCTTCCTCTCTCTAGTCTCCCCCTCCTCTGTGCCCTTCCTAGGTCTCCCCCTCCTCTGTGCCCTTCCTAGGTCCCTTCCTCTCTCTAGTCTCCCCCTCCTTTGTGCCCTTCCTAGGTCTCCCCCTCCTCTGTGCCCTTCCTAGGTCCCTTCCTCTCTCTCTAGTCTCCCCCTCCTCTTCTGTGTACTACTACTGCACCTTCTCTTGAGAGCTTGGCTCTGGCGATCTCTCTTTCCAGGTCTTCTCTGAGCTCCTCGTTGCTCCGGATCCCTTCTTCCAGCTGCTGTCTGAGGAGCGTCACCGCTGTCAGCTCCATCTGGAGGGCGTGAAGACGCTGGACACTGCAAAGCACACAATGTATGAATTACTATTCCCCACGCACACACACACACACACACCTCATTGTATTTGTCACATGCTTCGTAAACAGGTGTAGACTAACAGTGAAATGCTTACTTATGGACCCTTCTCAACAATAGAGAATTATTTTTAAATATTTGAAAAATAACATGAGGAATAAATACACAATGAGTAACGATAGCGTGGCTATGTACACAGTGTACCAGTAGACAATATCTGTCTATGGAGACACTGGGTATTGCAACAACAAAAAATAAACCCTTTTGAATGCCACACCAACCAAAGCATATAAAAAAGGACTTTGGTAAGACTATTTCAATTACATGGCAATAGAATATGATGTGGAATAAATCCAATCTGTGCTAATGGTCCAGATACCTGTCCTGTTCTTTGACGGTGCGAACCAAGCTGGAGTAGAGCTGCTGCTCGGCCCTCAGGGCTCGGTTCAAAGAGCGGTGCTCCACCTGCAGGTCAGCCAACAAGGGCAGGACCTGGGGAGGGAGGGGGGCACAGGTCAAAGGTCAGATGCCACTCAATCAGTTGCTATACAAGGGTCATATTCATTGTGCATGCAATGGGAGTTGTTTTAAAACATTTCTCAATGGAAAACGAAAATTAGTGATCGTTATTGGACAGGTCCAGGTAGTCCCGCCTTGTGTCAGTCAGTTTTGGTGCCTTATGAACAGGACCCAGGTCACGGTGGGTTTATTCTCATGCTTGACTGTTTTTGACATGCAGACCAAAGAGTGAGCCTTTTCAAATTGTGACTTTGTGTTGTTGAACACTTTATTTTCACACAATTAAACCAGACATCACAAAAGGTTGTGACTTTATTGATTTTTGATGTAACACTCGACTATGGTACATTCAGACATGGCCATTCTTCTGAAGATAGATGGCACACTACAGCTCATAAATACGTTTCAGGCAGGGCTTGCTTTTGCGTGGTGCTACCTCTTGCTGGCTGTCACCACCGATGATGGTCCTCTCCCGCTGAGGGAGGCCAGGGAGCGAGTGCTCCACCCCGGCTTCAGCAGCCTGATCCTGGGGCTCCCGGGTCTGACTGTCCTCTCTCTGGCTCAGACGCTGGTGGAGGTCCTGTCAGCACATACACAGCAGAGAGACTGAGGTCAAACTAGTTACAGCAAATGAAACAAGTGCCCTCGAAGGGGTTAAAAAAAATGAATGTATTGAAGTGAAAGTATCGCTCAGATGTGTTCATTTCCTTTCAGAATTTACAATGACTGCAATAGATTATATATAACTGAGCCATGCTCAAGAGGTAGCACAGGTGGAGATGGCCAAAATCAGTTCAAGGTCAGCCAGGTGGATTAACCCGGTGCAAGCTACACATGAAACCAAATGGCACCAGGTAACCTCCTGAGCCTGTTTGAATGTGTGTATGAGTGTCTGTGTAGATTAGTAACAGTGTGTGAGGAGACCACTGGCCATCCACTCACGTTTAGAATCTCGTCCTTGGTCTCCAGGGTGGTGGTGAGGGAGTCTATGCTGGCCGCCTGGCCCTCGATACGCCCCTCCAGCTCAGACAACACTGACTGGAGATCAGCCAGGGACATCTGGAACACAGGAGAACAATGGGATAGAATGAAGACATTGACCCATGGTCCATTTTCTATTATCCACCTAATAGTCAGGATTTAGACTTGTGGAGGGTAATCTAATGATTCTGATCTGTACCCAGAGGTTATTTTTACCAAGAGCAAAGGAAAAAAACGACGTTAACTCAATGACAAACCAACAAAGGATCAAGAAAGTGAATCACTTTCTTATTCCTCAGTCAAAAATAGTGTATTCTTTGACCAGAGTAAAGGTGGATACCTAGTCAGTTGCACAACTGAATGCATTCAACCGAAATGTGTCTTCCGCATTTAACCCGACTCCTCTGAATCAGAGGTCGAGAGGGGGTGCTTTAAATCGACATCCATGTCATCGGCGCCCGGGAAGCAGTTGTTGTTGGGGGTTAACTGCCTTGCTCAAGGGCAGAACAGCAGATTTCTTTCCCACCTTGCCGGCTCAGGGATTTGAATCAGCTGCAGTATGTACTGTTCTCACCTTGAGCTCATTCTCCCTCTTCAGAGCCTTGTTGAGAGCCTCAGTCTTCTGAGCCAACTCCTTCTTCAGGATGACCACTGTCTTCTTGATGAGAGGGACCTTCTCCAAGGTGTCTTCATTGTTGTTCCTCTTGGAGAGGTCACCTACAGAGGGAACAAAACCAGTAGAGGACATTAGTGGGGTCAGGGTGCTGATGGACAAAGACAGTTTGACAGTTTGTACTTCAGCCAACTGCTGTTTTGTTCATTGGCATGCCAAACTGTTTAGCACAGCTTGCAACTTTAAGAGGTAAAGCCTCTCACCTTCCTTCTCCTCCAGTCTCTCCTGCAGCAACTGGATGGTCTGTCTGAGCTCCAGCACCTGGGACGGTGCAGGTTCCTTCTGCCTCAAGTCAGCCAGGAACTGGTCCCTCTCCCGGCCTCGCTCCAGAAGTTTCTGGCAGAGGAAATCAAAAGTTAAACACAGCGGAGCTCATAACCTTGCCATTAACTAAATTCAACGTTATTCTACCAAGACAAATCAAGGATGGCCAACGTGCAGGTTTTGTTCTAGCCCAACATTAAAAAAAATTTTATAATGTTTTGTTAATTTTATTTACTTGTGAGGTGCGTTAGAGCTAGGCAGGAGCAAAATGCTGCACATATTGTAGCCAGCCATGATTTAAATCCTAAACTATCAAAAACACAAAATAGTAGTGTACTCTGCACCTATCCAAAAAACTCTGTCCAAACTCACAATGATGATGGATTCCTTCTCGGTCAGCAGGGCCCTGAGCTTGGCAGTCTCCAGGTAACCCTCCTGTGTTGCAGTGGAACTAAGTTTCTCAGCAGAGGCCAGCTGCTGCTGCCGGGTACACAGCTGTCGCCTCAGCTCCTCGATCTCCTGGATGCGCTCAGACAGTGTCCTGTTATAGTGCTCCGCTGACTCCTGGAGGGACAGGAGAGAAAACATGAGATCATAAACACTAACCCTCCTGTAAAAATATTACAAGGTTAAGACAAATAAAATGTGAGTGTGGATGTTATTAGACAAAGGCTTTCTCATCACAATAAATCAACCAGTAAAAATGCCTCCAGTGTGCGTGTGTGCGCGCGTGTGTGTACCTTGAGAAGCTGGTCCTTGCTGCTGATAGTGGCCAGCAGGCCCTCCACGGCGCTCTCGTTGTCCGCCACCAGCCTCTCACGGGCCTTGACCGCATCCACCAGCATGGCCTCTGCCACCTTTAACCTCTGACCCATCTGCTCTGCAAGGTCACGGGCCTGAGACTGGGACTGGCTCAGCAGGGCACTTACCATCGCCTACACACATACAGAGAGAGGCAGAGAGAGACCGAACAAAAGAAAAATAAATCTTTACTTATCCAACTTTATCCTTCTGGGATTAACCTCTTTTCCAAGATATACTAGGTCAATATAATATCAAATCAGTATAGCATTGAACGACAGCGTGTTTGGTGAATGATGTCACTGTTTTGTTAGTATTGATGCCTGTGTTGTAAGAGTCTTTATGTTCAGGTAATATTTTGTGAGTGTCAGCTAGTAATACATGGGATTACTTTCTCCTTATGCGTCTTCCTACCTCCATGTCCTTGGTCTTGCCCTCCAGGGACAGCTGCAGCTGACTGATGATGGAGTCCTTTTCCCTGCAGGCTCGGTTCAGGTTGTCCTCCACATCCTGCTTGGCACGCTGCAAGTTCTTCAGGGTGTTGGCCAGGTGCTGCAGCTCCACGTCCTTCTCCTTGATCAACGTGTCAAAACTCTGCAGGGAGCGATGGAGAGTGAGAGACCAGTGTTGTAGACTCTCCATTCAACATGATGTTTACCCTAGCAGTCCTTGCAACAACTAGGAGGTAGTGTGTGACTTAATTAAATATGATATGCAGGGTTGGTGTCAATTCCATTTCAATTCAGTCAATTTAGTAAGTAAATTGAAATTCCAATTCTCCTCATTGAAAAGCAATGAGGGAAATTTGAGGAGTTTACATTTTTGTTGACTAACTAAACTGACTGAATTGAAATGGAATTGACTCCAACGCTGGTGTGGTGATCATGGTCCCTTACGTTGATGGTTTCCTCATTGTGAGACAGCAGGTTGTTGAGTCTCTCCAGGTCCCTCTCCTTCTCCCTGAGTGACAGATGCAGCTGGTGGATCTCGTTGTCTTTCTCTTCTAGCGCTGAAAACTTCTCATCCAGTGCTTGCTGTGGAGGAGCCATGCAGAATATTGAAATTAAAAGACCAAAGGCATACAATGTTCTTCATCAGATCGGAGCGAGCGAGAAAGATCGACATCCTGTTTGTGACAATCTTCATTTTTAATGACGTTGTTCATTAAATCATTCCATTTCCAAAGTACACTTCGGCAATATGTACATTTTTACATCATGCCAATAAAGCAATTGAATTGAGAGAGACAAATAGTTTACATTTCAAACATTGATAGAAAGCCCACCTCCAGAGCCTTTTCTTTTTCTTTCAGTCGTTCTCGCAGCTTCGACAGCATGGTGTCGCTTTCCTCAGGACTTCTGCTCTGCTCCATGTCTCTCATCATGTTCATGTACTCCTGATAGAGGGAGAATAGAGAAGAGGGAAGAAAGCAACAGCAAGAGAAAGAACAAGATCGAATAGAGGGACAGAAAGGGAAAAAAAGTGTGAAAGAACAAACAGTTTTTCCCAGTTCCCGTGCTACATTTTTACATTTTAGTCATTTAACAGACACCTCTTATCCAGTGAACTATAGTAGAGCGCATACATTTTCATATATACACACTACCGTTCAAAAGTTTGGGGTCACTTAAAAATGTCCTTGTTGTTGAAAGAAAAGCATTTTTTTTAAACCATTAAAATATCATCAACTTGATCAGAAATACAGTGTAGATATTGTAGCTGGAAACGGCAGATTTTTTATGGAATATGTACATGGGCGTACAGAGGCCCATTATCAGCAACCATCACTCCTGTGTTCCAATGGCACGTTGTGTTAGCTAATCCAAGTTGATAATTTTAAAAGGATAATTGATCATTAGAAAACCCTTTTGCAATTATGTTAGCACAGCTGAAAACTGCTGTGCTGATTAAAAAAAAGCAATAAAACTGGGCTTCTTTAGACTAGTTGAGTATCTGGAGCATCAGCATTTCTGGGTTCGATTACAGGCTCAAAATGGCCAGAAACAAAGATCTTTCTTCTGAAACTCGTCAGTCTATTCTTGTTCTGAGAAATGAAGACTATTCCATGCGAGAAATTGCCAAGAAACTGAAGATCTCATACAACGCTGTGTATTACTCCCTTCACAGAACTGCACAAGAACTAGCAAGCGCCACATTCTACCAACTGAGCCACACGGGACTACCGTATTGTGGTGTACTATCACCACAATATGGTGCTAGTACACCATATTTACCTAGTTCCATAGAAAAGGAATATATAGAACAGGCCTCACCAAATTGCTAGTGTTTGATACTCTAAGCCCCCTTCTATAGATTATATTTCTATGGTTTCACTTTTAGTTTCTCGAGCTCTCAGACTATCTACCTGTAGCTGCTGCTCCTTGTCGGCCAGGCAGGTGGTAAGGCGCTGGATGGTGACCTCGTGACTCTGCAGCCTCCTCTTTGTCTGCTCCAGCTGCTCCTGGTACTGCTGCTCCAGACTGCTTTCCCTCTCGCCCAGCTCCCCGTTAAGCTTCTTTAGCTGGTTCTGCATCTCCTGCATGGCGTAGATAGTTTACCCAGTAAGCACAATACGTTGAAAATACATCTTCTCAACGTCTTCTCAACCAAAAAGACGTCCATTCAACCAAAAAGGGTCAAGAGTTCATTCCTGGTTGGGTCGTGCGGTTTAGCAAATGCCCAAAAAATAAGTTGCCCTCAACTTTAGGAAAATGAATGGCTTTAGGGAATATATTCTGCATTCTATTATGCACGGGTAAAACCACATAGTTACATGGTAGTAAAACAAGCAGCTGTAGTAAACCTACAGAATGGGTTAAATAGGACAGCTTTTATACCTGCTCCCAGTTTGCCCATATCAAAGCTTTTCCACACAACGAAGTAGGGCTGGGCAATATGGCCAAAATATCATATCACAGTATTTTCTCATTTTTGACACTTCTGAATAACAAAAGTTCTCAATATGCTTCATGGGTAGTGTATGACCCTAGGATAGCAGCCAATTAATCCTAATTGGTTTTATTAAATGGGCTTTCTCCATTCTGATTGCATTGCTTTATACTGTTCAACCAAACTTCAACCAAAAATAATAGGACAAAACTGACAGTGGTCTTATTTGTAGAACATTGCATAGGAATCAAAATCATTCTGTAGCCTCCAACTCTGGTACTCGACCAATGGTTGCCATTTGCAAAGTTATTTGTTTGAATTCCAACACTCACTTCCAGCATTTTAATACATTTCTTCATTTCCTTCATTAATTTGTTATTATTTACACACTGCGTCACATTTTCCCCCCCATCTTAGTATGCCTGTTTAGTCCTTGACAGAATAATTATCCTTTTTCATTGTGCAATTTCAGATTTAATTGCAGTTCTTACTTTCGCCACAGACGATTTCCGGGAGTTTATTTGGCAAGGTTGCCCTTCCGAAATTGTTAACTTGCTGTGCAAGCAATAACCATAACTTTGAGTAATTACTGAATTATTTAATGTAACTAATCAAACATTAAAATACTGCTATAGAAGGTGAAGTAAAAATCCAAACCGGTCCGTGAATGGATACTGGTATATTGTTTTTATTTATTATTGCTACTGAAGGTAGTGTTAGTCGGCTGTATATGAGCCAGAACTCCTGTATTTTTCATCAAGTAGATTCAGCTGTGGGCCCATTTTTTATTGAGCAGATGGTCGGGGGGCCAGAACATAATTACAAATCATTTGTTGACCGCAAGAAGCCCAAACAGATAATATTTGACTAAAACATAATCATTTCAAATCTTGCTTTCATTTGTATATGATCACGTGTCTCTATTATGTCTGGAAATACTTGGGAACAGATTTCATAAATTAATATCACTTGGAGGTGTTTTTACACTCTTATGTCCAACAATGAACATTTATTTAAATTTTACTTGGGGGGCCAAATAAAACCCCCCCGGGGGCCACCAGTTGGGAACCCCTGCTATAGCTTGTTCTCCATTTCCTTTTTAAATAGTGAGCCAACATGTTTTTCAGCACTTTTATTTCCCTGACTGATCAAAACTTGTTTTCTCATGCTCTCTTGTCTCTCTGCAGCAGACATATAGTGAACAATATGTTTGGAACATCAAATCACAATAAAATCTGTTTCAAATCGCAAAATGGATAGAATCTTGAGAATCACAATAGATATATTATCAGCACCTAAGTATCGTGATAATACCGTATCGTTAGGTTCCTGGCAATTCCCAGGACAACAATAGATATTCCTCCTGTGGCCTTACATTGAGAGCTTTGTCTCCCTTCTTCTTCTGCTGCTGCAGCTCCTCTAGCTCCTGCTCCAGCTGCTCCTTGGCCTGCTGCAGATCAGCCAGCTCCTGCTCCCTCCTGCCCAGGGAGCGCTGCAGCTTCTGCGCCTCCAGCCGCTTGGTGTGGTGCTCCCCCTGGAGCTGGGACAGCTCCGCCTGCTTCTCCATCAGCAGAGACTGGTGCTCCTCCGCACCCTGGGGGGAAATCATGAATATGGATGGAGTTTGAAAAACAGGAGACTTATTTTTGTATTTTGAGTGCATGTGTGTGCAACGCAGAAGTCTGTATTGATGTGACCTCTGGCAAACACGCACAGATAGACATTACAGCCCTAAAGCAGAGTAGATACACACACTGCAGCTGCCTGCCAGATCTCACAATACCTTTAACGGTGTTTAGCGAATGCCCTCATATGACATAGCACTTCCATGCCCGACTGCGCAGTGAATGACGTGGCACACAGCCATTGGTTGATGCATGCAGCGCGACTGATGTATTGGGCCTGGAACGCAGCCAATGCTGTGTCTGATCTCACTTGCCTGGTATTTCTGGAGCTGGGCTTTGTGCGCTGCCTCCCTGGCTTTGGCTAATGCCTCGTCCCTGTCCTCAATCTCATGGCACAGCTCTTCAATCTGGAACACACAGACAGAGACAGACGTGTTGGTGTGACAATGTTACATAAGCCCTCAGTCTACGTAGCAGAGATGGTATAGCATATGAGGCGATATATTTTTGGGTGGCCAACAATAGTTGGTTACAGCAGTATTTTATCAAATGAGGTTATCACCCTCAACATTTATTACAGTGTGAATATTATCTACTCAACCTCTTTTTCCTTTTCTTTGAGCACCAGACTGAGTCCCTGGATGGTTTTGTCTCGTTTCAGAGCGTTCTTCTTCTCCGAGCTCAGCTCGTTCTCAGTCTCCTCCAGCTTACCAGACAGCACCTGTTAAAAAAGTTGTCGTCAAGTGGTCACTTGTGGTCCTCTATAGCTAAGGTCGTGAGAGAATGGCACTTGCATCGCCAAGATTGTGGGTTTGATTCCCAGGGCCACTCGTATGTGAAATGTATTCACACATGACTGACAGTCACTTTAGATAAAAGCCTCTGCTAAATTGCATATAATTAAGTAGCCAAAACAAGAGAGTAAATTCATCTTCCTCCAACATGTTTGATTAATCACAATGGTACATTTTGAATTCACCCTAAATATGTGCTCCTACCCCATAGGCATTTCTGTAGAACTGAAAGGATTGCCTAGGTGTATTCATTTCCAAATAGTGAAAATTCCACTATGAAAACATTTACCGGTATGTATATATTTTCACTATTATTCTACAATGTAGAAAATATCAAAAAAATTAAGAAAAACCCTGGAATGCGTAGGGGAGTCCAAACATTTGACTAGTAGTAGTAGTAGTATGTGTGTATGTGTGTGTGTGTGTGTGTGTGTGTGTGTGTGTGTGTGTGTGTATATAACAAAAACTATTTGCTACACATTTTCTTTTTCCCCCAAATCACCTTGTTGTTATTCTGGATGTCCTCCAGGGTCTTGGAGAGGTTCTGGTTCGTTGCTCTGAACTGGTTCAGCTCCTCACTCAGCTGCCTCTGGGCTGTCTCCAGCCTGCTCACCTCATTCAGCTGCTCAGTGAAACCCTGGGGAAGGGAAACAGAATTCTTGGAAATTAGTCAACAAAGAGAATGAGTTGGCTAAGAAAGGAAAAGAGGACATCAAGGGGAAGGAAACACTGTCACAGGGGCAGAGAACGCCTGTGAATCCCTTTTATTGATTATTTATTCACATGTACTTTATTTCCCATTATTAACGGAAATGGATCCTTTTACTGCGACGATATCCAACCTCACAACTGGTTGATCTTTTTTAGTCAAATAATTATCCAAATTCAGTCTAAAGCTACAAACTTGGCCTTCCAAGTTCTCTACAGAGGATCGGTCTGAGGTGAGATGACTGGACTACCTCAGCTCTGAGAGGAATGTAACCATCATTAAACTCCTCTGTGAGGTCCTGGAGGGACTTCCACTCAGCCTCCTTCCGTCTGCGTCGGGCCCCAGGGGTGATGCTGCATCCTGGGGGGAGTTGCTGTCCCACCCTGGGCTTCCTCCGCAGGACAGGGATGCGGCTCCCGGGGGACCCTGGGATTGGTCGTCTGGGGATGGAGCGCAGCAGCTGCAGCAGGTCGGAGATGGGAGGCTGGGCTGGGGAGTGCCCCCTCTGGTTTCTGGTGGTAGTATGGCCCACTGAAGGAGAGCATTCCCTCACCGATATCTTTGACTCTCTGCACGGTCTCTGTGACAGGGGGCCCAGTGGTTCTGTCTGGTGAGGGTAGTCAGGGTTGAGGGACTGAAGCGAGGCCGAGCGGAACCTGGAACTGGGGGAGGAGAGGGTGCCTTTGCGGTAGACCAGGTCCTGGTACATCATGCTCCGGGAGCGGAGCCCAGGGTTCTTCTCCGGGCAGGGATCCCCACTGGACTGCACCCTCCTGGGGGCTGAGCTTGACCGACCTGCGGCTCCCACTGGACCACCCAGGAGGTCCATACTCGCAGAGTGCCTCACCCCTTCATCTTCCTTCCTCTGCCCTTCTGACGTAAACTGTTCTCCCCCGCACTCGTCGGGACTTCCACCTTCAGAGGACCTCCAGAGGGGGGTCATAATGGTGCTTACCTCCCCCACGTCGGGCCTCTCCGGCAGGGGGTTGTGGCGTCCATAGACGTGGGCCACACACTGCTTCAGATTCTCCCTTTCCTGCTGCAACCGCTGCACCTGGGCAGCATGCTCCTCCTGCAGCCTGCCGATCTGCACGTCGCACTGCACTATGCGCTCCAGCGTGAACACACACTTGCCGCACAGGAACTCTGACGCCTGGCCATCGGGGTCGCGGTCGACCTGGCGCCCCAGCACGTGGGACAGGATGACCTGGAGCTGCCGTTTGCCCGACGGGTTGAAGATCCAGCGGCACTGGCTGCCAATGAGGCGTAATCTGCATACGCGGCATGGGTCCTTCATGGTGATGACTAGAGATGATGGTTCGGTCCAACAGAGAAACACTCAGATAGGCTCCGTGTATAAACGCTCCAATCTCCCGCAGTCGTCAGCTTGCCAGCCATGGCACAGAGAAAATGCTCTCTCCATTTCTGTGACAGGAACAGTGCAGTAAGCTCACAGTTTAGTCCAACACTCAAAAATGCTCCTTACAGACCCTAAACACAAAAAACTCTCCGCTTTCCCATGGTCGTCAGTCTGCCAGCCATGGCATACAGCAGACTCTCCCGCTCTGATTGAAGAGGAGAGACTGAAAGCTCTTCCTGGTGAGAGCAGCGTAAGCGTTAAGCCCCATCTTCTAATCCCTCCTCCGCTGTCCCACACATTCAATTAGACCAAATCCCCTGGACTGGACCCGCGGTGATCTCCTGTTACGGCTGACTGCTGGCCTCATAATCCAGCCCCATCTGAACCCAGGACTATCTACTCATCCTGGCTGCCCCAACAAGGACAGCAGGGCCTGGGGTCTACACAGGTGAGGTGACATTGACCGAGGGCTGGTTAAGGTGTGTTGGTCTCCTTGGCAAGGCTAAGGTAAATCTGATTTAAGATTAAGAGATGGCCTCACCTGGTCCTCAATGCCACCATCTGCCTCACCTCAGAAAACATGATAGAGCTACAGTGATGAACTGCCTGGCCCCTTAGACCTCTATGTGCGTGTGGCTCTCTGATACACACTACTGACCTAACAACCCAGAGACTGGACTCTTTTTACCCAGCTTTACCCCTTTTACACCATGTAATCTGACAGACAGCCCAGACAGAATCCAATAGAAACCTATAGGGGTTGTGGTTTTTAATATAAAGTTGTCCATAAATAACCTTAAGGGCAACTCTCTCCTGCCGGGATGCTAATCCTGTATTAACACAGAAACCTGGACCAAGAGAGAGGAGGAAACATGGGCACTGACAGCTTCCGCTACTGTCGGACAGGACTAAATAATAATACTATATTTGTCCATCTTGCAGATGAAATCCATCTTCTGATCTGCTATCAACAGTGCTTCATTTGAGCTGGATCCTGGCGGAACAGGATCTGGCACCTCTCAATTTTGGACTGTTTCATTCCGGAACCCATTTGCCAGGAGGCGGTACCTCTCCTGGCATGAAAAAGTATTCTCACCATATGCAATGTAAACATTCTAATCACAGTTCATTCAATTTAGCCTCCCCTGAAATTCTCCTGCCCCCTAAAAACTGTAACGTGAAAAGTTTAGTGGGCTGACCCGGGTTTATGGTGTGCACAACATTGTAGTCTAGAATGATATTAACTTTCCTGGATCGCTCTCCGCTCTAATAGACATGAGCCCGCAACTGATCTCTCCAGCGTTGCACTTCATCTATTTCCTTATAGAATCATAGCTGCGGGAAGGGTGCTGGAGGTGCCGCATCTCCTCTGATAAATTGAAATACATTTGTCAAAATGATAGAATTACTTCTGTCGGTTCGGGAAAAGAAATGTAATAATTCGGAATACTACATCAGGAGTAGGCCTATAATTTAGCCACAGAGGATCATTAGCTTTTTTTTCTTCACAGCCTAGCTGTGGATGGTGTGTAGTCCAATCACAAGGCATGCCTACAGCTGGGAACACAAGGCAAATCTGTCAGCGAAAGGCATGCAGCCAAAACAGGCCTTTCGCAATATTTCATATGCAATCGTGGGAAAACACCGATCGGAAAGAAAATGGAAAGAAGAAGACTAATCTGTCTGTAGGCTACCAAATATGTTATCAACTTGCAAATAGGCCTATTGATCGAACAGCATTGTTTTACAAAGTAAAAAAAAAAAATGTAAAAATGAAAAAAGAGGCTTCTGGCACGAGCACATCAGCCATCACCAGTGAGGGAGCTGTGCATCATTGGGTGAGTCAGTGAAACCAGAAAGCTTTTTCAGGACTAATTTCCTCCTCATAAATGTACAATATCTGTCTCTCCACACACCTAGGCTAATGATGGAATTTTTTTAATTCAGATGCCACCCGGTTACTCATCCCTGCACCTTAGAGGCCCTATGTACATAGATGTGGAACACTGGTCACTTTAACAACGTTCACATACTGCAGTAGTCAAGTCCATACTATTCAACTATTGCTGTACATACACTATCCACGTATTCTTCAGATATAGTATATATTCTATCCCCATACTGTCCATAATGTCTATACATCACACTTATACTCCGGATTCCGACATTGCGCATCCTAATATATTTCTTAATTCCATTATTTTACTTTGGATTTGTGCGCATTATGTATTGTCAGATATTACTGCACTGTTGGAGCTAGGAACAGGCATCTAACTACACTCGCAATAACATCTGCTAAACATGCGTATGCAACAAATTACATTTGATTTAGGTAATTTAGCAGACGCTCTTATCCAGTGCGACTGACAGTCAGTGCATTCAACTTATTGTAGCTAGTTAAGACAACCATACATCACAATCATTTTACATCATATAGGTTAATAAAGTAGACAGATTCTAGCAGTAGATTACAGTGTTAGCTCGTAGATGGTTGAGAAGAATAGAACAGATCTAACAACTCTACTTCTCTTCCTGGGGAACCAATGACGTCAGCTTCCTCTGATGACGGCAACTTCTATAAACTACAAAGCTCTTGCCTGCCACAACAAAGCAGAACACACACAGAGAAACAAACAGAAACCAACAGCACTGTAAAACAACAAAGAACAGAAGAGGAGGTATACGGACGTAAAAAGGGCAACAAAATAGACAATCATTTCAGAACGCATTTCCTCTCATGGAGCAGATTCAGAGTCAAACCGCCTGACAGATTGTGTCTGTTCCATGTCGCACACAGAGATATATGGCCAGAGGACGTGTGTGTGTGTGTGTGTGTGTGTGTGTGTGTGTGTGTGTGTGTGTGTGTGTGTGTGTGTGTGTGTGTGTGTATACACTTGAATTTCATGAATGCAGGAGACAGCTAAGAGAGGGTAGCTAATGCCTGGTGGGCATACCGTGACCTGTCACTAAATAAAAGAGCCGCCACAGAATTAGACAACAAAAGGAGTGTCATACAACCCAACAAAACAGACAATCACAAGCAAGTGCACTCTAGTTGGAGACTCAGGTCAGAGAAGTCTAATACACAGTGTATGCACAGTCAGACACTATGGGAAGATCTCCCCAAGTCCCCACATCCCGTCTCCTCTCTCCCCCTCCTCAAAACCCATTGGAGGAAAAGGTCAGAGGGGAGGGACCACTGGCTTTCTCATCCAATGGGTTTTGAGAAGGAGATGAGGAAGAAGATGGGAGGAGTATGCATTATTGAGATCTTCCCCATGGCCCCATCCAGAAACAACCTTGGGCTTTTTCCTTCAATACGGTCGAGAAGGAGCCTAGGAAATACTGGATGGGAAGGAATCATATAATCCGGGGTCGGTCTGTCATCACATGATGTAAGAGGGTAAAGTTGGTAGATTGAGATATTGAGCTGATATACGTTAGGCAATATGGCGACAGAAATTGAGAAAAAACCCACCTGATGGTCCTTCTCCGTCCTGCCCTTCTCACGGCCCAGCTCAGCCCTCAGAGTCTGCAGTTCCTTGTCTTTCTGGCCAATGAGAGCAGAGAGTTGTAGGGTGTGCTCTGTGGTTGGTGCGTCCGTCCCCTGGTCTCTGCCAGTACTTTGTAGCTGTTGGATCACAGCTTCCTGGTTCATCACAGATATCCTCAGTTGATCTATGACACTGGAGGGACAAAAAGTAGGCTACGTTATGATCACATTATCAAAACATTTATCCCCATTATAAACAAATGGCATATTGTCCTTACATTTAGGTGTCATTGGATAACACAAAGGTATTAGGTTTCGTACTCAAGGCAGGTGAAATGGAAGAGACAGAGTACATCAGAGCTACATAATCATCTCATTTCTCCATGATCAACATGTTGGTGTCAGTGTAGAATATCACAGCAGATATTAAATTAAGTACATGGGCTGCTATTGAAATGGAACCCTATTCCCTATATAGTGAACTACTTTTGAACGGTCAAAAGTATTGCACCATATAGGGAATAGGGAGCCATTTCGGACACAGCCTAGGTTTTACACTTTGTTGAAAAACCCCTTTGTATCTGTCCTTACCCGTTTTTCTCCAGTAGAGCCTGCTGCAGGTCGTGGCTGGGAACATGGACAGGGGTTCCCGACCGGCTCAGGGACAAGAGCTGCTTCTCCATACCAATGCTTCTCACCTTCTCTTGCTCAGCAATGGCGGCCATCTTGTCGACTTCCTTCTCGGCCACTCTCAGACCCTGACATTGAAGAGAAAATTGATGGGAATGTTCCAAGACTAGTCACTGACCTTTTCCAATAATGTGCCTTTTCATTATCACCTAACTTTGACTAAAGTCTCTTAGACACATGGTAAGACCAGTGGAGGCTCCTGAGGGGAGGACGGCTCATAATAACGGCTGGAACGGAGCAAATGGAATGGCATCATACACCTGGAAACCATGTGTTTGATATATTTGATACCATTCCACTGATTCCGCTACAGCCATTACCACAAGCCCGTCCTCCCCAATTAAGGTGCTCTGCAGTCAGTGTTCATATTAGTGCAGTAATGCCGTAGCCCAGTGCTCACCTGCTCCAGCTCAGCGATGCGCTTGTTGAGAGTGTCTCGGAGTGCATCCATCTCTCTGTGGGCTCGCTCTCTCACACGCAGGGAGTCACCGGACTCTCTACCTGCCAGGCTCTCCAACGCTTTCCTGATAACAAGACATAATAAAGTTTATTTATTATTTGGATTTTCAATATTTGACAGAATAAACAAAAGTTATTTGACAAGTAAAGGGCAAAAATACACAACTGGCCCTCTAACACACACACACACACGGATCAATGACAGTCAATGTTTACCAACTAATGAACTAGTGATTAATCAAAGAGTGAAAAGTGAGTCAGTGATGTTTAGGACAGTCATATTTGAATACCAGTCATGACTATTGATGACTGAAATGACCGTCAGCCGCCGCCTGTACTCACAGACCGACAGCGTCAGCCGCCGCCTGTACTCACAGACCGACAGCGTCAGCCGCCGCCTGTACTCACAGACCGACAGCGTCAGCCGCCGCCTGTACTCACAGACCGACAGCGTCAGCCGCCGCCTGTACTCACAGACCGACAGCGTCAGCCGCCGCCTGTACTCACAGACCGATAGCGTCAGCAGTCTGTACTCACAGACCGATAGCGTCAGCAGTCTGTACTCACAGAGCGATAGCGTCAGCAGTCTGTACTCACAGAGCGATAGCGTCAGCAGTCTGTACTCACAGAGCGATAGCGTCAGCAGTCTGTACTCACAGAGCGATAGCGTCAGCAGTCTGTACTCACAGAGCGATAGCGTCAGCAGTCTGTACTCACAGAGCGATAGCGTCAGCAGTCTGTACTCACAGAGCGATAGCGTCAGCAGTCTGTACTCACAGACCGATAGCGTCAGCAGTCTGTACTCACAGACCGATAGCGTCAGCAGTCTGTACTCACAGACCGAAAGCGTCAGCAGTCTGTACTCACAGACCGATAGCGTCAGTAGTCGGTACTCAGTATCAGAAGGCTGTACTCACGATGCAGACACCAGTAGCTCATGCTTCTCTGCCAGATCTCTCTTCATAGACTCCACCTCCACCTTCAGCTCAATGTTCTGAGGAGGACAATCATTCAGTCAAATTCCATTCACTTTAACACAGATGTTTTACATGGAAAAACCTGCCACACCGTAGCTTAGATCCAATGGTTCATTCCTGCATTGTATTTTGTTTGGAGTGGTTCCTAAAGCACTCCAAGTATGCTCTGAGAATATGTTGAGTATGGTCCTCAACTGCATACTTCAACAATGTAATTCGCTTTGGCACTGGAAGCTATGTGTTCATATCGTAACAATGAGTAGGTGTGTACTCAAATGCAGGTGGGTCATCGCAAAATAGAATAAGACAATATTTTTCTATGAGGAAGACAGAGACTTGTCTCCGAGATCAGTGGACTAAATGTGAGATATGTTAGTTGTGCATTTAGTAAAGTAGTGAAACTGGTCTGAGATCAGTGGGCTAAATGTAAGACACCAGGTTCTCCAAAGGAGTTTTAAACAAGGTGGTGGTGGTGCTGCTGCTGCGTACGGCAGTGGGAGACTCACAAGGTGGAGCAGCGCCACTCTTACATTCTTTGGGGAGAACCCTAAGACATGGTGGATGAGTATTTAGTAAAGTAGTGAGACTGGTCTGAGAACAGTGGGCTAAACTCTGGTGGGGGTTAGCTGTGTTTTTTGGGTGGAACTAGGGCTGGGAGATATGGACAAAATATCATATCAATATATTTCAATTTTTTTACAGTATGACGGTATTTGACGACATTTTATGTTTTGGAATAATAAAAAAGTTATAAATATGCTTTCTAAGTAGTTCCTGACCCCAGGGTGGTAACACACACATTATAGGCGTTCTCCATTTATACTGTTCGATCCAACTCCAAACAAAACTAATGGCCAGCATTTTCATACATTTCCTGCACTTTTATCATCATTTCGACACTGTGCCACGCAGTATGATGAGGCAAAAAAAATCTAGGCCTAGTTCATTGGTGAACTGTTGGAGTCATGATATATAATGACTATTCTAATTCTATAGTTGGAATATAGTGGGCAGCACTGGAGGTTGGTGGCACTTTAATTGGGGAGGACGGTCTTGTGGTAAGTGGAATGAGCGGAGTAAGTGGAATGGTATCAAATACGTCAAAACATATGGTTTGCTTGTGTTTGATGCCATTCGCTCCATTCCAGCCATTATTCATGACTCTGTTCATATCCCCGGAGAAAAAGCAGCCATCCTCCCCTCAGCAGCCTCCACTGGTGGGCAGCACCTTGAATACATTGAATTTTCAATATTTGACAGAATAAACTAAAGTTATTTGACAAGTAAAGGGCAAAAATACACAACTGGCCCTCTAACACACACACACACACGGATCAATGACAGTCAATGTTTACAGAGTAAGTGGATATGCCACGGAGGAATTATTGACAGGGTAGGAACCAGTGTTGATCAGAGAGTGAATCTAGCCGCACATTTCAATTCACGAGCAATAAAGATAAAACACCATGTTAAAAACTTAGGTGTTATTTTAGACCCTGAACTAAATTTTGAATTACACATTAGGAATGTGACCAAAATAGCTTTTTACCACCTGAAACACTGCCATGCTTTTATTACAAGCAGGCTTGACTACTGTAATGCTCTCCTCTCTGGTCTACCCAAGAAAGCCATTGGTCAACTGCAAAACATACAGAATACTGCAGCACAGGTACTGACCAGGACCAGACGGAGAGCACACATTACACCGGTTTTAAGGTCTCCACACGGGCTGCCTATGAGTTTAAGAATTCATTTGGAGCTTATTCTATTGTTTTTTTAAAATCAATCCACGATTGTGCACACCAATACATGTCAGACATGCTTTTAAGTGATGTACCCAGTAGGTCCCTCAAGTCCTCTGGCACAAAGCCTAGGACCAAGAGGCATGGCGCGGCAGCCTTTATGCCCCCAGCCTCTGGAATAGCCTGAGAGAGAACCTGAGGGGGGCAGAAACTGTAGATATATTAAAGAGAGATCTTAAAACATTTTTTATCTTTGCTTTTCCTTAGGGTGCTTTTTAGTTTAGTTTGTGTTGTTCTTTAGTTGTTTTATCTTATGTTTGTTGTGTAGTAAATATTTCTGCTTTTATTTTTATTGTTTAGTTTTTCCTGTAAAGCACATTCCATGTTTGAAATGTGCTGTATAAATAAAGCTTGATTTGATTTGAGTCAGTGTTTCCATGGGTCCCTAATTAGATGTTACATTACATGTTGTTTTCTTACTTCATGTAGCTAGCTAGCCAAAATATTCATGCTTCACCTACTCCTCTCTGATAAGATACCGTTGCACAAACATGCTCATCTAGGCCTACACCAGCATTGGTACCACGCAGTATTAGCTAGCTAGGTTTGCTGACTCGTATTACATTTATCAAGCTAAATAGCCAGTTAACTAGTGATTAGCATTAGCAGCTAACACAAATTATTTTAGCAACAACTTGCTAAGACAAACTAGCAGACAGTAGTTTGCTAGTTTGAAAATAAACTAATAGTGTAATTCTAGAATGCTTGTGGAAAGCAGCATGACACCAACATCTTGTTGCATCCATCTGACCATGCAGAGTGAACAGGAAGAAAGTGCTTGTAACTCTGTGGTCGGGCAACTAATCTCTCCTTGAGTGACAGGGGGCGTGGCTTGGTGTGTTTAGTAGCATGCAGGAGGAGAGGGAGATGACTAAAGTATCAAACAGAGTAAACTATAAAAATGACCAAATAAGCGGATTTGTTGAGTTGCGGATCACATTTAACAAACCAAACATTGAAATACCATTATAGAGGGTAAAGTAAAAACTCAAACCAGTCTATACATCAATACCGGTATATAATAAAATACAGTATACCTCCCAGCCCCAGGTGGAACAACGGCCTGTTGTATTCATGGCTGCTGGGGCCATGTGGTCATCGTTCCTAATTATGAATGACTGAGTCACATATTACATTATCATGGCACTGACGGGTGTGAATGACGTAACACACCGTTTTGTAGATGTCCTCTGTGGAGTCGTCGCATTTCTGCTGCATGCGCTCCTCCATGAAATAAATACGCAGCTTCAGGTTGAAGTTCTCCTTCTTCAGAGTCATGATTTGCTGAGAATAGAAGGAGATACAGAAAGAAATACAGACTTATGTAACCTCGGACTTCATTTGATTTGAAAAGGAGACACTGTAGGACAATGAAAACTAAACGTTATGACCATTAAAGCTACTACATTCTTGAAAATCAAACCACTGTATAACCAGCCGATGTATAACTGCCTATACAGTCTATAACAAGGCTACTGCAAATACAGTAAATGAGGTCAAAATAACATAGCAGCTGAGCAATTTATCCCCGGAGAAAAAGCAGTGATTTCACATGGTCCAGTGGAGAAGCACACACACAGAAAGACAGAGAAACAGAGAAAGAGGACTGGGGGTGGGGGTAGTGTAATAAGCCATGTTTGAGAGTTTATGTGGTCTGGGAAAGGGGAGAGAGGTATTCAGCTTCGGCAGACTGTGCATCATTGTGCTACAGGGCCTTTAACTGCACACATCTGGAGCGGGAGATGGAGTCCAGATGACCACTCTACCAACCTCTAATCATCCAGCATAGGGAGAAAAGAGAAATGAGCGTAAACCACTGAATTTCAGCAGGCTTCCCCTACTGTAGGCTCTCCCTCCATGCTTGGACCACGGCTAAGTGGTTGTCCTGTTCTCCTTGGTTTGACTAGACACTGGATCAGGCTTATTAAAAACCATAATATCCAACATGTCTGTCTCTGATACTGGGATAAGGCTTGGCTCCATAGTGCTTAGCCTACATGCATGCTGCAGTGGTCTATATTTCCATTCAATGGTTTACCATGAAATGATTACCATTTTAAATAGAACATATTAGGATAAATAACAAGTGTGAGACAGACAACGCTGGTTAGAGTCTCAGAGGATCCTTTTTATTTAACCTTTATTTAACTTGGCAAGTCAGTTAAGAACAAATTCTTATTTACAATGACGGCCTACACCGGCCAAACCTTAACGATGCTGGGCCAATTGTGCGCCACCCTTTGGGACTCCCAATTACGGCCGGTTGTGATACAGCCCGGAATCGAACCAGGGTCTGTAGTGACACCGCTAGCACAGATGCAGTGCCTTAGACCGCTGCACCATTTGGGATCCTGACAAATGAACAGCCCTCTTGAAATTGTATCTACAACAGTTGGAGACCTTGTCAGGTAAGGCAGAAAACATCTCCATAATAGGGATTGAAGTGATGAAAATCCCTCACATTCTCGTAGTCTTTTAGGGTGAGAGCGGCCTTGACGGGGGACATCTTATCTGGAAACGTAGGGGCTGTAGAAGAACAAGAGGGAGAATTGACATTAGTTCAGTTCACATACGGTAATGACCATAGAAATAACATTTACATTTTAGTCATTTAACAGACGCTCTTTTCCAGAGCGACTTACAGTAGTGAAAATACATACATTTCATTTTCATTTCATGCATTTTTTTTTACATTTTATTTTTTTGCACTGGCCCCCCGTGGGAATCGAACCCACAACCCTGGCGTTGCACACACCATGCTGGCGTTGCACACACCATGCTGGCGTTGCACACACCATGCTCTACCAACTGAGCCACAGGGAAATAAGAATGAAAGGCTGTCTACATTCAAGTCAATGATGGCATAATGGGTGGACTGGCAGCCATTTTGAGTGTACTCATGCCATGAAGTAAAAGGAGGAAGTGCACCCTGTGCTGTAATTTGTTGAGTCAGCTTAACTTACATTACAAAAAATACATTCCACTGCATGAGCAATATCAGTTAGCATCATTTGAATTAATATTCTACATTAATCAGTTGACAGAACATTCCAAAATACCCTGGAAATTATTGCATCACAATACCAGGCAGCCATTGCAAGTGTACCCATGAATTTGCCAGTGAATTGCCAGGGTTAGAGCTTCCAAGCCCGTTCTATTCCTTCTTATTTATATGATAATGACATAGTTCATCTTAAAACCTTTGGTACAGTACCAAACTTTTATTCTGAAAAACACCAGGGTAAATCATAGTGATGATAAACACACACACAGATCAGAGGTGAAAGAGACAGAGTGTTATCTTGGAAAGCTGCCCCGTTTAGCACTCCTGAGGTCAGTGAGCCAAGCCAACCACAGACTGACTGACTGCACCACTGCTCATATAACACTAAATAAATTAACACATTTTTACACTACACTAATAACCCGTTCACAGCCCCACTGCTTAACATTGGAACTCTCTTCAGTTTTACAGTTTATTTTGCTTCTCAAAAATGACCAGCGGACATGTTCAATCTCATATTCAGATGGGTAGTTCAGCGTCCCCGTCGCCCCCAGTCCCAGAGGAGAGTCCAGTCTGCAGCTTGGAGTCACGGTGGCGTGTCAGCTACAGGCTGCAGAGACGCTATAATTGTCTCAGGTGTCTGGTTACCTAGGGGTTTAGCACAGCTGCGCCTGACGGAAAGCCCTGCTAAAAAGGTGTCTGGATCAGCTGGCAAAAAAAAAAAAAAAAAAAAAAAAAATGCAGATTCTTACCTGGAGTCAGTAAATCAATTGATTGTAAAAAGCAGTTGCTCTGCACATACTCTGTGATTGTTTGTTCAACTGAAAATAACTCCATACAAAAATCAAGCACATGGTGAAACCATTTAGGGGTATTATTCTCTCACTTTCAAAGTCACAACACTCAAGGGTAGGTAACCTAGGTAGTGGTACCCTAGAGGAGCACACGGAAGAATGTACTGTACCTGTCATGTTGTCCATGGAGAAATCCCCGACGTCTATGGAGTCTGGGAGTTTGGACATGCTACAACTGAGGACAAAATGAATCCATTAGGGAAAAAAACAAACAGCCAATCCGAGTCTGGATCCAACATGTGAAGACTCAACATTGTAGGTAATAGGCTGTAACACACAGCCAAAGTATCAGTCAATACCACAATCAAAAACACAGAAAACCTCCTCTCTAGCACAGCCAATGCAAAATTGTGCAATCAAATGCACTGCAAAAAGATAAAAAATACAAATACAAAAAATTTCCTGATGTAGTTTAGGCATTACTCATGCTTGGCTCGCCTGCTCCCTAGCCCCTAAGGAAGCTCCATAAATAGCAGGAGAATTAGTCTCTGGTTCTTTTGATTCACTATGACAGTGCAATGCTTTTCTCTCCCAGGTCATTGTTTAGGTTATTCCTCAGTGTGCCATGCAGAGTAGACTGGACTGGAGAAGACCATGTGCCAACGGCAGGCTGGCTCTCAGGTCCAGAGCAGAGGGGACAGACTTAGAGGGCTTTCATTGCTAAACAAGCAGCTACTGTGGACCTGCTCAGCCAAACATCACTCAGACAAGAAGGGAACACAGTGGAGTCACACAGTGAGGCACACAACACAATGCACACATCTGGACAAGGCTGATGACATTGGGGAAATAATAAGATTGCGATGAAAACAGTGCTGTCAAAGCCAGTGATGGGGAAGCTCTGCTACCACTAAGCTAAGCTCACAACTAACCAATATTCGATAGCTGCCCCTACGATCGGCACCAACATCTCTCAGGCCTTCCTAACCCAAGTGAATACTACCCAACAATTTGGAGAGAGAAACCATGTCTAACACACTGTTAAAGAGTGTCCACACTCTCTCAGCCATTTAAGCTGCCCTGACTTTTGGCTCTAACAATATGACCAGTTCTGTATGACTTCCTTCCCTCTCTTCCCCTGGCAGTGCCGCTGATCCCAGAGCCCAGCAAAAACTCATGTCCACAGCAGTTGCATGGTCTACACACCCTGGATGCCTACTGCGCAGGAGCAAGATTGTATAATACTTGTCAACAGGTTTGAACTAAGACAGACAAATTACAAGTGTTAACCACAGGGCACTCATAAACTCAGTCACAGCAGCAATGACGCAAACAACTCAGGGACACCACCACAGCAGAGAACAATTGGCACGGTTCAGTGTTTTGATAACTGATCTGACAACACTGTGGCAGGAATCACCACACAGACAGACACAGCCTTCGTGTGTCACTGAGCACTATTTAATCACAAAGTCAGTGCTTACCAAAAGTAGGAAGAGGACTAACGGGCTGGCATAGGATATAGCTATGTTGTCGTCTTGTTCACTGTGTGATGGGTGTGTGTGACATGTACAGTTATAGCTCAGTGTCTATGAAAATAAAGCATTGTAGAGTAACAGTACCAATGACTTGACACATGCCAACTCTGCTACTCAGCGTACTATGAGTCGGAATGAGGCAGCCAGTAAACATCGACTTCCTGTTTGTACATTTTAATTTTCCTGTTTAGCATTCCAATGCCAGTTACAAAGCCTAATATTACATAACGAGTAAGAATAGTTGTAGAGATCTTTGCTCTAGAGTAACCAAATTGCACTGTTTAATGGCTGATTTAAGCAAGTCAGGTTTCAGAATGAAGTCATTTACACCACTCCTGTTGCTTATGTCTTGAATTACTGTGGAGACTTACCACCTGGATGATCCCATTCAACACACGCACCCACCTTATTTATTGGTGGGATACATAGTTAAACGATTCACTGGAACACATTGAAGCTCACACAGCTACTATTTTAACCTTGGCCAGGAGTCTAAGGATAGCAATATGTCCAACAAATTACAACTAAAACCAAACAAGTAGGTTCATCTACAACTAGACTCCCTCTAGCTTACAATGGGGTAAAATGAGAGGCTCACCTACCAATATTAGACGGTGACTCACTTCATGGCAAGCATACAGGAAGAAAAAAATATCCGTATTGGCTAGCCTAAACATTACATAGTTGCAAGGAAGAAGCAATTTCACAACCACATGCATGGTTTCCGCTTTTCACGTGAGCTCTCCGAAAATTATTAGAGGGGAGGACTTTGCTGATTTGTTGTGACAGGGAACGACTCAGCCACATGTGAAGTCATCATCCGTGGTGTTTAAAAATAGGCTAGTATCACAAGCACAGACAGCAATAAACCACATGACCTTGCCAGTAAATCCATGACCAACTGTACTCAATAATAGAGCTAGCTAGTGTAGCTAAATATGAAAGAACAAATGGGGCTAGTTTGCCTGACAGACCGATACATTTTTTACATTTTTTTTTTTTTTTTTTTTTACATTTTAGTCATTTAGCAGACGCTCTTATCCAGAGCAACTTACAGTAGTGAATGCATACATTTCATACAATTACCAGATACCTCTGGTTACAGTCGAAGGTTAACGTCATACATTTGTTTGGAAATGTTCTCTACCCAAGCCAGAATGTTGAATATAATATCATTTCAATTTACTCTACCAGTTACATGCGGTCTGCGGTTATGAGGCCGGTTGGACATAATGCCACATCCTATAAAAGGACAGAGGCAGTTATGGTAGAAAAATGTACATTAAATTATCTGGCAACAGCTCTGGTGTAGAATTCTGTAGTCAGCATGCCAATTGCACGCTCCCTCAAAACTTGAGACTAGAGGTCGACCGATTAATTAGGGCCGATTTCAAGTTTTCATAATCGGTAATCGGCATTTTTGGACACAGATTGCGGCCGATTACATTGCACTCCACAAGGAGCCTGCATGGCAGGCTGACTACCTGTTACCGAGTGCAGCAAGATGCCAAGGTAAGTTGCTAGCTAGCATTAAACTTATCTTATAAAAAACAATCAATCTTAACATAGTCACTAGTTAACTACACATGGTTGATGATATTACTAGTTCATCTAGCTTGTCCTGCGTTGCATATAATCAATGCGGTGCCTGTTAATTTCTCATTGAATCACAGCCTACTTCGACAAACGGGTGATGATTTAACAAGCGCATTCGCGAAAAAAAGCACTGTCGTTGCACCAATGTGTACCGAACCATAAACATCAATGCCCTTCTTAAAATCAATACACAAGTATATATTTTTAAACCTGCATATTTAGTTAATATTGCCTGCTAACATGAATTTCTTTTAACTAGGGAAATTGTGTTACTTCTCTTGCGTTCCGTGCAAGCAGTCAGGGTATATGCAGCAGTGCCTACCTCGTTGCGAACTGTGTGAAGACCATTTATTCCTAACAAAGACCATAATTAATTTGCCAGAATTGTACGTAATTATGACATAACATTGAAGGTTGTGCAATGTAACTGAAATATTTAGACTTAGGGATGGCACCCATTAGATAAAATACGGAACGGTTCCGTATTTCACTGAAAGAATAAACGTTTTGTTTTCTAAATGATATTTTCCAGATTTTACCATATTAATGACCTAAGGCTCGTATTTCTGTGTGTTATTATGTTATAATTAAGTCTATGATTTCATATTTGATAGAGCAGTCTGACTGAGCGGTGGTAGGTAACAGCAGGCTCGTAAGCATTCATTCAAACAGCACTTTCGTGCGTTTGCCAGCAGCTCTTCGCTGTGCTTCAAGCATTGAGCTGTTTATGACTTCAAGCCTATCAACTCCCGAGATTAGGCTGGTGTAACCGATGTGAAATGGCTAGCTAGTTAGCGGGGTGCGCGCTAATAGCGTTTCAATCGGTGACGTCACTCGCTCTGAGACCTTGAAGTAGTTGTTCCCCTTGCTCAGCAAGGGCCGCGGCTTTTGTGGAGCGATGGGTAACGATGCTTCGAGGGTGGCTGTTGTTGATGTGTTCCTGGTTTGAGCCCAGGTAGGGGCGAGGAGAGGGACGGAAGCCCTACTGTTACACTGGCAATACTAAAGTGCCTATAAGAACATCCAATAGTCAAAGGTATATGAAATACAAATCGTATAGAGAAATAGTCCTATAATTCCTATAATAACTAGTCCTATAATTCCTATAATAACTACAACCTAAAACTTCTTACCTGGGAATATTTAAGACTCATGTTAAAAGGAACCACTAGCTTTCATATGTTCTCATGTTCTGAGCAAGGAACTTAAACGTTAGCTTTCTTAAATGGCACATATTGCACTTTTACTTTATTCTACAACACTTTGTTTTTGCATTATTTAAACCAAATTGAACATGTTTCATGATTTATTTGAGGCTAAATTGATTTTATTGATGTATTATATTAAGTTAAAATAAGTGTTCATTCAGTATTGTTGGAATTGTCATTATTACAAATGTTAAAAAAAAGTTTAAAAAAATATATATTTCTTTGAATAAAAAAAAAATGATTCAATAAAAAATACATTTTAAAAAACCGTGGCCGATTAATCGGTACCGTCTTTTTTGGTCCTCCGATAATCGGCACGCCAATAATCGGCATCGGCGTCGAAAAGGAATAATCGGTCGACCTCTAGTGCAGTTCGTGCAGATTTAGGACTTGAGAAATAAAGTAAGAATCGTAAGCTGGAATCCCTTTTTTTAACAAAGGCCATTAAAACTGCTGTTCTGGCGATTGCGAGAAATGTTGTGCATTGACTGTGTATGTCAGAAGGAATTTTTCCTCCCCATGGCTCACATAACTAGAATAGGCAACGAGAGGAATATTTATCTTGCATAGAACAAACAAGCCGATTCAGGTAAATAGGTCAACTATTCTACTATGGGGTTTTCGGATTTTTCTATTAATTACTTGTTTTGTTTGACCAGGAAAAGTAAACGTGGACTCTTCTATCATCTTCAAAGTGCGCCCAAGCAGAAATATGTTTAAATGTTCCATATTTTTGTTTTATTGTTGCATGGCGGATATTATTTTTGCCCTGGCGCTGCACCACAGCATATGGAGCGGGAAAACACTGGTTAGTATGTGTGCATGTTCTTCCGTCTGCTTCAGGTGATGAGCAAACAAATCGTGATAGCCACACACAGACCAGTGTTTAAGTCGTTTTAATAATACTTTCCTGTGGATATGTTGTCTCATTTAAACCCACAAAAAAGTCCAAATTAGCGGACAACAGGTAGAGTAAATTCAAATTGAATTTGATTCTACATTCGCGTCAGAGGAGACGTATTGGATCTCATCAATACAAATGAACGTGACTGTTGTCCAAGGGACAGCATAGGAACGTCGGGGTTAGTTAGTTATTGGAAGGCACAATACTCAACTGCCTTGTTGGTTGTTTAGTTAGTTAACATTAAGTAGCTATGAATATTTCACCACAACCGAGTGCATGAGTTGCGCAACTGTGGTGGCTTAAATCAAATTTTATGGCACCTGCTTCGCAGACAACAGGTGTAGACCATCAGTGAAATGCTTACTTAAGGGTCCATTTCCAACAATGCAGTTAAAAATAAATGACACGAGGAATAACGAAGTTAAACAAATGACATGGCTATAGTGAGTACAGTTGAAAATAACATGGCTATAATATAGAGGAAGTACCATTACCGTACCCCCTAGAAATTGAGGTAACTAGCTATGTAAGTTAGGGGTAAAGTGACTAGGCAAAAGGATAGATAAGACCGTAGCAGCAGCAGTGTATGTTGTGAGTCGTCAGTATGCACATGTTGGTGTGTCAGATTCCTGTGTGCAGTCAGTGCAGGCTCGGGTAGTCATTTGACTAGCTATTTAGTAGTATTGTTTAGAAGACAATATTTGGTTTGAATGAACGTTAATGACAACACTGGCAAGAACAGAGGCTAACTAGCCAGATAACCAGTTGGCAAACAGCTACCATAAGATTTGTAACAATAACTAAGTTAACGGAAACACGTTAGCTAGCTTGTGCAAAGTCAAGTGAGGAGTTACAATACGTGGGAAGCTAGCTATTAGTTGCAGCCCTATTGTCTTACCCGTCTGAAACAAATGCCACAGACCACTTGAGCTAGTTAGCTTTAATATTAGTGAGCTAGTTAGCTTTAATCTTAGTAAGCTAATAACGTTTATCATCAATTTTGAACTAACTTTAGTTGAATAACGTTAGCTAGATATGCTAGCTAGATTTAACGTTATTGGCAGGCAAATCACGTACCTTCCATTGATGTCAAAGGGAAGCGTCTGATCATCTCCAACGACGGAGTCCATCCTGAAATGGTATTCCCTTCTAATTAATATCAATATTTACGCGTAAACCTCAATATGACACGGGTATAAAATTCAAAGAAGTCGTTACTACCGCCATTTTGATTTAACGTCATTATGGGTGTATTCATGACTTGCAACGGAAGCCGTTTAACATTTTAAATAACCAAACGAACCGGTGAGGGACGTACTTGAATTTGTCCAATAGAAACTCTGGTTTTCGTTGGAAAACGTTTTCGTTTGGAGTAAACGTTTTCTGTTGCAGAACTTTTGCAACAGAAGAGGTGTAATGAATACACCCCAATGCCACCTCGTGTGCAACCTTGGAAATTTTAGGGTGGAGCCCAAAAGCAGGCGCGCAGTGTCCGATTGGTCAAAACAAATACACTTTTCCCAATGATTGGTGGGGATGCTCATGAAAAATGTAGTGTGTGTGTGTGTGTGTGTGTGTGTGTGGTGTGTGTGTGTGTGTGTGTGTATTTATATATAAATAATGTGTGTGTATGAAGCTGGCCTAGTTTTTTGGTACGCAAATACTTGGAAAATGAAACCTTATTCTTTCTTTTCTTATTTTTAAAATAAAAATTGAGTTAACAATTATTTCTTACATTATATTTGACCATGGATGGACACTTTTTCATAATGACACCACCAGTGATGTTATACAACTGAAATAACGTTTATGGCTTTTCTTTTCTAGTTCTCCTTGATTCCTCTTGTCGTCTCTGCTCCCTTACAAAACATGTCCTATAAAGTCCTGTGGTAGTGTTATCACAAACAGTTTTAAAATATTGATGTATTTCCCCTGTGGTAGCTAAATTTACTCAATGTTCAAATTTTAGGTTTACTAATCTCATATTCTAATGTTGTGACATTTGATGCCTCCACAGATTATAGCTGACTTTGGTTGTTGCCTGGCATGAGTGGGGGAGTTTGGTCATGATGGTTTTACCTGGGTTCATAGCACCCTCTGCTGACCATCTATGGCAGTGGTTCTCAATCCTGGTCCTGGGGACCCAAAGGGGTGCACATTTTTGTTTTTGCCCTCGCACTATACACCTCATCAGGATTTGGAGGATTTGAATCAGGTGTGTAGTGCTAGGGCAAACACAAAAATGTGCACCCCTTTGGGTCCCCAGGACCAGGATTGAGAACCACTGATCTATGGGAATGATTACTTCTTTAATTTCAGGTACAAAGCAAACCTGATTCTAATGATCACCAAATCGTCAAGTCCATTAGTTCTGGAATACATGAAACAAAATGTGGACTGGTAGGTTAGGGGTACTTCAGCAGAGTGATCTTAGTGGACTTGGTCAATCAGGTCACTTTAGGCCAGGGGTGTCCAACATCCTGCCTGTGGGTGGTTTGTGTAAAACAAGCTCAATGTACTGTAAAATGACTAAAACCAAATTGAAACCGTAGAAATTATACTAGACATTCAGGGAGCTTTAAAAAATCCCTAAACTATGGATAGAGGACTATTTTTGATGGAGTGGATATAAAGTGTATTCGGAAAGTATTCAGACCCCTTTACTTTTTCCACATTTTGTTACGTTACAGCCTTATTCTAAAATTCATGATTTTTTTCCCCCCTCATCAATCTACACACAATACCCCATAATGACAAAGCAAAAACAGGTTTAGACCTTTTTGCAAATGTATTGAAAATAAAAAAAACTTTGCACATTTACATAAGTATTCAGCACCTTTGAAAGTGATTATAGCCTTAAGTCTTATTGGGTATGACGCTACAAGCTTGGTACACCTGTATTTGGGAAATTTCTCCCATTCTTCTCTGCAGATCTTCTCAAGCTCTGTCAGGTTGGAGGGGGAGTGTCGCTACACAGCAATTTGAGGTCTCTCCAGAGATGTTCCGGGCTCTGGCTGGGCCCCTCAAGTACATTCAGAGACTTGTCCTGAAGCCACTCCTACGTTGTCTTGGCTGTATGCGTAGGGTTATTGTCCTGTTGGAAGGTGAATTTTCACCCCAGTCTGAGGTCCTGAGTGCTCTGGAGCAGGTTTTCATCAAGGATCTCTCTGTACTTTGCTCTGTTCATCTTTCCCTCGATCATGACTAGTCTCCCAGTTCCAGCCGCTAAAGAACATCCACACAGCATGATAATGCCAATACCATGCTTCACCGTAGGGATGGTGCCAGATTTCCTCTAGACGTGACGCTTGGCATTCAGGCCAAAGAGTTCAATATTGGTTTCATCAGACCAGAGGATCTTGTTTCTCATGGTCTGAGAGTCTTTAGGTGCCTTTTGGCAAACTCTAAGCGGGCTGTCATGTGCCTTTTACTGATTGGTGGAGTGCTGCAGAGGTGGTTGTCCTTCTGGAAGGTCCCCCCTTCTCAGAGGAACTCTGGAGCTCTGTCAGAGTGACCATCAGGTTCTTGGTCACCTCCCTGACTAAGGCCCTTCTCCCCCGATTGCTCAGTTTGGCAAGGTGGCCAGCTCTAGGAATTTAATACATTTTAATTAACCTTTATTTAACTAGGCAAGTCAGTTAAGAACAAATACTTATTTACAATGACGGCCTACCCCGGCCAAACCCTAACCTGGACAACGCTGGGACAATTGTGAGCCGCCCTATGGGACTCCCAATCACAGTCGGTTGTGATACAGCCTGGAATCGAACCAGGGTCTGTTGTGACGCCTCTACCACTGAGATGCAGTGCCTTAGACAGCTGGGCCACTTGGGAGCCCATGTAGAAGAGTCTTGGTCGTTTCAAACGTCTTCCATTTAAGAATGACGGAGGCCACCATGTTCTTGGGGACCTTCAATGCTGCAGAAATGTTTTGGTACCCTTCCCCCAATCTGTGCCTCGACACAGTCCTATCTCGGAGCTCTGCAGAATTGGACAATTCCTTCGACCTCACGGCTTGGTTTTTGCTCTGACATATGGGACCTTATATAGACAGCTGTGTGCCTTTCCAAATAATGTCCAATCAATTGAATTTACCACAGGTGGACTCCAAACAAGTTGTAGAAACATCTCAAGGAGGATCAATGGAGCACAATATCGAGTCTCATAACAAAGGGTCTGAATACTTATTTAAATAAGGTATTTCTGTGTTTTTTTTAATAAATTAGCAACATTTTCGAAAAACCTGTTTTCGCTTTGTCATTATCGGTACTGTGTGCAGATTGAGGAAAAACTTTTTTTTGGTCCATTTCAGAATAAGGCTGTAATGTAACAAAGTGGAAAAAGTCAAGGGGTTTGAATACTTTACAAATGCACTGTATAACACACAGTGCAGCCCTACGGGCTTCGTTGAAGACCGAATGCGGACCCGGGACAAAATGAGTTAAGACACCCTGCTTTAGGGTTTAATTCATTAATGATCGACTGTTGTATTTGAATCACCTGAGTAATATAATGATCAAGAAATGTGGAATGGCTTGGTCACTTGAACGTGTTGCTTCTTTGGGGCGGCAGGTAGCCTAGTGGTTAGAGCGTTGGGCCAGTAACTGAAAGGTTGCTTGATCGAATCCCCGAGCTGACAAGGTAAAAATCTGTCGTTCTGCCCCTGAACAAGGCAGTTAGTCCACTGTTCCTAGGCCGTCATTGTAAATAAGAATTTGTTCTTAACTGACTTGCCTAGTTAAATAAAGGTTAAATACAAAAATTCTATCTCTTATTTACAGTTGGAGACGGAAGTTTACATACACTTAGGTCATTAAAGTCATTCAAACTCGTTTTTCAACCACTCCACAAATTTCTTGTTAACAAACTATAGTTTTGGCAAGTCGGTTAGGACATCTACTCTGTAGGTTGGAGTCATTAAAACTCGTTTTTCAACCACTCCACAAAACTCTTGTTAACAAACTATAGTTTTGGCAAGTCGGTTAGGACATCTACTCTGTGCATGACAAGTCATTTTCCCATCAATTGTTTAGACAGATTATTTCACTTATAATTCACTGTATCACAATTCCAGTGAGTCAGAAGTTTACATACACTAAGTTGACTGTGCCTTTAAACAGCTTGGAAAATTCCGGAAATAATGTCATGGCTTTAGAAACTTCTGATAGGCTAACTGACATCATTTCAGTCAATTGGAGGTGTACCTGTGGATGTATTTCAAGGCCTACCTTCAAACTCAGTGCCTCTTTGCTTGACATCATGGGAAAATCAAAAGAAATCAGCCAAGACCTCAGAAAAAATTGTAGACCTCCACAAGTCTGGTTCATCCTTGGGAGCAATTTCCAAACGCCTGAAGGTACCGCGTTCATCTGTACAAACAATTGTACGCAAGTATAAACACCATGGGACCACGCAGCTGTCATGCCGCTCAGGAAGGAGATGTGTTCTGTCTCCTAGAGATTAACGTATTTTGGTGCGAAATGTGCAAATCAATCCCAGAACAACAGCAAAGGACCTTGTGAAGATGCTGAAGGAAATAGGTACAAAAGTATCTATATCCACAGTAAAACAAGTCCTACATCGACATAACCTGAAAGGCCGCTCAGAAATGAAGAAGCCTCTGCTCCAAAACCGTCATAAAAAAGCCACACTATGTTTTGCAACTGCACATGGGGACAAAGATCATACTTTTTGGAGAAATGTCCTCTGGTCTGATGAAAAAAAAATAGAACTGTTTGGCCATAATGAACATCGTTATGTTTGGAGGAAAAAGGGGGAGGCTTGCAAGCCGGAGAACACCATCCCAACCGTGAAGCACGGGGGTGGCAGCATCATGTTGTGAGGGTGCACTTCACAAAAAGGAAAATTGTGTGGATATATTGAAGCAACATCTCAAGACATCAGTCAGGAAGTTAAAGCTTGGTCGCAAATGGGTCTTCCAAATGGACAATGACCCCAAGCATACTTAAGCCATACAAAATGGCGTAAGGACAACAAAGTCAAGGTATGGGAGTGGCCATCACAAAGCCCTAACCTCAATCCTATATAAAATTTGTAGGCAGAACTGAAAAAGTGTGTGCGAGCAAGGAGGCCTACAAATCTGACTCAGTTACACCAGCTCTGTCTGGAGGAATGGGCCAAAATTCACCCAACTTATTGTGAGAAGCTTGTGGAAGGCTACCTGAAACATTTGACCCAAGTAAAACAATTTAAAGGCAATGCTACCAAATACTAATTGAGCGTATGTAAACTTCTGACTCACTGGGAATGTAATGAAAGAAATAAAAGCTGAAATAAATAATTCTCTCTACTATTATTCTGACATTTCACATTCTTAAAATATAGTGGTGATCCTAACTGACCTAAGACAGGGAATTTTTGTGAAAAACTGAGTTTAAATGTAGTTGGCTAAGGTGTATGTAAACTTCCGACTTCAACTGTGTGTGTGTGTGTGTGTGTATGTGTGTATGTATATGCATGTATGTGTGTATGCATATATGTGTATATGTATATGTATATATATATACTGCTCAAAAAATAAAGGGAACACTTAAACAACACATCCTAGATCTCAATGAAAGAAATAATCTTATTAAATACTTTTTTCTTTACATAGTTGAATGTGCTGACAACAAAATCACACAAAAATAATCAATGGAAATCCAATTTATCAACCCATGGAGGTCTGGATTTGGAGTCACACTCATAATTAAAGTGGAAAACCACACTACAGGCTGATCCAACTTTGATGGAATGTCCTTAAAACAAGTCAAAATGAGGCTCAGTAGTGTGTGTGGCCTCCACGTGCCTGTATGACCTCCCATCAGGGCATGCTCCTGATGAGGTGGCGGATGGTCTCCTGAGGGATCTCCTCCCAGACCTGGACTAAAGCATCCGCCAACTCCTGGACAGTCTGTGGTGCAATGTGGCGTTGGTGGATGGAGCGAGACATGATGTGCTCAATTGGATTCAGGTCTGGGGAACGGGCGGGCCAGTCCATAGCATCAATGCCTTCCTCTTGCAGAAACTGCTGACACACTCCAGCCACATGAGGTCTAGCATTGTCTTGCATTAGGAGGAACCCAGGGCCAACCGCACCAGCATATGGTCTCACAAGGGGTCTGAGGATCTCATCTCGGTACCTAATGGCAGTCAGGCTACCTCTGGCGAGCACATGGAGGGCTGTGCGGCCCCCCAAATAAATGCCACCCCACACCATGACTGACCCACCGCCAAACCGGTCATGCTGGAGGATGTTGCAGGCAGCCGAACGTTCTCCACGGCGTCTCCAGACTCTGTCACGTCTGTCACGTGCTCAGTGTGAACCTGCTTTCATCTGTGAAGAGCACAGGGCACCAGTGGCGAATTTGCCAATCTTGGTGTTCTCTGGCAAATGCCAAACGTCCTGCACGGTGTTGGGCTGTAAGCACAACCCCCACCTGTGGACGTCGGGCACTCATACCACCCTCATGGAGTCTGTTTCTGACCGTTTGAGCAGACACATGCACATTTGTGGCCTGCTGGAGGTCATTTTGCAGGGCTCTGGCAGTGCTTCTCCTGCTCCTCCTTGCACAAAGGCGGAGGTAGCAGTCCTGCTGCTGGGTTGTTGCCCTCCTACGGCCTCCTCCACGTCTCCTGATGTACTGGCCTGTCTCCTGGTAGCGCCTCCATGCTCTGGACACTACGCTGACAGACACAGCAAACCTTCTTGCCACAGCTCGCATTGATGTGCCATCCTGGATGAGCTGCACTACCTGAGCCACTTGTGTGGGTTGTAGACTCCGTCTCATGCTACCACTAGAGTGAAAGCACCGCCAGCATTCAAAAGTGACCAAAACATCAGCCAGGAAGCATAGGAACTGAGAAGTGGTCTGTGGTCTCCACCTGCAGAACCACTCCTTTATTGGGGGTGTCTTGCTTATTGCCTATAATTTCCACCTGTTGTCTATTCCATTTGCACAACAGCATGTGACATTTATTGTCAATCAGTGTTGCTTCCTAAATGGACAGTTTGATTTCACAGAAGTGTGATTGACTTGGAGTTACATTGTGTTGTTTAAGTGTTCCCTTTATTTTTTGGAGCAGTGTATATATATACAGTTTAAGTTGGAAGTATTTATGTATATATACAGTGAGGGGGGAAAAAGTATTTCATCCCCTGCTGATTTTGTTCGTTTGCCCACTGACAAAGAAATGATCAGTCTATAATTTTAATGGTAGGTTTATTGAACAGTGAGAGACCGAATAACAACAAAAAAATGCAGAAAAACGCATGTCAAAAATGTTATAAATTGATTTGCATTTTAATGAGGGAAATAAGTATTTGACCCCCTCTCAATCAGAAAGATTTCTGGCTCCCAGTTGTCTTTTATACAGGTAACGAGCTGAGATTAGGAGCACACTCTTAAAGGGAGTGCTCCTAACCGCAGCTTGTTACCTGTAAAAAAGACACCTGTCCACAGAAGCAATCAATCAATCAGATTCCAAACTCTCCACCATGGCCAAGACCAAAGAGCTCTCCAAGGATGTCAGGGACAAGATTGTAGACCTACACAAGGCTGGAATGGGCTACAAGACCATCGCCAAGCAGCTTGGTGAGAAGGTGACAACAGTTGGTGCGATTATTCGCAAATGGAAGAAACACAAAATATCTGTCAATCTCCCTCGGCCTGGGGCTCCATGCAAGATCTCACCTCGTGGAGTTGCAATGATCATGAGAACAGTGAGGAATCAGCCCAGAACTACATGGGAGGATCTTGTCAATGATCTCAAGGCAGCTGGCACCATTGTCACCATGAAAACAATTGGTAACACACTACGCCGTGAAGGACGCCTGCAAGGTCCTCCCTGCTCAAGAATACATATACATGCCCATCTGAAGTTTGCCAATGAACATCTGAATGATTCAGAGGACAATTGGTGAAAGTGTTGTGGTTAGATGAGACCAAAATGGAGCTCTTTGGCATCAACTCAACTCGCCGTGTTTGGAGGAGGACGAATGCTGCCTATGACCCCAAGAACACCATCTCCACCGTCAAACATGGAGGTGGAAACATTATGCTTTGGGGGTGTTTTTCTGCTAAGGGGACAGGACAACTTCACCGCATAATTTGACGGGGCCATGTACTGTCAAATCTTGGGTGAGAACCTCCTTCCCTCAGCCAGGGCATTGAAAATGGGTCGTGGATGGGTATTCCAGCATGACAATGACCCAAAACACACAGCCAAGGCAACAAAAGAGTAGCTCAAGAAGAAGCACATTAAGGTCCTGGAGTGGCCTAGCCAGTCTCCAGACCTTAATCCCATAGATAATCTGTGGAGGGAGTTGAAGGTTCGAGTTGCCAAACGTCAGCCTCGAAACCTTAATGACTTGGAGAAGATCTGCAAACAGGAGTGGGAAAAAATCCCTACTGAGATGTGTGCAAACCTGGTGGCCAAATACAAGAAACGTCTGACCTCTGTGATTGCCAACAAGGGTTTTGCCACCAAGTACTAAGTCATGTTTTTCAGAGGGGTCAAATACTTATTTCCCTCATTAAAATGGAAATCATTTTATAACATTTTTGACATGCGTTTTTCTGGATTTTTTTGTTGTTATTCTGTCTCTCACTGTTCATATAAACCTACCATTAAAATTAAAGACGGATAATTTCTTTGTAAGTGGGCAAACGTACAAAATCAGCAGGGGATCAAATACTTTTTTCCTCCACTGTACCCGCACCCTACCATACCCGTCTGTACATTATGTCCTGAATCTATTCTCCCAGAAATCTGCTCCTTTTATTCTCTGTCCCCAATGCACTAGACGACCAGTTTTGATAGCCTTTAGCCGTACCCTCATCCTACTCCTCCTCTCTTCCTCGGGTGATGGAGAGGTTAACCCAGGCCCTGTGTGTCCCCAGGTGCTCTCATTTGTTGACTTCTGTAACTGTAAAAGCCTTGGTTTCATGCATGTTAACATCAGAAGCCTCCTCCCTAAGTTTGTTTTACTCACTGCTTTAGCACACTCCGCCAACCTTGATGTCCTTGCCATGTCTGAATCCTGGCTTAGAAAGGCCACCAAAAATTCTGAGATTTCCATCCCCAACTACATTTTGCGTCAAGATAGAACTGCCAAAAGGGGAGGAGTTGCAGTCTACTGCAGTTCTGTCATACTTTCCAGGTCTATGTCCAAACAGTTCAAGCGTCTAATTTTAAAATGTAATCTCTCCATAAATAAGTCTCTCACTGTTGCCGCCTGTTATAGACCCCCCCCCCCCCCCTCTGTTATGTGACCTAAACTGGGGTATGCTTAACACCCCGGCCGTCCTACAATCTAAACTAGATGCCCTCAATCTCACACAAATTATCAAGGAACCCACCAGGTACAACCCTAAATCCGTAAACATGGGCACCCTCATAGGTATTATCCTGACCAACTTGCCCTCCAAATATACCTCTGCTGTTTTCAATCAGGATCTCAGCGGTCACTGCCTCGTTCCCTGCATCCATTATGGGTCCGCGGTCAAACGACCAGCCCTCATCACTGTCAAACGCTCCCTAAAACACGTCTGCGAGCAGGCCTTTCTAATCGACCTGGCCCGGGTATCCTGGAAGGATATTGACCTCATCCCGTCAGTAGAGAATGCCTGGTTGTTCTTTAAAAGTAATTTGCTCACCATCTTAAATAAGCATGCCCCTTTCAAAAATTGTAGAACTAAGAACAGATATAGCCCTTGGTTCACTCCAGACCTGTCTGACCTCAACCAGCACAAAAACATCCTGTGGCGTACTGCACTAGCATGGAATAGTCCCCACGATATGCAACTTTTCAGGGAAGTCAGGAACCAATACACACAGTCAGTTAGGACAGCAAAGGCTAGCTTTTTCAAACAGAAATGTGCATCCTGTAGCTCTCACTCCAAAACATTTTGGGACACTGTAAAGTCCATGGAGAATAAGAGGACCTCCTCCCAGCTGCCCACTGCACTGAGGCTAGGAAACACTGTCACTACCGATAAATCCACGATAATCAAGAATTTCCACGATAATTGAGAATTTCAATAAGCATTTCTCTACGACTGGCCATGCTTTCCTCCTGGCTACCCCAACCCCGGCCAACAACTCCGCACCCCCTGCAGCTATTTGCCCAAGCCTCCCCAGCTTCTCCTTCACCCAAATCAGGATAGCAGATGTTCTGAAAGAGCTGCAAAACCTGGACACGTACAAATCAGCTGGACTAGACAATCTGGACCCTCTCTTTCTAAAATTATCCGCCAATTTTGCAACCCCTATTACTAGTCTGTTCACCTCTCTTTCATATCGTCCGAGATTCCTAAAGAGTGGAAAGCTGCCGTGGTCATCCCCCTCTTCAACGGGGGTGACACTCTAAACCCAAACTGTTACAGACCTATATCCTTCCTGCCCTGCCTTTCTAAAGTCTTCGAAAGCCAAGTTAACAAACAGATCACTGACCATTTCGTACCATCCCACCGTACCTTCTCCGCTGTTCAATTCGGTTTCCGAGCTGGTCATGGGTGCACCTCAGCCACACTCAAGGTACTAAACAATATCATAACCACCATCGATAAAAGACAGTACTGTGCAGCCGTCTTCATTGACCTGGCCAAGGCTTTCGACTCTGTCAATCACCATATTCTTATCGGCAGACTCAACAGCCTTGGTTTCTCAAATGACTGCCTCGCCTGGTTCACCAACTACTTCTCAGATAGAGTTCAGTGAGTCAAATTGGAGGGCCTGTTGTCCGGATCTCTGGCAGTCTCTATGGGGGTACCACAGGGTTCAATTCTCGGGCCGACTCTTTTGATCTGTATATATCAATGATGTCGCTCTTGCTGCGGGTGATTCCTTGATCCACCTCTACACAGACGACACCATTCTGTATACATCTGGCCTTTCTTTGGACACTGTTAACAAACCTCCAAATGAGCTTCGATGCTATACAACACTCCTTCAGTGGCCTCCAACTGCTCTTAAACACTAGTAAAACTAAATGCATGCTTTTCAACCGATCGCTGCACGACCCGCCCACCCGACTAGCATCACTACTCTGGATGGTTCTGACTTAGAATATGTGGACAACTACAAATACCTAGGTGTCTGGCTAGACTCAACTCTCCTTCCAGACTCATATTAAGCATCTCCAATCCAAAATTAAATTTGGAATCGGCTTCCTATTTTGCAACAAAGCCTCCTTCGCTCACGCTGCCAAACATACCCTCGTAAAACTGACTATCCTACCAATCCTCGACTTCGGCAATGTCATTTACAAAATAGCCTCCAGCACTCTACTCAGCAAAAATCGCTGAAGTTGGAGATTTATCTCACTCACTAACTTTAAGCATCAGCTATCTGAGCAGCTTACCGATAGCTGCAGCTGTACACAGCCCAACTGTAAATAGCCCATCCAACTACCTACCTCATCCCCATATTGTTTTTATTTACTTTTTTTGCTCTTTTGCACGCCAGTATTTCTACTTGCACATCATCATCTGCTCATCTATCACTCCAGTGTTAATTTGCTAAATTGTAATTACTTCACTACTATGGCATATTTATTGCCTTACCTCCTTACGCCATTTGCACACACTGTATATAGATGTTTCTATTGTGTTATTGACTGTACTTTTGTTTATCCCACGTGTAACTCTGTGTTGTTTTTTGTCGCACTGCTTTGCTTTATCTTGGCCAGGTCGCAGTTGTAAATGAGAACTTGTTCTTAACTGGCCTACCTGGTTAAATAAAGGTGATATAAAAATTAAATAAAAGTGATGCAAATGAATCCAAATAGTTGAATTATGCCATACTTTTATTTTGAAGGCTAACCGCAAAGTCCACTATTGTGGCTAGCTTCACATAGATGGGTCAGACCATTAAACAAATAAGAACTGTCTTATAAATTAGGGTTATTTTAGATGACACCTAGCTATATAGTTAGCTAACTATATAGCTACTGAAAAAGATAGTAGTTTTGCTATGTTTAGCTTTTTTTTATGATCAGCACTGTAGCTGCGCGCGACAACTTTACCAGCATCATAGCATACATATCGATGAATCATTGTGACATATAAAATACGAGTGATAGTGTAATCAATGTGTAGTAACTATGTAAAACATTCATGAACGCGTTAAATTATTATGTGACGTGTAGTCATATTCAGGTCCTGATTGGTTAACAAGCTTATTTGACATGTCAAATAGTGTTAAACTGCATACTTTTTGACACGCAAAGACCCAAACGGCGTTCCATAGCAAAGACCCAAACGGCGTTCCATAGCAAAGACCCAAACGGCGTTCCATAGCAAAGACCCAAACGGCGTTCCATAGCAAAGACCCAAACGGCGTTCCATAGCAAAGACCCAAACGGCGTTCCATAGCAAAGACCCAAACGGCGTTCCATAGCAAAGACCCAAACGGCGTTCCATGAAATCCTGTTTGAGAATGAAACGAATGAACAAATGAACAACGAAACAGCACAGCAAGTAAGTGAAAGAAATAGGTTTTGATTATGTTTTACTGGTAATGGGGACATACGTAAATGCCAACAAAATAACCTTTTGGCCAGTGTGTGTGTGTGTAACCTTAAGAACAAATTCTTATTCACAATGACGGCCTACCCCGGCCAAACCCGGACGACGCTGGGCCAATTGTGCGCCGCCCTATGGCACTCCCAATCACGGTCGGATGTGATACAGCCAGAATTCGAACCAGGGACTGTAGTAAAGCCTCTTGCACCGAGAGATGCAGTGCCTTAGAGCGCTGTGCCACTCGCTCGGATGCCATGACACACATACATACATACACACACACCTATATATATATATATATATATATATATATATATATATTTCCGACTTCAACTGTATATTGTGTGGCGTACAGCAGGTCAGCCACCAGGGGGAGACTCGTTGTTCTGGGATTGATTTGCACTTTTCGCACCAAAGTACGTTCATCTCTAGGAGACAGAATGCGTCTCCTTCCTGAGCGGTATGACTGCTGCTTGGTCCCATGGTGTTTATACTTGCGTACTAATGTTTGTACAGATGAATGTAGTACCTTCAGGCGTTTGGAAATTTCTCCCAAGGATGAACAATTCTTTTCTGAGCTCTTGGCTGATTTCTTTTGATTTTCCCATGATGTCAAGCAAAGAGGCACTGAGTTTGAAGGTAGGCCTTGAAATACATCCACAGGTACACCTCCAATTGACTAAAATGATGTCAATTAGCCTATCAGAAGCTTCTAAAGCCATGACATCATTTTCTGGAATTTTCCAAGCTGTTTAAAGGCACAGTCAACTTAGCTTCCGTAAACTTCTGACCCACTGGAATTGTGATACAGTGAATTATAAGTGAAATAATCTGTCTGTAAACAATTGTTGGAAAAATTACTTGTCATGCACAAAGTAGATGTCCTAACTGACTTGCCAAAACTATAGTTTGTTAACAATGTCTACACTGTATTTCTGATCAATTATAATTTATTTGAAGGGACAAAAAACGTGCTTTTCTTTCAAAAACAAGGACATTTCTAAGTGACCCCAAACTTTTGAACGGTAGTGTAGTTGTGTGGTTGTGGTCAGTAGTTGTGTGGTCAGAAGTTGTGTGGTTGTGTTCAGTAGTTGTGTGGTCAGAAGTTGTGTGGTTGTGTTCAGTAGTTGTGTGGTCAGAAGTTGTGTGGTGGTCAGTAGTTGTGTTCAGTAGTTGTCTGGTCAGAAGTTGTGTGGTTGTGGTCAGTAGTTGTGTGGTCAGAAGTTGTGTGGTTGTGGTCAGTAGTTGTGTTCAGTAGTTGTCTGGTCGGAAGCTGTGTGGCTGTGTTCAGTAGTTGTGTTCAGTAGTTGTGTGGTCAGAAGTTGTGTGGTTCTGGTCAGTAGTTGTGTTCAGTAGTTGTGTGGACAGAAGTTGTGTGGTTGTGGTCAGTAGTTGTGTTCAGTAGTTGTCTGGTCAGAGGTTGTGTGGTTGTCTTCAATAGTTGTCTGGTCAGAAGTTGTGTGGTTGTGGTCATTAGTTGTGTTCAGTAGTTGTGTGGTCAGAAGTTGTGTGGTTGTGGTCAGTAGTTGTGTTCAGTAGTTGTCTGGTCAGAAGTTGTGTGGTTGTGGTCATTAGTTGTGTTCAGTAGTTGTGTGGTCAGAAGTTGTGTGGTTGTGGTCAGTAGTTGTGTGGTCAGAAGTTGTGTGGTTGTGGTCAGTAGTTGTGTTCAGTAGTTGTGTGGTCAGAAGTTGTGTGGTTGTGGTCAGTAGTTATGGTGTCAGTAGTTTTTTATTATTATATGTAGTTCTGTCCTTGAGCTGTTCTTGTCTATTAATGTTCTGTATTATGTCATGTTTCATGTTTTGTGTGGACTACAGGAAGAGTAGCTGCTGCTTTTGCAACAGCTTACGGGGATCCAAATAAAATACACAAAAAAATACCAAACTAAATCTAAAACAAGCGTGGCAGCTGAAACTGTACTATTTCCAGGTCTAAAACTCTATTGGTGCACATTAGAAACAGAGTGAGAAGTTAAACAGTTTTTAGCTGACAGTTGGCCAGGGATTCTAAAACTGGTTCCATTGTAACAGAAGGCTTTATTTTCTGCCCTGAGTGGGGATCAAACTAGCAACTTTCTACACAACACAAAGTCAATCGTCTTAGTCAACAGAGATAGAGTCTGTCACTGTGATTGTCACCAATCTACTCAGGGGTGGAAAAAATGAGACGTTCCCAAGTACAATCCTTGAATTCAGCACATTTTTACATGTCTCTAACAATTCCAATAATTCAAAAAACAACATATGTAAGGGGAATGGGATTTCAATATACTGTAGATTGGTAGAGGTCACATCTTTTTCTTGAGGTGTGACAATTTAAAACTAGAGAGAAAACAATGGGAAACAACTGCTTACAGTTCACAGTTAACGTCTAAGAATATGTTAGGTTACATCTATTTGTGGAAGTATTTTCAAGCGAACAATTTCGCATGACAAACTTCAGCCAAAGGTGTTTTTCCATCAGACTAGACTGGAAATGATGGCATATTTTGGTTGTAATTGTCACGGCTCACTAGAGTGATGGGGGTGAAGTCAGGCGCAGGAGACCACATATACGGAGTAGGGTGTTTATTTGCCTAATTCCACACAAAAATCCAAATGTGAAAAATAAACAAGGAAAAACCGTACGACAAAAATAACAATGTCCACATAAAGCGGTTGGAGCGCAGTCCAGTAACAGAAATCACGTCCTCTACAAAAATACTGTAGAAAACTAAAACACCCCACATAAACCCCACGAAAAGCAACAAACGAACAATCCCGCACAAAAACCTAAACCCAGGCAGCAAGACTAAATACCCCGCTAATTACCTAACTCAAAACAGGTGTAACACAAAACCAGACAAAACCAAAGGAAAAGAGGATCGGTGGCAGCTAGTAGGCCGGCGACGACGACCGCCGAGCGCCGCCCGAACAGGGAGAGGAGCCACCTTCGGTAGACTTCGTGACAGTAATATTTTCATCATTTGATCTGGTTGCAAGCATAGCGATGCCTGTAGCACATTAACTACAGCTGTAATAAAGATAATCTAACGTTTTACCTAATGATATATAAGGAGGGCATTTGCACAACATGTTTCACAACAGCACACAACAAAATTCCAGAGACATATTGAGCAACCAACTGATACCAATCACGACCACACCCAGAGACTGATGGCGGACTAAGCACTCACACAAAAATGTCAAGACATGAAAGCACCCTAGCCACACGAACAGACCACTGGTGTAAAGAACAACATTCCATGAATATCGCAAGCACCCAGACACGAATTACCAGAAATACACACACACACACACACACACACACACACACACACACACACACACACACACACACACACACTTAGGTGTGTTGGACTCCGAGGACAAAGGACACTGCCAAGGGCCAATGGGAAGTCGACACCACCTGGAGAATGGACCGTCCCTCCACTCATCGACCAGTCAGGAGAGCGAACCTACTAGACTCAACGTCAACACACTGTTATTTCATTGTATAAATTGGATGTACACTATGTTTCGGCGCTCTCTTCTGCTAGTTCCCTATGAGCTAAACGAAGGAGTCCGTGAACGCTTTGCCAAATATCTTTGTCTCATAATAAACTGCCTTACTATAAACTGAATCCACCCGGTCCAGCGTCTTGACTTGGTCTCCTTCTCAAATAACTAATCATCAACACAGCCATCGTTTTTTTTCTCTCAATCCCCAGTATTCCACAAGGGAATGCAGGGAAGTTCTTGCTTGCACATTATCTTGCTTACACAACAGTTGGCAGGACTAGCCCAGACATGAGTAATGTGGGGGCGAAGTGAAATTGATTTGACCTTTTTGGAATCTTGAGGAAAGACGGTGGGATGTTTGTGATGAAAGAGTTTGAGTGAGAGGGATTCTCTCCAGGGTATGGCACATGGTTCTGAAATAGAAATCCATTGGTTTTGAGTGACGCAGAGAGGAAACCTGACAGAAAAAAAACAAGTTTTAACAGCATCAGCCAGTGATTTATGTTCATGATGAAAGAGTTTGAGTCACAGGGATTCTCTCCAGGGTATGACACGTGGTTCTGAAATAGAAATCCATTGGTTTTGAGTGACGCAGAGAGGAAACCTGACAGAAAAAAAACAAGTTTTAAAAGCATCAGCCAGTGATGCACTGCTGATATGTGGGTGTTATGAGGGCTGATTATAATCTGACTGATACTTTACAGGCTGGCAGTGCAGATAAAAATGGAGTGATGTACCTTTTAGAGTTGGTTAAAATGTGGGCTGCAGTTGTAGGTTTTTAATAGTGGAGTATGTCTGTGCTTACGGATGACATAACCAAGGCCAGGGTAGCATGTATAAGGAAAATAAAAGGGGTTCTACCACAGAACCGTGAGGAATGCCAAATTCAACCTTGGAACGTTCCGATGATTTGTTACCCAGCTGAACTAATTAATAGTGCTCATAGAGGTATGATTTAAACCAGTTAAGAACCTGTCTTCGCAGAACAACTAAGCCTTCTGGTCCCTTAATAAGAATAGTATGATCAATAGTGTAAAAGGGAGAACTTAGTTCTAAAAGAACGAGAATAGAGACACGACCACGGTCTTAGGACAGCAGTAGGTCATTTAATACCTTGACAAGTGCAGTGTCAGTGCTGTGACACGGTCTAAAACCATACTGGAATGTTTCAGAGATATTGTTTGAATTTTAAAATAATGTTATCTACTGGGCTACATTATTCTCTAGTATGTTGGAAAGGGGATTGAGGTTTGGTTTCTTTAAACATGGTATAATTACAGACATTTTAAAGAACTCAGGAACAACAGTTGAAGTTGGATGTTTACATACACCTTGGCCAAATACATGTAAACTCAGTTTTTCACAATTCCTGACATTTAATCCCAGTAACAATTCCCTGTCTTAGATCAGTTAGGATCACCACTTCATTTTAAGAATGTGAAATGTCAGAAAAATAGTCGAGAGAATTATTTATTTCAGCTGTTATTTCTTTCATCACATTCCCAGTGGGTCAGAAGTTTACTTACACTCAAAACTTTTTGGGTAGCCTTCCACAAGCTTCCCACAATAAGTTTGGTGAAATTTGGCCCATTCCTTCTGACAGAACTGTTGTAACTGAGTCAGGTTTGTAGGCCTACTTGCTCGCACACGCTTTTTCAGTTCTGCCCACAAATTTTCTATAGGGTTGAAGTCAGGGCTTTGTGATGGCCACTCCAATACCTTGACTTTGTTGTCCTTAAGCCATTTTGCCACAACTTTGGAAGTATGCTTGGGGTCATTGTCCATTTGGAAGACCCATTTGCGATCAAGCTTTAACTTCCTGACTGATGTCTTGAGATGTTGCTTCAATATATCCACAATTGTCCTTACTCATGAGACCATCTATTTTGTGAAGTTCACCAGTCCATCCTGCAGCAAAGCACCCCCACAACATGATGCTGCCACCCCCGTGCTTCACAGTTGGGATGGTGTTCTTCAGCTTACAAGCCTCCCCTTTTTTCCTCCAAACATAATGATGGTCATTATGGCCAAGCTTTGTCAGACCATTGGTTAAGTAATAGTCGCATTGTACCACATGGTCTGAATCTTAGACTAACAGGACAGGTACTTGATATAATTATGCAAAACAGGCCTGTCACTTTAACAGAATGACAAGGTCCTGACTGGGGAAGGACTTTGAACTTACTGTACTAAAAAGAGATAAGAACCACACACACAAGCTCAGACTCAGTTTATACATTAGGATTCATTCAAGTTCAATCAAACGGATTTCTTTTCAAACATTGGCGGATTTGTCTGTGAGTAAATCTGAAGTTTTCTTCTATGGACTGAAGTGTTTCTGTGACATTTAATGCCCGGTGACCCTCTATCCAAAAATGATCAATATTCAACCACAATCCTATAGGCCACTTCAGTCCCGGGATTCAATCCGATCAGTGGTAGATCAGCTTTATATGATATTTAAAGCTAATTTCTGATTGAGACAATATATACAGCATTTTCCCGTGAATACAGTCTCCACAAATGTGATTACATTGCCTTTAAAAAGGTGCATATCAGACAAAACGCGATCAGATTGAATCCTGGCCTAGGTCTTATCGTAAGGCCAAATAAGGGAAGTTTTTAATTATGTTGTCTTAAAGCAACAATCCACATTTGGTGAAATAGCATCACTGTTTTCCCCAGCTCCTTTGTTATTATTTTTCATGATGAAACAGATGAGAAGCATCCGGCAGCGTGGTAAAACAAAATTGCAGTACATATTCTGCTGTTCTATCGGGCGTGCAATGATGTCCGAGGGGAAAAGAACAGTGATCTTAGTTTAAAGTAACTTCTTTGTTGTTGTAATATCCCAAACAATCATGTCGGTTTCACCAAATACAGATTCTAGCTTTAAATATGAAATATACATTTGATAATGTTTTCCTTCTCCTTCAGAAGGATGGCGTACCATCTTTGGAGCATATTCTCATGTCTTCTTGTGACATGCTTCATGGTGTCTTTGCCAGCTTGCCACAGTGGGAAGGTGCTGGTCTTTCCTCTGGAAGGAAGCCATTGGCTTCACATGGACATTCTGATCAAGGCCCTTCACGCTCAAGGACACTCCGTGACCGTGGTACGAACAAACAAAAGCTGGTACATTAAAGAAGAGTCTTCGTATTACAGCTCTATTACAGTACACATCACTGATGGAGTAGACGAGGGCTTTGTAAAGCCAATTCTCAACAAAGTCCTCGATATAGAAAGAGGTAAAAGTTCAGCTTTAAATTTCTTCAGTTTGCAGGTGGAGGCCTTGTCATTCATGTCTAAAGTTCCTAAGATGATGGCTGAAATGGTGACCAATATAATTGAAGACAAGGAGTTAATGAAGGACATAAAGGAAACCCAGTATGACCTTGTCTTGACTGACCCGGCCTGGGGAGCAGGTGTTCTGATGGCCCACTATCTTCAGCTACCTCTCGTCTACAATGTCCGCTGGGTCACCTTTGGAGAGGGACATCAGGTCATCGCACCATCCCCCATGCCTTACATTCCAATGACTGGATCTGGGCTGACGGACAAAATGACCTTCACAGAGAGAGTAAAGAATATGCTTATTAAATTGCTTGGACAAGTTCAGGACAGGTTCTTAGTGCGACCCTATTACCAAGCAGTTTGTGATGAGTATTTCCAACCGGGTGTGGACTTTAATGAGTTAATACAGGGGGCTGACTTATGGCTCATGAGAGTCGACTTTGTGTTTGAGTTCCCTCGTCCCACCATGCCTAACGTTATCTACATGGGAGGGTTTCAGTGCAAACCGGCCAAGCCCCTTCCCCAAGACCTGGAGGACTTTATTCAGAGTTCTGGAGAACACGGTGTCATTATCATGTCTTTGGGGACTTTTGTCAAGGAACTCCCGAGTGACATAACAGACGAGATAGCGACTGCTTTTGCCCAATTGCCTCAGAAGATCATCTGGAGGCACATTGGGGACAGGCCAGCGACTCTGGGCAACAACACCTTACTAGTTGACTGGATGCCGCAGAATGACCTACTAGGACATCCTAAGATGAGGCTGTTTGTAGCTCATGGAGGAACCAATGGAGTTCAAGAGGCCATCTACCATGGAGTCCCCGTTGTGGGCCTACCTCTGTTTTTCGACCAATATGACAACCTCCTTCGTCTGCAAGCAAGAGGAGGAGCAAAGATTGTGACCATAGCCACGTTAGACAATGACTTCCTCAAGGCCTTACAGGAAGCTCTTCAGGAGCCGTCCTACAGGGAGAACATGCAGAGGCTCTCCAAGCTGCACAGGGATCAGCCAATGAACCCCCTGGACCTCGCCATGTTCTGGATCGAGTATGTCATGAGACACAAAGGTACTGCTCACCTGCGTACAGAGTCCTACAGAATGCCCTGGTACTCCTACCACTCTCTGGATGTCATGACGTTCCTTCTAGCTTCTGTGCTACTGATTCTGCTGACTACTGTTGCTTTCATCAGGTGTTTATGCTTCAGAATGTGTTGTAGACGGAAAATGAAACACGAGTAACTGAAAATAGGTTTTGTGGAGGGGGGGTTAGAGCATTGGGCTAGTACCCAAAGGTTTCTGGTTTGTATTTATCCAATGGATTAAAGTGAGCAAATAAGAAATTCATCACTTTTGTTGTGGGCTTCAAATCCTTACAGCCTCGAATTAGTAATTTTTTATTGTTAAACCCTTTTGTTTAATGAAATAAAACTGTTACACATGTAGGATGGAGTAACCAGCCAGCACGGCCCTGTTTCTCTAGCGGTATCAGGTCCCATTTTTAGAGTCTTTGGTACGACTCGACCGGGAATCTGACCCCCAACGTGCCAATCTCAGGGCAGACACTGTCTATCCCTATGTATTACCCTGTCTGTGTGTAACTCTGAGGCTGCATTAATTCCTCAATCTGGGTAAGGTTCCAGTGAGTCACAGATCATCCCACTGTCTTTTAAAAACATTACATGTGACCTAGGTTGGTCTAGCAGTCTAAGCCCCTGCCTCCGCTGAAACATGGGTTTGAATCTGGTCCACTTCTATTTCAGTATACTCTTTCCTACATCTATCCAATAAACACAAAATATCAGAGGAGTGGGTCTGCCTCATCACAAAAAAAACAATGTTGAAATGTACATTTTTATTCAGTTGTACGATGTTATAAATAAAAAGTTGTTTTGTTTTAATGAGTCAGATTATCCAGTGCTTATTTTTTTATCAGTTTAAACAAGCTGTCGTTTATTTTCTTCAAGTTCCATTCATACAATAATCATACAACAGCATATTGGTCACACTGACAGGAGGAAATGTTGAGGGGTTCAGGGAGAGATGGCGACCCACACAGGGGTAAAGGGAGATCAGGGAGGAAAGGAAACCACAGGTCTGAACTTATTACATACAACTACACCCATTTCAAAACATCTACAAATTCAAAAAGACAAACATTAAGACCTGATAGCTAGTAAAACACACCCGAAACTCGACAAACATCCTGGAGAAAAATACACATTTTTCAGCAACCAGAGTGGATAAACAAAAACAAAAATGACACGCAAACATCAACAACAGACCAACCCACTGAGAGAGCAACTCAATTCTTTGATTTGCATAAACCTTTGTTAGTTTAATAAAGTTACCATGGTTTTGTCCTTTTCCTCACAAATAGGGCAAAATATGGGGGAAACACTCTCAAAAAAGTAAAACAGTGATACCTAAGAAAAAAAAGCCACAGTATGTACATAAACAGAATGCAACCAGTCAGAAAACATAAGAACTGAAATTCAACTATTCCTCTAGTCTTTCATCACCCGTTTATGACTCAGTCAATATGAGTCACCTTCTGTTAGCATACTGTACAGCGGTCTCTTTCTATCAAGATTCATTTTTTATGTTGTGATAGCTAATGGCTAATAACACCCTGGATTATGTTTGCATTACAGGCCTACAGCTGGGGGATTTTATTGGCTATTTAACTTCTTTTTTTCATGGCTTTGAAATGTCAAAGTAATGGTGACTAACTATGACTAAATTAGCTTGGTTGAAAAACTAAATAAAACAAGAAGGACCTTTCCTCTATATATTGAGAGTCCAAACCCGGTCTATTATATACACTATTGTCACGTCCTGACCAGTAGAGGGTGTAGTTGGGTCAGGACGTGGCAGAAGGGAGTGTGTGTTTTATTGTTTCATTGATTTTGGCCGTGTGACTTCCAATCAGGCACAGCTGTAGAGGGTTGTGGTTGATTGGGAGTCACACATAAGTTGCCTACGTTTCCTTTGTGTTTCGTGGGTAATTGTGCTTGTCACTGTGGTTGCACCTGACAGGACTGTGTTGGCTGTCAGTTTTGTTGTTTTTGTAAATTGCGTAGTGTTCGTTTAATGAAATATGACGAACCCTAACTCCGCTGCATTTTGGTCCACTTCTTCCATAGACAGCCGTTACAACTATATACCCAGATATGCCACCTTATTCGAGCAGCTCCTGTCATTTCTCAATGAGAAAGATAGAGCATGCAAGGTGGATGGATTCCAAATAGCTAGTGGAAAAGAGCAACTATAGAGCTAGAATATAGACTATTCACTGTATTTTTACGACTGTTCCCCTTCTGATGCGCTATAGATCCATACTCATTTAGCTTTTGAATCCTTTTGCATATGCGTTTGAATTGGCCAGAGACCAAATAAGTGTGTTGCGCACCATGAGACAGCAGAGGCTGCTGAGGGGAAGATGGCTCATAATAATGGTTGGAATGGACTAAATGGAATGGCATCTTTCCATGTTTGATACCATTCTACTTACTCCACTCCAGCCATTACCACAAGCCCATCCTCCTCAGTTAAGGTGCCACCAACCTCCTGTGCCATGAGACCATAGAGTAGAGGCATGTGTGCGTGTGTGTGTGTGTGTGTGCGCGTTTGAGGACGTGTGTGTCCCTACATGGGTCCATCTAGCTCAGCAACTCCAGGTAGGTGACGGGCACCTTGCCCTTCTGGTTGCCCCGCTCTCCCACGAGCCAGTCTGGGTCCATGCCTGGCACTGTGTAGACAGTGATGAGCTGAAACAGAGCAGGCATCACATCAGAGGGGTAATACTACAAAGTAGGATCAAGTAGTTAGCCAGCTAACTTGCCTAAATATTCTGAAATAACTTTTTTATTACTTAGAAAGATAAGCTTGAAAATGGCATGGTCTAATGACTCAAACCAAAAACACCAGTTTAGACCTTTATTTTAATTAGATTTTTTTACCCCTTTTTTCTCCCCAATTTCATGGTATCCAATTGGTAGTAGTTAGTCTTGTCTCATCACTGCAACTCCTGTATGGACTCGGGAGAGGCAAAAGTCGAGAGCCATGCGTCCTCCGAAACACATTCAAACCTAGTCGCACTGCTTCTTGACACAATGCACATTCAACCCAGAAGCCAGCCGCACCAATGTGTCAGAGGAAACACCGTACACCTGGCGACCTGGTCAGCATGCACTGCGCCTGGCCCGCCACAGGAGTCGCTAGTGCGCGATGAGACAAGGATAACCCTCCCTAACCCGGATGAAGCTGGGCCAATTGTGCGCCGCCCCATGGGCCTCCCAGTCGTGGCCGGCTGCGACAGAGCCTGGGCTCAAACCCAGAATCTCTGGTGGCACAGCTAGCACTGCGATGCAGTGCCTTAGACCACTGCGCCACCCGGGAGGCTCAGTTTAGACTTCTTATGGAGTAAGAAAATCAACAGTTATCGAAGTTCGCTAGCTAACTCAGTGAACCTGCTTTGTAGTATAACCCTCAGGCCTGGGCAAGGCCTCATGTGCACACACTTACAACAAATCACTCACCAACACACAACTCCTTAGATATCATATGCTACAGAGATCGACAGGGCTGTAACGAGTTCAGGGTTTTCATATGTTCTTATTGAATTTAAATCACATTCATTTGTTTTCTGAAACAATTCAATTTCCATTAAAAGGGAAATCAGCAGTTCGAACAATAACAAAGTGAACACCCCACCACTGATTTGGTAAACAGCTGAGGGATGGGGCTGGAGAAATGTAACCACTCCCAAACTCATGGACAGAGCTATGGATACAAGGACAGACCATCAATGATATAACATTTATAGTTTTAACTAGGATTTGAGGCTATAGTGTTTGTTTACAAAACAGTAAAACAAGCTTATATTTTAGATTCTGATGGGGTAGGCTCATGAGGCATCGATAAGTGATATTCTTCAAGAATCAATTGGGTATACAGTACCAGTTAAAAGTTTTGACACACCTACTCATTCCAGGGTTTTTCTTTATTTGTACTATTTTCTACATTGTAGAATAATAGTGAATAGATCAAAACTATGAAATAACACATATGGAATCATGTAGTAACTAAAAAAAGTTACATAAATCAAAATATATTTTATATTTGAGATTCTTCAAAGTAGCCACCCTTTGCCTTGATGAAAGCTTTGCACTCTTGGCATTGTGTTTGTTTACAGTGAGCTTCAACAGTGAGCTACAACTAGTGGCAATATTTCTACACACTCCACTTTGCCATACCCTAGGGTTTAGCTGAACCGACGCCAATGTAACAACAGTCTGAGTGCACTGAACGATACAGATGCACTGTTAACCATGTGCCAATGTACAGTTGAAGTTGGAAGGTTACATACACTTAGGTTGGAGTCATTAAAACTCGTTTTTCAACCACTCCACAAATTTCTTGTTAATGTTGTAAATGACTATTCTAGCTGTTTAATGGAATATCTACATATGCGTACGGAGGCCCATTATCAGCAACCATCACTCCTGTGTTCCAATGGCATGTTGTGTTAGCTAATCCAAGTTTATCAATTTAAAAGGCTAATTGATCATTAAAAAACCCTTTTGCAATTATGTTAGCACAGCTAAAAACTGTTGTTCTGATTGAAGAAGCAATAAAACTGGCCTTCTTTAGACTAGTTGAGTATCTGGAGCATCAGCATTTGTGGGTTCGATTACAGGTTCAAAATGGCCAGAAACAAAGAACTTTCTTCTGAAACTCATCAGTCTATTCTTGTTCTGAGAAATGAAGGCTATTCCATGCGAGAAATTTCCAAGAAACTGAAGATCTTGTACAACGCTGTGTACTACTCCCTTCACAGAACAGCGCAATCTGGCTTTAACCAGAATAGAAAAAGGAGTGGGAGGCCCCGGTGCACAACTGAGCAAGAGGACAAGTACATTAGAGTGTCTAGTTTGAGAAATGGACGCCTCACAATTCCTCAACTGGCAGCTTCATTAAACAGTACCCACAAAACACCAGTCTCAACGTCAACCGTGAAGAGGCGACTCCGCGATCCTGGCCAATAAAAATAAAATATTAAGATGGGCAAAAGTACACAGACACTGAACAGAGGAACTCTGCCTAGAAGGCCAGCATCCCGGCATCGCCTCTTCACTGTTGACTACTGACCACAACCACACAACTACAGACAAAAACCACACAACCACTGACCAAAACCACACAACTTCTGACCACAACCACACAACTTCTGACCATGGCACACAACTACTGACCACAGCTACTAACCATAACACAACTAGACCACAACCACAGAACTACTGACCACACAACTCTTTGTCCCCATGTGCAGTTGTAAACTGTAGGGGGGGGGGGGGGGTCACACCCATTGTAAATCTTAAGGCAGCAGACGAATCCTTTGTCCTCTCAGTGTGGAGGATTGGAATGTTTGTTTGAGCCTATGGAGAATCTACCTCAGAACAGTAACATGCATTAAATGGACTTTGGGACAATATATTTCATTAGCCAAAATGGTGGTAATAACGATAGATGTAATATGAACATTTTTGTCATGTTTGTTATGTTATTAAAAGTTAAATGACAATGTTATAACGTAAACATTGTAACTTCAAGAGTTTTCATAATATTTACTTGACGTTTGCATACTGTGCATTGTGTGGAAAATGTCCAGATCAAAGAGAATGTTTTTGTAAAAGTGAACTGTGAAATTTTGTTGTCTATTGAGATCAAAGTACATTGTGATACCTTGCCTCGTAACTAGATACACCCCAGAGAACTTGCCATGAAGAAAGAAAAGGCCCTTTCTGACCCGAAGGTATAAAACTTGTGAGTTAAGAATTTACAATTCAGACTAGATGACCACGCGCTGCAGGCAAGGTCTACGATTAGTAGCAACCCCAAAACGCAACACGAGGTTGAAGAAGACAAAGGAACCTCTTAACAATCAATGCTACGGTTGAGTAGATGTATCTGTATCTAAGAAGGTTGAGTAGATGTATCTGTATCTAAGAAGATGAATTCAAGCAGGACCACCCGGTTATTCTCTCCAAGGAATCTTGTGTCTACACTGCTTTCATTCCCACGCTGGAACCATTTACATGGCTGATTAGCCGTCCTCAGAAGACCCCTCTTACAGAACAAGGGCGAGGAAACAGACCACGAAGAGACAGGACACTGACATCGTGTGGACAATCAAAGACTTACACCCGGTGACAAAAGATTAAAACAAACTTTACCCATGGTGCCCCAGGTTACTGAGTTAATTATTACCTGATTAATTGAATCACTTAATTATAAACATGGTTCATTATTTGATAAACAGCAGTCGTCACATTAATGATACCAACATTACGACAGTGGGCAAGACTAAATATATGTTCTCAAATTCTGGCAAAATTGTTGATGGACTACCTATTTATTAATTGAATGGTTCTCCAATCAATTGGGTTCCAGTCTATAAATATCTGGGCTTTTGGATTGACAAGGATTTAACTTTTTTTTAAACATACTGATGAGCTACTTAAAAAGATATGATTTAAAGTGGGCTTTTTTAGAAATAGGTCTTGCCTCTCCCTGAACAGCAGGAAGCAGATTGTACAGTCAACTTTCCTGCCAGTTCTTGACTATGGTGACACAATTTACCAGAATGCAGCGGCCACTACTCTTAAACCTTTGGATGCCGTCTACCATAGCGCCCTTCGCTTTATCACAGGTGACAGTTTTAATACTCGTCACTGCATCCTGTATCAAAAGGTTGGTTAATCCTCATTAAAGTCCCGTAGATCACGTCACTATTTCCTTTTTGTTTACAACGCTCTACTACACAAGCTTCCTATTTACCTATCTTCATTGTTGAAGTATAAAAATAGAGTTGGTTAACTCTTGAGGATCCTCAGGTCCCCACTGAATTAGGTAAATCCGTATTTAGTTTTAATGTGCCTCACTGCTGGAACAATTTGCAGGACTCATTACAATTAGATGTTCTGGTGCCACTCGGGCAGTTAACCTGTTTAGGATAGGGGGCAGTATTTTCACGGCCGGATAAAAAACGTACCCGATTTAATCTGGTTATTACTCCTGCCCAGAAACTAGAATATGCATATAATTATTTTATTTGGATAGAAAACACCCTAAAGTTTCTAAAACTGTTTGAATGGTGTCTGTAAGTATAACAGAACTCATATGGCAGGCCAAAACCTGAGAAGATTCCATACAGGAAGTGCCCTGTCTGACCATTTCTTGTCCTTCTATAGCCTCTTTATCGAAAATAGAGGATCTCTGCTGTAACGTGACATTTTCTAAGGCTCCCATAGGCTCCCAGAAGGCGCCAGAATGGGGAATGATGACTCTGCAGTCCCTGGCCGAAAAACAGTAGGGGTTTTGGAAAGTGGTCGATCTGAGAACAATGACACGGGTGCACGCGTGCATGTGAAGACTCCATTTTCTATTTTCAGTGTTTGAACGAAAACAAGGTCTCCCGGTCGGAATATTATCGCTATTTTATGAGAAAAATCGCATAAAAATTGATTTTAAACAGCGTTTGACATGCTTCGAAGTACGGTAATGGAATATTTGGAAATTTTTTGTCACGATACGCGCCGGCGCGTCACCCTTCGGATAGTGTCTTGAACGCAAGAACAAAACGCAGCTATTTGGATATAACTATGGATTATTTGGAACCAAAACAACATTGGGTGTTGAAGTAGAAGTCCTGGGAGTGCATTCTGACGAAGAACAGCAAAGGTAATCCAATTTTTCTTATAGTAAATCTGAGTTTGGTGAGTGCCAAACTTGGTGGGTGTCAAAATAGCTAGCCATGATGGCCGGGCTATCTACTCAGAATATTGCAAAATGTGCTTTCACCGAAAAACTATTTTAAAATCGGACACCGCGATTGCATAAAGGAGTTCTGTATCTATAATTCTTAAAATAATTGTTTTGTTTTTTGTGAACGTTTATCGTGAGTAATTTAGTAAATTCACCGGAAGTTTTCAGTGGGTATGCTAGTTCTGAACGTCACATGCTAATGTAAAAAGCTGGTTTTTGATATAAATATGAACTTGATTGAACAAAACATGCATGTATTGTATAACATAATGTCCTAGGAGTGTCATCTGATGAAGATCATCAAAGGTTAGTGCTGCATTTAGCTGTGGTTTTGGTTTTTGTGACATTATATGCTAGCTTGAAAAATGGGTGTATGATTATTTCTGGCTGGGTACTCTCCTAACATAATCTAATGTTTTGCTTTCGTTGTAAAGCCTTTTTGAAATCGGACAATGTGGTTAGATAAAGGAGAGTCTTGTCTTTAAAATGGTGTAAAATAGTCATATGTTTGAAAAATTGAAGTTTGGGGATTTTTGAGGTGTTTGTAATTCGCGCCACGCCCTATCATTGGATATTGGAGCAGGTGTTCTGCTAGCGGAACATCTAGATGTAAGAGGTTTTAAGGGTGTTAATTGAGGACCTAGTAGCTGTGGACTGTAAATGTTTTTCATAAATGTTGTTGTTTTGTTTTACATTGTATTGTTGTGATCAGGGCACCCTTTGGAATAAGACCATGCTCTCAATGTTGTTGTCCCCTGAATAAATAAAGAATAATAAAAAACACCAACAATTAAGACCCTGCCCGGCCGCGGAGGTTCAGAGGAATAGGAGGACGTCAAAGAGCGGTGAATGTAGTGGAGGTGAAACAATAGCGTGTTGGCTAGAGTACATCAGTGATATCAACTTCCCTGAGATCTTAAGCCAACTGTCGTTCGCGGCATTGAGTTGCAGTGTTATTGCAGAAAGTTGTTAGTCTAGCTTTCTCTATAAGACTAATAGTCACAAGGTGCTGCTGACATTCTTAACTGTGCATATATCAAACCATTATGTCAGCAATGACTGATGAGAATTAAGAGATGATGTTGTCTGTAGCGACCTAGTGTGCTGTACACCAGAGGGGAACACCCTTTTCCATGCTGGAGTAGAGACACAGGCAGACATACCTGCCCACCAGCGTGTCTTCACCCACGCAACCCTGTTATAACCACACTGGGCTATTTTTAACAACAAGGCTCTTCATTTGCCTTCCGCGTTAATTATTTAACACTGGGAAAGGTATGATGGTCAGATGTCAGCCAACTGTCACTTCCTTTGGACAACTGTGGCTAAGTTAATTAAACAGTATTTTTCCATCACACTACGATCATTAATAACAATCACCTCTGACGTTGTCCACTTCAACTGGTCCTTAGGGTGTAGTTAAGATTCACGTTTGGAACGGCAAGTGCTGTTTGTATTTCCATTGTACAAGTGATGTCATTAGTTCAAATTCCCTTTTGACATACAGAGTTATTATTAAAGTGAAATATACAGATAGATACATATATTTACTGTATGTTTTTCTTTGCTACTATGATCCAGATAAAGATATATGATCTGATACCCAGCCAGCTGGCCCAGGCAAAACTCAATATGCAACCGATTTAGCAAAACTCTAGTCTAGAATATAACTGGCTTACAGAAATAGATGTACAAAATTAAACATGTTTTTAGATAACTTTAGATAACACATAAAAAATGAAACCCATTTTAGTTTGACAATCCTGTGACAAGGATATGGATTTCATAGCATAGGGGTCCAAAATGGGTCACCTTTGTCTATAAATGGTTTTTCATACAGGTCTAAAAATCACATTCACATGAACCATTTCTCTACACATGAAATGTTTTTAAAATGAAAAGGGGTTGTGTGGGAATGTGGCTCAGTGGTAGCTAGCACTATAGTCCAATAAGCACACATTGTTATTCTCCTTAAAGTCTAAATTATCCTTTTTTGCATACAGAATGCAATGACCCTGGCCAGCAGCATCCCACCCTGCATCCCACTGCTGGCTTGCTTCTGAAGCTAAGCAGGGTTGGTCCTGGTCAGTCACTGGATGGGAGACTAGATGCTGCTGGAAGTGGTGTTGGAGGGCCAGAAGGAGGCAACCTTTTCTCTAGTCTAAAAATAATATCCCAAAGCCCCAGGTCAGTGATTGGGATATTGCCCTGTGTATGGTGCTGTCTTTTGGATGGGATGTTAAATGGGTGTCCTGACTCTCTGTGGTTACTAAAGATCCCATGTCACTTATTGTAAGAGTAGGGGTGTTAACCCTGGTGTCCTGGCTAAATTCCTGATCTGGCTTTCATGCTACTGCATCATCCCCAGCTTACAATTGGCTCTTTCCTCTCCTCTCACCTGTAACTATTCCCCAGGTTGTTGCTGTAAATGAGAATGTGTTCTCAGTCAACTTACCAGGTTAAATAAAAGACCCTACAGCAAACTAAACAGCAAGGAACCTACTAAAAAGAACAACATTTGAATCACACCGATACAAAAGCTGGAAAACATAAGTGACATAAAATGTTAATACTAAATCAAATAGCATAAACCAGGATGACACCTTTGGCTATTGCGTCACCCATTCCCTAACGTAGGAGTTAAACAAATTCCCAAACCGGTACTAGGTAGCTGTTTAAACAGATATCTTTCTCCCACACAACCACACACTCTCCTTATAACCACAAACAGAAGATATTCATTGACACAACATGCAGGCTACATTCACACCCACATAAAACCTCCATGTAAACACTTTCTCTTGCCATGGGTACTGTGATCAGTAGGTGGAGGAAATCAGTTATTTGCTTGTGTCTCAGGAGCTGTCATCGAACAAAACATGAAATATATTGAGTTGCCATGTGTGTACATTTCCCTTACGAAACAGCCCAACGATTTACTTCTGTTTTCTATACCCAATTACCTTAGTAGACCACTAACCTTTTTGCTCCTAGTATTCAACGCCACTGATCAGAAATATTGATAAAATGTTGCACAGTGCAATAACATACAATTAGGTTAAACCCAGTAGCTCTTTTGCCATGGTCAAATAAAATCCCAGTTGGTTTTGGGTACTGTAAAAACCTACCACCACAACCTGGACTCAGGGGTAGACATAACATAGTAAACATAAATCCGGGACACTCCAATTAGAATATGTTACGTTTGGTAAGGTATGCATTCATTTGTGGATGTCCATCATCCATTTCATATGATATGTTCCGAATTACATTTCATACATTATGTTCCGAATTTACAAAGCGTTTGATATGTTACGAATTCCAATTTGTTGTGGCTAACGTTAGCTAGGTTAAGGTTAGGCTTAGGAGATAGGTTAAGGTTAGAGTTGGGGAAAGGTTTAGCTAACATGTTAAGTAGTTGCAAAGTAACTAAAAAGTAGTAAGTAGTTGCTAATTAGCTAAAATGACAAGGTTGTCCGTGATGAGATTCGAACACTCAACCGTTATATTCTACAAGACTCAATGGGTATATATCACTAATTTAAAAGTCCAAAAATGGATGAAGCAATAGCAGATTTCCCATTTTAGAGCTTATCATCAAGGGGAGACCAGAGGGGTATACTACAAAGCAGGATAAAGGAGTTTGCCAGCTAACTTGCCTAAATATTCTGATATAACTTTAAAGATAAGCTTGAAATGGGCATAGTCTAATTGTTTCAACAAGCAAGAACACATACCGAAGTCTAGCTGTTTTAATGAACCAGAAAATCTATAGTTATTTCTGGTTGCTTATCAAAGTTAGCTGGCTAACTTGTTGATCATGCTTTGTAATATACCCCTCAGTAGTTAGGTAAACCATGTGGAGTGATTCATTATGTTTAAGATCAGAGGGGAAAGAGTAATCCATTTAACTGCAGTGTAGAAACATCTTTCCATTACACACACTGTGACCACATCCACTGACAAAGAAATAGAAAACTTCCAGGGATAATGACACAACCTTTTTAGGCCAGGATTCACACTTAGGAACCCACGCACAGGGATAGTTCAATTGTCATCTATCCAACTTTCACTGCTTTACCTCAGGTTTCTCTTTCATTCAAGGAAGAATCCCAAAGTAGAAATCTGTTTTTTACAGAAATTAAATACTTTATTCACAGAAAGGCCAATATAAAGTATATGTTACTTGGTAACATATTTAAAAGGATAGTTCACCTAAATTACAAAATGACATATTGGTGTCCTTACCATGTAAGCAGTCTATGGACAAGGTAAGATTGCCTACAGGGGAAGGAAACGAATGTGCAATTTTGTAATTTGGGTGAACTATCCCTTTGAGGAGCAGTTTTAACATAAAATCTACCAAATGGTGCATCCAGACAGAATAACATAAAACCTATGAAGTGGTGCTTCCAGACAGAATAACATACAGTAAATGGAGTGTAATACCTTTCCCTAGGGCTACGGCCACACAGAGATTTTGTGTTAGAAAATTGCTTATTGAGCCAATGGGTTTGTATGGGAGTAATCCATTGACAGGTGATGGACAACAGAGAAGTGTATGCAACTCGTCTGAAAATTATTTACTTGAGTTTTTGAGGGACACAAAAATAAAAACAACATATGCCTGTAGCGGCTGTAGCCCAAGGGTCAATGTCACGTACGTCGTAGGAAGGAGACCAAAGCACAGTGTGCGTATCATTCCACATCTTTATTATATTGTGAAACTTATCCAAACAAACAATAAATTACAAACAAACCACAACAAAAGCGGTGCACCATGCACTAACTCAAAATAATCTCCCACCAACACAGGTGGGGAAAACAAGTACTTAAATATGATCCCCAATTAGAGACAACGATGACCAGCTGCTTCTAATTGGGCATTATACAAAAAAACCAACATAGAAAAAAGAAACTAGAACCCAACATAGAAAAATGTAAGTAGATAAAACCCCCCCAGTCATGACCTGACCTACTCTACCATAGAAAATAAGAGCACTCAATGGTCAGGACGTGACAGTCAAATCCTACCTTGACTCTTGCACAAAACTCATGCGTTAAAGAATTAGGCAAATGTTTGAGTTAGGAATTGACCCCACTCTATAAAATCATAATAAGTTATTTCATTTAACAACAATTATTGAACAACAATTGAATTCATTTTGATCAAGAAAGGAATGTGTAGCAAACAGTACATACTATGAAATTAATGTATGAATACATTCATATTGTACCTTTATTTAACTAGGCAAGTCAGCTAAGAACAAATTCTTACTTACAATGACAGCCTACGAACAGTGGGTTAACTGCCTTGTTCAGGAGCAGAACAACAGATTTTTACCTTGACAGCTTTGGGATTTGATCTAGCAACCTTTCAGTTACTGGTCCAATGGTCTAACCACTAGGCTACCTGCCACCCTGAAATAAGGTCAGCTTTGTCAGAAGGAAAGCCTTAACTAATACCTGCATGTTACAGGAGTATTGTATCCACAAGGATTTTAAAATGTGCCTTGAAACATGCACTGGTCCTACTAAAAGTAAGCATGGAAATAAATAATATAAATCCACACAGACTGCATATTTTTGGAATAGACACGTACTCCTTGTCTAGAGGAGAAAAGCACCAATATACATGGTAGTCTCTGTTGAACAGTCAATCAGTTCATAATTGTCTTCATTAATGGACACCCTCAGGAGGTCCCCTTCCTCCAGAGCAACCACCTGTCCCGTGTACACAGTCCTCGCTCCTCTCCTATTGTCTGGTATGCTATCCTTGACTTCCATGATAAGACAATTATCTTGGTAGCTATTGGAGAATTTCAGGACTTTCAGGCTAAGAAAATGGATCTCGCCAGATACCTTGTCTTTATCCGGCATTCGAAAGTTGACCCCTACGTAGACAAAGTATCGGCCTCCCTGAGGGACAACCAGAGCATGCTTTTTCTCATCATAGGTGAAATTTTGCATGTGCACCAAGCCAATGGCCTTGTGTTCCCATTGGATGTAATCTTCAGGCACTGAGTTGCACCTTGATGATGCTGGAGGTAGGAGAAGATGGAGAGGATCAGAGGAAATATATCCACTTGATATTCAACACACAAAAAGCCAACATTCCTGACAGCTGCCCTTGCACAATATTACCACAGCTCAATGTGCACAATATAGCCTATTTGCAAACTAAGCAGGAAGTTTGATTAGGCATGTGAATAACACCATACCCATACACTTGGGATTTCTCAGTGATATCCAAAAAGCATGTGGTTCCTTAAAGAGAATCATAAAGGCACATCTAGGCTACATGAGATAATACAATTGTATAACAATATAACATTTCTTTTTACAAAGTTGCAAACCTACACATCCGGTCCATTCACACGCAGGCATATATATATATATATATATATATATATATATATATATATATATATATATATATATATATATATATATATATATATATATATATAAAAACAGGCTTTACTAAGACATACTTGTCAGGTGAGCGCTTGGCTTCAGGTTCTGTCCTTGCCGATCTGGTAGGAAAAAGAAAAAAACGATCAGCGCATGCTTGCTTTACGCTGCTGATAGACGCGCCTCTCGAGGCTTAAATCATGAAATCAAAGGAATGTACTATGGAAGACATATCATACGAAATAGTTACATACCTATAGCTTGCTGTCGTGAGTATTCTGCAGGTTTGAGTGAATGCTACAAACACAAGTTAATTATTAATGGTCACCCACAGTAATGAAAGTTAAAGTTCCATTAAAATCTAATGCTAAAGCTCTCCGGCATCTGTCTGCCCCGTTAAAAACATATGGATGTCGCATTGCTTACCTTCTCATTACAGTCTCTATTCACACGCTGGGTAAAGACAAATACAGCTGCACAACCCAGAACCAAGAATAACGTGACAAGACGCAAGCGACTCTCCTGTCGCTTCATTTCTTGACAGTGTTTGACCAAAAGAACAACAGACTCTTGCTGCGCCATTGAAATCACGGTATCGTGAGGAATCTCGCTGTTCCTTGCGCACTTATCCATATCAAACCACCACTACGAAGTCTAAAGTAACGTTTTATCTTCTTAATGAAATACATCCGAATTTATAGTTCTGCTACCGCCTACGCGACTCGGCTCTCAGTGCCTTTCCCTGCACATGTGCCCCGGGAAAATCCCAGTCTTGCATTAACAGACTATCCCTCATGCTGGTATAAATGACCACTCTCAAATTAATCGACAGAGCTGTGGGTGTGAAGGTAGTATTTTATCATGCGCAAATGAAGGCAGTTCAATGTAGACAAAAGATGAATGACGCTCTTTTATCTTCTATTAATAGAGAGTTTCCTGATAAAAATACCTGTATGCCTATGGATGCGTAGCTAGCTATGTAGCCGATCTGTGTAGGACCCTAAACGTTTGATATACATATTAGTTCAGAACCTAGCTATGAACCTCAGCTATCATAGCCAGTTGTATCAACTTCAAAACAGTCTGAATGACATTAATGAAGCCTATGGATTGAGTAGAATGTAATATAACTTTGTGCCAAGGATGCAAGTCGCATATACACAGAGGTGTGAACTCAGTCACAAATATGATGACTTGCAACTCAACTTTAACATCAATAACTCGCGACTTAACTTGGACTTGAGCCTTTTGACTCGAACTGACTTGATACCCTCCCCAAGCCCAGATATTAAAAATGATGTTATTAAAAAATAGGGTGAATTCAGATGGAGCCCTTGGAAAGATGATACCCCAAATGATTATTTTCGGATATAAAGACTACGCTTTATAAACAAAAAAACGGATTGCAACTTGCAAAACATGCGCGAAGAAAATGACCGGCTTCCAATTTTGTAGCTCAATCTTGGGTGCAATGTTCACGTTCCCGCACTGACTGACTGTGTGGAGGCTCATTGATTTAACGTTACGTTAGCCTACATGCTACACTAGCAAATATATAAATTATATAGCTCTCGGCTGTATTAGCCACGATTTACCATTCTTTGTGCAGCTTCAAATGTCGAACAAAATTGGAAGTCTGTCATTTTCTTCGCGCATGTTTTGCAAGTTGCAATCCGTTTTTTGTCAGGTTTTTACAGTACCCAAAACCAACTGGGATTTTATTTGACCATGGCAAAAGAGCTACTGGGTTTAACCTAATTGTATGTTATTGCACTGTGCAACATTTTATCAATATTTCTGATCAGTGTCGTTGAATACTAGGAGCAAAAAGGTTAGTGGTCTACTAAGGTAATTGGGTATAGAAAACAGAAGTAAATCGTTGGGCTGTTTCGTAAGGGAAATATACACACATGGCAACTCAATATATTTCATGTTTTGTTCGATGACAGCTCCTGAGACACAAGCAAATAACTGATTTCCTCCACCTACTGATCACAGTACCCATGGCAAGAGAAAGTGTTTACATGGAGGTTTTATGTGGGTGTGAATGTAGCCTGCATGTTGTGTCAATGAATATCTTCTGTTTGTGGTTATAAGGAGGTTGTGTGGGAGAAAGATATCTGTTTAAACAGCTACCTAGTACCGGTTTGGGAATTTGTTTAACTCCTACGTTAGGGAATGGGTGACGCAATAGCCAAAGGTGTCATCCTGGTTTATGCTATTTGATTTAGTATTAACATTTTATGTCACTTATGTTTTCCAGCTTTTGTATCAGTGTGATTCAAATGTTGTTCTTTTTAGTAGGTTCCTTGCTGTTTAGTTTGCTGTAGGGTCTTTTATTTAACCTGGTAAGTTGACTGAGAACACATTCTCATTTACAGCAACAACCTGGGGAATAGTTACAGGTGAGAGGAGAGGAAAGAGCCAATTGTAAGCTGGGGATGATGCAATAGCATGAAAGCCAGATCAGGAATTTAGCCAGGACACCAGGGTTAACACCCCTACTCTTACAATAAGTGACATGGGATCTTTAGTAACCACAGAGAGTCAGGACACCCATTTAACATCCCATCCAAAAGACAGCACCATACACAGGGCAATATCCCAATCACTGACCTGGGGCTTTGGGATATTATTTTTAGACTAGAGAAAAGGTTGCCTCCTTCTGGCCCTCCAACACCACTTCCAGCAGCATCTAGTCTCCCATCCAGTGACTGACCAGGACCAACCCTGCTTAGCTTCAGAAGCAAGCCAGCAGTGGGATGCAGGGTGGGATGCTGCTGGCCAGGGTCATTCCATTCTGTATGCAAAAAAGGATCATTTAGACTTTAAGGAGAATAACAATGTGTGCTTATTGGACTACAGTGCTAGCTACCACTGAGCCACATTCCCACACAACCCCTGTTCATTTTAAAAACATTTAATGTGTAGAGAAATGGTTCATGTGAATGTGATTTTTAGACCTGTATGAAAAACCATTTATAGACAAAGGTGACCCATTTTGGACCCCTATGCTATGAAATCCATATCCTTGTCACAGGATTGTCAAACTAAAATGGGTTGCATTTTTTATGTGTTATCTAAAGTTATCTAAAAACATGTTTAATTTTGTACATCTTTTTCTGTAAGCCAGTTATATTCTAGACTAGAGTTTTGCTAAATCGGTTGCATATTGAGTTTTGCCTGGGCCAGCTGGCTGGGTATCAGATCATATATCTTTATCTGGGTCATAGTAGCAAAGAAAAACATACAGTAAATACATGTATCTATCTGTATATTTCACTTTAATAATAACTCTGTATGTCAAAAGGGAATTTGAACTAATGACATCACTTGTACAATGGAAATACAAACAGCACTTGCCGTTCCAAACGTGAATCTTAACTACACCCTAAGGACCAGTTGAAGTGGACAACGTCAGAGGTGATTGTTATTAATGATCGTAGTGTGATGGAAAAATACTGTTTAATTAACTTAGCCACAGTTGTCCAAAGGAAGTGACAGTTGGCTGACATCTGACCATTATACCTTTCCCAGTGTTAAATAATTAACACGGAAGGCAAATGAAGAGCCTTGTTGTTAAAAATAGCCCAGTGTGGTTATAACAGGGTTGCGTGGGTGAAGACACGCTGGTGGGCAGGTATGTCTGCCTGTGTCTCTACTCCAGCATGGAAAAGGGTGTTCCCCTCTGGTGTACAGCACACTAGGTCGCTACAGACAACATCATCTCTTAATTCTCATCAGTCATTGCTGACATAATGGTTTGATATATGCACAGTTAAGAATGTCAGCAGCACCTTGTGACTATTAGTCTTATAGAGAAAGCTAGACTAACAACTTTCTGCAATAACACTGCAACTCAATGCCGCGAACGACAGTTGGCTTAAGATCTCAGGGAAGTTGATATCACTGATGTACTCTAGCCAACACGCTATTGTTTCACCTCCACTACATTCACCGCTCTTTGACGTCCTCCTATTCCTCTGAACCTCCGCGGCCGGGCAGGGTCTTAATTGTTGGTGTTTTTTATTATTCTTTATTTAATCAGGGGACAACAACATTGAGAGCATGGTCTTATTCCAAAGGGTGCCCTGATCACAACAATACAATGTAAAACAAAACAACAACATTTATGAAAAACATTTACAGTCCACAGCTACTAGGTCCTCAATTAACACCCTTAAAACCTCTTACATCTAGATGTTCCGCTAGCAGAACACCTGCTCCAATATCCAATGATAGGGCGTGGCGCGAATTACAAACACCTCAAAAATCCCCAAACTTCAATTTTTCAAACATATGACTATTTTACACAATTTTAAAGACAAGACTCTCCTTTATCTAACCACATTGTCCGATTTTAAAAAGGCTTTACAACGAAAGCAAAACATTAGATTATGTTAGGAGAGTACCCAGCCAGAAATAATCATACACCCATTTTTCAAGCTAGCATATAATGTCACAAAAACCAAAACCACAGCTAAATGCAGCACTAACCTTTGATGATCTTCATCAGATGACACTCCTAGGACATTATGTTATACAATACATGCATGTTTTGTTCAATCAAGTTCATATTTATATCAAAAACCAGCTTTTTACATTAGCATGTGACGTTCAGAACTAGCATACCCACTGAAAACTTCCGGTGAATTTACTAAATTACTCACGATAAACGTTCACAAAAAACAAAACAATTATTTTAAGAATTATAGATACAGAACTCCTTTATGCAATCGCGGTGTCCGATTTTAAAATAGTTTTTCGGTGAAAGCACATTTTGCAATATTCTGAGTAGATAGCCCGGCCATCATGGCTAGCTATTTTGACACCCACCAAGTTTGGCACTCACCAAACTCAGATTTACTATAAGAAAAATTGGATTACCTTTGCTGTTCTTCGTCAGAATGCACTCCCAGGACTTCTACTTCAACACCCAATGTTGTTTTGGTTCCAAATAATCCATAGTTATATCCAAATAGCTGCGTTTTGTTCTTGCGTTCAAGACACTATCCGAAGGGTGACGCGCCGGCGCGTATCGTGACAAAAAATTTCCAAATATTCCATTACCGTACTTCGAAGCATGTCAAACGCTGTTTAAAATCAATTTTTATGCGATTTTTCTCATAAAATAGCGATAATATTCCGACCGGGAGACCTTGTTTTCGTTCAAACACTGAAAATAGAAAATGGAGTCTTCACATGCACGCGTGCACCCGTGTCATTGTTCTCAGATCGACCACTTTCCAAAACCCCTACTGTTTTTCAGCCAGGGACTGCAGAGTCATCATTCCCCATTCTGGCGCCTTCTGAGAGCCTATGGGAGCCTTAGAAAATGTCACGTTACAGCAGAGATCCTCTATTTTCGATAAAGAGGCTATAGAAGGACAAGAAATGGTCAGACAGGGCACTTCCTGTATGGAATCTTCTCAGGTTTTGGCCTGCCATATGAGTTCTGTTATACTTACAGACACCATTCAAACAGTTTTAGAAACTTTAGGGTGTTTTCTATCCAAATAAAATAATTATATGCATATTCTAGTTTCTGGGCAGGAGTAATAACCAGATTAAATCGGGTACGTTTTTTATCCGGCCGTGAAAATACTGCCCCCTATCCTAAACAGGTTAACTGCCCGAGTGGCACCAGAACATCTAATTGTAATGAGTCCTGCAAATTGTTCCAGCAGTGAGGCACATTAAAACTAAATACGGATTTACCTAATTCAGTGGGGACCTGAGGATCCTCAAGAGTTAACCAACTCTATTTTTATACTTCAACAATGAAGATAGGTAAATAGGAAGCTTGTGTAGTAGAGCGTTGTAAACAAAAAGGGAATAGTGACGTGATCTACGGGACTTTAATGAGGACTAACCAACCTTTTGATACAGGATGCAGTGACGAGTATTAAAACTGTCACCTGTGATAAAGTGAAGGGCGCTATGGTAGACGGCATCCAAAGGTTTATCAAATAATGAACCATGTTTATAATTAAGTGATTCAATTAATCAGGTAATAATTAACTCAGTAACCTGGGGCACCATGGGTAAAGTTTGTTTTAATGAGTTTCCATTTCCCAAATGAACTCAAAGAATATCAGAATATCGATTTTACAGCAGTCACTAATTAATTTATTTCCTCTACAGTCTCATCCTGAAAGTCGCATAATTCATAAATCTGCACAAACTCGGGTCTCACTAAATAATTCCATACCACACCAATTGAGTTGATTATTTATTTACTAACAAGCTAAATGATAATATAAGACACCCATACACAAACATACAGTCTAGGCTATTGATTAGAACTTAGTACAATGAAACAGGTCCCTAGTGGGCCAACACATTATGACACGTGTTACACAAAATGGGGATTTAGAAAGAGAGAGTGCACGAGAGAAAAGCATACTTGGATACATTTGTAAACTTTGCTTAGTTTAGCCCTAACACCTTGCCCCGAAATGTCGCTCTTATGGGTCAGAATATAATGATATAATTACTTGTCGAAGGTCTCCGTTGGGGTCTCTTTTCTCCTCTAATGGCGGCACATCTTTTGTCACCGGGTGTAAGTCTTTGATTGTCCACACGATGTCAGTGTCCTGTCTCTTCGTGGTCTGTTTCCTCGCCCTTGTTCTGTAAGAGGGGTCTTCTGAGGACGGCTAATCAGCCATGTAAATGGTTCCAGCGTGGGAATGAAAGCAGTGTAGACACAAGATTCCTTGGAGAGAATAACCGGGTGGTCCTGCTTGAATTCATCTTCTTAGATACAGATACATCTACTCAACCTTCTTAGATACAGATACATCTACTCAACCGTAGCATTGATTGTTAAGAGGTTCCTTTGTCTTCTTCAACCTCGTGTTGCGTTTTGGGGTTGCGACTAATCGTACACCTTGTCTGCAGCGCGTGGTCATCTAGTCTGAATTGTAAATTCTTAACTCTGTGGCGGATGAATCAGAATTAGTTTGGTAACATAGATAATTAAGATGATTTATTTGTATAATATGCTTATGTGAGATACTTGTCATTAGAATGTATCCCTTTGGACTTTGGTGTTGGCAGTTGTACTTCTTCCCTCAGCTGGGGCTCAGTCACTTGGGGCCCAGAGAGGGGAGAGGTCAGAATGGAACATTGTCTTCATATGTGAATGTGTCTTTACCTATTCTTAAACCATGTGAAGGGATGGCGTGATTAATGGGGAACCTGGCTGTGACTGTTAGCTATCGTTGCTGTTTGATGTTTTGTTTATAGTGGTTCATTTAATTCAATATTTATAATGAATCCACAACCTCCGCTGCATCTTGGTTTTCTTGCGACGACAGCCATTACAGAATTACCCACCAACAACGGACCAAGCAGCGGAGGAAGGAGAAGCGCCAGGAGAGGAGCGTTCAGGATTCATGGACTTGGGAGGATATCCCGGACGGAAAGACCATGGGCTCAAGCTGGGGATTATCGCCGCCCGCAGTGGGAGATCGAGGCGGTGAGAGCTGAGAGGCGCTGGTATGAGAAAAGGGAGCGCAGCAGACACGAGGCAGCCCCAAAACATTTTTTGGGGGGGGCACACGGGGAGATTGGCGGAGTCAGGCGGTAGACCTGAGCCAACTCCCCGTGCTTACCGGAAGCAGTGTGGTACTGGTAAGACACCGTGTTATGCTGTGGAGCGCACGGTGTCCCCAGTGCGCGTTCAAAGCCCGGTGCGCTACATACAAGCCCCCCGCAAGTGCCATGCGAGTGCAGGCATCGAGCCAGGGCGGATGGTGCCAGCTCAGTGCGTCTGGTCTCCAGTGCGCCTCCTCGGTCCAGGTTATCCTGCGCCGGCGTTGCGCACTGTGTCTCCAGAGCGCTGGGAGACCAGTTCGCCCAATGTCTCCCCAGCCTGGTGAGTCCTGTGCCTGCGCCCAGGGCCAGGCCTCCTTCATATCTCCCCAGCCTGGTGAATCCTGGGTCAGTGCCGCCGGAGCCGCCAGGGACGCCCGCCAGCCGGGCGCAGCCATCGCCGCCCGCCAGCCGGGCGCAACCAGGGTCGCCCGCCAGCCAGGCGCAACCATCACCGCCCGCCAGCTGGGCGCAACCAGGGTCGCCCGCCAGCCAGGCGCAACCATCACTGCCCGCCAGCCGGGCGCAACCAGGGTCGCCCGCCAGCCGGGCGCAGCCATCGCCGCCCGCCAGCCGGGCGCAGTCAGGGTCGCCCACCAGACCTTTGGCGCGGCCAGGTGCGCCACCTAAGAGGGTGACGCCAAGGGCGGAGCAGAGGCCACGTCCCGCACCTGAGCCGCCGCCGTAAGAAGGCCCACCCGGACCCTCCCCTTCAGAGTCAGGTTTTGCGGCCGGAGTCCGCACCTTTGGGGGGGTACTGTAACGCCCTGGCCATAGAGAGGGGTTTTTTGTTCTTTATTTTGGTTAGGCCAGGGTGTTACATTGGGTGGGCGTTCTATGTTCCTTTCTCTATGTTTTTGTATTTCTTTGTTTTGGGCCGTGTGTGGCTCCCAATCAGGCACAGCTGAAGCTCGTTGTTGCTGATTGGGAGTCACACATAAGGAGCATGTTTTTCCTTTGGGTTTTGTGGGTAATTGTTTCTGTTTAGTGTTTGCACCTGACAGGACTGTTTGGCTGTCGGTTTCTTGTTTTTGTCTAACGTGTTCTTTCTTTAATATATTCCTGAAGATGAACACATCCTCCGCTGCACCTTGGTCTCATTTGAACGACGGCCGTTACACTGTGGTTTGTCATGTCAAAGGGGGGTGGATCTTTGCTATAAAAGATCTCAGTAGCCATTGTGTTGACACTCTCAACGGTTCATTAGAAATGGTGAATTGTTGAAAGTCAAGTGCTAATGCAAAACTCTTATAATTAAAGATGTAGTTTAAGTATAACTCTGACTGGTGTGTGAAGTTTGTCTCTCCTCATTTGGTAATACAGAAATTAGCAACCACAACTCACAAGTTTTATACCCTCGGGTCAGAAAGGGCCATTTCTTTCTTCATGGCAAGTTCTCTGGGGTGTATCTAGTTACGAGGCAAGGTATCACAATGTACTTTGATCTCAATAGACAACAAAATTTCACAGTTCACTTTTACAAAAACATTCTCTTTGATCTGGACATTTTCCACACAATGCACAGTATGCAAACGTCAAGTAAATATTATGAAAACTCTTCAAGTTACAATGTTTTCGTTATAACATTGTCATTTAACTTTTAATAACATAACAAAAATGACAAAAATTTTCATATTACATCTATCGTTATTACCACCATTTTGGCTAATGAAATATATTGTCCCAAAGTCCATTTAGTGCATGTTACTGTTCTGAGGTAGATTATCCATAGGCCCACACAAACATTCCAATCCTCCACACTGAGAGGACAAAGGATTAGTCTGCTGCCTTAAGATTTACACTGGGTGTGACCCCCCCCCCCTACAGTTTACAACTGCACATGGGGACAAAGAGTTGTGTGGTCAGTAGTTCTGTGGTTGTGGTCTAGTTGTGTTATGGTTAGTAGCTGTGGTCAGTAGTTGTGTGCCATGGTCAGAAGTTGTGTGGTTGTGGTCAGAAGTTATGTGGTTGAGGTCAGTAGTTGTGTGGTTTTGGTCAGTAGTCGTGTGGTTTTTGTCTGTAGTTGTGTGGTTGTGGTCAGAAGTTGTGTGGTTGTGGTCAGAAGTTGTGTGGTTTTGGTCAGTAGTTGTGTGGTTTTTGTCTGTAGTTGTGTGGTTGTGGTCAGTAGTCAACAGTGAAGAGGTGACGCCGGGATGCTGGCCTTCTAGGCAGAGTTCCTCTGTTCAGTGTCTGTGTTCTTTTGCCCATCTTAATATTTTATTTTTATTGGCCAGCATCCCGGAGTCGCCTCTTCACGGTTGACGTTGAGACCGGGGCCTCCCACTCCTCTTTCTATTCTGGTTAAAGCCAGTTTGCGCTGTTCTGTGAAGGGAGTAGTACACAGGGTTGTACAAGATCTTCAGTTTCTTGGAAATTTCTTGCATGGAATAGCCTTCATTTCTCAGAACAAGAATAGACTGATGAGTTTCAGAAGAAAGTTCTTTGTTTCTGGCCATTTTGAACCTGTAATCGAACCCACAAATGCTGATGCTCCAGATACTCAACTAGTCTAAAGAAGGCCAGTTTTATTGCTTCTTTAATCAGAACAACAGTTTGTAGCTGTGCTAACATAATTGCAAAAGGGTTTTCTAATGATCAATTAGCCTTTTAAATTGATAAACTTGGATTAGCTAACACAATGTGCCATTGGAACACAGGAGTGATGGTTGCTGATAATGGGCCTCCGTACGCATATGTAGATATTCCATTAAACAGCTAGAATAGTCATTTACAACATTAACAATGTCTACACTGTATTTCTGATCAATTACAATTTATTTGAAGGGACAAAAAACTTGCTTTTCTTTCAAAAACAAGGACATTTCTAAGTGACCCCAAACTTTTGAACGGTAGTGTAGTTGTGTGGTTGTGGTCAGTAGTTGTGTGGTCACTAGTTGTGTCGTCGGAAGTTGTGTGGTTGTGGTCAGTAATTGTGGTCAGTAGTTGTGTGGACAGAAGTTGTGTGGTTGTGTTCAGTAGTTGTGTGGTCAGAAGTTGTGTGGCAGCTGAAACTGTACTATTTCCAGGTCTAAAACTCTATTGGTGCACATTAGAAACAGAGTGAGAAGTTAAACTGTTTTTAGCTGACAGTTGGCCAGGGATTCTAAAACTGGTTCCATTGTAACAGAAGGCTTTATTTTCTGCCCTGAGTGGGGATCAAACTAGCAACTTTCTACACAACACAAAGTCAATCGTCTTAGTCAACAGAGATAGAGTCTGTCACTGTGATTGTCACCAATCTACTCAGGGGTGGAAAAAATGAGACGTTCCCAAGTACAATCCTTGAATTCAGCACATTTTTACATGTCTCTAACAATTCCAATAATTCAAAAAACAACATATGTAAGGGGAATGGGATTTCAATATACTGTAGATTGGTAGAGGTCACATCTTTTTCTTGAGGTGTGACAATTTAAAACTAGAGAGAAAACAATGGGAAACAACTGCTTACAGTTCACAGTTAACGTCTAAGAATATGTTAGGTTACATCAATTGGTGGAAGTATTTTCAAGCGAACAATTTCGCATGACAAACTTCAGCCAAAGGTGTTTTTCCATCAGACTAGACTGGAAATGATGGCATATTTTGGTTGTAATATTTTCATCATTTGATCTGGTTGCAAGCATAGCGATGCCTGTAGCACATTAACTACAGCCATCGTTTTTTTTTCTCAATCCCCAGTATTCCACAAGGGAATGCAGGGAATTTCTTGCTTGCACATTATCTTGCTTGCACAACAGTTGGCAGGACTAGCCCAGACATGAGTAATGTGGGGGCGAAGTGAAATTGCTCTGACCTTTTTGGAATCTTGAGGAAAGACCGTGGGATGTTTATGATGAAAGCGTTTGAGTGAGAGGGATCCTCTCCAGGGTATGACACATGGTTCTGAAATAGAAATCCATTGGTTTTGAGTGACGCAAAGAGAGGAAACCTGACAGAAAAAAACAGGTTTTAACAGTATCAGCCGGTGATTTATGTTCATGATGAAAGAGTTTGAGTGACAGGGATTCTCTCCAGGGTATGGCACGTGGTTCTTAAATAGAAATCCATTGGTTTTGAGTGACGCAAAGAGAGGAAACCTGATAGAAAAAAACTAGTTTTAACAGCATCAGCCAGTGATGCACTGCTGATATGTGGGTGTTATGAGGGCTGATTATATTACATGAATATTTAAAAAATCTGACTGATACTTTACATGCTGGCAGTGTAGTGCAGATAAAAATGGAGTGATGTACCTTATAGAGTTGGTTAAAATGTGGGCTGCAGTTGTAGGTTTTTAATAGTGGAGTATGTCTGTGCTTACGGATGACATAACCAAGGCCAGGGTAGCATGTATAAGGAAAATAAAAAGGGTTCTACCGCAGAACCGTGAGGAATGCCAAATTCAACCTTGGAACGTTCCGATGATTTGTTACCCAGCTGAACTAATTAATAGTGCTCATAGAGGTATGATTTAAACCAGTTAAGAACCTGTCTTCGCAGAACAACTAAGCCTTCTGGTCCCTTAATAAGAATAGTATGATCAATAGTGTAAAAGGGAGAACTTAGTTCTAAAAGAACGAGAATAGAGACACGACCACGGTCTTAGGACAGCAGTAGGTCATTTAATACCTTGACAAGTGCAGTGTCAGTGCTGTGACACGGTCTAAAACCATACTGGAATGTTTCAGAGATATTGTTTGAATTTTAAAATAATGTTATCTACTGGGCTACATTATTCTCTAGTATGTTGGAAAGGGGATTGAGGTTTGGTTTCTTTAAACATGGTATAATTACAGACATTTTAAAGAACTCAGGAACAACAGTTGAAGTTGGATGTTTACATACACCTTGGCCAAATACATGTAAACTCAGTTTTTCACAATTCCTGACATTTAATCCCAGTAACAATTCCCTGTCTTAGATCAGTTAGGATCACCACTTCATTTTAAGAATGTGAAATGTCAGAAAAATAGTCGAGAGAATTATTTATTTCAGCTGTTATTTCTTTCATCACATTCCCAGTGGGTCAGAAGTTTACTTACACTCAATTAGTATTTGGTAGCATTGCTTTTAAATTGTTTAACTTGGGTCAAACGTTTTGGGTAGCCTTCCACAAGCTTCCCACAATAGGCTGGGTGAAATTTGGCCCATTCTTCCTGACAGATCTGTTGTAACTGAGTCAGGTTTGTAGGCCTACTTGCTCACACACGCTTTTTCAGTTCTGCCCAAAAATGTTCTATAGGATTGAAGTCAGGGTTTTGTGATGGCCAGTCCAATACCTTGACTTTGTTGTCCTTAAGCCATTTTGCCACAACTTTGGAAGTATGCTTGGGGTCATTGTCCATTTGGAAGACCCATTTGCGATCAAGCTTTAACTTCCTGACTGATGTCTTGAGATGTTGCCTCTATATCCACTATTTTCCTTACTCATGAGACCATCTATTTTGTGAAGTTCACCAGTCCTTCCTGCAGCAAAGCACCCCCACAACATGATGCTGCCACCCCTGTGCTTCACGGTTGGGATGGTGTTCTTCAGCTTACAAGCCTCCCCCTTTTTCCTCCAAACACATTTTACACATTAGGATTCATTCAAGTTCAATGAAACGGATATATTTTCAAACATTGGCGGATTTGTCTATGAGTAAATCTGAAGTTTTCTTCTATGGACTGAAGTGTTTCTGTGACATTTAATGCCCGGTGACCCTCTATCCAAAATGATCAATATTCAACCACAATCCTATAGACCACTTCAGTTCCGGGATTCAATCCGATCAGTGGTAGATCAGCTTTATATGATATTTAAAGCTAATTTGAGATTGAGACAATATATACAGCATTTACCGTGAATACAGTCTCCACAAATGTGATTACATTGCCTTTAAAAAGGTGCATATCAGACAAAACGCGATCAGATTGAATCCTGGCCTAGTTCTTATCGTAAGGCCAAATAAGGGAAGCTTTTAATTATGTTGTCTTAAAGCAACAATCCACATTTGGTGAAATAGCACCACTGTTTTCCCCAGCTCCTTTGTTATTATTTTTCATGATGAAACAGAGGAGAAGCATCCGGCAGCGTGGTAAAACAAAATTGCAGTACATATTCTGCTGTTCTATCGGGCGTGCAATGATGTCCGAGGGGAAAAGAACAGTGATCTTAGTTTAAAGTAACTTCTTTGTTGTTGTAATACCCCAAACAATCATGTCGGTTTCACCAAATACAGATTCTAGCTTTAAATATGAAATATACATTTGATAATGTTTTCCTTCTCCTTCAGAAGGATGGCGTACCATCTTTGGAGCATATTCTCATGTCTTCTTGTGACATGCTTCATGGTGTCTTTGCCAGCTTGCCATAGTGGGAAGGTGCTGGTCTTTCCTCTGGAAGGAAGCCATTGGCTTCACATGGACATTCTGATCAAGGCCCTTCACGCTCAAGGACACTCCGTGACCGTGGTACGAACAAACAAAAGCTGGTACATTAAAGAAGAGTCTTCGTATTACAGCTCTATTACAGTACACGTCACTGATGGAGTAGACGAGGGCTTTGTGAAGCCAATTCTCAACAAAGTCCTCGATATAGAAAGAGGTAAAAGTTCAGCTTTAAATTTCTTCAGTTTGCAGGTGGAGGCCTTGCCATTCATGTCTAAAGTTCCTAAGATGATGGCTGAAATGGTGAACAATATAATTGAAGACAAGGAGTTAATGAAGGACATAAAGGAAACCCAGTATGACCACTGGGTCACCTTTGGAGAGGGACATCAGGTCATCGCACCATCCCCCATGTCTTACATTCCAATGACTGGATCTGGGCTGACGGACAAAATTACCTTCACAGAGAGAGTGAAGAATATGCTTATTAAATTGCTTGGACAAGTTCAGGACAGGTTCTTAGTGCGACCCTATTACCAAGCAGTTTGTGATGAGTATTTCCAACCGGGTGTGGACTTTAATGAGTTAATACAGGGGGCTGACTTATGGCTCATGAGAGTCGACTTTGTGTTTGAGTTCCCTCGTCCCACCATGCCTAACGTTATCTACATGGGAGGGTTTCAGTGCAAACCGGCCAAGCCCCTTCCCCAAGACCTGGAGGACTTTATTCAGAGTTCTGGAGAACACGGTGTCATTATCATGTCTTTGGGGACTTTTGTCAAGGAACTCCCGAGTGACATAACAGATGAGATAGCGACTGCTTTTGCCCAATTGCCTCAGAAGATCATCTGGAGGCACATTGGGGACAGGCCAGCGACTCTGGGCAACAACACCTTACTAGTTGACTGGATGCCGCAGAATGACCTACTAGGACATCCTAAGATGAGGCTGTTTGTAGCTCATGGAGGAACCAATGGAGTTCAAGAGGCCATCTACCATGGAGTCCCCGTTGTGGGCCTACCTCTGTTTTTCGACCAATATGACAACCTCCTTCGTCTGCAAGCAAGAGGAGGAGCAAAGATTGTGACCATAGCCACATTAGACAATGACTTCCTCAAGGCCTTACAGGAAGTTCTTCAGGAGCCGTCCTACAGGGAGAACATGCAGAGGCTCTCCAAGCTGCACAGGGATCAGCCAATGAACCCCCTGGACCTCGCCATGTTCTGGATCGAGTATGTCATGAGACACAAAGGTACTGCTCACCTGCGTACAGAGTCCTACAGAATGCCCTGGTACTCCTACCACTCTCTGGATGTCATGACGTTCCTTCTAGCTTCTGTGCTACGGATTCTGCTGACTACTGTTGCTTTCATCAGGTGTTTATGCTTCAGAATGTGTTGTAGACGGAAAATGAAACACGAGTAACTGAAAATAGGTTTTGTGGAGGGGGGGTTAGAGCATTGGGCTAGTACCCAAAGGTTTCTGGTTTGTATTTATCCAATGGATTAAAGTGAGCAAATAAGAAATTCATCACTTTTGTTGTGGGCTTCAAATCCTTACAGCCTCGAATTAGTAATTTTTTATTGTTAAACCCTTTTGTTTAATGAAATAAAACTGTTACACATGTAGGATGGAGTAACCAGCCAGCACGGCCCTGTTTCTCTAGCGGTATCAGGTCCCATTTTTAGAGTCTTTGGTACGACTCGACCGGGAATCTGACCCCCAACGTGCCAATCTCAGGGCAGACACTGTCTATCCCTATGTATTACCCTGTCTGTGTGTAACTCTGAGGCTGCATTAATTCCTCAATCTGGGTAAGGTTCCAGTGAGTCACAGATCATCCCACTGTCTTTTAAAAACATTACATGTGACCTAGGTTGGTCTAGCAGTCTAAGCCCCTGCCTCCGCTGAAACATGGGTTTGAATCTGGTCCACTTCTATTTCAGTATACTCTTTCCTACATCTATCCAATAAACACAAAATATCAGAGGAGTGGGTCTGCCTCATCACAAAAAAAACAATGTTGAAATGTACATTTTTATTCAGTTGTACGATGTTATAAATAAAAAGTTGTTTTGTTTTAATGAGTCAGATTATCCAGTGCTTATTTTTTTATCAGTTTAAACAAGCTGTCGTTTATTTTCTTCAAGTTCCATTCATACAATAATCATACAACAGCATATTGGTCACACTGACAGGAGGAAATGTTGAGGGGTTCAGGGAGAGATGGCGACCCACACAGGGGTAAAGGGAGATCAGGGAGGAAAGGAAACCACAGGTCTGAACTTATTACATACAACTACACCCATTTCAAAACATCTACAAATTCAAAAAGACAAACATTAAGACCTGATAGCTAGTAAAACACACCCGAAACTCGACAAACATCCTGGAGAAAAATACACATTTTTCAGCAACCAGAGTGGATAAACAAAAACAAAAATGACACGCAAACATCAACAACAGACCAACCCACTGAGAGAGCAACTCAATTCTTTGATTTGCATAAACCTTTGTTAGTTTAATAAAGTTACCATGGTTTTGTCCTTTTCCTCACAAATAGGGCAAAATATGGGGGAAACACTCTCAAAAAAGTAAAACAGTGATACCTAAGAAAAAAAAGCCACAGTATGTACATAAACAGAATGCAACCAGTCAGAAAACATAAGAACTGAAATTCAACTATTCCTCTAGTCTTTCATCACCCGTTTATGACTCAGTCAATATGAGTCACCTTCTGTTAGCATACTGTACAGCGGTCTCTTTCTATCAAGATTCATTTTTTATGTTGTGATAGCTAATGGCTAATAACACCCTGGATTATGTTTGCATTACAGGCCTACAGCTGGGGGATTTTATTGGCTATTTAACTTCTTTTTTTCATGGCTTTGAAATGTCAAAGTAATGGTGACTAACTATGACTAAATTAGCTTGGTTGAAAAACTAAATAAAACAAGAAGGACCTTTCCTCTATATATTGAGAGTCCAAACCCGGTCTATTATATACACTATTGTCACGTCCTGACCAGTAGAGGGTGTAGTTGGGTCAGGACGTGGCAGAAGGGAGTGTGTGTTTTATTGTTTCATTGATTTTGGCCGTGTGACTTCCAATCAGGCACAGCTGTAGAGGGTTGTGGTTGATTGGGAGTCACACATAAGTTGCCTACGTTTCCTTTGTGTTTCGTGGGTAATTGTGCTTGTCACTGTGGTTGCACCTGACAGGACTGTGTTGGCTGTCAGTTTTGTTGTTTTTGTAAATTGCGTAGTGTTCGTTTAATGAAATATGACGAACCCTAACTCCGCCGCATTTTGGTCCACTTCTTCCATAGACAGCCGTTACAACTATATACCCAGATATGCCACCTTATTCGAGCAGCTCCTGTCATTTCTCAATGAGAAAGATAGAGCATGCAAGGTGGATGGATTCCAAATAGCTAGTGGAAAAGAGCAACTATAGAGCTAGAATATAGACTATTCACTGTATTTTTACGACTGTTCCCCTTCTGATGCGCTATAGATCCATACTCATTTAGCTTTTGAATCCTTTTGCATATGCGTTTGAATTGGCCAGAGACCAAATAAGTGTGTTGCGCACCATGAGACAGCAGAGGCTGCTGAGGGGAAGACGGCTCATAATAATGGTTGGAATGGACTAAATGGAATGGCATCTTTCCATGTTTGATACCATTCTACTTACTCCACTCCAGCCATTACCACAAGCCCATCCTCCTCAGTTAAGGTGCCACCAACCTCCTGTGCCATGAGACCATAGAGTAGAGGCATGTGTGCGTGTGTGTGTGTGTGTGTGCGCGTTTGAGGACGTGTGTGTACATGTGTGTGTCCCTACATGGGTCCATCTAGCTCAGCAACTCCAGGTAGGTGACGGGCACCTTTCCCTTCTGGTTGCCCCGCTCTCCCACGAGCCAGTCTGGGTCCATGCCTGGCACTGTGTAGACAGTGATGAGCTGAAACAGAGCAGGCATTACATCAGAGGGGTAATACTACAAAGTAGGATCAAGTAGTTATCCAGCTAACTTGCCTAAATATTCTGAAATAACTTTTTTATTACTTAGAAAGATAAGCTTGAAAATGGCATGGTCTAATGACTCAAACCAAAAACACCAGTTTAGACCTTTATTTTAATTTGATTATTTACTTTTTACCCCTTTTTTCTCCCCAATTTCATACCATTACCAATTGGCATTTTGTAGACAAAAGATTGCAATGTTTGTATTTTGTGGCACGGAATTTATATTTTTTACATAATACAGCATGTTCCAAATGGTTCCCCATAGCAGATGTGGTGACCCATGGCTGCTCCTACCTCGTCGGCCAGTAGGGAGAGCTCACTAGTGTCGTGGGCGTCGTAGTCATACAGGACCTTGGCCTTGCGGTGGCCTGTGGAAGGCTGCTGCACATCCGGGATTTTCAGCGGGCCAGAAGGCTCCTGAGCAATGCCAGGGGTGGAGGAGGAGGCCAGGCATGGGGGTGAAACCCCTGGCAGGGTGGCAGAGGAGACGGGGGAGGGGCATGTGGCAGAGGTAGAGGGGTTGGCATTCGAGGCAAAAGAGTTTGGGTACCTGCGGTCGGGTTACAGGAGAGGGGAAGAAGAGGGGGTCATAAATGATAAATTAGGGTGCTAAGGTGATAAAGGAATATTATTTCCCAAGCATGTACATATTTAGAATGTACAATACCTCCAGAAAGTATTCATACCCCTTCACTTATTCCACAATTTGTCTTACAGCCTGAATTCAAATTGGATTAAGGATGTTTTGTTTTACCCATCTATACACAATAGCCCATAATTGCAAAGTTACACTTTTTGTTGTTGAAATCTTAGCAAATGTTTTGAAAATGAAATACAGAAATATCTAATTTACCTAAGTATTCAACCCCCTGTGTAAATACTTTTTAGAAGCACCTTTGGCAGCGATTACAGCTGTGAGTCTTTCTGGGTAGGTCTAAGAGCTTTCCAAACCTGGATTGTGCAACATTTGCCATTATTCTTAAACAAATTATTCAAGCTTTGTCAAATTGGTTGTTGATTGTTGCTAGACAACCATTTTCAGGTATTGCCATAGATTTTCAAGTAGATTTAAGTCAAAACTGTAACTCAGCCACTCAGGAACATTCACTATCTTCTTAGTAAGAAACTCAAGTGTAGATTTGTCCTTGTGTTTTAGAATATTGTCCTACTGAAAGGTCAATTCATCTCCCAGTGTCTGGTGGAAAGCAGACTGATCCAGACTGACTTTTCCTCTAGGATTTTGCCTGTGCTTAGCTCTTAACTCAACATTCAATTTCTTTTTTATCCTGAAAAACTCCCCTGTCCTTAACGATTACAAGCATACCCATTACATGATGCAGCCACCACTATGCTTGAAAATAAGGAGAGTGGTACTCAGGAGTGGAGGTTCCTCCTCAGTGAATTTCAGAAATTTTTAAATAGTGAAACATAAAACAAAATATGCATTTTAGATAAAACTATGCTAAATATATTCACGTCACCAAATAATTGATGAAAACGCACTGATTTGTAATAAAGGTCATGCTATGTTACCTAGCTGGCTATGGTTATCCAACACTGGAACTCTTCCAAGTCAAGGTAACCTTTTGGTTTTATTAATTTATTGCCACCGGTGCCCGCCGGTGTAACTGCTAAACTGCTTGCTAACTATACACTGTACTGCATGATTGTAACGGGTTTACTAACACGTTAGTTCTAGTAGCTATGTTGACTTAACCTTAGCTAATATTGTGACAACGATGTAGGCTGTGTGTAACAGTTAGCCGTTATGATATGAAAGTTTGGCCACAGACAGCTTATGTGTTGTGCACTGAAGTCCATAAGTGAATGGAAAAGGTGATCGGAGGAGAGCGCATAGATGCGAGCAGGAATTATCCAATGATCAAAGGGATCATGCTGTTTGTATATGGCTGCTATGAAAGTGAACAGTGTTTGCGTGTGATCAGGGGTGTATTCATTCCCCCGATTCTGTTGAAAAACCTTTCTAAAATGGAAGCAAACGGAACGAAATGGGGATAAACATAACTGAATGTGTCCAATAGAAACTCTAATTTTGCAACTGTTGGACTAATGATTACACCCTAGATCAGCTAGATGCAGGCAATATTGTGCAAGGCGGTATTGAATGTGTGTCACCTTGATTACAAAAATGTCTCTCGACCTGTGCATCTACGTTGTAAACTTTCATTGATAGGCTAGGTTTCAGCAACCTCATGATGGGTATAGGGAACATTTTTGTATCAAGTAAATCAAATCAAAAGTTTATTTTTCACGTGCGCCGAATACGACGTAGACCTTACAGTGAAATGCTTACTTACAGGCCCTAACCACCAGTGCAATTTTTAAGTAAAAAAAAGGTATTAGGTGAACAATAGATAAGTAAAGAAATAAAAACAATAGTAAAAAGACAGTGAAAAATAACAGTAGCGAAGCTATATACAGACACCGGTTAGTCGGGCTAATTGAGGTAGTATGTACATGTAGGTATGGTTAAATTGACTATGCATATATGATAAACAGAGAGTAGCAGTAGCGTAAAAGAGGGGTTGGCGGGTGGCGGGACACAATGCAGATAGTCCGGGTAGCCAAAGTGCGTGGGCACCAGTTAGTCATGCTAATTGATGTAGTATGTACATGTAGGTATGGTTAAAGTGACTACGCATATATGATAAACAGAGAGCAGCAGCAGCGTAAAAGAGGGGTTGGGGGGGGGGGGGGGGGTGCAGGACAACGCAAATAGTCCGGGTAAACACTTGATTGCCTGTTCAGGAGTCTTATGGCTTGGGGGTAAAAGCTGTTGAGAAGCCTTTTGGTCCTAGACTTGGCGCTCCGGTACCGCTTGCCATGCGGTAGTAGAGAGAACAGTCTATGACTGGGATGGCTGGGGTCTTTGACAATTTTTCGGGCCTTCCTCTGACACCACCTGGTGTAGAGGTCCTGGATGGCAGGCAGCTTAGCCCCAGTGATGTACTGGGCTGTACTCACTACCCTCTGTAGTGCCTTGCAGTCGGAGGCCAAGCAGTTGCCATTCCAGGCGGTGATGCAACCAGTCAGGATGCTCTCGATGTTGCAGCTGTAGAACCTTTTGAGGATCTAGAGGACCCATGCCAAATCTTTTTAGTTTCCTGAGGGGGAATAGGCTTTGTCGGGCCCTCTTCACAACTGTCTTGGTGTGTTTGGACCATTCTAGTTTGTTGGTGATGTGGACATCAACCTGCTCCACTACAGCCCCATCGATGAGAATGGGGGCGTGCTTGGTCCTCCTTTTCCTGTAGTCCACAATCATCTCCTTTGTCTTGATTACGTTGAGGGATAGGTTGTTATTCTGGCCCCACCCAGCCAGGTCTCGGACCTCCCTACATGCTGTCTCGTCTGCAAACTTAATGATGGTGTTGGAGTCGTGCCTGGCCATGCAGTCATGGGTGAACAGGGAGTACAGGAGGGGACTGAGCACGCACCCCTGAGGGGCTCCAGTGTTGACGATCTCCGTGGTGGATGTGTTGCTACCTACCCTTACCACCTGGGGGCGGTCCGTCAGAAAGTCCAGGATCCAGTTGCAGAGGGAGGTGTTTACTCCCAGGGTCCTTAGCTTAGTGATGAGCTTTGATGGTACTATGGTGTTGAACGCTGAGCTGTAGTCATTGAATAGCATTCTCACGTAGGTGTTCTTTTTGTCCAGGTGGGAAAGGGCAGTGTGGAGTTCAATAGAGATTCCATCATCTGTGGATCTGTTTGGGCGGTATGCAAATTGGAGTGGCACTTCATGGCTACAAACGTGAGTGCCCCGGGTCGGTAGTCATTTAGACAGGTTGCCTTAGTGTTCTTGAGCACAGGGACTATGGTGGTCTGCTTGAAACATGTTGGTATTACAGACTCAATCAGGGACATGTTGAAAATGTCAGTGAAGACACCTGCCAGTTGGTCAGCACATGCCCGGAGCACACGTCCTGGTGATCCGTCTGGCCCCGCGGCCTTGTGATTGTTGACCAGTTTAAAGGTCTTACTCACGTCAGCTACGGAGAGTGTGATCACACAGTCGTCCGGAACAGCTGATGCTCTCATGCATGTTTCAGTGTTACTTGCATCGAAGTGAGCATAAAAGTGATTTAGCTCCTGTGGTAGGCTCGTGTCACTGGGCAGCTCACGGCTGTGCTTCCTTTTGTAGTCTGTAATAGTTTGCAAGCCCTGCCACATAAGACGAGCGTCGGAGCCGATGTAGTATGATTCAATCATAGCCCGGTATTGTCGCTTTGCCTGTTTGATGGTTCGTTGGAGGGCATAGCAGGATTTCTTATTAGCTTCTGGGTTAGAGTCCCGCACCTTGAAAGCAGCAGCTCTACCCTTTAGCTCAGTGCGAATGTTGCCTGTAATCCATGGTTTCTGGTTGGGGTATGTACGTACAGTCACTGTGGGAACGACGTCCTCGATGCACTTATTGATAAAGCCAGTGACTGATGTGGTGTACTTCTCAATGCCATGGGAAGAATCCCAGAACATGTTCCAGTCTGTGCTAGCAAAACAGTCCTGTAGTTTAGCATCTGCTTCATCTGACCACTTTCTTTTATAGACTGAGTCACTGGTGCTTCCTGCTTTCATTTTTGCTTGTAAGCAGGAATCAGGAGGATAGAATTGTGGTCAGATTTACCAAATGGAGGGCGAGGGAGAGCTTGTATGCGTCCCTGTGTGTGGATTACTGATGATCTAGAATTGTTTTCCCTCTGGTTGCGCATTTAACATGTTGATAGAAGGTTAGGTAAAGCTGATTTAAGTTTCCCTGCATTAAAGTCCCCGGCCACTAGGAGCGCCGCCTCTGGGTAAGTGGTTTCCTGTTTGCTTATATCCTTATACAGCTGAGTGAGGTCTTAGTGCCAGCATCCGTCTGTGGTGGTAAATAAACAGCCACAAAAAGTATAGATGAAAACTCTTGGCAAATAGTGTGGTCTACAACTTATCATAAATACTCTCTAGAGACTTCCTTAGATTTCATGCACCAGCTGTTGTTCATAAATATGCACAGACTGCCCCCCTCCTCTTGATGGAGTGTGCTGTTCCATCTTGCCGGTGCAGCATATATCCCACTAGCTGAATATCCATGTCATCATTCAGTCACGATTCCATGAAACATGTTACAGTTTCTGATGTCCCGTTGATAGGATATTCGTGATCGTACCTCGTCTAACTTATTGTCCAAGTAATACTGACGGTAACGGCAGCTTTCCCACTAGCCGTCTGCGGATCCTTACGAGGCACCCCGCTCTGTGTCCTCTGTATCTGCATCTCTATCTCTTGCCAATGACAGGGATGTTGGACTTATCGGTTGTTTGAAGTACATCCTGTGTGTCCTGCTTGTTGAAGAAAAAAATCTTTGTCTAATCCGAGGTGAGTGATCGCTGTCCTGATATCCATTAGCTCTTTTCTGTCGTGAGATACGGTGGCAGAAACATTTTGTACAAAATAAGTTACAAATAACGCAAATAAATACACATAATAGCACAATTGGTTAGGTGCCCGTAAAACTGCTGCCATTTCTTCCCGGCGCCATTTTATACAGGTAGTAGCCTAAACCTATAGATGTTACATTGATCTGGGTGAATGGAATATGAATGACCATAATCCAATATGCTGTAATAGAAATAAGGCCATGCTCATTAAAAAAATGATTGTCCTCCCTCATCTTAAACGGCACCGACCGCCACTGGTACTTAGTAAAGTGTTGTATTGGATTTGCCCGAAACATAACATTTTGTATTCAGGACAAAAAGTTAATTGATTTGCCACATTTTTTTCATTATTACTTTAGTGCCTTGTTGCAAACAGGATGCATGTTTTGGAATATTTTTATTCTGAATAAGCTTCCTTCTTTTCCCTCTGTTAATTAGGTTAGTATTGTGGAGTAACTACAATGGTGTTGAGCCATCCTCAGTTTTCTCCTATCACAGCCATTGAACACTAACTGTTTTAAAGTCACCATGGCCTCATGGGGAAATTCCTGAGCAGTTTCTTCTTCTCAGGCAACGGAGATAGGAAAGACGCCTGTATCTTTGTAGTGACTGGGTGTGTTAATACACCAGCCAAAGTGTAATTAATAACTTCACCATGCTCAAAGGGATATTCAATGTCTGTTTATTTTTGTATTTTTTCCCCATCTACCAAAAAGTGCCCTTCATTGCGTGGCTTTGGAAAACCTCCCTGATCTTTGTGGCTAAATCTGTGTTTGAAATTCACTGCTTGACTTGGGGACCTTACAGACAATTGTATGTGTGGTGTACAGAGATGAGGTAGTCAAAATCATATTAAACACTATTATTGCACACAGAGTGTGTCCATGCAATTTATTATGTGACATTTTTACTCCTGAACTTATTTACGCTTGCTATAACAAAGGGGTTGAATACTTAGACTAAAGACATTTCAGCTTTTCATTTTTAATTAATTTGTAAAAATGTTGAAAAATATAATTCCACTTTGACATTATGGGGGTATTGTATGTAGGCTAGTGACACATAAAAATAAAAAAAATGTAATCATTTTAAATTCAGGCTGTAACACAACAAATTTGTAGAAAAAAATCAAGGGGTGTGAATACTTTCTGAAGGCACTGTATACACAAATACGCACAAATCACTCTTAAAACACAAACTCAACACTACAAACACTATCATCAACAACAACACTAGTTACTTACGTATCGCTGTTAGCACTGCCAGCAGAGAGAAAAAAGAGAAATGTTGAAGAATTTTCCCATGTATGTAAACAAAGCCACTTTAACACACTCATAAGGGTGATGATTCATCCAACTATACCTCCGTAGTAAAGTGCTCACCTGCTCAGTTCTTTCTGCAGCTCCTGCATGTACTGGTGGCACTGGGCATAGTATGTCGCCTGGGCCTCCACAAACTCATGCAGGCAGCGAAGGTGGTTGACCTACCAGGGAAAGGGGGGACAGGGTGAAAGACAAGAAACAAGTTGTACCTCCAAAAGCCTGGTTTCACACATTCAATGGTTTTCACAATGATTGTTACTAAACCGCAACGTTACAGTTTATATTTGTTGGAGCAAAATTGTCTGAATACTTCTCCCATCTGTTTAGGCTCTAAAGATCTAATCACTCACCCATCTTAGACACATAGGTTGTGAGAACTGGTTAGAACATGCTTTTTTGTTTGTTTGACTGCTTTAATGGAGTAGTGCTACCCCTGATCTCTACCCCGATCCAGCATCCTCCCCAGACCTAGTGCTGTTTCCCTAGGTCTGGGCTTTCCGTGACTAGTGTGTGTGTGATGTCTCTGGACTCACGTGTGTACTGCTGATGCCCTCCAGTAGCAGTCGGGTGACCTCGGCCTGTCTGTCAAACTCTGTCTGAGCCACACGCAGCTCCTGCTCCGCCTATAAGAGAAGGGGGGAGAGACCACATGAACACCCACATACACTGAGTGTACAAAACATTAAACCTCTTTGGGCTAGGGGGCAGTATTTTCACATCCGGATGAAAAGTGTGCCCAAAGTAAACTGCCTGCTACTCAGGCCCAGAAGCTAGGATATCCATATTATTAGTAGATTTGGAAAAGAGAAAACACTGAAGTTTCTAAAACTGTTTGAATAATGTCTGTGAGTATAACAGAACTGATTTGGCAGGCGAAACCCCGAGCACAATCCACCCAGGGAAAATTTATTTTGAGCTCAATCTGTTTTCCATTAGTTTTCTATGGCAATCCCTTTTCAATAGAAATACGCGTGCATTTCCTATGGCTTCCACTAGATGTCAACAGTCTTTAGAAATTGGTTGATGTTTTCCCTTTGAGAAATGAAGAAGTAGCCCTGTTATTTTCATGTGTCACTAATGTTTTGGTGCGCATGACCTGGAATGTGCTTCACTTTGTTTTCATCCGGTATTGAGCACAGTATTTCCCGTCTTTAATTGTATCGATTATTTACGTTTTAGGATACATAAAATTGAACGTTGTTTGAAATGTTTGGACAAAGTTTACAGGTAACTTATTAGATACTTTGTAGGCATGTTGGGCGAGATGGAACCGGTGTTTTTCTGAATCAAACGTGCCAAATAAATGGACATTTTGGGGATATAAAGAAGCAAATGATTGAACAAAAGGTCATTGATGTCATTGATGTCATATTCAATTGAGGTGTTGCACGAAGGTTAGTTGAGTAATCTCTCGGACAGATTAAACTGGAAGTGACAACTTTTTACAATAATTTTACTTCTGAGTAACCAAGATTAGTTGAAGAGACTTGTCTGCACGTCTCAAATCATATATGGGACGGTAATGATTTAGGAAAGGTAAACTGGGGTAGGAGGGCTAATTGTGTTTAGTGCCCATCTGTGCAGAGGAGGAGGGACCCAAATGGCACCCTATTTCCTACGATGTGCACTACTTTTTACCGGAGTCCTACAGTAGACAGTGTACAAAACATTAGGAACACCTTCCTAATATTGAGTTGCACCCCCTTTTGACCTCAGAACAGCCTCAATTCGTCAGGGCGTGGACTCTACAAGGTGTCGAAAGTGTTCCACAGGGATGCTGGCCCATGTTAGCTCCAATGCATCCCACAGTTGTGTCAAGTTGGCTGGATTCTTGATACACACAGGAAACTACTGGCCCATGTTGACTCCACAGGGATGCTGGCCCATGTTGACTCCAATGCTTCCCACAGTTGTGTCAAGTAGGCTTGATGTTCATTGGGTGGTGGACCATTCTTGATACACATGGGAAACAGAGCGTGAAAAGCCCAGCAGCGTTGCAGTTCTTGACACAAACCGGTGCACCTGGCACCTACTGCACCAGGCAGCAGGCTGTTAACCAGCCTGCCAGCTTAGTGGAGTCTGCCACTAGCACAGTCAGTGTAGTCAGCTCAGCTATCCCCATTGAGACCGTGTCTGTGCCTCGACCTAGGTTTGGCAAAACTAAACATGGCGGTGTTCGCCTTAGCAATCTCACTGGAATAAAGACCTCCTCCATTCCTGCCATTATTGAAAGTAGCCCTATCTCCAAATAGGGCTACTTAATGTTAGATCCCTCACTTCCAAGGCAGTTATAGTCAATGAACTAAATCACTGATCATAATTTTGATGTGATTGGCCTGACTGAAACATGGCTTAAGCCTGATGAATTTACTGTGTTAAATGAGGCCTCACCTCCTGGTTACACTAGTGACCATATCTCCCGCGCATCCCGCAAAGGTGGAGGTGTTGCTAACGTTTATGATAACAAATGTCAATTTACAAAAAAAAAAAGACGTTTTCGTCTTTTGAGCTTCTAGTCATGAAATCTATGCAGCCTACTCAATCACTTTTTATAGCTACTGTTTACAGGCCTCCTGGGCCATATACAGCGTTCCTCACTGAGTTCCCTGAATTCCTATCGGACCTTGTAGTCATGGCAGACAATATTCAAATTTTTGGTGACTTTAATATTCACATGGAAAAGTCCACAGACCCACTCCAAAAGGCTTTCGGAGCCATCATCGACTCAGTGGGTTTTGTCCAACATGTCTCCGGACCTACTCACTGCCACAGTCATACTCTGGACCTAGTTTTGTCCTGTGGAATAAATGTTGTGGATCTTAATGTTTTTCCTCATAATCCTGGACTATCGGACCACCATTTTATTACATTTGCAATCGCAACAAATAATCTGCTCAGACCCCAACCAAGAATCATCAAAAGTCGTGCTATAAATTCTCTGACAACCCAAAGATTCCTAGATGCCCTTCCAGACACCCTCCGCCTACCCAAGGACGCCAGAGTACAAAAATCAGTTAACCACCTAACTGAGGAACTCAATTTAACCTTGCGCAATACCCTAGATGCAGTTGCACCCCTAAAAACAAAAACATTTGTCATGAGAAACTAGCTCCCTGGTATACAGAAAATACCCGAGCTAAGAAGCAAGCTTCCAGAAAATTGGAACGGCAATGGTGCCACACCAAACTGGAAATATTCCGACTAGCATGGAAAGACAATACCGTGCAGTATCGAAGAGCCCTCACTGCTGCTCGATCACCCTATTTTTCCAACTTAATTGAGGAAATTAAGAACAATTCAAAATTTATTTTTGATACTGTTGTAAAGCTAACTAAAAAGCAGCATTCCCCAAGAAAGGATGGCTTTCATTTCAGCAGTGATAAATTCATGAACTTCTTTGAGGAAAAGATCATGATCATTAGAAAGCAAATTACGGACTCCTCTTTAAATCTGCATATTCCTCCAAAGCTCAGTTGTCCTGAGTCTGCACAACTCTGCCAGGACCTAGGATCAAGGGAGACACTCAAGTGTTTTAGTACTATATCTCTTGACACAATAATGAAAATAATCATGGCCTCTAAACCTTCAAGCTGCATTCTGGACCCTATTCCAACTAAACTACCTGAAGAGCTGCTTCCTGTGCTTGGCCCTCCTATGTTGAACATAATAAACGGCTCTCTATCCACCGGATGTGTACCAAACTCACTAAAAGTGGCAGTAATAAAGCCTCTCTTGAAAAAGCCAAACCTTGACCCAGAAAATATCCAAAATACTATCAGCCTATATCGAATCTCCCATTCTTCTACAAAAATGTTAGAAAAAGCTGTTGCGCAGCAACTCACTGCCTTCCTGAAGACAAACAATGTATACGAAACACTTCAGTCTGGTTTTAGACCCCATCATAGCACTGAGACTGCACTTGTGAAGGTGGTAAATTACCTTTTAATGGCGTCAGACTGAGGCTCTGCATCTGTCCTCGTGCTCCTAGACCTTAGTGCTGCTTTTGATACCATCGATGACCACATTCTTTTGGAGAGATTGGAAACCCAAATTGGTCTACACGGACAAGTTCTGGCCTGGTTTAGATCTTATCTGTTGGAAAGATATCAGTTTGTCTCTGTGGATGGTTTGTCCTCTGACAAATCAACTGTACATTTTGGTGTTCCTCAAGGTTCCGTTTTAGGACCACTATTGTTTTCACTATATATTTTTGGTGATGTCATTTGGGAACATAATGTTAACTTTCACTGCTATGCGGATGACACAGCTGTACATTTCGATGAAACATAGTGAAGCCCCAAAATTGCCTTCCCTGTAAGTGTTTCAGACATAAGGAAGTGGATGGCTGCAAATGTTCTACTTTTAAACTCGGACAAAACGAAGATGCTTGTTCTAGGTCCCAAGAAACAAAGAGATCTTCTGTGCTTTGGCAAAGTGGGTGGGGTTATATCCTTCCTGTTTGGCCCTGTCCGGGGGTATCGTCGGACGGGGCCACAGTGTCTCCCGACCCGTCCTGTCTCAACCTCCAGTATTTATGCTGCAGTAGTTTGTGTCGGAGGGCTAGGGTCAGTCTGTTATATCTGGAGTATTTCTCCTGTCTTATCCGATGTCCTGTGTGAATTTAAGTCTCTCTCTCTCTCTCTCTCTCTCTCTCTCTCTCTCTCTACCTCTCTCTCTCTACCTCTCTCTCTCTCTACCTCTCTCTCTACCTCTCTCTCTACCTCGACCTCTCTCTACCTCGACCTCTCTCTCTCTCTACCTCTCTCTCTCTCTACCTCTCTCTCTCTCTACCTCTCTCTCTCTCTACCTCTCTCTACCTCTCCTCTCTCTCGACCTCTCTCTCGACCTCTCTCTCTCGACCTCTCTCCCTCTCTCGACCTCTCCCTCTCTCGACCTCTCCCTCTCTCGACCTCTCCCTCTCTCGACCTCTCCCTCTCTCGACCTCTCCCTCTCTCGACCTCTCCCTCTCTCGACCTCTCCCTCTCTCGACCTCTCCCTCTCTCGACCTCTCCCTCTCTCGACCTCTCCCTCTCTCGACCTCTCCCTCTCTCGACCTCTCCCTCTCTCGACCTCTCCCTCTCTCGACCTCTCCCTCTCTCGACCTCTCCCTCTCTCGACCTCTCCCTCTCTCGACCTCTCCCTCTCGACCTCTCTCTCTCGACCCCTCTCTCTCTCGACCCCTCTCTCTCTCGACCCCTCTCTCTCTCGACCCCTCTCTCTCGACCCCTCTCTCTCTCTCTCTCTCTCTCGACCTGAGCCCTAGGACCATGCCTCAGGACTACCTGGCCTGATGACTCCTTGCTGTCCCCAGTCCACCTGGCCGTGCTGCTGCTCCAGTTTCAACTGTTCTGCCTGCGGCTATGGAACACCGACCTGTTCACCGGACGTGCTACCTGTCCCAGACCTGCTGTTTTCAACTCTCTAGAGACAGCAAGAGCGGTAGAGATACTCTGAATGATCAGCTATGAAAAGCCAACTGACATTTACTCCTGAGGTGCTGACCTGTTGCACCCTCGACAACTACTGTGATTATTATTATTTGACCTTGCTGGTCACCTATGAACATTTGAACATCTTGGCCATTATCTGTTATAATCTCCACCCGGCACAGCCAGAAGAGGATTGGCCACCCCTCATAGTCTGGTTCCTCTCTAGGTTTCTTCCTAGGTTCTCGGCCTTTCTAGGGAGTTTTTCCTAGCCACCGTGCTTCTACACCAGCATTGCTTGCTGTTTGGGGTTTTAGGCTGGGTTTCTGTACAGCACTTTGTGACATCAGCTGATGTAAGAAGGGCTTTATAAATAAATTTGATTGATTGAAATAAATTTGACCTACTATCATTACCCGTTCAAAGGAACCTACATCTTTTGTCTTGCCCATTCACCCTCTGAATGGCACACATACACAATCCATATATCAATTGTCTCAAGGCTTAAAAATCCTTCTTTAACCCGTCTCCTCCCCTTCATCTACTGATTGAAGTGGATTTAACAAGATACTTCAATAAAGGGACCATAGCTTTCACCTGGATTCACCTTGTCAGTCTACGACATGAAAAGGGCAGATGTTCTTAATGTTTTGTCCACTCAGTGTATATGCACACACATGCATGTACAGTGAGCTCCAAAAGTATTGGAACAATTACATTTATTAAGTTTTTGGGTCTGTACTCCAGCTTTAATTTCAGGGTATTTTCATCCATATCAGGTGAACCGTTTAGAAACTACAGCACTTTTTGTACATAGTCCCCCCATTTTAGGGGACCAAAAGCATTGGGACAAATTCACTAATGTGTACTAAAGTAGTAAAAAGTTATGTATTTGGTCCCATATTCATAGCACGCAATGACTACATTAAGCTTGTGACTCTACACATTTGTTGGATGCATTTGCTGTTTGTTTTGGTTGTGTTTCAGATTTTGTGCCCAATATTAATTAATGGTAGATAATGCATTGGAGTCACTTTTATTGTAAATAAAAATAGAATATGTTTCTAAACACTCTATTCTGATTTACAATAAAAGTCACTCCAAAATGACCCAATACATTATTTAACATTCATTTAAACCTATATGGATGATAATACCCTCAAATGAAAGCTGACAGTCTGTACTTTAACCTCCGTCATTGTATTATTTCAAATCCAAAGTGTTTTAGTTGACAGAGCCAAAACAAACCAAAACATGTTTCACTGTCCAAATACTTTGAGTTCACTGGACGGACATGGACACGGACACACACACGGACACACACACACCTAAAGCAGTCTATGACATTTTTAGGCTGTGTTATTAAACACCAATCTTACTAAGTGATACTTACTTTGTCTACTTCCTCACTCCACAGCTAGAATAAGCAGCATGACAACAAGGGAGATAAGAGCAATTCTCAGAACAACAATGACAGCACACAACAGACCTTGTGGGGTTCTACATCCACATAATCATATCTCCCCAGAGCAGTCTCATGAGTCTGTCTCAGGGGCAATGGCCCCATTGCCTTTCTGACTCATTGATATGATGAAACACTAGCCATGTAGTAAGATGGGAGGAATCCCCCTATAACAATAAAAGTCTAGTCATGTCTGGAAGAGGCCAATGACTTAAAAACATGAGTAAGTAATCAGATTATTTTGTTGAAACCACTGTTAGGTAGGTGATGTGAGTCAAGAGTCACTTTTAAATGTAGCGCAGCAGTTCACACTGGACACAGGCATTAGTAACTAGCTATTCCCTAACTGCATGTACTTATCAACTGTAATAGTCCTGTTACAGGGTATTTATTACACATGGTATTAGACTGCTCCTTACTCTACGATAAGTATAGCCAAATGACATTTCTGTGGGACTGGCAGAATTAAAATGATAGGAGGACACGTAGTTTGTGTGGACAGTACACAGACGGCATGACAAAGCCCTGGGAAGTGCTCTATTGAGGGTTCAGCCAAACTGACGGGAAACATCATAGGAATATAATTCATTAGATTATATTTCTATGGGAAACATGCCCCTGGAATTCTAAGCAGCTAAGGAATTGATTCTCGAAGGAGAAATACAAATCTCAATAAGGGCAAACGTGGGAGGATGTGAACACACAGCGTTTAGGTCACGAAGAGGATTCACATTTTTTGCTTTTTCAACAACAACGGCCTACTATACACAACCATCTGTTTGACAATTACAACAACAGAATCTCTCATTATAGACAGACACACAACTATGTGACACAACAACTGACAAAACAAATAATATAGTCCAACGTGTTGGACTGAAAAGAGCATGGCCAGGCACGTCTTCGCGCTTGCATTCAGCCTAAACACGACTACCACGAACAAACCCTTCTCCTCCAATACAGACTGACGAACGTGACAGAGTTACCTAGCCAGTAGCGATAACAAAGACAGTGACAACATCAGGAGCAAAACAGACCTATGAAAGTGTAACAAGGGACCATTATTTTTGTTTGGCTAACTGCATGGTGGCAAAAATGAGGTAGATAAGAGATCCTAACACCTGCCATCTTCTGGTCAGTTGTCCACCAAAGGGCTACCTGCTATCCTGATATCTGTCTCCGGGGGGCATCCCTCAGAGACGAGGCCATCCCCCAATTCTAATTAAATAAAACTTTGTATTTGCATTCAGTCTATTGTTCATTCAGTTAGGCCTCTCCATGATTGAACTAATTAATCAAGTCTGTGGTCAGTCAAATCAGGTGCTGAAGTTTGGCTGGATTCCATCAGAGCGTTGAGGTGATTGGGGGGGGGGGGGGATCTGTCACATTTGGAGGGGGAGGGGCTCCAATACATACACACCCTGTAAGGGCCTCGAGAACAGGCGATGGGGCAAGTAACGCCCTACTATACCACAGTACCATTGAGCTAGTACCTATACTGCTGAAAATAAAAGGTGCTTCATTGCGGTTTTATATAGCCATATATAATAATATAAGCCATTTAGCAGACGCTTTTATCCAAAGCGACTTACAGTCATGCGTGCATACATTTTATGTATGGGTGGCTCCAGCAGGGATTAAACCCAATACCCTTGGTGTTGCAAGTGCCAAGCTCTACCAACTGAACCACACTGATCTGTATGAAGCAAGCCATGGAACGCTTTTTGGTTCTGTATAGCACCATTTCTTCTAGCAGTGTAGGGCGGAGGTTGTATCCCATCTAGTATTGTTGATATAGGCTATGAACAGTGTAAACCTATTTATATATACCTTCCTCTGATCCATCACATTGGCCGACTCTTTGGAATCTTCCAGATCCCAACTATCCCAGCCACCACTGCTTTGCTGTTTTTAAGTTACATTTTAGGGTTTCATTTATTTGCACCAAAGAAAATAAGTGATAGACAACAATACAGATAAAACCAAATAAATAAAAAACAGTGTGCAGGTTGGAAGACCAAGGGCTTATATAAAAACAATACCACAAAAAAATATATACAAGTCTAAAAAATATTTTTAAAAGTTTGTTAAAACAGATAACAAAACCTAACCATAAAAGTACAAATTAACTGATCAGAAATCACAAAAAATAATAAACAGTATATGTTTTGTTTAAACATGTGTGTGGATGTGAGTGTGAGAGAGATGGGCTATATTTAAAAAAAATATATATGTATATATATATATTATTTAACTATATGGAGGAGATTACTGAATAGTTTGGTTCATCAGGCTGACCCCCAGTCTTCGCTTGAAGTTATTGAGGGACGATGGAGTTTTGGCAATGTGAAGATAAGAATTCCAGAGTATGGTACCTCTGTATCTGATAGAGAATTAGTTTGAGGATAGCTTAGTCTCTGTCTCCTTCTACATGTCTGTCTCTTCCTAACAGTCTCACCCAAGTTATTATCCACAAAGACTAGATATATTCAGAAAAGCTAACTTGTGACGTAGTCCATGAAGTGCACTAAACTTGTGTTGAAAGACTCAACTAAACCAGAATTTGTACATCTAATGCTGTGTGTTTGTGTGCGCGCGCCATTGTACATATTCTATGGAGTGTAGCCTGTGTGTTTTTGTGTGTATGCATCTCTCAACATGAGTCTCCTTCGTCTGTGGGCGTCTTACCGCAGATGCGCTCGCAGACAGAACATAATTTCGAGGCCTAGTCTCCTGAAAATCGGGCTCGGCCTACAGGCAGAGGAGGGGGTAACAAAGTCATACAGTCATGCATCGCATTAACACAAGCAGCTCCAACAAACAGCACACTGAGGAAGAAGAAGAATGAAAGGGAGAAGAAATGAGAAGAAGAAGCAAACGGTCAGTTCCCACAGGAGTCTGAGATGGAGAAGCAAAGCTGCAGTTCATGGAATATGGGGGGCTCCAATGTGTCCTCTATACAGACAGAAGCTGCCTTAGCATGCTAAGCTAATTATGGCTACATACAGCTGCTCCCAGAGTTCTACAGACCTGGCTCTGACAGTAGCATCCACTTGAGGGCATGAGCGTTCTCCCATACAGAAGGCCTCAGCTCAGGGCCTATATACATAAAGTGTCTCAGAGTAGGAGTGCTGATCTAGGATCAGTTTATCATTTTAGATCATAATGAATATGATTATATGGACAGATCCTAGATCAGCACTTCTACTCTGAGATGCTTTGTGGATATTGGCCCAGGACTGTGCAGTGCAAGTAGCAGTGCGGTGCGCAGCCTATTTGTGTTTTATGATGTTAAGAGGAACTTGGATGGTATGATTAACTTGTCTTTTGTCACGCAGAGCCAGTGATGAGAATAAAATACTACCTCCACACCATGAGGCATGAATGGATTAGAAGAGCTTAGACAAATATTTATTTGCATCAAGCGCCATGCACGTTTTCAAAGTCAAGGTCCAATATTCAGGTATCATTATAATGGTGGCAGACATCTTGGTTTTGCATTGTCTTCTGTTCAAACCTGACCATTGAACCTGTGGAATGGACAGCAGACTGGCTGGATACCCCCCATCAGTCTTCAGGATGTATGAATGTGGGAATGAGCAGGGCTTTCCAACTGAGGGGACAATGGAGTATTGTTCAAAGGGTCCAGAGGCCCCTGAATCAGCTTTCAGGGCCCCAGACAATGAGGCGGGTAGACCTTGGAGATGGTAGTGGAAACACTGAGGCCACTTAAAACAACAGTATAAAAATGTACAGTCTCAGTTCCACATCATCAACTTTGTTGCACCAGTGTACCATCCAAAACATTTTGTTTGGTGAAGTCAACTGAAAAATAAATAAAAAAATGTTCCACCTCTCATATGACCATCTCTAGATGTCATTACTGAAACAATCCCATTCAACTTTTCTTTGGGACTACACAGTATATTGTGGTGCATGGATGGTCTGAAAGAAGAGAGGGAGGATGCCCCGAACAGCACTCAATGACAAAAATAAAATGGGAGAAAAAGAGGCAAGCGAGATCGCTGAAAATACAACACTCGTCAATACTTACATCTCCCTCACACTGCGCAAATGATAACAGAGAAACATGTTAGTCCAAAGTTAGTCAACAGAGGGCACCGTTGGTCTCCAGGTGCAAAACTGAAGAGCATGAGAGAGGTTGGAGGGTGAAGGGGGATTCTAGTTTGGGAGAGACAATTGCCATGCCCCATGTAAGGTTTGCAGAGAAGGTGAGTCAAAGGTAGACCCCTAGACATTGATGAAAATCCTCCACCCCTGCCCACCCCTATGGCCATTTCTATTGGTGTAGCTGTCTTAATGGTCTATGGATTTCTGTTGATGTCCCAGTTGGAGTTGATCTAAGTTGACAGCACATTTAAGAAAGCTTGGGGGAAGGACAAACAGTGAGCTCATATTATGTGAGTTAAACTGTGTTGTGTTCATTCTCCACTTATAGACCAGAGTATCTAATCAAAAGCATACAGTGATTGGAGGTAGTAGCTGTTGAATAACTAAACTGCTTTACAATCACCTTTGAGTCAAAGTAACCCCCCCCCAGTAATACAGTCAATAGATAGACAGGGAAGTAGACAGGGAAGTAAACAGAGCCAAGAGAACTCAAATCATTTTCATCAACTCTAGAACTGTATGTCAGGAATTGTATGTCCCATGTCAGGCCTGAAATCAATCAAACTGGGACCACCAGTCATAAGGGGCGGGGTGTCTGAGGATGAGGAAGACTCACCGCCGCTTTAGCCTCGGCCTGCTTGGCTTTCTTGACACGTGCTTTACAGATGTCCAGGTCCAACCGCCGGTTCTCCAGGAGACGTCTCTCTTTCTGCACAGGGGAGGAAGACAAGGAGGAAGTGAGTGACACAAAACCAGACCACCACCACTCTCCCAATACTTCTCCTCTGTGCTACCCCAGAGCCACTTGTATCCACTTGGTAACAGCTCCACTTTGCCCTCTGATATTGCTGGGTGACATTTTTGCCCTGTTGCTTGTATTACGGACGTCATGTTGCTTGCTTAGCGAGTACCCCCCCACCAATTGGGCTCATGCCTGGCTTGAACTCAGCATGTGACCGCCCTCCTTGACAACATTACAACAGTTTGAGCCTATAAAATAACACATATGGAATCATATATTGACAAAAAAAGTGTTAAACAAATCAAAATATATTTAGATTTTTCAAAGTTGCCACCCTTCTTTGCCTTGATGACACCTTTGCATGCTCTTGGCATTCTCTTAACCAGCTTCACCTGGAATGCTTTTCCAAGAGTCTTGAAGGACTTCCCACATACGCTGAGCACTTGTTGGCTGCTTTTCCTTCACTCCGCGGTCCAACTCATCCCAAACCATCTCAATTGGGTTGAGGTCGGGTGATTGTGGAGGCCAGGACATCTGATGCAGCACGCCATCACTCTCCTTTTTGGTCAAATAGCCCTTACACAGCCTGGAGGTGTGTTTTGGGTACTGTTGAAAAACAAATGATAGTCCCACTAAGCGCAAACCACATGGGATGGAGCAAACCACATGGGATGGCTACCACAGCAGAATGCAGAATGCTGTGGTAGCCATGCTGGTTAAGTGTGCCTTGAATTCTAAATAAATCAGTGTCAGTGTCACAAGCAAAGCAACCCCACATCATCACACCCCCTCCTCCACACATGCAGAGATCATCCGTTCACTTACTCTGCGTCTCATAAAGACGGTTGGAACCAACAACCTCAAATTTGGACTCATCAGACCAAAGAACAGATTTCCACCGGTCTAATGTCCATTGCTCGTGTTTCTTGGCCCAAGCAAGTCTCTTCTTCTTATTGGAGTCCTTTAGTAGTGGTTTCTTTGCAGCAATTCGACCATGAAGGCCTGATTCAAGCAGTCTCCTCTGAACAGTTGATGACGAGATGTGTCTGTTACTTGAACTCTGAAGCATTTAGTTGTGCTGCAATTCCACAAATGAACTTTTAACAAGGCACACCTGTTAATTGAAATGCATTCCAGGTGACTACCTCATAAAGATGGTTTAGAGAATGCCAAGAGTGTGCAAAGCTGTCATCAAGGCAAAGGGTGGCTACTTTGAAGAATCTCAAATATATTTTGATTTGTTTGACACTTTGTTGGTTATTACATGATTCCATATGTGTTATTTCATCGTTTTGATGTCTTCACTATTATTCTACAATGTAGAAAATAGTAAAAAATTAAGAAAAACCCTTGAATGAGTAGGTGTGTCCAAAACTTTGACTGGTACTGTACATTAAGGCCGTCACAACAAAAAGACAGTAACAGCGGCGGAATAAATTGAACTACACATACGTTTGTGTCATCACAAACCCAAGAGCAACATCTGTCCTGTGAAAACCTCAAAGCAAATAGTTATATGACCTGCAGCATGGTCAAGCAAGTTAATGTTTGACAGTTTACTAAACTTCTATTGATATACACTGAACAAAAATATAAATGCAACATGTAAAGTGTTGGTCCCATGTTTTATGAGTTGAAATAAAAGATCCCAGAAATGTTCCATACGCACAAAAATCGTATTTCTCTCAAATGTTACATCCCTGTTAGTGAGCATTTCTCCTTTGCCAAGATAATCCATCCACCTGACAGGTGTGGCATATCAAGAAGCTGATTAAACAGCATGAGCATTACACAGGCGCACCTTGTGCTGGGGACAATAAAAGGCCACCCTAAAATGTACAGTTTTGTCACAAGACAATGACAGATGTCTCAAGTTGAGACATCTTAATTTCTCTACGATAAGCCACCTCCCAATGTTGTTTTAGAGAATAACTGTAGACTAGTTGAACGCCAATGCCATCCTTCGCTCTTTCATGTTGGCAAAACAGTATATGGTCCTGTCAAACAGTACGCTTTTAGTTTTTGTTTTCATTGGCTCCCTAGCTAAAATGCTTGCTAGCTTAACTTCCTCGTATGGGCAACAATGAACCAGATAAGTTAGCTAGCTAACGTTAGTTAATGTGAGCTTACTAGGCTACATATTGAACTTCAATCATCTGAGGCCAGTGGCACAACATAACACTGTTTTGCTAGCACAGACTGGAATATGTTCCGGGATTCTTCCGATGGCATTGAGGAGTACACCACATCAGTCACTGACTTCATCAATAAGTGCATCGATGACATCGTCCCCACAGTGACTGTACGTACATACCCCAACCAGAAGCCATGGATTACAGGCAATATTCGCACTGAGCTAAAGGGTAGAGCTGCCGCTTCAAGGAGCGGGACTCTAACCCGGAAGCTAATAAGAAATCCCACTATGCCCTCCGACGAACCATCAAACAGGCAAAGCGTCAATACAGGACTAAGATCGAATCGTACTACACCGACTCTGACGCTCGTCGGATGTGGCAGGGCTTGCAAACTATTACAGACTACAAAGGGAAAAACAGCCGAGAGCTGCCCAGTGACACGAGCCTACCAGACGAGCTAAATCCCTTCTATGCTCACTTCAGGGCAAGTAACACTGAAACATGCATGAGAGCATCAGCTATTCAGGACGACTGTGTGATCACGCTCCCCGCAGCCGATGTGAGTAAGACCTTGGAACCGGTCAACATTCACAAGGCTGCAGGGCCAGACGGATTACCAGGACGTGTACTCCGAGCATGCGCTGTCCAACTGGCAAGTGTCTTCACTGACATTTTCAACATGTCCCTGATTGAGTCTGTAATACCAACATGTTTCAAGCAGACCACCGTCCCTGTGCCCAAGAACACCATGTAACCTGTGTGGTATCCCAGGATGTCTACCCCGGGGGATGGTAATAAAGGGGAGGTACATGAGGCAACGTTGGCTCCCTCTGCTGGGAATAAGGGAGCTGGGCACCCGACACGGACAGCTAAGTGGAGGTAATTAGAGGAAAGTGCCAACCAGCCGTGGAGGCTAAATAAAAGGAGCACGATGGAACACCGCGGGAGAGAAGGGAGAGAGACGGACACCAGTTAACCTCTCTTGGGTAGGGGGCAGTATTTTCACATCCGGATGAAAAGCGTGCCCAAAGTAAACTGCCTGTTACTCAGGCCCAGAAGCTAGGATATGCACATAATTGGTAGATTTGGATAGACAACACTATATAGAAAAAACTGTTAAAATTATGTCTGTGAGTATAACAGAACTGATATGGCAGGCGAAACCCCGAGGAAAACCACCCCCCCCCAAAAAAATGGCTGTCACTTTTATTATAAGTGCAAGATCCTCCCAGATTACAGTTCCTAGGGCTTCCACTAGATGACAACAGTCTTTAGAAAGAGTTTCATGCTGGTTTTTGGAAAAATTAGCCAGAAATTGTAGTTTTTCTTGGTGGCTCCCATTTTGGCCGTAGTGTTTCCAAGCGAGTGGAAGAGAGCGCGTTCTTTGGTATTTTTCTCCAGTAAAGACAATAATGATTCTCCGTCTTAAATTTCATTGTTTATTTAAGTATTAGGGTACCTAAGGTTTGATTATAAACGTTGTTTGACTTGTTTGGAAGAGTTTATTAGTAACGTTTGGGATGCATTTTGTATGCATTTTGATGGAGGGAAACTGGGTGGATTATTGACTGAAGCGCGCCAGCGAAACAGATTTTTTATGTATATAAAGGACATTATCGACCAAAAGGACCATTTGTGATGTATCTGGGACCTTTTGGAGTGCCAACAGAAAAAGATCATCAAAGGTAAGGCATTTATTATATCGCTATTTCTGACTTTCGTGGCGCACCTGCCTGGTTGAAATATGTTTTCATGCTTTTGTATGCAGGGCGCTGTCCTCAAATAATCGCATGGTGTGCTTTCACCGTAAAGGCTTTTTGAAATCTGACACAGCGGCTGGATTAACAAGAAGTTAAGCTTTATTTTGATGTATTACACTTGTGATTTTATGAAAATTAAATATTTATAATTCTGTAGTTTGAATTTCGCGCTCTGCAATTTCACCGGATGTTGGCCAGGTGGGACGCTACCGTCCCACCTGCCCATGAGAGCGAAGGAAGACCGAGCAAAACCTAAAGTTATTTCTTTGATATATTTATTTTCTGTCTTAACCTCTATGGGCTAGGTGGGACGCTTTACAACGAAAGCAAAACATTAGATTATGTCAGCAGAGTACCGAGCCAGAAATAATCAGACACCCATTTTTCAAGATAGCATATAATGTCACATAAACCCAAACCACAGCTAAATGTAGCACTAACCTTTGATGATCTTCATCAGATGACAACCCTAGGACATTATGTTATACAATACATGCATGTTTTGTTCAATCAAGTTCATATTTATATCAAAAACCAGCTTTTTACATTAGCATGTGACTAGCATGTGACTAGCATTCCCACCGAACACTGCCGGTGAATTTACTAAATTACTCACGATAAACGTTCACAAAAAGCATAACAATTATTTTAAGAATTATAGATACAGAACTCCTCTATGCACTCGATATGTCCGATTTTAAAATAGCTTTTCGGTGAAAGCACATTTTGCAATATTCTCAGTAGATAGCCCGGCATCACAGGGCTAGCTATTTAGACACCCAGCAGGTTTAGCACTCATCAAAGTCAGATTTACTATAAGAAAAATGTTCTTACCTTTGTTGTCTTCGTCAGAATGCACTCCCAGGACTTCTACTTCAATAACAAATGTTGGTTTGGTCCAAAATAATCCATCGTTATATCCAAACAGCGGCGTTTTGTTCGTGCGTTCTAGACACTATCCTAAAGGCTAAATAAGGGTGACGAGCATGGCGCAATTCGTGACAAAAGAATTCTAAATATTCCATTACCGTACTTCGAAGCATGTCAACCGCTGTTTAAAATCAATTTTTATGCAATTTTTCTCATAAAAAAGCGATAATATTCCGACCGGGAATCTGCGTTTAGATAAACAGACAAAGGAAAACAAAGCATTCGGTCGAATGGCGGGCACGCGCCTAAGCCCATAGTACTCTGAGTGGCCACTTGCCAAAAGCGATAAAGTATTTCAGCCAGAGCCTGCCTCGATATCGTTCAACGTTTTCCCAGGCTCTGAGACCCTATGGAAGACGTAGGAAGTGTCACGTTATTGCACAGATCCTGAGTCTTCAATAAAAAGAGCCAAGATGAAACACTACTTCTCAGACAGGCCACTTCCTGCTTGAAATCTTCTCAGGTTTTGGCCTGCCATAGGAGTTCTGTTATACTCACAGACACCATTCAAACAGTTTTAGAAACTTTAGGGTGTTTTCTATCCAAAGCCAATAATTATATGCATATTCTAGTTACTGGGCAGGAGTAGTAACCAGATTAAATAGGGTACCTTTTTTATCCAGCCGTGTCAATACTGCCCCCTATCCCCAACAGTTTAAGTAAAGTTGTTTTTCGGACTAAAGCCTCCCTGTCTCTGTGTCAATCTCTGCACACTCAACCCAACACCCCACGGTTTACCACACCTGCCTAAATGACTACCGATCCATAGCACTCACGTCTGTAGCCATGAAATGCTCTGAAAGGCTGGTCATGGCTCACATTAACACAATTATCCCAGAAACCCTAGACCCCCTCCAATTTGCATACCGCCCCAACAGATCCACAGATGATGCACTCTCTATTGCACTCCACACTGCCCTTTCCCACCTGGACAAAAGGAACACCTATGTGAGAATGCTATTCATTGATTACAGCTCAGCATTCAACACCTTAGTGCCATCAAAGGTCATCACTAAGCTAAGGACCCTGGGACTAAACACCTCCCTCTGCAACTGCATCATGGAATTCCTGGTGGGCCACCCCCAGGTGGTAAGGGTAGGTAACAACACAGGGGCCCCTCAGGGGTGCGTTCTCGGTCCCCTCCTGTACTCCCTGATCACTCATGACTGCATGGCCAGGCACAACTCCAACACCGTCATTAAGTTTGCCGATAACACAACAGTGGTATGTCTGATCACCGACAACGATGAGACAGCCTATAAGGAGAAAGTCAGAGACCTGGCAGTGTGGTGCAACGTGATAAAGACAAAGGAGATGATTGTGGACTACAGGAAAAGGAGAACCGAGCACACCCCCATTCTCATCGACGGGCTGGAGTGGAGCAGGTTGAGAGCTTCAAGTTCCTTGGTGTCCACATCACCAACAAACTAACATGGTCCAAGCACACCAAGACAGTCGTGAAGAAGGCACAACAAAACCTATTCCCCCTCAGGAGACTGAAAAGATTTGGCATGGGTCCTCAGATTCTCAAAAGGTTTTACAGCTGCACCATCGAGAGCATCCTGACGGGTTGCATCACTGCCTGGTATGGCAACTGCTCGGCCTCCGACCGCAAGGCACTACAGAGGGTAACGCGTACGGCCCAGTACATCACCGGAGCCAAGCTTCCTGCCATCCAGGACCTCTATACCAGGCGGTGTCAGAGGAAGGCCCTAAACATTGTCAGAGACTCCAGCCACCCCAGTCATAGACTGTTCTCTCTAATCAAATGACTACCCAGACTATTTGCATTGCCGCCCCTTAACCCCCTCTTCGACGCTGCTACTACTCTGTTATTATCTATGTATCGTCACTTTAATAACTCTGCCTACATGTACATATTACCTCAATTACCTCGACACCGGTGCCCCCGCACATTGACTCTGTACAGGTACCACTTGTATATAGCCTCGCTATTGTTATTTACTGCTGCTCATTAATTATTTGCTATTCTTATCGTTTACGTTTTGGGGGGTATTTTCTTAAAACTGCATTGTTGGTTAAGGGCTTGATAGTAAGCATTTCAAGGTGTAATACCTGTTGAATTAGGCACATGTGACAGATAAAATCTGATTTGATTTGAAATGCTTGTTGGCATCAATCAATCAAATGCTACGGCTGCAACATGTAATACTCTTTTGTTCCAGACAGCATCAGATACATGGGCTCCACACACTGAGACAGAGGGGCGCTGTTTCTCTCGCTCGGATGATTTCTTTGGTGAGATTCAGCCCCTTGCGAATTGACAGAAAATTATGAAAACACAGAGACGAAAGCGAAATGATTTTATATATTATAATTTTTTATTGGTCAAATATTTGGGGAAGCCTGGCTTCCATGAATACACGCCACTGTCCACCTCAATATTTCAAGCTAGCTGTGGAGTGAGCTTAACCATCTAGACTCTAAGCCCTGTCTAAGCCAGGGGGTGGGCTAATGGGAGGGTTGCTAACATATGGAATTGTTTTAAGATGATCATACCAAGGATTATTTAGCTATTTGACTTTGAATTTTAAGACCCCTTACTGCTATTAGCCAACAGAAATGCATTGAATATCAGATTTTGTCCCCCAAAAAATCTAAGAAAGTTTGTTCTGAAGTGTCTGTCCTATATCTGAGCGATATAAGAAAGATAATGTATTTATCCCCTTATTTTAGGCACTAAACTATCTCAATATATACTTCTATTCATTTTTAAAACTGGTACCGGGGACCCTCAGATGAGTCTTGTGAGCGTCCTAAAGCAAAACGTAAAACACCATCGTGTTCGTGAGTGACTCAGCTTTCCTCTTGGTTCATATTAGTGTGTAGCCCAAACCGTTCGGACGCTACAGACAGAAGTTGGCAGAAGAGGCTGTAGCAACTTCAGACGAGTCTTGTGAGCGTCCTAGAGCAAAACAGAGGCCAAACCGTTCGGACGCTACATACGATTTTGTGAGAAGACCAATTTTCGGGATGTCTCATGGTCTGACAAACACCGCTCTAGCTCTGCCACCTTTCACCGCAAATGCGGAAGGGCGATATCTGCAGATGCGGTTGATTGAGGCGCAGTCCATGCAAAAAACAAATATCTCTAGCTAAAACAGACAGATTTCGATGGGGATTTTTTAAAATGTTAATTAGATTTCTGCGGTGGATGACCACTGTAGGCTAAGGGTTAAGGTACGTTCTTAACTCCGCGAACACTTACACTTATCTTCAGCTTGAAGTGCCTAAGGGGTAGGGGCTAGGGATGAGGGGCTAGGAGTTGATTTAGGATTTCACAGTATACTCACAGATATGGTTCTCCAGTCTCCCTCCAGGAAGTTGCGGAGAGGAGTGAGGAAGTTGATAGCCGAGGTCTGGAGGAACTCCCGCTCCGCCCCACCCAGTCTACTCTGGTACTCCCCGACCGTGATCAGGGTACTGCCTGTCTCACACACACACACACACACACACACACACACACACACACACACACACACACACACACACACACACACACACACACACACACACACACACACACACACACACACACACACACACACACACACACACACACACACACACACACACACACACACACACACTTAGGTTGATGACAGAAGTGGATGATTAGGTTGATGACAGTGAATATGCATGACTGGGCATTAATAATATGGCCAATTCCTTTTTAGTTCCAGTCCATTCAGGAGACAAAGGGACATACCGGACCGGGACATTGAATTCCATGACATTCGTTCAGTTTCCTAAATTACCAGGGAGTTAGAATGAAACTGAGCCCAACTCATCAGATCAGAACTGCCCAGCCATTGACTCAGTGGAAGGAGGAGGAGAGAGAGAGAGGGAGCCAGGTCAGTGACTCCGTCCCCTCCACTCTCAGTGAAAAAAACCTTCCAGTACAGTAATGAAATTCAACAATGCCAATAATAATGTTTTCAATTCAACTTTTGCTTTCAAAAGCAACACAAACATAGAACATGTAAGAATGAACAACAGCCATTGAATTCTACCGTGCTGATATACTGTACGTTATAGGGATATAATGTACACTCTAGAATGCCCTTCAAGCCAATCAGAAACAAGTACTCAACAATGGTATAAACATTACAATGGTATAAACATAAATCATTATAGCCATGCATTATATCAACCTTCCCCCTTGTTAGGTTTTAAATAAACAGAGTAAAAAATACCAGACAACTAGGACAAGCTCAAACCAAGTTTATTCACCCAATGGGTCAGACAGCTGAACAGACAAAGACATGTTCCCACCATCACAAGTATATATACCCCACTTAAGAAGAAGTCTCCTCCTTTTCTCTAAACATTACATCTTTATTGTTAGGCAGGAAGTAGTAATAAATTGTTCCTTCTCCCTTAATGTGACCTGACCTCGGCCCCCATTCCTCACTAATCCACAGCTCTCCACCCTTATCAGTGACCTGACCTGACCTCGGCCCCCATTCCTCACTAATCCACAGCTCTCCACCCTTATCAGTGACCTGACCTGACCTCGGCCCCCATTCCTCACTAATCCACAGCTCTCCACCCTTATCAGTGACCTGACCTGACCTCGGCCCCCATTCCTCACTAATCCACAGCTCTCCACCCTTATCAGTGACCTGACCTCGGCCCCCATTTCTCACTAATCCACAGCTTCTCCACCCTTATCAGTGACCTGACCTGACCTCGGCCCCCATTCCTCACTAATCCACAGCTCTCCACCCTTATCAGTGACCTGACCTCGGCCCCCATTCCTCACTAATCCACAGCTATCCACCCTTATCAGTGACCTGACCTGACCTCGGCCCCCATTCCTCACTAATCCACAGCTCTCCACCCTTATCAGTGACCTGGCCTGACCTCGGCCCCCATTCCTCACTAATCCACAGCTCTCCACCCTTATCAGTGACCTGACCTGACCTCGGCCCCCATTCCTCACTAATCCACAGCTATCCACCCTTATCAGTGACCTGACCTGACCTCGGCCCCCATTCCTCACTAATCCACAGCTCTCCACCCTTATCAGTGACCTGACCTGACCTCGGCCCCCATTCCTCACTAATCCACAGCTATGCACCCTTATCAGTGACCTGACCTGACCTCGGCCCCCATTCCTCACTAATCCACAGCTCTCCACCCTTATCAGTGACCTGACCTGACCTCGGCCCCCATTCCTCACTAATCCACAGCTCTCCACCCTTATCAGTGACCTGACCTCGGCCCCCATTCCTCACTAATCCACAGCTATCCACCCTTATCAGTGACCTGACCTGACCTCGGCTCCCATTCCTCACTAATCCACAGCTATCCACCCTTATCAGTGACCGCAACCATCTGATTGCCTTTCCCTTACTCAGTAACATTCCAAGCCCCTGGCTCATATGCAACCTTAACTGACCCCACCATATACATTACTCCTACAGATAGCCATTAACTTCTGGTGGAGCAAGTATTTCAAATTACAACCCAACAACTGAAACCAGACTGTGGCCCTTCTCCTTTCCATAGGATACCTGATGTCTAACATGAACATGTTCTGACAGAATGTAAACGTTCTGCATTCCCCTCTCTCCCGCAGTGACATGAATAAGGATATTTACAAGTCAGAACTCATCATCTCTCCATCTTTACTGCTGTTATAAAGGATGGATGGATGGATAGATAGACGGACATATAATCGTTTTGAGAGACTGGGGATTTTCAGTAAGAAACTGCTGCTGGAGGGAATTTCTGGGGACCACGCACGCACGCACACACACACACACACACACGCACACACACACACACAGCGTGCTAAGCCAAGCTGCTAAGTCATGAGGCATGGTATCATCAAACCGCTGTGTAAAGAGTCAGATTGGTTGTGAGAGGAGTGGGTATCCCACCAGCTTCCTAGGTAATCAAAGTCAGCATCAGAGCTATAAAACTCTGTCTAGGCCCCTGACACTGGCTCACAGTCGCAAGCTGCATTTCCATTCAAGTTGGATTACTCCTGGGCTGCAGCACCCAAAGATCCTCATTGATATACTGACCCACAATGCTCTGTCAGGGGTTCTTAAACCTTTTCAGCTAAAGAAACAAATTACAAAATGAGCGTCCTTCCGTGACCAAATTCCTTCTCCAAAGACCCAAATTAAGAAGAAATAGTGTGTGATTATATTGTATTCTCATAACTCACGACCCACATCTCACATGCCTAGAGCAGAGTTTAAGAAACCCTACTCTAACATACAGTACAATGTGTCCAACCATTACTTAGATTGTTGAGAGAAAATCCCTTAAAAATGTGCCTAGAAAGAGAACCATTAAGAGATTCCACTTCACTGCAAGAATGCTCATATCGTGTTCAGGCTGAACACATTTAGACAACTTGAGTCACTTTGGCCATGGCCCACATCATACATTGCAGTTGGGCATCAGATTGCTATGTCATAGATGAGGATATCTGATATACTAAACACCTATTCAGGCGTTATGAGATCTGGCAAGCGACTGCAATATAGTGGGCCTGAAACGCGGCCATTATGTTCTGAATAAAATGGAGGCCTGGGCAGCTGATGGAGGCTGATGGCAGTTAGAACACTGAGTACTGCCATGTTGTTTGTTTCTGTGCCAACCACACACAGACAGCTGAGCACCTGGTACAGTGTGGGCAGCATTGCCAGCCCGCCCAGACACATTGGCATCAATACATTATGTAGATTTCAATGAATACTAAGGTTCAGGAATAATGACTTTCAAAAACAAGAGAATGTTGCAGAACAAATAGCAGAATAGAGTGTTACGGCACCTCCTGCGGCCGTCAAACGCAAGTGACAAAATGGCAAAAGACCCAGACCTCCACTAGTTCCACCTACCATATGGGGTCCCTGGGCCAAAGTCTTTAGCAGCATCCAGCATATATTGTCCCAGCAGCTCTCCATTGGTTGTCCTGGATGGGATCTTCTTATCTAACTTCTCATAGAAAAACTCCTCTATACGCGCACCTGTGTAAAAGTAAAGAATAAGATAGTTCACACACGACAGCAATTAGGTACCGCAATCAGTAAATGTAGTGCTTTTCCTTTGTGCCAAAAACCCAATAAATAAAAAAAGATGCTAGAAAAAACGACCAATTACAAGGTACAAATAGGCACAAGTAATATGATGTAACACCTCAACCCAACCCCCTCGAAAAACATGAATCACCTGTCTTCTCAGCTTTTATCTATGCCCTTTCAACAGAGGCATTCAATAATTAGCCTACATAATTTATCAGTAGAGAAAAGCCCTTCAGGTACAATGAAATGACCTAAATGTCTCTTCCATTTTCAAAGCGCTGAGTTTCAAAACCATACACCAAAACAACTACTGAGCCATAACAATTCCGAAATGTACGAGTTATTGATTATGAACGTAATAACGTACATATGGACAGACAATGAATAACAAGACTTAACAGTTGACAATTGCTATCTACAATGTTATACTGCTAGTCGTTGGGAAGTGAAAGGCAACATTGATCAATGCACTACAGAAGAAGACAGCATGGGGGTGAAATGGAGGGGGTAGCAGTTCTCTCTGGAACCTATCCAGCTTTCTACACACAACATTTAGCAGATAAACAAAGGCTTCTTTTTTACCCCATCCAAACACTTTTACAGGATACACAACGGGAAAAGCACATCAACAAGTACACACACACGATGACACACACTCCTTTGTGTATGTGCTTCTTGATGAGAATAAGGGTAGAGGAGAGGTTGGTGGTTCCTTCACAGATTTGTCCCAAATGGCACCCTATTCCCTATACACTGATTGTACAAAACACTAGGAACACCTGCTCTTCCATGACATGGACTGACCAGATCAATCCAGGTGAAAGCTATGATCCCTTATTGATGTCACTTGTTAAATCCATTTTTAAGCCTTGAGACATGTATTTTGTATGTCTGCCATTCAGAGGGTTAATGGGCAAGACAAAATATTTAAGTACCTTTGAGCGGGGTATTGGTAGTAGGTGCCAGGCGCACCGGTTTGAGTGTGTCAAGAGCTGCAACGCTGCTGGGATTCACGCTCGCAACAGTTTCCTGTGTGTACCAGCCAACTTGACACAACTGTGGGAAGCATTGGAGTTGACATGGGCCAGCATCCCTGTGGAAAGCTTTTGACACCTTGTAGAGGCCATGCCCTGAAGAATTGAGGCTGTTCTGAGGGCAACCCAATATTAGGAAGGTGTTCCTAATGTTTTGTACACTGTGTCTACTCGTAGGTCTCTGGTAAAAAAAAAGTAGTGCACTTTGTAGGAAATAGGGTGCCATTTGGGCCCATCCTCCTCTGCACAGATGGGCACTAAACACAATTGCCCTCCTACTCCAGTTTACCTTGCCTAAATCATTACCGTCGCAAATCTGATTTGAACACATAAGTCTCTTCAATTAATCTTGGTTACCCAGAAGTAAAATTCTTGCAAAAGTTGTAACTTCCCGTTTAATCTGTCCATGAGAGATTACTCAACTAACTTTCATGCAACACCTCAACTGAATTTGACATTGATGACATGATTTATGCTGAAGTTTCCCTTGTGTATGCATATCTCAAGTCAGAGCAATCAAACAGGCGTTGGACTTGGCCTTGCATGGAAAGTCACCTTAAGAATGAAAGTCCCTTACGGAGTGAAATTTTGCAGAGAAAGAAGGACCAATGGAGTTATTAGCTATCTATAACCAGCCATCATGGGCAATCATGTGAGTACAAGGGCCTAGTCCTATTTCAGCACCTAGTCCCTTCCTCTTCACAGTTCAAAGATGCTAAACGACTAAGCAAAAGTTGTGAACCATATGATAAAGTAGAGCATGGCATTGACCTATCCAGCTCCTTCAGATCTGTGATCACTGGGGGGGTGCAGTATGTTAAGGGTTTAGGTCCAAAATATAATCATCCCACACGTTCCAACTGACCCCCATAGGAAGTCTTATGGGGGTGGGGAGCCGCAAGTACACTGCTACTAAGACTGCTGCTACTGCTGCTACTACTGCTGCTACTGCTACTACTGCTACTACTGCTACTACTGCTACTACTGCTGCTACTGCTACTACTACTACTACTGCTACTACTACTGCTACTACTGCTACTACTGCTACTACTGCTTCTACTGCTACTACTGCATACTGAGAGTGGAGACAGACTTACCAGTGTGGTCAACTGTAGCATGGAGGGTCAGAAAGTCAATGGTTAGTTTTCTAACATACTAGGTTTCTTTCTCTCAAAGGGACCAATGGCACAATGTACTGTATACTTCAATAGTACTTCTTTGGACATATGCATGTAGGCAAAACACAGCCAGAGAAAAACGCTAGCTAGGGCACAGAACCCAAAACACAAACAGAATGGCATAACCATGAAGGCTCCTTTCAGCCTGGTCCCAGATCTGTTTGTGCTGTCTTGTTTGGCATTGGCAATGACCATGGGAGTTGACAGGACAGCACAAACAGGTTTGGGACCCAGCTATAGGTTGCTTTAGGACTGGGTCTTACTTGGATTGGGCTGCAACAAGACCTCTGTTTGCCTGAAGATCTTCTCAGTCCAGTTCTTGGTGCAGTCGGCCCGGGCGATCAGATTCTCCAAGTGGGCATCAAGCTCAGTCTTCTCCGCAGAGCCCAACTTCTCTTCTGTGAACTTGGAGACAAAAAGGAATAAATCATATTTACTGACAAAAACATACACCTAAATAATGTAGGCTAAGACAGCATACGTTATGACTGGCAAAAAACAACATTGTTCTGTAAGTCAGTGGCAGCTGGGCAAATTGTGACCAGCCGAAACGGTTCTGTCTGGCTCTGAAATGTTTCCGTGAAAGGCCCATTTTGAGCAGCTTGTGACTGCTAAGGCCCTCTAAGCCTAACCTCTCGAACTACAACACAAAGCTAAGCTACAAAATGAACCTAAGCTCAACCACCACGTTGTGTCTGTGGAGGGAGGGAGGGAGGGAGGGAGGGAGGGAGGGAGGGAGGGAGGGAGGGAGGGAGGGAGGGAGGGAGGGAGGGAGGGAGGGAGGGAGGGAGGGAGAGCGGAACAGACAGACAGACAGAGAACTGTGAGGATAGCAGAGCGCAGAAGCTCCCTGAGTGACTGCTGTATAATTGTGCAGCAGCCACACTGGTAGTCCATCCGGCATCACAACATGTCTTGAGCTCCCTCATTCCATCTGGCATCACAAGACATCTTGAGCTCCCTCATTATGACTCATGATTAACCAATCACTTGAGGACTTTCCCTTCTGCTCCACTGAAAAATGGCAACAAGAAGAAGCCTATCATAAGGCTATAATAAATGTACCTTTGCTTGAAATACCACCTTATCTGGCGTGAATATAACACCCAACCCATTTCATACGCAGTACATTGAAATACATGCCATATCTACTCCTAAAAAGTACTACAACCACATCCCTAATAATGTGCTGACAATATCAAGCCATTTCAAAATCGATATTTTTTTTGGCTACTAAGCGCATAATGTGGTTTGCTATCAGCCACAGAGCTAGTCTCGCAGCACAGTAGGACTACATCAGACTTTCTTTCTATGCAGTGATGCGGTAAGGTTTATTCTCACAGGGGGATTTTAGGATGTGAAGATAGGAGCTGGAAATGGTATAAAAGGGCTGTTAAAATGACTGTTCCTGGTAACCCAAATCCAAACCATCCGAACACTGGAAAATGCTTCAGTGATTACCATTCTAACGGAATGGTAATATTTGGCCATATTTTCCTGTTTTTGGATCACATGTGGTCGTCAACAGAGGACTGGTGGGAGCGAAACATCTGTTTCCTCTCGAGTGACCCTGCACTTTAGGTTGAATCACAGTTACTGATTCGTGGAGAAAGCCTGCCCCTAGCATTTCACACAGTAAAAAGACAATACTACTACTAGCCATCTAAAGTGAGCTCTAAAAGTATTGTGACATAGTTGTTTTGGCTCTGTACTCCAGCACTTTGGATTTGAAATGAAACAATGACTATGAAGTGAAGACTGTCAGCTTTAATTTGAGGGTTTTTTCATCCATATCGTGCAAAACGTTTAGAAATTACAGCCCTTTTTGTACATAGTCCCCTCATTTCAGGGGACAAAAAGTTTTGGGACCAATTAACTTATATGTGTATTAAAGTAGTCCAAAGTTTAGTATTTAGTCCCATATTCCTAGCATGCAATGACTACATCAAGCTTGTGACTCTACAAACTTGTTGGATGCATTTGCTGTTTGTTTTGGTTGCGTTACAGATTAGTTTGTGTCCAACAGAAATGAATGGTAAATAATGTATTGTGTTATTTTGGAGTCACTTTTATTGTAAATAAGAATATAATATGTTTCTAAACACTTCTACATTAATGTGGATGCTACCATGATTATGGATAGTCCTGAATGAATCGTGGATTCTACATTAATGTGGATGCTACCATGATTATGGATAGTCCTGAATGAATCGTGGATTCTACATTAATGTGGATGCTACCATGATTATGGATAGTCCTGAATGAATCGTGGATTCTACATTAATGTGGATGCTACCATGATTATGGATAGTCCTGAGTGAATCGTGGATAATGATAAGAGAGAAAGTTACAGAAGCAGAAATGGGGGGGGGGGGGGGGGGGGGGGGGGGGGTGATATATGGCCAATATACCACAGCTAAGAGTACCTGGATACAGTTCTTAGCGTGGTATATTGGCCATATACCACAACCCTGAGGTGCCTTATTGCTATTATAAACTGGTTACCATTGTAATTAGAGCAGTAAAAATAAATGTTGTTTTCTCATACTTGTGGTATACGGTCACATGATGCTGTATTGTTCACGTGCTTTACCAAAACCTGTACAGTGTGGACTTGTTTGACCATTGAAGGCCTACATTGCAGGCTATTCAATCCATTGGCAGCCATGTAAGCCCTGTGAAAACATCCAATTCCTAGAAGCCAGAGAAACACTAAATTCCAAATAGGCCTACTTTATACCACTCCAAGTTGAAAAAGTACTGAGAGTGGTAGCATACTAGTCCCGTTGTTGATAGGCCTAATGATAATATATTTTACATTCTTTGTCATTTAACAGAGACATTTTTTTGACTTTTTTATAATCTAACTCACAACCCTGGCGCTGCAACAGCCATGCTCTACCAACTGAGCAACACAGTGGGATCGGTTTAATGGTCAATTGCACACAAGGTCCAACTGAAATTTGACTTAACCCAACCTCTCTGAAAGACACACATACACAGTGTACTAAACATTAAGAACACCTTCCTAATGTTGAGTTGCACCCCCTCCCCCTTTTGCCCCCAGAACAGCCTCAATTCGTCAGGGCATGGACTAAACAAAGTAATGTGCTGAAAACATTCCACACAGGGATGCTGGCACACACATGGAAAACTGTTGAGCGTGAACAACGCTCAAGCCTAAAAAAAAAAAAGTTTTTTAACCCGTCTCCTCCCCCTCACATAGACTGATTGAAGTGGATTTAACAATTGACATCAATAAGGGATCATTGAATTCACATGGTCAGTCTATGTCATGGAAAGAGCAGGCTTCCTTAATGTTTTGTACACTCAGTGTATATATACAGTGCATTCAGAAAGTATTCAGACACCTTGACTTTTCCACATTTTGTTACATTACAGCCTTACTCTAAAATGGATTAAATTGTTGCTTTTCCTCATCATTCTACACACAATGCCCCATAATGCCTTTTACTGAGGAGTGGTTTCAGTCTCTACCATAAAAGGCCTGATTGGTGGAGTACTGCACAGATGGTTGTCCTTCTGGAAGGTTCTGCCATCTCCGCAGAGGAACTCTGGAGCTTTATTAGAGTGACTATCAGGTTCTTGGTCACCCTTCTCCCCCCCCGATTGCTCAGTTTGGCCTGGCGGCCAGCTCTAGGAAGAGTCTTGGCGGTTCCAAACTTCTACAATTTAAGAATGATGGAGGTCTCTGTGTTCTTGGGGACCTTCAATGCTGCATAAATATTTTGGTACCCTTCCCCAGATCTGTGCCGACACAATTCTGTCTCGGCGCTCTACGGACAATTCCTTCGACCTCATGGCTTGGTGTTTGCTCTGACATGCACTGTCAACTGTGGGACCTTATATAGACAGGTATGTGCCTTTTCAAATCATGTCCAATCAATTGAATTTACCACATGTGGACTCCAATAAAGTTGTATAAACATCTCAAGGATGATCATTGAAAACAGGATGCAGCTGAGCTCAATTTCGAGTCTCATAGCAAAGGGTCTGAATACTTATGTAAATAAGGTATTTCTGTGTTCTTTTTAATAAATTTGCAACAACAAAAAAACAATGTTTTGCTTTGTCATTATGTGGTACTATGTGTAGATTGGTGAGGGAAATCCATTTAGAATAAGGCTGTAATGTAACAAAATGAGGAAAAATGGAAAGGGTCTGAATAACTACCGAATGCACACACATTCATACAGGTTTTGGAGAGGGGGCTGTTGTTGTGGGGGGGTTAAGTGCCTTGGTCAAGGGCACAATAGCAGGCAATTGCATCTAGGATTTGATACCAGCAACCCTCCGGTTGCCAGCTCACTTCCCAACAGATTTTTCCCGTCGGTCCTGGGATTCAAACTGGCAAGCCTCCGGGCTCGCGCCTCTAATCGCTAAGCTACTGTACCTGCCGGCTGACAGGGAAACAGGTCAATCCTATGATTAGAATTGGACCAATGACTGAGAAATAAGACATAGGCTGCTACACACACCATTATTAGTCCCCACTCAATACAGCATAATACAAAAATGTCGCCTTTTTTCAGTGAGGACTGCAATGACAACCAGTGGCATGGTGCATAGAAATGTATAGCAGACAGGTCTAGTAACCTAGCCCTACAATTCTCTAACAGGAGTGGAAAGTAGCGGTTAGAGGAGTCGCCGCCCCGTATCCTGGTGACCGTCACATGCACCCCTCGGCGCTACGGTCGAAAACAGACATAAATAATGGAGAAGGGCTTAACCAGAATTATCGGTTTACAATGACGTTAACGGTGAGAAAAACCTAAACGAAAAACATTCCCTATTCTTAAATATTTTTGAAGTAACCGTTTATATTTGGTGTTTGCAGCGTTATGAGAAAGACGACCCATTACAATCCGCCTCGGAATAAGATAATTACAGACTACGCACCTCGGTCAGAGCACGACAAAAACTATTATTCATGGGATTTCAAATAACACATTTACTAAATACCTGGACTGCACGGGTGAAGAAGACTCCTGCATCAGAAGTAAGCTTTTTGAGATTGAAATCCATCGTATCAGTGTATGCACCGCTTCTTCGGCTTGTTACTGTCCCCTGCAAAGGGAGTCCTGTCGCGCAGATGCGATGATGTAGTACACAAACGCACAGCCTGGTCTCAGACCAGATGTAACATAGTAAATGTAAATCCGGGATGATGCAGTACACAAACGCACAGCCTGGTCTCAAATTAGTATGATATGTTACGTTTGGTATGGTTACAGAAGACAGAAGGTTACTTAAGAAATCTTGAGTCTATTGACCGTGAATCTAACTAACAATTTTTAAAATCCCCATCAAAATCTGTCAGTTTAAACTAGAGATATCAAGTTTTTTTTTATATGGGCTGCAGCTCAATCCATTGCATCCACTTATGTCGGCCTTCTGCATCTACTGTACGGTGGGAGGTGGCTGAGCTACAGCGGTGTTTGTCAGAACATGAGACATCCCGCAAATCGGTCTTCTCACGAAAACGTCTGTAGCATCCGAGCGGCCAACAAATGACTCAATAACAAGATGGTGTTCTCCGTTTTATTCTACGTCCCCCACAAGTGTCACAGGACTTGTCTGAAGGTAGCCCATACAAACAAATGGAAGTATGGAGGTACAGTAGTTTTGTGCCAACAAAAATAAAGGGTTAAATATGTGTCCCCCACAAAAATATAAGAAAATATATATATATTTCCTGGGCTTTCTTATATCTCCTAGATATAGACCTCTTTCTGTGTTTGCAAACATTGCCGCATGAGGGGGATGCATGCAAGTTGGTGGAAGAACACAGGGGAGTTCTTATAAAACGCCAGCAGAAAAAGCCTCTATTTACATGTTGCTTATGAGTGCATTTCACACTACTTTTGGATTATAATTGGATTTTAAGGCTCATATGAATGTTCTGCTTAATATAATGTTTTTGTTATCATCGCAAATCAACTGCATTATACTTAGAAAACACTTCAACTTCAACCAGTAAAATGTCTCTTGGCTAGCTTTTGCTACATCTATGTCAATGAGTGTTAGCATTCTAGCTAACAACTGCTGCATCCAAAATAGTTATTTTGCAAAGATCACAACCAAATATAATCTTAGCGACTGTTCATGCAATAATCAGAACATCATTGTAAGCGTATGAGAACACCAAAAAGTTATTTTGTTTACAAGTAATAAAAACTTAAATCTAGGCTATGTTGAATGGGTGCAGATGGCAATGGCTTTCTTACTGTAGCCTAGAGTCTCGCCTAACGCCAGTGTGTCGTGTACTGGAAAGGGACAGACACTTCAAAACCATATTCCTTATGATGTATTTTTTACTGTATTTTTTGCCATTTATGAATGTATTAAACAATATGTTTCTATGGGCTATAGTAGTAAAGGCTAAACTCAATATTTTTATCAAATAATTTTGTGATTTTTGGGGCGGATACCTAAAGGGGTCATAAAATCTAAATCAAATAACTAAATGATCCACAGTATGACCATCTTAAAACAATTCCATATGTTAGCTTAGTACCCCCCCAACGGCTTAGACTTGGTTTAAGGTATTGTGTGGTTGGATGGGTGGGTGGCCATACAACATGAATCTCATCACGGACAACGTTAGTATTTTAGCTAATTAGCAACTTTAACCCTAACCTTAACCCCTAACCTGTAACCTAGCTAACGTTAACCACCTAGTTAACGTTAGCATTAGACACCTAGCCACCTAGCTAACACTAGCCACAACAAATTGGAATTCGTAACCAGTGCTTGACTTGGGCCGGAGCTGTCCGGAGCGTCGGACCGGCATCTCAAATGTTTTGAGGTGCATGCCGGCTCCTCTATAAAACAAAGTAGCCTATTGCCGGCCCAGGTTCACACACAGAGACAAAAAAAGTTGATCAAAGCGGAATGAAGGTGGGATCTGCATTGAATAGCAATGGAGAGTGGGCATTCATTTCCTGATTCTGCTTTGTTCAAGTTTATTTGCCGCTAGTCTGTGAATCTATGCGTGACAGTAGGCTGTTCAAGATTGCACACATTGAAAAGGTTCCAGCCTGAATGCGCATGAAGCGCTGTTCCAAATGGTCAAATTCGGGTTTGTAAGGTCATGAAAAGTTATGGAAATGAGTTTAATGAGTTTGTTAATGTAATTCATGATCATTCACATATTATCAACCACTTAAAAACCTATGTCAACCATTATCAGAATGACCCTTCAGTGCATGTCTGTGTGTGTTGCATGTGTGTCTGTAGGAGTGGGCCATTGCCCGAGGAGAGAGAGAACACTACATTTCAGCAGCAGGTATAAAATAAGTACAGACTAACTAGCAGTTATCTCGCTAGTTAACTATAGTTAACTAGATACGTATCCATTTGATCCCTGATTCATTAAATGACGGAATCATTTTATAAAGACAACAAATATTTGGTTGTAATGTTGCAATATTTTACTGTATATCAAGAGTGGCAACCATCCTCCAGGGTAGCTACTTGGTATGCAGGCTTTTGTTCAAGCCCTGGACGAACCACATTTGTATTTTGTATTTATTAAGGATCCCCATTGGCTTGGGTTCCAGCAACATTAAGGCAGTTATATACATTTGAAAACATTACATGACATTACATAGCACTTTACCCCATACATTTAGTGTGTTCCCTCAGGCCACTACTCCGCTATCACATATTTACAGTACAACATCCATGTGTACGTGTGTGTAGAGTGCGTGTCTTATCATGTGTATATGTGTCTGTGCCTGTGTGTGTGTGTCTCTTCACAGTCCCTGCTGTTCCATAAGGTGTATTTGTATCAGTTTTTTTAATCTGATTCTACTGCTAGCATCAGTTACCTGATGTAGAATAGAGTTCCATGTAGTCATGGCTCTATGTAGTACTGTGCGCCTCTCATAGTCTGTTCTTGACTTAAAGATTGTGAAGTGACCTCTGGTGGCATGTCTTCTGTGGTATGCATGGGTGTCTGAGCTGTGATAATATTTTAACCTGTTAGGGCTAGGGGGCAGTATTGACACGGCCGGATAAAAAACGTACCCGATTTAATCTGGTTACTACTCCTGCCCAGTAACTAGAATATGCATATAATTATTGGCTTTGGATAGAAAACACCCTAAAGTTTCTAAAACTGTTTGAATGGTGTCTGTGAGTATAACAGAACTCATATGGCAGGCCAAAACCTGAGAAGATTCCATGCAGGAAGTGGCCTGTCTGACAAGCTGTGTTTCATCTTGGCTCTTTTTATTGAAGACTGAGGATCTTTGCTCTAACGTGACACTTCCTACGGCTCCCATAGGCTCTCAGAACCCGGGAAAAAGCTGAACGATATCGAGGCAGCCTCTGGCTGAAACACATTATCGCTTTTGGCAAGTGGCCGATCAGAGTACTATGGGCTTAGGCGCGTGCCTGAGTCAACCGAATGCTTTATTTTCTTTCGTCTGTTTACCTAAACGCAGATTCCCGGTCGGAATATTATCGCTTTTTTATGAGAAAAATGGCATAAAAATGTATTTTAAACAGCGGTTGACATGCTTCGAAGTACGGTAATGGAATATTTAGAATTTTTTTGTCACGAATTGCGCCATGCTCGTCACCCTTATTTACCCTTTCGGATAGTGTCTTGAACGCACGAACAAAACGCCGCTGTTTGGATATAACTATGGATTATTTTGAACCAAACCAACATTTGTTATTGAAGTAGAAGTCCTGGGAGTGCATTCTGACGAAGACAGCAAAGGTAATAACATTTTTCTTATAGTAAATGTGACTTTGCTGAGTGCTAAACTTGCTGGGTGTCTAAATAGCTAGCCCTGTGATGCCGGGATATCTACTGAGAATATTGCAAAATGTGCTTTCACCGAAAAGCTATTTTAAAATCGGACATATCGAGTGCATAGAGGAGTTCTGTATCTATAATTCTTAAAATAATTGTTATGCTTTTTGTGAACGTTTATCGTGAGTAATTTAGTAAATTCACCGGCAGTGTTCGGTGGGAATGCTAGTCACATGCTAGTCACATGCTAATGTAAAAAGCTGGTTTTTGATATAAATATGAACTTGATTGAACAAAACATGCATGTATTGTATAACATAATGTCCTAGGGTTGTCATCTGATAAAGATCATCAAAGGTTAGGGCTGCATTTAGCTGTGGTTTGGGTTTATGTGACATTATATGCTAGCTTGAAAAATGGGTGTCTGATTATTTCTGGCTGGGTACTCTGCTGACAATCTAATGTTTTGCTTTCGTTGTAAAGCCTTTTTGAAATCGGACAGTGTGGTTAGATTAACGAGAGTCTTGTCTTTAAAATGGTGTAAAATAGTCATATGTTTGAAAAATTGAAGTTTTTGCATTTGAGGTTTTTGAATAACGCGCCACGGGATTACACTGGCTGTTACGTAGGTGGGACGATTTGGTGCCACCTACCCTAGAGAGGTTAAACAGACACCTCGGTGCAATCAGCATGTCAACACTTCTTACAAAACAAGTAGTGATGAAGTCAATCTCTCCTCCACTTTGAGCCATGAGAGATTTACATGTATATTATTAATATTAGCTCTTCGTGTCACAGGCCGGCTCATAGCCTGTGGCAAAAAGGAGGAGACATCGACAACAGGTATAGGCCAATTCAAAAAGTTCTTTATTATAAAACAAAACTATTAACTCTAAACAAAGAAAAAGGAATGAGGTGTGGAAATGTCATAATGTAGAGTGTATGTAAAGTGCATGGATGCGTGAATATGTGTGTGTGAACATGACTGAGTGGAAACTAAATAAACCAACAAAGTAACAAACAAAACATCATCATACCTGGAGGAGCAGGGAGAGAGAGAGCAAGCCAGAAGAGAGAGAGGTTAGTGGAGCAGTTGGTTAAATACCCTGAGCCCAGGTGGCTCCAATCACACCAGCTCCAATCACTAACGACCCTCCTCTGCCTGCAGGAGGAACCGCCCCTGCACTGCAGAGGAGGAGCCGTGACAAAGGACCAGCAGTGCTGCCCTGTTCTGAGCCAATTGACATTTTCTAAGGTCCGTCTTTGTGGCACCTGACCACAAGACTGAACAGTAGTCCAGGTGCTACAAAACTAGAGCCTGTAGGACCTGTTTTGTTGATAGTGTTGTTAAAAAGGCAGAGCAACGCTTTATTATGGACAGACTTTTCCCCATCTTAGCTACTGTAGTATCAACATGTTTTGACCATGACAGTTTACAATCCAGGTTTACATCAAGCAGTTTAGTCACCTCAACTTGCTCAATTTCCACATTATTTATTACAAGATTTAGTTGAGGTTTAGGATTTTGTGAATGATTAGTCCCAAATACAATGCTTTTAGTTTTTGAAATATTTAGGACTAACTTATTACTTTCCACCCACTCTGAAACTAACTGCAGCTCTTTATTATGTACAGCAGTGATTTCACTCGCTGTTGTAGCTGACATGTATAGTGTTGAGTCATCCGCATACATAGACACATTGGCTTTACTCAAGGCCAGTGGCATGTCATTAGTGAAGATTTTAAAAAGTAAGGGGCCTAGACAGCTGCCCTGGGGAATTCCTGACTCTACCTGGATTATGTTGGAGAGGCTTCCATTAAAGAACGCCCTCTGTGTTCTGTTAGACAGGTAACTCTTTATCCACAATATAGCAGAGTGTGTAAAGCCATAACACATTTTTCCATCAGTAGACCATGATCGATAATGTCAAAAGCCGCACTTAGGTCTAACAAAACAACTCCCACAGTCTTTTTGTCATAAATTTTTCTCAGGCAATCATCAGTCATTTTGTGTAAGTGTCGTGCTTGTTGAATGTCCTTCCCTATAAGTGTTCTGACAGTATGTTGTCATTTTGTTTACAGTAAAATAGCATTGTATTTGGTCCAAAAGTTTACTAAGGGATGGTAACAGGCTGATTGGTTGGCTATTTGAGCCAGTAAAAGGGGCTTTAATATTCTTGGGTAGCGGAACTGTTTTTGCTTACCTCCAGGCCTGAGGGCACACACTTTCTAGTAGGCTTACATTGATTATGGCAAATAGAAGTGGCAATATCATCCGCTATTATCCTCAGTAATTTTCCATCGAAGTTGTCAGACCCTGGTGGCTTGTCATTGATGATAGACAAAAAAAAGAATCACTTCTTCCACACTCACTTTACGGAATTCAAAATTACAATGCTTGTCTTTCATAATTTGAGCAGTTATACTTGGATGTGTAGTGTCAGCATTTGTTGCTGGCATGTCATGCCTGTTTGCTAATCTTGCCAATGAAAAAAATCATTAAAGTAATTGGCTATATCAGTAGGTTTTGTGATGAATGAGCCATCTAATTCAATGGGTTTGCCTTTTTGCCCAGAAATTTCATTTAAGATGCTCCAAAGCTTTTTACTATCATTCTTTGTCATTTATCTTTGTTTCATAGTGTAGTTTCTTCTTCGTTTTATTCAGTTTAGTCACGTTTTCTCAATTTGCGGTACAATTGTGCAGCCAGACTTATTTGACATTCCTTTTGCCTCATCCCTCTCAACCATACCATTTTTAAATTCCACATCAATCCAAGGGAATGTAACAGTTTTTTACAGTCATTTTCTTAATGGGTGAATGCTTATTAGTAACTGAAATAAACAATTTCATAAATGTATCAAGTGCAGTGTCTGGTTGCTACTCATAGTCCCCGCGATATGCAAATTTTCAGGGAAGTCAGGAACCAATATACACAGTCAGTTAGGAAAGCAAAGGCTAGCTTTTTCAAACAGAAATTTGCATCCTTCAGCACTAATTCCAAACGTTTGGGACACTGTAAAGTCAGTGGAGAATAAGAGCACCGCCTCCCAGCTGCCCACTGCACTGAGACTAGGAAACAATGTCACCACCGATAAATCCACAATAATCGAGAATTTCAATAAGCATTTCTCTCCAGACAGCTGATGTTCTGAAAGAGCTGCAAAATCTGGATCCCTACAAATCAGCTGGGCTAGACAATCTGGACCATCTCTTCCTAAAATGATCTGCCGCCATTGTCCTATTACTAGTCTGTTCAACCTCTCTTTTGTATTGTCTGAGATTCTTAAAGATTGGAAAGCGGCCACAGTCATCCCCCTCTTCACTCTAGACCCAAACTGTTACAGACCTATAACCATCCTGCCCTGCCTTTCTAGTCTTCTAAAGCCAAGTGAACAAACAGATCAACGACCATTTCGAATCCCACCGTACCTTCTCCGCTATGCAATCCGGTTTACGAGCTGGTCATGGGTGCACCTCAGCCACGCTCAAGGTCCTAAACGATATCATAATCGGCATCGATAAAAGACAGTACTGTGCAGCTGTCTTCATCGACCTGGCCAAGGCTTTTGACTCTGTCAATCACCGTATTCTTATCGGCAGACTCAACAGCCTTGGCTTCTCTAATGACTGCCTCGCCTGGTTCACTAACTACTTCTCAGATAGAGTTCAGTATGTCAAATCAGAGGGCCTGTAGTCCGGACATCTGGCAGTCTCTATGGGGTGCCGCAGGGTTCAATTCTCGGGACGACTCTTTTCTCTGTATATGTCTATGATGTCATTCTTGCTGCGGGTGATTCTTTGATCCACCTCTACGCAGATGACACCATTCTGTACATCTGGCCTTTCTTTGGACACTGTGTTAACAAATCTCCAAACGGGCATCGACGCCATACAACTCTCCTTCCATGGCCTCCAACTGCTCTTAAATGCAAGTAAAACAAAAAGCATGCTCTTCAACCAATCGATGCCCGCACCAGCCCGCCCGACTAGCATCACTACTCTGGACGGTTCTGACTTACAATATGTGGACAACTATAAATACCTAGGTGTCTGGCTAGACTGTAAACTCGCCTTCCAGACTCATATTAAGCATCTCCAATCCCAATTTAAATCTAGAATCGGCTTCCTATTTCGCAACAATGCATCCTTCACTCATGCTGCCAAACATACCCTCGTAAAACTGACTATCCTACCGATCCTTGACTTCAACAATGTCATTTACAAAATAGCCTCCAACACTCTACTCAGCAAACTGGATACTGTCTATCACAGTACCATCCGTTTTGTCACCAAAGCCCCATATATTACCAATCACTGCGACCTGTATGCTCTCGATGGCTTGTCCTCGCTACTTATTTGTCGCCAAACCCACTGGCTCCAGGTCATCTATAAGTCTTTGCTAGGTAAAGCTCTGCCCTATCTCAGCTCACTGGTCACCATAGCAACACCCACACATAGCATGCGCTCCAGCAGGTATATTTCACTGGTCATCCCCAAAGCCAACACTTCCCTTGGCCGCTTTTCCTTCCAGTTCTCTGCTGCCAATGACTGGAACGAACTGCAAAAATCACTGAAGTTGGAGACTTATATCTCCCTCACTAACTTTAAGCGTCAGCTGTCAGAGCAGCTTACCGATCTCTGCAGCTGTACCAACCAACTTACCTACCTCATCCCCATATTTGTTTTAGTTTTTCTGCTCTTTTGCACACCAGTATTTCTACTTGCACATCCTCTTCTGCACATATATCACTCCAGTGAAAATTGCTAAATTGTAATTACTTAGCCACTATGACCTATTTATTACCTTAATTACTTACTTAATTTGCACACACTGTATACGCCTTTTTCCATTGTGTTATTGACTGTACGTTTGTTTATCCCATATGTGTTGTTGTTTTTGTCGCACTGCTTTGCTTTATCTTGGCCAGGTCACAGTTGTAAATGGCCTACCTGGTTAAATAAAGGTGAAATATTTATTTTTATTTTTAACTACACACAACAGACCAACAATTATTCTTTACATCAACAACATAGGAATCACTACAAAAATGATTGTATACACTATATTAGGCCCAGCCCTTGGAACTTTGGTTTTCCTAGATATGGCTACTATATTTTGATCACTACATCCAATGGATTTGGATACTGCTTTAAAGCAAAGTTCTGCAGCATTAACAAAGATGTGATCAATACATGTTGATGATTTAATTCCTGTGCTGTTTGTAACTACCCTGGTAGGTCGACTGATAACCTGAACCAGGTTGCAGGCACTAGTTACAGTTTGAAGCTTTTTCTTGAGTGGGCACCTTGATGAAAGCAAGTCAATATTTAAATCACCCAGAAAATATACCTCTCTGTTGATATCACATACATTGTCAAGCATTTCACACGTGATCCACATTATAGCCTAAACATCTGTGCTCAATAGGACCTTGATAAGCAGACTTGGATATTTCAGGGCTGGATCAAAAGCCAAGCCTGCACACCCAGGTGCTCTCCAGATGGAGGGTTGACAACATGTGAGTAACAGTGCAGTTCTACTTTGTGGGGGGTTAAGTGCCTTGATCAGGGGCACAACAGCATTAGATGGTTCACCTACATTGGATCAGACACAGCAGCCTTCCAGTGTCAATAATGCTTAATTTTTCATGTAGGCTATAATACTAGCCATGAAAATTTGGTTAAATTACATGGAGTCATGTGTATAAACATTTAACAGTGAATAATCAGAGGTCTCTATGGTATAGTGTCATTTGTGAATTTTGGTGAAAATACTTAGATGAAGACAGCTCCTGGATGAAGACAGCTCCTGCACTTCTTTCATCCCAAGTCAAGCACTGTTTGTAACATATCATATGTTTTGCAGATATTATACGAATTGCAATTTGTAACATATTGTACGAAATGGATGATGGACATGCAAATTAATACATACCATACGAAACCTGACATATCATGCTATTTGTAGTGTCCCGGATTTACATTTACTATGTTACATCTACTGCTGAGTCCAGGTTGAAACCCAGGACCAGGCACTAAATCCATTGGCTATGTTGTCTGAAAACCTCTACCTGTTTAGCCTTAAAGGAGTCCACCACCAATTTCCACCTCCCACACCTCTGCAAGAAGACACGATTCCATCCACCTGTCCATCATCCATTTACATATTTACATAATAGCCTACAGTCGGGTCACTACAATATGCAGATACAGATTGCACCTTCAAACAATTTTTGAGTTTTGAGTAGGTCTACACATCACCTATTGATGATCAATCGGCCTATAATGAATTGATACAATTATTCAATGCCATGTAAAAATGGTTAACAATGATTTTTTAATGCCAAAAACCCTATTGTAGCGACCCCATTAAGAGGTTCAGACTTCTTGCTATAACGGTTAAGCTGTTTGCTTGACAATCGCTTGACCCGGAGTCGTGTCCCGGTCGGGACTACCCCGCTAATTTGTTACATTGGTGTCAGAAGTGAAACAGCAGCCGTGAGGCCATCAGAGAGGCGTGTACAGGTGACAGACTTGACATATAGAATACAATATAGTGCAGTATCTGTCATAAGTTTTCACATATCAGTATGGCTTATAAAGGAACATTGATTGATACATACTGTATCTGTTTTGCAGGATATACTGTCTGAATTGGGCTACTATGCTTTTCTATTAGCCTAGTGTCATATCTGATGTGCTTCTGGTTCTGCGTCATTTGCTTTGGGGTATTAGGCTGAGTATCTCCGGATACTGGAGTGAGTAGTCGTGCTGGACTTCGCTCCGCGGATAATATTACATTTCATTACATTACAACGGAACGATTTGATTTCATTAGCTAGCTAGCTACATAGTTGTCTTTGCTGTCTTTGTATCAAGGATAAAGGTGTAGCTTTGAGAAACTAACAAGGTTAGCTAGCCAGCTGTATTCGTTCGCAGCGACGCAGTTTTCCAAACGGCGTCAACACCACAACACCACAGCCACTGCTAGCTAGCCAACTTACCAACTAGCAGTACTGTAGAAACTAAATACATTACAACGGAACGATTTGATTAGTGTAATGTTAGCTAGCTACATAGTTGTCTTTGTATCAAAGATAAAGGTAAACGCAGCCATTGCTAGCTAGCCAACTCTACCAGCTAGCAGTACTGTATCATTTTTAGTCAATAAGATTTTTGCAACGTAAGCTTAACTTTCTGAACTTTCGAGATGTGTAGCCCACTTGTGTAGCTAGCAGGACTGACTTTGTGTTACCTAGCCAACGTTTAATTACTTCTGCGTTATGAAAGGAACTAGACACGGACACGAATGATCCATTGGTAGTTTGTTGTAACCAAGTATTGGTGCGAACCGTGTGTTATTGGATGCTAGCATGCTAGTTAGCTACGGCGTCATAGGATACGGTGCACTGGGTGGGTTTCGCGGAAGAATACTGTACCAAGTTATCTAGCTGAATAAACTAAGTTTGAGCCTATTCCTGGAAACATTGAACCACTGTAGTTTACATCAATTATAATTTCTAAAGTGGAAATTGGAAAAGTTATATATGAGTGTTTCAGTGAATGGTTAGTGAGGGAGGCCCTGCTCTCTCGCTTCCCCAGTTGTTTAATTAATTTTCATTCCAATCTCCTTTGCATTAGCGTAGCCTCTCCTGTAGCCTGTCAACTATGTGTCTGTCTATCCCTATTCTCTCCTCTCTGCACAGGCCATACAAACGCTTCACACCGCGTGACCGCTGCCAATCTAACCTGGTGGTCCCAGCGCACACGACCCACGTGGAGTTCCAGGTCTCCGGCAGCCTCTGGAACTGCCGGTCTGCGGACAACAAGGCAGAGTTCATCTCAGCCTATGCTATCCTCCAGTCCCTCGACTTCTTGGCGCTGACGGAAACATGGATTACCACAGAAAACACTGCTACCCCTACTGCTCTCTCCTCGTCTGACCACGTGTTCTTGCACACCCCGAGAGCTTCTGGTCAGCGGGGTGGTGGCACTGGGATCCTCATCTCTCCCAAGTGGACATTCTCTCTTTCTCCCCTGACCCATCTGTCTATCTCCTCCTTTGAATTCCATGCTGTCACAGTTACCAGCCCTTTCAAGCTTAACATCCTTATCATTTATCGCCCTCCAGGTTCCCTTGGAGAGTTCCTCAATGAGCTTGACACCTTGATAAGTTCCTTTCCTGAGGATGGCTCACCCCTCACAGTTCTGGGTGACTTTAACCTCCCTACGTCTACCTTTGACTCATTTCTCTCTGCCTCCTTCTTTCCACTCCTCTCCTCTTTTGACCTCACCCTCTCACTGCCCCCCCCTACTCACAAGGCAGGCAATACGCTTGACCTCATCTTTACTAGATGCTGTTCTTCTACTAATCTCACTGCAACTCCCCTCCAAGTCTCCGACCACTACCTTGTATCCTTTTCCTTCTTGCTCTCCTCCAACACTACTCACTCTGCCCCTACAAGGATGGTATTGCGCCGTCGCAACCTTCGCTCTCTCTCTCCTGCTACTCTCTCCTCTTCCATCCTATCATCTCTTCCCTCTGCTCAATCCTTCTCCAACCAATCTCCTGATTCTGCTTCCTCAACCCTCCTCTCCTCCCTTTCTGCATCCTTTGACTCTCTATGTCCCCTATCCTCCCGGCCGGCTCGGTCCTCCCCTCCTGCTCGATGGCTTGACGACTCATTGCGAGCTCACAGAACAGGGCTCCAGGCAGCCGAGCGGAAATGGTGGAAAACTAGCCTCCCTGCGGACCTGGCATCTTTTCACTTCCTCCTCTCTACATTTTCTTCCTCTGTTTCTGCTGCTAAAGCCACTTTCTACCATTCTAAATTCCAAGCATCTGCCTCTAACCCTAGGAAGCTCTTTGCCACCTTCTCCTCCCTCCTGAATCCTCCTCCCCCTCCCCCCCCTCCTCCCTCTCTGCGGATGACTTCGTCAACCATTTTGAAAAGAAGGTTGACGACATCCGATCCTCGTTTGTTAAGTCAAACGACACCGCTGGTCCTGCTCACATTGCCCTACCCTATGCTTTGACCTCTTTCTCCCCTCTCTCTCCAGATGAAATCTTGCGACTTGTGACGGCCGTCCGCCCAACAACCTGCCCGCTTGACCTTATCCCCTCCTCTCTTCTCCAGACCATTTCCGGAGACCTTCTCCCCTACCTCACCTCGCTCATCAACTCATCCTTGACCACTGGCTACGTCCCTTCCGTCTTCAAGAGAGCGAGAGTTGCACCCCTTCTCAAAAAACCTACACTCGATCCCTCCGATGTCAACAACTACAGACCAGTATCCCTTCTTTCTTTTCTCTCCAAAACTCTTGAGCGTGCCGTCCTTGGCCAGCTCTCTTGCTATCTCTCTCAGAATGACCTTCTTGATCCAAATCAGTCAGGTTTCAAGACTGGTCATTCAACTGAGACTGCTCTTCTCTGTGTCACGGAGGCTCTCCGCACTGCTAAAGCTAACTCTCTCTCCTCTGCTCTCATCCTTCTAGACCTATCTGCTGCCTTTGATACTGTGAACCATCAGATCCTCCTCTCCACCCTCTCCGAGTTGGGCATCTCCGGCATGGCTCACTCTTGGATTGCGTCCTACCTGACAGGTCGCTCCTACCAGGTGGCGTGGCGAGAATCCGTCTCCGTACCACGTGCTCTCACCACTGGTGTCCCCCAGGGCTCAGTTCTAGGCTCTCTCCTATTCTCGCTATACACCAAGTCACTTGGCTCTGTCATATCCTCACATGGTCCCTCCTATCATTGGTACACAGACGACACACAATTAATCTTCTCCTTCCCCATTCTGGCGAATCGCATCTCTACATGTCTGGCAGACATATCAGTGTGGATGACAGATCACCACCTCAAGCTGAACCTCGGCAAGACGGAGCTGCTCTTCCTCCCGGGGAAGGACTGCCCGTTCCATGATCTCGCCATCACGGTTGACAACTTCATTGTGTCCTCCTCCCAGAGTGCTAAGAGCCTTGGCGTGACCCTGGACAACACTCTGTCGTTCTCCGCTAACATCAAGGCGGTGACCCGATCCTGTAGGTTCATGCTCTACAACATTCGCAGAGTACGACCCTGCCTTACACAGGAAGCGGCGCAGTCCTAATCCAGGCACTTGTCATCTCCCGTCTGGATTACTGCAACTCGCTGCTGGCGAGGCTCCCTGCCTGTGCCATTAAACCCTTACAACTCATCCAGAACGCCGCAGCCCGTCTGGTGTTCAACCTTCCCAAGTTCGCTCACGTCACCCCGCTCCTCCACACACTCCACTGGCTTCCAGTTGAAGCTCGCATTTGCTACAAGACCATGGTGCTTGCCTACGGAGCTGTGAGGGGAACGGCACCTCCCTACCTTCAGGCTCTGATCAGTCCCTACACCCAAAGAAGGGCACTGCGTTCATCCACCTCTGGCCTGCTCGCCTCCCTACCTCTGCGGAAGCACAGTTCCCGCTCAGCCCAGTCAAAACTGTTTGCTGCTCTGGCACCCCAATGGTGGAACAAGCTCCCTCACGACGCCAGGACAGCGGAGTCAATCCCCACCTTCCATAGACACCTGAAACCCCACCTCTTTAAGGAATACCTGGGATAGGATAAAGTAATCCTTCTAACCCCCCACCCCCAAAAAAGATATAGATGTACTATTGTAAAGTGGTTGTTCGACTAGATATCATAAGGTGAATGCACCAATTTGTACGTCGCTCTGGATAAGAGCGTCTGCTAAATGACGTAAATGTAAATGTATCTGTAAAGCACTTTGTGACAACCGTTAATGTAAAAAGAGCTTTGTAAAATAAATGTGATCGTTTGACTATCAGAATTCCACACCTGAAGTTACCCCTGGATTGGTATTCTAATCTATACTATTCTATTTGAGTTCAGAAATGCAAACACTCCGTAGCCCTAACCATCACCCTTCTAAAGGTTCTCTGGTGTTGCAACGACTGCAGCCGTGGCCCGCTAGCTGTCTAGAGCATATCGGACTGTTAGCTTAAGAGACCCAACGGACAAATTCTTTGGCCACTATAACTATTTTGCCAATTGGCCTCGACCCTTTTACCACACGGAGCCCTGCTGATCCACGATGACTGGTCTGCCGACGTAACAGCAAGAGGGGGCTACAACTGACTTCTTCCATCGCGACGTCCCTCTAAGGCCCTTTTGCTAGCCCGCTAGCTGCCTGAAACCCCGTGTCTCCAGCCCGCCAAGCCACTCACTGGACCCCTATGATCACCCGGCTACGCATGCCTCTCCCTAATGTCGATATGCCTTGTCCATCGCTGTTTTGGTTAGTATTTATTGCCTTATTTCACTGTAGAGCCTCTATCCCAGCTCAATACTCCTTAGTTAACCCTTTAGTTCCACCTCCCACACATGCGGTGACCTCACCTGGTTTAAATGATGTTCCTAGAGACAATATCTCTCTCATCATCACTCAATGCATAGGTCTACCTCAACTGTATTCACATCCTACCATACCTTTGTCTGTACATTATGCCTTGAATCTATTCTACCGTGCCCAGATACCTGCTCCTTTTACTCTGTTCCGAACGTACTAGACGACCAGTTCTTATAGCCTTTAGCCATACCCTTATCCTACTCCTCCTCTGGTGATGTAGAGGTTAATCCAGGCCCTGCAGTACCTAGCTCCACTTCCATTCGCAAGGCGCTCTCATTTGTTGACTTCTGTAACCGTAAAAGCCTTGGTTTCTTGCATGTTAACATTAGAAGCCTCCTCCCTAAGTTTGTTTTATTCACTGCATTAGCACAGTCAGCCAACCCAGATGTCCTAGCCGTGTCTGAATCCTGGCTTAGGAAGAACACCAAAAACCCTGAAATGTCCATCCCTAACTATGACATTTTCCGACAAGATAGAACTGCCAAAGGGGGCGGAGTTGCAATCTACTGCAGAGAGAGCCTGCAGAGTTCTGTCTTACTATCCAGGTCTGTGCCCAAACAATTTGAGCTTCTACTTTTAAAAATCCACCTTTCCAGAAACAAGTCTCTCACCGTTGCTGCTTGCTATAGACCACCTTCTGCCCCCAGCTGTGCCCTAGACACCATATGTGAATTGATTGCCCCCCATCTATCTTCAGAGCTCGTGCTGTTAGGTGACCTAAACTGGGACATGCTTAACACCCCGGCAATCCTACAATCTAAGATTGATGCCCTCAATCTCACACAAATTATCAATGAACCCACCACACGGGCACCCTCATAGATATCATCCTAACCAACCTGCCCTCCAAATACACCTCTGCTGTCTTCAGCACCCCTCATCACTGTCAAACACTCCCTAAAACACTTCAGCGAGCAGGCCTTTCTAATCGACCTGGCCCGGGTATCATGGAAGGATATTGACCTCATTCTGTCAGTAGAGGATGCCTGCTTATTCTTTAAAAGTGTTTTTCTCACCATCTTAAATAAGCATACCCCATTCAAAAAATGTAGAACCAGGAACAGATATAGCCCTTGGTTCACTCCAGACCTGACTGCCCTTGACCAGCACAAAAACATCCTGTGGCGGACTGCACTAGCATCGAATAGCCCCGCAATATGCAACTTTTCAGGGAAGTTAGGAACCAATATACCCCTACCCTGGTCAACAGCCCTATGCCCCCCACAGCAACTTGCCCAAGCCTCCCCATTTCTCCTTCACCCAAATCCAGATAGCAGATGTTCTGAAAGAGCTGCAAAATTTGGACTCCTACAAATCAGCCCGGCTAGACAATCTGGACCCTCTTTCTAAAATTGTCAGCCGAAATTATTGCAACCCCTATTACTAGCCTGTTCAACCTCTCTTTCGTATCGTCTGAGATCCCCAAAGATCGGAAAGCTGCCACGGTCATCCCCCTCTTCAAAGGGGGAGACACTCTAGACCCAAACTGCTACAGACCTATATCTATCCTACCCTGCCTTTCTAAGGTCTTCGATAGCCAAGTTAACAAACAGATCACCGACCATTTCGAATCCCACCGTACCTTCTCCGCTATGCAATCTGGTTTCCGAGCTGGTCATGGGTGCACCTCAGCCACGCTCAAGGTCCTAAACAACATCATAAGCACCATCGATAAGAGACAATACTGTGCAGCTGTATTCATCGACCTGGCCAAGGCTTTCAACTCTGTCAATCACCACATTCTTATCGGCAGACTCAACAGCCTTGGTTTCTCAAATGACTGCCTCGCCTGGTTCACCAACTACTTCTCAGATAGAGTTCAGTGTGTCAAATCAGAGGGCCTGTTGTCAGGACCTCTGGCAGTCTCTATGGGGGTGCCACAGGGTTCAATCCTCGTGCCAACTCTTTTCTCTATATACATCAATGATGTCGTTCTTGCTGCGGGTGATTCTCTGATCCACGTCTACGCAGACAACACCATTCTGTATACTTCTGGCCCTTCTTTGGACACTGTGTTAACTAACCTCCAGACGAGCTTCAATGCCATACAACTCTCCTTCCGTGGCCTCCAACTGCTCTTAAATGCAAGTAAAACTAAATCAAATCAAATCAAATCAAATGTATTTTTATATAGCCCTTCGTACATCAGCTGATATTCTCAAAGTGCTGTACAGAAACCCAGCCTAAAACCCCAAACAGCAAGCAAAGCATGTGAAAGAAGCACGGTGGCTAGGAAAAACTCCCTAGGAAAAACTCCCTAGAAAGGCCAAAAACCTAGGAAGAAACCTAGAGAGGAACCAGGCTATGAGGGGTGGCCAGTCCTCTTCTGGCTGTGCAGGGTGGATATTATAACAGAACATGGTCAAGATGTTAAAATGTTCATAAATGACCAGCATGGTCAAATAATAATAATCATAGTAGTTGTCGAGGGTGCAACAAGCACGTCCGGTAAACAGGTCAGGGTTCCATAGCCGCAGGCAGAACAGTTGAAACTGGAGCAGCAGCACGGCCAGGTGGACTGGGGACAGCATACCAGGTAGTCCTGAGGCATGGTCCTAGGGCTCAGGTCCTCCGAGAGAAAGACAGAAAGAGAGAAAGAATTAGAGAGAGCATATTTAAATACACACAAGACACCGGATAAGACAAGAGAAATACTCCAGATGTAACAGACTGACCCTAGCCCCCCGACACATAAACTACTGCAGCATAAATACTGGAGGCTGAGACAGGAGGGATCAGAAGACACTGTGGCCCCATCCGATGATACCCCCGGACAGGGCCAAACAGGCAGGATATAACCCCACCCACTTTGCCAAAGCACAGCCCCCACACCACTAGAGGGATGTCTCCAACCACCAACTTACCGTCCTAAGACAAGGCCGAGTATAGCCCACAACGATCTCCGCCATGGCACAACCCAAGGGGGGGGCGCCAACCCAGACAGGAAGACCACGTCAGTGACTCAACCCACTCAAGTGACGCACCCCTCCCATGGACGGCATGGAAGAACACCAGTAGGCCAGTGACTCAGCCCCTGTAAAAGGGTTAGAGGCAGAGAATCCCAGTGGAAAGAGGGGAACCGGCAAGGCAGAGACAGCAAGGGCGGTTCGTTGCTCCAGCCTTTCCGTTCACCTTCACACTCCTGGGCCAGACTATACTTAATCATAGGACCTACTGAAGAGATAAGTCTTCAGTAAAGACTTAAAGGTTGAGACTGAGTCTGCGTCTCTCACATTGGTAGGCAGACCATTCCATAAAAATGGAGCTCTATAGGAGAAAGCCCTACCTCCAGCCGTTTGCTAGGGACAATTAGGAGGCCTGCGTCTTGTGACCGTAGCGTACGTGTAGGTATGTACGGCAGGACCAAATCGGAAAGATAGGTAGGAGCAAGCCCATGTAATGCTTTGTAGGTTAGCAGTAAAACCTTGAAATCAGCCCTTGCCTTAACAGGAAGCCAGTGTAGGGAGGCTAGCACTGGAGTAATATGATCACATTTTTTGGTTCTAGTCAGGATTCTAGCAGCCGTATTTAGCACTAACTGAAGTTTATTTAGTGCTTTATCCGGGTAGCCGGAAAGTAGAGCATTGCAGTAGTCCAGCCTAGAAGTAACAAAAGCATGGATTAATTTTTCTGCGTCATTTTTGGACAGAAAATGTCTGATTTTTGCAATATTACGTAGATGGAAAAAAGCTGTCCTTGAAACAGTCTTGATATGTTCTTCAAAAGAGAGATCAGGGTCCAGAGTAACGCCAAGGTCCTTCACAGTTTTAAATGCATGCTCTTCAAACGATCCCTGCCCACACGTCCATTATCACTACTCTGGACGGTTCTGACTTAGAATATGTGGACAACTACAAATACCTAGGTGTCTGGTTAGACTGTAAACCCTCCTTCCAGACTCACATTAAGCATCTCCAATCCCAAATTAAATCTAGAATCGGCTTCCTATTTCGCAACAAAGCATCCTTCACTCATGCTGCCAAACATACCCTCATAAAACTGACTATCCTACCAATCTTTGACTTCGGCGATGTCATTTACAAAATAGCCTCCATTACTCTAGTCAGCAAATTGGATGCAGTCTATCACAGTGCCATCCATTTTGTCACCAAAGCCCCATATACTACCCACCACTGCGACCTGTATGCTCTCGTTGGCTGGCCCTCGCAGCATATTCGTCGCCAAACCCACTGGCTCCAGGTCATCTATAAGTCTTTGCTAGGTAAACCCCCGCCTTATCTCAGCTCACTGGTCACCATAGCAGCACCCACACGTAGCACGTGCTCCAGTAGGTATATTTCACTGGTCACCACCATAGCCAATTCCCCCTTTGGCCGCCTTTCCTTTCAGTTCTCTGCTGCCAATGACTGGAACAAACTGCAAAAATCACTGAAGCTGGAAAATAATATCTCCCTCACTAGCTTTAAGCACCAACTGTCAGAGCAGCTCACAGATCACTGCCTTTGTACTTAGCCCATCTGTAAATAGCCCATCCAACTACCTCATCCCCTCATTGCTTTATCTTGGCCAGGTTGCAGTTGTAAATGAGAACTTGTTCTCAACTAGCCTACCTGGTTAAATAAAGGTGAAAAAAAAAAAAAAATTGCAGTGGTTCCCAACTAGGGGTAGAATGTCCTTGAGGGGCTACTTCAGGGGTACTTCAGGGTTACAGGGAAAGCAACATTCAGTTGGTGGTACAGTAAGCAAAAAAGGTTGGGAACCACTGAACTACCTTTAGAGAGAGGGTACCTTCAGAGAGTTAGATACAAGCCAGTAAGCAAATAAGCAAAGTTCACACACACCTTAACTTAAAGTTCTTTATGCATTGACCAAAGGTGTTACGTATACAGGTATCCTGTGTGTGTATCCTGTATGTGTATTTCTTTTCTGTCCTTCTCCTCCTCACAGGTGACAATCATCACTCCCCAATCAGTCATCAATCAGTCCCCAATCAGAAGACACCTGTTCCTTTTTCCTCAACCAATCACATCCCCTTTCCCTTGGTTTAAAAACCCAGTCAGTTGTTTTCTCCCCAGATCAATCTCTCTGTAGCTCATTCTCACGCTGTGTTCAATCTCTCTCTCTCTCTCTCTCTCTCTCTCTCTCTCTCTCTCTCTCTCTCTCTCTCTCTCTCTCTCTCTCTCTCTCTCTCTCTCTCTCTCTCTCTCTCTCTCTCTCTCTCTCTCTCTCTCCTCTCTCTCTCTCTCTCTCTCTCTCTCTCTCTCTCTCTCTCTCTCTCTCTCTCTATAACTACATGTCACATTTGTTGGGTTATCCTGTGAGTATTGTTTTTTTGGTGGGAAAAGGGGGTACCAAGACAAGTCGCCCATGGGCATATATTACCCGTAGGTAAACGTTGTCTAAATACCCTAGTTGGAACTGGGCGGACCACCCACTGTATTTTTGGTTAGTTAGCTAGCTGTTGTTGAAGTAGGCTAGTCTAGTTTAGGGGTGTTTTGGATTATTGTTTCTTTGCTTGGGTCCAGATCAGCCCCTTTTCTCACACCCCATTACCGTGTGTTTAGTAATAAACCTTTAGAGTTTGACGGTAAATTTAAGTTGTCTGTGGTTTTTGTTCTCACTGTTACTTGTCACGATTATAATTTGCATGATTTATGTTACGGGTCTCGTCTCCATCCCCACTAGACTGCAAGGCCAAAAGGGATTCGTAACATAAGTGGGGGCTCATCCGGGATCTGTCATTACTGACACCCATGCCGCTCATGCAGATTGTGATAGTGGTTAGTTCAGTGTTGAGCGTCATAGCATTAGTGTTTGTTATTGGTTGGCTCTTGTGTTTTGGTGTAGTAGTTAAAGATGGCTACTTTTGTGAAATCCTTTTTGGATAACCCGTCGTGGGAGGTGTTTGATAAATGTCGTAAGATTAATTTAATGACCTTGGCAGACCATTTTTCATTGTCTATTTCACACAGTTTAGTTAAGGCGGAGGTTAAGAAACTAGAGTTAAATATTTTGTTAAAAGAGCAGGTGCTTGTGTTACCGCTGCCTGAGCCTACTACCCCTGTTAGGGATGTTGTGGCTCCAGTAAGCCCCTCGGTGTCTGAGACCGAGGGCGAGGCTAAAGCTCCAGCCACTTTGCCTCGTTTTGATCCCCTCTCCCCACTGTCAACCGGTGATGCCAGGAAGGATGTCCGTTCAATACAGTTCCAACTGAAGGCGGAAGAGAGAGCCCAAATTAGGCGAGAGAATCTCCAGTTGGAGATGTGTAAAATTGAGGCTGAAAGAGAACAGCGGCAGTTAGAAATGTGTAAAATAGAGGCAGAAAGAGAACAGCGGCAGGTGGATTTCAACATGCGCCAGATGGAACTGGAGGCAGAGACAGCGAGGCTAGCCTTCGTTCCTGCTGTGCCTGTTAGTGAGACGTCCTCACCAGCTGTAGCTTCCAACACGTTTAACATTAGTAGGCAGATTGCCTTGGTACCTTTGTTTAGAGAGTCAGAGGTTGACTCCTATTTTTGTGTATTTGAACGTATAGCATTGAAATGGCCTGAAGAAGTATGGTGTTTATTACTTCAGTGTAAACTAACTGGTAAAGCCCAAGAGGTTTTATCAGCGCTACCTTTGGAAGACAGTTTGAACTATGATGTGGTCAAAGCTACTGTTCTTCGTGCTTATGAGCTTGTGCCTGAGGCATACCGACAGAGATTGAGGTCTCATAGAAAGTCTGCTAGTAAGACTTATGTGGAATTTGCTAGAGACAAGGGAAATCTGTTTGATTCAAAATTTATCAAACAGATTTCCCTTGTCTCTAGCAAATTCCACATAAGTCTTTTAAAAAATATTTAACTCTCTAATCAGTAAGGTAACTTATTTCAACTCTCTCCGGGAGTTAATCTTGTTGGAAGAGTTTAAAAATTGCTTACCCAAACGCATTGTAGTTTACCTAAATGAACAGAAGGTATCCTCCCTGACAGAGGCGTCTGTGTTGGCAGACGAGTTTGTGTTGACGCACACGAGCGTGTTTTCGGCTCATACTGAGAGTAGAGCCACTGAGTTGCCTACTTTTAGTCCTAGTCGGCCAGTAGTATATCAAGCACGCCAGAAAAATGAGCGTTCCTGTTTCTATTGTCATAAAGTGGGACATATGATTAATGATTGCTTCCTACTAAAACGCAAACAAGGGATGCCTATTTGTGCCAAGCCGCCAACAGGTGTTGGGCTAATTCGTACGGTTGTGAGGTCTGAAACGAAACAAGTGCCTCAGGGTAAATGTAGTTTGAAAGTCTCAGTACCCGACCGCAGTTACGAACCGTTCATTTTCGAGGGGTTTGTGTCCATAGCGAATGACGAAGCATCTCAGCGCCCGGTTAAAATCCTTAGAGATACTGGTGCGGCGCAGTCGTTTATATTGTCTGATGTGTTGCCCTTATCCGAAAATACATACTGTGGTTCCAGTGTGTTAGTTCAGGGTATTGAAATGGGTTTTGTCCCAGTGCCGTTGCACTTTGTGAATGTACACTCTGAGTTAAGTGGAATATTCAGAGTGGGGGTACGTCCTATGTTGCCAGTAAAAGGTGTGACCTTTATAATGGGTAACGATATTGCCGGAGGAAAGGTAGTACCCGTATTGGAAGTGTTGGATAAAAGTGACCACTCTCTCTCCAATGAGTTGGCACAGAGTTATCCCCATGTGTTCCCCGCTTGTGCTGTCACTCGTGCTCAGGCAAGACAAGTGGGTGACGTGATAGATTTGTCGAACACTGTTCTGTTCAAAGAAGATGATCAAGAGGATGGGTTGTGTGCTACCTCTGAGAAGCTGATCACCTCTGACAAACAGCCCAGGGAAGAATCAAAGTATGTTGAACTTATTGCTGAGGCAATCATACAGTTACCGGTCACTCGTGAGCAGCTGATTGCTAACCAGAAGGTTGACAACAAGCTTGCTAAATGTTTTTCTAGTGTTGTCTCATTGGAAGAGGTAAAGAAGAAGGTGGCTTACTTCCTTGATGGTAATCTCCTCATGCGTAAATGGACATCTCATGTAGACGCGGATGCAGATTGGAATGCTGTTTACCAAATAGTGATTCCTACAGCCTTTCGACACAATGTGTTATCCCTTGCTCATGATCACCAGTGGTCTGGTCATTTAGGAATCACAAAGACTTATGATCGGATCCTTCGACATTTCTTTTGGCCAGGTTTAAAACAAGATGTGGCTCAGTTCTGTCGGACATGCCACACATGTCCGATAACAGGAAAACCAAATCAGGTTATTCCTCCAGCTCCTCTTTGTCCTATACCTGTCATAGGTGAACCATTTGAACATGTGGTGGTTGATTGTGTTGGACCGTTACCGAAGACAAAATCGGGTAACCAGTTTCTGTTAACGATAATGTGTATGGTAACAAGATACCCGAAGCCATTCCTCTGAGAAGGATTACAGCTTCGGTGGTGAGTAAAGCCTTAATTACGTTCTTCACGACATTTGGGTTACCTAAGGTGGTACAAACTGATCAAGGTACAAATTTCCTGTCAAAGCTCTTCAAGCAGGTGTTAAAATCCTTGTCAGTTACGAACCGCGTGTCAAGCGCATATCACCCAGAGTCTCAGGGTGCACTTGAACATTGGCATCAGACACTGAAGTCTATGCTACGTAAATATTGTTTGGAATCTGAGAAAGATTGGCATGAGGGAGTTCCTCTAGTTTTGTTTGCTGCTCGTGAAACTGTACAGCAGTCCCTAGGATTCAGCCCGGCTGAACTAGTGTTTGGTCACACAGTGAGAGGACCAATGAAAGTCCTTAAAGAACAATTTTTGTCCCAAGAGTTGTGTACGGGAGAAGAGAATGTGTTGGACTATGTTAGTCGCTTTCGTGAGCGCCTACACCAAGCCTGTGCTCTCGCTAAGGAAGCTCTGTCTTCCTCACAGAGGAGTATGAAAAGACACTATGATAAACAGGCGGTTTCTCGTCCACTACAGCCAGGTGACCAAGTACTGGTGTTATTGCCTTTTCCAGGATCTTCACTGTCAGCTCGTTTTTCTGGTCCTTATTTGATTGAAAATAAGTTAAGTGAAACTGACTATGTGCTTCAAACTCCTGATAGAAAACGCCAATCTCGCGTTTTCAGCACACCCCTATTATAGACAGAAGGCACAAACATGACTTTACCAGGGGTCAACAAGTTGAGCCAAGAGAGAGTATAGATGGTGGATTAGAGTTAGCCATCCACACGTTACGAAGTAGCTTACATTAGTGAATATGTTGTGAAAATGACCACATAACTTAGTCCTCCAATCAGGGTATTTTATTTCCCCAACTTTGTGTGGATGTTTTTTATGCTACATCTTACATTCAAATAGGATGTAAAGTCAATTCTATTCATGGATAGAATAGATTTCTGTTTCTAGACAACGTAAACCATGTAAATACAGTGCCTTACTTTCAAACATTCAGACCCAGACAGAGTTGTGAAAAACCCCTAAAATCAATCCTCATATTTCCCTGACTGACACAGGGTGTCGAGGGTGAGGAACAGAATGGAGCACCTCAAGAGGTTTAAAGCACATGTGTGTTATATTTTCTAACAGCAAGACTAAGTCTTTAGCCTACATTTCACCATAAAAACTAGACAGTGTGAGTAATATCTCTTGAGGCAACATGGCATTAAAGGGATAGTTCACCATTTTTTGTGTATTTTCAACTTCCCTATGGTGTTACCTAGGGTGTCCAGGTTCTTCCCTAGGTAAGTCAAAAATAAGATACAATTTCCAGAAGTGAACTTTCCCTTTAAAGAATGTGTTGGTCATCTTAAGAACCAGGCAGTCTTATAAAAGTTGTGTTACCCTGTTCAGACATTGCATGCATCAACCAATGATTGCATGCCACGTCATCGACTGTGCAGTCGGGCACCAGATTGCTATGACATATGATGTGGTTAGCTGATATGTAAAATACTTATCCAGGCATTGTAAGATCTGACATGCGTCAGCAATGTCTGAGCAGGGGAACAGAACCTTTATGACTGCCGTGAGTCATCACTTTTAAACATTAATCCTTTATACTGACCTTGCCATGACTGCACAAAGAGTACAAACAAAATAATGATATATAAAACACACTGCACAGTCATATCGGGAGAATATATTCACTTGGTCAACTGAACAGTGAAAACACAGCTTTTAAAAATACAACAAAATTGCACAGGTATAAACACTTCAAAAATGAATTGTAAAAAAAAAAAAAAATCCATATGAGGTGGCAAATTTGTACAATTATTTTGGTTTTCAGCATTCACTTGCTAATTGAACTTCAACAATTAAAAAAACTATTATACTTTCGAAAATCAGCTAATTAATTCATAGCACTTGATTATAAATGTCGCACCTTTTTCTTTGTTTACTTAACAAAGAATATGAAAAAGAAACCCATGAATTCGCGATGGTGAATATTATATTTGTATATAATGGTTTATATTTGTTTTAGCTTTGGTCTGGAGATGTGGAAACATGAAAGTAACTGCTCCTTGATCAATCTGAAATTACAGCACTTTAAAAGTATAGCTTCATGTCTCTGGTCAGTGTCCAAGTTGCGTGCATGCAAACGGGTGTTCCTGGGCAGACAGCCTGCTACTGTGTGTGTGCAAACGGGTGTTCCTGGGCAGACAGCCTGCTACTGTGTGTGTGCAAACGGGTGTTCCTGGGCAGACCAGCCTGCTACTGTGTGTGCAAACGGGTGTTCCTGGGCAGACAGCCTGCTACTGTGTGTGTGCAAACGGGTGTTCCTGGGCAGACAGCCTGCTACTGTGTGTGTGCAAACGGGTGTTCCTGGGCAGACAGCCTGCTACTGTGTGTGTGCAAACGGGTGTTCCTGGGCAGACAGCCTGCTACTGTGTGTGTGCAAACGGGTGTTCCTGGGCAGACAGCCTGCTACTGTGTGTGTGCAAACGGGTGTTCCTGGGCAGACAGCCTGCTACTGTGTGTGTGCAAACGTTTGTTCTTGGGCAGACAGCCTGCTACTGGGACTAACCATCCTCGTCCTCCCCTTTTTCTGAGTCTACTTGGTGTGGTCCTGTACCCACTGGCAGAGCCTAAGGCAGTAAGAGGTGGGGCTGACGGTGGAGAAGGCCTGCCCTGGGTGCCGCAGTCTCTTCCACCAATGCTCCAGCCTCTTCTTGAAGCTGTAGACAGTGAAGATGTCAATGATGCCCACAAAGTAGCGATGCTCCGGTCCGTCAATGACGTGTAGTGGGTTCTTGAAGTTGGGCAGCAGCCGTCGGTTCTGGGCCTGGAAGTCCCTGAGCACCATCGAATCTGTGACCGACCCGGCCGGCTGCTCAGTACAGGTTCTCCCGGAAAGGGCACTGCCCGGGTCACTTCCTCCCCGTGACTCGGCAACGCTGCAACTTCCTGTCCCGCCATCCATCTCTGACACCGACAGGGTGGAGTCTTCCTCTGGGACCACCCCTGGAACAGTGGGCATGCCCGCATGGGTGGGGCTTGAGCCAGTGATCACTGACCTGAGAGGTTAAAGAGGAGAGGGGGTAACCAGAGTTATTAGAAACCAACATGGCCATCTGAAAAGGTTAAAGAGGAGAGGGGGTAACCAGAGTTAATAGAAACCAACAGCCATCTGAAAAGGTTAAAGCGGGGAGAGGTGGTAAACATCAAGAAAGAATGAAAGAAAAATAAAATTTCCACCCACTTTTTTGTGCGCATGATAAGGGTGGCAAAGGAGAGGCCCTGGTGGCGTTCGTCCTGGTGCAGGGGCTGATGGCCCACCAGGAGGCTGTAGTCCAGCACGTTGAGTCTCTGCAAGAATGACGTGTCAATCTCCACCTGCCGGAGCAGCCACGGCCGCTGCTGGTCTATCAGCACAAGCATATATATGAAATAACTGCATGTACCACTTACTACCCTGTTACAGTGTAATAATATGGGTTATTAAAATGGATGTTACTATGCAAAAGCATGACCAGACTGGCCTCTCTCAATTACTACAATATACCTGTAAAGTCTTTTTTGTCATTGTAGTCAGTCATCTGGTACACATATGTGACATAACGCTTGCTGTAACATACTATGACAGGATTCGTTCCTCTTACCCAGAGTGATATACTGGCCCTTGAAATTCAAGTCCTTGAGGACAACAATAACCTGGCTACCCTCAGGGGCAGGGTCTGTCCACCGGCTCACCTCACAACCCTTGATGTCATACCTGCAACAACAGAGAACAAAGTCAGTATAACAGAATTGCTACCAGAGCCTGTAATATAGTCCCTACTCCAGACTTCTTGGTTTAACTCTGAAACAGGCTTACCTGGCATTGATTCGATCGTCAGGGTAAAAAACACTCTGCATCACAATAAAGTACTTCTGTGAAAAGGGTAAGACAAGGCATGAACAAAGTTGTAGATAATAAATAATGATCATTACACACAGTGTGGACTCTATGAATAATGAATAACAATCTATAATCAGTCTGTACCTTCCTCCTATGGGAAATGTTTATCCTGTGGACACCTTGAAAACAAACGAAAAGTCAGCTAAATGCAAAGCTATGGTAGCTAAGAGGACTAAAAACAGATACAATGATTTTCCATGAGATGAGAGTCCATCCTGTTAGTCTTACCTAAGAACTTGACCAGCAGTGAATGGGGATACTTCTCTAGGTGCTCCATGTAGATTCTCAGATTGGACAAGAGGAATTTCACCTCTCTCTTATTCTGGGTCTTCAGGAAAAAACACTTATCGTTCCTGGAAGAGGAAGACAGGTGCAGAGATCAGCACAAGGAGTGAGTTATAGTATATTTGTGTGTGTGTGTGTGTGTGTGTGTGTGTGCGCGCTTGCTTGCTTGTGTGTGTACATAAGACCTTAATGTGCTTAGTGTCTAGTGTGTTGTGTGTATTGTGTTTGGGTATAAACTTTGGCTTCAGCTGTCCCAGAACAGAGCGGCACATTTTGCTCTTCATTGTAATCAGAGGGCTGATATAAATACTATGCATACCAGTCTCTCTTGGCTAAGAGGTGAGGAGAGACTGACAGCATCACTTCTTCTTTTTATAAGAAACAATGTGTTGAAAATCCCAAATTGTTTGCATAGTCCACTTACAGAGCTCTGACGCACACACTTATCCCACCAGACATGCCACCAGGGGTCTTTTCACAGTCCCCAAATCCAGAACAAATTAAAGAAAGCGTACAGTATTCAATAGAGCCCTTATTGCATGGAACTTCCTTCCATCTCAGATTGCTCAAATAAACAGCAAACCTGATTAAAAAAAAAAACAGATAAAGCAACACCTCACGGCACAACGCCTCTCCCCTGGTTGACCTAGATAGTTTGTGTGTTTGCATTGATATGTAGGCTACGTGTGCCTTTTCAAAAAATGTATATAGTTCGGTCCTTGAGCTGTTCTTGTCTATTGATCTGAATTATGTCATTCTGTATTATGTTTCATGTTTTGTGTGGACCCCAGGAAGAGTAGCTGCTGCTTTTGCAACAGCTAATGGGGATCCTAATAAAATACCAAAATAGGAGTAACAAAGGAACTTTTCTATATTTTCACTATTGCTTTATGTCTATGTGTGGTGAGAGAGATATACACTAGCAGGAAAGTGAGAGATGACGAGAGGAGTAGAATATGCTTACGCACGTCAGAAAGAAGTCAGCCTTGCTTTTGGAGTTGCTGATGAACTGCAGGTATGAGCCATCGGAGGAGAGAGAGTGCTGATACTCCTTTTCTGTCATCCCCAGGGAGCGACGCAAGCTGGAAAACACTGGCCCTGCAAATGTCTCCATTTTAAAGTCCTACACAGAGAGAGAGAGAGAGAGAGAGAGTTATTTTGAGTTCAGATCTGATTGGTATCATCTTCAAACAGTAATGGAAATAAGGTGATAGATACAGCAGCAAGGTCATGGATGTAGGTCAGAAACAACCAGCCCAAGAATAGATCCTTGAGGAACTCCACAAGATATCTTGGCTCTATTAGATACCTGCTGTTTGCACAGACAAACTCCTCTGTATCAGTAAGAGATAGAGAGAGGAGAGAGATTTTTGGAAATCAGCATACCTTATGTATTTGAGTGACTTCCAATCTGTAATCATCTTCTGACAATTCATCCTATGATTAAAAAGAAGATGAAACCGGAATAATGGTTACCTGTAACATATACCAATTATGCAAATCAATAAACATTTCCAAGTGGTCTATAATCACTGTGGGTCAGATATATCTAACATTTTGCATTCTAAAAAGAAGGCATTTGTTTTATGTTTTCACTATTTTAAATGTTGTATTCACAACTAACATTCTGTGGATGTTCTACACAGATACATTTTTAAATATGAAAAAAAGACAATTAACAGCAATGACAGTCCACCAACAACAAAAAATTACAGATACCTTTCATTTACATTTACGTCATTTAGCAGAGCGACTTACAAATTGGTGCATTCACCTTATGATATCCAGTGGAACAACCACTTTACAATAGTAAATCGTTATCTTTTTTGGGGGGGGTTGGGGGGGGGGGTAGAAGGATTACTATATCCTATCCCAGCTATCCCTTTCCTGTTGAACTCCTCTCAGCTTTTCATGAAATCTAAACATTGCGACACACAATTAGCTAACACGCTACAAGAGGTGGATCAACAGGGTGTGTGTGTGTGTGTGTAAGATAATACGTGAGTAAGAGACAACAGACTGGACAGTCATGTATCACACGGCTGAGTCAGCAGGCTCCATTTGTGTGTGTGTGTGTGTGTGTGTGTGTGTGTGTGTGTGTGTGTGTGTGTGTGTGTGTGTGTGTGTGTGTGTGTGTGTGTGTGTGTGTGTGTGTGTGTGTGTGTGTGTGTGTGTGTGTGTGTGTAAAAAGAAAAAAATAATACTCTTATTCAGCACCATAGGATCCGGCACAGCAACCAATTGCCAATGTAAAATGGTTTCTGCAAATTAGATCTCATGATTACACCCAAATCAAAGTCCCACTTGGCTCTAATATCAGCCTGGTCGCAGAGCATTTCGTATTATTCTGTATGTAAATCCAAGACAGTCCATGTTTTTTAACCTTTATTTAACTAGACAAGTCAGTTAAGAACAAATTCTTATTTTCAATGACGGCCTACTTGTAAAGCCCCTCTGGCCAAACCGTCCCCTAGCCCGGACGACGCTGGGCCAATTGTGCAATGTCATATGGGACTCCCAAGCAAATGGTAGGGAGCAGGTTTTCAGTTTGGAATCGAAAGACGCCTCAATGATGTAAAGTCAAAATTGGGCATACGTCTTAAACAAAACAATTGTTGCAGAGAAGGTGCCATTGTAGCTAGTAGTAAGCTAACAAGTGGCTAACAAACTATGAGAATCATAACAATTTGAGCCTTTCTTATTAGAAAAGTCCAGGTAATCACTCCCTGTTCCAGTCCATTTTCTTCCGTTTGCTGCCTAATGAACATGACCCATGGTTCTTCTGTATGGGGCCTTTAGCCATGAGTAATACAGATGGATGGAACATGGCTCTATCTGATGAGCTCCTTTTGTTCATGTTACATCCCTACCCCAGTTGACCTTCTCATGGTCCTCTGGGCGAACTTGATGGGTGATGGAGGTGGAGTGAGTCAACAATTACCCGCTACCAGGAAATCAAAATGTATCCAGTTTATAACCAAACATGAAAATGTTGACAATGGCATATGACAGGTGTATGTATGTATATTGTTGTTTGTTTGGACCATTTAAAACGTGTTTTTGACTAGTTTCAGACCACTGTACATGTTTATGCATGCTGACAACACGATGCCCAGATCAAACTGTCTATCCCTTGTGAGCCTTGTAAAACATCTTAATCTAACACGTGTTTGCACTGGGTGTGACGTTTGTAAAATACCTGTACACAGGGCATTAAACACAAAGGGTTAAAAACAAGGTGTAAGTGAAGACAGTCTCGTGTTCTAACTTTGTTTTCAGTGTTTTATCCTCCACTGAAATAAACAGGTCGGATTTTTAACATGGTGCAAACATGCTTAGTAAAATTTACTTAGAATACTTGCACCACACCTAATGTGACCGACCCATGGTTGGTGCTCACCGGTGGTGGGTTGTCGATGGTGGTCTGCACGGCTGCAGAGAGGCCTTCCTTCATCATAGAGGTGAGGCTGTAGAACTCGTGCTGCTGGTCAATCTCAAACAGGCCCAGTAGCTTCCACTGCTGCCTCAGGCCCCCCCACATCGTCCTCTTCAATGTCCCAGTCCTCCGCGTCACCCCCGCCGGACCCACAGACATCTCCATCTGGGGTGGGGATGACACACACACACCAGAATGAGTGCTCAAGCACCAGCACTTGCAACCATCTCTACAAAATGCCACATCACTAAAAGGGCTGTTTGTCTCCATTAAAATGTAATGCCATTTACAAAAAAAAGACAAGTACGCAGGTAAGACCAGTTGGACCACGCAAGTTGGTCTTCCTATCGATTGACGTGTGGTAACTCATTGCTGGGCAAACCAGAGGTTGAAAATAACAGTTGTGTCGTAGAGAGACCTGGGCTGCCTGTGGCATGCAGAAAGTGACCACGGCAACAAAAGTGCAATGGCTCGATAGGCCTCAGAGAATGGAGAGATTTTATTGGCCTGATATTGACTGACAGGGAAATCAAACAGGCCACATACATTTGACCACAGAAGCCTTTCCTGTTAGGAACAAGCGAGTAGAGGGTAACTAAGGACTGTGAATATAGGCTAGTGTAGAGGGGCGGACTGGGACCAGAAATCAGCCCTGACATTTCTAACACAGCGCCCCCATTTTTTTCCTCGAGGCCCCTACACCAGGCCATTTATTCCTTGAGGCCCCCATTATTAGCCAAATAATTAAGGACTGTGAATATAGGCTAGTGTACAGGGGCGGACTGAGACCAGAAATCACTAAGGACTGTGAATATAGGCTAGTGTACAGGGACAGACTGGAACCAGAAATCAGCCCTGACATTTCTTGCACACCTGCCCCTTCTTTTCCTTAAGGTTCCCACATCGGCCCATATTTTTCCTTGAGGCCCCTCACCAGGCCATTTTTTCCTTGAGGCACCCATTATTAGCCAAATAATTAAAGACTGTGAATATAGGCTAGTGTACAGTGGCGGACTGGGATCAGAAATCACTAAGGACTGTGAATATAGGCTAGTGTACAGGGGCGGACTGGGATCAGAAATCACTAAGGACTGTGAATATAGGCTAGTGTACAGGGGCGGACTGGAACCAGAACTCTCTAAGGACTGTGAATATACTGTAGGCTAGTGTACAGGGGCAGACTGGGACCAGAAATCAGCCCTGACATTTCTAACATACCAGCCCCTTCTTTTCCTTGAGGCTCCCACACGGCCCATTTTTTCCCTCAAGGCCCCTACACCAGGCCACATTTTCTCTGAGGCCCATATTATTAGCCAAATAATGATAATTTTGAACAAAAAACCTGAGTTAGACAGGCCCACTGGGCTAAAAATGAACCAGCCAGTCCAGCCCTGCTAGTGTATCCCTCCTTCCCCCACATGGGGTATGTAAATATGAACCATCAGTGATCATGGATCAACCAGCTGTCTCCTTGACAACAAGCAGGAGAGGAACAAGTCTGTTCAAGTCCCTAGGGCCTAGATGTAGCCGTTGCTCTCAATGCGCCCCTGAAAGCCCTAGAGGCACTTTATCTGTTCAAGCACAGTGGCTGTAACTAATGAGGTCCTTGTTTTGGAGAGTACCCAGCTTCAAGCATCTATTAGCAAAATAACCGTTTAATTAGTCGTTTTATTATGTTAAATCATGATGAATCAAGGATAAACCATTGATAAAACATAGGGTAGAAAATAGGTTGTTTTTATCAACATGCAGAATCTTTGAAAGAGGACTCCAATTTGAGTATCTGCACTGCTCTATATTGGCCCACTGACCAGTGGAACCAGTTGACACCACACCACACCCACAGCAGTATACCAGCACAATAAAGTAGGCCTACACCTTTTGCCATATAGTAATACCCTATACATGTGTAGGTTATACAATAATATATGGGCTATTATAGGACTGGCCATGCAATAAAACAATAGGCTAAAAAGGGTTATTGCAAGCGCATAACGGTGATACAGCCAACAATTTCTGATAATGTTGGCCGGATGGTTTGAATATGGTGTTATTCTTTGCTGTCTAAATTAAACTTTTCACACACAATTCGGATACATCATTCTGTCGTCTATCCGGTGCCTGTCATTGCGCGCATCGGATACCGACGGGTAAATTTAGCACGAATAAAAAAACTACAGTAGGCTACGTCCATACAGTCAAAAACATATCCTAACAAAACAAGCAATATTAAAATATTTGCGTTAACATTAGTAATAGATATTCCAAAATATGAAGATTCTTGCCTCAGTTTGGCTCATCGATGCCACTAATTCAGGTCCTCCCGTGTCTGCTCTATAGTTCCCGAGATCAGCGCATTCCTCCTATCCACGATTGACATCGCAATCCGTTCTTTCAATGAATGCGCGCAAGCGGGGATGTGGCGATAATGACACTGCGCGGAACCCCCAACAAGCTGCACCAGAAATCTCCTTTCACAAAGCATTAGCTCATGTTTGTGACCTGAAAAAAACTCCTGCAAACAGATTATAAAAAACGCCATATATGTCTCATTTTACGAGGAATCGTTTGATGTGATCAATGATATGACCTAAATCGTAGATGTATAGGCTACACAATAAAACATGATTATTTTAATCAATTCTCATTATAGACCACATTCTAAACATTGAAATCCTGAATGAATTGTGCGAGAATTATCAATATAACATTTTTATTTTGTGAATACAGAGGACCTTTAACCCTATACACCATCCACATTTTTAGACCTTGTTTCACTCAACAGACTTTAGAAAATAGTCCATCATATAAGATGCTAAGTTATCTTGTACTTGAACTAGCCAAGCACTTAATGGTATTTGAAAGCATGACAGATTTCCTAATTTGCCACAATGAGTATTTAAAATACCAAGTGTTTGTGTGGACATAAATATGCTTGGATATCAATTGGCCCCATTCAGTCCGTGTAGACTACAGTTACTAACTAAACAATTGACATTGGTCATTCTTAGCAACTAAGAACTCAATAAATCTTTAAGTCTTAAAACAGTGCCTGAAAAGACATCCAAAATGTGGTGATATGGGACACAAGTGAAACTTTGATCAAATCTGATATAGTACTCTACAAAATCAGCTAATCTAATTCCTCTCCACATTATGAAGCCAGGTTTTATCTAGGGCTGACGACATACAGTGAAAGTGAATACCGACACATTGATTTCATCCCTGGCAAAGTGACAATGCTCCTTAAGGATAAATATAGCATCTGCAGCCATGCAGGGATTGACATTAAGGGTTGCCCTATTGCCTGGGTCAAGTGAAGTGAGCAGTCGCACAAGTTTGGCCTGCACCGAGTTTGCCCCAATGGGCATGTAATGAAAAATAAATACATATAGAAATCAAACTGAAAAGAATTCCAGTAGCCTAAAGCTGATCTTTCTGGTTCATTCCCATTGTTTACGCAAAAGACAAACAATTTATGGCAGTCGGGCAAGTTGAGCCTGCTATTAATGTTTTTACTGATAACAACCAAAATACAAAGAATTCCAGTACTGATCTGATTCCTTCCCTATGTGTAGGTGACAGGCAGGCCATATATGGCAGTTTGTGTGTAAATAACTAATTTACACTTTCAGGGAAGTGATCATAATCTTTAGGCAACCAAAAAAAGACTTCTGACTTGCCGGATGGGCAAGTGCCTTTCAGACTTTAACGTCAATCTCTGACATGCATTACCAACCGCAAGGTTGTGGGTCTGAATAAGGAGAAGGGATAGGTGGTGGTGTACAGCAGCTCTTCAAGTCTTGTCTTCTGTCTTTCAGTCATTAGAGGTTTTCATCAGCTGTCAGAGCGAAGCAGTCCAGACTTTATTTTTTATTTCTCCCAACGGAATGTAAGGCAAGACGCTGGACCAGGGAGGTTCTAGTGAAGCTACTGTTAGCATAACTACTAGCGCTACATCCTGACCCGTCTGACAGCGTCTCTGTGACACCATCCCTCTTAGTCCACCTTAGGCTTGCGGTTCTTCCTGGTGACCACTCCAATGAAGGTACCTGAGGAGAGGAGAATGTCTGTGGTTACTCTTAAAACGAGAAGAATAAGATCACTGTTCTCATCAAGACCAGACTGAACTACAGTGGTGGCCAAATATATTGGCACTCTTGCACTTTTCTTAATGAATTCCCCATTTCTTCTAAAATAAGTTGAAATTAAAAAATAAAGTTTGGTCTCCACACCTTTGTTCTATTGTCAACATTGCAGAACCAACGTTTTTTTGGGAGGGAAATGTTAATTAAGAAAATGTAACCAAATGGCATATACCCCGAGCTGACAAGGTAAAAATCTGTCGTTCTGACCCTGAGCAAAGCAGTTAACCCACTGTTCACTGGGTGCCGAAGATGTGGATGTTGATTAAGGCAGCCCCCCGCATCTCTCTGATTCAGAGGGGTTGGGTTAAATGTGGAAGACACATTTCAGTTGTACAACTGACTAGGTATCTCCCTTTCCCTTATATATAAAAAAAAAAAAAAGGTTTTGGATGGGATTCAGATCTGGAGCAGTCGCTGCCCACTCCAGAACAGTCCAGTGTTTATTCTTGAACCATTCCTGGGAGCTTTTTAAAAAAAAGAAGTACGTGTGTTTGGGTTGTTGTCCTGCTGGAAGACCCACAACCTTCAACAGAGACCCAGTTTTTAGACACTGGGTTGAACAATGCACTCCAAAACACCTTGATAATCTGCTGTTTTCATTATGTCTTGCACACGTTCAAGGCCCCTAGTACCAGAGGCATCAAAGCAAAGCATTCAAAGCATTAGCGAACCTCCCCCATGTTTGATTGCAGGGAGGTCCATTAGCGAACCTCCCCCATGTTTGATTGTAGGGAGGTCCATTAGCGAACCTCCCCCATGTTTGATTGTAGGGAGGTCCATTAGCGAACCTCCCCCATGTTTGATTGTAGGGAGGTCCATTAGCGAACCTCCCCCATGTTTGATTGTAGGGAGGTCCATTAGCGAACCTCCCCCATGTTTGATTGTAGGGAGGTCCATTAGCGAACCTCCCCCATGTTTGATTGTAGGGAGGTCCATTAGCGAACCTCCCCCATGTTTGATTGTAGGGAGGGGGTTCTTTTCTTTGAATGCTTCATTTGGTCGTTGGTAAACATAGGAAGACTCCAATGCTGAATGAGACAAGAAAGACCCATTGAACTTTGTAAAATCCCATCTAAACATGCCTAAATCCTGGGGAAATGTTCTGTAGACCAATGAAACAAAATGTGGCAATACATCAGCACTATGTTTACCAATTACCAAATAAAGCATTCAAAAATGTTCTGGAGTGGCCAGCGAGGAATCCAGATCTGGATCCCATCAAAAACCTTTGGGGAAATGTGAAAACAGCAGTTGGTGGAAGGCAACATTAAAAATATTGAAGAATTGGAGTCATTTGCAGGTAAAAAGGTGGCCAAATTCCCAGTAGAAAGGTATAGCAAGCTCATAGATGGCTAAAATACTTTGTTTTGTTGTTATCTTCACAAAAGGATGTTTACCAAATATTAGCTCCTGGGTGCCAAAAATTGTGTCCATGACATTTGTTTACATTTTCTTAATTAAACATTGTAAACTTAAGTTTCCCCCACATAAAATGGTTCTGCCATGTGACAATCCAATAACAATGTGTGGAGACAATGTTTTTTTAGAAGAAATGGGGAATTATTTAACAAAAGTGCAAGGCTACCAATATATTTGGCCACCATTGTAGGTGCCACATATTCACCCATTTGGGTGTATTGCATATGGATCTGTTCATGCCCAGTTAGGCTGTTCTGTGATTTATAGACCATCAGATGGTCATCTCAGCTGCACCTAGCTCAGGGAGGTCCTTGTGAACAAGCAGAATGCCTTATATCCTATGTATATCCAGTCCTTTTAGATGGACAGGCTGAGGGTAGGAACAGGGAAGGGAGCAAAACACGAGATTAGAACCCATCTAATGTAGCATTCAAGAACTCACCTACACAGAGCAGCAGTATCAATGCTGCAATCCCAGGTAGAATGACAGAGTACTCCCGTGGAAGGAAATACTGGTGGACCACATGGTCGCTGTCCACGAAGGGCTGGACAAGGTACAATATCCCATGAGTTAGTAGACACAAACAATACATAATCTTCTATTGGATTCCTGGCAACGAGTTTAACTTGCAAATTACAATGCAAAGTCAACATTCTCGAATGTGTGGACCTCCAACGATCTTTGTGGTACCATTTGAAAGTTGAAATTTCATTCCCATTTTAGTACATTTATCAGCCAAAACATGACACCCACCCTGTTTTCAAGAGCATGTTGTGTCTCAACCGATGGCCGGCACAACACAAAAACGTTACATGATGTAAAATAGGGCCTAAGCTACAACAAATTAGTTTATGCGTTTTTAGATCATTTACATTAAAACATGTTCTTTTAAATAAAATAAAAATAAAAAGTCAAATTATAAAATAGTTTGCTAACCCTGTAAGCTTTTAAATGATATCAATCTCAACCATTTATCTTTTCCAGTGATGAAGACATGTCTCATGGTATGGTGGTGTATGCAAAATGGGGAAACTTTCAGCATCTTTATTTCTTGAATGTTTCGGCATTCAGGCCCTTAAAAGCAGCTTTCTGAGCACTTCTACAATGGGCAAATATTTTTCTAATCAAAAGGCGTGCTGTCAAAAGATGATTGAATTCAAATGGATTTACCCGTTGGCAAGACAGCACAAACCAATTTTGGACCAGAATAGCAGTTCTAGGCTATACCTAGCTACAGATTGTTATACCAGATAATGTGATTTAACCAAATATTTTTGGTATCCATTACTTGGAGTTACAGGATAGGTACTGTTTGGTGTAGGACAAAGAATTTTCGACCAACCTTAGCAATACTGTCTTAATCGTTGATTCGTGGAAACAGGAGAACGACGCCAGTATCACCAAGCTTGGTCAAAAATTCTCTGTTCTATACCAAACAGTACCAATCCTGTAACTCCCAGTAATAGATATAAAAAATATCTTTAGTTAAATCACTTTATTTGGTGTAACAATCTGTAGCTAAGCTATACCTACCACACAGGGGGCTGCTTTAGGGGAGCACAGTTCATGTCTGGAACGGCGCAAATGGAATGTCATCAATCACCCATGTTAATTTTTTTTCACCTTTATTTAACCAGTTGGCCAGTTGAGAACAAGTTCTCATTTACAACTGCGTCCTGGCCAAGATAAAGCAAAGCAGTGCGACAAAAACAACAGAGTTACACGTGTTCGATACCATTCCACTTCAGCCGTTATCACGAGCCCGTGCTCCCCAATTAAGGTACTACCAACCTCCTGTGACCTACCAGTATGATGACCCAGATTGTGTAGTATGTAAACAATAGGAGGCTGAAGCCAACCAGGCCCATGCCAACTGCTCGATCTGTCCCTGTTGCCTGCAAGAAATTAAGACAAAATGTATGAGGATGAGGTTAAACTGAGAAAATACTGTATCAAGCCATTATTGAGATAATAATAAAGTACCACCATATGAGTCATAATACCCATAAAAGTGTGCAGTCAAACAGGGAAATGGTTCCAATCATTTTTCAGCCATTCACTTGTCCCATAGGGATTTTAAAAACACTTAATATAAGGGCTGCGTTTTGTGACTTTTATAAATATATTAGCCAGTATTTACCCCTAACAAAAGAAACGCTAATTAGCTGCTGATGTGGCTATCATAATGAACCACAAATGCCATGATGATCTGGAGACTGCCGAATCAAAGCAAAGGTAAGAATCTCTGGATTAACTATCTAATGTTAGCTAAATGTAGTAATGAATACATTTGTGACATTTCTTTAAAATGTACCTGTTAGCAAAGGTACCAGCTAAAGATGACATGCAGGAGCTTTTATAATATTGCATGATGTCTATTTTGATGCTAGTTAGTATTTTTAATTCAAAGTAGAGCTGAATATATTGACAAATCACCTTGTCCGAGAGAGATTTACATGGTTATCAAACGTCACGCCAGGGAAAGCCTAGATTAAACACAGCCCTTATTTTAAAATTCTAAAATACCCTATGGGAAACAATGAATGGTGGAAAAATTGGAAACATTTCCCTGTTTGACCGCTAGGTTTTATGGGTATTATGACACCACCACTGTGGGGTACTGTAGGCTAACTATTATTAGAACAGCATTATAGGTCAGCCTGGTTGGATAGTCAGGCAGGGTAGTTACAACGTTTCCTTTCATAATCTGGCTGGGTGATAAAATGAACCATGCACGACACATGAAAACGACGATAGTGTGATGGCTAGCTAGCTAACTGTCTGTAACTACCATACAGACATGAGGGATTATAGCTAGTTAAGTAACGTTAGTATCTAGCTAGCGAGTTCGTGCAACTCTTCTGGCTTTCACAGTCTCTGGAGCTTCCCTAACGAAATTGTATCAGCTATTCCGTAGACATTTAAATAGGTTTGTGGCTATAAAATAAATAGTAACATTATACAGGTTATATCACAAAATGGCTAGTAGCCCTGGCAATTATCTTTTACCATTTCTAACGTGTTGTTTCCGCGTTTGAATCACATCCGCAAACTGCGAGCGTGACCCGGATGATGAAGAAAATAGGTAAATGTTCGGTCTAAACCCTACTCTAACCGTTTAAATTCAATGCGGTCACGTCAAAGTTGGACGTCGCAAGGATTCTGTTTAGACTACCACAAAAAGTGATGCCAATTTACCAATTTTGTTGCTGGATTTAGCAACTTTTCAGACTACCCTGGCAACTTTCTTTCAAACAACACTTAGCAACAAAATGAGCTCCTTTAAAAAATGTATTTGCAACTTTTGAAAAGTGACTCAAACGCTAAAATGCACGCATTTTCCCTCTAAATGACACTAAAACGATTGTCTCTGTCACAACACACGTGCCTGGCTGCAAAAGTACGTTGTGAGTGACGTCAGCAGCAGGCGCTCAGCTCGTGCACAGACAGCAGCAAATCATTGTTGGCTGACTGCAGCTGCCTGTGCACGAGCTGAGCATCTGCTGCTGACGTCACTCAAACTGCACTTTTGCAGCCAGGCATGACAACTAACAACCAATACACTGCTGAAAACTATAATTATTCAGAATGTGTAGGTTTACCAGATAAAAAGAAAATAAGTAAAATGTAATTGTTCAATAATGTGTAATGTGTAATTGTTCAATAATTAAGGGTTGTCTTTAAAAATTAAAATATCTGATCATATAAAATGTGTTGTGTTTATATTACTTTTACAAATAAAAATGTGATAAACAAACAAATCTAAACTAACAAATGTCAAATCATATTTTTCGCCGAGATGGCCAGTCAATTTGAGTAACGTTATTGTGTATTCTACGTAAAACGCTACGTAATGGCGCAGTTTTACGTTATTACGCAATGACATCACAACGTCATTTAGCAACTTTTAGCAACAAATCGACCTGCCTCTAGCAACTTCCCCTGAAAATGAGTTGGCAACACTGACCACAAAGATTCTCCTCGCTAGCCAAGCAGACCAGATCACCTTGACATAAATAAATACAATTGAAGTCAATTATCTTCACATTTTATCATTAAACCTGTGTAACAGTGTAGGTTCCGTCCCTCTCTTCGCCCCAACCCGGGCTCGAACCAGAGACCCTTGCACACATCAACAACTGACACCCACCGAAGCATCGTTACCCATCGCGCCACAAAAGTCGCGGCCCTTGCAACACAAGGGGAAACCCTACTTCAAGTCTCAGAGCGAGTGACGTCACTGATTGAAACGCTATTAGCGCGCAACACCGCTAACTAACTAGCCATTTCACATCGGTTACACTCACCCCCCCTTTGACCTCCTCCTTTTCCGCAGCAACCAATGATCCGGGTCAACAGCATCAAGTTAACAGTGTAGGTTCCGTCCCTCTCTTCGCCCCAACCCGGGCTCGAACCAGGGGCCTTGCACACATCAACAACTGACACCCATCGTTACCCATCGCGCCACAGAAGTCGCGGCCTTTGCAACGCAAGGGGAAACCCTACTTCAAGTCTCAGAGCGAGTGACGTCACTGATTGAAATGCTATTAGCGCGCACCACCGCTAACTAACTAGCCATTTCACATCGATTACACTTGCTAGCAACATCCATTGCTAGGCTTACTGTTCGTCAGTTTGTCAATGACAATATCAAACCTATTTTATTTATTTTTTATTATTTCACCTTTATTTAACCAGGTAGGCTAAATCAAATCAAATTTATTTATATAGCCCTTCGTACATCAGCTGATATCTCAAAGTGCTGTACAGAAACCCAGCCTAAAACCCCAAACAGCAAGCAATGCATGTGAAAGAAGCACGGTGGCTAGGAAAAACTCCCTAGGAAAAACTCCCTAGAAAGGCCAAAAACCTAGGAAGAAACCTAGAGAGGAACCAGGCTATGAGGGGTGGCCAGTCCTCTTCTGGTTGTGCAGGGTGGATATTATAACAGAACATGGTCAAGATGTTAAAATGTTCATAAATGACCAGCATGGTCAAATAATAATAATCTTAGTAGTTGTCGAGGGTGCAACAAGCACGTCCGGTGAACAGGTCAGGGTTCCATAGCCGCAGGCAGAACAGTTGAAACTGGAGCAGCAGCACGGCCAGGTGGACTGGGGACAGCAAGGAGTCATCATACCAGGTAGTCCTGAGGCATGGTCCTAGGGCTCAGGTCCTCCGAGAGAAAGACAGAAAGACAGAAAGAGAAAATTAGAGAGAGCATATTTAAATTCACACAGGACACCGGATAAGACAAGAGAAATACTCCAGATGTAACAGACTGACCCTAGCCCCCCGACACATAAACTACTGCAGCATAAATACTGGAGGCTGAGACAGGAGGGATCAGAAGACACTGTGGCCCCATCCGATGATACCCCCGGACAGGGCCAAACAGGCAGGATATAACCCCACCCACTTTGCCAAAGCACAGCCCCCACACCACTAGAGGGATGTCTCCAACCACCAACTTACCGTCCTAAGACAAGGCCGAGTATAGCCCACAACGATCTCCGCCATGGCACAACCCAAGGGGGGGCGCCAACCCAGACAGGAAGACCACGTCAGTGACTCAACCCACTCAAGTGACGCACCCCTCCCATGGACGGCATGGAAGAACACCAGTAAGCCAGTGACTCAGCCCCTGTAAAAGGGTTAGAGGCAGAGAATCCCAGTGGAAAGAGGGGAACCGGCAAGGCAGAGACAGCAAGGGCGGTTCGTTGCTCCAGCCTTTCCGTTCACCTTCACACTCCTGGGCCAGACTATACTTAATCATAGGACCTACTGAAGAGATAAGTCTTCAGTAAAGACTTAAAGGTTGAGACTGAGTCTGCGTCTCTCACATTGGTAGGCAGACCATTCCATAAAAATGGAGCTCTATAGGAGAAAGCCCTACCTCCAGCCGTTTGCTTAGAAATTCTAGGGACAATTAGGAGGCCTGCGTCTTGTGACCGTAGCGTACGTGTAGGTATGTACGGCAGGACCAAATCGGAAAGATAGGTAGGAGCAAGCCCATGTAATGCTTTGTAGGTTAGCAGTAAAACCTTGAAATCAGCCCTTGCCTTAACAGGAAGCCAGTGTAGGGAGGCTAGCACTGGGGTAATATGATCACATTTTTTGGTTCTAGTCAGGATTCTAGCAGCCGTATTTAGCACTAACTGAAGTTTGTTTAGTGCTTTATCCGGGTAGCCGGAAAGGAGAGCATTGCAGTAGTCCAGCCTAGAAGTAACAAAAGCATGGATACATTTTTCTGCGTCATTTTTGGACAGAAAGTTTCTGATTTTTGCAATGTTACGTAGATGGAAAAAAGCTGTCCTTGAAACAGTCTTGATATGTTCTTCAAAAGAGAGATCAGGGTCCAGAGTAACGCCGAGGTCCTTCACAATTTTATTTGAGACGACTGTACAACCATCCAGATTAATTGTCAGATTCAACAGAAGATCTCTTTGTTTCTTCGGACCTAGAACAAGCATCTCTGTTTTGTCCGAGTTTAAAAGTAGAAAGTTTGCAGCCATCCACTTCTTTATGTCTGAAACACAGGCTTCTAGCGAGGGCAATTTTGGGGCTTCACCATGTTTCATTGAAATGTACAGCTGTGTGTCGTCCGCATAGCAGTGAAATTTAACATTATGTTTTCGAATGACATCCCCAAGAGGTAAAATATATAGTGAAAACAATAGTGGTCCTAAAACGGAACCTTGAGGAACACAGAAATTTACAATTGATTTGTCAGAGGACAAACCATTCACAGAGACAAACTGATATCTTTCCGACAGATAAGATCTAAATCAGGCCAGAACTTGTCCATGTAGACCAATTTGGGTTTCCAATCTCTCCAAAAGAATGTGGTGATCGATGGTATCAAAAGCGGCACTAAGATCTAGGAGCACGAGGACAGATGCAAAGCCTCGGTCTGACGTCATTAAAAGGTCATTTACCACCTTCACAAGTGCAGTCTCAGTGCTATGATGGGGTCTAAAACCAGACTGAAGCGTTTCGTATACATTGTTTGTCTTCAGGAAGGCAGTGAGTTGCTGTGCAACAGCTTTTTCAAAAATTTTTGAGAGGAATGGAAGATTCGATATAGGCCGATAGTTTTTTATAATTTCTCGATCAAGGTTTGGCTTTTTCAAGAGAGGCTTTATTACTGCCACTTTTAGTGAGCTTGGTACACATCCGGTGGATAGAGAGCCGTTTATTATGTTCAACATAGGAGGGCCAAGCACAGGAAGCAGCTCTTTCAGTAGTTTAGTTGGAATAGGGTCCAGTATGCAGCTTGAGGGTTTGGAGGCCATGATTATTTTCATCATTGTGTCAAGAGATATAGTACTAAAACACTTTAGTATCTCCCTTGATCCTAGGTCCTGGCAGAGTTGTGTAGACTCAGGACAATGGAGCTTTGGAGGAATACCCAGATTTAAAGAGGAGTCTGTAATTTGCTTTCTAATGATCATGATCTTTTCCTCAAAGAAGTTCATAAATGTATTACTGCTGAAGTGAAAGCCATCCTCCATTTGCAAAGGCTGCTTTTTAGTTAGCTTTGCGACAGTATCAAAAAGAAATTTCGGATTGTTCTTATTTTCCTCAATTAAATTGGAAAAATAGGATGATCGAGCAGCAGTGAGGGCTCTTCGATACTGCACGGTACTGTCTTTCCAAGCTAGTCGGAAGACTTCCAGTTTGGTGTGGCGCCATTTCCGTTCCAATTTTCTGGAAGCTTGCTTCAGAGCTCGTGTATTTTCTGTATACCAGGGAGCTAGTTTCTTATGACAGATGTTTTTAGTTTTTATGGGTGCATCTGCATCTAGGGTATTGCGCAAGGTTAAATTGAGTTCCTCGGTTAGGTGGTTAACTGATTTTTGTCCTCTGACGTCCTTGGGTAGGCAGAGGGAGTCTGGAAGGGCATCAAGGAATCTTTGGGTTGTCTGAGAATTTATAGTACGACTTTTAATGCTCCTTGGTTGGGGTCTGAGCAGATTATTTGTTGCGATTGCAAACGTAATAAAATGGTGGTCCGATAGTCCAGGATTATGAGGAAAAACATTAAGATCCACAACATTTATTCCATGGGACAAAACTAGGTCCAGAGTATGACTGTGGCAGTGAGTAGGTCCAGACACATGTTGGACAAAACCCACTGAGTCGATGATGGCTCCGAAAGCCTTTTGGAGTGGGTCTGTGGACTTTTCCATGTGAATGTTAAAGTCTCCAAAAATTAGAATATTATCTGCTATGACTACAAGATCCGATAGGAATTCAGGGAACTCAGTGAGGAACACTGCATATGGCCCAGGAGGCCTGTAAACAGTAGCTATAAAAAGTGAGTGAGTAGGCTGCATAGATTTCATGACTAGAAGCTCAAAAGACGAAAACATCATTGTTTTTTTTTTGTAAATTGAAATTTGCTGTCGTAAATGTTAGCAACACCTCCGCCTTTGCCGGATGCACGGGGGGTATGGTCACTAGTGTAACCAGGGGGTGAGGCCTCATTTAACACAGTAAATTCATCAGGCTTAAGCCATGTTTCAGTCAGGCCAATCACATCAAGATTATGATCAGTGATTAGTTCATTGACTATAACTGCCTTGGAAGTGAGGGATCTAACATTAAGTAACCCAATTTTGAGATGTGAGGTATCACAATCTCTTTCAATAATGGCAGGAATGGAGAGGTCTTTATACTAGTGAGATTGCTAAAGCGAACACCGCCATTTTTAATTTTGCCCAACCTAGGTCAAGGCACAGACACGGGCTCAATGGGGAAAGCTGAGCTGACTACGCTGACTGTGCTAGTGGCAGACTCCACTAAGCTGGCAGGCTGGCTAACAGCCTGCTGCCTGGCCTGCACCCTATTTCATTGTGGAGCTAGAGGAGTTAGAGCCCTGTCTATGTTCGTAGATAAGATGAGAGCACCCCTCCAGCTAGGATGGAGTCCGTCACTCCTCAACAGGCCAGGCTTGGTCCTGTTTGTGGGTGAGTCCCAGAAAGAGGGCCAATTATCTACAAATTCTATCTTTTGGGAGGGGCAGAAAACAGTTTTCAACCAGCGATTGAGTTGTGAGACTCTGCTGTAGAGCTCATCACTCCTCCTAACTGGGAGGGGGCCAGAGACAATTAATCGATGCCGACACATCTTTCTAGCTGATTTACACGCTGAAGCTATGTTGCGCTTGGTGACCTCTGACTGTTTCATCCTAACATCGTTGGTGCCGACGTGGATAACAATATCTCTATACTCTCTACACTCGCCAGTTTTAGCCTTAGCCAGCACCGTCTTTAGATTAGCCTTAACGTCGGTAGCCCTGCCCCCTGGTAAACAGTGTATGATCGCTGGATGATTAGTTTTAAGTCTAATACTGCGGGTAATAGAGTCGCCAATGACTAGGGTTTTCAATTTGTCAGAGCTAATGGTGGGAGCCGTCGGCGTCTCAGACCCCACAACGGGAGGAGTAGAGACCAGAGAAGTCTCGGCCTCCGACTCCGACTCGCTTAATGGGGAGAACCGGTTGAAAGTTTCTGTCGGCTGAATAAGCGACACCGGTTGAGCATTCCTACAGCGTTTCCCTCCAGAAGCCATGAGAAAGTTGTCCGGCTGCGGGGACCGTGCGAGAGGGTTTATACTAACGTTAATATCTGTACTTACTGGTGGCACAGACGCTGTTTCATCCTTTCCTACACTGAAATTACATTTACATTACATTTAAGTCATTTAGCAGACGCTCTTATCCAGAGCGACTTACAAAATGGTGCATTCACCTTATGATATCCAGTGGAACAACCACTTTACAATAGTGCATCTAAATCTTTTAAGGGGGGGGGGGGGGGGGGGGGGGGGGGTTAGAAGGTTTACTTTATCCTATCCTAGGTATTCCTTAAAGAGGTGGGGTTTCAGGTGTCTCCGGAAGGTGGTGATTGACTCCGCTGTCCTGGCGTCGTGAGGGAGCTTGTTCCACCATTGGGGTGCCAGAGCAGCGAACAGTTTTGACTGGGCTGAGCGGGAACTGTGCTTCCTCAGAGGTAGGGGGGCCAGCAGGCCAGTGGTGGATGAACGCAGTGCCCTTGTTTGGGTGTAGGGCCTGATCAGAGCCTGAAGGTATGGAGATCGGAGTTCCCTTCACAGCTCCGTAGGCAATCACCATGGTCTTGTAGCGGATGCGAGCTTCAACTGGAAGCCAGTGGAGAGAGCGGAGGAGCGGGGTGACGTGAGAGAACTTGGGAAGGTTGAACACCAGACGGGCTGCGGCGTTCTGGATGAGTTGTAGGGGTTTAATGGCACAGGCAGGGAGCCCAGCCAACAGCGAGTTGCAGTAATCCAGACGGGAGATGACAAGTGCCTGGATTAGGACCTGCGCCGCTTCCTGTGTGAGGCAGGGTCGTACTCTGCGAATGTTGTAGAGCATGAACCTACAGGATCGGGTACAGTTACTTGCCCTTGCCTAACGATTGCGTCTGAAGCTGGGCTTGCAGCACAGCTATCCTTGCCGTAAGGCGATCGTTCTCCTGTATATTATAAGTACAACGACTGCAATTAGAAGGCATCATGTTAATGTTACTTAGCTTCGGCTGTTTGAAGTCCTGACGAACCATGTCCAGATAAAACCTCCGGGGTGAAAAGGTTGAATGAAAAAAGTTGAGTGAGGGAAAAAGTAAAAATATACGGTAATGAAAAAGTAAAAAACCGTCAGGTAGCAAAGTAAGATCGGCAACAAAACGCACAGCAGCGTAAACAAGTCTGCAAGTTGTGACCGGAGAACAAGTTCTCATTTACAACTGCGATCTGGTCAAGATAAAGCAAAGCAGTGTGACACCAACAACAACAACACAGAGTTACACATGGAATAAACAAACATACAATCAATAACACAATAGAAAAAAAAGTCTATATACAGTGTGTGCAAATGAGGTAAGATAAGGGAGGTAAGGCATTTAATAGGCCATAGTGGCAAAATAATTACAATTTAGTAATTAAGCACTGGAGTGATAGATGTGCAGAAGATGAATGTGCAACTAGAGATACTGGGGTGCAAAGGGGTAGAAATAAATAACAGTATGGGGATGAGGTAGTTGGATGGGCTATTTACAGATGGGCTATGTACAGGTGCAGTGAGCTACTCTGACAGCTGGTGCTTAAAGTTAGTGAGGTTAGAAGTTAGAGAGGGAGATATAAGTCTCCAGCTTCAGTGATTTTTGCAATTCGTTCCAGTCATTGGCAGCAGAGAACTGTAAGGAAAGGCGGCCAAAGGAGGAATTGGCTTTGGGTGTGACCAGTGAAATATACCTGCTGGAGAGCGTGCTACGGGTGGGTGCTGCAATGGTGACCAGTGAGCTGAGATAAGGCGGGGGTTTACCTAGCAAAGACTTATAGATGACCTGGAGCCAGTGGGTTTGGCGACGAATATAAAGCGAGAGCCAGCCAACAAGAGCATACAGGTCACAGAGGTGGGTAGTATATGGGGCTTTGGTGACAAAACGGATGGCACTGTGATAGACTGCATCCAATTTGCTGACTAGAGTGTTGGAGGCTATTTTGTAAATGATATCGCCGAAGTCAAGGATCGGCAGGAAACTCAGTTTTACGAGGGTATGTTTGGCAGCATGAGTGAAGGATGTTTTGCTGCGAAATAGGAAGCCGATTCTAGATTTAATTTAGGATTGGAGATGTTTAATGTGAGTCTGGAAGGACAGTCTAACCAGACACCTAGGTATTTGTAGTTGTCCACATATTCTAAGTCAGAACCGTCCAGAGTAGTGATGCTGGACAGGCGGGCAGGTGCGGGCAGCGATCGGTTGAAGAGCATGCATTTAGTTTTACTTGCATTGAAGAGCAGTTGGAGGCCACAGAAGGAGAGTTGTATGGCATTGAAGCTCGTCTGGAGGTTAGTAAACACAGTGTCCAAAGAAGGGCCAGAAGTCTACAGAATGGTGTCGTCTGCGTAGAGGTAGATCAGAGAATCACCAACAGCAAGAGCGACATCATTGATGTATACAGAGAAAAGAGTCTGCCTGAGGATTGAACCCTGTGGCACCCCCATAGAGACTGCCAGAAGTCCGGAAAACAGGTCCTCCGATTTGACACACTGAACTCTCTCTGAGAAGTAGTTGGTGAACCAGGTGAGGCAGTCATTTGAGAAACCAAGGCTGTTGAGTCTGCTGATAAGAATGTGGTGATTGACAGAGTCAAAAGCCTTGGCCAGGTTGATGAATACAGCTACACAGTATTGTCTCTTATTGATGGCGGTTATGATATTGCTTAGGACCTTGAGCGTGGCTGAGGTGCACCCATGACTCGGAAACCAGATTGCATAGCGGAGAAGGTACAGCGGGATTCGAAATGGTCGGTGATCTGTTTGTTAACTTGGCTTTCGAAGACCTTAGAAAGGCAGGGTAGGATAGATATAGGTCTGTAGCAGTTTGGGTCTAGAGTATCTCCCCCTTTGAAGAGGGGGATGACCGCGGCAGCTTTCCAATCTTTGGGGATCTCAGACGATACGAAAGAGAGGTTGAACAGGCTAGTAATAGGGGTTGCAACCATTTCAGCTGATAATTTTAGAAAGAGAGGGTCCAGATTGTCTAGCCCTGCTGATTTGTAGGGGTCCAGATTTTGCAGCGCTTTCAGAACATCAGCTATCTGAATTTGGGTGAAGGAGAAATGGGGGAGGCTTGGGCAAGTTGCTGTGGGGGGTGCAGGGCTGTTGACCAGGGTAGGGGTGGCCAGGTGGAGAGCATGGCCAGCCGTAGTAAAATACTTATTGAAATTCTCAATTATTGTGGATTTATCGGTGGTGACAATGTTTCCTAGCCTCAGTGCAGTGGGCAGCTGGGAGGTGGTGCTCTTATTCTTCATGGACTTTACAGTATCCCAGAACTTTTTGGAGTTTGTGCTGCAGGATGCACATTTCTGTTTGAAGAAGCTAGCCTTTGATTTCATAACTGCCTGTGTATATTGGTTCCTAACTTACCTGAAAAGTTGCGTATCGCGGGGGCTATTCGATGCTAATGCCGTACGCCACAGGATGTTTTTGTGCTGGTCAAGGGCAGTCAGGTCTGGAGTGAACCAAGGGCTAGATCTGTTCATGGTTCTACATTTTTTTTGAATGGGGTATGCTTATTTAAGATTGTGAGGAAAGCACTTTTAAAGAATAACCAGGCATCTTCTACTGACGGAATGAGATCAATATCCTTCCAGGATACCCGGGCCAGGTCGATTAGAAAGGCCTGCTCACTGAAGTGTTTTAGGGAGCGTTTGACAGTGATGAGGGGTGGTCGTTTGACCGCAGACCCATTACGGACGCAAGCAATGAGGCAGTGATCGCTGAGATCCTAGTTGAAGACAGCAGAGGTGTATTTGGAGGGCAGGTTGGTTAGGATGATATCTATGAGGGTGCCTGTGTTTACGGATTTGGGGTTGTACCTGGTAGGTTCATTGATAATTTGTGTGAGATTGAGGGCATTAAGTTTAGATTGTAGGATGGCCGGGGTGTTAAGCATGTCCCAGTTTAGGTCACCTAACAATGCGAGCTCTGAAGGTAGATGGGGGCAATCAATTCACATATGGTGTTCAGAGCACAGCTGGGGACAGAAGGTGGTCTATAGCAATCGGCAATGGTGAGAGACTTGTTTCTGAAAAGGTGGATTTTTAAAAGTCGAAGCTCAAATTGTTTGGGCACAGACCTGGATAGTAAGACAGAACTCTGCAGGCTCTCTCTGCAATAGATTGCAACTCCACCCCCTTTGGCAGTTCTATCTTGTCAGAAAATGTTATATATAGGGATGGAAATTTCAGGGTTTTTGGTGGCCTTCCTAAGCCAGGATTCAGACACGGCTAGGACATCCGGGTTGGCTGAGTGTGCTAAAGCAGTGAATAAAACACACTTAGAGAGGAGGCTTCTAAATTTAACATGCATGAAACCAAGGCTTTTCGGTTACAGAAGTCAACAAATGAGAGCTTCTGGGGAATGGGAGTGGAGCTAGGCACTGCAGGGCCTGGATTAACCTCTATATCACCAGAAGAGTAGGATAAGGGTTCGGCTAAGGGCTATAAGAACTGGTCGTTCAGAACAGAGAGTAAAAGGAGCAGGTTTCTGGGCGCGGTAGATTAGATTCAATGCATAATGTACAGACAAAGGTATGGTGGGATGTAAATACAGTGGAGGTAAACCTAGGCATAGAGTGATGATGAGAGAGGTATAGTCTCTAGAGACATCAATTAAACCAGGTGAGGTCACCGCATGTGTGGGAGGTGGGACAAGAGGGTTAGCTGAGGCATATTGAGCAGGGCTGGAGGCTCTATAGTGAAATAAGACAATAATCACTAACCAAAACAGCAATAGACAAGGCATATTGACATTAGGGAGAGGCATGCATAGCCGAGTGATCATAGGGTCCAATGAGTAGCGGGCTGGAGACACGGCGATTCAGACACCTAGCGGGCCGGGGCTAGCAGAAGGGCCTTAGAGGGACGTCGTGACAGACGAAGTCTGTTGTAGTCCCTCGTGCGGATTACGTCGGCAGACCAGTCGTGACGGATCAGCAGGGGTCTGTGTAGTAAAAGGGTCCAGGCCAATTGGCAAAATAGGTATAGTAGCCCAAGAAATTGACTGATGTACCACCTCAGCTAACAGTCCGGTAGGCTCTAGACGGCTAGCAGGCTAGCAGATGGGCATCAGGGGACGTCGTGACCTGTTGAAAAACCCCTCGGGCGGATTACGTCGGTAGGCCAGTCGTGATGGATCGGCGGGGTTCCGTATCGGCAAGAAAAGGGGTCCAGGCCAATTGGCAAAATATGTATTGTAGCCCAAGGAGTGGCTGATGGACCTCTTCAGCTTGCTGGGAGAGGGGCCTAGCATAGGCTAGCTCCAGGATAGTTGGTGCTTGCTTTGGGACAGGGCCGTTAGCCAGGGAAGTCAATCAGGATAGCAGCTAGCTAGCTGCTATTGGGCTAGTGCAGTCTGTTGACTGCAGTTTATTGTATAAGAAGAGTTCAATAATGCAATTTACATTCTAACTAATGTATTTAATCAACAAAATATTAGGGTTAGGCCTACCAATACTGTAGGTTATTGCTCAGTGTGTACCCTAATCTTTATTGCATAGAAAAGCACATTTAATAAAAACATCAAGCACAGAAGTGTAGGCAATTGGTTAATATCAATAATTGGTTACTATGTGATGCAAACTGTGACTATTAAGAGGGAATAACAGCAAGTACACTAATGATGAGGGCTTTGGCATTTTTGTCTTTCCTGATGTCAAATGAGGATGAGAATAATCATACATACTAGTTTTAGGATTTGCGCCAAAGATTTGTACCATTACGACAGTGAAAGGGTAGAAAAATAATTGCCCACGGATTAGATTCATGGTTTTATCAGAATGTGTGGATGAGACAACGCTACGATTCAAACAGGTAGAAAAAGTAATTGGTCATACTTTACATATTATTCTGGTGGTTGAAAACAAAGTAAAAAATATAAATATACATTGAACTACAAAAGTTGTCGTTGGTCATATTGTACATATTTCAGTGATTAAAAAAAGTTTTAAAATATAGAAATATACATCAAATCTCAAAATATTGTTTAACTAAACTTGATTTTTATCTTAAATTTTACAAAATTAAAGACAACTGCAATACAGTATAGTTGTTCTCTAAATATAATGTTGTGTCTTTGGCTATGCCGGATAAGTGATTTTGATTTTATTTAGATCTCTTTTAGTCCCTATTTGGACTAATCTTCCAAGAGTCCTTAAACATTAAAATACAATTTATAATACGAACACATTTTCACATATAACACACTATTACAAACATACATAATATACTAGCATAATGACCCAATAAATACTCAATCTAAACAATATTGATTCTTCATCTACTGTAGTCCCACAACATTTCTATGTATTATATTTAAATCGTTTAAAAATAATATAAGTGATATGACATGCTATTCTATAAAATCCTTTCTCTGTAATTAATACTACCTGATTAAGCTAGTCATGTAAATGTAATTAACTAGAATGTCGGGGCACCACAAAAGAGTGTTTATAGAGCTGTTATCTTCCGAATAAACTCTTAAAGACCTAGTAATATTTTACATCAATAGCAGTCAATATTAATAATCACCTTATTTCAGTCTCATCTGAAAGTTGTAAATTCTTGGTTATCTTCACGAACCCTGGCTAACAAGTTGAATCAGCAATACAAACTTTGGTTTAATTATTTATTTACTAAATACCTAAATAATCACAGAATTACATATACACAGAATGCAAATTATGTCATACAGAAAACGTCCTTGGTGGACGGAGCCGACATGACGGCTGGTTACATAAAGGAAAGGGGGTTGGGTTTGAGTGAAAGAGCGGGAAGACTGAGGAACAAAGGGAGAAGCTATGCTATCGTAAATACAGTATCTTATGCATTCTAAATTACCGCCCATTTGGAAAAGGAAAATGCAATAAATATTTACTCTGAGCGGCGCTTCTGTAGGTTGGTCGTAGATGCTGGCCGTGTTGCCCAACAGAGATCTTCCTGTCCTCGGAAGAATGTATCTGGTGGTAAACTGGGTATGTTGTAGTATCGTCGTTGTGTGTTAGACTGGATCCATCGTCCGTCCTTTCCTAGCCCACGTTTAGAGCGGCCGCTGCTAACTCAACGGCTAGGAGGTATCACTTCTGTAGTGAATAAGAGTTCAAAGTTCATACCATTCGCAACCAAAGCTCACGCTGAGGTTGGCTTAGTTATGTAGTTGACATGTTAGTCCATTTAACGTGGGACCGTCGTCCTCACGTCCTTGGAACAGCTTATTATCTGAATCCTTCTGACATCGGACCGTCACCCTAATGTACCCGGAACAGAACGTTATATTTTCGTAAAGGGCTTATATAGTGGAGGGAGAGAAGGGTGTTTCATAGTTTATAACCAATGTCTCTTCACAGGGGCGGGCCACTGATTGAGCAGAGCTCTAACATTATGAAAGCTTCCAAATGAGAGAATTGGGTTAAGATTACATTTCATCTTTTCACAAATAGTTTCATATTTAAACATTTAAATTGCACAACAATTCCATGTGAATCTGATAACTATAATGTGTAGAGTTTCCACGATAGTTTGTCATTCTATCATTAATAAGAATGTCTCAGATGACAACCGAACTGACATATTCATTAAGTACCAACGCATATTTTCAACTGGTTGGATTACTGAAATATGGTTCCTTTCCCCCACCTTTTGATGTTCCCAGACTCTATATGTTTAACAAAGGCTTCTTCAAGAGTTAAGAGAGAGAGGGACGGGAGAAAGGTATTTATGGGGGTCATAAACCTACCCACAGGCCAACGTCATGACAGTTCTGTTCATTATATCAATTTCAATTGATTTTATTTTCCCTGAGTTTTTTTGACCTTGTAAAAGCATACTCCCATAGTTTTTTGCAGGTAGCCACCACACTTCCATCATCTCCCAACCCACCCTTTGCCAAATTGCTACAAGAATGGCTGCAGCAAGGATGTCACAGGAACGTCGTTGCGTGGCAGTCTCTCCATGAACTCTTGAGTGGCCTTGATGGAGTCATGCATCCCCCAGGTCTCCACCATCAGCTCAGCAAGCTCCTCAGGGCTTTTTCGTCCCTCCAGAGCACTCTTGGTGATTGGCTTTTGTTCCTTATTCCTCATCATTGCCTTAAGCTTCTTCTTTTCGTACTTTGACAGTTGTCCCAGTATTTCACACAGGTTCTTTATCCACTGCTGCTCAGTGAATCTTTTCACCTTAGCAGCATTATCTGCTGAAAATAGGGGAGGAGACATGGTGAGACCTGTGTGGCCAGGAATTTATTTAATGCAGCAGACAGATGAGATAACCATCTTCTCAGAATGTAGGCTACTGTATGTTATCAGATTGAATGTAATGTAGGATAACGGCACAGGTTTAAAATTAAATATGTGTGTATGATAAAGCAAATATCCTGTCTGACTGGTTGGTCAGAAGGAAACGGTTACCCCGTGGTGTGTTGAGAATCACTCGGCGACACCAGCGTTTCCGTGTCTTTAACTTGGTCTCCAGAATGTTCATATTGAGTTCTGTGATACTACGGTTCAAGAAGACCTCAAAGGTGGCGTGTTGGTATGTGCAATGTGCAATGTGCAAAGTGTATTTCTGAAAGAGTAAGAGAGGGAACATGTGAAAGGAAAAAAAAGGAGAGATAGAGAGATGGACAAATGGTATGGTTAGTCCTAATGGAAGGCAGAATAACATGTGACATTATTAGCAAGATGTCTCTGGTTTTCTGTTCCACTTACTTTGGGTTGAACAAGAAAGCCTTGTCTGAGGTCAGAAGTCACACTATATTTGGCTGTGGGTGTCAGCATACAGGATGAGCTGGTCTTAATGAATGTGAACTCTTTGTGCTGATTTTCCACCTGTGAGAAAAATATTTTGACTCAGACAGACAGATGAAATAGGGTTTAGGAATGCTGAATCCCAAACCAGGCCTTTCATCTCCCCCCTCGCCCCTCGATTTGCACGTTCACATGCGCCTCCATCAAATGCACAGTGTCCAAATGCTGAAGGAGTGAAAATTCGAGAGGGTGGAATTAGACCCTTAATTGGATCTTCTTACAACTCTGGAAGTCACCCTCTTAGTTTTGTCAGCTACACGTGAAAATGAAGGGAACTCCGAGCAAGTTGGTAGAGGCAAGGGGCTGGTTTGGAATTCACAAGGCTTAGTTATTTTATTTTTTCTCCCTCATGTTACAATTTAAACAGACTCAGCGATATGACGTTGCAACGAGCATAAGGATGAACGGCAGATTCTGCAGATGAGGTTGATCCAAGACGATGTAGCAGAAAATATCTGCCCATGTGCACTTCACACTGCTGCAACATGATGGTCGCGTTTCCCTGCTCAGATGTTACATGCATCAACCAATGGTTGTGTTCCACGTCGCCGACCGTGCCATTGGGCACCAGATTGCTATAACATGATGTGGTTAGCTGATACGTAAAATACCTATCCAGGCGTAAGATCTGGCATGCGTCAGCAACGCATGGGCAGAGGAACACGCCCGATATCTGCAGGACCAGAACAGCAGAGGAGTGTAGCCTCGCGATTCACATTCTTAGTTGTTGCGGAAATCGGCCCGATATTGCAGTTTACTTTGTGCATCACTGACTCGTAACTTTAAGTGGAGTTACACATTAATATAAATTGTAAGGATCTGGGCCCGGTTTCCCTGTAGTGAAGGACCTTAAGCGTACAAGTATTTTAACGTTCCTATAACGGCTGGAGATGTCACGTGTTTCCCAAAACACCACGTAGAGAGAACGGTCACTAAGTGCATCGTTTGAGCCTTTGTCGATACTGATAGGATCAAAAGGAAGGGAGCGCTGCTCTCGGATCAGCTTTCTCCATTCAAATCTTACCTTCAATTTATAATTATTACACAATACTGACGACGGATCAGCTCCTAGATATAATCTAATGGTGATTTGAAAAAAGGTGCAAGCTGCACACACTTCATCAGTCTCTCGTTCACAATTTGACAAGCACTTGACAAGCATCAGTCCCTCAAATTTCCCGCCGGCATCTGCCTTGTGTGGCCATAATGCCCACTAAAAAATCCATGCCTTTTGCGGCCGCTGTGCACTCGGGTTGAATCGAATAAGTTAAAAGCTAATTATAATTCCCGGCTCCTGTGCTCACTCACATGGCTCTCTCAGATGTAGCTAATGCCAGTCACATGATCAGGTCCTTCTTACAGGCATTTCAGCTAAGAAGTAAGCTACAAGTGAATGAAGACAGACACATCGGGGATGCAACTGCGCACGTCCCTCTTATGGAATTCCGAGGGGCATATTGAAGATGTTAGAACTGTCCACATTTAGCCTACTTTTCATCAGCCAACAAGATGAGTAGGCCTAACGAACAGCCAAAACACTAGCCTATGTGAATCTACTATCCCCAATAGGGAAAAAGTTTACCTATTCGATTGGTCAACTTGTCCTTCTGCACAATAAATAAATATTCCAAACATACTCTGTCTGGGACAGTTGTAGGAGGCAATAGATCCCAAATTAATACAACCACTTGCATCAAAACATTTTTAAAAAAGCAATGAGGCTGATAGTAGAATACCTGGGATAGGATTAAGTAATCCTTCTAACCCTCCCCCCTACCCTCCCCCCAAAAAAAGATATAGATGTACTATTGTAAAGTGGTTGTTCCACTGGATATCATAAGGTGAATGCACCAATTTGTAAGTCGCTCTGGATAAGAGCGTCTGCTAAATGACGTAAATGTAATAGTTTGTTAACATTTGAAGCTAAACTATTAGTCTATTTTTTCACATTATAAGCGAAGCAATGCGCACGGCAGTAGGCTATAAGCGCGAATGTTCCAAAATGCAATCAATTAGCAGTTCTCAAAAGGTGAAAATTATCTTCCCCAAACTTGAAACTCATACACAGCCTATGTATGTATGACAGTTAAGCTCTACAGTGCTTATAAAGCAGATTAATGTGCTTCATTTAAAAAAGTTATTTGACCACTTATTTAGCTGTGATACAAACCTTATCAAAACATATAGGCCTATGGGCTAGGATACATGAGGTGTGCAACCATAATTTGAAAAAGGTTGCAAAAAAAAAGGTATGCGCATTTTCTTGCACAAGTATCATTCACAAGTGATAGGCTAATATTGTCACCCATCAGACTATTCTTAATTTAATGTTGTCTTTACATATACTAAATCATTTATATGTGTGAAATTAGTTTTGATTTAGAATGGACCATTATCATGCACCTGTCTTGGAACAGGGGTATGGAGAAAAAAAAAATACATGTCATCTATGCACTTAAATAGCGAAGAGGACTATGCTCCTAAATAGCGAGTGGAGGATGCTTTTCCCGTGGTTCATTTTCATGCCAGCCAGGTAGCCTATACTCCTGTTGTAAAGCGAAGCATTGTGCTTAATATTAGGAAAGTTGATGAATGAATGAATGAATAAATAAATAAATATTGTAGGCCTAGCCTATAGAAAGCTGATGGGATACTCCTCTTTTTAAGAGGCAATCAAAACTCTATTTTCTCATGCAATTGCATTGCCTATAGAAATGTTGCGGGCACTCATGAAGTGTTTGATTAAATTTTCTATTACATTTGCATTTATGTCAGAGTAATTAGAAGGACAATAGTGCGCCGAGTACAAGGCAGTTAGCAAGTTTGGTAGGCTACTAATGACCAGCTGCAGCACCCGAGCTTGGAGAAGCCTAATTACTGTGACTAAACGGTCACATGGAATTTGACTACCTCCATGACTAATACGGTCACCCGTAACAGCCCTAGTCACACAGCAGTGTGACATGTAATAATTGTAAATACTGAATCTAGCGTACAGTGTGGGAAGGCCTTAACCAGAGCACAATCTTCATATCTTTGCCTACTCACACCAGTAATAATTCCCTGAGGTTCTCAACTTCAACACACCACCACAATATGGGAGTGATTCAAGGGTGCAAGTTCATTCATTTGCAGTATGACCAATAGAACCATTCCTATTGGACTCCTATGGAATCTATCCTATAGGATTTTATCTTCTAGGATCCTATAGGATTCCAATACAAGAATCCAATAGAAAAATCCTATCAGATTTTAGAACCAGTCCTATTTGCTCCAATAGAAAATACAATCATATAGTATAGGTTCCAAAATCTGATAGGATTTTTTATTGGATTCCTATAGAATTTTCTGACAAGGGTAGCATCTAACGACGCACTTAGCTGTTCTACCAGTGGTCTGAGGCAGTCTGTAAATAATAAGTGTTTTCAAGTGCAACTTTAGTAACGATGGTTTCGGGAAACAGCTCAGAGATATAACAATGCTCCTACAAAGGTTCTTACAATGAACTTAGCCTTAAAGGGAAACTTCATCTCCAGCACCACCCCAACATACAGTGCCAAGAAAAAGTATGTGAACTCTTTGGAATTACCTGGATTTCTGCATAAATTGGTCATCAAAGTCACAACAATAGACAAACATAGTGTGCTTAAACTAATAACACAAATGATTGTATTTTTCCTTGTCTAAATTGAATACTTCATTTAAACATTCACTGCGAATAGGTTGGAAAAGTATGTGAACCCCTAGGGTAATGACTTCTCCAAAAACTAATTGGAGTCAGGAGTCAGCTAACCTGGAGTCCAATCAATGAGACATGATTGGAGATGTTGGTTAGAGCTGCCTTGCCCTATAAAAACACTCACAAAATTTTAGTTTGCTATTCACAAGAAGCATTGCCTGATGTGAACCATGCCTCGAACAAAGATTAAGAATTGTTGACTTGCATAAAGCTGGAAAGGGTTACAAAAGTATCTCTAAAAGCCTTGATGTTCATCAGTCCACGGTAAGAGAAATTGTCTATAAATGAGAAAGTTCAGCACTGTTGCTACTCTCCCTAGGAGTGGCCGTCCTGCAAAGATGACTGCAAGTGCACAGCGCAGAATGCTCAATGAGGTTAAGAAGAATCCTAGTGTCAGCTAAAGACTTACAGAAATCTCTGGAACACGCTAACATCTCTGTTGACGAGTCTACAATACGTAAAACACTAAACAAGAATGGTGTTCATGGGAGGACACCACCGAAGAAGGCTCTGCTGTCCAAAAAAACCCATTGCTGCACGTCTGAAGTTTGCAAAAGTGCACCTGGATGTTCCACCACGCTACTGGTAAAATATTCTGTTGACAGATGAAACTACAGTCAAATTGTTTGGAAGGAACACACAACACTATGTGTGGAGAAAAAAAAGGCATAGCACACCAACATTAAAACCTCATCCCAACTGTAAACAATGGTGGAGGGAGCGTCATGGTTTGGGGCTGCTTTGCTGCCTCAGGGCCTGGACAGCTTGCTATCATCGACGGAAAAATGAATTCCCAAGTTTATCTAGACATATTGCAGGAAAATGTTAGGCTATCTGTCTGCCAATTGAAGCTCAACAGAAGTTGGGTGATGCAACAGGACAACGACCCAAAACACAGAAGTAAATCAACAACAGAATGGCTTCAACAGAAGAAAATACTCCTTCTGGAGTGGCCTAGTCAGAGTCCTGACCTCAACCCGATTGAGATGCTGTGGCTTGACCTCAAGAGAACAGTTCACACCAGACATCCCAAGAATATTGCTGAACTGAAACAGTTTGGTAAAGAGGAATGGTCCAAAATTCCTCCTGACCGTTGTGTAGGTCTGATCCGCAACTACAGAAAACGTTTGATTGAGGTTATTGCTGCCAAAGGAGGGTCAACCAGTTATTAAATCCAAGGGGTCACATACTTTCCCCACCCTGCACTGTGAATGTTTACATGGTGTGTTCAATAAAGAAATGACATTTTATGACCAATTTATGCAGAAATCCAGGTATTTCCAAAGGGTTCACATACTTTTTCTTGCCACTGTATGTGAAAAATGCACGTTTTTGTTTTGTAGTAAAAAAGCTTGCAGAAGATAAGTGTTTCCAATGACCACATTTTTTTTTGGCACGTGCCGAATACAACAGGTGTACAACCTTACCGTGAAAAGCTTATTACAAGCCCTTAAAAAAAACATCTGCATTGTTGGTTAAGTAAATATTTGCAAAATGTTTTATAATAATCGTCAGTGTGCATCGTGTGATGTTGACCAATTGTGAGTAGGCATTTCCTACTAATTGATTGATGATGTCATTAGAAACTCTCTTTTTTTAATACAAAATGCGCCATTTTCACATACAGTATGTTGATGTTGGGATGGTGCTGGAGATGATGAATATGAAGTATATTTTTATTTTATTTATTTCCCTTTATTTAGATAATTTTGGGAAACCGGGCCCAGGTAACTAACCAGTTATTCATAAGTTGACAAAATATTTTAAAAAGGAGAAGTTCATTTTCAGGGACTTGGATGTACCTCGTCTGGCGGCATGTCTCGGGGCAGCAGGAACACCCAGAGCCTTTGCTCTTCTGGAGTTGCTTCAGGCTCAAGGAACAGTAGCACCTGTCCTTGGATACGGTTGCTGTTGGATTGTTTTTTACGAGCTTTTCCATAATTTGAAAGCCCACTAATGCTTACAATCACGTGTGAGTGTGTCACCTTGGGTATTAAGAACTCCCTGTTCTTTCTGCATATGTGGGCGACAAGAAGGTTCTCAGCTGCAGACACTGGGAGAGAGAGATGAAATGCATGAAACCAATTTTTCATAGTAATGTGTGATGTTTCAGTGCAGATTGGTGAAGCCACAACAACAATTCACTCACCCTTAACCTCGCAGTGAGGTAGATGTAGTTGGTACATATGTCCCTCTGGACTCCTGAGTTGAAACAAGGGGCCTGCAGGCTCATAGCTGGTGTTAGCAAGGATATCCCTGTCCCAGTGGACCACACTGTACTCCACAATTCCTGCCCCCCTCATCCCAAAAACCAGCCCTGTAGCTCTGCATTGGAACCTGCCACGAGTCCCGCACTGGAACCTGGGGAGCACCATGTTTTATTGTATTTTTATTTAACTAGACAAGTCAGTTAATTAAGAACAAATTCTTATTTACAATGACAGCCTAGGAACAGTGGGCTGGCTAACTGCCTTGTTCTGGGGCAGAACGACAGATTTTTTACATTGTCAGCTTGGGGATTCGATCTAGCAACCTTTACTGGCCCAACGCTCTAACCACTAGGCTACCTGCCGCCCCCATGAAATGGAGGGAGAGTAAAATAGATGTGGGGCAAGTCTAAGAGTAACCAATGAGGGACGTGCCTTAAGATGGCGGCCTCCATGCACTTAATTACGACAAATGCCTCGTTTGCTAAGTTTTCTGTATTGAAGCTTGCTCTCATTACTCTTTTTTGTATCTGCATTGGCAGAGTATACATGAATCCAATTCTAGCTCCCAGACCCCGGCCACTGATTATTATGACTTGAAAGAGACTGTTAACAGGGGTAAAACATAGGCTAGTATTCAAGCAACTGCAAAGAGTGGGTTTCCAGATAATGCTTTCAGAGGTGTGCTTGATTTGCACTGCAGCAAGTCCTGGATGCATGGGAGTTAACACTTGATTTAGAAACTGCCAGTCTCGTGGCGTAATTAATTCAGTTCTGACTGCAAACCTGACTAAGAAGTCCTCCAGCATACAACCAGACAGACAATTTAAAATGCACTATCTGGAAACTCACTACCTTCAATAAATTTGATCCCGACCATAGGCTTGCTTCAGCAACGTTTGGGCTGTGATTGGAAATAAAACATGAGTACGCAAAGCCTAAAAAACATAGCTGTAATTGATCATTAAACCCAAAGTAGTTACCTGTAGGTAATCTTGTCTGTTATTGTTTTGTCAGGGTCAAATTCTTCAATGAGGGTTTTTTTCTATACAAGTGGAAGACAACTGTGAGGTTAGCATATGCAAAACACATTATGTCTAAGTGACAAATCCATTGTAAAATGTTATTTATATGTGCAATCACGGACAATAATTGAGAAACATGTCATATGGACTATTTTACACCAAAATCATTTTGTGAAAACCCAGTTTTTGCTGTTCAATTTAAATCAATAACTCTACTGTTGAAAATACTTTTGAGGTGTCATTTGTCACAGAGGTAGATCCCAGGGAAGTAACGCGCTGATCGTGCCACCCAGGCTCCACATGAGCTGGCCACAGTTTGTAGCGGTTGTCTGACAATAAGATGTCAAACTCAGTGATCATGTTCTTGGAGAGCCTGTGGAGAGGAATGATTCTACATTGTGACAGTTGTGGAGGCAGGCAGAGCCATAGATTTAGAGAATTCAACCAACTTTTAGAATGGATGCAATGTTAGCGCCTTTATTGTCAAACTTTTGATGATGTTACAATATGAGAGCGTCTCTGACCATTCCCTATGAAATGACCTGCTGCAAACAGAGAAAAACAGAGTTGCAAATATCTTTTTTTATTCGCTCGCATTTGTGAATGTGTATCCATTCTGAATTGGCTCTAAATCACTTTATTACTGTTTTTAACAACATTTCAGATAAGCATGCCCGTTTAAAAAAACAGAGAGTTCAAAATAGATCGAACCTTTGGTTCACACCTGAATTCATACGCAATAGAGATGCTATTATTATATTAATACTCTAGCTGACTGTACATGTACTGGAAATCCATATAAATTCTAGAAAACTGTGAAATCATTGAAGGGTGGTACTTCTACTCTTCCCTTACAAATGAATGTAGTCTGGCCCTATTACTGATAACTGATAGCATTAATGAATTTGAATCAACATTTTAATTTCTGCAGGCTCTCTTTGACAGAATTCAAAAACCTACTCAGTATGACCATGTACTGGATGTTGATGGGGGAATTTTACTAAATCATTTTGAAAATGTCGGTCAGGGTTTTTCCTTTCAGCAATTCAGACAATAAAGTCCTTGATGTGTTGTTGGCATTCGACATTAAATACATCTACAGGGGCCAACCATTTGGCTAAAGGGTCTGCTCAAGTGTGCAGCGTCCCTCATTGTGGGCTCAATAACCCACATCTTTAATTTAAGATTTATCAGGAAATATTCCTAAAGTGTGGAAATCAACTTATGTGCTAAGGGCTTGTTGTGATCTTGACAACTATCATCCCATATCAAGGTTGCAACTTCGTTCTTTTTATCTGTGAACTGTATTTTGAATGTACATCAATCAGGGTTTAGACCAGGGCACAGCACTATTACTGTAACCACATCAGTTGTAAATTATATTGTCAATGCTTTGGATGGTAAAATGAATTGTGCTGTCCTACTTACAGGTTTGTCAAAAGTGTTTGATACAGTTGATCATTCTATCTTATTGAGTAAGTTGTCTGTGTTACACCTTGGCACTGATGCCTGTTTGTGATTTCACAATTATCTTAGTGACAGCCCCCTCGCTATTATGATAGACTGGGTTAAATCCGAATTTCTTGAAGTGCTTACAGGGGTACCGCAGGGTTTGATTTTGGGACCATTGTTGTTCACAGCCAGAGTCACCCGCCAGCCGGGCGCAGCCAGCGTCGCCGGGCGCAGCCAGAGTCGCCCGCCAGCCGGGCGCAGCCAGAGTCGCCGGGCGCAGCCAGAGTCGCCCGCCAGCCGGGCGCAGCCAGAGTCGCCCGCCAGCCGGGCGCAGCCAGAGTCGCCCACCAGCCGGGCGCAGCCAGAGTCGCCGGGCGCAGCCAGAGTCGCCGGGCGCAGCCAGAGTCGCCGGGCGCAGCCAGAGTCGCCGGGCGCAGCCAGAGTCGCCGGGCGCAGCCAGAGTCGCCCGCCAGCCAGAGTCGCCCGCCAGCCAGAGTCGCCGGGCGCAGCCAGAGTCGCCCGCCAGCCGGGCGCAGCCAGAGTCGCCCGCCAGCCGGGCGCAGCCAGAGTCGCCCGCCAGCAGGGCGCAGCCAGAGTCGCCGGGCGCAGCCAGAGTCGCCCGCCAGCCGGGCGCAGCCAGAGTCGCCGGGCGCAGCCAGAGTCGCCGGGCGCAGCCAGAGTCGCCCGCCAGCCGGGCGCAGCCAGAGTCGCCGGGCGCAGCCAGAGTCGCCGGGCGCAGCCAGAGTCGCCCGCCAGCCGGAGCCAGAGTCGCCGGGCGCAGCCAGAGTCGCCGGGCGCAGCCAGAGTCGCCGGGCGCAGCCAGAGTCGCCGGGCGCAGCCAGAGTCGCCCGCCAGCCAGAGTCGCCGGGCGCAGCCAGAGTCGCCCGCCAGCCGGGCGCAGCCAGAGTCGCCCGCCAGCCGGGCGCAGCCAGAGTCGCCCGCCAGCAGGGCGCAGCCAGAGTCGCCGGGCGCAGCCAGAGTCGCCCGCCAGCCGGGCGCAGCCAGAGTCGCCGGGCGCAGCCAGAGTCGCCCGCCAGCCGGGCGCAGCCAGAGTCGCCGGGCGCAGCCAGAGTCGCCCGCCAGCCGGGCGCAGCCAGAGTCGCCGGGCGCAGCCAGAGTCGCCGGGCGCAGCCAGAGTCGCCCGCCAGCCGGGCGCAGCCAGAGTCGCCGGGCGCAGCCAGAGTCGCCCGCCAGCCGGGCGCAGCCAGAGTCGCCGGGCGCAGCCAGAGTCGCCCGCCAGCCGGGCGCAGCCAGAGTCGCCCGCCAGCCGGGCGCAGCCAGGGGCGCCACCTAAGTGGGCTAAGCCGAGGGTGGAGCGGGGTTCACGGCCCGCACCAGAGCCGCCGCCGTAGGAAGGCCCACCCGGACCCTCCCCTTTAGTGTCAGGTTTTGCGACCGGAGTCCGCACCTTTGGGGGGGGTACTGTAACGCTCTGGCCATAGAGGGGTTTTTGGTTCTCTATTTTGGTTAGGCCAGGGTGTTACATGGGTGGGCGTTCTATGTTTATTTTTCTATGTTGGTTTGTTTCTTTGGTTTGGCCGTGTGGCTCTCAATCAGGAACAGCTGTAGATCGTTGTTGCTGATTGGGAGACATGCATAGGCAGCCTGTTTTTCCTTTGGGGTTTGTGGGTAGATATTTTCTGTTTAGTGTTTTGCACCTGACAGAACTGTTTGGCTGTCGGTTTCTTGCTTTTGTGTTTAAAGTGTTCAATCTTTTAATAAATTAATGATGAGCACTAACCACGCTGCGTCTTGGTCCACTCTCTCCAAAGACAGCCGTTACACCTCTACGCAGATGAGTTATTTATCCCTGTGCCTCTTCAGTGCAGCAGGCCATTCGTGACATTCAGCATGATTGACTCATTCCAAAAATCACTTACTGATCTGAAATTTGTGTTGAATGCAAATTAAACCAAGTTTATGCTGTTCTCTAGGTCTCCTAATGTTGACCGTAAGGACTTGCATATTTGCACTCCAAATGGAGCAAGTTTCTCACTATAAGTACTTGGGTATCTGGATTGATGACAAGTTGTCTATTGAAACACATTGAAAACTTAACAAAGGAGCAGAGATCGATGATTTTTTTTTTTTATATATATATAGAAATAAATCCTGCTTCAATTCTGAAAATAGAAGGAAGATTCAAAAAGAAAGGAGGACCAAGGCACTCTTCATATAATTGATTAAAATGCCTTTATTAGTATGGCATGTTCAATAGAAACAATGTTTTTAAAAAACCGACGCGTTTCGGCTGCATGGCCTTCATCAGGGTGTACAAAGAAATAATACAATGTTCTCTGTTTAACAGCTTTTCCAATTAACCCTAATTAGAAGGGGGAGTGGTTAAAATTGATTGGACACACCTAGTAAGCAATAGTATACACACTTTAAAGTGAAATGCTGCAGCTATGTTATCATAAAAATGTAACTCCAAACTAGAAGTATCAGAACACTTAGAAAGGTAAATGGGAAAATGACTTCATTTTGGATCCTTCTAATAACCATTTCTTTGACCGGATTATATGGTGGGGACGCTATATTGATGTTTGCCTTTTTTGGTCCGGCTCAGAAGATGAACTTATTTCCTTCCACCAATACCTTAACAGCATTAACCCTAACATCAAACTAACTATGGAGTATAGCAAGGATAACATTCATTTTTTGGACCTCGACATCAGTAAAAATGACAAAGGTTGTTTGCACACATCAATCTTTAGGAAGCCTACAGATGGGAATACCATTCTGAGGGCAGACAGCTTTCACCCCAAAAGGCTAAAAGAGAATATTCCATATGGCCAATTCCAAAGAGTCCGCAGAATTTGCGATCAGGAAACAGACTATAGTGTCAAATCTGCTGAATTGGAGAATTGCTTCTTGAATCGGGGCTACAGCGTCCAGGTCCTGAAAGATGCAGGTATAAGGGCTGGATTACTTGACAGAGAGAACTTGTTGCGAAGGGGAGTGCCTCGTGATGCATCAGAGAGAGTGTATTTTGTTACAAAATACAGCACTGAAGCAGAGAACATTAAAAGAATCATTAAAAATAATTGGGGAATCATCCAAAGTGATACGCTACTACGCCAAGTCTTTCCTGAGCCACCAGTCATAAGCTTTAAGAGATGTCCTACCCTAAAGGACAAATTAGTCCACAGTTATCTTCCGGGTGACTCTCAAAAAACTTGGCTTGGCCACAAACCCAAGGGCTCTTTTAAATGTAACCAGTGCAACCATTGCAGAAATATTGCACAGAAAAAGTATTTTGTTGATACAGCTTCCAAAATGGAGTATTATGTCAAGCATTTCATTAACTGCAAAACCACTCATGTCATCTATAGATTGGAATGTGCACAGTGCAAGGTGTTCTACATTGGACGGACAAAGAGACGCCTTCAAGATCGCCTAGCGGAACACAAGTACGCCATACGGGTAGGCAATGAAGACTACCCCATGGCAAGGCACTACAAGTCCTTACACCATGGCAACCCTGCCTCCCTACAAGCTATGGGTATTGATCATATTCCGGCCTCTATTAGAAAGGGGACCGTCTTAAACAGTTAAACCAAAGGGAAAGTTTTTGGATTTACAAACTACAGGCCACTAAATACCCGGGTTTAAATGAAGATATGGATTTCTCACCCTTCCTGTAGGGTTGTGATGGGTACATTTGCTGTCATCTAGTGGATATTTTGCTCAATTGCCCTCAGCTACGTTTAGACTTGTTGTTCATGTTTTGCTGTGTTCTAGTGTACTATGGAATGTATTGCTTTCTTATTCTTGACACTTCGCCCAGACATATTTAAGGTTAGAACTACCTTTCTAAGTGTTTTGATACTTCTAGTTTGGAGTTACATTTTTATGATAACATAGCTGCAGCATTTCACTTTAAAGTGTGTATACTATTGCTTACTAGGTGTGTCCAATCAATTTTAACCACTCCCCCTTCTAATTCTGGCCTTCGCTTCATAATCGTCGCCAAACACATTGGCTCCAGGTCATCTACAAGACTCTGCTAGGTAAAGTCCCCCCTTATCTCCGCTCACTGGTCACCATAGCAGCACCCACCTGTAGCACGCGCTCCAGCAGGTATATCTCTCTGGTCACCCCTAAAGCCAACTCCTCCTTTGGTCGTCTCTCCTTCCAGTTCTCTGCTGCCAATGACTGGAACGAACTACAAAAATCTCTGAAACTGGAAACACTTATCTCCCTCACTAGCTTTAAGCACCAGCTGTCAGAGCAGCTCACAGATCACTGCACCTGTACATAGCCCATCTATAATTTAGCACAAACTACTACCTCTTCCCCTACTGTATTTATTTATTTTATTTATTTTGCTCCTTTGCACCATATTATTTATATTTTATCTTTGAACTTTCTTCAAACTACAAATCTACCATTCCAGTGTTTTTCTTGCTATACTTTATTTACTTTGCCACCATGGCATTTTTTTGCCTTTACCTCCCTTATCTCACATCATTTGCTCACAATGTATATAATCTTATTTTCTTTTCTATTTTTAATATGACATTTTTTATTTTATTTTTTATTTTTCCTAATGACTAATTTTGAATTTTTTTTTTTTTTCTTCGTTTTTTTCTTGTTTATTTTCAATATTTTTTCTTTTATTTTTTTTTCTTCTACTGCATCATTGATTGTATGTTGTTTTACTCCATGTGTAACTCTGTGTTTTTGTATGTTGTCGAACTGCTTTGCTTTATCTTGGCCAGGTCGCAATTGTAAATGAGAACTTGTTCTCAACTTGCCTACCTGGTTAAATAAAGGTGAAATAAAATAAAATAAAATAAAAATAATTAGGGTTAATTGGAAAAGCTGTTAAACAGAGAACATTGTATTATTTCTTTGTACACCCTGATGAAGGCCATGCAGCCGAAACGCGTCGGTTTTTTAAAAACATTGTTTCTATTGAACATGCCATACTAATAAAGGCATTTTAATCAATTATATGAAGAGTGCCTTGGTCCTCCTTTCTTTTTGAAGACCAACTCAACCCTTTTACCAAAGAGCACCTTCTGTCTACCAACATTTACTATTGTGTACCTTAGTAGCGCTTCCCTTCCTCCTCTTTCTTTCACCATAGAAGGAATAGACTATGGTGACATTTATATGCACGCGCCAGCCTGTTTTGAAACCATTGGACTCAGTATTCCATTCAGCAATACGTTTTATCACTGGGGATGGTTTTAGGACTAGTCATTGTATTCTTTACAAACATGTGGGATGGACCTCTGTCTGTAAGAAGAGAGCTGCACTCTTATTTACTTACATAGCAGTCTTGCAGAAACTTCCTCTGTACATTACTTCATTGAGACATACAAATTAGCAAACCCGGTCTCAGGGATGGATAACTCTGGAAATCCTTTGGTCTCCACAGAATTGGGAAAATCTGCTTTTAGTTTTTTTGCCCCTTATGTGTGGAACAATACACAGAATTCCTTGCAATTAGATATTACGGTGCTTTTCAGGCCTTTTAAATTATTGATTGGAGACTTATGTTACAGAATATGATTGCTTTTCTTAAATATATGTTTAATTTTGTGTATGTATTTTATTATAGTGTGTTTTATTTGTAATGTATATGTAGGGCTGTTGTGTTTTATTATAGTGTTTTATAGTGTGTTTTATTTGTAATGTATATGTAGGGCTGTTGTGTTTTATTAAAGTGTATTATAGTGTGTTTTATTTGTAATGTATATGTAGGGCTGTTGTGTTTTATTTGTAATGTATATGTAGGGCTGTTGTGTTTTATTAAAGTGTATTATAGTGTGTTTTATTTGTAATGTATATGTAGGGCTGTTGTGTTTTATTATAGTGTTTTATAGTGTGTTTTATTTGTAATGTATATGTAGGGCTGTTGTGTTTTATTATAGTGTGTTTTATTTGTAATGTATATGTAGGGCTGTTGTGTTTTATTATAGTGTGTTTTATTTGTAATGTATATGTAGGGCTGTTGTGTTTTATTATAGTGTGTTTTATTTGTAATGTATATGTAGGGCTGTTGTGTTTTATTATAGTGTGTTTTATTTGTAATGTATATGTAGGGCTGTTGTGTTTTATTATAGTGTGTTTTATTTGTAATGTATATGTAGGGCTGTTGTGTTTTATTATAGTGTGTTTTATTTGTAATGTATATGTAGGGCTGTTGTGTTTTATTATAGTGTGTTTTATTTGTAATGTATATGTAGGGCTGTTGTGTTTTATTATAGTGTTTTATAGTGTGTTTTATTTGTAATGTATATGTAGGGCTGTTGTGTTTTATTATAGTGTGTTTTATTTGTAATGTATATGTAGGGCTGTTGTGTTTTATTATAGTGTGTTTTATTTGTAATGTATATGTAGGGCTGTTGTGTTTTATTATAGTGTGTTTTATTTGTAATGTATATGTAGTGCTGTTGTGTTTTATTATAGTGTGTTTTATTTGTAATGTATATGTAGGGCTGTTGTGTTTTATCATAGTGTGTTTTATTTGTAATGTATATGTAGGGCTGTTGTGTTTTATTATAGTGTTTTATAGTGTGTTTTATTTGTAATGTATATGTAGGGCTGTTGTGTTTTATTATAGTGTGTTTTATTTGTAATGTATATGTAGGGCTGTTGTGTTTTATTATAGTGTGTTTTATTTGTAATGTATATGTAGGGCTGTTGTGTTTTATTTATGTATAGGGTTTTATTTGTAAACGTATACAGGACTCTTGTAAAATAGTTCTCAATGTGACTCCCTATTTACATAAAGGTTAATAAATAAATAAGTCTACTATGTTGTAGTGTCAACAAATTGCATATTTCCTTTCTCTGGACATTTTCAGAGGTTTCAAAAGCTATCCAAAACAAACAACCCAACCTGAAAGTGTAAATGATCATTTAGCATCAGCTATGGAGGAGTGTCGGGCTACTCTGGGAATGTTCTGACAGAAACATCAACAACCAACAAACAAAATAAATCCACCTGGGTACTGAACCGTTGTCTATGACTATGCCTTCCTCCCGAGCCATTCGGAGAGTTTGGTTGTTGTGGTTTCTATGCTACCTAGGTATAATGCTAAGTTAGCTAGCTAGCTATCCAACTTTTTTTATAGTTAACTATCTAGCTAACGCTGCTATGTTAGAACAACAAGCAAGAATGTTTTACTCACCATACAGTTTCTGTAAAGCTATTGCCGATCATGTATAGGTTAAGTTTCACAGCACCTTTGTCGGTGATTTCATTATTGCAAAGACTGAAAGAGAGAACATGGTGTAGTTTTACTGTCTTAAAAGGGCAATCTGGAATAGTTATTGCTGTTCAATGGACATTCCACTTGATATATTGTCCTTACTTCAGGACTTGAACTTTGTGCAGATGTGGGAGCAGCACGTCCAGGTGTGTGTCAGTGAGGTGGCAGTCACTGAGGTCCAGCTCGGAAAGCCCTTCCGAGTGTTCTAGGACCAAGGCAAGTGTTGAACAGGCCCTCGAGTCTAAAGGGCTCTGACTGAGGTCCACCTTCTTTTCCAGGGCTCTGGAGAGTAATGAAGCAAGCCTCACTGACCTGTCGCAATCTTCCACAAATATCAAGTGCAGGAGTTGCAGCAGAAGAGGTTTTCCAAAGCTACTGTGCAACAAAGTCAAACAATGTCATTAGCCTACTGAACGTTCAAATGTAAAGCACTCACAAGATCACAGAATGGTTGTGTGCGGTTGCCATTTACTGCAGGACTAAACGTTGGATTCAGGAGAGGACATTATAAGTAGTCAGACAAATGTTAAAACAAGGAATCTTTCTTAAGACAGGCATCTCACCTCATATGAATCCTGTGCAAAACATGAAACAGCTCCTCTAGTCCTGCATCCTCAACATGGCAGTCGTGTAGGATCAGCTCTGTGTCACCATCAGCTTCCTGGATGGCCGCGGCGATGACCTTACAGTCTCCAGAACTGAGGCTCAAAACAGTCTCTTTCTCCTGCCCAAACAGGTCCATGGCAGAGGAGCAGGAGAGGTCCAGTTTGTGATGCAGCAGTGTCAGGAGTGCAGGTGCCACTCCTCTCCACAATCCTGCACAGGTATGGAGCAGCTCCAGCAATAGTTTCCTGTCGACCCTGCAAGGTAAGCAGAAATTGGTGGATAAGTACTTTGGAACAGTATTCTATTACAGCTTGGTCTCTCCGACTACACAAAGGATAATACACATTTTTGGTGGGGGTTACAGCCAATACCTATGATATGTTGCAAATGGTCTGGTTACTTCAGACAGAAACGAAAATTGCATGTTCGAATTGTGTTGGGGACAACTTTAGCATCTAAGCTAATTAGGAACTTAGCTAACCACAACCATAGCGTTTTGCAACTACTTAGCATGTTAGCTAACCCTAACCATGTTAACCAAGCCTGATAGTGTTGTTAAGCTAACCTGCTAGCTAAAATTAGCATCAACTGCTAATGCAACAAGACGTATGATACTGTATGACCGCCAAGACGTATGAAACTGTACGACCGCTATTCCAACGTCACAGGACCATTTGTAACATATCATACGAATTAAAGGAACACAAAAAAACATAATATCATGCAAATGGGTGTGCGACCAGGTTGTCTGTTCACGTCACTCATACCCAAAAACACAAACTTCAATCAAGTAAAAGTCACATTCAAGGTAAGGGATGCTGATAGACAATTGGACAGTGACCTGAGCTCAGAGACTCTGTGTAGAAGAGTCAGAATGCTCTCCATTTCCTCCTTTGGAATGATGGTCAACAACAAGTTGAGTTTGACACCGTCACTGTAGTGCAGGGCAAAACGAAGCGCTTCACAGTCATCATGTTTCAAAACCAGGTTGTTCAGGTCGATCCAGTCATCTGATGACTTCACTAAACTGTTCACCAAGTGACCAGCACGTTGCTCATGTATTTCTCTCAGAGCTGTCCTCTCAAACTGGGGGCTTGTCCTGCAGACACAAAGGAATACGGTACCAAGTGATAGAATTACTATAACAGGAAAACAACATTTTCATTGTTGGAATCATGTAACATATTGATTTCTAGTTCATATCAAATATCTTGTGTCACCCAGACCTTTGAAAGTGAACATTCTTCAGCAAAGGGAGGAGATAAGGTATGTATTGGTCTCTGATTCTGCTCCTCCTGAGATTGATGGTGATGGGTTGTGTGGTGGTCTTCAGCAGGTAGTGAAGCACATCCCAGTCCAGTGTACAGTTAGACAGATCACGACCCAACTTTTCCAGAAAGCATTGGGTCAGTTCCTCATCCTGAGCCTCATACACCACAACAGCCAGCTGCTGCAGAGTCTCCTTACTCAATCTGTCATGGAAACATACACAAACCCATCTTTCAAAACAATAGCACGCCTCACAAAACAAAAGTCCATCTTTTTTTCAAGCGTGAAGAAGATCTAGAAACTTGCCTGATAGTGAGTGGACCGTGATGACACAACAAGGTAGTGAGAAGGAAACCCTGGATTGGACAGTCTATCAGATTTAAGACCCTTACAGTCCAAACTCTAAGGAGTAAAGCTAAACCACTGAGCACTCTACACTGCACCCCTTCTTTTGGAATTGACCTAGACAAGACAAGAGTCAGCTCCTCAACGACCATTGGTCTTCGGCATGTCGTTGACTTTGCCAATCTGGCCAGCTTTGCTGTTGACATTTCGTTAACCCTGGAAGTCAATACAAATAAGAGGACTTATTCTGCAAATCATGATCAAAATGATTTTTTTTACTCCCACCATTCTACATTGTTAAAATACCACTATCAAAATCATACTTAAGTTTGTGACACTCTTTCACTTGCTTGAAGAGTAATGCAGCTCCTTGGAATGAGATACTATCTGGGGTGAGACTGACGTTGAGTTTTTCGCCAGGGGCAGATTGGCCTAGGACTGCACCTACTGCCTTGCAGGTTACAGTGGGCAACCACCCTGACAATGTGATGGTGTAGTCTAGGGCCTGCAGGAGTGAGGAGGCTAGCTGTGCATCCCATTCTGAGCCGACGGGAAGTGCACCCCACAGAGCCAGCTGGAACTGGTCATCACAACTTAGAGAGCCCTTTCTCTCCGAGAAGTCCATGGACCAGACTGCAGGGGCTGACCGATAAACAGGCAGTAATGCTTGACAAACTGTTCTGCCTGTTTGAGTCTCGTATTCTTTCACATGTGAGAACAGATCTAACAGAAACAAGCACCTTTCTGGAGAGTCGTCTGAATGAGCAAACCCAAGAACTGACAACAGTTCCTCAACAGAGCTCTGTCCTGTCTCAGTGTTGTCCAGATCTCCATGATCAAGCAGGTGCAAAAGGAAGAATCTCTTTAGTTGCTCAGAAGTCAGTGTAGGCATCTTCACCTCTGTATCACTCTCATCTTGAGGAATAATCCTGCCAGAAAACAATGTGTTAGGCCATGAAAGGGTGGAACAACTATTCTCACCTACTGTATGTGTTTGAAAGGGACTGACCATTAACCAACCTCAGTTGTGAAATATACGGTAGGCACCAAAGAAAACTCCTTATTTTGCTTTTATCAGTTTCTAGCCAGCCCTTCAGTCTAACTGGTTTCTTCTCTGTTTGGAGTTTCAGCACCTCAAGTAGGATGGAGGCCTTGTCTGTACCGAGGTCGAGGACCCAGGCTGCAGGTTGAGCTGACTGAAAGACTGTCAACAATGATGGGAGAATTTGGTCCTCCAATTCAAGTTCAAACGACTTTGCAGAGGAGTACAAATCTAGCAGAAAATCACTCTGTTCGTCTTTGTTACCACTCGCAAAAGGGAAGTTTGAGTAGCTGCATACCGTCGACAGCATCCTCAGTGTCTCCTCTCCTGTCTCAAGCTGACACTGCTTTGCAAAACAGAAGAGTTTCAAAAGGCCTTCAATGGTTCCTTTAGTGTCATCATACTGGATCAGAATGCAGTCATTGAACCTGTTCATAGAAATCACTTTTTTTAATGACCACACTCCATTAGGACCTTTATGCTAAAGCTATAGACAATGAAAAGTGTTAGCCTGAAAATCGCATAAACAAAATGGGTTTCAATCAGAAAAAAAACGAAACATAACTTGCCTTAGCTGTGAAATATAAGGCAAACAATGAATGAGGCTCATGTCACACTCATCATTTGACCACCACAGCTCCACTGGTTTCTTCACGTTTTGGAGTTTCATCACCTCAAGGAGGACAGAGGCCTTCGTATCAGCAAAGTGTATGTACCAGACTGCAGGAAATGACTTGAAAACTGGCTGCAATGTTGGTAGAACTGCTACACCTTCGTCATTCTCATATTTCCCTATATGTTGGTACAAACTCAAAATGAATGAGCTCTGTTCCTCTAAAGAATATGTGCTAGCCAGACAAAGCACTGCTTGCAGGTCCTCTACAGATTTCAGTCCTGTCTCCATCTGGTACAGAGCCCCGTGCAGCAAGATATCCTGCTGGAATGACCTCACCTCCATTTTCCATGCCACAAACGATCGTCTCAGATCAACAGGTTCAACAAACCTAAAATAATGATTTTATACAATGGTTATACAGTTATCATAATGATGTTTGAGCTCAGCTACATAATAAACAATCTACATAATGACCCTCCAGTACATTTAATGTACCCACCTGATAGCCTCAACGCTTGGCAAACAGTCAAATATGCTCTTTCCCAAGGAATCAGCTGCATGCAGTGAGTTGTCAACCAAATGTATACAGAGTTTGACCTTCTCTGGTCTCTTGTGCTTCAGGACCTCTCCCACTCTCTCCCACACCTTTTGGTCCTGTTGCTCCTTGACTCTTAAGTGAATTTCATATTCACACAGTCTTAGCAAGCCTTCAGAGTCACTCGGGTTCCCTGAGTGAAGAGCAGCTTTCCACACCTGACATTGTGTAGTGGGATCCAATCTATTAACACAAGTTATGTTACTGTAATTATCTAAAGGCAAGATGATAGTGTTCAAACCATGTTATGTACCATGTCAATGTGATACCTTCAGAATCTTTTAGTTTAAGTATTGATACAATATCTTACCAATTAGTATGAATATACTGTCTAAACTCTTCCAGACAGAGCTGGGAGCACTTCCAAAGCTACAAGCATAGTGGAAAGGATCACTGATAGCAGACTTACCTGAGACATTGAAGATTTTTCAAAGAGCCCAGAATCAGCCTCAATCCCGGATCAGAGAAAGTGCAGTCATTCAGGTACAGACGGACATTCCTGTTTGTGGACTGGTTGATCACATATGACACGGCACAGCACTGTTGAGGATCGAGATATTGTCCACTGAGATCAAGCTCATACTCCACTTTTTGTAGAAGGAGTGAGCAGGTTTCGGGTGACTGGTGCTCATACAAGCACTGGCAAACGAAGATGAGATCAGCATCCAACTCGGTATGGGACTCGTCATGTCCCTGTAGTATTGCAGGTCCGAGGAAGGTGTCTATGACTTTCTCAAGGTATATGTCAGATATTTCCCTTATCTGGTCCTCTGGCACTACACAGTTAATCAATTCAGCAATGTCACTGGACAAGAGTCCACAGAGGAAGGACACAATGTACTTCAAGTACTTTCCTTCTTCTGTCTGGCACTGTTGAAGGACGGAGGGGATGTTTACAGGTGTCATCAACAGGAAAAGAGCAGCCCAAAACTCCTGCATCGTGTTGTGGAGAAAAGCAAACGAATGGCCAGTTGACAATTCCTTTGCTGCACTGGATGTCAAGAACGCATGTTGAACACTGTTGTCCTTCCAATCCATTTCTGTCAAGTTTACAGTTTTCGCAAGTAATGCTTGGAAAGAGTTTATAGCTAGAAGCTTGATGTTCTCCATATTGTCATGAATGTACTTATCCAGATACTCAACATTTTGGTCACCATGTCTTTTCATGCAATGACGAAAGATCCGCACATACATTTCTGTTATGGTGCATGGGTGGTTTTTAGCCTCACAGGGACTAAATGAAATACAAGCAGTCACTATGAAAGCGTACATTGGGACATGGCATAGACTGAATAGTGCGTAGTTGCTCGCAACACTACAAACATAGTCATCCTCAGTGCCTAACATCCACTTTAAGTAAGCATGGATGGACTCGTTGTTGAATCCTTGGACCTCCACTCTGTAAGACGGCCAGTCAGATAAAAACTCGCAGTCTTCTGCCTCTGGTCTGCACGTGGTCAGAATCTTGGCATCACACAGAAGTTCTTTTGCCAAAATGTTATTTAGCACGGGGTTGCCAATCACATCCATGACCCCATCAAACACGAAGATAACATTTTCTGAATTATTTTGAATATCACACAGCACCACATCCTCTGTGCCTTCCTCTGGCTTAAGGTATCTTTCAAACAGCAGAGACCTCAAGGATGAGGGCTGTGAAGAGTGAGACATTGATCTCATCGAAGGCTCATCAAAGTAGAACATATAACTCTCTTGATGATTCTCATTCTCTGCCCAGATATTCAAAACTTGCTGGACAACGGTTGTCTTTCCAATGCCAGGTTTACCAACAAGTAGAATCTTTTTCTCACTGCTTTCCAGTAAGTGACCAGGGGACAGTTTTCCCTTGTCTCTTGGAATGTAAGTCTTAAGTTTCTTAGAGCGTGCTTTTTTGTACTTGCTTTTAGTTTTGGACAGCTCACTCGAGTCGGTGTCCAAAACGACAGGAATGTAAGTAAAGGGTTTGCATTTTGCCTTGTCTTTGAGGAAATGCATGTGCTGGTCCCATTTTGCATGAAGAAACTCAACGGCTTTCGTTCGCAGCTGCCTTTTGTACCTCTCACAAGGCCCTGATTCTGGAGAGAAAACAGACAAGAACAATGAGAAAACACTAACATTTCCTTACATTTTCCTAATGACTACTTCAAGCTTGTGACGCTACAAACTTGTTGGATGCATTTGCAGTTTGTTTTGGTTGTGTTTCAGATTATTTGAATGAAATGAATGGTAAATTATGTATTGTGTCATTTTGTAATCACTTATTGTAAATAAGAATATAATGTTTCTAAACACTTCTACATGAATGTGGATGCTACCATGACTACAGATAATCCTGAATGAATCGTGAATAATGATGTGAGAAAGTTACAGCGGGTCAAAGATCATACTCCAAGACATGCTAACCTACCCTGTAATCTCAACTCTATTGTCGTATACTAGCAGCTGGATCACATTACGTACCAGAGACGAGGCCACTCTGTAAATCTGGGTCATCTGTAAACGAAAAGCAGCTGATCCATTGATGTAAATCTGGGTGGCGAGGTTGATTCTGGGTAGGGTTTGTTCTTGGTAAGGTTTGGTTCCTTGTGTTGTACAATATTTTTAACAGTTCATAACTGGCATATTCCCCTTTCTTGATAATCATGTCCAGCATCTTTCTGGATTTGACAGACCTCTTTTTATGGGATTTAATTTCTCTAACTTGTTTTTCGCTGAGGATGTTATTCTTTCGCAACTCATCAACGACCAAGGAGGGTTTCTGGAGGTGACCCTCAAGAAGGGCTCTGCCATTTTGGACATACTCAAAAGCAGACTGCTGTGTGCTTGCCATGTTGTGGGTTCCCTTACAGTTTTACAGCTGTAAACTTTGTCTGCCTTTGTACCTGTAAAATACAGTGTAAGACATAATATTATGTAGCTACATCAAATCATTTTTCCCTGTCTATCTACAATGCCTATGTTTTTGCAGTCCATGTGAAGCTGATATGAAAAAGGAATTAACATGTCGAATTTTGAAATTACAGGAAATTACAATATGAGCAGCAAGGAACCTGGGGGTGTAAACTGTTTGGATTTGGATACTAGAGGTGCTCCTGAGCAAAATGAAGCCCAAGTTCAACACAATGTAAAGAAAATTGTGTATGGTGCAATATGTACACAGAGTGTACCAAACATTAAGAACACCTACTCTTCCATGACATTGTGTGAAACCTATGAACCCGTATATATGTCACCTGTTAAATCCACGACAATCAGTGTAGATGAAGGGGAGACAAGTTAAAGAAAGATTTTTAACCCTTGAGAGAATTGAGACATTGTATGTATGCCATTTAGAAGGTGAATGAGCAAGAGGGTAATGGCAGTAGGTGCCAGGTGCACTGGTATGTGTCAAGAACTGCAACGCTGCTGGGATTTTCACGTTCAACAGTTTCCCGTCTGTATCAAGAATGATCCACCAACCAAAGGACATCCAGCCAACTTGACGACTGTGGGAAGCATCCTTGTGGAATGCTTTCGACGAATTGAAGCTGTTCTGAGGGAAAAAGGGGGTGCAACTCAATATTAGGAAGGTGTTCCTAATGTTTTGTACACTCAGTGTATTTCATGATGTGTAGCCTAACGTGTGTGCAATGAAGTGCCACATCTTGATTTAGTGCATTATTATTAGGGTAAGCATTATAATAAGCCACCTCAATATTTGCAGCCATAGGTGATATCATATTTCTAGGAGCTGATCCGTCATCAGTATTGTGGAATAACTATAATGTTATGGTAAGATTTGAATGGAGAAAGCTCATCCGAGAGCAGCGTTTCCTTTCATTTGATCCTATCAGCATGGACACATGCCTCAGCGATGCACTTAGCGAACCTTCTCTCTGTGTGGTGTTTTGGGAAACATATCTTACATCTTCGGCCAGTATAGGAAAGATGTATAATTAATTATTTATTATTCTATTATTTAACCCTCTTATGCCTCACTCCCCCCTATCTGAGATATCTGCTGCAGCCCTCATCCTCCACATACAAACACCCATTCTGCCAGTCACATTCTGTTAAAAGGTCTCCAAAGCGCACACATCCCTGGGTCGCTCGTCTTTTCAGTTCGCTGCAGCTAGCGACTGGAACGAGCTGCAACAAACACTCAAACTGGACAGTTTTATCTCAATCTCTCCATTCAAAGACTCAATCATGGACACTCTTACTGACAGTTGTGGCTGTTTTGCCTGATGTATTGTTGTCTCTACCTTCTTGCCCTTTGTGCTGTTGTCTGTGCCCAATAATGTTCGTACCCTGTTTTGTGCTGCTACCATGTTGTGTTGCTACCATGTTGTTATGTTGTTTTGCTACCATGCTGTGTTGTCATGTGTTGCTGCCATGCCATGTTGTCATCTTAGGTCTCTCTTTCCATCCCCATCAGGAATCCGGGCCCTGATCAATATAATGGATCATCTGTGATCAAACACGATAACTGAAAATTGTTTGTCAAACGCAATATCTCAATTGGCCCAAGGGGGGACGCTGCATCATTTGTGGGGGACGACATGTCTACGGTTGCCTTGTTTTCTAATTAATCCGGAAAATAATCTTTAAAAAAATGTATATATAAAAATTATATTCAGTTTGTTAAATGTTCAACTGTACCTCCAAATCGTTTTGAAATGAGAGCATATGCACCGAATACAAACAGTGTAGATATTCCCTCCGCAAGGCAATCAAACAAGCTAAGTGTCAGTATAGAGACAAAGTAGAGTCGCAATTCAATGGCTCAGACACGAGAGGTATGTGGCAGGGTCTACAGTCAATCACGGACTACAAAAAGAAAACCAGCCCCGTCGCAGACCCCGATGTCTTGCTCCCAGACAAACGAAACAACTTCTTTGCTCGCATTGAGGACAATACAATACCACCGACACGGCCCACTACCAAAACCTGCGGACTCTCCTTCACAGCAGCCAATGTGAGTAAAACATTTAAATGTGTTAACCCTCGCAAGGCTGCCGGCCCAGACGGCATCCCCAGCCGCGTCCTCAGAGCAGGCGAAGACCAGCTGGCTGGTGTGTTTACGGACATATTCAATCTATCCCTATCCCAGTCTGCTGTTCCCACATGCTTCAAGAGGGCCACCATTGTTCCTGTTCCCAAGAAAGCTAAGGTAACTGAGCTAAATGACTATCGCCCCATAGCACTCACTTCTATCATCATGAAGTGCTTTGAGACTAGTCAAGGATCATATCCCCTCCACCCTACCCGACACCCTAGACCCACTCCAATTTGCTTACTGCCCCAATAGGTCTACAGACGACGCAATCGCAGTCACATTTTACACTGCCCTAACCCATCTGGACAAGAGGAATACCTATGTAAGAATGCTGTTCATCGACTACAGCTCAGCATTTAACACCAGAGTACCCTCCAAACTCATCATTAAGCTCGAGACTCTGGGTCTCGACCCCGCCATGTGCAACTGGGTCCAGGACTTTCTGACGGGACGCCCCCAGGTGGTGAGGGTAGGAATCAACATCTCCACCCCGCTGATTCTCAACACTGGGGCCCCACAAGGGTGCGTTCTCAGCCCTCTCCTGTACTCCCTGTTCACTCATGACTGCGTGGTCATGCACGCCTCCAACTCAATCATCAAGTTTGCAGATGACACAACAGTGGTAGCTTGATTACCAACAACGACGAGACGGCCTACAGGGAGGAGGTCGGCCCTCGGAGTGTGGTATCAGGAAAATAACTTCACACTCAACGTCAACAAAACAAAGGAGATGATCGCAGACTTCAGGAAACAGCAGAGGGAGCACCCCCCTATCCACATCGATGGGACAGTAGTGGAGGAGGTGGAAAGTTTTAAGTTCCTCGGCGTACACATCACGGACAAACTGAAATGGTCCACACACACAGACAGCGTGGTGAAGAAGGCGCGGCAGCGCCTCTTCAACCTCAGGAGGCTGAAGAAATTTGTCTTGTCACCAAAAACACTCAAACTTTTACAGATGTACAATCGAGAGCATCCTGTTGGGCTGTATCACCACCTGGTACGGCAACTGCTCCGCCCACAACCTTAAGGCTCTCCAGAGGGTAGTGAGATCTGCACAAAGCATCACTGAGGGCAAACTTCCTTCCCTCCAGGACACCTACACCACCCAATGTCACAGGAAGGCCAAAAAGCTCATCAAGCACAACAACCACCCGAGCCACTGCCTGTTCACCCCGCTATCATCCAGAAAGCGAGGTCAGTACAGGTGCATCAAAGCTGGGACCGAGAGACTGAAAATCAGCTTCTATCTCAAGGCCATCAGACTGTTAAAGAGCCATCACTAACATTGAGTTCTGCCAACATACTGACTCAAATCTCTAGCCACTTTAATAATAAAAAATTGGATGTAATAAATGTATCACTAGTCACTTTAAACAATGACACTTTATATGTTTACATACCCTACATTACTCATCTCATATGTATATACTGTACTCTATACCATCTACTAGAGGTCGACCGATTATGATTTTTCAACGCCGATACCGATTTATTGGAGGGCCCAAAAAAAAAAAGCCGGTGCCGATTAATCGGCCGATTTGAAAAAAATATATTTATTTGTAATAATGACAATTACAACAATACTGAATGAACACTTATTTTAACTTAATATAATACATAAATACTATCAATTTAGCTTCAAATAAATCATGAAACATGTTCAATTTGGTTTAAATAATGCAAAAACAAAGTGTTGGAGAAGAAAGTAAAAGTGCATTATGTGCCATGTAAGAAAGCTAACGTTTAAGTTCCATGCTCTGAACATGAGAACATATGAAAACTGGTGGTTCCTTTTAACATGAGTCTTCAATATTCCCAGGTAAGAAGTTTTAGGTTGTAGTTACTATAGGAATTATAGGACTATTTCTCTATATACAATTTGTATTTCATATACCTTTGACTATTGGATGTTCTTATAGGCACTTTAGTATTGCCAGTGTAACAGTATAGCTTCCGTCCCTCTCCTCGCTCCTACCTGGGCTCGAACCAGGAACACATCGGCAACAGCCACCCTTGAAGCAGCGTTACCCACGTAGAGCAAGGGGAACAACTACTCCAAGTCTCAGAGCGAGTGACGTTTGAAACGCTATTAGCGCGCACCCGCTAACTAGCTAGCCATTTCACATCGGTTACACCAGCCTAATCTTGGGAGTTGATAGGCTTGAAGTCATAAACAGTGCAATGCTTGAAGAATTGCGAAGAGCTGCTGGCAAAATGCACGAAGGTGCTGTTTGAATGAATGCTTACGAGCCTGCTGCTGCCTACCATCGCTCAGTCAGACTGCTCTATCAAATCATAGACTTAATTATAACATAATAACACACAGAAATACGAGCCTTTGGTCATTAATATGGTCGAATCCGGAAAATATCATTTTGAAAACGAAACATTTATTATTTCAGTGAAATACGGAACCGTTCCGTATTTTATCTAACGGTTGGCATCCCTAAGTCTAAATATTCCTGTTACATTGCACAACATTCAATGTTATGTCATAATTATGTACAATTCTGGCAAATTAATTACGGCCTTTGTTAGGAATAAATGGACTTCACACAGTTCGCAATGAGCCAGGCGGCCCAAACTGCTGTATATACCATGACTGTTCGCACGGAACGCTAGAGAAGTGACACAATTTCATGTTAGCAGGCAATATTAACTAAATATGCAGGTTTAAAAATATATACTTGTGTATTGATTTTAAAGAAAGGCATTGATGTTTATGGTTAGGTATATTGGTGCAACGACAGTGCTTTTTTCGCAAATGCGCTTGTTAAATCATCACCCGTTTGTCGAAGTAGGCTGTGATTCGATGAGAAATTAACAGGCACCGCATCGATTATATGCAACGCAGGACAAGCTAGATGAACTAGTAATATCATCAACCATGTGTAGTTAACTAGTGATTATGTTAAGATTGATCATTTTTTATAAGATAAGTTTAATGCTAGCTAGCAACTTACCTTGGCTTCTTGCTGCCCTCGCGTAACAGGTAGTCAGCCTGCCATGCAGGCTCCTCGTGGAGTGCAATGTAAGGCAGGTGGTTAGAGCGTTGGACTAGTAACCAGAAGGTTGCAAAAACGAATCCCCGAATCCCCCCTGAACAAGGCAGTTAACCCCCGTTCCTAGGCCATCATTGAAAATAAGAATGTGTTCTTAATCTGATTTTTTTTTTTTTTTTAAATCGGCAAATCGGTGGCCAAAAATACCGATTACCGATTGTTATGAAAACTTGAAATCGGCCCTAATTAATCGGCCATTCCGATTAAATCGGTCAACCTCTACCATCTATTGCATCTTGCCTATGCCGTTCGGCCATCGCTCATCCATATATTTATATGTACATATTCTTATTCATTCCTTTACACTTGTGTGCAAAAGGTAGTTGTGAAATTGTTAAATTACTTGTTAGATATTACTGCATGGTCGGAACTAGAAGCACAAGCATTTCGGTACACTCGCATTAACATCTGCTTCCCTGTGGCTCAGTTGGTAGAGCGTGGTGTTTCCAACACCACCATGGTGTGTGCAACGCCAGGGTTGTGGGTTCGATTCCCACGGGGGGCCAGTACAAAAAAAAGAATACTTTTTTTTTTTAAATGCGTGAAATGAAATGTATGCATTCACTACTGTAAGTCGCTCTGGATAAGAGAGTCTGCTAAATGACTAAAATGTAACCAATAAAATTTGATTTGCAGTTGTACATCACAAGCATTGTAACCGTGGCATCACCCGGGAGAGATCCTCATTTTGTTCCCGCTGCAGATTGGAGTTTGGTTTAGTAAGGATCCGGGACTAAGGCGATTGGATGCGCGTTTGTAAAGAATCCCCCCTCATGATTGGAGTGGAGACACTTCAGACTGGTCAGGCAAATTTGTTCTCCGCACTGATCAAAGTTTATTGACACTGCCACCAACCATTAACATCAGCATTTTCTAACCCAAAAACTATTTAATTCAATGTCCCCCAGTTTGCATACTCTGAATTTCATGTCCAAATAATCTCTAAGTAACTTCAAACCAAGTCATCAAATTTTGAGTATTGAACTTTAAAAGAATGCCTAGAAGGCCAGCATCCCGGAGCCGCCTCTTCACTGTTGACGTTGAGACCGGAGTTTTGCCGGTACTATTTAATGAAGCTGCCAGTTTCTTGGCTATTTCTCTCATGGAATAGCCTTCATTTCACAGAACAAGAATAGTCTGACGAGTTTCAGAAGAAATTTCTTTGTTTCTGTCCATTTTGAGCCTGTAATCGAACCCACAAATGCTGATGCTCCAGATACCCAACTAGTCTAAAGGCCAGTTTTATTGCTTCTTTAAATCAGCACAACAATTTTCAGCTGTGCTAACATAATTGCAAAAGGGTTTTCTAATGATCAATTAGCCTTTTAAAATGATAAACTTGGATTAGCTAACACAATGTGCCATTGGAACACAGGAGCGATGGTTCCGCCTGCATTACACGGCGCGAAATACAAAACCAACTAAAATACCACAATTCAATTTTCTCAAACAATCAACTATTTTACACCATTTTAAAGACAACACTCTCGTTAATCTAACCACATTGTCCGATTTCAAAAAGGCTTTACAACGAAAGCAAAACATTAGATTATGTCAGGAGAGTACCCTGCCAAAAATAATCACACAGCCATTTTCAAAGCAAGCATATATGTCACAAAAACCAAAACCACAGCTAAATGCAGCACTAACCTTTGATGATCTTCATCAGATGACAGTCCTAGGACATTATGTTATACAATACATGCATGTTTTGTTCAATCAAGTTCATATTTATATCAAAAACCAGCTTTTTACATTAGCATGTGATGTTCAGAACTAGCATACCCACCGCAAACTTCCGGTGAATTTACTAAATTACTCATGATTAACGTTCACAAAAAACATAACAATTATTTTAAGAATTATAGATACAGAACTCCTTTATGCAATCGCGGTGTCAGATTTTAAAATAGCTTTTCGGCGAAAGCACATTTTGCAATATTCTGAGTACATAGCTCGGCCATCACAGGCTAGCTAATTTGACACCCACCAAGTTTGGTGCTCACTAAACTCAGAATTACTATAAGAAAAATTGAATTACCTTTGCTGTTCTTCATCAGAATGCACTCCCGGGACTTCTACTTCAACAACAAATGTTGTTTTGGTTCCAAATAAGCCATAGTTATATTGAAATAGGTCCGTTTTGTTCGTGCGTTGAGGTCACTATCCGAAGGGTGACGCGCGAGTGCATTTCGTGACAAAAAAAGTACAAATATTCCATTACTGTACTTCGAAGCATGTCAAACGCTGTTTAAAATCAATTTTTATGCTATTTTTCTCGTAAAATAGTGGTAATTTTCCAACCGTGCGACATTGTATTCATTCAAAAGCTGAAAGAAAAAAATGGAGTAGTATCGTGGACGCGCATCTCCAGTGTCACTGTTCCCAGCCTGATCACTAACAAATACTCCTGCTGTTCTTCGCCCAGAGACTGCAGACACCCCATTACACTTTCTGGCGCCTTCTGAGAGCCAATGGAAGCCTTAGAAAATGTCACGTTACAGCACAGATGCTCTATTTTCGATAGAGATGCTACAGAAGGACAATAAATTGTCAGACAGGGCACTTCCTGTATGGAATCTTCTCAGATTTTGGCCTGCCATATGAGTTCTGTTATACACACAGACACCATTCAAACAGTTTTAGAAACTGTAGAGTGTTTTCTATCCAAATCTACTAATTATATGCATATTCTAGTTTCTGGACAGGAGTAGTAACCAGATTAAATCGGATACGTTTTTTTTCCGGCCGTGAAAATACTGCCCCCTATCCCAAACAGGTTAAATAAAGCCCTTTGAATTGAATGGTGGAGAGGATGCGGGCCGGAGGGGTGTGTGCGTTGAGAGCACTGGTTGAGCGAGTGCTACAGCAGAGATAGCTGTGTCGCAGAGCAGCACGCACGTCGTGACAACTTTTTACCAGTCGTAGGTAGTCTATTTAGATTGGTCATAAAACATATTAACGCGCTAGAACTGATAACGGCAACAAAGCATTGGAAAACGACTTTAGGCGCACTAGAGCTCTTTAGATAAATTCTCTCTGAGGTGGTTTAAAGTGAACTGCATTCTAATGTTGACTTTTCTCATGGATAACAGTATCAAGGAATGGGTTTTACTCATACTCAGTTCTAGGGTCTCGAGCACATCGCGAGTAGAAATTAGAAATTTAAGTTATGGAACTCCCTCGCGTGCTTGTGTTATGGTTAAAAGTCCACAATGAAAATTACATTAAATGTGGAGAATTATAGGCTATATTTGCATATATTTGCCATCAAGTAGGCTATTCATTTCTATGCCATTGCAGGCTACTGTAGCCTAACATTTGATACAATAAATATATTGAAATATCACTGGAGTCATTGCAAATCAATTTGTGCCACTTGTGTAGCCTACCTGGAGCTGGCAAATGGATTTAAAAGCCATATATCACACTTCCTCGGGCCTTATTACTTAATCATAGCAGTAAAAACAAGTTAAATCGAAATCCATTGATGGTAAATGATCTGGAATAATTATTATTTTGACATTAAACTGAATTTTGCTTCTTAGTCTACCTCATTAAAAATGACGTCGATATTACTTTTTAATTCGCTCATAACTTTATGGGGGGAAAGGGTTTATTGGATAAATGTTGCAACTCCTCTCTTGCTTCACAAAAAAATTGTTGAGCTAGTTTTCAGCCCTTGGCGGGTTTTCAGAGGTCCCTGGGTTAGAAATTGTGCCTAGACCTGGTAAACCATGCCCACTTCCCCACAACTGAAGTTGGGCGTGCAATGTTCATACCGGTTTTCAGTTTCACTTTTAGGTTGACTAACCGCCATGGTTTTCTCTCACTATTAAGGCATGTCAATCAGATTAGCTGGTAATATCATGACTTTTTGAGTCGAGTGCAAACTCTTATGGAGGCGATTTACCTCGACATGAAATCAATCCATTAAAGTGAAATGATTGATCTTAACAGTAACGTTACTTGGCTACACGTCTTACAAGTAAATCCCCCCCTGCTGTCTTACAATGAAACTATGAACAAAGTTCAACCATTTAATCTCCATCAATTAACGGAATATAAAATAAAAGTGATGGCGTTGACATTACTGTAAGTCGGCATTTTTTTTTTAGCTAGGTATCATTGATAGATCTTGCCTACCTTTTATGCTCAGGTTGTCCTGTCATCAGAATTCAGTGTAAAGCTATTTTTGTGAGTGCCAATACTTGACATATCATAGCCTCCGTATAGGTTACTGTTGCCTACCTTCTAAGAGCTGCCAACTCTCAAGCATTGGCCGTGAGACACACGTCTTATCTCACGCATTGAAAATTACTGATTTTATTTTTCTAATTAGTCCATTATAGTCAGCGTATTAACTTTTCAACTGTGCTCCAAATCGTTTTGAAATCGGAACATCTTCGCCTGCTATTTAACATCAGGGCTCTGTCATTGGCCAGTCGTGCAACTCACATATCTTAAAGAAACGCCCCTCAAGATTAGAGCGGCATTTTTTAAATGTTGTATTTTTAATTTATTTAACAGTAACACGCAAAACACGAAAAACTAAGGGATTACACAAAGAAATACGGAAGACAAAAAAATAAGAATAATACAATCCACATTATATCAAATCAAATTTATTTTATTTATTTTGCTCCTTTGCGTCCCAGTATCTCTACTTGCACACTCATCTTCTGCACATTTATCACTCCAGTGTTTAATTGCTATATTGTAATTATTTAGCCGCTATGGCCTATTCATTGCCTTACCTCCCTTATCTTACCTCATTTGCACACACTGTATATAGACTTTTTCTATTGTGTTATTGAGTGTATGTTTGTTATTCCATGTGTAACTCTGTGTTGTTGTTTGTGTCCCACTGCTTTGCTTTATCTTGGCCAGGTCGCAGTTGTAAATGAGAACTTGTTCTCAACTAGCCTACCTGGTTAAATAAAGGTTAAATAAAAAAATACAAATAAAAAAATATAAACATGTAGCGAATACATTTTTTTTACATTTTGTATACGTTTCAATGATTCTAAATAGTTTTTCAAATCAGAATAACATTTTTAAAAAGGCACTTTTTCTACATACATTTTGATTTGTGTTTTCCTAATAAAATAAAGAGATTTATGACATACTGACATTCAATTGTGGAAACAGTGTAGTAAAATAATATGTCAAACTTAGATATTTCAATGGTTGTTAGCATTTTTATTGACAATATATAGTTTTACATCAGTCCAGAACACCTCACTATGTAAACAATTACAGAGTAAGTGTTCAATAGATTCCGTTTCTAGTTCACAAAAACTGCATTCAATGTTAACATCAGGTATATATTTAGAAATCAAGCTATTACACGAGTAAAATCTATGGATAATCTTAAAGGAGATCTCCTTTACTTTATTGGTCACCATAAATGTGTGTGGAGTGAGCCAAGCTGTCAGGGCTGTCTTCAGGAATGGACCAAAATGCAGCAGAGTTAGTGTTCATCATCATTTAATGCAAAACGGAACACTCTACAATTTACAAAAACAAGAAAACTGACAGCCAACAGTCCTGTCAGGTGCAAACACACTAAACAAGAAACAATTACCCACAACCCCAAAGAAAAACACACACTACTATATAGGACTCCCAATCAAAGGCAACTCAACACACCTGCCTTCAATTGGGAGTCCAACCTCAATTAACTAAACACGTGACACAAAACCCTCTCTGCCACGTCCTGACCAAAACCAATATAATTGCTCCCTCTGCTGGTCAGGATGTGACACAAGCACGGCGCCAGTTTACATCAAACAATGATGCCCAACAAAATATAGCAGAAGGAATAGAATTCCTGTAGAAAATATCCCTTACTAAACGATTGTTGAATGTCTTATCTAGTAAACCTATGCCATTCACCTGGATATCACTTACAATAGGAGATGTTCCAAAATAAGCATCATTCTGAAGTAAAGATTTTATCTCACTAGGTATAATTTTCCTTGCTTGAAACCTCAAAGTTGTAACTTTCCATAAATTCTCTCCACATCAATAGATTTCCACAAATACTAACTAATTAGCTGACAAGGACAATATTTTTCAATAACCAGTTACGGTAAAATAACATCTTGTTTCTATGTAATATCAACCCATTATTCCATACAATCATTTATAAGGTGAAAGTTGTGTTTATACAGCAAAGGCCAGCACATTAAAGCCTGCTTGTGAAAAGCTGTCAATTTCCCGGGAAGTTTACCCACAATATAGGGACATTGTAGTAAAAAATTAAGCCCTCCGAGCTTCTGAAAAACAAAATGAGGTATAATATTCCAGAAACTACGAGGATTTTTTTAAAGTACCTTTTAAACCAGTTGACTTTTGATATCTGATTGAAGAGAGTGAAATCTAAGACATTTAGACCACCGTCACAAACCCTGTTGGTGATAACATCTATTTTTATCTTATGTGGCTTGTTTTTCCATATGAAGTTGTACAATGGCCTATCTAAGGTAAAGCAAGTGGATTTGAGTGTCAATAGATAGCCCCTCATCTTAGGATAAAAGCACCCTCCCTTGAAGACTTAAATCCCTCCCTAACCATGAGGATCATTTATTTTTGATAGATTTGTAGATTCAGTTACAGGATTCAAATTAAGATCATTCACAGCCTTAAGATTTTTGGTGATCTTTTCACTGAGGTAGGTTACAGTATCTTTTTCAGAGATGTTACAATCTGCTGGATTGACAGCTCCTTTCAGAACAAACATCTCACATTTGGAAAGATTTAATACCAAACCTGAGATTTTGGAGAACTGCTTCACAATATCCAATGCTAATCTAGTTTGTGACACATTTTTCAAAAAAAGTGAGGTGTCATCCGCCAGTTGGGATATCTTGATCTCTCTGGCCTGGAATGTAATGCCTTCAAATGGACTTTTATGAACTAATGAGCATAACATTTGAGATACTAACAAAAATATAAAAGGTGAGATTGGACAACCTTATTGTATTCCTTTGTAAATGTTAAACCTTGAGGATATTCTATGACAGAGTTTGATACAGCTATTGCCACCATTATACAGAGTTCTAATAGCGTCAACAACAAAAAACTAGCAAACTTCAAATGCTTAAGACAATCAAAGATAAAATTGTGACTTAAGGTATCAAACGCTTTCTGGAAATCCAGAAATAAGATAACAGAGAAGTCATCCAATAGATCACAATACTCAACCAAATCTAACACCAGCCTCAGATTATTAGATATATTGTGCCCTTTCATAACTCTGATTGACATTCATCAACCAGATCATTCAAGCATGACTAACCTTTTCGCAAAGGGTTAGTCGGGGGTTGACTTTTGGGATTGTACGCTCCCCTATCAGACTACGTTCAATGCTCCTCTCCCAGTTTCATTAATTAGTCCCTCAATTGCAAATATGGAACAAACTACAGTTAACAACCTTTCTGCAATTCCTAGATTATTGTCCAATCACCGTATTGCGAATACTACTCACATGCAGAGAGGTATTGTTAGTAATAATCTTGTCCCCATAAAATTGAGCTCTGTCAATAGCTCAAAAATGCTTTATTGCTCATCCAGTGCAGCTTCAGGTGCTACCTTGGATACTCCATCTGATATGAATTCCCGTAGCAATGGCATTGGAATAATTCATTTGAATGCTAGAAGCCTGATCCAAAAGTTGGACTTTATTGAAATGTTGGTCTCACAATCAAATGTTGACGTATTGGTTGTATCTGAATCGTGGCTGTGTGATTCTGTGCCTGATTCAGATGTTCAGTTGATTGGGTACAATATTTATAGAGCTGATAGAGTTGGTAGAGGTGGTGGTATCGCGATTTATGTAAAATGCTGCTTAAATGTTTTTATGTCCATATCAACCTCTGTTCCAAAGCAATATGAATGTCTAGTTTTAAATTTGGTACTTGGTAATAATGCTCATTTAACTCTAGCAGGGGTATATCGCCTCCCCTCAGCTCCTCCTTGTACTCTATGCAAATTATCTGATATACTGTCTAATTATGCAAACTCTGAATTACTGATTTTGGGAGATTATAACCTGGATTGGCTCTCACCAGTATCCGATAAATTAAAAGACATTTGAACTGAGCTAAATCTAACTCAGCTGATAACTAAACCAACCCGTCCCAACTTTAAGAACCCAGTAAAATCTACTCTACTGGACATTATTCTAACAAATACCCCCCATAAATACACAGCCAGTGGGGTTTTTGCAAATGATATCAGTGACCACTGCCCTATTGCTTGTATTAGAGATACCAGGCTGAAACACTCTGATCCCTGTATAATCTCTAAGCGAAATTATAAACATTTCTCACAGCAAGCTTTTATCCTTGACTTATATCACTGAGTTTTTATCCACTTGCTGCTTTCTGGACCCGGTTTTAGCCCTTGCTTTTTTTCTCTTCTATTGTTACCTCTATGTCTGATAAACATGCCCCGCTTAAGAATCACAGAGTAAGAAACCGAATCAGTTCTTGGTTCTCTCCTGAATTGTCAGGTCTTTTCCTGCAAAAGAATCGGGCCTGGGCCTTGGCGAGGAAAACAGGTACTCCAGCTGATTGTCTCTTTTTTAGGCAATTGAGAAATAAATGTACTGCAGCTGTCAAAAAGGCAAAATCAAATTACTTCCTTAATGCTCTGACAGATTCTGCAGGAGATCCTGCAAAATTCTGGAAAACCGTTAATTCACTGAAACGGGGGAATTCTGCTGTTTCTCTTCCTAAGCAAATTACCTCAGACTCCTGTATTCTAAGTGAAAAAAATGATATTTGTGATGCTTTTAATAAGCATTTCATCTCTGCTGGTTTTTTATTTGAAAGGAAAAGTGGCCATTGTGGCACTGGCCAGTTAGTTGATTTTTCGTCTTGCTTTTCAACCGTTACTCTGAAAAATGGTAACCCTGTTTTTAGTTTCCAGAAAATAACCGAAGCAGAGGTTCTAGCTGCCCTGTGTGCCATTGATACTAAGAAATCCTTAGGCGCTGACAATTTCCACCCGTACTTACTTAAGTGTGCTGCACCTATCATTGCTGGTTCAGTGACACACATTTTTAATCTAACATTAAGCACAGGAAATATCCCTAAGGTGTGGAAAGCAGCTTTTGTTCTGCCATTACATAAGGGAGGTGACGGTAGTGATTTGGATAACTATCGACCCATATCTTGGCTCCCTTGTCTGGCAAAGATCCAAGAATCTATTGTCAACAAACAGTTACAATCTTTTCTTTCTGCTAACAGTATTCTTAGCACCAATCAATCTGGTTTTAGATCTAAACACAGTACCACATCGGCCACTATGCTTGTTGTAAATGATATTGCAAATGGCTTAGATGATAGAAAGCACTGTGCTGCGTTGTTTGTAGATTTGTCAAAAGCTTTTGACACTGTAGACCATGCTATCCTTTTGAGTAAGCTGTCATCTTTAGGACTGGGCACTGATGCCTGCCGATGGTTTTATGACTATCTTAAAGATAGAACTCAGGCCGTCATGGTCGACGGGGTCAAGTCTGACCCCTTACAGTTACTTAAAGGGGTCCCTCAGGGTTCAATAATTGGCCCACTATTGTTCTCACTTTATATAAACAACATTGGTGATGATGTCAGATATTGTAAATTCCATTTATATGCAGATGACACAGTGATGTACTCTATTGCTCCAACAGCGGACCAAGCTTTAATGCAGTTGGAGTCTGATTTTAGGATACTACAGGGGTCTCTTTTACAGCTTAAACTTGTTTTAAACGCTAAGAAAACAAATGTCATGTTTTTTTCTAGGTCTAAACTCTCAGTTAGAAACACTTTTGTAATCACTAGCTTGGATGGTACTCAAATCAAACAGGTCTCTGCATATAAATATTTAGGGGTATAGTTAGATGATAGGCTTTCTTTTAAAAAACATGTTATTGAATTGGGAAAAAAGCTCAAATTCAAGATAGGGTTCCTTTACAGAAACAGGGCTCGTCTGTCCTCCGTAAATAGAAAACAAATTGTGCAGGCTACTTTTATGTCCGTTTTAGATTATGGTGATATTATCTATATGCATGCATCGGCAAACACATTAAAACCACTGGATGCTATTTACCATTGTGCACTCAGGTTTATCACGGGTGATAGTTACAAAACTCATCACTGTATCTTATATCAACATGTGGGTTGGGCCTCTCTATCTGTGAGGCGAGAGCAACATGCTCTCTTGTTTATTTATAAAGCACTTCTTTTAAAATTACCTCCATATATATCATTAATTTCCACTAGATATACTCATTTTAAAACCAGATCACAGATGTGGATTACATTACAGACTCCTGCGGTCTCCACAGAGTTGGGTAGGACTTCCTTTAGTTCCTTTGCACCTTATTTATGGAACAAACTGCAGATCCAACTTAAGTTAGACACTCTGGTGTCCCTTGCCCATTTAAAAAATGTTATGGAGGATCAATATGTTGTCTGTGATTGTTTCTGTTGAATTGTGTCTTTGTTTTGTATGTTTGAAATGTTCTTGTCTGTATGCCTAAAACTGTACATGTGAACATGTTTACACAGGGCACAGCCGTAAAAGAGATCCAGGTCTCAGTCTGTCTGTTTTCCCTGTTAAAATAAAGATTTCATTATTTTATTTTTTTTAAAGATTGAGGCTATAATTTTCTAGTCGTTATTTAGGAGTGTGATTGGATGGCAATTATCAATAATTAAGAGATCCTTGTGTGGTTTAGGTATAAGAGTAATAACCCCTTGCTTCAGAGAGGCAGGTAGTTATCCCTTCTTTATAGCCTCCTTAAAGGTTTCAAGTAAAAATGTTGCTATTTCTTCAGAGAAGGTTTTGTAAAATTCAGAGGTTAATCCATCACAACCTCTAAATTTGTTATTTATTTATTAAGCAACCCCATATAGGATGTCC